>NC_136434.1:288035157-289273490 GCF_052849685.1 Lactuca virosa
CTTTGGGTTATTATATCGAGGTATCTTGAAATCTAACTAAAACTTTCTTTCTTTTCAGATGTCTACTCCTAGAAACACTTCTGCTTCATCCTCCTCCAACCAGAACTTCTCTTTGCTCAATATCTGCTCCAAAGTCGTTATGGATGGCTCAAACTATAACGATTGGATGCGCAACATCAAGATGGCTCTTCGTTTTGAGAACAAAGAATATGTTCTTGAAAAGGAGCTCAAAGAGCTTGATGAGTCTGAAGCTACTCCTGAAGATCTTGCTGCCTACAAGAAACATTACGATGATGCTACCAAAGTGGCGTGCATCATGGTGGCAACCATGTCCCCAGAACTGCAGAGGTACTATGAGGACTACTGGCCTTTTGAGATGAACAAGGACCTTATGGAAAAGTACCATAAGCGAGCTCGTCAAGAAAAGTTTGAAGTAGTCAAGTCACTCATGGCTTGCAAGATGAAAGAAGGGGAATCGGTTGTGTCACATGTGCAAAGAATGCAACGCTACATAGAGCGTTTGGTCAAGCTCAACATTCACTTTGATGAGGAATTGGCCATTGACATGGTCTTGAACTCACTACCTGATTGTTATGGTCAGTTTATTCTAACTTACCATTTGAACAATACTGAGCAGACCTTGGCCCAATTGCACAACTTGTTGCAGACAGCTGAGGCAGGAATGAAGGGTAAAAGTATACCCTCCACGCCTACAAGTGCCCCTGTGTTGGCTATTGGACAGGGAAAGGGGAAAAAGAGGAAATGTCCTCCCAAGCAAAACTGGAAGAGCAAGGCTCAAGCTGGGTCATCTAGCAATGGCCCAAAGGCTAAGCCCAATGGTTCCACTCCCCATGTTTCTGATCCAAAAGAGGTCGTTTGCTTTTACTGCAATCAAAAGGGGCACTGGAAGAGATCTTGCCCACAATATCTGCAAGATATCAAGGATGGCAAAGTGAAGCCATCTTCGGCAGGTATTTACACTATTTCTGCTAATAACTCATTATCTTCTCGTTCATGGGTCCTTGATACAGGATGTGGTTTTCATATATGTTCTGATATGCAGGGGCTAACGGAAAGTGAGGAGATAGAGCGAGGAAGGATAAACTTGATCATGGGAAATAGAAAGTCTTCACCAGTAACCAAGATCGGAGTTTATCAGCTTCTGCTTAGTAATGATGTTAGATTAGATTTGATAAATTGTTGCTATTCGTCTGAGATGACGAGAAACATTATATCATTTCATGCATTGTTCAGACAAGGTTTCAAATATTCTTTTAATGATTTGAATGGTTCAATTTCTGTTTATAAGAATGGTGTTTTTATGTTTGAAGCTTTACCTTGTGATGGTGTGTATGAAACAGTGACTTGTGTTGATAGCTTAGGAAATAGTGTACTTAATATTGACTTGTCTAATAGTGTAGACAAGGCATGCTTGTGGCATTGTCGTCTTGGACACATTAACAAGAAACGCATAGCCCAACTCCAAAAGGATGGAGTGTTGGAATCATTTGACCTAAAATCAGATGATATGTGTGAATCTTGTCTTTTGGGAAAGATGACAAAATCACCATTCACAGGGTCTTGTGAAAGAGGTGAAGGTCTGTTGGATCTCATACACACAGATGTGTGTGGGCCCTTCAGATCAACTACAAGAGATGCTAATCGATTCTATGTGACTTTCACTGACGATTATAGCAGATATGGATATATCTACTTGATCAAGCATAAGTCAGAAACTTTTGAAAAGTTCAAAGAGTTTAAGCATGAAGTCGAAAATCAATTGGGCAGAAAGATAAATATACTTAGATCCGATAGAGGCGGGGAGTATCTTAGTATCGAGTTTAACGACTATCTGAAAGAATGTGGGATAGTCTCACAATTGACTCCTCCTAGGACACCACAGTTAAATGGTGTAGCTGAGAGACGTAATCGAACCTTGTTAGACATGGTTCGTTCTATGATGAGTCGTGCTTCGCTTCCTATTCACTTCTGGGGGTATGCCTTAGAGACAGCCGCCCACATCCTCAATCTTGTCCCTACAAAGAAGGTTGCCAAAACACCTCACAAAATGTGGACGGGGAAAGTTCCCTCGTTAGCACATATTAAAGTCTGGGGTTGTGAAGCTTTCGTAAGACGAGAGACTCACGACAAGCTAGCAGCTAGAAGTGAGAAATGTGTTTTCATTGGTTACCCAAAGCAGTCTTTTGGATATTTGTTCTACAGACCAAGTGAAAACGTGGTCTTTGTAGCACGAAGAGGAGTCTTTCTAGAGAGAGAGCTCATATTCAAAGAGGACAGTGGGAGCACCATTGAACTTGAAGAAATTCAAGAGTTAGACAATGAAGGAACCTTAGATGACACTAGCACTCAACCAGAGGAAACAGTTCCTGTTGAACCAGTTGATAACTCATTACCTCTTCGAAGGTCCACTAGGGTGAGTGTGCCACCTGAGTTGTATGGTTTTCATATTACTTCAGATGGTGACACATTCATAAGTGACAGAACACTGGTAAACTTAGATGAACCAGTCACTTATAAGGAAGCAATGGCAGGCCCAGAGGCTTCCAAGTGGAAAGAGGCAATGGACAGCGAGATTAAGTCCATGTATGACAACCAAGTTTGGAATTTGGTTGATAGTGCACCAGGTCGTAAGACAGTTGGGTGCAAATGGATCTTCAAGAAGAAGACAAACATGGGTGGAAATGTGCACACATTCAAGGCTCGACTGGTTTCAAAAGGTTTCACTCAAACCCCAGGGGTTGACTATGATGAGACCTTCTCGCCAGTGGCTAAGATTAAATCTATTAGGATATTGCTCGCCATAGCTGCCTTTCATGATTATGAAATCTGGCAGATGGATGTCAAAACTGCTTTCCTTAATGGGAAGTTGGCTGAAGATGTTTACATGAGTCAGCCAGAGGGTTTTTTTGATTCAAAGTTCCCCAATAGAGTGTGCAAACTTGAGAAATCCATTTATGGATTGAAACAAGCATCTCGCAGTTGGAATCTTTGCTTCCATGAGAAAGTCAAGGAGTTTGGTTTCTCTAGAAGTGAAGATGAGTTCTGTGTGTATATCAAGGCTAGTGGGAGTATAGTAACTTTTCTGGTGTTGTATGTCGATGACATATTACTCATTGGTAACGACGTTCCAACCTTGAAAGAATTTAAGTCTTGGCTTGGAAAGTGTTTTGCCATGAAAGACCTTGGAGAAGCTGCCTATATTCTTGGGATTAGAATATTGAGAGATAGAAAGAAGAGACTAATTGGACTTAGTTAGAGCACATACTTGGATAAGGTACTAAAGAGGTTTAGTATGGAAAATTCCAAGAAGGGAGAGCTACCTATCCAAAGCAATACCAAATTGAGTAAGACTCAATGCCCGAGTACAGATGTTGAAATAGATGACATGAGTCGTGTACCTTATGCTTCCGCTGTCGGATCGATCATGTACGCTATGACATGTACTCGCCCTGATGTGGCATTTGCTTTGAGCATGGTCAGTCGCTATCAGGGAAACCCAGGTAGAGCTCATTGGATAGCAGTTAAGAATATACTCAAGTATTTGCGAAGGACAAAGGACTGGGTCCTTGTGCTTGGTGGTAGTGATACTTTGAGAGTAGATGGTTACAGTGATGCCAGCTTTCAGACGGATAGAGATAACTTCCGTTCTCAGTCGGGCTAGGTGTTTTTACTGAATGGAGGAGCAGTTACTTGGAAGAGTTCCAAGCAAAATACGGTGGCTGATTCTACTTGTGAATCAGAGTACATAGCAGCAAGTGAAGCGTCGAAAGAATCAGCTTGGTTGAGGAACTTCATCGGGGATCTCGGAGTTGTTCCAACCATCCAGGAGCCTATGGAACTATTCTGCGATAATGAAGGAGCGGTTGCCTTGACAAAGGAACCGAGAGATCGTGGTAAGACCAGACATATCGACAGAAAGTACCATTTCATCCGACATAGAGTTGAAGAAGGCCATCTTATAGTAAAGAGGGTGTCATCTGAAGATAACCCAGCAGATCCCCTCACAAAGGGTCTGAGTAGGGCTAAGCATATTCAGCATGCTCGGAGCATAGGACTGAAAGATGATATTAGTTTTAGTAGTTAGATTAGTTTTATTCTGAAACTTGTAACAAAGTAAATGTAATTGACTTTTGGTGATTAAATAATAAAGTATTATTTATAAGTTTGGTTACTGCCTTTTGTCGATTGGTTGTTATTGTGTTTCATATTTTGCATGTTTTACTTCCCGAATAATTTAATTATTCAAACTCCACAGTCGCTCGTACTTTTGGAAGTAAGTAGTGAATCAAGACTGTCATGAACTGGATTGTAGATTGTCTAAAGGATAGACATGGCAATAGAATTGCTGCAACATTCATAAGTACTCAGAAATTGAGATTTGAGTATTGGATAAACCCTCGCTCAGAGTATCACTTCATGGAATTCATCACGAGTAATACTGAGACGATAATATCTTATAATTTTGAAACGAAGATATATGAGTTGTGATTTACAAGTCGGTCATGCATTGGTGATACGAAAACGCATCAGTAACTTGGTGTTATAAAACGTATTGTCATGTATAATTTGATGAGTAAAAGATACAAGCATATGAGTCAACGTTTATTCGTTCCTTTTGCCCTAACAGGAAAAGTGATATATGTGGGCCCCTCGATGATTTGGTGTTGACTTATGTGCTGGGCCCAGCCAGGACTAAATTGATGTGTTCAATTAGAAGTCCTACATCATCACAAATCAGGAATCGGGAAACATAGATTATGGACAAAGAGATTGATTACATTCCATGTCTTTTGTCTAGGGATATCTGGCAGAACGAAGGATTATATGATCACTTATCTTAGGAAACGTAACTGACTGGGTCAGAGTTCGGCAGCAGCTTTTTGGAAGCTACAATTTGCTGGTCAAATTTAGAAGGCATACTAGCAATTATAGTTACAGACTTATCCAAGTGGGAGACTGTTGGATTAGGTGTCTAAGCCCATAACTATAATTGGTATGTACTTGAATTGATAGCAGCACAGTCCTTTTGGGTTGCCCTCAACCTAGCAACTGGACAAGGAAATTATGAAAGGAGAGATATTAATTTATAAGATTAATGAATTAATATAAATGATTTATTAATATGTTAAAAGATTAATATATTAATTAGAAATCATTATGTTTAATTAATAGTTAGCCAGAAATTAATCAGAATTAATTTTGGGGTTAAAAGAATTAATTATAAAGTGCAGGGACTAGTTTGCAATTAACTAATAGTTGAGTGGAAGATTCCAGAACCCCCTTGGAAGGAGGTGGACGAAATTCTTAGGGGAAACCCTAGAGATTTCGTCCAAGGGGTCCAAATAAGGCCTTTGGATCTTGCTTAGGCCCTAAGCAAAGGATAACTAGGGTTTTCCCTAAACCCTAGATCCCTCAGCTATTAAAGGAGCCTCCTGGCTCACATTTGAGGTCACTGATTTCTTTGGAAGAAACCCTAAGGCCGAAATTGCATACTCTCTCCATCCGCTCTCCTCCAAGTTTCCTTCTTGCTAGTTCTTGGGTGTGATTCCATTAGAGGCATTACATTTGTGGTGCTAAGCTTCCAAGAAGATCAAGATCAAGATCAAGAGGATTATCAATTGTTTGCTATAACAATTGAAAGGTATGTAACTCCTAAACCCTAGTTTGTTAATTTCGAAATTAGCCTCTCTCCTCTAGGGTTCTTGTTTTTCAATTCAAAGTTATATGTTCAATAGTTAAAACATAGATCCAAGGTAGGTTGCATGTGAACTTAGGAATTGTTTTCTAGTTTATTTGTTTTACCTAAAACCCATCAATATTAAGGACTTAATGGACTTAGGGTTGTAGATCTTGCTTTGGGGTAAGGTCCTAATCGATAAAGTTGGAAACTTTATCAATTAGTTCAATGCGAAGGATTAGATTTGAAGTTTTGAGCCCTGATCTGTAAGGACTAAGCTCATAACGAAGAATTGAGGGTTCTGCTAGTAGGCATGACGTGGCCAAGGAATGACCACAATGTGGTCAAGTCCAACTTCGCGTTTATTTTGTCCTGACATGCCCACGACGTGGTGATGTCCTACATGTCGACTGATTTCTCTCGATATGCCCACAAGGTGGCCAAGAAGTCACCACGTCTTGGAGATGGTTGACTTGGTTGACCGTTGACTTTGACCAGTTTGACCTTGGGTCAAACTTGAAGGATTTGGGTTGTTAATTGAGAATTGATCTTTATCTGGTGTTAGTTAGTTTGTGGGATTGATCAGTGCAAGGAGTGAGAGCGTTGTTGTTCTTCTTCGGTTCTTCAATTCAAGTGAGTATTCTCGTTGTGCCACGTATCGCATTATATATCCTTTATATGTTATGATAGTGGTATTGTTAGTATACAAGTATGCTAGTTGACTAGGATCACTACTTGCTATGAATATGTGATATGGGGACACTTGGTGTGATGGTATGTTAGACTGGTAGGGTCGTGCATGTTGACTCTATGATACTATTAGGAGTTAAGTTTGGTTAGGGTAATTAGGGAAGGCTAGTTATCAAGATTATGTATGATTGACCAGCGAAGGACTTAATTAAGAAGTGGCCAATGGCAGGGTAACTAGGGAAGGCTAGTTACCAAGGGTATGTAATATGCTAGGCTATGTTATGTGTTTAAGTATATGATTGTTTGATAAGCATAATATTGGTTTTATGTAATTTAAGTTGGATAGCTTGAGAAATCTTGGTCTAAAGCCTTATTGCATGGTTCTTGTCTGATTTATTGCTTTAGGGTGGACCATCTGTTAAATTGTCTATCCAATCCCTAACTACATAAGAATTTATGTATCCTATGAAATACCAGGATCTGGCCCCTGGAATTTGTATGAAAGACCATGATCTGGCCCCTAACACTTGTATGTAAGACCAGGATTTGGCCCCAGGAAATGGAAAGGAAAGACTATGATTTGGCTCATAGCATTCATACGTTTTATACTGATATGTATATTGTATGTATGATGTTAGGTCATCGTTAGATCCTAGGACTTTATGTGGATGTATTGTATGTATGGTGGAATATGTGGTATATTTGGGAACTCAGTAAGCTTTATGCTTATAGTTGTGGATTAAACATTTTGCAAGTCTTTCGTGAGAAGAGCTCGACGGGACTGTACACATGCATCAAAGATATCTGTTTCTACGGTTTTGTAAATATAAATATGATAATGTGTGGTTTCAATCAAACAAATACCACTTATTGGTTTTGAAATAAAGGTTTTAATTGGTTAATCTATTTTACGCATCAAAAAAGGATGTACCTTTCCTAGGCTTTTTTTGAGTATAAAGCTTCAAGATTTCCTTTTAGTTTTCTATATATTGCTTCATGTCCTATTATGCTTTCTTTAGTCCCTTTTGTTGGTGATTTTGGAGTTAGGAAAACTCCAGCACCTTGGGAGCACTTTGGGTTACTTCTTAAGCCTCATTGACTAGGAAAGTTAGGACCTCTAGCTTTCTCTTCAACCCATACATGTGATTGTTGGTCCTTTAGGATATTTAGTGTATTAAAGTCTAGATCTTGCAATGTATGAGTATCTTAATGGATAATTTTTGAATCTTTATCCATTAATGCACTGTTAAGGACCAGATTTGGAAGTTTGAGCTATTACTTAATGGATTCAGTTACATTACCAATGTGATTATGGCCTGGATGCAACATTTCTTTCTATGGTGTCACACGTCTAATGAAGTTTATAAGGTGCACCTATTATAGACTAGAAACCCTTACTATTCTGTATTGTAGTGGGTACGAGGCATCCCTTATAAGACACAGGGCACCTGTATGATAAATTATTGACATGTTGACTAAGTTTGACCTTGGGTTAAACTTTAGGGTTTTAGGTCTTGGACTGAGGTTTGACTTTAGTAAATGTCTAGGTGGTTTGTAAGACCAAATTGTACTCTTGTGCATGCAGTAGTGATTATCCAGTTATCTGTGAGGTGAGTTTTCTTACTATACTTTATGTGGCAGTATTTGTCCATGTATACTAGGATATAAGTACTGTTAGGATATGTTGTTAGTATGGAAAATTTGGTCTTATGTGCGAGAAGTTTTTGCCTGTACGTTGTTGTGCATGTTTGTACAGGAGTTGATGACAAGTTCAAATTAAGTGTTGTGAGTTTAGATACTCGTACCTGGGAGTTGATGGTAAGAACAACTAAAGTGTTGTGAGCCTAGCTACTCGTTTCTTGTTTGGGCGGATCAAACTTATGTGCCGAGAGCCTTGGTAGTATGCATGTATATGTATTCGTGTATATGGTATTTTGGGGAACTTACTAAGTTTTGGCTTATGGTTTTGGATTAAACATGTTTTAGGTACTTCAGAGGAAAAAGGAAGTCTAAGGTGTGACTGTACATACACATCAACAACTTTCATGTTTTTAAGATTCCACATTGTTCATTGATACTATGATTTTGGGATGTTGACTTATGAAACAACGTTTTTATGGACGTTTGGTTTTATGGAAACATTTTTTCCTATTAAAATTTTGAAAAAATTATTGTGAAAAAATGGGATATTACAAGTTGGTATCATCGCCCTGGTTTGAGGGATTTGGATGAACATTCATGGAATTTCAGACTCAAACGAAGGTTCTGAATTTTTTTGTAAACCTTTTTGGAAAAGAATGGATTTTAAAAGAGAAATGAATATGTGATGTGTACAGTTAGTTGGAGCTCAACGGAAAGTGGTATCCCAAAATATATATACATGTTATAACAATATGCTGATTTGTGAATGGTTAGAGATGCATGCTAGTGGATATGATAAGAATCCCTTCAGGAATTACATGATAGAATTTCCTTCAATTTATTGATGCCTTATAGAGTATGGGATTGCTTGCTTTGGGCTACATGTAGTTTAGACTTATATTGTTAGTTGCTAAGTGTAAGCTTCATAGTTGTACATAATTAGGATTTTATAGCCTTAGAATGCTTGGTTTAGCCTTAATTCATGTTCCTTTCTTGGTTGTGGACTTGTGGTAGAATCATTTATTCAAATGTCTATCTGATCCAGTATTACGTATGACTCGCATACATGAGGTGAGGAATGGTATTAGTAGAGACTCTAGCGGTTCGGGAGCAAAATGGAGGGAGATCATAGGATAAAAACCTAGGAAGTTTAGTTGTGTCTCTTCTAAGTATGTAGTTGTGTGATAGTACACCTGGCAGTGGTTGAGTGTAGTAAATTAGAACTTTGGGATGGCTCCTGAGACAAATACATATATGTGTGGAAGGTATTATGGGCCCACACTACTTGAAGCACATGATCCGTACGAGGATCATGAAAGCTCACAAGGTTACTAAGTAACTAGCAGATGAGTGAATAGTGTGTGTTGGCACGATGACCTTGTTGGATTAATGTCTAAGTCCATAACTATATTTGGTATGTACTTGACCCGACCCGGCATGGTCCATTTGGGTTGCACTTCACCGGCACAATTTATATGGATAGTCTTTTGAGAATAGTATATTTATGATTTATATTAATACATTATAAGTTCTAATATATTAATATGGAATCATATTATTTAATTAGTATTGATCAAGAATTAATTTAGAATTAATTAAGTGATCAAAAAGAACTAATTAAATATGGACTCTTATATATATGGAATGGGCCAAGTTCATTTAGGTTGGGCTAAGCTTTCATGGATGGTCCATGGAGCTTTTAACCCATGGATCCTATGTAAATGAAAGGTCATGGGTATTAGGGTTTACATGGATGTAACCCTAATCCTCCATAATATATAAAGGGGTCCTTGGCTCACAAAATTGGCACAAGTGTGTGAAAATAAGATGGACCGATTTAGTGTGCATACATATTCTCTCAAGTTCTTCCAAGGTGTTTTGGTGATTTGTGATTCCATTTGAGGCTTCCACACTATTGGGGCTAAGCTCTTAAAGCTTGAAGACATCAAGCTACATCAAAAGGTATGTCATCTAACTAGAACTTTGTAGTATAGGTGGTTCATAATATGCTAGTTAGGATGAAACCTTGGAATAGTTAATATTTGCATGTATAATAGAGAAAACATAGATCCAAGGTTTATAGGGTTGCATGTACACCATAGGAGTGTTAGAATGCTCAAAACCCAACAGTGGTATCAGAGCCAGGTTGTTTTCTGTTATATTGATGCAAATGTTTTATTTTCAAGTTGAAAAAAAAGGAAAAAAAAAACATGACGTTTGTCAAATTTTAAGATAATTAATTGTTTTGTGAAAAACGAATTATTTGTAAAATTTGAATCATTTGTTATATGAGTTGAATTAGGTCAAATTTAGTAAAAGATAAAATGATATGATTATTTTATTAGTTTTAAAAGTTTGATCTAAATGTTTTAAGGAGTTACATATTTTGTCATAAAATTTTGGAGCTCAAAAGTTTTTTTTTAAAGTTGTGATCTTAAGGGTTTTTGAAACTTCCATAAGTTATGGATATGAAAGTCTTTTTTTTTAAAAAAAAAAAAATTGATTCAAGTGAAGGACTAAATCAGGAAAGTTCCTCATCACCCAAAAATTGATTCAAGTGAAGGACTAAAAAAAATTGATTCAAGTGAAGGACAAAATCATGGATATGAAAGTTATGGATATGGTAGTGTCTAAATTTACCAAATCAGGAAAGTTCCTCATCACCCAAGTTTCAATTGGACCGAAACTTGGAATCATGCAAGTTGAATAGTATGATGAATGAGAACTTTCAAGCATTGGAAAATCAAGACTAATTACTTGTTCACATGGATGTGTGAGTCAAGTGAATGACTAAAGGGATCGAGTACACATTCTTGTGCACTGGTCATGTCCACCACAAAGCTCGTTAAGACTATTTGATTTACTAAAGTTTAGTAAATATGGTTATACTTACAAGTTTAAGTATAATTCTGAAACATTGGAAAAGTCTCAATGTATGGCAGAACGAATGGGAAGAATCAAATTAGGCAGAAAGATAAAAGTTTCTCAAATCTGAAAAGATGGGAGAGTACTTTAGTATCATGTTTGTGATCATCTTAATGATTTAGAAATCATATCACAATTAGTCCTCTAAAGGTCATCTTAGTGCATTCTTATGACTAAGAAGAGGAGTCATGAATTGTTGAAATGGTTAGATCAGGAAGATGAGTCATACTTCGTTCCAAAACAATTCTTAGAGTCATACTCCAAGATTGTAACTTGAGTGACATATCTTAAAGAAAGGTTTAAAACACTTGCCAAATGTAAGAGTGAAAGTGTCCTACTCTTGTACATTTGAAATTGGTAAGTTGTGATGTTTTGGATAAAACAAAGACCAACTAAGGCCAATTGTGTGAAGTGTTTGTCTTGATAAAGAATCCGCACTATCTCTTGAATATTTGGCAAGATAGTCTTATATGTCAAGAGGATAGTGGGAGTCTTAAAGATCCTAAAAAGAATATCAAGAACTAATCAAGAATAAAACCTGAGGTTCTTCACTAGCACACGACTTGAGGTTTATAACCTATCGTGTTGACATATTCTGTGCCCATTCCAGTTAAAGTTGGCTTTGCATAGGAGTTCTGAAAGTTCTCAATTGGTTGCATAACAACTTGGAAGCAATAGCAGGCCCTGTACTGCCAGGTGGCAAGAAGTTAAGATTGCATAAGTTCAGTTCATATGAGTTTGGATTTGTCATTATCCTTGTCTTGTGACTATGGTTTGACGATTCACATGGATAAGAACACATACACCATAAAATCTAAGGGTCATAAGGTTTCTCTCCGATTCATGAAAATGATGGTGAGGAAACACTTCCACCAAGTAGATTTGAAGCAGATGGCAAAAGGTCTAAACAATTGAGACTATGATTACGGCATCCCTTTTCATAGTTCTGAAATTGTTTAGACACACATGCATGCTATCTAAGGAAAGGTGTATGATTTTGATAAAGTTTTATCAAAGCATCTCGTATCAGAAATCTGAACTTTGGTAAGAAAGTCAATAAAGTATTGATTTCTAGAAGTCCAGCTGATTTCTGAGTACATGTCAAAGCTAGTGGGAGGATAAGTGTTATGCTAATAATCATCATGTTAGTGGGAGCATGATAATTATTGTTAGTGTTGCAATTTAGCAATGTTAATTATAGAAAACAAAAGTTTCAATTCGTGAGGCTGCAAGGATTGAAAAAGTTGTTTTGCTATAATTAAGGGAGAGGATATACTTCATTTCAGTTCTAAAGGCTTAGATTGAGACCTTAATCATCTTTAGTCAAGAATATATATACGAATTTCATGTTGGATTGGTTGAACTTAAGGAAATTCTATATATTGCGTTCTCAAAATTCGATTATGATTACGGCATCCCTCTTCATAGTCAAATTTTGAAAACATGGCAAATAAAAATATTGTAGCAAAAGACTGGTCTAGAATCATGTCTTTATGTGAGATATCATGAATCGTGTACCATTTGCTTTGGGTACATGATCGATTGCATGTGCTATAATATTTGTCATTTCTAAATTTTTCCAAATGCCCAGAGGCATTAAGAAGGGAAAAGGTCTAGAATTGGATATGACTAAAATGATTAAGCAATTGTCGAGGACAATCTGAGGTTTACCAAAGATTGGTTGCTCAGGGACAGTTGGAAGTATAGTGCTAATTTTGGAAGGACCATATTGACATATTCTGAAAAGAGGCATCTCTTATTCAGAAGTGATAGTCAAAATGAGAATATATGGAGTTGTCTCCATAGGTGGAAGTTATCTGTGTAAGATTAGAAAACTTAATGCAAGAAGCATGTCCAAAGCAATGTACTTTGAATATGAGACTTAGTTTCCATGGAGTTGATCTCCATTGGAATTCCTTATAATTACTGTTGATAAGTCTTTGTGACTTTGTACATATTCATTACAAGAGTGTCAGTGCATATAAGTTTAAAATCTAAACAGATTTCGATAAATGATAGGAATTTGAAATTCTCACATTTTTCGATAAGGATTTGGGAGTGTGAAATTAGAATCATTGAAATTATGTTCAATTGGTTTATTTCACAAAGTAAGGATCATAGACAAACAT
Source organism: Lactuca virosa (assembly GCF_052849685.1). Lineage (NCBI taxonomy): Eukaryota > Viridiplantae > Streptophyta > Magnoliopsida > Asterales > Asteraceae > Lactuca > Lactuca virosa. The sequence goes on from NC_136434.1 coordinate 288,048,241, forward strand.
AGAGTGCATACTTGGTGTATGGCAAAGCTATTCTTTAAGAAAAACATAGTGTACATGCTTGGAGCATGGGACAACTAGTGTTTTTAATTCAAGTATAAAGTTGATAAAACCGAAACAATGAATAATGAGTAATCAGTATGGTGATAAATAAAAGTGTTTATTTATATTCATAGGGTTTGATACCATATTTGATTCATTTATTCTTGTGTTTCACTTTGCATGTTTTGACTTCCAGAATAACTAAGTCGCTTTTCCTGAATGATTAAGTTATTCAAACCATCCACAGTCGGTCATATGTTGGAAGTAGATATGAATCAAGACTGTCATGGGTTGGTTTGTAGAGGTCCAAGTTGGTGGACAAAGTGGTGCTACAACACTCATGAGTGCTCATAAGTTCTGAGTATTGGATTCAACCCGCGCTCATTTGAATCACTTCATGGATTTTATCACGAGTGATCATGAGACGATAATATCTTATATTCTTCAAACCTAGAGATATGAGTTGTTACTATGAGTTGGTTATACATTGATTGCACGAAAACGCATTGGTAACTCGATGTTATAAAACGTGCCTTTGTGTATGATTCAACAAGTAGTAGAACAAGCCATATGAGTCGAAGTTTATCCATTCCTTTTACCTTCGGGATAAAGGCGATATATGTGGGCCCCTCGATGATTTAGCGATGACACATGTGAGTGCTTGGCCAAGCCAGGACTGATTTGATTTGTTCAATCAGTCAGTCATCATAAATCGAAAATCGGGAAACAACAAATGGACAGAGAGAATGATTATATCCATGTCTCAGTCCATATGATATCTAGAATGGAGGAATATATGATCCCTTATCTAATGGACAAGTCATTGACAAGGTCAGAGTTCGACAGCGGCTTTAAGAGCTACGATTGCCAGTTAGGTTTTGAAGTCATACTAAATAATAGTTTTAGACTTATCCAAGTGGGAGACTGTTGAATTAATGTCTAAGTCCATAACTATATTTGTTATGTACTTGACCCGACCCGGCATGGTCCATTTGGGTTGCACTTCACCGACACAATTTATATGGATAGTCATTTGAGAATAGTATATTTATGATTTATATTAACACATTATAAGTTCTAATATATTAATATGGAATCATATTATTTAATTAGTATTGATCAAGAGTTAATTTAGAATTAATTAAGTGATCAAAAAGAACTAATTAAATATGGACTCTTATATATATGGAATGGGCCAAGTTCATTTAGGTTGGGCTAAGCTTTCATGGATGGTCCATGGAGCTTTTAACCCATGGATCCTATGTAAATGAAAGGTCATGGGTATTAGGGTTTACATGGATGTAACCCTAATCCTCCATAATATATAAAGGGGTCCTTGGCTCACAAAATTGGCACAAGTGTGTGAAAATAAAAGTGGGCCGATTTTAGTGTGCATACATATTCTCTCAAGTTCTTCCAAGGTGTTTTGGTGATTTGTGATTCCATTTGAGGCTTCCACACTATTGGGGCTAAGCTCTTAAAGCTTGAAGACATCAAGCTACATCAAAAGGTATGTCATCTAACTAGAACTTTGTAGTATAGGTGGTTCATAATATGCTAGTTAGGATGAAACCTTGGAATAGTTAATATTTGCATGTATAATAGAGAAAACATAGATCCAAGGTTTATAGGGTTGCATGTACACCATAGGAGTGTTAGAATGCTCAAAACCCAACAGACCTATCTTCCTATACATTTTTATTATGGTGATTCCGGAGGTTCTGGTTCGAGAACTAATGGCCAGGAGAGGTCGGTTTTGTGTGATGCAGTGATCCACGAGCTGATTGTTGCCTAGGTGACTTCAGAAATTAGGGAGACGATTCCAGAGATGTTCGGGTCTATCAAGACCCAACTGGTAGCCATGTTCGACAAGCATTATGTTGTTGTTACTAATGTTGCCACTGCCACAGAAACTGTTACTCTCGTTGTTATAGGACCACAAGGAAGTGAATCAATGCCATACTAGGAGTTCAGTAACACGAAACCCCCATAATTCGATGATGTTAAGGATATGATTTTTTCTATGAAGTGGATCTCCGATGTGGAGGGATGTTTCTATACATCTTCTTGTACGGATAACTTGAAGGTTAGATTCGCACTGAATCTTCTTTGTTGCGGAGCACAGGATTGGTGGGGACTAGCATCCAAGGCCTTTTCTGCTACTAAGCAGGCCGCTTTGACTTGGAAGCAGTTCACGGAGATGTTCATATCAGAGTATGTTCTGCTTCTGGAGAGAGTGTGGCTAGCTCAGTAGTACCTTTCGCTCTAAAAGACAAAAGAGTTGGTAACCGAGATCACCAAGATGTTTACCGAGTGGGACTTGTTTTACCTTGAGTATGCAGCCTTGAATCAGGTGTAGATGTCCCGATACTTGAGCATGTTTAAGACTGAGATCAGGGAGTTCATGGTGAACTCCAAGTATCAGACTTTAGCTGAGTTGCAGTCGCAAGCTAGGAGGAGAAAAATAGAGTTGGAGACCCAGACGAAGGAGAATACGCTGATGCGCACAAAATTTTACCTATCAACTTTTAAATATATAAACCTAACTAATTCTCTACTAATGCACTTATAGGCAGTGTACCTAGTCAGTTTATGGTATATTAAAGTAAGTTTCGTACTGAACATAGGGAACAATATTTAGCTAATAAAATAACAACTAAAAATTAATCTAAAAACAATAACTAAAAATGGGTTTTTATCTAATTTTGCAAGTTCAGATTAACTTAAACTATTCAATTCACTAAAAACGAAGCAAACAACTTAAATAAGACGATTTTTATCAAGCTTATGAAGACACTTTCGTTTAGCTTCGAATCCCCCTTTTTCTTATTGTTCGTTTCTAAACATAGATTAATTCAGTTGGTTACCAGTTTAAATATAATTAAAGTCTTGATCTGATCTCCTAATATTATCACCAATTCATGAACTACTATGTAATGATCATACACAAGCAAAGACGAAATTGATTATTTAAGATAATTGAGCTATATGATAGATATCTAAGATAATTATCTATGATCAAGATAAATTACTAAACACAATTATTATCAAATTAAGTTCTCTAACACAGTTAAGGTTGTTACTTTTATTACCTAATCTAAGATTTGGTCAATCCTAGCACTAGCAATTTAATGATCATAAACTACCAGGTAATCAATTTCATGCAATTAAAATGGTCATTCAACTACACAACTTGAAGCAAAGCAACAAATATTAGAACTGTCACATGCTAGATATTGATAATCAAACACAAGCTTAAACTAACTTCACAAAACCCATGAGACGAAAAAAACTAACACATAGTATTATGGTTTATCTACACTAAACAAAAACCTAATGATTTAGCTACTCATGGCCGGAAATAAGCATAAAATCACATAAGAATTTAAGCTAGACATGATTAATCTAATGCAAACCAAATGTGTAATGTGAATTCTTTCTTTGATCTTCAAATCTCTAATCTCTAATCGATCTCTCCTTCCAAAAGTTTCTTTCGCTGTTCTCTGGCTTCTGAACTCGATTAGATCACCAGAATATTACTTCCAATTCCCCAAAAGTTGATATGTCTAAGGATATTTATAGTTTCCTAATTTTGCTTCTCACGTCGTGAGATTTAGGGTCTTACATCGTGAGCTTCATTATCACGCGTATGATCGAGATTTTTCTTTGAGTCACGCCATGGTACTTTCAAGCCACGTTGTGGAGAGTGTTTTTTGCTTGATTTTCCTTCCTTTTAAGCTCCATTAAGCTCCCAACTCAGCTCCAGTCCTTCCAAGTTCTAACTTTTGTCAATTTTGGTATTTTTTTTCAAGAGTGTCCTTTTTTGCTGTAAAACATAATTTAACTTAATAAGTACCAAATATCTTTGCATTTAACCAAAATATAGCTTAAAATGTATTAAAATAATGCCTAAAAATAGGTATAAATATGGCAATATCAGAGGCAGACCCGGTTCAGTCACAACTTGATGCAAAGCGGGCCAAGCCCACTGATTCTAGATCTGGAGACCAGAAGGGTCATACTTTCAAAAAGTGTGGTAAGGATCATGAGGGACCCTATCGGGTGGGGTTAGGTTACTATAAGTGTGGATGGAGGGCCACTATATGAGAGATTGCCAGCAGGGTATTCAGTTTTGTTTCAACTGCAACCTGATAGGCCATCTGAAAGCCGATTGCCCCCTTCTTGAAACCAAACCAGTTCAGACTCCAGCTCTTGCAACTTTACGGATCACTGAAAACTGCCAGATGAGAGATGAGGCCCCGAAGATGAGTGGTCGGGCCTATCACATGAAAATAGAGGAGGCCAGGGTAGCACCTGACGTTGTTACTGGTATGTACCTATTTATTTTTCTGTCAAAATTTCAATATTGCATGCTTATGCTTATGTTTCTGTTTAGGTACGTTCCTTGTTAACTCATTGCCTGCTTTAGTGATGTTTGACTCAGGGATGAGTCGATCCTTTGTGTCGCTTTCTTTAAGTATGAGTCTTAGTGTTGCAATTGGAGCGTTGGATCGCTTGTTGGAGGTTTCTATCATCGACAATCGTACGGTTTCAGCCATGAGTGTTTATCGTGGCTGCAATTTAGAGATTTTTATGGAGTTTCTGATTGGGCTTGTCCCCATTCTGATGGGTAATGTCTGTGTGATTGGAGACATGGATTGGTTGAGCCAGTTTTGGGCTCTGATTGATTGTGAGCAGTAGTTAATGGTAATATATACCCTAAGTGGGGGATATTTGAACATCTACAACAAGAGTACTAGAGTTGGTTTGGCTTTGAACTCCGCCACGAGGGCTAGGGAGTATTTGCAAAACTATTTTTGGGTTACCCTATGAGCACGTTGGGTTGCTTCTTAAACCTCATGGACTAGGAAAGTTAGGACCTTTGGCTTTCTCTTCAAGCCATGTATGTGATTGTTGGTCCTTTAGGTCATTTAGTGTATTAAAGTCTAGATCTTGTATTATTGGAGTGTCATAATGGACAAAATTGGAAACTTTATCCATTAATACATTGTTAAAGACCAGATTTGGAAGTTTGAGCTGTAACTTAATGGATTAAGTCAAGATACCCTTGTGATTATGGCCTGGACGCGACACGTCTTTCTCTGGCGCGACGTGTCTTATGGAATTTTTTAGGTGCGCCTATTTTAGACTGGATACTCGAATATTTTGTCTTGTAGTGGGTGCATGGAGTCCCTTATAGGGCGGATGGAACTTGTCTGATAAATTGTTGACATGTTGACTTTTTGACTAAGTTTTATCTAGGTGGTTCATGAGACTGACTTTTACTCTTTTGCGTGTAGTGGATATTATCCGGTTATCTGTGAGGTGAGTTTTCTCACTATACTTTGTGTGGTAGTACTTGTCTGTGTATGTTCGGATATAAGTACTGTCAGGATATGTTGTTAGTGTAAACAAGTTGGTCTGGTGTATGATAAGTGTTTGTATGTATGTTGCCTTGCATTTTTGCCTAGGAGTTTATGACAAGATCAAATTAATTGTGTGAATCTAAACACTCATGTCTAGGAGTTGATGGAAAGACCAACTTAATTGTTGCGAGTCTACATACTTATACCTGGGAGTTGATGGTAAGAAAACTAAAGTGTTATGAGCCTTGATACTTATTGCTTGTTTGGGCGGATCGATCTTAGGTGCCAAGAGCCTTGGTAGTATGCATTTATATGTATTGTTGTATATGGGATTTTGAGGGACTCACTAAGCTTTGGCTTAAAGTTGTGGATTAAACATTTTTCAGATACTTCAAAGGACATAGTGAAGACGAAGGTGTGACTTTACACACACATCAATAGCTTTCATGTTTTTGAGATTACTCGTTGTTCATTGATACTCTGACGTGAGGATGTTAACTTATGAAGCAATGTTTCTATGAAAACGTTTTTATCCTACTAAATTTTTTAAAATATATTGTGAAAAAATGGGATGTTACAATTAAACTATGAATTTTTAATGAATTTTGTGTTAAAATGTGAATGCTTTATATATGAATCTTTATATTACTTTTCTTGTGAATATAATTATTTTTTGTGTTGTATAAAAATGTAAGAATGTATTAGTTTTTATAATTATTTTTCATTAAACTATGAATATAATATTTAAGCATTGAATCCGTTAATTTATGTATATATATGATTTGGAAGGAATGATGGTTACAACAATAGCATATGTGGTTGATGGTGGCGTGTGGTAGTTGGTGATGGTGATGATGATGGTAGAGTTTGAGTTTGACTTCTCTAAATATTTGAATTAGTGTATAATGGATTGTACTAAGTTGTGAATTTTATGTAATAAACTGAAAATAGATTGTATTAAGTTATGTCTTTTATATAAATTTTGTGTTAAAATATGAATGAATGTATGAATGAAAATAATAGACTATGAATTGGTGAATTAATACGTTCATTAAACCGTAAATTTGATATTTTGAACTATAAACATATCTTATAAACGATACAGTTTTTAAAGAGGTCTACAATTTAGAAGAGAGAAATTTGAATTTGTCAAAACATAATTCTATTTTTATTTTACTAAATTTTATATATTTTGCAAAAATGAAAATGTATGTGTTCAAAAGTATTACCCGGAAAATTGGAGCTATAATGTTAGTTTTATTAAGCTGCGAATACAACTAAAAATGTCACAAAATTTGTTGTTAGTTCGATGGTGCTTTGCCCCTTGATTTGACATAATTCAAAACCCTTGTGAGACATAATTTTTTTTTGTTGTTTTTTTATCTTTTACTCTTATTGTCTTTTTTTGTCTTTTGTATTATTATTATTATTATTATTATTATTATTATTATTATTAGTACAGTTTCAATTAATTATGTCATTTTGTATTTAATTATTTGTCTTTTAGATAAAACATTTTTTATATATAATTGTATTTTTATTTTTTGTTCGGAATATCTATGGGTTATTGTTTTCGTTTCGACTATTCTTATGTTATTTTTTTCGTGCGGACTATGAATGTGTTATTTTTCGTTCATACTTATATTGGGTTAATTTTTTAGTTTGGACAGTCCATATATTATTTTTTTCGTCCGAACAATCTATGTGTTAATAAAAACAATTTTAACTTTTAGGGACCGTTTATGTAAATGTGGGTATTGTGTTTTAGAAAATGTTTTTATATATTTATAACACATGTAGTCTGAAAAAAATAGTACATAGATAGTCGGAACAAAAAATAACTCATGGATAGACCGAAAGAGAAAATAACACATGTAGTCTGAAAAAGAAAATAACATAGATAGCCAGAACAAAAAAACAAAAAAATAACACATAGATAATCTGAAAGAAGAAAATAACACTGATAGTTTGAATGAAAAAAATAACATAGGATATACGACTGAAATATACAACGTAAGGATAGTCCAAACGGAAAAAATAACTTAAAGACAATATGAACGAAGAAATAACATATAAGTAGTCTGAAAGATAAAAACAAAAACATTAACATAGTCCGAAAAAAAGATCAAATATATAGTCCGAATGAAAAATAAAAATAACACATGAATAGCGCGAATGAATAATAGCACAAAAAAAATAGAAAAATGACAAAAACAATTAAAAGGAAAAAACAACAAAAAGAAAAAAAATCACATCCCGGGGGGGGGGGGGGGTGACCAAGTAATTATTATTACTAACGTCGCCGCCTAAATAATAGTCTCCCCAATTTCAGCCGTTTGATCTTTTTCAGATGCGATCCTCGCCGCATAAGCTCCGTATTTATTGGTTTTGTGCAGTTCCTCCCCTCCCCCACGTTTTGCACAATCGCCGCCTACAACTATTTAATCGGTTTCTCATCCCCACTATGACAGTTCTCCTTCTCCCACGTTTAAGATCTTCCGTTTCCAACAAGTGCAGAAGAATGTGTTAATTTTGCCAGAAACTTCAACCACCGAAGTGTCCTCCCATCTAAACATGTAATTGCACCACCGACGATGTAACATCTGTTTTCCAGGTATTTTCATTTTCAGCTTAAAATATCAATTTCTTGCAAATTTGGCCCTTACGTTGGGCATACTTAAGGCGTATGTTGGGCGTAAGTCATTAAAGTGGATGTGGGGACTTCATGTAGTACATTGGGCGTACATGATGTACGCAGGGCGTACTCACGCTTATCCTAAAACCCTGAATTTTAGGGTTGAGACTTTATTTAAACACCCTGAGTCCCTTGAGGCCTCTTCTTTCTCATCCTCCACTCTCCCCAAAGTAGTCAATTCAAAACCCTGGCTACTTTGTGAATATCTTAAGAATTTTGAGTGATTTTTTGTATGTTTTGTGAAAAAGGAATCCATTAAAGAAGCATTGGTGAGCTTGGAGCTTGAAGATCCATAACTTCCATCCTATTGGCAAGCCTCGGAAGGTATAAAGCTTGAACCTTTATGATTCCTTTTGTTTAGATCTAGGTTAGCTTATAATTTTACATGCTTTAGGTCCTATGGTTTTGCTTCTTGTGAGTAAAAGGTACTCCAGAGCTTGTGATTGTCATATATTGTCATTTCTGAGGATTTTAAGACATAAAAATGGGATCTTGATGGTTGCTTTCCACCCATGAAAGGGTTTGGGGTCATTAGAGGATGTTAAGGATCTAAGGTTGGGTTTTGGACTCCATTAAGCCATGCAAAGTCATAAAATCAAGACCTTTATGACTTTAGACGTCCATTAGAGTCAGATCTAAGTGATATACGTTTGGTCTCAAGCTATTAAGAGCTTAATAAGGAGGTTGGCAAATTACTCGGTTATATATGGAGTAACCTATGAATAGGTAACACTTAACAAGGCTTGGCCCCCGTTTCATGGGGAAACTTGGTACTCATGACATAGGGAAGGAGTACGCATGGCCTACTCCCAAAAGTGGAAATGGTTCATTTTTGGGCTTTGGGCCAAGTTGGGTGGGGTCTAGCCTTGGAAGGGTAAAATGGTCTTTTACCCCAGTAAGAGAGAATATGAAATGGACCTTTTATTATGGGTTATTACCCTAATTATTAATTAGGGTTAGTTTTAATATGTTCAGTGTGAGGATCTTTTGTAGTGTGACAACCGAGAAAATCCCGTCACCGACCGCCGTTAGGAGAGAGTAGGAAAATGATTGTAATAGCTGAGTATTGTAATATTTGATTCATGAGATAATAAACAAAATCCAACATGTCATTATATTTATGATTAAATCAATAGTTAGACTAAAAAATGAGAGTCCAAAAAGTTGTACCGCCTTTTAAAATGGTTAGTTTATTTAGAAAATACTCGATGACGTGATCCCAAGGATATAAAATTCGTAAAAATCCAACACCAAATGGAGGAGTTATGAATTTAGTAAAAAGTAAAAATCAACCGCGTAATTAAAGTTAATTACGTCGAAACGGTACTTAGAGATGTGTTGAGTTTTGACTAAAAGTACAAAAAGGAGATTCGTAGTACTCCTTGTCATATAAACTTTAGGACAAAGAATGCCGAAAACGGAATCCATATGTGAAAGATATGATTTTTGTAAAATCATTTATTTTTTCCCCCGTTAGGCACAAAAATGAAAGTCAAAACTAGGCAAAACAACCAAAGTAAAGTTGGAGTACTCCTTGAGATCATCACAGATATATAAAGAGGGCTTTGATCGGAGCTCCCACGAAAGAGTTATGACTTTCAAAAAATCAATTCGTGTGAGCGAGGTGCGCGCCTATGCTCGTCGCGCACCTGACACAACATTCGAGAAGATTGCAAGTGACGTGGCCAAGTAGGGGAGGTGACATGTGACAATTGTTGGATGGAACCACGATGACTACGTGCGACGCGTACAGATCTTTGCGCCGCGAGCACCCAAATCCTTCCCTATAAATAAAAGGCAGTGCATACATCTTCGGCACACCTCTCTCCGAGTCTCTCTCTCAATCATCGAAGTTGTTGCATTCTCGGAGCGATCCTAGAGTCCCAAGCCTGATTCGACCCAACATCAGCGGTCTCACGCGTCACGGGTGAGTTCACGGCCCCATTTTACTATTTCCAACGTTTTATAAGGGAGGGGGGTGGGGGTGGGGGGAGAATACATGCTTATCAAACTGCTTTACCAAAATATTATATATATATATATATATATATATATATATATATATATATATATATATATATTGTTTTGGTAAAAAAATGAACATTCAATAATCAACTAAATTATATGAGAGGCTGTGATGTTCGAGGTAAAAACAATTATGAAATGGTAGGCAAGGTGACACAATGGTTTACATGGAAACCCCTTCATCCTTGCTAGGATCTCCAACACAAAACCTTGGGAGGTGATAATGATCACCTTCCTTGATGATTTTATTGATGTAAAATGTTAATTATAGAGATAAATGTGTAAATGCTAGTACAAATATCGTAAATGAGCTAATTATGTGTCTAGTGTGTGTAATACAAGTGTTATTTATAGTCTACACTAAGCAACAAGAAGTCTGATATTACCTGGATCCTCTTAGATCAACATATGAACGATGTTTGACTTGGTATTCCGGGTCTTAGGCTTAGTTAAGACGATTCTCTTTTGAGAATAAGTCTTTCATTGACTAATTTTGCACACATGTCAATAAGAAATGATATTATAACCGTTATAGGTGTTAGTAAATAATGATAATAATAAAAGTCGGGATCCTGAAGTGGCTTAGAATCCTGAGTGCTCTTTGAGATCCAGGATCCTTAGAGGATTGATGATCTCTCCCCTAATATATATATATATATATATATATATATATATATTAGTGGTAATACAAAGCACGAAAACCTTAGGATAATGTACCCATAGATACTCTACCTAGTTATAAACTATGATATTATGCTTAAGAATTATGATGCCTGATAGTCTAGGAAGAGATTTTACATAGATTTTATACTGATCAAATTCCTAGGATAATATAGTAGAAGTAATTCTGGTCAACTAGAGGGATATGCAATGTACCTAGTCGTTACTCTGCCTAAATATCATGTTTACAAATCAAACATAATTATGGTTTGTGTGTGTGTGTGTGTGTGTGTATATATATATATATATATATATATATATATATATTGATGGGTTTTAATACAAAATATAAGTTTGATTTTCATAAAACCGGCAACGGATCTATAAAAATAACAATATTATTTTCGAGTTTATAACAAAACCAAACCATCTAGGATCCATTTATAGAGGTTCGAATGATATTAATACAACCATAGGATGTTTTAGAGATAACTTTTGAAGCCTTTGAACCCACTTGGTTTTGGGGTGTTGATGAAGATGTAAAGATCAAAGAACATGGTCTTCTCTACAAGTATCCACAATCAAGATTAAGGCACATGGAATGCTAGTTCCTTCTTGTATAAAGTACTTCTTAAGCCTTTAAGTGCTTAACTCAAATAAGCACTAAAGGATAATCACTTTGAACCACCAATACTTGAATGATCTCCAAAAGAAAAAGCAAGAGGAGTAGCACTTTGCTACTTACGGTTTTGGTGAGAAGAAAGGAAGAAGAAGAAAGTGTTTCACTCTCCAAAAACAATCTCCATGCACTCTCTTATATAGTACATGAAAAGGAAAAGCAACCCCATTAATTAATATAAAGTAATGACCTTACTTTAAGGGCATAGGGAACAAAGTGGGGAGGCCGACAAGCAACCTCCCATGCTTGTTTATGGTTTCGGCCATGGGTCTTGAAAAAGACTAAAATTGTATCAAAGTTTCCGAAACTTTGTACATGATTTATTAAATCATACCATATGATATAATAACTAGTCATACTCTCTTGTAATTATTATTTTCACAAAACAATAATTATTCTCTAATTAAAATACAAGAATTGATATTATTTATTAATAATCATATTAATAATAAATATACAAAATGTGCCAACTTGATAAAGGTGTGACCCTATAAGATCATATATTATTAGCAATATCACTCCATAATGATTCTTGGGCATATAGATTCAAAAATCTTCCACTTGCACAAGATTCATTACAGTCCAACATAGGCAGTAGTTGACGTCTAGCAACATGCTACTGCCCCTAACAACATATGAAGGGTGCCATCTCATCTATAACCAATTCCCGGAGCTGTAAGATACAATTGTTACTAAAGATGTGGTACCAATTATTCCTTTGTCTCAGACATCATGTTGAACATGAGATATGGATCGCGATCAATCTCATTTAGTGTTCAACTTTTAGTAAGGCCTCATATGTCTAACTCTCAATGAATAAGAGTGAAATGTCCCATCTTGACTGCATATGTCCATCCATGTAGTTCATGTCATACCCAACAATGACCCTTATGACTGCCTTTTACGGAATAACGTTAAACCATGTCAAAGCACAACAATCCCTACACTTCAAGTCCCAAATATGTATCTCACATCTAAGAATACAAAGATACAACCTTGATCAAAACATCACTCATGACTACGATCCATAAAGAGATTTTGATGCGGTTCAGGTCCAATATATATACTCCTAATCAAGTAACTATGAAGTTGGTAGCAGCTCTTGCTATTTTCATCTCCATGAAAATCAACCAATCCACTCATAGTAGTCTTACCTCATACATGCTCCCATAACTATGAACGAGTATGGACATTTAGAATAACCTAGTTATTCAAGGATTTAAACATGCTAATATAGAACACAACAATTATTTAATAAAAGACTCATATGCAATATCTTAACTCATTACTATATATATTTCTTTTATTGTTCCAATATCCAAATACTAAATTTCAATCAAATATATCTACTTATATCAACAAGGCCCTATAGCACCAACTTGACTTTCATGCTTTAGCTAATGAATGAGCTTTGTTAAGTAGATTTGACAAACTCGATTTGTATAAACTTTGCGAATACAAACATTTTCAGTTTTATAGATATAACTGATATATAAAGAAAAACTATTGAGAATGTATTATATGCTTAAATATGACTTAGCTACCAATACTTGCGTAATGGGATTACTCATAGTTATAATGAACTATACATTAAGCATCTTTGTATGTGGTTCTCGAAAACCATAATGTACTCTAATTATGATGTGTAACTGTAATTAAAACTTTCACGGAAACACTATCCATGTAACTTTCTCTTTATTCATAATGAGGACGCACCCGATTGTGATTGAGAGTCACCTCAATCTACTTGAAAATTTAGCACATGTGTAACAACTTTAAACATAGTTTTCTTTAAAATACTCCGTATATTAGGAATATTTCTCTAGTTCTCGCAAGTACTTTAGAATGTTCCTGTAAGTCATACAATGACTTGCTCTCAGATCATACTAGTATCATTCGACATGCTCTAGGCATACAACTTATTTGGCCTTTATGCATAATCATGACATATATGATTATTCCAATTGCAGTAGCATATGGAATACAATCATGTTATCTAGTTCAAAAACATTTTCACTAGGATTTTTATCAAAATCATGTCATGTGGTTTTTGACAAGATGACTCTCTCAGTGTCCTTTATCTTAAGCTCTTTAAGATCCTTGACAATTAATGTAATTTTACTTAATCCTTTAAGTCGTCATGATCTATCTATATAGATCTTTATTCCAAGAGCTAGTATCTCAACTACATACAAGGCTAGGAATGTTATTGCGCTCCTACATGCTTTGTAGAAAAACACAAGAGTCATCTTGATTTATAATCAAATCACACTATGTAATTATCTTATAAGAAAGAAGATTCTTACTTTGAGATGTTAGCTTAAATCTGAGAAGATTTTTACTCATGCATGTTTTCTCCCTTGAAAACTCACCTACTCTTTATAGTTAAACTATATCGAGGAAGATTAATCAAGCTCATACTTGATAATCATACATAAATGCATCTCTATGTGTTTTTATTAGTTTCTGATCAACTATGCAGCAGATTCAACAACAGTTGAAAACTTGCTAGCTCCAAACTATGATGCATTTAGTTTATGGTTCTCTAGCTCTTAAAGTTCCATATAGCTCCCACTTAGAAAAAAAACTTTCTAAGTACTTGTCTTACGAAATGAAAATTTGTGGGGTTAGTAGAGATTTCATCATAAACAATCATTTAGGATAGTCTACATAAATGAAATTTGTAGATACTAGAGTAGTTAAGCTTATTGTCAAACATAAGCTCTATAACTCCATACATTTTAGATAAGGACAAACCATTACATCCTTAGTCTAATGAAAGTATTTAATCCAGTTGTTTGGTTGGAATATATATATATATATATATATATATATATATATATATATATATATATATTCAATATATATTTGTTGCAGTGAGCATAATTCCAAAAAATTTATAAAGTCAATAGTTCTTTTAATAAACGTCATGTAATAGACTGAAAGGTCAATTTTTATCCTCTTCAAAAACTTGTACAATCGACATTCAACAATGGCCAAGTGACCCTATCCCACTAGAGAATACGAAGTCTACCTCAAACATCATAAGATAGATCCAAGTGACCAGGTGATGCTGTGCCACAAGAACCATACAAATGACGAGTGTGTGTTTTTGTCGGAATGAGTTGTGAATCAATTCCACAACTCTTAAAACGTTCCAAGAAGACTTGGTTTACAAAACTCATTTTCTTTATCGCAACGAAAGGTTAATGATGATTTCATTAGGTTGTATTTCAATCTTCACCATGAAACAATTTGAGCAAATCAAAAGTTTCAACCATAACGAATAAAAGTCGTCAGTGAAATTGAATAAACATCTATCACCAAATCTATTCATGGATTGAAAAAGATTATATACATCACTTATGTATAACTCTTTGTCAAGCCTTTTGTTATTTAACTACCAATGCGTAAAGACACTTGTGAATCATCTTCACATATAAATAGGATCCACATATATCAAATGAATCAAGCTCATTTGCCTTAAAAAATTCCATCCTTTTGAATTGGTATATGTATTTCTTATTTACATTTTCATGATGATTATGACATAGATAAGTTCCAATCAAATATCATTTGATCATTTAGGTGTTATGATCAGAACTATCAATTTAATGAAAGCTTATAGGTTTACTTCATAATTAAGATTATGAGAAGATATTCTTTAACATAAAATACATCGTTTTTGAACATGAATGTGAACATCCATTAAACGATAAATAAATCTAGATTTATTCATAAAGTTACAACTGTTACATGTCCCTATAAAAATAGGTACAAAACACCTATTGTTTAAATAAAGACTATAACATCACTTGTCATATCTTCAACACGAAATATACTTCGTTTGTAATCAGTTGATTATTTCTTCCAATCATCAACACATAATATCAATTATTAGTGTCACCTGAAGTATAACATACTCAAGTGAATGATGGAAAAATAAATAGTTCTATCATATAGATGTATGAAGTCTTATCCAAGTCAGACTTCTTTAGCTCGATGAGATTAGAGGAGCAATTCCACTTTTAGTGTTTAGTTACTTCCACAATAGAAACAACACTAATCATTTGGTCCTTTCTTTATTTCTAGGTTTATGCTGTATTTCCATTAACTGAACTATAAGTCTATTTGAGTACACAATCTCTTAGACTTCCTTTTATTCAATGCTTGAACAAACTTGAAGCACTTTCTGGTCTTCTGATTGAATATCTGCTTTACTTGATGAAACATTTGATATGTTTCATAATTATCCAAGACTTTCACCAAGTCAAGGTTAATTACTCTGGTATGATGTGAGACACATCAACATCATCAAAATAAAGCTTCCATCAAAGCATCATCATCAGACTGATTGATTTGCAGAGGTCATTCAGGTATGGGATCTTTTAGTATATATAATTTCTATTTATCCTTAAGGTAGAACCTCAAGATATTATACCAGTTATAGAAATTATAATCATCAAATGTTACTTTCTCTTGAAACTTAACAAGAGAGAGATTTTACAGGGCGTAAGAGTATTAACAGTTATTAACATAGTTTAACAAAGCTTCGTGTAGTATTTTGAATATTTAATCTTTAAAATTTAATACCTTTTATTGTTTCTTAAAACATTAATTTATTAAAGTCTAGGATCCAAGTAACGAAAAAAATAAATGGTTAGGTGACCTTTATCCCATAAACTTAATCAAACTCGGTAGGTAGCGATTACCAACTACATAGAATATGTAACTCCTAGATTATGGGATTCTAAATAGTTATTGCTTAACTTGGCATGTTTATCCCATCTATGCCTCTGACCTCTCATGCTTAGGTGACCTTTATCACACAAGATTCCGATCAAGTCATCCTACTTTGAAACAACTTGTAGCATTGTAACTAACCAGTAACAAGGTGACCCTTTAAAAAACCAGAAACTACAAAACTACCCCGAACATCATAATCCAACCCTAGTGACCAGGTGACCCTGTGACACTAAGACCATACAAATGATAACGATTGTTCTTCAAAACGACGGAAATGACTTGCATTTTTATAAAAGGTTTTATATATGTTTTACACTTATAGTTTATAAAAACATGGTCTCATGAGTATTGCATGCATCCAACAATTCATGTACCCTTTTGTAAAATTCATATCACTTGTTATGAGGTTCTTTAAGTGCCAAATAAAACTTCATTTTATTTGCTATTAACTACGATCAATTATAAACGAAAATCCGGTATTATAAAGTTTAGTCGTTGATCGATTTTAAGAACCGGTAATAGTCTTAATAAAACTTTATTTTATAAATAAGACTTGGAGTTTTGGATGAGTTATAAAATCACTAGTTTAAATCTCCTTTTTACAATCAAAAACTTATGACTTCATGAATTTATAGAATAAACTCATTTTATTTTATAAACTCAATTTTAAGCATCTTATGATAAAATTCATATTTTGATAAACCAAAACTTGGGGGATGATACTCATATTTTAAATCTCATTTGACATGCATAAAACATAATATCAACATGTTGCATTATGTTTAAAACACCAATATCATATATTAAGTTTGGATTCAAAAATAATCACTAGTTTTATTATTTGTCGTTATAACGCTATAAACCGATTTTAGTCTTTTTAATAAAAACTCCTCTTTTATTATAAAGACATGGAGTTTATATAATGTTTAAACACCTTTTAAACCATTTCAAATATTTTAAAGTTTGGTATTTAAAAGTTTTACGATAAAACTATTTTCAACAAAAAATCGATTTTTTAACCGTTTAACCGGTAAAAACGTTTTTATAAATATCCATTTATAAACATCTTATGTTATCTTTAAAATATTTTTTACTCAAACTCCAAGTGATATTATCTTATGAAAAAATATTATTTGACGTGTAAAAAAAATTTCATACATAAAACAGAACATATATCTAACATAAAATAAACATCACAAGCATGCATTATAATGTGTATAAACCAATCTGTGTCTAGTAATAATTTTTATGAGCCATCACAAGAATTATTAAGTCTTTCCTAAAGGACTTAAGGGACACTTCAAATGGTCTTCAAGATCCCACTTGCCTAGTCAACTCTTGATTTCAAAAAGAACTTTGAATCTTCATGTTGTGAAACTTGCAACACTTAAACCATTAAGACTATAATTAAGCCCAAAACCAAAAGTAGAAGCTTATGGTTGGGATTATGGTCTTAAATGGTTAAGTCCTCTTCAAGGAGGTCATTTATTCATCTTGTTACATTTAAAAAGAAATACAACTTGTCTAGCTAATTTGTTACAACAAATCAACAAATGAAAAATTACATATTTATCTGTTACATCTTATGAATAAATAAATATCAACCAAACACAACACACAGGTCCAAATGGCTTGTTTATACACAACAATATATCAAATATTATAACCAACAACTCTTTGTTTTTTCTAAGACAACTTTTATGTAACCAAAATGCATGAAAAATGGTTATATATAAAAATAAACAATTTAACCAAGAAGTTGTCAAAGAAGACAAATATGGATTTTTCTTAATCATAAGAAATTATGCTTGTTTTCTAAAAACTAAAGAATATCAAACATAAAAAATCATTCTAACATATAAAAGATGGCTTTTATACCACTGATGGGTTTTGATACAAAATATAAGTTCGATTTTTATAAAACCGACAACAGAAGCTTTAAAAATAACAATATTGTTTTCGAGTTTATAACAAAACCAAACCATCTAGGATCCATTTATAGAGGTTAGAATGATATTAAAACAACCATAGGATGATTTAGAGATAACCTTTGAGCCCTTTGAACCCACTTGGTTTTGGGGTGTTGATGAAGATGTAAAGATCAAAGAACATGATCTTCTCTACAAGTATCCACTATCAAGATTAAGGCACTTGAACTGCTAGTTCCTTCTTGTATAAAGTATTTCTTAAGCCCTTAAGTGCTTAACTCAAATTAGCACTAAAGGAGAAGCACTTTGAACCACCAAGACTTGAATGATCTTCAAAAGGAAAAGCAAGAGGAGTAGCACTTTGCTACTTACGGTTTTGGTGAGAAGAAAGGAAGAAGAAGAAAGTGTTTCACTCTCCAAAAACAAGCTCCATGAACTCTCTTATATAGTCCATGAAAAGGAAAAGCAACCTCATTAATTAATATAAAGTAATGACCTTACTTTAAGGGCATGGGGAACAAATTGGGGAGGTTGACAAGCAACCTCCCATGATTGCTTATGGTTTCGGCCATGGGTCTTGGAAAAGACTTAAATTGTCTCCAAATTTATTAACCATGGTAGAGTAAGTTTTTAACTTAATCATGGTTAACCAAAGTGTTCAAAACTTTATACATGACTTATTAAATCATACCATATCATATAATAACTAGTCATACTCTCTTATAGTTATTATTTTCACAAAACAATAATTATTCTCTGATTAAAATAAAACAATTGATATTATTTATTAATAATCATATTAATAATAAATATATAAAATGTGCCAACTTGATAAAGGTGTGACCCTATTGGATCATATATTATTAGCAATATCACTCCATAATGATTCTTGGGCATATAGATTCAACATATATATATATATATATATATATATATATATATATATATATATATATATATATATATATATATATATATATATATATATATAATGATAATTATGAGATATTTAGAATATAGCTATTAAATAAAAAGTAAAAGAATTATATAGTGATAATTATAGGAGTTATTAAGTAAAAGATTTAAATAAAGATAAAACACCTAAGGTTAATTGTGTTAGTGAGCTTTTATTATTCATCATTTGTCTAATTAAGTTCGGCTACCCTGAACCTATAATCGTTAATCTTGCGAGAGCCAGAAAGATACGTATAGATCTATAGGGAGCTGACACCCCAACCTGCAGTTGTCAGCTACAATCCCGACAGGATAACTTTCTTTGTTATATACAAGTATTATTCAACGTCTGATGGTAATATAACATGAAAACCTTAAGGAGCCGACTAACTAGAGTGACGCCTTCGAGTAGTTAATATATTAAATTAGGATTGATTAAATATCCTAAAATATATTATAACAAATTAGGATTACTAAAATATCCTAGGAAGTATTTAAGTTAGGGTTGGTAAAATATCTTCACAAAGAAAGAAATGTTTTTCTAAAAGAAAAAGGATTCTTAATTTAAAACACTCAAAGTAGAAAAGTATAAAAAAACTTGTGAACTCACCATCATTATGTTGACATTTTCAAAAGACATGTATTCTTAGCGAGATGAGTGTGGATGATATATGTGTGGAGGAGGATGTCATCAAGGAAGCTTGCTCGATTTTATTTCTATCGGTTTATTTATTTATTTATTTATTTGTTATGTTTAAGTTGTGTGCTTGATCTACCAGACAATGTAATCCCCGAATAAATTATAATGAATATAAGTATCGTTTGTGTTATAATTATGTGTATTGTTCAATATATTAGTTTGAATCGATCCAATATCCCTATGTCGCACAGCCCGGCGTTTCCGCCGCCGACGGGGGGTGTGACAGATTGGTTTTAGAGCTACAGGTTATAGTGAGCTAGTAATTCCCTAGGAACTCCAACTATAACCTAGGGCGTATACTCTAAATTATTGAAATCTAATAAAAGTATTATTATTAATTACCATACAAATAGACTGCTTATGGGAGATGCGACTAGTTTGAACTTTCGCTTGGGTTTCCAGATTATAGAACAACTATATGCTAAAATGGTCTTGTCCTCCGGTACTTCTCATCTGGACGATCCTTACTTGATAGTCTTGAAGTACCAAACATAGAACTAATAAAACACCCAGAACTAAACACTAAATCAGATAAAGTATTATACAAACTCTTATAAATATACCTACATATCATAAAAATCATCCATTCGAATCGAACATTTGATTTTAGGTCAAAAACGAATCCTAGGGTTAGTACAGTACTACGACCGTACCACAACTATACCTAGAATGTGAAACTAAGTTTTATTATGGTCAGACTGATGCACGCCTAAACCTGGAAGCCGTAGTCGACAACCTAAATGCTTAAGGATTTATGGATAGATAGCTTATTACGATTAGCTAAGAAATTAGGTCGAGGCCTACAACTTGAGGATCTTTGGATCGATACCTTAGGTTGACTTCCTGAAGATTAGAGTCTTAGATCAAGACCTATTACAAGAGGATTCAACACTTAGTTTGGCATGGTACACCTCGCAGATATCTGGATTAAAGATAGGTCTCCGACATACCCCCCAGATAGAGAATGCTTTGGATCTGTGTTTTCTCTAATTATACATGCATATTTTCATTTTTCTAAAGCATTGTCCTAACTAGCATACAAATTTCCAAATGAACAATACAACTAGTTAGATGACTCACCTCTTAGAAGGAATTGTAGTTTTTGACCTTTGAAAGCTTGAGCACCTCAAGTGTGATGCCTCTAATGGTTAACAAACACCAATATGCAAAAGGTAGCTTAAGAGAATAAGTTACTTAACTCAAAAGAAGGTGTAATCGATTTTGGTTCATGAGGGTTCTATTTATATTGTGGCAAATGCTACGGTTACACCTTCTAAACCCTAATGACCCATGACTTTCCACATTCTCATGCTCCATGGATTTAACCTCCATGGACTATCCATGGATTATCTCATTGGATCAGCCCATCTATATAATCATGGATCATTGGCCCACATTATAAGAATCATTGATTTACATAATCAATCCCCATATATTTAATTAGTCTCTTTTGACCACAAAATTAATTCCAAACTAATTCTTGATCAGTACTAATAAATAATTTCATATTAATATATTATATTTGTAATATATTAATAAACCATAAATAACCTTATTCTCAAAAGTCCATCCTATCAAATTGCACTGGTGAAGGCAACCCAAAAGGACCATGCTACCTGTACCAATTTCTTGAGCTAAAGGGGTCCTTATATAGTGTGCACATTAGGGTTACACCATGTAACCCATGACTTTACCCATTCCTTATGCTCCATGGGTTTTAACCTCCATGGAGTATCCATGGGTCACCACATGGGTTAAACCCAACCTAAGGAATCATGGATCATAAGCCCACATATATAAGAATGAATGATTTACACAATCAATCCCCATATATTTAATTAGTCTCTTTTGATCACTAAATTAAATCCAAATTAATTCTTGATGAATACTAATTAAATAACATGATTTCATATTAATATATTAGAACTTATAATATATTAATATGTCACAAATGTCCTCTTCTCATAAAACGGTCTATCCAAATGTTCCGATGCCATGCAACCCAAATGGACCATGCCGGGTCGGGTCAAGTCTTACCAATTATAGTTATGGACTTAGACACTAATCCAACAGTCTCCCACTTGGATAAGGCTAAAACTATTATTGCAAGTATGACTTCATAACCCGACTAGCAATTGTAGCTCTCAAAAGTCGCTGTCAAACTCTGACCTTGTCGATGAACTCTGACCTTTATCAATGACTTGTCCATTAGATAAGTGATCATATATTCCTCCATTCTAGATATCATATGAACTGAGACATGGATTATCAATCATTCTCTCAGTCCATTTGTTGTTTCCCGATTTCCGATTCATGATGACTGACTGATTGAACAGATCAAATCAGTCTTGGCTTGGCCAAGCACTCACATGTGTCATCATTAAATCACCGAGGGGCCCACAGATATCGCTTTTATCCCGAAGGTAAATGGAATGGATAAACTTCGACTCATATGGCTTGTTCTACTACTTGTTGAATCATACACAAAGGCATGTTTTATAACATCGAGTTACCAATGCGTTTTCACGAAATCAATGTACAACCAACTCATAGTAACAACTCATATCTCTAGGTTTGAAGAATATAAGATATTATCGTCTCATGATCACTCGTGATAAAATCCATGAAGTGATTCACATGAGCGCGGGTTGAATCCAATACTCAGAACTTATGAGTACTCATGAGTGTTGTAGCAATATTTTTCTATTTCCAACATCTTAGACATCTACAAGCCAACTCATGACAGTCTTGATTCATATCTACTTCCAACATATGCCCGACTGTGGATGGTTTGAATAACTTAGTCATTCGGGAAGAATGACCTAGTTTATTCTGGAAGTCAAAACATGCAAAATGAAACAAAAGAATAATTGAATCCAATATGGTATCAAAACCTATGAATATAAATAGAATACTTTTTATTTATCACCATACTGATTACTCATTATTCATTATTTCGGTTTTATCAACTTTATACTTGAATTAAAAACACCAGTTGTCCCATACTCCAAGCATGTACACTATGTTTTTCTAAACAATAGCTTTGCCATACACCAAGTATGCACTCTATGTTTGTCTATGATCCTTACTTTGTGAAATAAACCAATTGAACATAATTTCAATGATTCTAATTTCACACTCCCAAATCCTTATCGTAAATGTAAGAATTCCAAATTCTTTTCATTCATCGAAATCTGTTTAGATTTTAAACTTATATGCATTGACCCTCTTGTAATGAATATGTACAAAGTCACAAAGACTTGTCAACAGTCATTAAAGGTATTCTAAAGGAGATCAACTCCATGAAAACTAAGTCTCATATTCAAAGTACATTGCTTTGAACATGCTTCTTGCATTAGGTTTTTCTAATCTTACACAGATTGCTTCCATCTATGGAGACAACTTCATATTCCCATTTTGACTATCATTTCTGAACAAGAGTTGCCTCTTTTCAGAATATGTCAATATGGTCCTTCCAATGTTAACCCTATACTTCCAACTGTCCTTGGGCAACCAATCTTTGGTAAACCTTAGATTTTTCTCGACAATTGCTTAATAATTTTAGTCATATCCAATTCTAGATTTTTCCCCCTTAATGCCCAGAGCATTTGGAAAATTTAGAAAGGATGAATATTATATCACATGGAATCGATCTTATATCCGAAGCATATGGGACACGATTCATGATGTCTCACATAAAGACATGATACTAGACCAGTCTTTTTGCTATAATATTTCTATGTCTATTTGCCAAGTTCTCATAATTCAGATTATAAAAAGGGATGTTGTAATCATAATCGAATTTTAGAACGCAAATAATGGACCCATATATAGAATTTCCTTATGTTGAGCCATTCCAACACAAAATTCATATATATCCTTGACTAAAGATGATTAAAACCTCAATCTAAGATTTTAGAATTGAAATGAAGTATAATTTCCTCTCCCTTAATTATAGCAAAACAACTTTTTCAACCCCTGCAACCTCACGAATTGAAACTTTTGTTTTCTATAATTAACATTGCTAACTTGCAATACTTATCATAATTATCATGCTCCCACTAACATGATGATTATTAGCATAACACTTATGCTCCCACTAGCTTTGACATGTATCCAGAAAACAACTGGACTTCTAGAAGTCAATACTTTATTGACTTTCTTACCAAAGTTCAGATTTCTGATACGAGATTGCTTTGATAAGACTATATCAAAATCATACACCTTATCTTAGATAGCTCACAGGTGTGTCTAAACACTTTTAGAACTATGAAAAGGGATGTCGTAATCATAGTCTCGATTGTTTAGACTTTTGCCATTTCTCATAAGTCATGTTAGTGTGCCGGTTAACCACGCACGCTCCACTAACGACTTTGAGAATGCAAAGATCACAATTGCTATCTTACTTAAAATCTACTTAGTGAAAGCGTTTCCTCATCATCATTTTCATGAATCGGAGAGAAACCTTATGACACTTAGATTTTATGGTGTATGTGCTCCTATCCATGTATTTGTCAAAACCATAATCTCAAGACAATGTTAGTGACAAATCCAAACTCATATGGACTGGACTTGTGCAGTCTTAACTTCTTGTCACCTGGCAGCACAAGGGTCAGCCATTGCTGCCAAGTTGTTATGCAACCATTTGAGAACTCTAAGAACTCATATGCAAAGCCAACTTTAACTGGAATGGGGCACAGAAATGTCAACATGATAGGTTATAAACCTCTAGTCGTGTGCTAGTGATGAAACACAGGTTTTATTCTTGATTAGTTCTTGAAACTATTTCAGGATCTTTTAGACTCCCACTGTCCTCTTGACCTATAAGACTTTCTTGCCAAATATTCAAGAGATAGTGTGGATTCTAATCAAGACAAACACTTCACACAATTGGCCTTAGTTGGTCTTTGTTTTATCCAAAACAACACAACTTACCAACTTCAAATGTATAAGAATAGAAAACTTTTACTCTTACATTTGACAAGTGTTATAAACCTTCTTTAAGATGTGTCACTCAAGTTACAATCTTGGAGTATGATTCTAAGATTTGTTTTGGAACGAAGTATGAATCATCTTCTTGATTTAACCACTTCAACAATTCATAACTCATCTTCTTAGCTATCAGAATGCAATTAGAGGATGAATGTGATAAGGTCTCTTAATCATTAAGATGATCTTATAACATGATACTAAAGTACTCTCCCATCTTTTTCAGATTTGAGAAACTTTTATCCTTCTGCCTAATTTGATTCTTCTTATTCGCTATGCCATACATTGAAAATTTTCCAATGTCTCAGAATTATACTTAAGCTTGTAAGTATAACCATATTTGCTAAACTTTAGTAAATCATGATGAATAGTCTTATCGATTTTTTGTGGTGGACTTGATCAGTGCACCAGAATGTGTACTCGATCCTTAGTCCTTCACTTGACTCACATATACATGTGAACAAGGAATTAGTCTTAATTTTCCAAAGATGAAAATTCTCATTCATCATACAATACAGCTTGCATGATTCCAAATTTCTATCCAACTGAAACCTTGGGTGATGAGAATCTTTCCTTATTTGGTAAATTTAGACACTACCACAACTGAAAGAATCAAATTCAAATTTCCATTATTGCTATCAATGGAATCATATAAGCAACAATTTTTCACAAATGCCATTGTAAGGATACTTAAAATAAATAAAATCAAAAAATTTTCTTTTATTTTAAAACTTGCGGAAAAACTTATCCTTACAATGCAAATGCATATGAAAACTATGTTGTTATCTATTCCTACGCAATCTATCACAACTCTTAAGCAGCAGCTCACAAATTTTGATCACCGAACCATGCGATCGAAATCCATCTTCGCGATCAGAATCAGCTTACTCTTCTTTAAGTTTCTTCACTTTTCTTTTGATTCTTAAAACATCAACATGTGACCCAGTCACATCATGTAATAAGAATCTCAGAATAGAAACTTAACAGAGTTAGATAGTGAACTTTACCTGAAGTAGAGTCAAACTTCTTGACTTGATCAACCTTATGATCTTTCAGGTAAATAGGCACCTTCGCAATCAATTCCCCTTCCCTTGGCAAGAGAAACATATGGACTCTTTGGGAATGGTGCATGGGACTATCGCAGACTTAGCCTTTCTCTTTACCATTTGGTCAACCGAGTTGACTGTGGCCGATCCCTTTCCATTGGGAAGAGAAAGCATTTTCTAGATATCCAATGTTACCATTGTCAATGTCCATTGAAGGTTTGGGAAGTTGATCAAAATCAAATTTGCTTTACTAGTCTTCAAATCATTTCTGATTCAGCAGCACCAAGCAAATAGATAAGATCATTAAGGGTCATGTCATAGTCTGTTTCATAGTGGTCCTAAAGGAACTCTCTATGTGACTTAGAAAGTGATTGAACAACCAACGTTCTCAAGACTTTGACACCCAAACCTACCGGCTTGTCAATATGTGACTTCATCTCCAAGATGTGAGCACACATAGACCTTGCTTGCCAATAGGTCTTGAGTGACCTTGTGGGTTAGGGAGAATAAGTGAAGGAGGTGGAGGTAGAGAAGTATGATTTCCATGAACCAACCATGGGACATCATCTTCATTAGGAAAGCTTGTGCCTAGAGATTTGGGATGATCATAGATGTCTAAACCATACATCTAATATGGGAGATATTCAAGTAAGTTGGTTTAAGTCCTTAATATAACACCCAATATGAAATATTAAGGCTAGGACCCAACACAATATTTTATAACTTGGAAGAGGGATGTCGTAATCCAGGCTATAAAATATTTTGAAGGTAGGCGAATGACGATTCACCAATTTTCACCATGAAAAACGAAATAATTTATTAGGTTTAAATTGGATCCATGAACCAACCATGGGACATCATCTTCATTAGGAAAGCTTGTGCCTAGAGATTTGGGATGATCATAGATGTCTAAACCAGACATCTAATATGGGAGATATTCAAGTAAGTTGATTTAAGTCCTTAATATATATACCCAATATGAAATATTAAGGTTAGGACCCAACACATATTTTATAACTTGGAAGAGGGATGCCGTAATCCAGGCTATAAAATATTTGAAGGTAGGCGAATGACGATTCACCAATTTTCACCATGAAAAACAAAATAATTTATTAGGTTTTAATTGGATCCATGAACCAACCATGGGACATCATCTTCATTAGGAAAGCTTGTGCCTAGAGATTTGGGATGATCATAGATGTCTAAACCAGACATCTAATATGGGAGATATTCAAGTAAGTTGATTTAAGTCCTTAATATAACACCCAATATGAAATATTAAGGCTAGGACCCAACACAATATTTTATAACTTGGAAGAGGGATGTCGTAATCCAGGCTATAAACTATTTGAAGGTAGGCGAATGACGATTCACCAATTTTTACCATGAAAAACGAAATAATTTATTAGGTTTTAATTGGATTTGAAACTCCTAGATTCTTTTGAGATTCATTGAACTTTTCAATGGCATGTTTCAATCTCGATTGTGCCCTCTCAGGTTTTGTGACTGGGATGTCGAGGATCACAAAACAAGGTATGAATAACCATGCAAATATACTTGGTACCCTTAATATTTATCACTTAATCGATGTGCCGGTTAACCACACGCGCTCCACCGATCCTATGATAAACATTAAGTTACCCTTTGCCTACATTGTTAAATCCAGGTTAGTGTGCCGGTTAACCACACACGCTCCACTAACGACTTAAGCAAAGTGCAAAGTGTAATTTCATGGGTTAGCACCAAATTCACATTTTCCTAAGTAACTAAGATTGGGAATTTATAAAAGGTTTAGTTACTTAGTATTTATCATTAATACTTTTAATGAAGGGAGAATGAATTCTAGTCCTTGTCCTACCCGTTCGGCTAACGACCCTCCACAAGTCAAGGAAGTGGTGGGTGAGAGTGGACACCCATTAAACTGCCATTTTATGGGCAGTAACCTTATACCCCCCTTATAGACCGGCTTCGTGAATGAGGCCTACTAATGGTAAGACGACTTGCTCTTATATATATATATATATATATATATATATATATATATATATATATATATATATATATATATATATATATATATTATTAACTTATAATATTATAAAGTATAAGGGTTGAATTTTAACTTTTAAAATCCTAAGGGCTTAATTTGGAATTAAAGTATTCATGAAAGAAAACTTTTCAAATTCCAAAACTTGAGGGCAAGTTTTGAACTATTCAAAAACTTTTCAATTCCATAACTTATGTGTTTAAAGTAGTTTTAATTCAACAAACTCGTCAAGTTCCATAAGTTAAGGACAAGTTATGGAAGAATTTAAACTATTAAAAGAATATGACTTTTCTTTATTCATAACCTATGGAAATATTTATGAGTTTTATGAATCTTAAATGTGACTTTTCATATAACTTGAGGACAAGTTACAAAAACACATTTTAGAACCAACTCTTAGATTAATTTGGATTGAAAACATATTATCACATAACTTTTCTATTAATCTAAGCAACTCATAAGAACAAGATAATTCATATCAACAATTTTCAAGAACTTAGCTAATCACATAAACAAAATAAAGTCTTGAAACGTTGACAATTATCATTTATTTGGAAGAGAATAAACATTACCATAACATCAAAATCAAGTTTTATGAACAAAAACACTTTGTGGTAATGATTCTAATCCAAAACAGGCCAAAAAACTGTTTTTTTTTCCACTGAACAGTGACCACCTCGTGGTAAATTTTACCACCTCGTTGTGAACTGGCAGATTAAAAAAAAAACGATTTTTCTTGCAAATAGCATCAAGTATAGTTGAAAACATGCCTAGGCTTTAATACCACTGTTGGGTTATGAGCATTCTAACACTCCTAAGTGTACATGCAACCCTAAATACCTTGGATCTATGTTTTCTCTATTAGACATGCAAATATGAATATTCCAAGGTATTACCCTAACTAGCATACAATCTTTGATACTTGGGTAATAAAATAGATAGAATACATACCTTGTTGATGTAGCTTGACTCCATAAAGCTCGAGAGCCTACTGCCCCAAGTGTGACACCTCAAATGGTTCACACAACATCATCAACACTTGGAATAACCATGAGAAGAAGACACTCATGCTCAAATCGGCTAGCCCTCATATGTGTGTCACTTGTACCAATTTCTTGAGCTAAAGGGGCACTTATATAGTGTGCACATTAGGGTTACACCATGTAACCCATGACTTTACCCATTCCTTATGCTCCATGGGTTTTAACCTCCATGGAGTATCCATGGGTCAGCACATGGGTTAAACCCAACATAAGGAATCATGGATCATAAGCCCACATATATAAGAATGAATGATTTACACAATCAATCCCCATACATTTAATTAGTCTCTTTTGATCACTAAATTAAGTCCAAATTAATTCTTGATCAATACTAGTTAAATAACATGATTTCGTATTAATATATTAGAACTTATAATATATTAATATGTCACAAATGTCCTCTTCTCATAAAACGGTCTATCCAAATGTTCCGATGCCATGCAACCCAAATGGACCATGTCGGGTCGGGTCAAGTATTACCAATTATAGTTATGGACTTAGACATTAATCCAACACACCTTTCTTGGAGTTCTCCATGCTGAAACGTTTCAACACCTTATCTAAATAGGTATTTTGACTAAGTCCTATTAGCCTTTTACTCCTGTCTCTCAATATCCTAATCCCTAGGATATAAGCAGCTTCTCCGAGGTCCTCCATAGCGAAACACTTCCCAAGCCAGGACTTAACCTCCTGCTAGGTTGGGATTTCGTTTCCTATGAGCAGTATGTCATCTACATACAATACCAAAAAGCTAACTATACTCCCACTAGCTTTGACATATACACAGGACTCATCCTCGCTTCTCGAAAATCCAAACTCTTTGAATTTCTCATCAAAACAAAGATTCCATCTGCGAAATGCTTGTTTTAATCCATAGATGGATTTCTCAAGCTTACACACTCTATTAGGGTACTTTGCATTGACAAAACCCTCTGGCTGACTCATGTAAACATCTTCAGCCAACTTTCCATTAAGGAAAGCGGTTTTGACGTCCATTTGCCATATTTCATAGTCATGAAATGCAGCTATGGCTAACATAACCCTTATAGATTTAATCTTCGTTACTGGGGAGAAGGTCTCATCATAGTTAACTCTCGAAGTTTGAGTAAAGCCCTTTGCAACCAGTCGCACTTTATATGTGTGTACTTTCCCATCCATGTCAGTCTTTTTCTTGAAGATCCATTTGCACCTGATTGTCTTACGGCCTGGGACATTGTCAACCAAGTTCCAAACGTGATTGTCATACATGGACTGAATCTCGCTGTCCATAACCTCTTTCCATTTTGCAGACTCGTGGCCTGCCATGGCTTCCTTGTAATTGTTAGGTTCATCCAAATTTACCAGTGTGCTATCACTGATAAATGTATCACCTTCAGCTGTTATATGAAAACCATACAACACAGGTGGAACACTGACTCTACTGGAACGCCTGAGAGGTACGGACTCGTCAATTGGCTCAACTGGAGTTTCCTCCTCAGGTTGATTGCTAGTGTTTGAGGTTCCTTCACCGCTTGACTCTTGAATCTCTTCAAGGTCAATTTGCCTCCCACTGTCCCCTTGGCATATGAGTTCTCTCTCACGAAAGACTCCTCTCCTCACGACGAAGACAACATTGTCACTCGGTCTATAAAAGAGATATCCAAAGGACTTCTGCGGGTAGCCGATGAAAATACATTGCTCCCTTCGATGTTCGAGCTTGTCGTTAGTCTCGCGTCTCACGAAAGCCTCGCAACCCCAAACTTTGACGTGTTCTAATGAGGGAACCTTCCTTGTCCACATATCGTGAGGTGTTTTGGAAACCTTATTGGTGGGGACTAGATTAAGGATATGGGCGGCAGTCTCTAAGGCATACCCCCATAATGAGATAGGTAACGAAGCTCGACTCGTCATGGAACAAACTATGTCTAGCAAGGTTCTATTACGCCTCTCAGCCACACCATTAAGCTGTGGTGCCCTTGGTAGCGTCAATTGTGAAACAATTCCACATTCCTTAAGATAGTCAAGGAACTCGATACTAAGATACTCTCCTCCTCGATCTGATCGCAACATCTTTATCTTCCTTCCCAATTGATTCTCCACTTCTTGCTTAAACTCTTTGAACTTTTCAAAAGTTTCTGACTTATGCTTGATTAAGTAGATATATCCATACCTACTGTAATAATCAGTAAAAGTCACATACAAGCGGTTAGCATCCCTTGTCGCGGTTCTGAATGGTCCACACACATCAGTGTGTATGAGATCCAACAGACCTTCACCCCTTTCACAAGTACCAGTGAAGGGTGACTTGGTCATCTTTCCAAGTAAACAAGATTCGCAAGTGTCATCTGACTTCAAGTCGAATGGCTCCAAAACTCCATCCTTTTGGAGTTGGGCTATGCGCTTCTTGTTGACATGTCCAAGATGACAATGCCACAAGCATGCCTTGTCCAAATCATTGGAAGAATCAATGTGTAACACATTATTTCCTAAGTTATCTACAACCATCACAGTTTCATATATACCATTGCAAGGTAATGCTTCAAAATAAAATACACCATTGTAATAAGTATTAATAGTACCAACTTCATTATTAAAAGAAAAGGGAAAACCTTGTTTATACAAACTATGAAAGGAAATAATATTTCTCGTCATATCGGCCGAGTAACAACAATTATTCAAATCTAAATCTAAACCATTACTAAGCAATAAAGAATAAACTCTAATCTTGGTCACAGGCGACATTTTCCTATTTCCCATGATTAAGTTTATCTTCCCATGCTCCACATCCCTACTTCTTTTTAGTCCCTGCAAATCAGAACAAATGTGAAATCCACAACCTGTATCAAGGACCTAAGAATTAGCATGTAATGAGTTATTAGATTGAATAGTGTAAATACCTGCAAAGGAGGGCTTGATCTTCCCATCCTTTATGTCCTGCAAGTACTGAAGGGTTTTAGTATACTACAACATCCTATGGTGCACATACAACCCTAAATGCTTTGGATCTATTTTTTCTCTAATTATACATGCAATATTGTTTCCAAAGCATTAAGCCTACAACTAGCATACAAATTACATAAACGACATAGAAATGAGTTGTAGAATTACCTCTTTGTTGTAGCTTGTAGTTTTGGACTTTAAGAACTTAGCACCAATAATGTGAATGCCTCAAATGGGATCACAACACACCTTGGACAAAGGGTGACTTTTGAGAGAGAATTCCTTGCTCTAAAAATGCCTCATATGAACTCCAAGAACATAGGTCACGATTTTAGCTATGGAGCAACATATATATATTGTAGGATTCCAAGGGTCATAGGTAAACCCTAATCTATACCCATGGGTTTATGATCCATGGTTCATGTGGCCCAACTCTTTATGTATCCATACATAAACTTAGTCCAACATGGATAATAAGCCCAAACATATATATATATATATATATATATATATATATATATATATATATATATATATATATATATATATATATATATATATATATAACTAATTTACACAATTAGTCCCCATTGATTTAATTAGTCTCTTTTGATCACAAAATTAATTCCAAATTAATTCTTGATCAATACTAATTAAATCATATGATTTCATATTAATATATTAGAACTTATAATATATTAATAAATCATAAATAACCTCTTCTCAAAGGTCCATCCTATCAAATTGTCCAGGTGATATGCAACCCAAATGGACCATGCTACTCTCGGGTCAAGTACATACCAATTATAGTTATGGGCTTAGACACCAAATCCAACAGTCTCCCACTTGGATAAGTCTAATAACTATTATTGCAAGTACGACTCCACAACCCGACTAGCAATCGTAGCTCTTAAAAGTCGTTGTCGAACTCTGACCTAGTCAATGACGCGTCCATTAGATAAGGGATCATATATTCCTCCATTCTAGATATCATATGGACTGATACATGAATTATAATCATTCTCTCTGTCCATCTGTTGTTTCCCAATTTCCGATTTATGACGAACGATTAATTGAACAAATCAAATCAATCCAGGCTTGGCCAAGCACTTAGGGGTGTCATCACTAAATCATCGAGGGCCCCACATATATTGCTTTTATCCCACTTTAGGTAAAAGGAATGGATAAACTTCGACTCAAATGCTTGCTTGTACTTACTCACCAAATTACACACAATAATATGTTTTATAAACCAAGTTACTGGTGCGTTTACATACGTCAATGAGAAACCGACCCACAACTACAACTCACATGTCTCCGTTTGAAGAATATAAGATATTATCGTCTCACAATCACTCGTGATAAAATGCATGAAGTGATTCAGATGAGTGTAGGTTGAATCCAATACTCGAATCTTATTCTAGGAGTACTCACGAACACTGCAGCTATGTCTAAAACACCTAGACAAACTATAGACCCATTCATGACAGTCTTGCCTTAATATCTACTTCCAAAGTATGATTGACTGTGGATGGTTTGAATAACCTAGTTATTCGGGAAGTCAAAACATGCAAAGTGAAACACAAGAATAATACTAATCCTATATGGCCCCAAAACCTTTGAGTTCCATATTGATCACTCATTATTCATAGTATAATGTTTCAATTTATCAACTTAATACTTGTTAGGTCATATTTTGTTGGTTTGGGCTACGCATCCATCTGTATAGGTCTTCTTAGTGTTTGTTTGTGTTTTAGGGTGTTTACGGTTGGGTGAACCGTAAACAAGGTGTTTACGGTTCAGTTGGTGTTTGCAGCTGCAAGGTTGTTTGCGGTCGTGAACTGTTTACGGTTCACTGTTCCCTATATATATGTGTCAGTCTTGTCGGAATAGTCAATGGTTGTATGTGTGTGTGTTCCATTGTACCTAATGTTTACAACTACATATAAACGTGTGCAATTTGGATCATTTTTGCTTCTACTCCTTCTTATTCTCTTTGATTTTAGCTTGTTCTTGTGCTTTATCACTAGTTGGTTCCAGATTTGGGGACTTACAATTGGTATCAGAGATAGAGTTGCATATGTTGTAGTCCAGGTCGGATCTCTTTCAATCACGCAGAGGAGGCAGCATATGACTGACAGAAAGAAAGCAAGAAAATGATTTCCTATAGATCTACTTTATCAGACTCCCCCAGTCGCCCTATCAATACCGGAATTAAGGACATGCATCCATACATCGAGGAAAAGTTATGCCACAGTTCTAGATACAGATTACTTTAGTGTAGCCCGCAGATTCCCATGTATATCTCATTGCTCACTCTACCCGAGCGTCATATTGTCAGACCAAACGGAACTATCTAAGTCAATATTTGTCAAGTTCTTTTAAATGTCCATCTATTCCTAGTCTGGTCCATTGAAATCTTTCGTGCCTACCAGCGCATTGAACACAGAGCCTAGATAGTTCAGCGCTGGTACCTTACACAAATTAAAATTGTCTGTTATCACTTGGTTGATATCACTTCCCAACACATCATCTGCAGACAAACTATCATCATGAGACACTATTTTTGGATTTTTTTTTTATTTTCTGAACAAAATAAAACAGAAATAACACTATTTTTGGATTTTTGACTTTCTAATTTTTGTCTTGTTTTGATTTCTTCCCCTAAATTTAGTTTGAATTTAATTTTTAGATTTTATTTATTTTATTTTATTTTATTTTAATTTTTAAGTCTTCAAAATGTTTTTATTTTTGATTAATTTGGGTGTATTGGGATTTAGATTTGAGGCTATTGGGTTTGCATCCCACTGGTCTTGGGCCGGATATGGTCCTTGGTATAAAGGGTAGGGTTCGCAGCTGAAAACCCTTTTCCCCTCATTTTCTCGTTAACGGCCGCAAACCCTTCTTCAATTTCTCTCAACTGTTCTTCATATTCTTCACCGATTCACCATCAAATCGTTGTTTTCATCTGAAATCGAACACTAAATCTTGTAGGTACATCAAAGGCGAACCTCACACAGTTATTTTTATTTGATTTGGTTTCGTTTTGCAGGATTCGGAAGCCAATCTGTTCTTCGTCATATGAATCGTTTACGGCTTAACACCGTTTACGGCTGTTGAACCGTTTACGATTGCAACTCCGTTTACGGCTGTACACCGTTTACGGTCGTAAACCCGTTTCCGGCTGTAAACATGTTTTTAGCCATAAACTGATTTTTGATCCAAGTTAAATTAAATTGAAGCCTAATTGATTGATAAATGAGAAAACTTATTTTTAATTGATTAAATCATTAGTTTTCTCACTTGGCTTACTTGGTGCAGATCAAATGGCAGACTTGAAGTTTTCTGACAACCACAACATTGCTGCTTTCTTGATTAATCCTCCAGCAGCACATCAAGAATTTAAGTCTATGATTCACGGACTTAAGAGATGCTGTCTTGCACATGCCTCCCAGTCAAATCCTGTGATTTATCAAGATTTAGTCAGGTAGCTTTGGAACAAAGCTTCAGTCACTAAAGAAGGAGAAGATGGTGAAGACATAGTTGAATCAGTCATCCACGGAAGAAAGATTGTAATATTTGAACAAATGATTTATGAAGTGCTTCAAATCAAGAATCAACCAGGGTTTCAAACTGAAATTTCTATGGAACAGACAAAGGAGATTATTGAAAAGATGGGTTATGAAGGAGTATTCCCACCCATAATAAAGAAGTTGTTTCCACCATATAGGTGTTTACTTGCTCACTCATTCGTGATTTGCATCTCCCGGAGGAAATCCAGTGCTGATGAGATCTCCTTACTGAATACTGGTGCTATTGCTGCTCTTGCTATGGATCTTGAATTCAACTTTTCAATATTTGTATTGAACGAAATGAAGTGCAATTTAGAAGGAAATAGGAAGGATAAGTTCTTGATGTATCCAAGATTTCTCCAAATGATCTTTGACAGCAAATACCCAGACTTGGAAAGAAGTGGTGAGACTCTGGATTTAAAATCTCTGGGGTGAACACTTTTGGTCTTATGAAGCAAAATCGCAAGGGAAAGTTTGTGTTTCAAGGAAAGTACCCTTTGGAGAAATTTAGGTAGTTTGCAGAGATCAATGAAGCATCTGAGTCAGAAAATTCCTCAGATGATGTCACTCTTTCTGTCCATGAAGAAGATGAAGATGATGTGATTACTGCTTCTGAACATGAAGAAGACCCTGTTCCTCCGGCTGCTGTTGTTGCCGAGGAACATGTACAAATGACTGATGTGGAGGTGAATGATGATGATGATAATGATGATGATGATGATGATGATGATGATGATGATGATGATGATGATAATAATGATGATGAAGATGATATGGATCTAGGTGGTGATCTATCTGGATATGATAATGATGATCTCTTCGACTTTGAGCATGATAATGATTTAAGGCTAAGTAATGAGGATTTTGATGCCTTCTTTGACAATGTCCATGATGTTGCACAAACTGCAACGGAGACAGAGGGAGTCAGCAATGTTCTCAAAGTACGCCTCCAACTTTTGATCAAATGGCCAACACTTCAGCGAATCTGGATACAACTTCAAGGATTCCTCCCCTTCCTGTTGTTACTCCAGCCTCTTTGCCATCTGAAAGTGATTTTATCATGACACTAACCTACCAGCCTCCACTCAAAAGGAGAAGAGCCGATCCAAGGTCAGGAGTGTTGATCAGTGAACAAGCTTCGCCTGCCCAACAATCTTCTGCATTTGCTGCACCAACCCATCCAACCCATGAAGACAGTCATGTCTTGAAAGAAGGACCAAGTGTTGTACGATCTTTGTTTGAAACCGGCGGGAGTTCTTTAGCTCCCGATAGCTCTTCAACTCCTCCAACCTCACACGATGTAGCCTCCGAGCAGTTGGCAAGATTTTTGGCTCGTGAGGATGTTGATCCTGCACCAAGAGGCAAGGGTATATCTATAGGTGCAGGGAGCTCAGACAAAGAAGAACCATCAATTTTTGAACTCAAAGAGGAAATTGGTGTTCTGAATCAAAAACTCATTGAAAAGGACGTTTTGATTGGAAATCTCGACATTCGAGTTTCCGAGCTTGAGGAAGAAAATTCGATAAAATCAAAACAAATTTCTGCTTTACAGCTCAACCTTGGAGCCTTGACCACAGATTACTTCGACCTGAAGAACAAATTGATAGCAGAATTTGGCGACAAATTCAAAACAATTGTCGAAGAACCAAGTGCAGTCGAGACTTCTCAAAGTGCCCCTACCAATACATCTCAACAAGATCTTTTTGTTAATCCTCCACCAGTCAGAACCACAACAGTTGTTGACCAATTTGAGGCAGAACCTGCTGAAGCTCATCCAAGAGTTACTCTCAAACAAGCTCAGAGACAAGTATCGTCACAAAAGAAGGGGGTGGCTCTTCATGAAAAACTCAGATAAAAATTTTCATGGAGACCAGCCCCAACTAACTGTGACTGATCTTGGAAAGAAGGGTTCAGAGATAAATATGGTGATCGGTCAGGAATTGTTATGTGGGGTTTTCATGAAAGATTAAATAGATGGCTGGTGCAGCAAAAGAGCGGTAACGTGGAGTACCACAACAACAAGAATGATTTTTCATTTTTGACAATGGTGGATCTCATTGAGCTTTCTGAAGCTCCATTCTCCAACCCAGCCAATGATCCTCGCGGAACCGATTTCAAACTTTTCTTGGAGAATCAAGTTAAGAGGAAATTTGAAGGGATGAAAACTATTGAATCCTTCCTGAAAAGTGCCAAAGATGTTTACACCGTAAGACCAACAAGAGCTTCAAGAATGTTATGTGGCCCCCTACCAAGCAGATGACATAGATTCCTATTGTTAAGAATTTATGTGATGGATCGCTGCGTAAAATGGAATACTGGGTTTTTGATGAAGCCACAGCTTCTGTTGTCATCAAATTCCCAGATGGTGTTTTTCGTATAGTTGACAAAAGGAATTTGCTACAATTTGGTGAACGAGACATAAACACTTTGGCTCAACATCAGATCATTTGCAAGCATGAGATTTTTTAGGTTGCTGCTAAGGAATTTACAAGCATGATTACGGAGATTATTGAAAAGAAGATGTGGCTGGGTGCGATGGGAAGATCTGATGTGTTGGTCGTAGAAAAAGACTGAATTAATGCTAGCCTCAAACCAAGGGGGAGACTGTTAGGTCAAATTTTGTTGGTTTGGGCTAGACATCCATCTGTATAGGTCTTGTTAGTGTTTTTTTGTGTTTTTAGGGTGTTTACGGTTGGGTGAACCGTAAACAAGGTGTTTACGGTTCAGTTGGTGTTTGCGGCTGCAAGGTTGTTTGCGGCCGTGAACTGTTTACGGTTCACTGTTCCCTATATATGTGTCAGTCATTTCAGAATAGTCAACGGTTGTATGTGTGTGTGTTCCATTGTACCTGACGTTTACGGCTATATATAAACGTGTGTAATTTGGATCATTCTTGCTTCTACTCCTTCTTATTCTCTTTGATTTTAGCTTGTTCTTGTGTTTGATCACTAGTTGGTTCCAGATTTGGGGACTTAAAATTGATGGTTTGTCTTCTAAACTTGTTGTTGGTAAATACAGGCCACCAAAACAAGCGAAACAAAGTGCCTGTTGCAAGTGTGCTTGTGGGAACAATCAGAGACAAAGCAAGGGCGTGCTACCAGGGGCAAGCAGAAACAATTCCTACGTGAAGAAAAAGACATGTTTTCACTGTGGAACACCTGGACACATTGCCAGAAATTGTCCAAATCGCACATACGTTCCCTACTACGCACAAGGATGGCAGAATGCACAAAGAGGGAGCTTTTCCAAAAGAAACCCTTCGAAGTCACAATCACGTAATGGTGATTGGAACGCGAAAAAGGCCAAGAATCAAAATCCCAAGGACAAGAATGGAAATTCGGCCAAGAAGCCAAGCTCAAGAGATGCTCCAGTGAAGCCAAGACTGGTTAGGTCAAAGCCATCTCGACGGACGACTTCAAGTTCAAAAACAAGTACTAAGCCACCCATCCGATCGAACAAGAAATGGGTTAAACCCATCTAGATGGGTACCAAAGGTTCAATCTCCTAAATCTTCTAATGATAATAACATTTCTTCATCTTTTGTTTGTGATAAGCAGGATATGTCATGGGAGAGAGTACCTTGCAAGGATGACAAAGGTCGACCCAGTTTCAAAATGGACTGGGTTCCAAAGATCAACTGATCCCGCTCTGTGCTGGAGCACCTATGGAGGCATATCATCAGATTTCGGTTTGTTGATAGTGGTTGTTCCTAGAACATGATAGGGAACATCTCTCAACTGTATAACACTCAGAACTTTGTTTGAGAGTATGTGTCCTCTGCGGGAAGGGAAGAAAGGAAAGGATCACACATGGGGTTTTGTGTTTAACGATGTGAAGAATTTTCGGATCTGTTATGAGATTATGTGTGCTGTTCTCAGATCCTATGGATGCAAATTCAATCGGTGACTTACGGTTTGAGTTTTCTTCTCGATACTCCTGAGTTTATCTTAAACTGATTCGTTTTGAAGACACTCTTTTATTTTCATATAGTTTTTCGTTTGAAAGTTTTGTTGTTTGGGAAGTGATATGAAGTATAGTGCTAAAGGGCAATTTATCATGCGTGTAATGCACTAAAGGCGAATTGTCTAGACTCTGTGTTCAATGTGCTGGTAGGCACAAAGGATTCAAAAGGACTAGACTTAGATTGACAAATGAAAGGACTTGACAGTATAGACTTAGATAGTCTCATTTAGACTGACAATACGACGCTTGGGTAGATTGAGCAGTGAGATAAACATGGGAACCTGCGAGATACACTAAAGTAATATGTATCTAGAATTATGGTTTAACATTTCCTCGATGTATGGTCTCATGTCCTTAATTCCGGTACTGATAGGGCGACTGGGGATTCTGATAAAGTAGGTCTGTAGGAAATTGTTTTCTTGCTTTCTATCTGTCAGTCGTATGTTGCTTCCTCTGCGTGATTGGAAGAAATCTGACCTGGATTGCAACATATGCATATCTATCTCTATGCATATTCTTATATATGCTATTCTTTCTATCTGTTAGTCATATGTTGTATCCTTTGCGTGATTGAAATGATCCGACCTGGAACACAGCATATGCAACATTCTACCTCTCAAACCTTCTATTCAAGTTAGACATATGTTGTTCCCTCTGTGTGATTGGAAAACATCCGACCTGGGATACAACATATGCACTTCTATATCTGACTTCTTTCTTAATGATTGAATACTCACCTAAAGTAAGCAGTTCTTTGGAATTTCTTGATTACCGGGGTATGTCAGGAAGTGGGGAACACGTTCTAGTACATCTAAAATTGAACCATTTAATAGCTTGTCTGTAGATCTCACTGCTGAGTTTAAGTGGACAACAATATCATTGGTCGTCGTCAGCTAAATGGTCAATTTAGGAATACAAGATCACAATGTCAGGTCACTTATAATCTGTCAAATTTGTCCATATCCTTTGTGTTTAAGTGGACCATAATACCGGTGATTGACCAGATCTAAACATACGGGTGTGTGCGATAAAAGATATTGAATAGCCTGACAACTTTGATCCCAAATATTTTTGTTTTTAATAAATTTGTTCATAGTTTTCCTCTAGGAAAAAATTTAGGGGGAGGATTAAAAATTTTAAAAAACCAAACAAAAATCAGAAAACCAAAAAATCAAAAAAAAAATAGCGTTATTTCTGTTTTTTTATTTCTTTTTCAGAAAAATATAAAAATCCAAAAATAATACAAATCAATATAAAAATAATACTGTAAGTCCCAAATTTTGCTTGATGTATCAATCAGATTCACTTGATGGTGCGGAATCCCAATCAAGTGGATGATGCAAGATCAAATATGGAAGAAGGAGAAGAAGAAGAAGATGAATCTATGATATTTTGATGATAAGATTCATGCTTCAACACAAGATTCATACACACACACTCTTCTTCTCTCTAGTTTCTCTCTCTACAATATGATTATGAATGAGTGCTCTCTTTTCTCCTCACCCTTATATATATATATATATATATATATATATATATATATATATATATATATATATATATATATATATATATATATATATATATATAGGTTTAGGTTCTATGGCAAACAAAAACCCTAAAAAACCCCTAAAAATCATTAAAATGCATAAAAAAATACTTAGAGATCACAAAACTTGTTTCTAAATTTTTTTATGAAAAAATCGTAGCTTTTACTACAAAATCGCTGAAATTTTTTTTTGAAAAAAAACCAATTTTTATTTTTATAAAAAAAATTGATTTTTTATTTTTTTCAGTGATTTTATGCATTTTGATGATTTTTAGGGTTTTTTTGTTTTCCAAATAACCCTTCCCTATATGTGTGTATATATATATATATATATATATATATATATATATATATATATATATATATATATATATATATATATATATGTTATGAATTAAGCGTAATTAATGTAACTATAAATCAAACCAAACTAGTAAACTTTGATAAGAACTTTAATTGAGAAGAAAGAATATTTTGAGAGAATATGAAAGTTATATCTCTTATAACTTTTTGGTGTGTTTCATTCTTTACAATGGAGGGGTATTTATACTACAAATTTTACTAACATATAATTGTAACTAGTTAGAAATGTTGACAAATTTGTCATGCACCAATTATTATGTCATCCACCAATTATTTACAACACCACCAATTATTTACAACACTCCCCCTTGGATGACATCATTTTAGCATTCAACTTTGACGTACTGCCTCATTAAAAACCTTGCTAAAGAAAACCCAGTGGGAAAAAAACTTTAGCGAAGGGAAAAAGAGTGTAGTGTATAGTTGACTCCCCCTTATTTAGACATCCGTCACATTATGTTCTATGCACATGTCGCATTCCGATGCCATGGACATGTTTCCTGAAGATTGCAGTAGGAAGTGCCTTCGTAAAAAGGTCTGCTGCATTGTTACTGGATTGAACATATTTGATTTCAACTTGATGGTTCTTTGTAAGCTCTTGAGTGTACTCAAAAAACTTTGGAGGTATATGTTTTGTCCTGTCGCTCTTGATATATCCCTCTTTCATTTGAGTGACACATGCTGAGTTATCTTCATAAATTAAAGTTGGACATATATCCTTTTCAAGTCCACATGAAGTTAAAACTAG
This sequence comes from Lactuca virosa, assembly GCF_052849685.1. Classification (NCBI taxonomy): domain Eukaryota; kingdom Viridiplantae; phylum Streptophyta; class Magnoliopsida; order Asterales; family Asteraceae; genus Lactuca; species Lactuca virosa. The sequence goes on from NC_136434.1 coordinate 288,090,272, forward strand.
TTGTGTCATCGATCTTAACCATGTACATTCTCTACTAGCTTCATTTAGTGCAATTACTTCAGCATGATTTGAGGATGTGGCAACAAGTGTTTGCTTTTGAGAACGCCAGGAAATTGCGGTACCTCCATTCATGAATACATATCCAGTTTGAGATCTAGCTTTATGAGGATTAGACAAATAACCTGCATCTGCATAACCAATCAAGCCTTGTTTTGAATTGTTAGGGTAAAATAACCCTAAATCACTGGTTCCTCGAAGGTATCGAAAAATATGTTTGATTCCATTCCAATGTCTTTTTGTTGGGGCCGAACTAAATCTTGCTAACAAGTTTACAGCGAAAGATATGTCAGGTCTAGTACAATTGGTAAGATACATAAGAGCTCCAATTGCATTTAGATATGGTACTTCTGAACCAAGGACTTCTTCATTTTCTTCGCATGGACGAAATGGATCCTTGTCAATATTTAATGATCTAACAACCATTGGAGTGCTTAAAGGATTTGCATTTTCCATATTGAAACGTTTCAAGACTCTTTCTGTGTAATTTGATTGATGCACAAGTATTCCGTTAGGCATATGCTCAATCTGTAAACCAAGACAATATTTGGTTTTTCCAAGATCTTTCATTTCAAATTCTTTCTTTAAAAGTTCAATCACTTCAAGGATTTCTTTATTCGTTCCAATAATGTTTAGATCATCAACATAGACTGCTTCGATCACATATCCAGATGTTGTTTTCTTAATAAATATACATGGACAAATAGTGTTATTTTTATAACCTTTACTTGTCAAATAATCGCTTAAACGATTGTACCACATGCGCCCAGATTGTTTTAACCCATACAAAGATCTTTGTAATTTTATAGAATACATTTCTTTGGGTTTTGCACTTAACGCTTCAGGCATTTTAAATCCTTCAGGGATTTTCATATGGATATCACTATCAAGTGATCCATACAAGTAAGCTGTAACAACATCCATAAGACGCATCTCTAAATTTTTAGATACTGCGAAGCTGATTAAATATCTGAAAGTGGTTGCATCCATTACCGGTGAATAAGTTTCTTCATAATCAATTCCAGGTCTTTGAGAGAAACCTTGAGCAACAAGCCTGGCCTTGTATCTTACAATTTCGTCTTTCTCATTTCTTTTTCGTCCGAAGATCCATATATATCCTAATGGTTTCACAACTTCAGGTGTGAGGATAATGTTCCCAAAAACCTTTCTCTTGTTAAGAGAATTTAATTCAACTTGCATAGCTTCCTTCCATTTAGCCCAATCATTTCTTCTTTGACATTCAATGACAGATTGTGGTTCGGGATCATCATTCATAATATCACATGCAACTGAATAAGAAAATATTGCACATATATTGTCAGTTTCATTTTGGTCACATATTCTATTTGTCTGACCATAATTTAATGCATCATCCTCCTTTCCTGGGGGAATTTGAATAATTTGTGTTTCTCCAGGAACACTTTCATCGTGATCTAGTGCATTTTCTGCTCCTCTTCTTTTTCGTGGGTTCTTATCCTTAGAACCAAATGGCCTTCCACGCTTCAGGCGTGTTTTAGACTCTTGAGTGACTTTATCATCAGATTATCCATGTGGAATGTCAATTCGAGCTGGAACATTGACAGCTGGTATATATGATTTAGTCACCCTTTTTGTGTCAGTAAATGCATCAGGTAATTGATTTGCCATATCTTGGAAATGCATTATCTTTTGAACTTCCATGTCACATTGCTTTGGGCGAGGGTCAAGATATGATAAAGTAGGCTCATGCCATGACACATCCTTTTCCAGAATCTTCTTTTCTCCACCTAATGATGGGAAATTTGCCTCATCAAATTGACAATCTGCTAGGCGTGTTGTGAAAACATCACCTGTTAATGGTTCAAGATATCTTATAATAGAGACTGACTCATAACCAACATATATTCCCAACCTTCTTTGAGGGCCCATTTTTGTCCGTTGAGGTGGTGCAATAGGGACATATACTGCACACCCAAAAATTCTCAAATGGGATATATTTGGCTCTTGACCGAAAGCAAGTTGTAGTGGAGAATATACATGATATGAACTTGGTCTTATGCGTATCAATGATCCAGCATGTAAGATTGCATGGCCCCAAACAGAAATAGGAAGTTTGGTCCTCATTATCAATGGTCTAGCTATTAGCTGAAGACGTTTAATCAGTGATTCAGCAAAACCATTTTGTGTGTGTACATGAGCAACTGGATGCTCAACAAAAATTCCTACAGACATACAATAGTCATTAAATGCTTGTGAAGTAAATTCACCAGCATTATCAAGTCTCACTCTTTTGATAGTATAATCAGGGAAATGTGCCCTTAATTTAATAATTTGGGCAAGAAACTTTGCAAATGCCATATTACGAGTTGATAATAGGCAAACATGAGACCATTTGCTGGATGCATCTATTAAGACCATAAAGTATCTAAATGGTCCAGATGGTGGGTGAATCGGTCCACATATATCACCTTGAATTCTTTCTAGAAATCTAGGTGACTCCCTTTCAACTTTCATTGGAGAATGTTTTATAATTAACTTTCCAAGGGAACAAGATGCACATGGTTTTATGCTATTGGATTGAGGAAACTTTTGGTCCTTCAATGGATGCCCGTGTGTATTCTCAATTATCCTTCACATCATTGTTAATCCTGGGTGGCCCAACCTATCATGCCATAAACTGAATGTCCCAGGATCACAATGTTTTCCTTCTACTACCATATTTGATTCAATCATATGTATATATGTATAATGCAGACCAGAATCAAGTGTTGGTAGTTTTTCAAGCACATGGTTTTTGTCTATAATATACATATATTTCTTATTTTCAATGGTCACAGTTTTTGTGTCATAACCTTTGAAATATATGTCATTGAAACTTAATAAGTTTTTATTAGACTTTGGAGAAAATAAGGCATTTTCTATACAAAAGCTTGTACCATTTGGTAAGATAAAATGGGCTTTCCCGGTTCCCTCTATCAAGTCTGCAGGACCTGATATTGTATGTATGACTGTTTTTGTTGGTACTAATTCTGAAAAATATTTCTTTGATTTCAGAATAGTATGTGTACTACCACTATCTGCTATACAAAGATCTCCAATCTTTTGTGCTCTAGTTGGACTCATATTAAACTTCACATATAAAAGGACTAATAAGTGAATAAACATAATCATAAGTATTATTAAAAAGAAAGCTCATTTATTGTAGGAAAGACATTACATGAAAACAAACGAAGGAAAAACAGTTTTACTAGAACAATAATAGATTTTTTTTTAGTTTATGTCTTCCATGTCATTGCAGAAATCAACAACATTTAGTGGAGTGAATTCAACATTATCAATGAGGTTTGCTTCTTTTCCTTTTCCTTTAATGGACTCTTGATAAAGTTGACAAAGATGTGCAGGTGTGCGACAGATCCTTGACCAATGGCCTGTGCTACCACATCTATAACATGAACCATCAGGTTTTTGTGATGTCCCAGTGTCATGCCTTGCCACTTTGGCCTTATCTTGTGTGTGGACATTGTTTCTTTGTGAATATTGGTAATTATTTCTTTTCTGGCCACGACCACGATTATTACCTTGTCCACGACCAGAATTATGGTTCTGATTATGGCTTTGGTTTCGATTAAAATAGCCACGGCCTCGCCCTCGACCACGACCTCGCGCTCGTCCACGTGTATTGTTTCGATGACAATCAATATTTGTAGCATTTGCTTCAGGAAGTGCTACTGATCCCGTTGGACGAGATTCATGGTTTTTCATTAAGAGTTCATTGTTTTGCTCTGCAACGAGCAGACATGCATTCAGTTCAGAATATCTTGTGAACTTTTGCATCCGATATTGTTGCATCAAAGTAATGTTTGTTGCATGAAATGTTGAGTAAGTTTTCTCCAACATATCTTCATTAGTAACCTCTTGTCCACAATACTTGAGTTGTGAACATATTCTGAACAAAGCTGAGTTGTATTCATTTACTTTCTTGAAGTCTTGAAACCTTAGTGTTCTCCATTCATCTCTAGCATTTGGAAGTATAACTTCCTTTTGATGATCAAATCTTTCTTTCAAAAGATTCCAGAGAATACATGGATCAGTAACATCAAGATATTCAAATCTCAACATTTCATCAATATGCTTACGAAGAAAAACTTGTGCTTTTGCTTTGTCTTGTGCCAAGCAATTATTAAATTCATATATAGTATTTGAGATACCCATGGATTCAAGATGCATTTTTACATCTATCATCCATGGCACATAGTTTTCCCACTAACTTCAAGTGCTGCAAACTCGAGCTTTGCAATGTTGGACATAATGTAACTCTAAATTTTAAACAAAATAAAAATTAAAATTAAAATCCATTTATTTCAATAAATATTACACAAAAAAGAAGCGGTATAGCTAACATTGCATACAAGCCTAAAAGTAGATGAAATTCCATATTATCTTCGATGTTAAGGATTGGGATGAAAAGTAACATGACTATTATAGTCATGATTATCACAAAAGGATGAATCATCTTGAAGCTTGATTTCTTGAAATTGATTTATTTGATAGAAGAGAGAAATATTTGTTGTGGGTAAAATAATCAGGGTAGATGTTTATTTATGGTAAAAAAAAAATATAGCCGTTGTTTTTGTTGTTTATAACCGTTACATATATATTCCCGTTGTGTATATATGTATATGTATTTTATAAATCATATAATAAGACTTATAACTAATACATAACTTTACTAATTAGAAACATAAATAAATATTAGTAAATGTTTAAATAAAATTATGAAGAGTATCTAAAATATAAATAAACATTGACATGTATAAATAAATATAATTTAAATGTTAGTATGCACAAATAAAAGTTAGTAGCATAATATAAATGTTAGTATGCATAAATAAAAGTTAGTTGCATAATGTAAATGTTAGTTTGCATAAATAAAAATTAGTTGCATAATGTAAATGTTAGTTTGCATAAATAAAAATTAGTTGCATAATGTAAATGTTAGTATAAAAATTAGAATACATAAAGAAATGTTAGTATAAGTAATAAAAATTGTTAGTAGTCCATAATGTATAAGTTTCATTAATTCATTAGTATTATTATTTTAATATGATTGAGTTTTTATAATTAATAGTGTTTTTACTAAGTAATACATACATTGATTAAGATAGATGTGATTTTCCACTTGTTTAGTAACCTTGATTAGAGCTTTCGTGCTGATAACGTGTTATGAATTAAGCGTAATTAATGTAACTATAAATCAAACCAAACTAGTAAACTTTGATAAGAACTTTAATTGAGAAGAAAGAATATTTTGATAGAATATGAAAGTTATATCTCTTATAACTTTTTGGTGTGTTTCATTCTTTACAATGGAGGGGTATTTATACTACAAATTTTACTAACATATAATTGTAAATAGTTAGAAATGTTGACAAATTTGTCATGCACCAATTATTATGTCATCCACCAATTATTTACAACACCACCAATTATTTACAACAATATATATATATATATATATATATATATATATATATATATATATATATATATATATATATATATATATATATATATATATATATATGGACCGCAAACTCAAGGCCCAAACCCAATGCTAGACCGAAAACACATTGGTTTTCGGTCCAAGCTACAAATAAACTAAATATTATTTTCAGCTCAAGACTAAAAATAATAAATGTTTAGAAAAGTAAAGTATAAACCATATTTTTGACCCAACAATCTCCCCCTTGTTTTATAGCTTTCTTTTCTTTGACTCAACAAACTCCCCCTAAGAATGTAGCTGGCTTTTCTTATCAATCTTCATTTGGAGCATGGCTTCAGCTTTTTGTCTTCTATTTCTTCACAACTTCAAGATGAACAACTGAATCTTCTAGCTGAATAACTTCATCTTGAACGGATGGGCATTTCTTCAGAATTTGGCTTTGAACGAACGTTGGGTGAGGAGGCTTCTTGAAAGGATTCTTGAAAATCAGCACTTTCAGCTTGAGAATCTTCAGAGAGAATAACAGAGAACGAATCTTCTGGATCACTTCAGCATGTACATAGATAGTAGCAAATTGATTGTGGATGCTTCAACGCAACTTGTCACAAAATATTCAAGGCAGCTTCACCTTGCTTATGGGGTTAAAAGAGTGAATGTTGAAAGAATAATCTTCATTTCTTGTTCCTTCGAATGAGAATTCTTCGACAATCACAGATAAAGCTTTTGCTCAGAAAATCTTCGATACAGTCTCCATGAGTCTCATCTACATCTGAATTCACTTTTCATGAAAAAGAAAATTTGAGATAAAAAGAAAACTTAGCACACGATATTTTTGGATTTTTCATATTTTCTTAAAAAAGTAAAACAGAAACAAAAAATATTTTTGGATTTTTATATTTTTTCTGAAAAAGAAATAAAAAAAACAGAAATAACACTATTTTTTTTTATTTTTGAAGACAATCATGTCTTGAAAGAAGAACCAAGTGTTGTACGATCTTTGTTTGAAACCGGTGGGAGTTCTTCAGCTCCTGATAGCTCTTCGACTCCTGCACCCTCACACGATGTAGCCTCCGAGCGGTTGGCAAGATTTTTGGCTCGTAAGTATGTTGATCCTGCACGAAGAGACAAAGGTATATCTATAGGTGCAGGGAGCTCAGACAAAGAAGAACCATCAATTTTTGAACTCAAGGGGGAAATTGGTGTTCTGAATCAAAAACTCATTAAAAAGGACGTTTTGATTGGAAATCTCGACATTCGAGTTTCCGAGCTTGAGGAAGAAAATTCGATAAAATCAAAACAAATTTATGCATTACAGCTCAACCTTGGAGCCTTGACCGCTGGTTACTTCGACCTGAAGAACAAACTGATAGCAGAATTTGGCGACAAATTCAAAGCAACTGTCGAAGAACCAAGTGCAGTCGAGACTTCTCAAAGTGCCCCTGCCAATACATCTCAACAAGATATTTTGTTAATCCTCCACCAGTCATAACCATAACAGTTGTTGACCGATTTGAGACAGAACCTGCTCAAGCTCATCCAAGAGTTACTCTCAAACAAGCTCAGAGACACGTATCTTCACAAAAGAAGGGGAGGTGGCTATTAATGAAAAACTCAGATAAAAATGTTTGTGGAGACTAGCCCCAACTGACTGTGACTAATCTTGGAAAGAAGCGGTTCAGAGATAAATATGGTGACCGGTCAGAAATTGTTATGTGGGGTTTTCATGACAGATTAAATTGCTGGCTAGTGTAGCGAAAGAGCGGTAACGTGGAGTACTACAGCAACAAGAATTATTTTTCTTTTTTGACAAAGGTGGATCTCACTGAGCTTTCTGAAGCTCCATTCTCCAACCCAACCAATGATCCTCACAGAACTGATTTCAAACTTTTCTTGGAGAATCAAGTTAAGAGGAAATTTGATGGGATGAAAACTGTCGAATCCTTCCTGAAAAGAGCCAAAGATGTTTAGACCCTAAGACCAACAAGAGATTCAAGAATGTTATGTAGCCCCTACCAAGCAGATGACATAGATTCCTATTGTGAAAAATTCAGGTGATGGATCGCTGCGCAAAATGGAATACTGGGTTTTTGATGAAGCCACAGCTTCTGCTATCATCAAATTCCCAGATGGTGTTTTTCGTATAGTTGACAAAAGGGATTTGCTACAATTTGGTGAACGGGACATAAACACTTTGGCTCAACATCAGATCATTTGCAAGCATGAGATTTTTGAGGCTACTGCAAAGGAATTTACAAGCATGATTGCGGAGATTATTGAAAAGAAGATGTGGCTGGGTGCGATGGGAAGATCTGATGTGCTGGTCGTAGAAAAAGACTGAATTAATGCTAGCCTCAAACCAAGGGGGAGACTGTTAGGTCATATTTTGTTGGTTTGGGCTAGGCATCCATCTATATAGGTCTTGTTAGTGTTTGTTTGTGTTTTTAGGGTGTTTACGGTTAGGTGAACTGTAAACAAGGTGTTTACGGTTCAGTTGGTGTTTGTGGCTCCAAGGTTGTTTGCGGTCGTGAACTGTTTACGGTTCACTGTTCCCTATACATATGTGTCAGTCTTTTCAGAATAGTCAACGGTTGTATGTGTGTGTGTTCCATTGTACCTGACGTTACAACTATATATATATACGTGTGCAATTTGGATCATTCTTGCTTCTACTCCTTATTCTCTTTGATTTTAGCGTGTTCTTGTGTTTGATCACTTGAATTAAAACAATAGTTATGCCATGCTCCAAGCATGCACACTATGTTTGTCTATGGTCCTAACTTTGTGAAATAGATCAATTGAAAAACATTTCAATGATGCTCATTTCACAATTCCAAATCTTTATCGTAAATGTAAGAATATCAAATTCTTGCCATTTATTGTAATCAGTTAGATTCTAAACTTATATGCAATGATCCTCTTGTAATGACTATGTACAAAAGTCACAGAGACTTGGCAACAGACATTACCAAGTATTCTAATGGAGAGCAATTCCATGGAAACAAAGTCTCAAATTCAAAGTACATTCCCTTGAACATCCTTCTTGCATTAAGTTTTCTAATCTTACACAGATTTAAAGAATAATTTCCACTTATGGAAACATTTCCATATTTCCATTTTGACCATCACTTCTGAACAAGAATTACGTCTTCTCAGAGCATGTCAATATGGTCCTTTCCAAAACTTAAAATATACTTCCAACTGTCCATGAGCAACCAATATTTGGTAAACCTCAGATTGTCCTCGATAATTGCTTAACCATTTTAGTTATATCCGGTTATATTCCTTTTTCCCTCTTAATGCCATGGGCATTTGGAAAAATTAGAACACGAGAATATTATAGCATATGCAATCGATCCTATACCCGAAGCATATGGGATACGATTCAAAATGTCTTACATAAAGACATGATACTTGATCAGCCTTTTGCTATAATATTTCTATTTGCCATGTTCTCATAATTCGAATTATGAAGAGGGATGCCGTAATCATAATCAAATTTTGAGAACGCAATTAACATTTCCATATATATAGAACTTCCTTATGTTGAACCATTCCAACATAACATTCATATATATTTGACTAAATTTGATTAAAAAAAACAATGTAAGCTTTTAGATTAGAAATGAAGTATAAATTCCTCTCCCTTAATTATAGCAAAACAACTTTTCAAACCCTGCATCTTTGCAAATTGAAACTTTTGTTTTCTATAATTAACATTGCTAACTTGCAACCATAATAATTATGCCCCACTAGCATAATAATTATTATCTTACAAGCATAACACTTATGCTCCCACTAGCTTTGACATGTATTCAGAAATCAGCTAGAATTCTAGAAATCAATACTTATTGACTTCCTTTCCAAAGTTCAGATTTCTGATAAGAGATGCTTTGATAAGACTTTATCTAGGCTTCTCAAACTCATACACCTTTCCTTAGATAGCTCACATGTGTGTCTAAACAATTTTAGAACCTACAGCCATAAGTCTGAAATGTTTAGACCTTTTCCATTTCTCACAATTCGAATTATGAAGAGGGATGCTGTAATCATAATTGAATTTGAGAATGCAAATATCACAATTGCTATCTCTTTAAAATCTACTTAGCGAAAGCGTTTCCTCACAATCATTTTCATGAATTGGAGAGAAACCTTATGACACTTAGATTTTATGGTGTATGTGTTCCTATCCATGTGAATTTGTCATAACCATAATCACAAGTCAAGGTTAGTGACAAATCCAAACTCATATGGACTTAAGTTGTTCAATCTTAATTTCTTGCCATCTGGCAGCACAAGGGCCTACCATTGCTTCCAGGTTGTTATGCTAACAGCTGAGAACTCATAGAACTCACATGCATAATCAACCAACTGGAATGGCACAGAAACAAGAATATGTCAACACGATAGGTTATAAACCTCAAGTCATGTGCTAGTGATTAACAATAGGTTTACTCTTGATTAGTTATTGAAACTTTCAAGATCTTTAAGACTCCCACTGACCTCTTGACATATAAGACTCTCTTGTCAAGAACCATTCCTTGACAAACAAATATTCAAGAGTTAGTGCGAATTCTAATCAAGACTAACACTTACAAAATCGGCTTTAGTTGGTCTTTGTTTTATCCAAAACATCACAACTTACCAATTTCAAATGTACAAGAGTAGAAAACATTTTACTCTACATTTGATAAGTGTTATAAACCTTTCTTAATATTATGTCACTCAAGGCTCAATCTTGGAGTATGACTTTGAGACTTGATTTTGGAACGAGGTATGACTCATCTTCTAGATTTAACCATTTCAACATTTCATGATTCCTCTTCTTAGCCATACAAATGCACTAAGATATCCTTAGAGGATCAATTATGACATGGTTTTCATAATCATTAAGATGATCATAAAACACGATACTCAAGTACTCTCCCATCTTTTCAGATTGGAGAAACTTCTATCGTTCTGCCTAATTTGATTATTCTCATTCGTTCTACCATACATTGAACTTTTCCAATGATTCAAAATTATACTTAAACTTGTAAGCATAACCATATTTACTAAACTTTAGTAAATCATGACGAATAGTCTTATCGTTCTTTGTGGTGGACCTGACCAGCATACAACCAAGTGTACCCGATCCCCTAGCATATACATGTGAATAAAGAATTAGTCTTAATTTCCCAAATATGAATTTCTCATTCATCACACAATACAAGTTGCATGATTCCAAGTTTCTGTCCAACTGAAACTTGGATGATGAGAATCTTTCCTTATTTGGTAAATTATGACACAACCACAAATGAAAGAATCAAATCCATTTTCCAATATTGCTATCAATGGAAACATATAAGCAACAATTTTTCACAAATGCCATTGTAAGGAAATTTTAAAAATAAGATAAATTTCAAAAATTTTCTTTATTTATAAAAATTACGGAAAACTTATCCTTACAATGCAAATACAAGTGAAAATATGTTGTTATCAATTCCTAAGCAATCTATCATAACTCTTAAGCAGCAGCTCACAAATCTGATCATCGAACCATGTGATCGAAATCCATTTCTTCGCGATCAGACTCAGCATACTATTCCTTTAAGCTTCCTCTCATTTCTTCGATTCTTCAAAACATCAAAATGTAATTACATTACATCATGTATTAAGAATCTCCAAATAGGAACTTAATTGAGTTAGACAGTGGACTTACCTGAAGTAGAGTCAAATATTTTGACTTTAACATCCTTGGATCTTTCAGGTAAATATGGCAGCTTCGCAACCAATGTCGCTTCTCTTGGCACATGGGACAATCTTAGACTTAGCCCTTCTCTTTACCATTTGGTCAACCGGGTTGACAATGGCCGATCCCTTTCCATTGGGAAGAGAAAGTTTTTCTGGACTTTCAATGTTAACATTGTCACTGTCCATGGAAGTTTGGGGAGTAGATGTTCCAATCAATTTTGCTTTACCAGTGCACCAAACCATTTCTGATTCACTAGCAACAAGCAACTATGTTAGATCAATAAGGGTCATCTCGTGATCTCCCATATAGTAGTCCTTAAGGGAACCAGCTATATGACTTAGGAAGTGAATGAAGAACCCAGTTAATAGCCAACTTCCTCTAGACTTCGACACCCAACTCTCCCAGCTTGTCAATATGTAACTTCATCTCCAAGACGTGAGCACATACAGACTTTCCTTCCTGCCAATAGAGCTTTGAGTGACCTTGAACTTGTGGGTTAGGGAGAATTATTGGAGGAGGTGGAGGAAGTGAAGTTCCACTACAACACGAAGAAGGGATTAATCTTTCACCTTGATCGCCTTGTGGAAAATCATCTTTATAAAGAACGCTTTTTCCAAAAGATTCGGGAAGACCATAGTTGCCTGAACTTAGACATTTATGAGGGAGAAATTCAATTCTAGTGGATTTAAGTCCTTAATATAACACCCAACACGAAATATTAAGGCTAGGATCCAACAAAATATATTACAATTCAGGAAGAGGGATGTCGTAATCCAAATTGCAAAATATTTGAAGGTAGGTAAATGACGATTTACCAATTTCCACCATGAAAAACGAAATTGATTATTAAGTTTTAAATGGATTGAAATTCCTAGATCCTTTGAGATTCATTGAACTTTTCAATGGCATGTTTAAATCTCGATTGTGCCCTTCAAGTTTGTGACTGAGATGCCGAGGATCACAAACAAGGTGTGAATAACCATGCAATTTAGCTTGGTACATTCAATGTTACAACCACCTAATCAATGTGCCGGTTAACCACACACGCTACATTGATCTATGATTAACATCAAGCTACCCTTTGCCACACACTGTCAGTCCTAGGTTAGTGTGTCGGTTAACCACACACGCTCCACTAACAACTTAACAAGGTGCAAAGTGCAATTTCATGGGTTAGCACCAAATTCACATTTTCCTAAGTAACTAAGATTGGGAATTTATAAGTGTTTAGTTACTTAGTATTTCATTATACTTTTAATGAGAATTTAAATGTCTTGTTAAACCCGTTCGGCTAACGACACTCCACCAGTCAAGGTAGCGGTGGGTGAGAGTGGACACCCGTTAAACTGCCATTTTATAGGCAGTAACCTTATACCCCCCTCCCTTATAGACCGCTTCGTGAATGAGGCCTACTAACGGTAAGACTGACTTTACTCTTATACATATATATATATATATATATATATATATATATATATATATATATATATATATATATATATATATATATATATATATTACACCTATAATATTATAATAGTATTAGGGTTGAATTTTAAACTTTTAAAATTCTAGGGTTTGGAACTAAATGTTTCAAAGTGAGACTTTGCATTTACAAATTCCAAAACTTGAGGGCAAGTTTTGAACTATTCAAAAACTTTTGGCTTCCATGACTTATGAGTTTAATATAGGTTTTATGAAAAGACTCTTGACATTCCATAACTTGAGGACAAGTTATGGAGTTCATAAAAACATTTATGAAAGACTTTTCATGTTCCATAACTTGAAGACAAGTTATGGAAGATATAAAACCATTTTATAATGACATTTAAAAATGAGACCTTTCACTTTCCAAAACTTGAGGACAAGTTATGGATCTCATCAAAAACATTTAGATCAAAAATTCCAACTAACAAAGTAAACAATTTGCCTATGATCTAATTAAACTCATAAATTAAGATAATTCATATCAAACAAATTTCAACAAATTAGCTTAATCATATAAACTAATACAAATCATGAAACTTTGACAATTATCTTTTATTTGGATGAGAATCATCATTACCATATCAACAAAATCAGATTTTATGAACTAAAACATTTTGTGGTAATGATTCTAATCCAAAACAGGCCAAAAAAACTCGAAAAACTGTTGTCTGGACAACCAACTCGTCGAACCTCATACTGGAATCGACGAGTCTAAGGCAAAACTCATCCTACTCATCGAATTTAAGCATGGACTAGTCGAGTAGGGCAGTCTGACAAAATTTCAGCTTTGAAAAATAACACATTTTGCATCAAATATAAAAGAAAACAACCCATGGCTCTGATACCACTGTTGGGTTTTGGTATACTACAACATCCTATGGTGCACATACAACCCTAAATGCTTTGGATCTATGTTTTCTCTAATTATACATGCAATATTGTTTCCAAAGCATGAAGCCTACAACTAGCATACAAATGACATAAACGACATGGAAATGAGTTGTAGAATTACCTCTTTCTTGCAGCTTGTAGTTTTGGCGTTTAAGAACTTAGCACCAATAATGTGAATGCCTCAAATGGAATCACAACACACCTTGGACAAAGGGTGACTTTTGAGAGATAGTTCCTTGCTCTAATAACTCCTCATATGAACTCCAAGAACATAGGTCATGCTTTTAGCTATGGAGCAACATATATATATATATATATATATATATATATATATATATATATATATTGTAGGATTCCAAGGGTCATGGGTAAAGCCTAATCCATACCCATGTGTTTATGATCCATGGTTAATGTGGCCCAACTCTTTATGTATCCATACATAAACTTAGTCCAACATGGATCATAAGCCCAAACATATATATATATATATATATATATATATATATATATATATATATATATATATATATAACTAATTTACACAATTAGTCCCCATTGATTTACTTAATCTCTTTTGATCACAAAATTAATTCCAAATTAATTCTTGATCAATACTAATTAAATCATATGATTTCATATTAATATATTAGAACTTATAATATATTAATAAATTGTAAATAACCTCTTCTCAAAGGTCCATCCTATCAAATTGTTCAGGTGATATGTAACCCAAATGGACCATGCTACTCTTGGGTCAAGTACATACCAATTATAGTTATGGGCTTAGACACCTAATCCAACAAGTGCTTGGGGCAGCTTCGTTTCCAGTGCCCTTTTTCATGGCAATGGAAGCACTCTGCATCCTTTGGATTGGAAGAGGGATTAGCAGAACCAACTTTGATCCCAATAGAAGAGGATCCATCAAGAGACTTTCCCTTGCGGCTCTTGGAGGGAGCCTTCCTTTTGTTTCCCTTCCCATGTTTGATTGCCAGAATAGGGGTAGAAGTAGTAGTAGTAGGAGTAGACACAACCTACTTGCCTTTCAGGTTGCTTTCTACAGTCCTTAGAAGGCCTTGAAGCTTGCTAAGAGTGACCTCCTCCTTGTTCATATGATAGGTCATACGAAACTGATCATAACAAGAAGGTAAAGAGTGTAGAATAATATCTACGGCCAACTCTTCATAAAAATTTACATTCAATTTAAGCAAGCGGTCCACAAATATCTGCATCTTCTACAGGTGGGCCGTGATGGGTTCACCATCCTTCATTTTGGTTGTGATCATGGAGGCAATGATCTCATACCTCTCCTGCCGATCACTTTGATGGTATCATTCCATCAACTCTTGATACATTTCAAAAGGATAGCAGTCCTCATAGGACTTCTGCAGCTCAGCAGTCATGGTTGCAATCATTAGACACGACACCTTTGTCGCATCCCTCTCATGAGTAGTGTGTTCAGCGATTTGTTCAGGAGTAGTAGTAGTGACATCAATCTCCTTTAGCTCTTTGTCTAGGACATATTCTTTGTCCTCATAACGAATAGCCATTTGGATGTTTCGAATCCAATCATTGAAGTTCGAACCATCGAAAATGACCCTCCAACATAGGTTCATGAGGGAGAAAGAGCCTAAAGGGATTGGGTTGGAAGCATTGTTTGGGATAGACATCTGAAAAAAAAGAAGAACAAAGTTTAGGTTAAATGATAATCATTAATATTACACCTAAATGAAATATTAAGGCTAGGACCCAACACAATATTCTACAATTGCGAAACGGGATGCCGTAATCCAATTGTAAAATATTTGAAGGTAAGTAAACGACGATTTACCAATTTCCACCATGAAAAACGAAATAGATTATTAAGTTTTAATTGGATTTGAAATTCCTAGATCCTTTGAGATTCATTGAACTTTTCAATGGCATGTTTAAATCTCGATTGTGCCCTTCCAGTTTGTGACTGGGACGCCGAGGATCACAAACAATGTGTGAATAACCATGCAAATTAACTTGGTACACCCAATGTTACAAATCACCTAATCAATGTGCCGGTTAACCACACGCGCTCCATTGATCTATGATTAACACCAAGCTACCCTTTGCCACACATTTTCAGTCCCATATTAGTGTGTCGGTTAACCACACACGCTCCACTAACGACTTAACAAGATGAAAAGTGTAATTTCATGGATGAGCACCATTTTCCCATTTTTCCTAAAGTAACTAAGATTGGGAATTAAATAAAAGTTTAGTTACTTTATATTTATCATTATACTTTTAATGAGGGAAAATTAATGTCCTATCCTACCTGTTCGGATAACGACTATCCACCAGTCAAGGAAGCGGTGGGCGAGAGTGGACACCCATTAAACCACCCTTTTATAGGCAGTAACCTTATACCCCCCTTATAGACCGACTTCGTGAATGAGGCCTATTAACGGTAAGACCGACTTGTCTTATACATATATATATATATATATATATATATATATATATATATATATATATATATATATATATATATATATATACTATTAAACTTATAATATTATAAAGTATAAGGGTTGAATTTTAACTTTTAAAACTCTAGGGTTTGGAATTAAAGTTTCATTAGTGTGACTTTACAAATTCCAAAACTCGAGGGCAAGTTTTGAAACTTGTCAAAACTCTTGATATTCATAACTTATGAGTTTAATGAAATTTTAAAGAAAAAACTATTCATTTTCCATAACTTGAGGACAAGTTATGGAGTCCATTAAAGGCATTTAGATCATTATTTTAATTAACACAATAATCAAATAATTCATCCATGATCTAGTTAAACTCATAAGAACAAGATAATTCATATCAACAATCTTCAAGAAATTATCCTAATCATATAAACTAATACAAATCTTGAAATTATGACAATTATCTTTAAATTGGATAAGCATGATCATTACCATATCAAAAAACAGATTTCATGGTTCAAAAAACAGTTTGGGGTAATGATCATTATCCAATTTTGGCCAAGAACTCGAAATTTTGCACACAGGAGCACCAACTCGGCGAGTGCATGAAGTGGACTCGTCAAGTTGGTCCATTACTGGGTGGACTCGTCGAGTCAGCCAGTGGACTCGGCGAGTTCATCAGTCAGAAGGCAGAAAATCGACTTTTTTAGCTTTGAAAAATTAGCAAGCATCAAATATAATAGAAAACTATCCTAGGCTCTGATACCACTGTTGGGTTTTGAGCACTATAACACTCCTATGGTGCAAATGCAACCCTAAATGCTTTGGATCTATGTTTTCTCTAATTATACATGCATATTTTCATTTTTCCAAAGCATTGTCCTAACTAGCATACAAATTGCCAAATGAACAATACAACTAGTTAAATGACTTACCTCTTAGAAGGACTTGTAGTTCTTGACCTTTGAAAGCTTGAGCACCTCAAGTGTGATGCCTCTAATGGTTCACAAACACCACTATGCAAAAGGTGGCTTAAGAGAATAAGTTACTTAACTCAAAAGAAGGTGTAACCGATTTTGGTTCATGAGGGTTCTATTTATAGTGTGGCAAATGCTAGGGTTACACCTTGTAAAACCTAATGACCCATGACTTTCCGCATTCTCATGCTCCATGGATTTAACCCCCATGGTATATCCATGGATTATCTCATTGGATTAGCCCATCTATATAATCATGGATCATTGGCCCACACTACAAGAATCATTGATTTACATAATCAATCCACATATATTTAATTAGTCTCTTTTGACCACAAAATTAATTCCAAACTAATTCTTAATCAATACTAATAAAATAATTTCATATTAATATATTATACTTGTAATATATTAATAAACCATAAATAACCTTATTCTCAAAAGTCCATCCTATCAAATTGCACTGGTGAAGGCAACCCAAAAGGACCATGCTACAATCGGGTCAAGTACATCCCAGTAATAGTTATGGGCTTAGACACCAAATCCAACATACTTATCATAGGAAATTATATGTATTTTATGATTCTCATACTATCTCTCATAAACATCTTCCTTTTTGATGTCTTATGAAGGATATCGAAGCGATATGAAGGACATATGGGATTCGGTGTCGTATCCTTACTCGGAAGAGGGCCAGGTTGTTCCACACACGCCAGAGATGGGGAGTGACTACGATCTGACAATGCCTTTACCCCCAACCCCAGTATCAGTTGAGGATGATTATGATCGATTTGAAGACGAGGAAGAACCCATCAAAGAGTATGAGCAGTCTCTCCGCCATCATCGCCTATATAATTAAGGAAGCCTTGCCCCACCCATAAATGGACTACACAGTTAGATGAGTGGATCAGGGAGGAGAGCATTGGGTTTTATGAGGTTGGAGAGTCCTCCTAGGCAACTTTACGCAATCTTATTCCAGAGGATCGCACAGATAGGGCGGTCTCATTGTTAGTTCCACGAGTAGCACGAAACGACGATCGTATACATCAGGTAGATGATGATTAGGATTCATTGAGGAGGTAGATTAGGTTACTGGCTAGAAAAGTTAGATATTTGGAGTAGGGGAGGGTTATAGATGAGACAAGGATCTTCCATGCATACGACCATTTGGAGGAGACCCATTCTTTCTTTCAGTGTCAGTAGATTGGGATCGAGGGTTTAGAGCAGCGTGTGAGGGAGACAGAGTTGAGGTTGATGGTATCAGAGATCGGTGTGGTTACTATACAGGTGATGATTAGTTTCCTATAGTACCAGTTGGCACAGTTAGTGGCTTGGATAGTGGTTCATTTTGGTATGTGGCAGATAATTCAAGCTAGGAAAGCTAGATCTATATTTTTGGGTTTGAAGGAGGGAAAAGTAGTATAGAAGATAATAGGATACTGCTATGTCTTTTGTATCTAAAACAGATACTTTTTTTGTTCAAACCATTGTACACTTTTGGTAAATCTGATGTAAAAATTATTGGAAATTAATGGAAAACTATATATTATGCTATTGTATATCGTGTTACTTGGTTGATTTGTTTTCTTGATATAGTTAACTCTCTTAACTAAATTTTCAAAGCAAACCACAAAACTTATCATAAAACTACCTTATACCATAAATATAGAGTCATGCCTCGCACAAGGAGAAACCCAGGACAACCTGAACCAAATCCCGAACCTATGAACTCAGCTGCGATTGAGGCTTTAGTGGCCCAGCACGTCGTCAATGCCATTGGAAACCTAGAAACCAATAGGAACACAGGTTCAGGAGGCGACGAAGGTGAGAGTTTGCATGGAGATAACCGAGGTCCAACCAGGGTTTGTTCATATAAAGATTTTATGAACTGTAAACCAAATTCCTTCCATGGAAGCGAAGGTGTAGTTGGTTTGACTCGATCGATAGAGAAAATGGAGTCTGTCTTCGAGATAAGCTTCTATGAGGAAGACTTCAAGGTGAAGTTCACTACTTGCACCCTAGAAGATGTAGCTCTAAGTTAGTGGGCCAGTTATATGAAAACCATGCGCATTAATGTAGTGAATGTCATGGCCTGGAGCAAGCGGAAGCAACTCATGATTAAAGAATATTGCCCCCACGAAGAAATGCAGAAGCTCGAGCAGGAGTTATGGAATCTGATGATTAAGGGAAGCTGAAATTGCTTCTTATACAAACCTTTTCAAGGACCTTGCCACCTTATGTACCAGAATGGTCACTCCGAAATATAAGAAGATAGAAAGGTGCATCTGGGGTCTGCCCTAGCCCATTCAAGGTTTAGTCACTACCTCCAAGCCAACCACCTATGATAGAGCTAAGAGACTAGCCTTCAGCCTAACAAATCAGGAGATACGTCGAGGTACAATGGTCCAAAACACTAGTCTCCCAAAATTGGAGAATATGAAGAAGAATTTTGGAAAGGGGTCCGAAGGAATGGCTAGGAAATCAGCAAAAAAGAAATGGGAAAAGGTTCAGGCATTTGAAGTTACGATAACCCCAGAAGGGACTACCACTGAAAGTAGTCTGAGAAGCAATGAGTGTGGGTATTGTCATACCAGAGCCTGTTGGATCTGCACCAATTGCGGAAAGAAATGTAATCTTGCCAATAGATGCAGAACCCCACCAAGTCAAGGAACCACAACAGCAAAAGGTCGAGCGTGTTATGAATGCAAGGAAGTTGGACATATTAAGAGGAATTGTCCAAAGATGAAGGAACAAGGAGGGGATGTTAGGAGTAGATAGTTTTTTATAGGAGCAAGAGAAGTCTTCCAAGATATGATGGTAGTTACGAGTACGTTCCTAATCAATAACTTATATGCAAATGTACTTTTCGATACCGGTGTCGATAGAAGCTATATTACTCCCGAGATAGGAAATTATTAAACCACCCATCTAGTAAACTTAGGGAAGCATATAGAGTAGAAATGGCTAACGGGAAAGTCGGTAGTGCCCAGGGAATACTTAAGAATTGTACATTAACGTTAGATAATCATACATTTCTCGTTGTCCTTATGCCTTTGGTCATTGGAAGTTTCAATGCCATTAAGGCCAGAAAATACTTGCAGAAAAAGTATTATGCCTTCCTAGCCCATATTGTCAATAGGAAAGACAATAAGAAGAAGAAGAAGATTTAGCAAGTACCTCAGGTATGCGATTACCCCTGATATATTTCCTGAAGATCTACTAGGATTGTCGCCAGCTCAACAAATAGAGTTTCAGATCGATCTAATGCTAGGAGCCGCCCCAGTAACAAAGTCTCCTTATAGATTGGCACCTTCAGAGATGCAAGAGCTCTCCAGCCAGCTATAGGGACTTCTTGACAAAGGGTTTTATCAGACCAAGCTTCTCACCTTGGGGAGCAACCATTCTATTTGTCAAGAAGAATGACAGATCTTTCTGTATGTGCATCGACTATAGAGAGTTAAATAAGTTGACCATTAAGAATCGATATACACTTCCCCGAATGGACGATCTCTTCGATCAACTGCAAGGATCCATTTACTTCTCTTAGATCGAAATAAGATCTGTCAACTAGAGTAATGGAAGAGGACATTCCAAAGACTGTTTTTAGAACGCGGTACGACCATTATGAGTTCTTGGTCATGCCATTTGGATTGACCAATGCCCCAGATGTTTTTATGGATCTCATGAATCGAGTATGCAAGCCCTACTTGGACAAATTTGTAATAATATTTGTTGATGATATTTTCATCTACTCATGAACCAATGAAGAGCATGGGCAGCATCTTCGAATGATTCTAGAGCTATTATGGAAAGAAAAGTTGTACGCAAAATTCTCTAAGTGTGGATTTTGGTTAAGATAAGTACACTTTCTCAGGCATATGGTAAATAGCGAAGCTATTCATGTCAACCCTACCAAGATTGAGGTTGTGAAGAATTGGGTAGCACCTAAGAAACCGACTAAAGTTCGTTAATTCTTAGAACAAGCTGGCTATTACCATAGATTTATAGAGAATTTCTATCGTATAGCCAAACCCCTCACAATATTGATCCAAAAGGAAATAAAATTTGTTTAGAGAGACATAGAAGAAACTTTTCAAAAGCTGAAGGAAATGTTGTGCAGTGCACCAATATTATCCCTTACAGAAGGTACTGATGATTTTGTAGTATACTGTGACACTTCACATCAGGGTCTGGAATACATATTAATGCAAAAGTAGAAAGTCATATCCTACGGTTTACAACAACTCAATGTGCATGAGAACAACTACACCACCCACAACTTAGAGATGGGAGTTGTGATTTTTGTCTTGAAGATCTAGCGTCATTATCTTTATTGAACAAAGTGTATAATTTAAACAGATCACAAGAGTCTACAACACATCTTCAATCAGAAAGAGCTCAACATGAGACAAAGGAGATGGTTAGAATTGCTGAACAACTATGATTGTGAGATTCGTTATCTTGCTGACAAGGCTAACATCGTAGCTGACGCCTTGAGCCGTAAAGAACGAGTTAAACCTCGTAGAGTCAAAGCACTTATGATGACTATCCAATCCAGCCTAATCTCACAGAGTAGATGTGCTCAACTCGATGCTTTAACAAAAGAAAACACTAAAAAAGAAGGCCTCAGTGGAATGGAAAAGCAACTAGAGATTAAGGATGATGGAACGGGATACTTCATGGACCGAATATGGGTTCCAAAGTTTGGAAATATCGAGGAACTATTTTAGATGAGACCCATAGGACTAGATATTCCATCAATCATAGAGCAGATAAGATGTATTTGGACTTGAAAACTCTTTATTTGTGGGAAAATATGAAAGATGAGATTGCAACCTATGTAAGTAAAATCATAACATGTTTCAAGGTCAAAGTAGAACATCAACGGCCCTCGGGATTGTTGCAACAACCAGAGATACCCGAATGGAAGTAGGAGTAGATCGCAATGGATTTTGTGAACAAATTGCCCAAGACTACTACTGGTTACCATACTATATGGGTAGTTGTCGACAGATTAATGAAGTATGCCCACTTTATACAAATAAAAGAGACGGATAAGATGGAGAAGCTAACTATGACATACCTTAGAGAGATTGTTAGATTGCATGGAGTACCGTTATCTATTTTCTCTGACATAGACAACATATTTACCTCCCAATTCTGGAAAAGTTTGCAAAAATCCCTTGGTACTTGCCTGTATATAAGTACAACCTACCATCCCCAGACTGATGGCCAAAGTGAAAGGACCATCCAAAGGTTGGAAGACATGCTCATAGCATGTGTGATAGATTCTAGAAATGCATGGGACACTCATCTTTCATTGATCGAGTTCTCATGGGACACACGAGCATTAAGGTTGCACCGTTCGAAGCTTTGTATGGTAGAAAATGTCGATCTCCTATTTGTTGGGAGGAAGTTGGCGATACCCAACTAGCCAAGAAATTCGCAGGGGATACCCTACAACTTGGCCCAAAGATTATTCACAAGAAGACTGAAAAGATAGTGCAAATTCGAGAGTACAGGAAGGCAGCACATGACCATCAGAAGAGCTTTGCCAATATAAGGCGCAAACCCCAAGTGTTCCAAGTTGGAGATAGGGTGATGCTCAAGGTATCTCCTTAGAAAGGAGTCATAAGATTCGAAAAGCATGGAAAGGTAAATCCTAGGTACATAGGACCATTCAAAATCCTCGACAAGATTGGTCCAATTGCCTATCGACTTAGACTAACTCAAGAGCTAAATAATGTGCATGATGTCTTCCATGTATCTAATCTTAAAAAGTGTCTCTCCGACGATACACTTATCATTCTGCTTGATGAAATTCAGATTAACCTTGAACTAAACTTCATCTAGGAACCAGTCTAAATCATGTATAGAGAGGTCAAATGACTAAAGCAGAGTCGGATTCCCATCGTCAAGGTACGATGGAACTCTAAGCGATGATCAGACTGCACATGGGAACGAGAAGAACAAATGAAGGGCAAGTACCCTCACTTGTTCGAAGGAAGCTTGACAACAAGATGAAATTTCATAACGAAATTTCCTAAACAGGGGGGAGAATGTGACAACTGAGAAAATCCTGTTACCGACCACCGTTAGGAGAGAGTAGGAAAATAAATTTAATAGTTTAGTATTACAATATTTGATTCATGAGACAATTAAAAGAAATCAAATATGACGTTACATTTATGATTAAATCGACAGTTAGGCTAAAAAATGAGCGTCCAAAAAAGTTGTATTGTCTTTTAAAATGGTTAATGTATTTAGAAAATACTCAATGACGTGATCCCAGTGATATAAAATTCGTAGAAATTCGACTCCAAATGGAGGAGTTATGTGTTTTGGTCAAAAAATGAACAAGCAAGAATCGAACAAAGTGTTTGAGAGGATGTGATATTTAGAGTAATGCAAGTATAAAATGTTGATCAAAGTGACACAAGTTGTTTACAGGGAAAGCCCTTGATCCTTGCTAGGATCTCCAGCATAAAACCTTGGGAGGTGATAATGATCACCTGCCTTGATGATTTTATTAATTGAAAAGGTCGATTGCAGAGAAAATGTACAGAGTATAAGTACAAGTGTTGTTGTTCTACTAAGTGTCGTGTGTAGTGTGTTGAATACAAGTGACTTTTATAGTCTAAAGCTAATAACAAGAACTCCGAAAATTTCGGGATCCTCCGAGATCATCTTATAGACGTTACTTGACTTGGTATTCCGGGTCTTTTGCGTGGTTGTGACGACTATTCGTTGAGAATAAGTCTTTAACCGATTGTTTCTGCACATCTGAGAAAGATAATAGAATATATAACGGTTTAGGCTAGGATCTCGGAACTACTATGAGATCCTCAAGTTTAGGGATCCTTAAAAGCTCTGGATCCTCGAACCTCAGGATCCCAAATATACTCCAGGATCCTGACTGATATTTTTTAAGAGAATTATAATGGCTATATATATTCCATTGTCTATCTCACATGTGCAGAAATAACTAGTCAAAGTCATATTCTCGATGAATAGTTGTCACAGCCATGTAAAAGACCCGGAGGACCAAGTCAAGCAACGACTATAAGTTGATCTCGGAGGATCCCGGAATTTTCGGAGTTCTTGTTATTAGCTTTAGACTATATATATCACTTGTATTCCTCACACAACACACAATTTTTTGGCAGAATACTAGCACTTATACTCATACTCATTACATTTTCTCTGTAAATATTCATTTAAATCAATAAAATCATCAAGGCAGGTGATCATTATCACCTCCCAATGTTTTATGTCGGAGATCATAGTAAGGATCAAGGGCTTTCCTTGTAAATTACTTGTGTACTCTTGATCTAATTTCGTTAATTACTCTACCTACAACACCACAGCCTCTCATACACTTTGGTTGATATCCCCTTAGTCTATTTTTGACCAAAGCAATTTGGCGTCCACTGTGGTGTCGTGGTGTTCAAAATCCCTCAAAAAATCATGTCTACTCAATCAACCATGTCCTCCTCCTCGATTCCTCCTATTTCCTCTAAAAATCTTCCACCGGCACCGGCTGGAGCTCCCAAGAAAGTCTCTAAAACATCGAAGAAAA
Organism: Lactuca virosa; assembly: GCF_052849685.1. Taxonomy (NCBI): domain Eukaryota; kingdom Viridiplantae; phylum Streptophyta; class Magnoliopsida; order Asterales; family Asteraceae; genus Lactuca; species Lactuca virosa. The sequence continues at coordinate 288,114,924 of NC_136434.1, forward strand.
ACATCTCTCCGTTTACCCAACACTCCAGGATCCTACTGTGTTGATTTCCAACAACGATATCTTTGCTATAATAAAAAGACCACAGCAACAGTTCACCCAACAGTAGGAAAATAACAGGACGATCCTCAAGGAAGTGGAAAGAATGAGGGCAGAGATCCACAAGCCTCAGGAGGCAGCGCCCTCGATCTTGCAGCCCAAGATCCTAAACTTTGATAGCCCAAGATCCTCAACGATACATCACGAGATAGGATCCTCAGTACTGGCCTCTGTTCCCGCTTGGGGCGCGACTCCAAGAGACCTAGCCCGTACGACTCAGTATCCTAACGAAACCTTTGTTACTCCCAATAACAAGGATCCTGGTAAATCCATCAATAATAGTAATTTTACAACTAACTCGATGGATCTTGATACATGTTTAAGCCCGATCATGGCTAAGGAGCTACAAAAACTAAGACAGATGTTCTCAAGCGTGGCCAGAGTAGTTCAACCGGTACCAGAAGTATCCCCCACAAATCACAGGATCTCCAGATTCGTTCCAATGATAGCTGATACTGAAGTTCCAAAACGCTTCCACGCCCCCAACATGAAGCCCTACAACCGAACCATAGATCATGTGGAACACGTGGCACAATACAGGGAGAGGATGGAAATTATTCTCATCCGCATTCACTTGAAAGAAGCCTGTTTGTGCAAGGGATTTGGTTCTACCCTCACGGGACCCGCTCTAAAATGGCTCCTCAATGTTGCCCCTTATTCGATCACATCATTTTCTAACTTAATTAAATTATTTAACAATCAGTTTTCTTGTAGCAGAACATTCGAGAAGATCACCAGTGATCTCTATCGGGTGGCTCATGATCCTAATGAATCCCTTAGGACTTTTGTGAACACGTTTGGCAGGGAAGCTCTGAGTATCCCCAACATCGACATGGAAACTACAGTTGATGCTTTCAAAACAGGCTTAAAGAAGGATTCTACCTTCGATGAAGATCTCGTAATGACCCCATGCAAAAGGATGGACGAAGTCAGGAGCAGGGCATTGAGATTCATTAGGCTCGAAGAAGACAAGGAGATCCTATATATATATATATATATATATATATATATATATATATATATATATATATATATATATATATATATATATATATATATATATATAAGGAATCCCTTAGGACTTTTGTGAACACGTTTGGCAGGGAAGCTCTAAGTATCCCCAACATCGACATGGAAACTGCAGTTGATGCTTTTAAAACAAGCTTAAAGAAGGATTCTACCTTCGATGAAGATCTCGTAATGACCCCATGCAAAAGGATGGACGAAGTCAGGAACAGGGCATTGAGATTCATTAGGCTCGAAGAAGACAAGGAGATCCTATATATATATATATATATATATATATATATATATATATATATATATATATATATATATATATATATATATATATATAATCATGTACGAACTCAGAGATCGATAAAAATTAGTGGTTTGGTTTCAATTTTATTTATTTTCAAAATCTCACGAAGTAATAGTACATTTTGTTAATTATTTACGATATTTTTGTATTTTCCACACTCTCCCCAAATCTAAGCCACATGTCACATTTTTATTGGCTGAAGCCTTTTTCCATCATTTTTCTTTTTTCTTTTTTGGATTATTTCTATCTGATTTCTTTTTGAATAAAACAAAGTTTTCCAAATTAAATTCTTTATAAATTGAGCATAGTTATGAAAAAATATTTTGTTTTAATTTTATAATTTTTATAAAAAAACATAGATTTTTTTCTCAAAACATTATGAAAAACTAAGGATATTTTTACTCACTATATTAGTAACTTTATAAAAAAGATTTAAAAAAAAGTTTTTCAATTGTTGATTTTTAATTTTAAGAAATATTAATTGTTTTCAATTTCTAAATCAAAAATTATTTAAATAGTTTGTTATATATAATATATTATGAGCTTTTCAAAAAGAAACTAATAAAAATAAGATTGTTTAGATATCCCAATTTATTTTAAAAGATTATAGGTTTTTTTAACAATTTAATGTTAAAAATAATATGATTCAAAATATTTATACTTTTTAATTTTTTGTTATCCAAATATGTTATAATCAATAATCGAATCATTCAAAATTAAATAATCCAATAAATTTAATGATCCAAAATTTGTTATCACAGAAAACTTTATTTAATTGAATATATTATTATCCAAAATCATATGATTCAAAAATAATATGATCCAAAATATTATGATTCAAAAATAACATGATCAAAATTTTATTATTCAAAATATATAATGTTAACCATTAAAATTAAAAGGTTGAAATGATATTGAGTTCAAAAGAAAATTAAAAAAACACACACAACTAGTTTTAAAAATGCATAGAATCATTATAAAAAAAACGAAACAATATTTTTTAAAAAAATTTAAAGATAAACAAAAATAATAAAAATAAATGAAAAATTAAAGTAAAAAAACAAAAAACCAAGATTAATATTATTTAAAAATTATTTTTTTAAAAGAAGAAAAAAACATTTAAATGATGTTTTATGAACATTCGCCGTACATGATTATATATTCGAGTCTGTATTACGTTCCACGGACGTGCATTGTATTTGATTTGCATACGTCTAAAAACAACATTTGACGTTATTGCTCTTAACAAAATGAGTGGTTGAGAATTATCTTCTACATTTTTTTAGGACACTATGAAATCCATAGCTTTATCATTTTCATGTATTTAAATACAATTATTCTGTCATTCATTGAAGATTTGAATTTCGAGTGGAACAAATCATTTTCAAGTGCACATCGCACATGCCCATATTCAAAGCTTTGTATTTTTCTTTTATTTTCCTATAATATTCAAACTTGGATTGTTTTTATTTGTTTCTATTTGAAAATCGCATGAAACGTATGGCTTTCAAATCGGTGCCTATAACGGAATAAACAATTCAATTTATTTGTGCTAAACACAATATAGCATGTCGGGAGGAGACGCAGCAAAATAATGTCCAAATTAAATCTCATCTCTAATATACATAAAAATAATTTTATTTTTTGTTTAACTATTATATTTCCGGGTAATGAAATTTATATGTGTATTTGAAAGAAATTTTCATCGCAATCATTATAACCATTACTTCCAGCGCTGACCTTAGGAGGTGCCGTGCATACGATCGCACATTTTCTGTGTGGTGAAGGTGTCGAAATTTTAATTTGTCACTAATCCATCGCTAATCTATCAGTAATATATTACAATCTATAGCTATCCGTTGAAATTCGAAATTTTAGGGACCCTTTTTACTATTCGTACAAGACTTTCAAAATCAACAGACCGACTTTCCAGCTTAACAAATGTTAAAAGTACATGATTTGTCATTTACATACATGACATCATATATATATATATATATATATATATATATATATATATATATATATATATATATATACTATATGAAATTGCATCTTGCTTACGTAAATGACTTCTTATTTGTCTTTTAGGAATGTTGTGCACACATTATATATTTAAACAAGACATTTCCGAATTTGGATGATATTTTAGAGGGTAAATGTCACTGTGACCCAACTATCTTTCTAGTTATGGTTTAAATGGTCCCTATTGTTTTTTTTCGCACTTGAGAGGAACCAAGTTTTAGTTTACCGGCTAAATTGGTCCAGTTACCTGTTTTAACAGGTAAACCATACACGTAATAAGCATAGTCAGCAAGTGAGTTGAGTCTGAGTTAACTCGTGTACATGTCACTGAGTTGTGATCGGTTCCTTGCTTGGGGCCTAAGGGTCACTGTGGACCCATCAGTCCATAAAAGCAATGGCTTATTCGATGAAACCCTAAATCTTCAATACCCTTTTCTACTAAAGGTTACCGACAATCCGACATAACCTCGATACTTCGCTTTCACGTGAGTCACGATGGCGACCCCACCACCACGTTCACCGGATTCAATATCTATAAATTCACGAGACCGTCTCAACTTCGGCGATTTGCATACGATTTATTGTGATTGTGGAGCAGAAATTGCAGAGCAGAAAATGGAAGCCGCCCGTTTGAAAAAAGAAATGGGTCGAGATTTGGTGTTAAGCAGGGTTGAGTCACTCACATTGCATCGTCGGATTGAGCGCATGGAGAAAACGGTGACTCCGTTGGCTGTATTGGTGATTGGACTTGTGATTGTGACTTTTGGTTTTATGGTGGAGAAGTTTCTTCGTATCGTGAACCCCTGATATGTTGGTGTTTATGTTGGTTGTTCGTGGTGTTTGTGCTGATTAGGTATGGATGTGTGTCTTCTTTTGGTAGTATAATGCTTTGTATTAGGGTTTATGTGTTTGTTTTGGCGAAGGTGATTGAAGACCTGTCTAAGCACAGGCAATTTTGTATAAAGTAACTTTGTAACCGGGTTTATTTAATGGAAAAATAGTAGTTAATGGAAATTACAATTAATTAGTGTGAAAGAGGGTACTTTCGTCATTTCACAATTTACCCTTACATATACTCATGTTTCAGACACATATGTGGACTTAATAATCTTTCTTTTGCTCTCCTATTCTTCTTACCGTTCTAGTGACCTCACTGAAATGAAGGGTTCGATGAAATCAATTGAATGCTCGTGTGGATGTGAAGCAATATTATGAACGTCAACTACTAAATACAACCATGGCTGACTCTTTTATGCTTGCCCCAAAAAGGTAAATGTAAATTGCATATTTGTTAACTGTTGACCTAGATTTTGATAATTTGTTTCTGGGTTTGGTAACTTAATCTATAACAAATAATAACTTCCATTGTAGGGGCCTCGTGATGGCTTCATATGTTGGGCAGATGAAGTGGAGGGTATGAACACGACTGGTGACACAACTTTGGTTACAAATTTGGTTCGGGAAAATAAGAAGCTTCAATCTGATGTTAGAAAGTTGAAGTTATGGTTATTTCTAAGTTGGGCTGTTTTTTTTGTGGTATTAGTCTACAAGTTGTAATGGATGTGCAATGAGATTATGGTTTCCTTTCATGTTTACCAATGTATTTGTAATGGGTATGTAATCGATTTGTAATCCCTTTCCTATTAAATAAATGAAAGTGCCCTGCTATTGTGTGTCATCGTTTTGTTTGTGTTACTAGTGTACATAAAATAACATTCAACAAACACATACCACAAAATACTACTACGAAACACACAACATAAAGCACTTACACCCATGATTGTGCATTACATTCAAACATGCAAATAAAAATAAACGTATGGGACCACACATAGTCTTTCACTTCACCAACATAGTACTACATGAAACAAACTTAAATAACACATCAAACAACCAACCTAGTCTTAACACGCTACCAAATAGCAGTTATGTCTATTCAATATTCATTGGATTGTCACCTGAATTTCCTTCTCCATTATTCCCTTCAACCCTTTTTGCCAATTTTTTCTTTATAATCCTCTCTGATTGCTTCCGTTTACGTGCAACTGTTGTTTTTGAACCACTTCCTTCCTCTTCATTACCACCTTGAGATTGCTTCCGTTTACGTGCAACGGTTGTTTTTGAACCACTTCCTTCCTCTTCATTACCACCTTTAGTAGTTGATCTCTTTCTCTTCACCTTGAGTTTTTTGGGCTTCTCAACTTTAGGACATGTATCCTTGTTGTGACCAACTTGTTTACACACACTACATATAATTTTCTTCCCAACCTTTGACACAGTGTGTCTAGTAGTCTTTTCTCCTGGGTCCTTCCTTCTATTGACTTTAGGCATGCCTGGCATTTTCCTTTTCAAAGGTGGCAGTGGTGGTATGAAATCGGTACTTGGCCATATATTTCTGTCATTCATCCCTCTCAGTGGATACTTGTAAGCGTTTCTATAAAAAGCTCCAAAGAACATGGGATCCACATAACTTCCGACATCTCTGTTTAGGTAACTAATAGTTGCAACTGAGTGCACACACCCATACCCATTTAGTTGCCAAACTCTACAAGAGCACGTCTTCTTGTCTAAGTCAACGACATAAGACTCTGCTAAGTTTCTTGTCTCAAATTGGTTCAAACCAGTTGGTAAAACCTGCCAATATCTAATAACATTGTCTAAAAGTTAGTCTAAGTTTAGTATTCTCTATGATGTTAACAAACGCAAACTAAGTTTACCTTTGAGCTTTTTTCAATTGATTCAATAAGGATGTAATTGCTGGACATGGTTCAAAATCTGGCCATGAACAGTCTTTCATGCTCAAATGAAACTGCCTTTCCATAACATACAATCTAATCTCTTCAAGCATTGTGATGATTGATTTCTTCCTTGCATCTCTTATGACATTGTTAAAGCTCTCCGACAACCCATTCTCTACAGCATCACACATCTTGCCCTCCTAAAAAAAGCTCTACACCTTGATTGTGGGTTCTTTTCTGTTAGATACTCAAAGGCTGAAGGATTGTGAAGTTGTATTTCCTTCATTGTTGCATTGTGTAAAGGCTCAGTAGATGCCTTGCATGCCTTCCAAAACATCTTCTCATACATTACTCCGGGGAATCTTTTCCTAAAGTTGGTAACAACATGCCTTGCACACTGTCTGTGTTCAACACTAGGCAAAATCTCCTTCACAGCTTCCAATAGTCCCTTCACATTAAGAATTGAATTGGTAAAATAGTATACGCAAATTTCATTAATAAATAAAATACAACTAACAAACATACCTTATGCTGATCTGATTGAAAGGTCTTGTCTTTGTGGTTTGGGCTAGGCAATCATATGTATAGGTCTTAGTGGGTTAATGGTCATGTTTTGTTGATGTTTGTCGTGTTTACGGTCAGGGTTGTGTGTACGGCCGTACACGGGTTTACGGCCGTAAACCCGTGTACGGCCAGCTATCCCCTATATATAGGGCTTGTCAGTGTCTGTCAGCAGTTGACGTATGTGTGTGTAATCAAGGTGTACCAGACGGTTTACGGCCATGCTATAAAATCATGTGCATTGTTTGATTTAATTCTTCTCCTACTTCATTCTCATTGTGTTTGATTGCTATTTGTTTGATCATTGGTTTGGATCTTCAGATCTAAGGGACTTACAATTGGTATCAGAGCCATTCCGGTGTTAAACTTAATTCTAGTGTTTACGGCTGCAAGATCTTCATCAATTTCGTGGTTAATTCGAGTTTACTTGTTGGATATCTGCTTTTGATCGACATACAAGGCTTTTGGATCAGAATTTTCTTGGAAAACTGCTGATTTTCGTGTGTATGGTTGAACGTTGTTGAAGCTTGTACGGTCGTAATCAAGTGTACGGCCGTAAACCATTCAAAGATTATTGACTGTACTCTACATTTCGACTGTGTACGGTTGTAAATTGTTGTGTACGGCCGTAATCCCTTCATTGACCGTGAAAACTTCAACTTTGACTGTGTACGGTTGTAAATTGTTGTGTACGGCCGTAATCCCTTCATTGACCGTGAAAACTTCCACTTTGACTGTGTACGGTTGTAAATTGCTATGTACAGCCGTAATTCCCTTTTACGGCCGTGATCCCCTTGTACGGCCGTAATCCCTTGTGCGGTCGTAAACCCTCTCAGTTGTTGTTTGAACATTTTAAATTTTAGTACTTTTCTTGTTAGCTTGTTTGTTTAATCAATTAAAAAAAATTATAAAAAAAATAGAAAATCATTTAAAATTAAAAAAAATGGATTCACAAAACTCAACAATTCATCATGAACTGGACTCCATTATGGGAACAACTACACGTATTCCTCGTCTACTATCTGCCGAAGGTTTCCCGGAATGGAAGTATCGAATGGAAAAATATATCAAGATGAAAGACTTCAAAATTTGGAGATGCATTTTGAAGGGTCCCATCTGAATTACCACAACACTTCCAGATGAAACGATTGTTGACCAAGGTTGTCGAAGAATATATTGATGAAGAATTCGATAAGGTTGAGCAGCAAGAGAGGGCACTTGCTACCCTTACTATGGCTCTTTCTCCTGAAATTGCCCAGGGTTTTCGGGAATATAAATCAGCAAAAGCTCTGTGGGAAGCTTTGATTGAAGTGTATGAAGGAAATGAGGATATGAAAAAAATTCGTCAAGACATGCTGAGACAGAAATTCAATATGTTTAATCGCATTCTTGGAGAAACTTTGGAAGTTCAACTGCAACGCTTTATCACACTCACCACTAAGATGAATTCAGCTGAGGTTTTGAGTGCCAAGATCAGAAGTCAACAAGAAGTTGCTTAACTCTCTCCCAAAGACATGGGATATGAATGTTGTTGTCATCAAGAAAACAAAGGATCTTAATCGACTTAGTTTAGCTGAACTCATGGCCATCATTAAAGCTTGTGATCTGGATGACAAACAAAGAGAGATCAACCATGTTAACTCATATTCTTCTGCTAATCTCAGAATTCAATTAAACAATGCTTTCTCATCCTTCACCAATCCTCAAGTTCAACCACTTGCTGCTCCTCAATCATCATCATATGCCACACCATTCATGCAAAGTGTTCAGTCTCCAGTATTTCATCCACAAGTTGCTTCTTCTTCAAAGACACCTGCTCCAGTTCCTGCTCCAGCTCCTGCTCCAACCCTTGCTCCCAAAGAGAATGACGAAAATTTGGCTCTTGCAACCGGTCTTGTCAATTGTTATAATGCTTTTGTAGCTGGTGAGCTGCCCCCTCAATTATCAATTGCTGATTTGGACCAAATTCATCCCGAAGATGTTGAAGAAATGGACATAACATGGCAAATTGCTATGGCGGTGTTCAGAGCCAAACAGTTCTCCAAAACGACAGGCAAAAATAACTGGGGAATGAATGCAGAGAAGAAGGTTGGGTTCAATAAAGGCAAACTCTGATGCTTTAATTGCCATGAACCTGGTCATTTTGCCAGAGACTGTCCTAAGCCTGATAGGAGAGAGAACAATGAAAGAACAATGGTGCCAGTAGGTAGCAGCAGGGGAGCCACCATCAACAATCAGACCGCAAATCTTGCGGTGGTGGCTCAGTCATTTGATTGGGATGATCAAATTCAGGCCCTGAACATCTGAGGACCTGAAAATGCGCATCTGGCTCAAATCAACGATATTACGGAAGGAAAAGCTGAGATGGATCCGGAGGAGGAGATGACGAATCTACAATTTGCATTCATGGTTCAAACTACGCCAGAGTCTGAAAAATCAAAGGTCAGTGAAATCACTTGTTCTCCATCTTGTATTAAAATTATCAATTTTTTACGTGAACAGGTCGATTTAATGCATAGAGAGATTGAGGAACTCAAGTATGAGGGATATCAATTGAGAAAAGGCCAAAAACCGTTAAAAGATCAATTAGAGGCCAAGTCAAATGACTATAAGAAGTTACAAGGAGACTATAGTGACAAGTGTGTTCACTATAGATATCTTAGAAAAGATTTTGATGTTGTAACTGCGGAACTTGACACATTGAAGACTCCGTTTGCAAATGATGACTTTAACTTCAAAAAATTCGATGTGTCAAGTGAAAGAGTTGCAACAATAATTGAAAATCAAATGAAATGGAAGGATCAGAAACAAGTAGGCATAGGCTATGAGAGTGTCCCTCCCCCATTCAATCACACTTATACTAACACTCCATTAACTCAAGCTGAAATAGACCGAGAACCATTTATGGTTTATGGTAAACCTGCTGTTGAACAGGCAACCGCATGTAGTGCTAGGAATTTAGATACTAATGTTTCTACTTCCGATGCTGATTCATCAATTTGCCAGGACAAGCAGGAGAATGGAAGAATTGAGTCTGAAAATAAGTTTGTGTCAAAATTTGGTGTTCCTATTTCAAAAGTTGATGAGTCTGTTTTTAATGTTAAGACTGATGTTTTAATTTGTGATGATTTGATGTCGAACTCAAATGTTTTTGATGATTGTAATGTTGTTTTTGTAAAATCCACGGAATCTGATGCTAACACATCCACACCTTCTACATCTGTCACACATTCTAACTCCTGCAATTGCACATATGGGAAGGTTAAAAAGGTCTATAAGAGCATGAAATATGATAATGGTGGTACCAGGTCCAAAGATAATAAGCAAATTTGTTTCAACTGTGGTACTGCCGGCCACATTGCTCGAAATTGTTCCAACAGAGCATTTGTGCATTTTTCAACACCGAGGAAAGAAAACGAGTCTCGAGGAAGGTCTCTAATGAGAAAGTCCTCGAAATCTCGTCTTCATGAAAATGATCGGAAAATTCATAATAATAAGAAAAGGGCCGATGTTAAACCGAACAAACAGGTTTTCTCTAAACCAGCCACAAGTTCTTTGCCGAAATCGACTACGGCTGAGCCAAAGTCAATTTTGTCAAAAGGTACGTCTGGATCTTCGACTAATTATAGCCAAAAATCTAAACGCTCGAAGAAAAGGAAAAATGTTTCAAAATCACCTGTGAATATTTTAAAACCTAACTACCAATGGGTGCCCAAATCTATAGTTGTCCGATCATCTTCATCCTCTAAAAGTGTTTCTGATATTAATGCAATTTTGAAAAATCAAAAAGGTAAATCTGTCAAAGTCCAGGGTAAACCCAAGGGTGTAATGACATGGGTCCCCAAATCTAAATAATCCCACTCATTGTGCAGGAACAGCTACGGAGGAATGTCGCCAGACCTTGGTATGTCGACAACGGTTGTTCCAGGCACATGACAGGAGACATCTCCCAGCTGAATGACATTCAAACCTTTAATGGGGGATAAGTTTCCTTTGCGGGAGGTGAAGGCAGAAAGATCACTCAAAGAGGAACAGTCTCAAATGGAGTGCTGAGTTTCGAAAATGTCAACTACGCTCCCGAGTTAAAGCACAGTCTGTTGAGTGTCTCTCCAATTTGTGACAAAGGATATTCGACTCATTTCACCAATAAAGAATGTCTGATTCTGAAGCCAGGCATTGTCATCTCGGATGATTGGATTCTTGTAAAATCTAAACGGGATGGCAATGCATACATCATTGACATGAACAACAATATTACGGAACAAGTCACTTGCCTCTTCTCAAAAGTCTCCGAACAAAATGCTATGATGTGGCACCGAAGACTCGAACATGCTAACGCAAAGAACTTGAATCGTCTTGCGAAGAATGATATGGTGCGTGAACTTCCTGTCAGAGACTTCATCACATTTGAAAAGTGTGTGTCATGCGCCCAAGGAAAGCATCACAGAAAACCACACTTGCCAAAACAGGTCAATTCAATCAACCAGGTGCTCCAATTATTGCATATGGACTTATTTGGTCCGGTCAGTGACCTTAGCATCAACAGAAATTCATATTGTCTGGTTGTGATCGATGATTTCTCGCGTTTTACGTAGGTCTTCATCGTGTCCAACAAAGTTGGGGTTGCTGATCTGATTAAGAAGTTTATTGTGATGACAGAGAACCAAACCAATCACCGGGTGAAGGCGCTCAGAACTGACAATGGGACAGAATTCAAGAATGTTGTTCTCGATCATTTTTGTGCAGAAAAAGGGATCATGCGTCAATACAGTTCCGTTCGCACACCACAACAAAATGGTGTTGCTGAGCGAAGGAATCGAACATTGCAAGACGCTGCAAGGACAATGGTATGTGACTCCAAGCTACCAGTTTTCTTTTGGGCTGAGGCGATCAACACAGCTTGTTATGTTCAAAATCGTGTTCTGATCAACAAAGCCCAAATAAAGACTCCATCAGAATTTCTATATGGTCACAAGCCTTCAGTCAGTTATTTCCGCATTTTTGGCTGTCCTTGCACCCTTCTTCATCTGGAATCCAACCCCAAATTCAATGCCAAAGCCGATGATTGTTACTTTGTGGGGTATGCTGCTCGCACGGTGTACAGGGTCTACAATAAGAAGACAAAGCAAATCGTAGAATCCTTCGACGTGCGTTGGTTGGAGGAGAACGAGACGGATGCTAGAGTCGGTCCAGATTTGTTATTTGACTACACATCTCTTTTCAAATCATTCAATGGATTTTCAAATGATTTATCTGGTTCCAGTTCTGGTTCGAAGACTGTGATTGAAGATGAAGAGGAAGTCATTGTTTACAGACCACCGGTGGTGTCCTCTACGACTCCTCCAGTGGATGAACCTGTTCCAAGTGTTTCGTCAGAGTCTCCATGTCAACAAAATATTCCAGATGCCGATGCTACTCCTCTTACTCCTAATGAAAGAGAGTTCATGTCTTCCGCTACTACTCAAACATTTATGGAACTGCTCTTTCCTAAACCAATCGCTAATGAGTTTGTGGCAAGCCCCTCTCACGATTCTAGTTCGTCCGCGGTGGTTCATTCAGCAGATGATGGATTTGTTAATATTCACAACCTTCCTGTAACGCTCAATGACATCAGCCAGGAGATACCTTCCAGAATTCAATGCGATCACCCAATCGAAAACGGCATTGGTCAGCTGGGCGACGGTGTTTAAACGACGAGTCAGAGTGGAGATGTAAATACATGTCTCTATTCTTGCTTCATATCTCAAATGGAGCCAAAGAATGTTCAAATGGCTTTGAATGAGCCCAGTTGGTTGGATGTTATGCATGAGGAATTGAATCAATTTGAAAATCTTGGGGTCTGGAAGCTGGTTGAATTACCTAAGGGCAAGAAGTCACTCGACACGCGCTGGGTCTATCGAAACAAGCAAGATGATTCAGGGGTCATTGTGCGAAATAAGGCTCGATTAGTTGTACGTGGATTTCGCCAAATTGAGGGTGTTTACCACACCAAAGTTTATGCTCCGGTAGCTCGCTTGGAGGCTATTCGCATCATCCTTGTGTACGCTTCTTACATGAATTTCACGGTTTACCAGATGGATGTCAAGACTGTCTTCTTGTATGGCACTGTGAAGGAAGAAATCTATGTTGATCAACCTCCTGGGTTTATCAATTCAAAGTTTCAGAATCACGTCTACAAGTTAGACAAGGCTTTATACGGGTTACATCAAGCTCCAGGAGCGTGGTATGCAACTCTTACAAAGCACTTGCTTAAGCACGGCTATTCACGGGGAACAATTGATCAAACCCTATTCATCAAGCATGTTGGTGCCGATCAAATTCTGGTTCAGATCTACGTTAATGACATCATTTTCGGGTCCACGTGTCCACAGTTGTGCAAAGAGTTCGAAAGCGTTATGAAGAAGAGGTTCGAGATGAGTTCTCTGGGAGAAATGACCATGTTTCTGGGGCTTCAGGTCAAACAAGACTCAACCGGAATCCTGATACATCAAGCCAAGTATGTTGAAGATATGCTAGAGAAGTTCGGGTTTCGTGACGCAAAACCTACACCGACGTCAATGGCCGAGAGACCTCTGTTGAATCCAGATATTGAAGGCGAATCCGTAGATCAGACTGACTACCGATCAATGATCGGATCGCTGATGTATCTAACTGCAAGCAAGCCAGACATCATGTTTGCGATTTGTCAATGCGCACTATACCAGGCTAATCCTAAACTTTCACATCTTATTGCTGTCAAAAGAATTTTTCGGTATCTCAAAGGAAGCCCAAAATTGGGTCTTTGGTATCGAAAAAATTCTGAATTTAATTTATATGCTTTTGCTGACAGTAATTACGGAGGCTGTGAGCTTGACAAGAAATCAACATCTGGAGGATGTCAATTTCTTGGTGATCGGCTGGTGTCATGGCAGTGCAAGAAATAGCATACAGTCTCAACCTCAACAGTAGAGACGGAATACGTAGCCGCTTCTGCTTGTTGTTCTCAAGTTATCTGGATACAACATCAGCTTATGGATTATGGTTTGAATTTTCTAGAAACCCCTTATTTCTGCGATAATGAGGATGCAATTCAAATTGCTAAAAATCCTGTCCAACACTCGAAAACCAAGCACATCGATATCAAAGTGCATTTTATCAGAGATTGTTATGAGCGTTCGCTTATTCGGTTGGAACAGGTTCCCACTACTAATAATGTGGCAGACCTGTTCACAAAATTGTTTAACAAAGCTCGATTCGATGTGCTTGTGGGATTTTTGAAAATGATACGCTTTGAGGACTAATTTTTGTTTTAGGATAGTTTAAATTTGCGCATATTATTTTCACTCTCACCCATGCACAAATTTAGGGGGAAAATTAAAAACAAAACAAAAATTAGAAAATTAAAAAAAAACATTAGAAAATCAGAAAATCCAAAAATATGTTGTTAATGGAATGTGTTTACAGGTGATGTGTTGGGAAGTGATATCAACACGTATGATAACAGGCAACTAAAATCTGTGTAAAGTACCAAAGCTGAATTGTCTAGGCTCTGTGTTCTATGCGCTGGTAGGCACGAGAAATTTAAATGGACTTGACTAGGCTCAGATGAACTGAAGGAATCTAAAGACTTGACAAAATTTTGACCTAGATAGATCCGTTTAGCCTGGCAATACGATACTCAGATAGGTTGAGCAGGGACATATACATGGGAATCTGCGGATACAATAAATGATATATATCTAGAACTGTGGATTAACTTCTCCTCGATGTCCGGACTCTGTCCTTAATTCCGGTATTGACGGGGTGACCGGGGAATTCCGATAAATTAGGTCTGTAGAAGGTTATTTTCTTGCTTTCTTTCTGTCAGTCATATGTTGCCTCCTTTGTGTGATTGGAAGAGATCCGACCTGGATTGCAACATATGCAATTCTATCTCTTTTCATCTCCTTCTACGCAATTCTTTCTACCTGTTAGCCATATGATGTCTCCTTTGCGTGATTAACAATTCGACCTGGTACACAGAATATGCACCATTCTACTTCTCAATCCCTCTAAACTCTAGTTAGTCATATGTTTCACCCTTTGTGTGATTGGAAGAGATCCGACCTGGGTGTACATCATATGCATTCTAAATCTGTCTTCTCCCTTAATAATTGTCTGTTCACCTGAAGTAAGGAGTATCTCGGAAGTCCTTGATTATTGGGGCATGTTAGGAAAAGGGAAACATGTTCTAGTACATCTAAAATTGAACAACTAATAGATTGCCTGTAGATCTCGCTGCTCAATTTAGGTGGACAACAATATCCTTGGTCGTCGTCAGATGAATGGTCCTTATGATTTTTATCTAGGAACATAAGGTCTCAATGTCTTGTCACTTGCAGTATGTCCTAAATTTGTCACAATCTCTCGTGTTTAAGTGGACCACAATATCGGCGATTGACCAGATCTATTCATGAAGTGAGAGGTACCGACAAATGGATAAAGGTTGTCTAATAACTTTGATCCCAAACACACAAAATTATTATCTGCTCTGGTGAAAAATGGAAATTAGAATTAATTCATTTTTATTTTTATTTTATTTTTATTTTAATTTTATTTTATTTTTATTTTATTTTTATTTTTATTATTTTTTTTAGTCCTTGAAATGTATTTTTTTAAAATTAGTTGTGTCATTGGGCTTGGAATTAAAACTATTTGGATTGCAGCCCATTAAATATGGATCGGGGATGGGTCATGGTATATAAGCTAGTGTCCGGCCGAAAACATTTCTTCCCTCTCAATCTGAGTATGGTCGTACACGCCTCTAAGAACTCTCTCTCTAATCAGCTCTTCGAATCATCATTTATTCCTGAAATTGTTTGTTGCTCCGTGTAGGTATCATCAAATCGACCTCAATGATGCTAATCTTGAACAAAACCGACCATAAATCAAGGGATTATTGAAGACAATCGTCATTTTGGCACTGATGAAGGGTGTACGACCCTTGAAGGGTGTATGGCCTTTGAAGGGTGTACGGCCGTAGACCCGTATACGACCGTAAACCCCCAACTTTGCCCTAAAATGCAATTTTTTTAACAACTAAAAATTAAAAGCTTAATCAATTGTTAAACGGGAAAAACTTGATGTTTATTGATTAAAAATTTGTGTTTTTCTCACTTAGCTTGGTTTGTGCAGAACAAAATGGCTGGACTTAAGTTTGTTGATGCTCATAACTTGGCCATCTTTTTGGTTGATACTCCAGAAGCTCACTCTGATTTCAAATCCATGATCCATGGATTGAGAAAATACTGTCTGTCTACTGCTCTTACTACCAGTCCGGTTATTTATAAGCAATTGATAAAAGAATTCTGGAGCAATGCAATTGTACTTAAAGATGAAAAGGAAACAAAGTCCCTTGAAGCAACTATCAAAGGAAAGAAGATCTTGGTGACTGAGCAGATCCTTCGTGAGGCATTGCAGATTAATGATGAGCCAGAATTTCCAACAGAGATTGATATGGATCAGACTCAAGAAATAATAGATCAAATGGGATATGAAGGGGTGTTTCCTCCAACTCTTAAGAAACTGTTGCCTCCGTATTGGAGATTTTTAGCTCACGTATTTGTGAGTTGTATTTCTGGTCGAAAATCAGGAGCTGATGAAATTTCCTTACTCAACACTGGTGCAATCGCAGCTCTTGCTTCGGGCATGGATTTCAACTACTCAAGGTTCATATTGAATGAGATGATTGTAAACATTGAAGGAAAGACAAGGGATAAGTTTCTTATGTATCCAAGGTTTCTTCAATTAATCTTCAACTTCAAACACCCAGAGATTGAGAGAAGAGGAGAAACTTTGGACCTCAAGTCCATCGGTTCTAGCGCTTTTGGTCTTATGAAACAGAACCGGTAGGGAAAATTTGTGTTTGAAAGAAAGTATCCATTGGTGAAGTTTGGTAATTTTTTCTGAATTAAGTGATGGCTCCGGTTCTGACGATTTCTCAAGCCCTACAAAAACTGAGGATATTGTCATCTTAGCCTCAGAGCATGAACATGAGGAAGAACGTGCTCCTCTTGTCGCATTCGTGGCCGAGGAACATGATTTGACATCTGTGCAAGTTCAAAGCGATTTCAGTGAAAGTATGATGGAAGATGTTACTCAGAATGATGATGAGGAGGATTCTTTTAATGATATTGATCTCTCAGGCTATGATAAGGACGACATTCCTTTAAATCTTAGCAATGAGGGTTTCCTTTCAAATACAGACCTCAACATTTTCTTTGACAATATCAATGATGTTGTTCATCAAGAAACGGAGATAGGCGAAGCTGAAGATATTCAAGAAACGATGCCTCCTACCTCAAAACAGATGGCTGATACCTCAAGTCATATGGATGCAGCTTCAGGGATTCCTCCCCTTGATGGTGCTATTCCAACTACTGTGCCATCTGTGAGTGATCCTCTGACGGTTCAAACCTCCCAGCCTCCGTTAAAAAGGAGAAGACATGATCCAAGGCCGGGAGTACTTATTCTGGAACAAGCCCCGCCAACACAATCAACAACAACAACACTTGCTGCTACATCACTCGAACCAACCCAAGAAGGTCCAAGCACTATGCATGAAACTGGAAGCCCATCAGCTGCTCAAGGATCGTCTCCTCCAAGGCCTTCTTATAATGTTGCCTCTGTGAGGCTTGCAATGCACTTGGCACAGGAACAAAGTTCAGTGCCTTCCTCTCGTGCAAAAGGAATATCTATTGAGGAAGGACATTCAAGGGATGATGATCCTTTAATGTCCAAGATCAGAGAGGAAATTGGTGTTCTCAACCAGAAAAACATAGAGAAAGACCTTCTAATCGGACAACATGACATTCGAATCGCTGAGCTTGAAGCAGATGTTGCTCAGAAGTCGGAGCAAATTTCAGACCTGCAAACGCATCTTGGAACTCTAACTGCATGTTACTATGATTTGAAAAGAAAATTGGCAGAGGAACTTGGAGACAAGTTCAAATCATCAGTTGAAGAGTCCAGAGCTGGCCAGTCTTCTCAAGACCCCTCTACTGACCCGCCCAGTGTAAGAAAAACTCAAATCGTTAATCGATTTGAGAAAGAACCAATTCAAGCTCCTCATGTGGTTTTGGTAAAACGTGCCAAATTGGCAGCATCTGCTAAGAAACCACAACTGTTATTCAAGAAGAGTTTAGATCAAAATGCTCGTGGAGATCAACCCAAAATCACCGTAACTGATCTTGAAAAGAAACAATTTGGTCACAAGTATGGTGATAGATCAGGAATTGTATCGTGGGGCTTTCATGACAGATTGAATATGTGGATTGTGAAACGTAAAAGTTCAAACGTGGAGTATTACAAGGACTTTCATGATTTCAACTCATGGACAAGGGTTGATCTCTCTGAACTTGCTAATTCTCCCTTCATCAATCCCTCCAATGATCCACGAGCAACTCATTTCAAACTTTTCCTGGAAAATCAAGTAATGAAAGGATTTACTGAAATGAAGACTGCTGAGTCTATCATCAGAACACACCTTCACATACTGGATCCAAGTACTAACAAGCCTTTCAAGACGGTGTTGTGGCCACCTACCAACCAAGTGAGACAGATTCCAGTGTTGCGGAATTTTTGCGATGGTTCTTTGAAAAATATGCTCTACTGGGTTTATGATGAATCCATAGCTTTTGTTGTCATCAAATTTCCAGATGGTTGCTTTTGCCTGCTTGACAAGAGAGATCTGCTTCAATTTGGAAGGTGGGATATTCACCAGCTGGCTCAACATCAAATCAAGGTAGCTGAAGAGATTTTTGAGAATGCAGCTAAAGAATACACTGCAATGGTTGCAGAGATTATCCAAAAGGAGATGTGGTTCGGTGCCAATGGGGGGTTCAGATGTGCTTGTTATTGAAAAAGACTGAGTCAATGATAGCCTCAAACCATGGGGGAGATTGAAAGGTCTTGTCTTTGTGGTTTAGGTTAGGCAATCATATGTATAGGTCTTAGTGGGTTAATGGTCATGTTTTGTTGATGTTTGTCGTGTTTACGGTCAGGGTTGTGTGTATGGTCGTACACGGGTTTACGGACGTAAACCCGTGTATGACCAGCTATCCCCTATATATAGGGCTTGTCAGTGTCTGTCAGGAGTTGACGTATGTGTGTGTAATCAAGGTGTACCAGACTATTTACGGGTCTGCTATAAAATCGTGTGCATTGCTTGAGTTAATTCTTCTCCTACTTCATTCTCATTGTGTTTGATTGCTATTTGTTTGATCACTGGTTTGGATCTTCAGATCTAAGGGACTTACAGATATCAATGCAATTCCAAAACCATTGTCCATTCCTAAGTCATCTTTTAAATTCTCCAAAAACAATTTCCAATTCTCTTTGTTGTCAACACACACAACTGCCCATACAATTGGAAATATATGATTATTAGCATCCCTTCCAACTGTAGTAATTAACTCTCCAGTACATATCCCCTTAAGGAAACAGCCATCCAGGTTAATTACTCTTCTAAAACTTCCCCTCCACCCTTGCTTTAGTCCCTCAAAACATACATAACACTTACTAAAATAATTTTTCCCATCTTGCATAGTATTGACAATCATTGTCACAGTTGATCATGGGTTTGATCTTCTTATCTCCTCACCATATGACCAAAGCTTTGAATAGTGCTCAACCAATGTGCCTTCAAATAGCTCAATAGCATACTTTTTTGCTCTCCTGCACTGACCCATACTTACATCTATACCAAAATCCTGTTTCACCTCTTCCCTAAGCATCCTAACACTCATTTGCTGTTTTTGTAAGAACTCAGTTGTAAAATGGCTACCAATCCAAGCATAGATAACAATTGATCCAAGTTTGAAATTTCTAGCACAATTATGCTCATCTATAAGGGACTTAATCTGGAAAGAGTTTTCTTCACTCATCCATGAAGCCCATAGCCTAAGCTTACACTGCCCAGAACAACATTTAACTAAAAGTCTTCTACTGTCATTTTTTTGTAGCACAACTGATACCCATTAGCAACAGCATAATTGTTGGGTTTTGAGCATTCTAACACTCCTATGGTGTACATGCAACCCTATAAACCTTGGATCTATGTTTTCTCTATTATACATGCAAAAATTAACTATTCCAACGTTTCATCCTAACTAGCATATTATGAAGCACCTATACTACAAAGTTCTAGTTAGATGACATACCTTTTGATGTAGCTTGATGTCTTCAAGCTTTAAGAGCTTATCCCCAATAGTGTGGAAGCCTCAAATGGAATCACAAATCACCAAAACACCTTGGAAGAACTTGAGAGAATATGTATGCACACTAAAATCGGCCCACTCTTATTTTCACACACTTGTGCCAATTTTGTGAGCCAAGGACCCCTTTATATATTATGGAGGATTAGGGTTACATCCATGTAAACCCTAATACCCATGACCTTTCATTTACATAGGATCCATGGGTTAAAAGCTCCATGGACCATCCATGAAAGCTTAACCCAACCTAAATGAACTTGGCCCATTCCATATATATAAGAGTCCATATTTAATTAGTTCTTTTTGATCACTTAATTAATTCTAAATTAATTCTTGATCAATACTAATTAAATAATATGATTCCATATTAATATATTAGAACTTATAATATATTAATATAAATCATAAATATACCATTCTCAAAAGACTATCCATATAAATTGTGCCGGTGAAGTGCAACCCAAATGGACCATGTCGGGTCGGGTCAAGTACATGCCAAATATAGTTATGGACTTAGACATTAATCCAACAGTCTCCCACTTAGATAAGTCTAAAACTATTATTGAGTATGACTTCAAAACCTAACTCGCAATCGTAGCTCTTAAAGTCGCTGTCGAACTCTGACCTTGTCAATGACTTGTCCATTAGATAAGGGATCATATATTCCTCCATTCTAGATATCATATGGACTGAGACATGGATTATAATCATTCTCTCTGTCCATTTGTTGTTTCCCGATTTTCGATTTATGATGACTGACTGATTGAACAAATCAAATCAGTCCTGGCTTGGCCAAGCACTCACATGTGTCATCGCTAAATCATCGAGGGGCCCACAGATATCGCTTTTATCCCGAAGGTAAAAGGAATGGATAAACTTCGACTCATATGGCTTGTTCTACTACTTGTTGAATCATACACAAAGGCACGTTTTATAACATCGAGTTACCAAATGCGTTTTCGTGCAATCAATGTATAACCAACTCATAGTAACAACTCATATCTCTAGGTTTGAAGAATATAAGATATTATCGTCTCATGATCACTCGTGATAAAATCCATGAAGTGATTCAAATGAGCGCGGGTTGAATCCAATACTCAGAACTTATGAGCACTCATGAGTGTTGTAGCACCACTTTGTCCACCAACTTGGACCTCTACAAACCAACCCATGACAGTCTTGATTCATATCTACTTCCAACATATGACCGACTGTGGATGGTTTGAATAACTTAATCATTCAGGAAGAACGACTTAGTTATTCTGGAAGTCAAAACATGCAAAGTGAAACACAAGAATAAATGAATCAAATATGGTATCAAACCCTATGAATATAAATAAACACTTTTATTTATCACCATACTAATTACTCATTATTCATTGTTTTGGTTTTATCAACTTTATACTTGAATTAAAAACACTAGTTGTCCCATGCTCCAAGTATGTACACTATGTTTTTCTTAAACAATAGCTTTGCCATACACCAAGTATGCACTCTATGTTTGTCTATGATCCTTACTTTGTGAAATAACCCAATTGAACATAAATTCAATGATTCTAATTTCACACTCCCAAATCCTTATCGTAAAATGTGAGAATTTCAAGTTCCTATCATTTATCGAAATCTGTTTAGATTTTAAACTTATATGCACTGACCCTCCTGTAATGAATATGTACAAAGTCACAAAGACTTGTCAACAGTCATTATAAGGTATTCCAATGGAGATCAACTCCATGGAAACTAAGTCTCATATTCAAAGTACATTGCTTTGGACATGCTTCTTGCATTAAGTTTTCTAATCTTACACAGATAACTTCCACCTATGGAGACAACTCCATATTCTCATTTTGACTATCACTTCTGAATAAGAGATGCCTCTTTTTAGAATATGTCAATATGCTCTTTCCAAAATTAGCACTATACTTCCAACTATCCCTGAGCAACCAATCTTTGGTAAACCTCATATTGTCCTCGACAATTGCTTAATCATTTTAGTCATATCCAATTCTAGACCTTTTCCCTTCTTAATGCCTCTGGGCATTTGGAAAAATTTAGAAATGACAAATATTATAGCACATGCAATCGATCCTGTACCCAAAGCAAATGGTACACGATTCATGATGTCTCACATAAAGACTTGATTCTAGACCAATCTTTTGCTACAATATTTTTATTTGCCATGTTTTCAAAATTTGACTATGAAGAGGGATGTCGTAATCATAATCGAATTTTGAGAACGCAATATATAGAATTTCCTTAAGTTGAACCAATCCAACATGAAATTCATATATATATTCTTGACTAAAGATGATTAAGGTCTCAATCTAAGCCTTTAGAACTGAAATGAAGTATATCCTCTCCCTTAATTATAGCAAAACAACTTTTTCAATCCCTGCAACCTCACGAATTGAAACCTTTGTTTTCTATAATTAACATTGCTAACTTGCAACACTAACAATAATTATCATGCTCCCACTAACATGATGATTATTAGCATAACACTTATGCTCCCACTAGCTTTGACATGTACTCAGAAATCAGCTGGACTTCTAGAAATCAATACTTTATTGACTTTCTTACCAAAGTTCAGATTTCTGATACGAGATGCTTTGATAAAACTTTATCAAAATCATACACTTTTCCTTAGATAGCATGCATGTGTGTCTAAACAATTTCAGAACTATGAAAAGGGATGCCGTAATCATAGTCTCAATTGTTTAGACCTTTTGCCATCTGCTTCAAATCTACTTGGTGGAAGTGTTTCCTCACCATCATTTTCATGAATCGGAGAGAAACCTTATGACCCTTAGATTTTATGGTGTATGTGTTCTTATCCATGTGAATCGTCAAAACCATAGTCACAAGACAAGGATAATGACAAATCCAAACTCATATGGACTGAACTTATGTAATCTTAACTTCTTGCCACCTGGCAGTACAGGGCCTGCCATTGCTTCCAAGTTGTTATGCAACCAATTGAGAACTTTCAGAACTCCTATGCAAAGCCAACTTTAACTGGAATGGGCACAAAATATGTCAACATGATAGGTTATAAACCTCAAGTCGTGTGCTAGTGAAGAACCTCAGGTTTTATTCTTGATTAGTTCTTGAAATTCTTTTTAGGATCTTTAAGACTCCCACTATCCTCTTGACATATAAGACTATCTTGCCAAATATTCAAGAGATAGTGCGGATTCTTTATCAAGACAAACACTTCACACAATTGGCCTTAGTTGGTCTTTGTTTTATCCGAAACATCACAACTTACCAATTTCAAATGTACAAGAGTAGGACACTTTTACTCTTACATTTGACAAGTGTTTTAAACCTTTCTTTAAGATATGTCACTCAAGTTACAATCTTGGAGCATGACTCTAAGAATTGTTTTGGAACAAAGTATGACTCATCTTCCTGATCTAACCATTTCAACAATTCATGACTCCTCTTCTTAGTCATAAGAATGCACTAAGATGACCTTTAGAGGACTAATTGTGATATGATTTCTAAATCATTAAGATGATCACAAACATGATACTAAAGTACTCTCCCATCTTTTCAGATATGAGAAACTTTTATCTTTTTGCCTAATTTGATTCTTCCCATTCGTTCTGCCACACATTGAGACTTTTCTAATGTTTCAGAATTATACTTAAACTTGTAAGTATAAACATATTTACTAAACTTTAGTAAATCAAATAGTCTTAATGAGGTTTGTGGTGGACATGACCAGCGCACCAGAATGTGTACTTGATCCCTTTAGTCCTTCACTTGACTCACACATCCATGTGAACAAGTAATTAGTCTTGATTTTCCAATGCTTGAAAGTTCTCATTCATCATACTATTCAACTTGCATGATTCCAAGTTTCGGTCCAATTGAAACTTGGGTGATGAGGAACTTTCCTGATTTGGTAAATTTAGACACTACCACAAATGAAAGAATCAAATCCATTTTCCAATATTGTTGTCAGTGGAATCATATAAGCAACAATTTTCCACAAATGCCATTGTAAGGATACTTCAAATAAATAAAATTAAACAATTTTCTTTTATTTTAAAACTTTGCGGAAAAACTTATCCTTACAATCCACATGGAAAATTGTTGTTATCTATTCCTTAGCAATATATCATAACTTCTTAAGCAACTGCTCAAAATTCTGATGCGATCGAAATCCACCTTCGCGATCAGAATCAGCATATACTTCCTTTAAGATTTCTCTCTATTCTTTGATTCTTAAAACATCAACATGTGACCCAGTCACATCATGTAATGAGGATCTCAGAATAGAACTTAACAGAGTTAGATAAGGGGTCTACCTGATGTAGAGTCAAACTTATTGACTTTAACATCCTTAGGTAAATTTGGCAGCTTTGCAATCAACGCCCCTTCCTTTGGCAAAATAAACATATGGACCCTTTGGTAATGTGACTATCTCAGACTTAGCCTTTCTCTTTACCATTTGGTCAACCGGGTTGACTATGGCCAATCCCTTTCCATTGGGAAGAGAATGCTTTTTCTGGATTTCCAGTGTCACCATTGTCACTGTCCATAAAGTTTTTGGGAAGTTGATCTTCTAATCAAATTTGCTTTACTATCGTTCCAAATCATTGCTGATTCAGCAGTACCAAGCAAATAGATATGATCATTAAGGTTCATGTCATAGTCTGTTTCATAGTAGTCCCAAAGGAACTCACTATGTGACTTAGAAAGTGATTGAACATCCAACTTTCTCAAGACTTTGACACCCAACTCTCTCGGCTTGTCAATATGTGACTTCATCTCTAAGATGTGATCACACATAGACCTTGCTTGCCATTAGGGCTTGAGTGACCTTGAACTTGTGGGTTAGGGAGAATAATTGTAGGAGGCGGAGGAAGAGAAGTATGACTTCCATGAGCCAAACTCGGGAAGTCATATTCATTAGGAAAGCTTGGTTTGGGAAGATCATTGTTGTCTAAACCAGACATCAACAATGGGAGAAATTCACGTAAAGTTGATTTAAGTCCTTAATATAACACCCAATATGATATATTAAGGCTAGGACACAACAAACTATTTTATAACTTGGAAGAGGGATGCCGTAATCCAAGCTATAAAATATTTGAAGGTAGGTGAATGACGATTCACCAATTTCCACCAAGACAAACGAAATGTATTATTAGGTTTTAATTGGTTTTTGAAACTCCTAGATTCTTTTGAGATTCATTGAACTTTTCAATGGCATGTTTCAATCTCGAGTGTGCCCTTCAGGTTTTGTGACCGGGATGCCGAGGATCACAAAACAAGGTGTGAAGTAACCATGCAAATATACTTGGTACCGTTAATATTTACCCCTCAATCGATGTGCCGGTTAACCACACACACTCCAACGATACTATGATAAACATTAAGTTACCCTTTGCCTACCTTGTTAAGTCCAGGTTAGTGTGCCGGTTAACCACACACACTCCACTAACAGCTTAAACAAAGTGCAAAGTGTAATTTCATGGATTAGCACCTTATTCACATTTTCCTAAGTAACTAAGATTGAGAATTTATAAGTGTTTAGTTACTTAGTATTTATCATTATACTTATAATGAAGGGAGAATTATAGTCCTTGTCCTACCTGTTCGGCTAACGACCCTCCACTGGTCAAGGAAGCGGTGAGTGAGAGTGGACACCCATTAAACTGCCATTTTATAGGCAGTAACCTTATACCCCCCTTATAGACCGGCTTCGTGAATGAGGCCTACTAATGGTAAGACGACTTGCTCTTATACATATAATATATTAAACTTTTAATATTATAATAGTATAAGGGTGTATTTTAGACATTTAAAATACTTGGTGGTTTAATCTATTAATTAAACTAGACTTTTAATTTAATTAAACTCAAACCATATATTTATGGATTAATAATACTCTTTTAATTAAACGCTTTAATTAACTATTAATAAAGTCCATAAGAGTTAATTTGAACTATTCAACAAAACATCATAATTCCAATTATTAAACTCAAAATTAAAACCATTTAATTAATTGTTTAAGTTATGAACCCAAGAGTTTTAGAATTCAATTCTTTTTTTCATAAAAAACTTTTCTCAAATTCCAAAACTTGAGGGCAAGTTTTGTAATTCTTGAAAACCTTTGGATTCCATAACTTATGGAATTAATGGTGTTTTATGATGAAACTTTCCATGTTCCATAACTTAAGAACAAGTTATGGAATTCTTTAAAACATTAACACCAAATTTTGTAACTCCATAAAAACTTTGAATCAATTTTATTTTTTTTTTTAAAAAAAACTTTCATATCCATAACTTATGGAAGTTTCAAAAACCCTTAAGATCACAACTTTAAAAAAAAAACTTTTGAGCTCCAAAATTTTATGACAAAATATGTAACTCCTTAAAACATTTAGATCAAACTTTTAAAACTAATAAAATAATCATATCATTTTATCTTTTACTAAATTTGACCTAATTCAACTCATATAACAAATGATTCAAATTTTACAAATAATTCGTTTTTCACAAAACAAGTAATTATCTTAAAATTTGACAAACGTCATGTTTTTTTTTTCCTTTTTTTTCAACTTGAAAATAAAACATTTGCATCAACATAACAGAAAACAACATGGCTCTGATACCACTGTTGGGTTTTGAGCATTCTAACACTCCTATGGTGTACATGCAACCCTATAAACCTTGGATCTATGTTTTCTCTATTATACATGCAAATATTAACTATTCCAAGGTTTCATCCTAACTAGCATATTATGAAGCACCTATACTACAAAGTTCTAGTTAGATGACATACCTTTTGATGTAGCTTAATGTCTTCAAGCTTTAAGAGCTTAGCCTCAATAGTGTGGAAGCCTCAAATGGAATCACAAATCACCAAAACACCTTGGAAGAACTTGAGAGAATATGTATGCACACTAAATCGGTCCATCTTATTTTCACACACTTGTGCCAATTTTGTGAGCCAAGGACCCCTTTATATATTATGGAGGATTAGGGTTACATCCATGTAAACCCTAATACCCATGACCTTTCATTTACATAGGATCCATGGGTTAAAAGCTCCATGGACCATCCATGAAAGCTTAGCCCAACCTAAATGAACTTGGCCCATTCCATATATATAAGAGTCCATATTTAATTAGTTCTTTTTGATCACTTAATTAATTCTAAATTAATTCTTGATCAATACTAATTAAATAATATGATTCCATATTAATATATTAGAACTTATAATGTATTAATATAAATCATAAATATACTATTCTCAAAAGACTATTCATATAAATTGTGCCGGTGAACTGCAACCCAAATGGACCATGCCGGGTCGTGTCAAGTACATGCCAAATATAGTTATGGACTTAGACATTAATCCAACAATAATTACATAACATAAGCTTTAACTTTTTTGGACTATGAAATCGCATTCCTAACACAGGTTTTTGTTTTTTCCAATGCACATTTTCATTGTATGCAGTAACCTCTTCAATATTTCCTCATTGTCTTCCATTTGAAGATATGGATCCTCATGAGGTGGACTGTTTGGAGTTGACTGCACTTTTGGGAATAGCTTGCTTAAAAACTCATCGTTAATGGTCTTATTCATTGGATTGCAATCTACGTGTTCAAGGTCATCGTGTACATTACCTTGCAGTTCATCCGGGCCATTCTGCACAAATCCATCATAATGATTGTCTTCCACAACGCTCTCATCAAGTTGCTCATCAATAATCCATTGTTGAACATTCACACCTAGATGATCCATGTATACATCCACAACACAACCAGCAGCATACCCAGCTTCGATGAAGTCATGGTAGTCTATTTCACTAGCGAAGATCCTCAATCCATCAGGAAAGTCTTTTCCAGGCATGCAAAAAAAACATTTACACACATTTCATTTGCAAATCTTTGTACGAAGTTAACAAACTCGTTCCTGTCCATTCCAGCAAAATCAACATCTTCGAACCTTTGTTCTGCTCCATCCGTATAACTAATTTCGGGGTACCTTGTAAAAAACCCAGCAAAGTGAAGATCGATCTTCATGTAAACCGCCATGACAAAGTGATTTTGCAGACAAAAAATACGACAAAAAGGGGAAGAAGACAGTGAGGGTTTTTATATAATGTGTCTTGTAGGGCAAGCTCAGTAAACGAGCAGGTAACATGGCAGCTTGGGTGGATTAATTCTGATGACGTGTGTACCTAATTTGCTGAGTAGGATAGTGTTAACCGGCTCAACCCTTCCACTTTGAACAAAATGGCTTTAAAAACTATTTTTTAAGTCTTCATTCCTCTCAAGTGCCAAAAAAAAAACATTAGGGACCATTTAAACCATAACTAGAAAGATGGTTGGGTCACAGTGATATTTACCCTATTTTAGAATGTATGTATGATGTCATGTGATTTAATGAGATGATGTCATGTGCTTTAATGAGAACTAATATCAACTTTAACATACGTTAAACAAAAAATAAATAATCATAATAGAATTTCTAGATCATTGATTAAAATAAAATATAATGATTAAAAAGAATAAAAATTTACAATAAAGTTGAATCTATTGACCAACAAACACTCTATAATAGTTTTACAATTATAAAGCATGATTCGCTAAAAAAATCATGAACACAAGTGTGTGACTAGAGGATGGAAATGAGAGAGTTAATTGGATGGAATGGAGTACATCTCCTCTCTCTTGTTTGTAATTATTTCTCTTGTATTGTGTTTTTGCCGGTATCTTGTTAGCGTTGACTTCTTTATTAATAAACTAGGCGAATACTCGCACGTTGCGCAGAATACAACAATATATTTGAAATCTTTACAAATATATGTTTTTTAAATATATCAATTGCGTTGTTGTTAACTCTTATATAATAAATTATATAATAAGTTGGTATAAACATTGTTTTTTTGACTTATATGATAATGTAGACATCTTTTAAAACTTTATAATCTCAATTGTCTCAATGGCTTCTACCTACATGTTACTAATAAATAAAAACAAATATAATATATGGTTTAATGATATTTATAGTTGTTGTTATGATTAATTAATTTTAAAAAGTTTATTTGCTTAAAATTTTAATTTCAATCATTGTAACTATTTAAAACATTAAAATTTGTTTTTGTTTTTAAAGGTAACAATATAATTTTTGTATATAATATTGTTTTTAACTATTGTTGTTGTAAGTTATTTAAAATAATATATTTGAAAACTCTTAATTATTTTAATTTGTTTTCAGAAATTTAATTTTTTTAAAAATTTATTTAATGAATATTGTTAGTTTCTTTGATTGTAATTATTTAAAACAACATTGTTTTTTTGTTAAATAACATTATGATTGTTTATATAAGACTACTTTTAACTATTCTTATTGTAAGTTATTTTTAAGCTACTTTTTGAAAATTCTTAATGATTATAAAAAATAGTTTCATGGTTTTTTTGTTAATTTAATATTACAATTTAGGTTTAACACTATAATTTATAAATTTTATTTGTTTATAAAATAATCTCTCGATTTTTTTTCAAGTTAACTGAAATTTTGATTTAAATTAACCGTTTAACATTATATTGAAATTAATAATTTAACTATTTTGCGTAAAATCAAAAATTATACAAAAGTTGTGACTTTAAAATGATAACTGTTCACATACGATAACATATTTAAACTAATAAGTTAACTATAATATTTTAAAAAGTTAAAGTCGTGATTTTATAAATAGATGTAAAATATGATAATTTAATATTGTAGTTTAGTTAATTTATAATTAGAATTTAGTTTTTACACTAATTTAACATTATCAACCAATTTATAATAATCATTAGAAAGAAATTGAAAAGTTACGGAGGTTTCAAATGCATGTGGTGCAAGTAAAAATGTCTCTTTTATAAGTATAGTAGACGAATACTCGCGTGTTGCATAGAATACAACAATATATTTAAAATCTTTACAAATATATGTTTTTTCAATATATCACTGACGTTGTTGTTAGCTCTTATATAATAAATCTTATAATAAGTTTGTATAAACATTGTTTGTTTTGAATTACATGATAATGTAAACATCTTTTAAAATTCTATAATCTCAATGGTCTCAATGACATCTATATGCAGGTTATTCATTAATAAAATTAAATACAATATATGGTTTAATGATATCTATATTTGCTGTTATGATTAATTAATTTTAAAATATTTATTTGCTTTAGATTTTAATTTCTATCATTATAATTATTTAAAACATCAAACATTGTATTTGTTTTTAAAGGTAACAATATAATTTTTGTATATAATGTTACTTTTAACTACTTCTTGTTACAAGTTATTTAAAATAACGTATTTGGGAACTCTTAAGTATAATTTGGTTTCAGAAATTTAACTTTTTTTTTTAATTTTATTTGATGAATTATGTTAGTTTCTTTTATTGTAATTATTTAAAACAACAAACATTGTTTTTGTTTTTAAAGATAACATTATAATTTTTTATATAATATTACTTTTAACTATTCTTATTGTAAGTTGTTTTTAAGCTACTTATTTGAAAATTCTTAATGATTATAAAAAATACTTTAATGGTTTTTTTTGTTAATTTATGATTACAATTTAGTCTCTCGATTTTTATAAAGTTTAACTGAAATTTTGATTTAAATTAACCGTTTAACATTATATTGAAATTAATAATTTAACTATTTTGAATAAAATCATAAATTATAAAAAGTTGTAACTTTAAAATGACAACCGCTCACATACGACAACATATTTAAACTAATAAATTAACTATAATATATTAAAAAACTGTGACAACCCGAAATTTCTATCTTGTAAAGCCAATCAATTCAATCAAAAGTCAGACTCGTTTCTGTTACCTTTTAGCCTTGTTAAGGGTCTGTTTGAGAGTTTCTAAGCCTAGTACACTCAACGATTGTGTGTTAGGAAGTGTTAGATTGAGTTCATTGAGTTGCAATCGAGCCGGAAACACCATCAAAAAGAGTTCACTGCCACAACTAGGTTCACGGCCGTGAACCCACCTTTGGCCCGTGAACAACTCTCATATATATGAAGTTGGCTCATTTTTCTTCACTTCTTCAACTCTAGCCGTGAACACATCCTTTCTCTCTCAACTGTCTTCAACCGTGAACACTTCTAAAGGCCTAAAAAACGTAAGTATCTCATCAATCTTCTTGTTGTCCCTTTAAAACACTTGATTTCCACCTTCGATTCAACACCTCTTTGCAAGATTCTTCAAGAGTTCACGGTCGTGAACCCTTCACAGGGCCGTGAACCCTTCATAGATGTAAGATTGGACAGTGAACCCTCTATCTTTGGCCGTAAACCCTTCATAGGATCAAGCTTGGGCCGTGAACACATCATGTGTTCTTAGGCCGTGAACCCTCCTAAGGCCGTGAACTCCTAGAGTTTGGCTGTGAACACATTTCAACCAATCATTTGTGATTATAACACTTCATTGAAAGTGTTTCCTAGTTCCTAAGGTTGTTTCCCTTACATGTTAGTTGTTATATACACTAATTCTATACATATATGTGTTATTGTATGCTTAATAGGATCTGTTTGTGCTCAAGACTTCACTTGGCATACTTAGCATCCTATATCGATCTTTCATTCGAATCACTCACTACAGGTGAGTTCATACCCCCTACAACTACACTTTTAAATGCTTTTAAATGCTTTTAGGGGATGGGGGGATACAAGTAGAACACAATGAAATTGTGTTAACCATTTACATGTGAAAACAACATCCAAAAAGGATTTCTTATACTCAAAACTTGTTAAAACTCTTTTAAAGCTTTTATAAACTTCTTTTATATCAAATCATATTCGTCTATCTATTTACGTATAAGTATGTTTTGACAGACTTAGGACTATTGGTAGATACCTTGACTCCTATTCCTTGTTTGGTTGTGGGCTTGGGGTAGGATCACTAGTTCGAATGTCGGTTAAATCATAGTTATACTTATTAAATACATATATGAATATTAAACCCATTTTCAAGGATTATACTTAACTTAATTACTTATGTGAGTAATTGAGTCTTTTCTGCAAATCAGTAACAGTCAAACAATCATACTAGTAAACTATAATAGGTATAGTTTAGAGGATTACTGCTTACTACTTCTAGAACAGTGAAACTTACATGAGTTCGTTCTTACATGAGTCAGTTCTTACATGATTTAGTTCATACATAAGTCGGTTCATACAAACTATAACTAGAACAGAAAGGAACATACATACTATAACTAGAACAGAAAGGAACATACATGTTATAACTAGAACAGGAAGGAACATACATACTATAACAAGAACAAGATAACAATAATGTGAGCCACTAATTCATGGCATAACAATATACTTGTTGTGTCACGTTTTGTAACCAGAGTCCCCTGGAGGGAGAGCGTGAGTTTTTTTATAGATCTATATGGGATTGACCATCCTACACATTGCTGCTAGCTATAGTAGGACCTGCAGGTCTACGGGTGACAAATGTCATACCATTTCGATGTCTTTAGAACGTCGTGTTTTATACTAGTCAATCAAGCATGGTTATAACCTCATCACATTTTACCTTAATTTAACTAATTGGTTTTAAGGTAGTTAATACTTCAGTAATTACTTTATACAATACTACTATACATCTTCATTTTTCCCATTACATTCATATAGTGATATTCTCACATAAGAGTAATGCAAACTATTTTCTAGTAAAGATAGTCATAAACTTGGGAAAACATTCATTTTTACGAGAGAACAAACATACAAAACAGTCGGGTCTTGGTAGAAGACTACTTTCCATTTTAGTAGAAAATATAGGATTTTCTAGGAAGTATACAAACATTTACATCAAAACACTTCCAAACATTTTCATCAAACTAATGCAAACATTTGACACAAAATTACTTATGAACTCACCAGCATTAATGCTGATCTACTCTTTCAAAATAACTTGTATTCTCAGGTCACCAGTAGACAGGTACAGATGGCCAGGTTTTTGAGAAGACGGAGCATGTTCAAGACTCGTCTTTATTTTGATTACATATTTTTGGTATCTTACAACTTTATACAGAACACACTTGTATTAACTTTATTATTAATGTAATGGGTGATGTTGCTTGTTTTACTATTGTGCATTGTTATGATACTGAACATGACGTCCTCCGCCCCCGAACGTTTCCGCCGTTCCGGTTTGGGGGTGTGACAAAAACTAAAGTCATAATTTTATAAATAGAGGTTAAAAAATATGATATTTTAATATAGTAGTTTAGTCAGTTTATGATTGAAATTTAGTTTTTACATTAATTTAACATTATTGACCAATTTATAATAATTATTAGAAAGAAAATGAAAAATCATGAAGGTTTCAAATGCATGTGGTGCAAGTAAAAATATATATTTTATAAATATATATAGATTCGTCGTTTTAAAAAAATTAAAATAATAATAATAATAATAATAATAGTGTGTGACTAAAGGCTTAAAGTTCCGAATCCCGGTTAAGGTTTTAAATGTTTTTTATGAAATTCATTGACATCGTTTTGTGTGAATTAATATTTTATGAAATTCATTGACATCGTTTTGTGTGAATTAAATAATAAAATATTTTACTAAAGTATACATACATGCATTCATACTAGGATCAGTGTCATACTAGAACAGAACAAAAGTATTGCGGTTGTTGGACAGCACAAGTAGGCTTGGGGACATATAATCAGATCTGAGAATGATATAGCCTGATCAACTATATCTTTCCGAGAAGTGATTAGCATGTGCCTAGGAATGGTTGTGGTGTTGCAACAAGTCTAAAAACTTACCAACTCTACTACAATGAAAACTTTAGAACATAACATAAACTTAAAATACTATAGGAGTATTTTGTGTTACTATAATTACTTGTGTGAAAACTAAAAGGGTCTTTACTAGTAGGTCAATAGTTGCTGAGTGGATACACTAAGGTTATATGTGACTAAGGTGTCATAAACTTAGAATGTGTGATCTTTGTTTTACTTCCTGTTCCTTGTTTGGTTGTGGACTTAGAGTTAGGGTCACTTATTTAAAGGTCTATTCTATCTTGGTTACATATGACTGGTATGCACTACGCAAATATTGAAGTAACTGGTAAGGATCATCCAATAATTATCTTAAGTAGTACATCTATTATATGCTTCTTACATCCTTTTTCTCGCTTATATAACATGGTTGGATTCCATTTACCTGGCGACCCGTACTTTCCCGATCAAGGGAATGGTGGATGGCTTGAAGCGGAGCCAAAAGAGGAGAACCCGGTGGTCCCAGCAGTAGAAGACCCCGAGGAAAGTTCCGATGAAGAGAACGAAGAGGAAGTCCAAGAAGACTCGGACTCGGAACCGGAGGTCTATGATCCCCCCCAAGTTGTGCAGCATCTTAACCCTCGTCCGGCTTTTCAAGGCCCGACGCCTCTGTGCGCGGTGAACTTGGTATGGTGGAGCCAAGAGCAGGGACAACCACCTCCCTACAATGGCGGCCAAAGCTTCTACAATCTAAATAAGGGAGGCTCAGCAGACAGGGTCATTCATATCTTGGTGTGACGTGTTGCTCGCAATGCTGAGCTGGGAAGAGCAAACTTCGACCACGACATGGAGATCCGTGCTAACTCCGGAGTCAACACAGTTTGTCTCCGTCATCTGACCGATGACCAGAAATTGGAAAGGACTCGCACTGACGCCCTACAAGTAGAACTGAATGCCTTTCAATCCGAAGTTAGGGATCTTCGTCAGAACCAGGTGGCACTGCAAAGGCATGTATAGGAAACGGAACAGCAGCTGGCTGAATCCAGGGCTAAATCAAGTACCAACCAGAACAACTCCCCTCGCGAGTAGAGCCTACTCTACTCTCTCTCTTTTTTGGATATAAATTAGGTCTATGTATAGACTCTAGTATTAATTTCCTGCTTATGTTAAGACCTTGAACTTTCAGTCTGTTAGGTCTTTGTGCTGTCAAAATTTTCTCATTTCTGGTATGATGTAAGACCTACTCCAAGTTCAATTTTCCCGAACTTATTACATCTTTAATACCAATGATATTGACAGACATCGAATCTCCGGGGAAAAATCTTTGTCCAAATGCTTTCATCCTTCTATTGTTAGATCTCTATTGCAATCATACTCTCATCTATTTGTTGGACTATGGTGATTTAGTTCATGGATCACTCTCATTATACTCACTATTGAATGTTTACTATCATCTTCATCTTTGTAAACTTTCAGTTGAAAGATGCCTCCACGTCGATCAACGAGACGCAATCCTTCGATAACTCCAACTCAACCACCACCTCCTCCACAATACGATCGTGCAGCTCTCCAAGCTGCAGTGGTTGCGTCTGTTACGGCAGCCTTAGCCCAATTCAGCGCTAGCGGTACTAGCGGGAGTGGAACAGCTGTAAATTCTACTCAAGGTGATGCTCACGTGCGCTCTAGAGAGTATTCGTATAAGGACTTCACCAACTGTAAATCCAGAGCCTTTAACGGCAGCGGTGGGATCATTGCTCTGTCGCAATGGTTCGAAAAGACTGAGTCGATCTTTGAGATTCGCTCCTGCCCGGAAGGAAGCAAAGTAAAATTTCTTGCCTGCACCTTCGCGGACAGAGCCATCACATGGTGGAATAGCCATGTCAAGTCACTTACTCTGATAGTGGCTAATGCAATGGGCTAGGAAGCTCTGAAAGAGCTGATGATTTAGGAGTACTGCCCGAGGGGGGAAGTTCAGAAACTTGAACAGGAACTCTGGAGCCTAACCATGAAGGGCTCTGACATAGTAGCCTACACTGCCAGGTTCAGTGATCTGGTGGCTCTCTGTCTAGGAATGGTCCCTACTGAGGGAAAGAAGGTCGAGAGGTATATTTGGGGGCTGGTGCCTCCATTTCAGGGGAATGTATTAGCTTCAAACCCCACTACCTTCGACAGTGCCAAGCGATTGGCACAGCGGCTCATCGATCACGGAGTCCGCACACCGATAACCACAACCCTTACTGTCCCAGAAACATCCAAAACCGCCGACAACAAGCGGAAGTTTTGGGACAAGAAGAAAGGCAACGCAGCGCAGAACTCTGCCAAGAAGCAGCAGGTCGTGGCTGTTCATGCCGCGATAGCACCTGCTGCTACTGCGCCGGTGAAACAATATGCTGGGAGCTTGCCAAAGTGCAACAAGTGCAGCTTCCACCACAACGGGCCCTTTCGGGAATTGCAGTGTGCAAACTGCAACAGGAAGGGGCACACTGCCTGTTTCTGCAAAGCTCCGGCTAGGCCAATCACCCAGGTCCCTGGCGTTGGTGTGGGCCAGGCTTGCTACGGGTGTGGAGAGGTTGGTCACTACAAGAGGAACTCCCCGAAGGCAAGGAACGCTTGCGGAGTGGGAAGAGTTTTGGCGATAGGCCACGAGGAAACGGTAGCAAACCCTACAATGGTCACTGGTACGTTTCTGATCGATAACTTTTATGCATGCAGACTATTTGATAGTGGAGCGGAGAGGAGTTTCGTGAACCAAAAATTTGCACACTTACTTAAACAAAAACCATGAGCACTAAAAGAACCGTTCACTGTAGAAATGGCTAACAGAAAGACTGAGAGCACTAGCTATATATAAGTAGGATGTACCCTATATCTAGATAGCCATTCATTTCCAATCGACCTCATGTCGTCTCAATTAAAAGTTTCGACGTCATTATCGGCATGGATTGGATGAGTCTTCATCGTGCTGACATCATGTGTTTTGAGAAGGCCGTTCGTCTAAATCTACCGTCTAACGAAACCCTAGTTATCTATGGCGACAAACCAAGCACGAACCTTAGTATCATTTCAAGTATACAAGCCCAGAAGTACTTACGAAAGGAATGTCATGCATTCCTTGCTCATGTAGTTGATATGAGTCAAGAGGCGAAATACATAAAGAACATCCCAGAAGTACGCAACTTTCCCGATATCTTTCCCGAAGAAGTACCAGGATTACCACCACAACGTCAAGTCGAGTTCAGAATCGACTTAGTTCCAGGGGCTACCCCAGTAGCCAAATCGCCCTATCGACTAGCACCAGCTGAGATGCAGGAGCTATCCGGTCAACCGAACGAACTGCTCAGCAAGGGCTTTATTAGACCAAGCTTCTCACCCTGGGGAGAACCGGTCTTGTTTGTAAAGAAGAAAGACAGATCGTTCTGTATGTGCATCGATTATAGATAACTAAACATGCTTACTGTCAAGAACTGATACCCTTTACCGCGCATAGACGACTTGTTCGACCAACTGCAAGGGGCGAATTACTTTTCAAAGATTAATCTGAGATCCGGGTATCACCAGTTAGGAGTTTTAGAGGAAGAGGTTCCCAAAACAGCCTTCCGAACTTGTTATGGACACTACAAGTTTGTAGTGATGCCATTCGGATTAACCAATGCGCCCGCAGTGTTCATGGACTTAATGAACCGGGTGTGCCATCCTTACTTGGATCAGTTCGTCATTGTGTTCATCGATGACATACTTATCTACTCTCGAAGTAAGGAGGAGCATAGTCAACACCTACGTCAGGTCTTAGAAACACTGCGATCGGAGAAACTCTACGCGAAGTTCTCTAAGTGAGAATTTTGGATTCGAAGAGTCGAATTCTTGGGTCACGTGGTTAGCGAAGAGGGAATTCACGTGGACCCTTCCAAAATTAAGGCTATTGAGAACTGGTCAGCTCCAAAGACGCCTACAGAAATTCGTGAATTTCTAGGCCTCGCTGGCTACTATCGCACGTTTATTCAGAACTTCTCTAGAATCGCGAAAACGCTTACTACATTGACCCAGAAAGGTGTGACCTTTGACTGGGAAGAGAGACAAGAGAAGGCGTTCCAAACGCTGAAGCGAGCGTTATGCAGCGCACCGATACTATCCCTCCCAGAAGGGATAGAAGACTTCGTGGTTTATTGCGTTGCATCCAACCAAGGGCTTCGTTGTGTTCTTATGCAACGAGGAAAGGTCATCGCATATGCCTCAAGACAGCTTAAGACACATGAAGTCAACTACACCACACATGATCTTGAGTTAGGAGCAGGGGTATTTGCTCTGAGGATCTGGAGACACTACCTGTATGGTACGAAAAGCACTATCTTTACAGACCACAAAAGCCTTCAACATATATTCGACCAGAAGCAGCTCAACATGAGACAACGACGGTGGGTCGAGCTACTCAATGACTATGAATGTGAAATTCGTTATCATCCCGGTAAAGCCAACGTAGTAGCTGACGCCCTAAGTCGGAAAGAATACTCTGGTCGTAGAGTCAATTCATTGACTATGACTATCCATTCACATCTGTCCACACAAATTAAGGAGGCTCAGCTAGAATCCTTGAAGCCTAAAAATGTGGCGGGTGAATCCCTTAGAGGGATGGATAAGAACTTAGAAGTCAAGGGTGGCGGAGCCTTGTACCTCATGGATCGGATCTGGACACCGAAGCTCAGTGGTTTCAGAGACGTGGTCATGAACGAAGTGCACAATACTCGATATTCCATCCACCCAGGTTCAGATAAGATGTATCTGGATCTCAAAAAGTTATACTGGTGGCCTAACATGAAATCAGAGATTGGTACCTTCGTGAGTAAGTGTCTTACTTACGCCAAGGTTAAGGTCGAATACCAGAAACCCTCAGGTTTACTACAACAACCGGAAATACCTGAGTGGAAGTGGGAGCGGATCACAATGGACTTCATAACTAAGTTGCCCAAGAAAACGGGTGGTCTCGATACCATTTTGGTGATCGTATACAGGTTAACCAAGTCCACACACTTCCTACCTATCAAAGAAACTGACAAGATGGAGAAGCTAACCAGAACTTACATTAGGGAAATTATACGACTTCATGGTGTTCCCATATCGATTATATCGGATAGAGATAGTAGATTCACTTCAATATTCTGGCAGTCGCTACAAAGTTCCCTAGGAACTAGGTTGGACATGAGTACAGCCTACCATCTGCAAACCGACGGACAAAGTGAGAGGACTATTCAAAATTGGAAGATATGTTGCGAGCCTGTGTGATAAACTTTGGAAAGGCATGGGATACTCATTT
Source organism: Lactuca virosa (assembly GCF_052849685.1). Lineage (NCBI taxonomy): Eukaryota > Viridiplantae > Streptophyta > Magnoliopsida > Asterales > Asteraceae > Lactuca > Lactuca virosa. Next base: position 288,153,992 of record NC_136434.1, read on the forward strand.
ACCCCTTGTCGTGTTCTCCTACAATAACAGTTATCACTCAAGCATAAAGGCTGCTCCATTTGAAGCCCTCTATGGCCGAAAGTGCAGATCCCCTATGTGTTGGGCTAAGGTGGATGACACGCAGTTAGCTAAAGGACAAGTTCCTGAAAGCACTCTCACGGGTCCGAAAATCATTCGGGAAACGACAGAGAAGATTGTTCAGATTCATGAACGATTGAAAGCCTCTAGAGACCGATAGAAAAGCTACGCTGACAAGAGACGGAAACCTTTGGAATTCCAGGTTGGTGACCGTGTTCTATTGAAGTTCTCACCCTGGAGAGGCTTGACACGCTTCGGAAAGGGTGGGAAGCTAAATCCAAGGTACATAGGGCCTTTTGAGATTATCCCTAGGATCGGTCCTGTAGCTTACAAACTTAAACTACCTCAAGAACTTAGTAACGTACACCCTACTTTCCACATTTCGAACCTGAAGAAGTGCCTATCCGATTAGACTCTTGTTATCCCACTCGATGAAATCGAGATCAACGAGAGCCTCAACTTCGTGGAAGAACCAGTAGAGATCATGGACCGTGAGGTCAAGCAAACGAAGAAAAGTCGTATCCCGATAGTGAAGGTTCGCTGGAATGCAAAGCGGGGGCCAGAATTCACTTGGGAATGGGAGGATCAAATGAAACTTAAATATCCTCATATTTTCCCTTAGTCTATCTGTATTTGCTTAAACTCTAATTTCGGGACGAAATTCCCTTTAACGGGGGGATGACTTGACAACCCGAAATTTCTATCTTGTAATGCCAATCAATTCAATCAAAAGTCAGATTCGTTTCTATTACCTTTTAGCCTTGTTAAGGGTATGTTTGAGAGTTTCTAAGCCTAGTACACCCAAGGACTGTGTGTTAGGAAGTGTTAGCTTGAGTTCATTGAGTTGCAATCGAGCCGGAAACACCATCAAAAAGAGTTCACGGCCACAACTAGGTTCACGGCCGTCAACCCACCTTTGGGTCATGAACAACTCTCATATATATGAAGTTGGCTCATTTTTCTTCACTTCATCAACTCTAGCCGTGAACACATCCTTTCACTCTCAACTATCTTCAACCGTGAACACTTCTGAAGGCCTAAAAAACGTAAGTATCTCATCCATCTTCTTGTTGTCCCTTTAAAACACTTGATTTCCACCTTTGATTCAACACCTCTTTGCAAGATTCTTCAAGAGTTCACAGCCGTGAACCCTTCATAGGGCCGTGAACCCTTCATAGATGCAAGATTGGACCGTGAACCCTCCATCTTTGGCCGTAAACCCTTCATAGGATCAAGCTTGGGTCGTGAACACATCATGTGTTCTTAGGCCATGAACCCTCCTAAGGCCGTGAACTCCTATAGTTTGGTCGTGAACACCTTTCAACCAATCATTTGTGATTCTAACACTTCATTGAAAGTGTTTCCTAGTTCCTAAGATTGTTTCCCTTACATGTTAGTTGTTATATACACTAATTGTATACATATATGTGTTATTATATGCTTAATAGGATCCGTTTATGCTCTAGACTTCACTTGGCATACTTAGCATCATATATCGATCTTTCATTCGAATCACTCACTACAGGTGAGTTCATACCCCTACAACTACACTTTTAAATGCTTTTAAATGCTTTTAGGGGGGAATACAAGTAGAACACAATGAAATTGTGTTAACCATTTACATGTGAAAACAACATCCAAAAAGGATTTCTTATACTCAAAACTTGTTAAAACTCTTTTAAAGATTTTATAAACTTCTTTCATATCAAATCATATTCGTCTATCTATTTACGTACAAGTATGCTTTGACAGAATTAGGACTATTGCTAGATACCTTGACTCCTGTTCATTGTTTGGTTGTGGGCTTGGGGTAGGATCACTAGTCCGAATGTCAGTTAAATCATAGTTATACTTATTAAATACATATATGAATATTAAACCCATTTTTAAGGATTATACTTAACATAGTTACTTATGTGAGTAATTGAGTCTTTTCTGCAAATCAGTAACAGTCAAACAATCATACTAGTAAACTATAATAGGTATAGTTTAGAGGATTACTACTTACTACTTCTAGAACAGTGAAACTTACATGAGTCAGTTCTTACATGAGTCAGTTCTTACATGAGTCGGTTCATACATAAGTCAGTTCATACAAACTAGAACTAGAACAGAAAGGAACATACATACTATAACTAGAACAGAAAGGAACATACATGCTATAACTCGAACAGGAAGGAACATACATACTATAACAAGAACAAGATAACAATAATGTGAGCCACTACTTCATGGCATAGCAATATACTTGTTGTGTCACGTTTTGTAACCAGAGTCCCCTGGAGGGAGAGTGTGAGTTTGTGTATAGATCTATACGGGATTGACCATCCTACAACTTGCTGCTAGCTACAGTGCGACCTGCAGGTCTACGGGTGACAAATGTCATACCATGTCGATGTCTTTAGAACGTCGTGTTTTATACTAGTCAATCAAGCATGGTTATAACCTCATCACATTTTACTTTAATTTAACTAATTGGTTTTAAGGTAGTTAGTACTTCAGTAGTTACTTTATACAATACTACTGTACATCTTCATTTTTCCCATTACATTCACATAGTGATATTCTCACATAAGAGTAATGCAAACTATTTTCTAGTAAAGATAGTCATAAACTTGGGAAAACATTCATTTTTACGAGAGAACAAACATACAAAACAGTCGGGTCTTGGTAGAAGACTACTTTCCATTTTAGTAGAAAATATAGGATTTTCTAGGAAGTATACAAACATTTACATCAAAACACTTCCAAACATTTTCATCAAACTAATGCAAACATTTGACACAAAATTACTTATGAACTCACCAGCATTAATGCTGATCTACTCTTTCAAAATAACTTGTATTCTCAGGTCACCAGTAGACAGGTACAGATGGCCATGTTTTTTAGAAGACGGAGCATGTTCAAGACTCGTCTTTATTTTGATTACATATTTTTGGTATCTTACAACTTTATACAGAACACACTTGTATTAACTTTATTATTAATGCAATGGGTGATGTTGTTGCTTGTTTTACTATTGTGCATTGTTATGATACTGAACATGACGTTCTCCGCCCCCGAACGTTTCCGCCGTTCCGGTTTGGGGGTGTGACAAAAACTAAAGTCATAATTTTATAAATATAGGTTAAAATATATGATATTTTAATATAGTAGTTTAGTCAGTTTATGATTGAAATTTAGTTTTTACATTAATTTAATATTATTGACCAATTTATAATAATTATTAGAAAGAAAATGAAAAATCATGAAGGTTTCAAATGAATGTGGTGCAAGTAAAAATATATATTTTATAAATATGTATAGATTCATCGTTTTAAAAAAAATAAAAAAATAATAATAATAGTGTGTGACTAAAGGCTTAAAGTTCCGAATCCCGGTTAAGGTTTTAAATGTTTTTTATGAAATTCATTGACATCGTTTTGTGTGAATTAATATTTTATAGTGTGAAAATATTACATAAACTAAGAAAAAGAGGCACGATTTATAAAATCAACAATATATAAAGAGATTATGGAGATGTAAAGTTCAAGATAATACACTTTACTTGCCATCTTTTTCTTAAATCTCCATTAAAGATTTCTGAAATCACATGATGTAATCTTATCATGACACATGTATATAGCTTGAAAAATAAAGGGGGTAAAAATGTTAATAATAGAACGTTTGGGGTTTAGTGGAGAAAGTAAATGTAAAAGAAATCATGGTAAAAGTAGAACCACGATGTCAGGGTCACGAGAAAATTCAAATGAAAACGCCATCGTCGGTGAAACGTAACAGGTCTCTCGTGGATCACAAACCGTACGCGTATTATTGTAAAGTAAAATAATGTTTACTTTGGGAAAATAACGATTTTGCGATTTTGGGTATTTAGTTATTAAAATTAAGTTATTTTCTTGCTTAAACAAAACTGCAAAAATGGTCCCTGTGGTTTCTTATTTTATCTAATTAAGGTCTAAACCTTTGAAAAACTATAGATTTATCATTTTCAAAAAGTTTTTTTTTTATGGTTTTGTTCCCTATTCCGTTAAGTTTAACAACTTGGCTATTAACTTTTTTAAAATGACTATTTTATTCTTAGGGGCCATTTTTTCAAGCAACTATAAAGACCATTTCTACATATCTTCTTTTTATTTTTATTGAATTATTATATATTAATAAATATTATTTATATATTAATAAATATTATTTTATTAGATTATTAATTTCTTTTAATTAATTTTTTTAATTTCTTTATTATGGGATATTTTAATTGGATTATTATATATGCATAAATATTATATATATATATATATATATATATATATATATATATATATATATATATATATATATTAAAGAAAAACAACCCTTAGGAACAGTAAAGTTTCTAAGGTTTTGGCATAATTGACCCACTTTTCTTTTAGAAATACAGTTTGCCCCATGTAACCTTTCATTGTGTTGGATTTCCATACAGTGGGTTGACGAATTTATTTAATTGAAGGTCAGTTTCCAATGTTTATGTCGGTGCCCTACACACGTGTTATGTTATTCTACCGCATTGGTTTTAACACTGCTTCATCTGTATCTTCATCCTTCATCCTTCATCCAGATCCTTTCCACCGCCTATCTATTCTCTATGTAGTCATCCGACCATGGTCACCGCCACCGCTTCATCTCTCTGTTCTTATTACACTCTTAATTCTTCTTCTCACTTCTTCTCTGTTGAACCCGAAAAGGCTCTCACCGCCACCACTTCATCTCTCTATTCTGAGAATCGTCGACCTCCATCAACTCCTACCCTAGAAAGTCAGTTTCAGAATCGTCGTTATTATAATTTTGGAATAGGTTCGTGAACAGTGTCCTGTTTCAAGCCGAGCCAAACGGTTTTAGTCGGACACTTTGGTTTTCGATGTACACCTTCACTTTTCTATCCTCGATTTCCTTCACTGCTTCCTCCAGACTGCCATTGATTTACAGTTCCTCGATTTCCCGTCTTCTCAAGTTTCCTTTCGAAGGGTTGGATTGGGTGGAGGCAACATCTAGCTTTTTCGAAGAGATACCTACCCTTTCATGTTATTTGGCGGTAATACCAACACCTATTTATGATTAGCGAATTTGTCACCTACCGGTCCGTCAAAGACAAATTTGACAGGTTTTGTGAGTATGTGCTTCCCCTAATATCTCTCAGTCCACTGACTCCTCTTTCCCCCTTACAAACCCTAATTCATATCTGTTTCTCTCTCTAAATGAAACTTCAATATATTACATTACAGGTTTGGAAAAGATGCAAATGGGTTAGATAACATGAAATATATGCATACGGAGGCCTTCAGACGTGCTTCAAAATAGTTGAAGTATACTCAGCCACATGAGATAAATGGCTCAGTGTAACATCCCAAGACCAGATATGCCTTATAAGCCCTTGTTCTTTTGGTAATTGTCAAGTTTGCCCTTATGTGAGAAAAGGTGGTAAATAAGTACGTGGGGCGTACGCGTGTGTACACTCAGCGTACTCATGTGCATGTTTTTGACGCGGAGGCCACCTAGTACGTTGGACGTACCAGAGGGTACGCTGGGTGTACTAGGCCCAGAGTGAAAACCCTAATTTAGAGTGTGTCCCTATTTAAAGGACATGATGGCCTCATTTCTGGCAACCATTCCCAGATATCAACCCTCTCAAACCCTAATTTCTCCTCCTTGGAGTTTGTGTGTCAATTTGTGAGCTAAAAAGTGTTCTTGTGGTTCCTTTGGAGTGAAGAAGGATCCGTGAAGAGGAAGGAGTGAGAGTCCAAGCTTTGGATCTGAGCTTATCTGTGGTTGGAACTTCAGTTAGAGGTATAAAGCTCAAAGATTTCTCACCCTTTTGATTTGTGCATCATTTTAGTTCATTTTAGGGTTTTTGGTCCCAAAGTTGGATGTTTTATGAGATATTGAGCTCCATAGCTTGCTATCAACTCCTTTGAGTGTTTTTAGTAGTGTAGAGTCATAAAAATCGAGACTTGGACGTTAAAACCAAACCATGCATGAGTTATGAGCAATTTTGAGAATAGAAAGTGAGACTTTTGGTGTTTGTGACTTTTTCAGCCATGCAAAGGCTTAAAGTCACAGACTTTATGGAGTATGAGCCTTTAGGGAGTCCAGATCTGAGATTTGAGCTAAGGTCTTAACGGATTAAGACCAAATGAGTAAGAAGAGAAAAATTGGGACGTACGTTGAGCGTATTCCCAGTACGCACAACGTAGGGTCGCGAATCCCTGATGCCTGCATGGCGATGGAGTACGCCCAGCGTAGAGGTCTGGCACGCACGGCGTACGCGCTGCTGTTGACTTTTGTTGACTTTTAGGGTTGGTCAATTTGTGGACTATTAAGGCCATGGAAGGGTAAAATTGTATTTTATCCTTCTGGGAGTTTGTAGAAGGGTTAGTCTAGCTTCTTTGAGAGTCGTTATTAATTAGAAATAATTATTGTATGTGCTAGGCGGAGGCTAGACCGGTGATTTGAGTTCGAGGTTATCCGATTTCTTGCGAGGTGAGTCTTCTCACTATACTTACCATTAGTGGTATCTTTGTGTGACCATGATGCCTTATGTGCTTACTTGTGTATTGTGATATACTGCATTATGTCTTTGTGATTTATGCTGAGTATTATTACGAGCTTACTGAGTTAGGACCGGAGGGTCCACCCGAGTTGTGGGACCGGAGGGTCCCCACTGAGACACATTGACCGGAGGGTCGTATTGAATTAGTCTTGAGTGGCTAATGTGATGTTGTGGTATTTTGGGGAACTCACTAAGCTTCGTGCTTACCGTGTTATGTGTTATGTGTTTCAGGTACTTCTCAGGATCACGGGAAGGCGTCGGCTTGATTGTACACACGAGGCGGAGTCACATTTAGAGGATCCTGGATTGTGTTTAAAATATTTTCTGATTATGTGTTTTTGAAAATATTGTCATTTGGGGTTTTTTGAACTATGTTATGAGAATTACGTGATTTTTAAAAATGAAAAATTTGTTTGAAAATTTACGGTGTTTCAAGTTGGTATCAGAGCCTTGGGTTGAGGGATTCGGGTGTACTTTCGGGTATGTCTGAACTCAAACTGAGGATTTGAGAAAAAATTTCAGAAGAAAAAGATTTTTCTAAAATGAGAAAGAGTTTTAAGAGAAAACGAGTTGGAGCAGTGTGTACAATCAGCCAGAGCCCGAACGGTGATTTCCCAAAATGCCCTCACTTATTTTTGTATGAGATATTTATGAGATATTTGTGATGCATATTAGAGGATAGGATAGTTAAAATTTTAGGGATAGGGTTGCCTGATTTGTGATGCCTTAGCTTAGAAGTCGTTCCTATCTGTTATATGCTTTGAGTATGTGCCGAGTGAGAGTATCTAGCAGGATCACATAGAAAGAGAGAAAGTCTTGAGTCGAGGGATAATCTAGGAGAGATACCTAGATGAGAATATGAGAGACCTTCTGATAGGGTAGTCTGTTATTCGTGAGGGATAAGGTACTTGTGAACTGGGGTCCTAGGAGGAGGACTTGGGATGACTACAGGTTGGTGTGGAAGGTAGTATTGGGCCCGTACTACTGAAAGTACCGGATCTGTATGCAACCCAAGTAAGAATCCTTAGGATGCTAAGGAACAGGTAGGGATGAGTGATCAAGTGTGAGTATGCTCGAGCGAGTATTTGATGATTTTTGTGTTGTGTTTCAGAGACATCTAAAGGGTTTTGAGCATTCTAACACTCCTAAGGTGTACATGCAACCCTAAATACCTTGGATCTATGTTTTCTCTATTATACATGCAAATATCAATTTTCCAAGGTATTGTTCTAACTAGCATATTATGAAGAACATATAATATAACTTCTAGTAGAATTACATACCTCTTTGTTGTAGCTTGATTCCATGGAGCTTAAGAGCCTAGTGCCTCAAGTGTGACACCTCAAATGGTTCACACAACATCACCAACATCTTGGAATAACTTGAGAGAAAAGGTTCTTATGCTCAAATTGGCTAGTCCTCATGTGTACATACACTAGTGCCAATTTCTTGAGCCATGGGGTCCTTATATATGGTGGCTACTAGGGTTACACCATGTAACTCATGTCTTTCCATATTCTTCATGCTCCATGGGTTAAAACCTCCATGGAGTATCCATGGGTTACTACATGGGTTTAGCCCAACACGAAGAACTATGGATCACAAGCCCACATATATAAGAATGAATGATTTACACAATCAATCCCCATATTTATTTAATTAGTCTCCTTTTGATCACAATATTAATTCCAAATTAATTCTTGATCAATACTAATTAAATAATATGATTTCATATTAATATATTAGAACTTATAGTATATTAACAAATCATAAATACCCTTTTCTCACAAAAGTCTATCCAAATTGTTCTAATGTCATGCAACCCAAATGGACCATGCCAATCGGGTCAAGTACATACCAATTATAGTTATGAACTTAGACACTAATCCAACAGTCTCCCACTTGGATAAGTCTAAAACTATTATTGTGTATGAATTCAAAACCCGACTAGCAATCGTAGCTCTTAAAAGCTGCTTTCGAACTCTGAACAAATCAATGACGCGTCCATTAGATAAGGGATCATATATTCCTCCATTATAGATATCATATGGACTGAGACATGGATTATAATCATTCTCTCTGTCCATTTGTTGTTTCCCGATTTCCGATTTATGACGACCGACTAATTGAACAAATCAAATCAGTCCTGGCTTGGCCAAGCACTTCTGGGTGTCATCACTAAATTATCGAGGGGCCCACAGATATCGCTTTTATCCCTTTAAGGGTAAAAGGAATGGATAAACTTCGACTCATATGCTTGTTCTACTACTTTTCGAATCATACACAAAGGCACGTTTTATAACATGGAGTTACCAATGTGTTTTCGTACAATCAATGTATAACCAACTCATAGGCAACAACTCATATCTCTAGGTTTGAAGAATATAAGATATTATCGTCTCATGATCACTCGTGATAAAATCCATGAAGTGAGTCAAATGAGCGTGAGTTTAATCCAATACTCAGAACTTATGAGCACTCATGAATGTTGCAGCAACTCTTGCTATGTCCCATACCTTGGACATCTACGATCCAGCTTCATGACAGCCTTGATTCATATCTACTTCCAACATATGACCGACTGTGGATGGTTTGAATAACTTAGTCATTCAGGAAGAACGACCTGGTTATTCTGGAAGTCAAAACATGCAAAGTGAAACGCAAGAATAATCGAATCCAATATGGTCTTAGAACTTATGAATATAAATAGAACACCTTTTATTTATCACCATATTGATTACCCATTATTCATTGCATACTATTTCAAACTATCAACTTTATAGTTGAATTAAAAACAATAGTTGTCCCATGCTCCAAGCATGTACACTATGTTTTCTAAACACTAGTCATGCCATACACCAAGTATGCACACTATGTTTGTCTAATAATTAGTTATGTCATACACCAAGTATGCACACTAAGTTTGTATATGATATTTACTCTGTGAAATAGATCGATTGAACATAATTCCAATGATTCTCATTTCACAATCCCAATTCCTTACCGCAAATGCAAGAATTCCAAATTCCTGCCATTTACCTAAATCTGTTAGATTCTAAACTTATATCCATTGATCCTCTTGTAATGATTATGCACAAAGTCACAAAGACTTGTCAACAGACATTACAAAGTATTCCAATGGAGATCATTCCATGGAAACGAAGTCTCAAATTCAAAGTACATTGCTTTGAACATCCTTCTTGCATTAAGTTTCCTAATCTTACACAGATTGAATAACTTCCACCTGTGAAACATTTCCATATTTCCATTTTGACTATCACTTCTGACCAAGAGTTGCCTCTTTTCAGAATATGTCAATATGGTCCTTCCAAAATTAACACTATACTTCCAACTGTCCCTGAGCAACAAATCTTTGGTAAACCTTAAATTGTTCTCGACAATTGCTTAATCACTTTAGTCATATCCAGTTCTAGTACTTTTTCCTTCTTAGTGTCATGTGCATTTGGAAAAAATTTAGAACAGATGAATATTATAGCACATGCAATCGATCCTATATCTGAAGCATATGTGACGCGATTCATGATGTCTCACATAAAGACATGATACTAGACCAGTCTTTTGCCATAATATTTCCATTTCTATTTGCCTTGTTCTCACAATTCAGATTATGAAAAGGGATGTCGTAGTCATAATCAAATTTTAGAACACAAATAATGTTCCCATATATAGAATTTCCTTATGTTGAGCCATTCAAACATGAAGTTCATATATTTATCCTTGACCAAAGATGATTAAAACCTTAATCTAAGCTTTTTGAAATGAAGTACAATTTCCTCTCCCTTAATTATATTAAAACAACTTTTCCCAATTGAACTTTTGTTTTTCTATAATTAACATTGCTAACTTGCAATACTTATCATGATTATCATGCTCCCACTAACATGATGATTATTAGCATAACACTTATGCTCCCACTAGCTTTGAAATGTACTCAGAAATCAGCTGGACTTCTATAAATCAATACTATATTGACTTTCTTACCAAAGTTCAGACTTCTGATACGAGATGCTTTGATAAAAACTTTATCAAAATCATACACCTTTCCTTAGATAGCACACATGTGTGTCTAAACAAATTCAGAACTATGAAAAGGGATGCCATAATCATAGTCTCAATTGTTTAGACCTTTGCCATTCCTCAAAAGTCCATGTTAGTGTGTCGGTTAACCACACACGCTCCACTAACGACTTTGAGAATGCAAATATCATGATTGCTATCTACTTAAAATCTACTTAGTGAAAGCGTTTCCTTACCATCATTTTCATGAATCGAAGAGAAACCTTATGACACTTATATTTTATTGTGTATGTGTTCCTATCCATGTGAATTTGTCAAAACCATAATCTCAAGACAAGGTTAGTGACAAATCTAAGCTCATATGGATTGAACTTGTGCAGTCTTAACTTCTTGCAACCTGGTAGCACAAGGGCATGACATTGCTTCCAAATTGTTATGCAACCAATTGAGAACTCTCAGAACTCATATGCAAAGCCAACTTTAACTGGAATGGGCACAAAAATAGGTATATGTCAACACGATAGGCTATAAACCTCAAGTCGTGTGCTAGTGATAAACTGCAGGTTTTATTCTTGATTAGACTCTTTCAAGATCTTTTAGACTCCCACTGTCCTCTTGACATATAAGACTCTCTTGCCAAATATTCAAGAGATAGTGCGGATTCTTTATCAAGACAAACACTTCACACAATTGGCCTTAGTTGGTCTTTGTTTTATCCAAAACATCACAACTTACCAATTTCAAATGTACAAGAGTAGGACACTTTTACTCTTACATTTGACAAGTGTTATAAACCTTTCTTTAAGATATGTCACTCAAGTTACAATCTTGGAGTATGACTCTAAGAATTGTTTTCGAATGAGGTATGATTCATCTTTTGATTTAACCAATTCAACAATTCACTATTCCTCTTCTTAGTCAAACAAATGCACTAAGATGTCCTTAAAGGATCAATTGTGATATGGTTTCATAATCACTAAGATAATCACAAAACACGATACTAAAGTACTCTCCCATCTTTTTCAGATTGGAGAAACTTTTATCTTTCTGCCTAATTTGATTCTTCTCATTCGTTCTGCCATACATTGAAACTCTTCCAATGTTTCAGAATTATACTTAAACTTGTAAGTATAACCATATTTACTAAACTTTAGTAAATCATGACGAATAGTCTTATCGATCTTTTGTGGTGGACTTGACCAGTGCACAAGAATGTGTAGTCGATCCCTTAGTCCTTCACTTGACTCACATATACATGTGAACAAGGAATTAGTCTTAATTTTCCAAAGATGAAAATTCTCATTCATCATACAATACAACTTGCATGATTCCGAGTTTCTATCCAACTGAAACTTGGGTGATGAGAATCTTTCCTTATTTGGTAAATTATGACACTACCACAAACGAAAGAATCAAATCTATTTTCCAATGTTGCTATCAATGGAATCATATAAACAACAATTTTTCACAAATGCCACTGTAAGGATATTTAAAATAAATAAAAACAAAACTTTTCTTTTATTTAAAACTTGCGGAAAAACTTATCCTTACAATGAAAATGCATATGAAAACTATGTTGTTATCTATTCCTAAGCAATCTATCAAAACTCTTAAGCAGCAGCTCAAAAATTCTGATCACCGACCCATGCGATCGAAATCCATCTTCGCAATCAGAATCAGCTTACTCTTCTTTAAGCTTCCTATCTTTTCTTTGATTCTTAAAACTTCAACATGTGACCCAGTCACATCATGTAATAAGAATCTCCAAATAGGAGCTTAATAGAGTTAGATAGTGGACTTACCTGAAGTAGAGTCAAACTTTTTGACTATACCTTCTCTCAGATCTTTCAGGTAGTTAAGGCAGCTTCGCAACCAATGCCCCTTCTTTTGGCAATAGAAACTTATGGACTCTTTGGGAATGGTACACGAGACTGTCTCAGACTTAGCCTTTCTCTTTACCATTTGGACAACCAAGTTGACTATGGCCGATCCCTTTCCATTGGGAAGAGAAAGTTTTTCTGGATTTCCAATGTTACCATTGTCAATGTCCATGGAAGTTTGGGAAGTTGATCTATTAATCAAATTTGCTTTACCAGAGCTCCAAATCATTGCTGATTCAGCAGCACCAAGCAAATAGATAAGATCATTAGGGTCATGTCATAGTCTGTTACATAGTAGTCCCAAAGGAACTCACTGTGTGACTTAGAAAGTGATTGAACAACCAACTTTCTCAAGACTTTGACACCCAACTATCCCGGCTTGTCAATATGTCACTTCATCTCCAAGATGTGAACACACATAGACCTTGCTTACTAATAGGGCTTGAGTGACTTTGAACTATTCAAGAACTTGTGGGTTAGGGAGAATAATTGGAGGAGGTGGAGGGAGTGAAGAATGATTTCCGGGACATCATCTTCATTAGGAAAGCTTGTTCCAAGAGTTTTAGGAAGATCATAAATGTCTGAACCAAACATCTTTTGGGAGATATTCAAGATAGTTGATTTGAAGTCCTTAATATAACACCCAATATGAAATATTAAGGCTAGGACCCAACACAATATTTTATAACTTGGAAGAGGGATGCCGTAATCCAAGCTATAGAATATTTGAAGGTAGGCGAATGACGATTCACCAGTTTCCACCATGAAAAAAGAAATAGGAATATTAGGTTTTAATTGGATTTGAAACTCCTAGATCTTTTGAGATTCATTGAACTTTTCAATGGCATGTTTCAATCTCGATTGTGCCCTCTCAAATTTTGTGACTGGAATGCCGAGGATCACAAAACAAGGTGTGAATAACCATGCAAATATACTTGGTGCCCTTAATATTTACCCCTCAATCGATGTGCCGGTTAACCACACGCGCTCCACCGATACTATGATAAACATTAAGTTGCCCTTTGCCTACCTTGTTAAATCCAGGTTAGTGTGCCGGTTAACCACACGCGCTCCACTAACGACATAAGCAAAGTGCAAAGTGTAATTTCATGGGTTATCACCAAATTCACATTTTCCTAAGTAACTAAGATTGGGAATTCATAATAGTTTAGTTACTTAGTATTTATCATTAATACTTTTAATGAAGGGAGAATTTTAGTCCTTGTCCTACCCGTTCGGCTAATGACCCTCCACCAGTCAAGGAAGTGGTGGATGAGAGTGGACACCCATTAAACTGCCATTTTATAGGCAGTAACCTTATACCCCCCTTATAGACCGGCTTCGTGAATGAGGCCTATTAACGATAAGACTGACTTGCTCTTATATATATATATATATATATATATATATATATATATATATATATATATATATATATATATATATATATATTATTAACTTATAATACTATAAAGTATAAGGGTTCAATTTTAACTTTTAAAATTCTAAGGGCTTAACTTGGAATTAAAGTATTCATGAGGGAAACTTTACAAATTCCAAAACTTGAGAGCAAGTTTTGAACACTACAAAACTTTTCAATTCCATAAATTATGTGTTTAAAGTAGTTTTAATGAAAAAACTCTTCAAGTTCCATAACTTGAGGACAAGTTATGGAAGACTTTAAAACATTTCAAAATGAGACTCTCCATTTTTCATAACTTATGGAAATCTTATGAGTTTTAATAATCATAAATGTGACTTTTCATATAACTTGAGAACAAGTTACAAAAACACATTTTATGAATAACTCTTAGATCAAATTGGATTGAAAACACATTATCACATAATTTTTCTATTAATCTAAGCAAACTCATAAGAACAAGATAATTCAAATCAAACAATTTTCATGTAATTAGCCTAATCATTAAACTAATACAACACATGAATCTATTGACAATTATCTATGAAATTAGATTAGCACTACCACATCAAAAACAGGTTTACAAGTTCAAAAACAGCTTAGGGTAATGTTCCTATTCCAATTCCAGCCAAAAAAGTCGAACATATGCTGTCAGGGGCTCCTACTCGTCGAGTGTATGAACCTACTCGACGAGTATGATGATTTTCTTCATGGACTCGGCGATTCCATCAGTGGACTCGGCGAGTCCAGTGCCCAGGAAGCCAGAAAATCGATTTTTTCAGCTTTTTTCAGCAATTTGCATCAAGTATAATTGAAAACAAGCCTAGGCTCTGATACCATTAAAGGGTTTTGAGCATTCTAACACTCCTAAGGTGTACATGCAACCCTAAATACCTTGGATCTATGTTTTCTCTATTATACATGCAAATATCAATTTTCCAAGGTATTGTTCTAACTAGCATATTTTGAAGAACATATAATATAACTTCTAGTAGAATTACATACCTCTTTGTTGTAGCTTGATTCCATGGAGCTTAAGAGCCTAGTGCCTCAAGTGTGACACCTCAAATGGTTCACACAACATCACCAACATCTTGGAATAACTTGAGAGAAAAGGTTCTTATGCTCAAATTTGCTAGCCCTCATGTGTACATACACTAGTGCCAATTTCTTGAGCCATGGGGTCCTTATATATGGTGGCTACTAGGTTTAAACCATGTAACTCATGTCTTTCCATATTCTTCATGCTCCATGGGTTAAAACCTCCATGGAGTATCCATGGGTTACTCCATGGGTTTAGCCCAACATGAAGAACTATGGATCACAAGCCCACATATATAAGAATGAATGATTTACACAATCAATCCCCATATATTTAATTAGTCTCCTTTTGATCACAATATTAATTCCAAATTAATTCTTGATCAATACTAATTAAATAATATGATTTCATATTAATATATTAGAACTTATAATATATTAACAAATCATAAATATCCTTTTCTCACAAAAGTCTATCCAAATTGTTTTGATGCCATGCAACCCAAATGGACCATGCCAATCGGGTCAAGTACATACCAATTATAGTTATAAACTTAGACACTAATCCAACAACATCATGGTGGGTACACGCCACAACCCCGAGGGCAGTGGGACTAGTGATGATGAGATTCGCAGGATGATTCACGATGAGGTGGTCGCAGCCATTCGAGAGGCGATTCCCGAGATGTTTGGGTCTATTAAGACAACCTTGATTGAGACTTTTGATGAGTGGTATGCCGCTATTTCTGAGGCCGCTGCTGCTGTAACCACCGCAGTTGTCGCTGCTGCCAGGCCACAGGGAGGTGACTCGTTGCTGTTTCGGGAGTTCAACAACACGAAGCCACCAGAGTTTAATGGGACACATGATACGATTGTTGCTATGAGATGGATCTCTGATATTGAGGGATGTTTTTACACTTGTTCGTTCCCAAAGCATCTGAGAGTCCGGTTCGCGCTGAACCAACTTTGCTTGGGAGCGAAGGACTGGTGGAAGTTTGTGACAGCCAATTTTACCCATGCAGAGCATACTGCAGTGACATGGGAGAGGTTTACGCTGATGTTCGGAGATGAGTATGTTCCCCCGATGGAGAGGGAACGGTTGGGCTAGGAGTTTCTGTCTCTCAAGCAGAAGACAGAGTCAGTGACAGAGATTACGAGGATGTTTCACGAGAGGGCGTTGTTTTTCCCTGAGCACGTGGTTACTGAGCAGGCACGCATGATCTGGTATTTGAGCATTCTGAGGAGGGATATTCGAGAGTTCGTGGCGAACTCGTCTTAATGGACATTTGCTGAGCTTCAGGCAAATGCCAGGAGGAGGGAGATCGAACTGGAGACTCAGGCCAGGGAGGAGGCGGAGTCTCAGGGGAGAGACCAGAGGCTGGCGCAGTCGCAGCCGGCAGCGAAGCGGGCTAAGCCCGCTGATTCGAGATCAAGAGGCCAGAAGGGCCGCACTTGTGGCAAGTGCGGCAAGAGTAATGAGGGATCTTATCGGGCAGGAATTTGCTACAAATGTGGCAAGGAGGGGAATATAGCGAAGGATTGCCCCAAGGGATTTGCAGTTTGCTTTCACTGCAACCAGACCGGCCATCGGAAAGCCGAGTGCCCTCAGATTGTTCAGGGATCAGCCCAGGGTTCCTTTCCTGCTACTTTGCGTGCTACAGATAGTCGGCCGGTGAAGGCCGAGGCTTCGAGGGCTCGTGGGAGAACTTTTTAGCTGACAGCAGAGGAGGTCCGCGCAGCACCTGATGTCGTGGCTGGTACGTATTTTCTTATTTATTTATTTTGAGATTTATTGTGCTTATTATGTGCTGTATTTAGGTACATTTCTTGTGAGTTCTGTACCTGCTTTGGTGTTATTTGACTCGGCTGCGAGTCGATCCTTCGTGTCTTTAGCTTTTAGTCGTCACATCAGTATCCGACGTGAGGCGTTGAGTTGACCTCTGAGGGTTTCCATAGTCGACGAGCACGGTTTTTGCTACTGAGGTATTCCGAGGATGTGTGCTGGAGATTTTTGGTGTCGAGTTCCCGATAGATCTGGTGCCGATAGCGATGGGTGATGTTTGTGTTATCGTGGGCATGGATTGGTTGAGTCGTTTTGGAGCAGTGATTGTCTGTGAGCGTCAGTTGGTGACTATACGAGACCCTAGTAGCGGAGTGCTTATATTTTATGGCGAGGGTACCAAATGTGGATCAGCTTTCTGTTCTGCTGCCAGGGCGAGGCAGAGTTTACAGCAGGGTTGTATGGGCTTCTCGACATACATCATGGATACGCGGGTTGTTTCAGAGAGGCCGAGTTCTACCTCCAACGTTCCGATAGTGTGCGAGTTCCCGGATGTTTTTCCCGAGGAGTTGCCAGGTGTGCCTCCCGAGAGGCAGGTGGAGTTCCGGATTGATTTGGTTTCGGGAGCGGCAACTATTGCCAAGGCACCTTATCGCCTTGCGCCTCCAGAGATACATGAGTTATCCTCACAACTTCAGGAGCTGTTGGGGAAGGGTTTTATCATACTGAGTATCTGACCGTGGGGAGCGCCGATCCTTTTTGTCAAGAAAAAGGATGGTCCACACCGGATGTGTATTGATTACCGGGAGTTGAACAAGCTGACGGTCAAGAACCATTATCCATTTCTGAGGATCGACGATCTGTTTGATCAGTTGCAGGGGGCGTCTTGGTTTTCCAAGATTGATTTGAGGTCTGGATATCATCAGATGAGAGTTTGCGAGGAGGATATCCAGAAGACGGCCTTCAGAACTCGTTATGGGTATTATGAGTTTGTGGTGATGCCTTTCGGACTCACCAACGCACCGGCGGTGTTCATGGATCTCATGAACCAGGTGTGCAGGCCCATGTTGGATCGGTCGGTGATCATGTTCATCGACGACATTCTGGTATACTCGAGGTCCAGAGAGCAGCACGAGGAGCATCTTCGAGAGATTCTTGGAGTAGTGAGGGCGGAGAGGCTTTATGCCAAATTCTCCAAGTGTGATTTCTAGTTACGAGAGGTCCAGTTGTTGGGGTATCCCATTAATCAGAATGGGATATTGGTCGACCCGGACAAGATTGAGGCGGTTATGAGATGGGATGTGTCGAGATCCTCGTCTGAGATCAGGAGTTTTATGGGTTTGGTCGGCTACTATCGGAGATTCATCAGAGATTTCTCCAAGATTGTTGTTCCTCTTACCAGATTGACCCGGAAGGGTGTTACCTTTGCCCGGGGGCCCGAGCAGCAGGCCTCATTTGAGACTCTTCGATAGAGATTATGCGAAGCCCCGGTGTTATCCATGTTGGATTAATGTCTAAGTCCATAACTATAATTGGTAAGACTTGACCCGACCCGGCATGGTCCATTTGGGTTGCATGGCATCATGCATTTGGATAGACTATAATGAGAGAAATAACACTTAAGGTTGGTTAATATATTATAAGTTCTAATATATTAATAAGGTTATTTAATTAGTATTGATCAAGAATTAATTTGGAATTAATTAAGTGATCAAAAGGAGACTAATTAAATATATGGGTTGATTGTGTAAATCATTCATTCTTATATATGTGGGCTTGTGATCCAAGATTCCTTATGTTGGACTAAGTCCATGGGGTGACCCATGGATACTCCATGGAGGTTAAAATCCATGGAGCATAAGGAATGGGTAAAGTTATGAGTTACATGGTGTAACCCTAATAGCCACCATATAAAAGAATCCCATGGCTCAAGAAATCGTGCACTAATGTGTGAGTGTGAGGGCTAGACGATTTCAAGGAGTGTTAAAGTTTCTCAAGTTATTCCAAGTGTATTTGGTGTTGTGTGAACCATTTGAGGTGTCACACTTGGGGCACTAGGCACTCAAGCTTCATGAAGACATTCTACATCAAAGAGGTATGTATTCTATCTTGTTATATTTATTATTTTGTATGCTAGATTAGGATAATACCTTGGATGTTCATAATTGTATGTATAATAGAGAAAACATAGATCCAAGGTATTTAGGGTTGCATGTACACTTAGGAGTGTTAGAATGCTCATAACCCAACAGTGGTATCAGAGCCTAGGCTTGTTTTCTTGTTATACTTGCAAAAGTAGCTGAAAAATCGAGTTGGATGCATATATTCGATTGTTTTGGCTGGAATTGGACTAGGAACATTACCCTAAGATGTTTTTGGACTTATAAACTTGTTTTTGATGTGGTAATGTTCATGCTAATCCAATTTCTAAGATAATTGTCATAATTTCAAGATTTGTATTAGTTTGTATGTTCATGCTAATTTCTTGAAGATTGATGATTTGAATTATCTTGTTCTTATGAGGTTCTTAGATTAATAGAAAAGTTGTGTGAAATAGTTGTTTTCAATCCATTTTAATCTAAGAGTTGATTCCAAAGTGTGTTTTTGTAACTTGTCCTCAAGTTATATGAAAAGTCACATTTAAGAATCATAAAACTCATAAAAGTTGGCAAAGGTTACAAAATGAAGAGTCTAGTTCTAATTAAATGGTTTTATGACTCCATAACTTGTCCTCAAGTTATGGAGGTTCAAGAGTCTCTTCATTAAATTAAAAAAAAGTGTAACCTTAATTAGTTCCATAAGTTACAATAAAAAAAAGTTATTTTTTTTATTAATTAGTTTAAAGTCTTCCATAACTTGTCCTCAAGTTATGGAATTTGAAGAGTTTTTTTTTTTTTTTAATTAAAACTACTTTAAACTCGTAAGTTATGGAATTAATTAGTTTTGAATAGTTTCAAAACTTGCCCTCAAGTTTTGGAATTTGAAAAGTTTTCACTTATGAATACTTTAATTCCAAGTTAGCCCTTAGAATTTTAAAAGTTAAAATTCAACCCTTATACTTTATAATATTATAAGTTAATAATATTTATATATATGTATAAGAGTAAAGTCAGTCTTACCGTTAGTAGGCCTCATTCACGAAGCCGGTCTATAAGGGGGGTATAAGGTTACTGCCTATAAAATGGCAGTTTAATGGGTGTCCACTCTCACCCACCGCTTCCTTGACTGGTGGAGGGTCGTTAGCCGAACGGGTAGGACAAGGACTATAATTCTCCTTTCATTAAAAGTATTAATGATAAATACTAAGTAACTAAACTCTTATTAATACCCAATCTTAGTTACTTAGGAAAATGTGAATTTGGTGCTAACCCATGAAATTACACTTTGCACTTTGCTTAAGTCGTTAGTGGAGCGTGTGTGGTTAACCGGCACACTAACCTGGACTTAACAAGGTAGGCAAAGGGTAACTTAATATTTATCATAGTATCGGTGGAGCGTGTGTGGTTAACCGGCACACTGATTAAGGGGTAAATATTAAGGGTACCAAGTATATTTGCATGGTTATTCACATCTTGTTTTGTGATCCTCGGCATCCCAGTCACAAAACCTGAAGGGCACACTCGAGATTGAAACATGCCTTTGAACAGTTCAATGAATCTCAAAGATCTAGGACTTTCAAATCCAATTAAAACCTAATAAATTATTTCGTTTTTCATGGTGGAAATTGGTGAATCGTCATTCACCTACCTTCAATATTTTATAGCTTGGATTACGGAATCCCTCTTCTAAGTTATAAAATAGTTTGTTGGGTCCTAGCCTTAATATTTCATATTGGGTGTCATATTAAGGACTTTAAATCAACTATCTTGAATATCTCCCAAAAAGATGTCTGGTCTAGACATTTATGATCTTCCCAAACCTCTTGAAACAAGCTTTCCTAAATGAAGATGATGTCCCATGGATATCATACTTCTTTCACCTCCTCCAATTATTCTCCCTAACCCACAAGTTCCTAAAAAGTTTAAGGTCACTCAAGCCCTATTGGCAAGGCAAGGTCTAGGTGTGATCACATCTTGGAGATGTAGTCACATATTGACAAGCCGGGAGAGTTGGGTGTCAAAGTCTTGAGAAAGTTGGTGGCTCAACTACTTTCTAAGTCACATAGTGAGTTCTTTTGGGAATCCTATGAAACAGACTAAGACAAGACCCTTAATGATCTTATCTATTTGCTAAGATCAACTTCCTAAAATGCTATGGACATTGACAATGATGACATTGGATATCCAGTAAAGCTCTCTCTTCCCAATGGAAAGGGATCGGCCATAGTCAACTCGGTTGACCCAATGGTAAAGAGAGAGGCAAAGTCTGAGATAGTCCCATTATCAAGGGTCCATAGGTAACTATTGCCAAAGGAAGGGGCATTGGTTACGAAGCTGCCAAATTTACCTAAGGATGTTAAAGTCAATAAGTTTGGCTCTACTTCAGGTAAAGTCCATTGTCTAACTCTATTAAGTACATGCTGATTCTGATCGCGAAGATGGATTTCAATCGCATGGTTCGGTGTCAGAATTTTGGGCTATTACTTAAGAGTTATGATATTTATATTGCTTAGGAATAGATAACAACAAGGTTTTCATATGGATTGTAAGGATAAGTTTTTCCGCAAAGTTTTAAAATAAAAGAAAAAGGTTTTGATTTTATTTATTTTAAGTTTCCTTACAATGGCATTTGTGAAAAGTTGTTGCTTATAAGATTCCATTGATAGCAATATTGGAAAAATAGATTTGATTCTTTCGGTTGTGGTAGTGTCTAATATTACCAAATAAGGAAAGATTCTCATCACCCAAGGTTCAATTGGACCGAAACTTGGAATCATGCAAGTTGTACAGTATGATGAATGAGAACTTTCAGCTTGGAAAATTAAGACTAATTCCTTATGTGAATAAGGAAAGGACTAAGGGATCGAGTACACATTCTTGTGCACTGGTCAAGTCCACCACAAAAGATCAAGAAGACTATTCGTCATGATTTACTTAAGTTCAGTAAATATGGTTATACTTATAAGTTTAAGTATAAGTCTGTAGCATTGGAGAAGTTTCAATGTGAGACAGAACGAATAAGAAGAATCAAAGTATGGCAGAAAGACAAAAGTTTCTCAAATCTGAAAAGATGGGAGAGTACTTTAGTATCATGTTTATGATCATCTTAATGATTAAGATACCATATCACAATTGGTGCTCTAAAGTCATCTTAGTGCATTCTTATGACTAAGAAGAGGAGTCATGAATTGTTGAAATGGTTAAATCAAAAAGATGAGTCATACTTCGTTCCAAAACAATTCTTAGAGTCATACTCCAAGATTGTAACTTGAGTGACATATCTTAAAGAGGGTTTGTTAACACTAGTCAAATGTAAGAGTAAAAGGTTATCTACTCTTGTACATTTGGAATTGGTAAGTTGTGATGTTTTGGATAAAACAGAGACCAACTTAGGCCAATTGTGTAAAGTGTTAGTCTTGATAAAGAATCCGCACTATCTCTTGAATATTTGACAAGGGAGTCTTATATGTCAAGAGGACAGTGGGAGTCTTAAAGCTCTTGAAATTTTTGTGCCTATTCAAGTTGGCTTTGCATAGGAGTTCTGAGAGTTCTCAATTGGTTGCACAACTACTTGGAAGCAATGGCAGGCACCTGAGCTGCCAAATGGCAAGAATTTAAGATTGCACAAGTTTAATCAATATGAGTTTAGATTTGTCACTAACCTTGTCTTGTGATTACGGTTTTGACAAATTCACATGGATAAGAACACATACACTATTAAATCTAAGTGTCATAAGGTTTCTCTCCTATTCATGAAAATGATGGTGAGGAAACACTTTCACTAAGTAGATTTTAGCTAGATAGCAATTGTGATATTTGCATTCTCAAAGTCGTTAGTGGAGCGTGTGTGGTTTACCGGCACACTAACATGGACTTGTGAGAAGTGGCAAAGGTCTAAACAATTGAGACTATGATTACGGCATGCCTTTTCATAGTTCTAAAATTGTTTAGACACACATGTGAGCTATCTCAGAGAGGTGTATGATTTTGATAAAGTTTTATCAAAACAATCTAGTATCAGAAATCTGAACTTTGGTAAGAAAGTCAGCTGATTTCTGAGTACATGTCAAAGCTAGTGGGAGCATAAGTGTTATGCTAATAATCATCATGTTAGTGGGAGCATGATAATTATGACAAAGGTTGCAAGTTAGCAATGTTAATTATAGAAAACAAAAGTTTCAATTCGTGAGGTTGCAGGGGTTGAAAAAGTTGTTTTGCTATAATTAAGGGAGAGCAAATTATACTTCATTTCAATTCTAAAAGCTTAGATTGAGATTTTAATCGTATTTAATCAAGGATATATATATATATATATATATATATATATATATATATATATATATATATATATATATATATATGAATTTCATGTTGGAATGGCTCAACATAAGGAAATTCTATATATGGGTCCATTATTTGCGTTCTAAAATTCGATTATGATTATGGCATCCCTTTTCATAATCTGAATTTTGAGAACTTGGCAAATTGAAATGAAAATATTATAGCAAAAGACTGGTTTAGTCTTTATGTGAGACATCATGAATTGTGTCCCATATGCTTCGGATATAGGATCGATTACATGTGCTATATTCATCCTTTCTAAAATTTTCCAAATGCCTAGGGCATTATGAAGGGAAAACGTCTAGAATTGGATATGACTAAAATGATTAAGCAATTGTCGAGGACAATCTAAGGTTTACCAAAGATTGGTTGCTCAAGGACAGTTGGAAGTATAATGTTAATTCTGGAAGGACCATATTGACATAATCTGTAAGGAGGCAACTCTTGTTCAGAAGTGATAGTCAAAATGGAATATGGAAATGTTTCAAAGTTAGAAATTATTCAATCTGTGTAAGATTAGGAAACTTAATGAAAGAAGGATGTTTCCAAGGAGCTGATCTCCTTTGGAATGCTCTGTAATGATTGTTGTCAAGTCTTTCTGACTTTGTGCATAATCATTAAGAGGATCAATGCATATAAGTTTAGAATCTAACAGATTTCAGTAAATGGCATGAATTTGGAATTCTTGCATTTGCAGTAAGGATTTGGGACTGTGAAAAGAGGATCATTGGAGTGATGTTCAATTGATCTATTTTACAAAGTAAAGATCATAGACAAACATAGTATGCATACTTGGTGTATGGCATGACTAGTGTTTAGAAAACATAGTGTACATGCTTGGAGCATGGGACAACTATTGTTTTAAATTCAAGTATAAAGTTGATAAAACCGAAACAATGAATAATGAGTAATCAGTATGGTGATAAATAAAAGTGTTTATTTATATTCATAGGGTTTGATACCATATTTGATTCATTTATTCTTGTGTTTCACTTTGCATGTTTTGACTTCCAGAATAACTAAGTCGCTCTTCCTGAATGATTAAGTTATTCAAACCATCCACAGTCGGTCATATGTTGGAAGTAGATATGAATCAAGACTGTCATGGGTTGGTTTGTAGAGGTCCAAGTTGGTGGACAAAAGTGGTGCTACAACACTCATGAGTGCTCATAAGTTCTGAGTATTGGATTCAACCCGCGCTCATTTGAATCACTTCATGGATTTTATCACGAGTGATCATGAGACGATAATATCTTATATTCTTCAAACCTAGAGATATGAGTTGTTAATATGAGTTGGTTATACATTGATTGCACGAAAACACATTGGTAACTCGATGTTATAAAACGTGCCTTTGTGTATGATTCAACAAGTAGTAGAACAAGCCATATGAGTCGAAGTTTATCCATTCCTTTTACCTTCGGGATAAAAGCGATATTTGTGGGCCCCTCGATGATTTAAAGATGATACATGTGAGTGCTTGGCCAAGCCAGGACTGATTTGATTTGTTCAATCAGTCAGTCATCATGAATCGGAAATCGGGAAACAACAAATGGACAGAGAGAATGATTGATAATCCATGTCTCAGTCCATATGATATCTAGAATGGAGGAATATATGATCCCTTATCTAATGGACAAGTCATTGACAAAGGTCAGAGTTCATCGACAAGGTCAGAGTTTGCCAGAAGCTTTTGAGAGCTACGATTGCTGATCGGTTCCTGAAGTCATACGCAATAATAGTTTTAGACTTATCCAAGTGGGAGACTGTTGGATTAATGTCTAAGTCCATAACTATAATTGGTAAGATTTGACCCGACCCGGCATGGTCCATTTGGGTTGCATGGCATCATGCATTTGGATAGACTATAATGAGAGAAATAACACTTAAGGTTGGTTAATATATTATAAGTTCTAATATATTAATAAGGTTATTTAATTAGTATTGATCAAGAATTAATTTGGAATTAATTAAGTGATCAAAAGGAGACTAATTAAATATATGGGTTGATTGTGTAAATCATTCATTCTTATATATGTGGGCTTGTGATCTAAGATTTCTTATGTTGGACTAAGTCCATGGGGTAACCCATGGATACTCCATGGAGGTTAAAATCCATGGAGCATAAGGAATGGGTAAAGTTATGAGTTACATGGTGTAACCCTAATAGCCACCATATAAAAGAATCCCATGGCTCAAGAAATCGTGCACTAATGTGTGAGTGTGAGGGCTAGACGATTTCAAGGAGTGTTAAAGTTTCTCAAGTTATTCCAAGTGTATTTGGTGTTGTGTGAACCATTTGAGGTGTCACACTTGGGGCACTAGGCACTCAAGCTTCATGAAGACATTCTACATCAAAGAGGTATGTATTCTATCTTGTTATATTTATTATTTTGTATGCTAGATTAGGATAATACCTTGGATGTTCATAATTGTATGTATAATAGAGAAAACATAGATCCAAGGTATTTAGGGTTGCATGTACACTTAGGAGTGTTAGAATGCTCATAACCCAACAATCCCTTCCCGAGGGAGTGGAGGACTTTGTAGCTTACTGTGATGCATCTATATCAGAATTGGGTGCGATGTTGATGTAGAGAGGGCATGTGATAGCTTATGCATCGAAGCAGTTGAAGACTCAAGAGACGAGGTATCTCACCCACGATTTGGAGCTGGGGGCGGTGGTGTTCTCCCTCAAGATCTGGCGTCATTATCTGTATGGAGTCCGGTATACTATATACACGGACCACAAGAGTCTGAAGTACCTCATGGATCTGCCCAACCTGAATATGAGACAGAGGAGGTGGTTGGATGTAGTGAAAGACTACGACTGCAAGATTTTATATCACCCCGGCAAGGCTAATGTGGTAGCCGATGCCTTGAATCGTAGAGCAGAGAGTGCTCCGATTCGAGACGTATGTATGAGGATGACGGTGATGACTCCAGTCCTAGATACCATCCGAGAGGCTCAGGTGGAGGCTGTGAGGCCCGAGAACCTCAAGAGGGAGCGAGTGATCAGACAGGTTTCCAAGTTTGAGACGGGTATTCGGGGGCTTAGTACTTTCCGTGGGCGGATTTGGGTGCCCTATACAGGTGGAGCTCGACGTATACTGATAGAGGAGGCACATAGATCGAGATTCTCGATCCATCCAGGAGCCACTAAGATGTATTTAGATCTGAGGAGAGATTACTGGTGGCCCTGTATGAAGAGGGATGTGGCATGGGTAGTTGAGAGATGCTTGACCTGTCGCCGGGTTAAGGCGGAGCACCAGCGTCCACATGGCCCGTTACAGCCTCTAGAGATTCCCCAGTGGAAATGGGAGCAAATTTCCATGGATTTTATCACCAAATTATCGAGGACCGCGCGGGGTGTCGACGTGATATGGGTGATTGTGGACCGGTTGACGAAGAGTGCTCCCTTTCTTGCTATCAGTTAGAGCTCTTCCGCAGAGACGTTGGCCGAGATTTATGTGAGAGAGGTGGTGGCGCGGCATGGGGTGCTGACTTCGATTATGTCAGATCGGTATGCGCGTTTTACTTCCAGGTTCTGGAAGAGGTTTCATGAGGAGTTGGGTTCCCGATTGCACTTCAGTACCGTATACCACCCACAGACAGACGGGCAGAGCGAGCGTATGATTCAGACACTCGAGGACATGCTGCGTGCATGTTTCATGGATTTCGGAGGAAGTTGGGACACCTATCTGCCCTTGGCTGAGTTTTCTTACAACAACAGCCACCATTCCAGTATTGGCATGCTTCCCTTCGAGCTCCTTTATGGGAGGAGGTGTCAGACTCCCATTTGTTCGAGAGAGGTAGGGCAGCGAGTGATGGGTGGCACTGAGATAGTGCGGAGGACGACTGAGCAGATTCAATAGGTCAGACATAGTTTACTGACAGCCCAAAGTCGCCAGAAGAGTTTCGCAGATCGGCGATGATCCGAGTTAGAGTTCGAGGTTGGAGATTTTGTCCTCCTGAAGGTGTCCCCATGAAAAGGGGTGATCCGAGTCAGGAAACATGGCAAGTTGGGGCCCTGATATATTGGTCCTTTCTGAGTAATCGCCAGAGTAGGTAAGGTAGCTTACCGGTTAGAGCTACCTGCGGAGTTGAGCCAGATTCATAACACCTTCCACATGTCTCGGTTGAGGAAGTGTGTAGCCGATGACACGGCAGTGGTGACATTAGAGGACATTCAGGTGGATGCGAGCCTGAATTATATTGAGATATCGATTGCGATTTTGGATCGGAAGGTGAAGGTTCTGAGGAACAAGGAGGTGCCCTTGGTTCAGGTCCAGTGGCAACATCGGAAGGGGTCCGAGTGCACTTGGGAGCCAGAGTCTGAGATGCACGAGCAGTATCCAGAGTTATTTTCGGAGCCAGACTTCGAGGGCGAAGTCCGATTCTAGTGGGGGAGAATTGTAACATCCCAAGACCAGGTATGCCTTATAAGCCCTTTTTCTTTTGGTAATTGTCAAGTTTGGCCCTTATGTGAGAAAAGGTGGTAAATGAGTACATGGGGCGTACGCGTGTGTACGCTCAGCGTACTCATGTGCATGTTTTTGACGCGGAGGCCACCTAGTACGTTGGGCGTACCAGAGGGTACGCTGGGCGTACTAGGCCCAGAGTGAAAACCCTAATTTAGAGTGTGTCCCTATTTAAAGGACATGATGGCCTCATTTCTGGACACCATACCCAGATATCAACCCTCTCAAACCTTAATTTCTCGTCCTTGGAGCTTGTGTGTCCATTTGTGAGCTAAAAAGTGTTCTTGTGGTTTCTTTGGAGTGAAGAAGGAGCCGTGAAGAGGAAGAAGTGAGAGTCCAAGCTTTGGATCTGAGCTTATATGTGGTTGGAGCTTCAGTTAGAGGTATAAAGCTCAAAGCTTTCACCCTTTTGATTTGTGCATCATTTTAGTTCATTTTAGGGTTTTTGGTCCCAAAGTTGGATGCTTTATGAGATATTGAACTCCATAGCTTACTATCAGCTCCTTTGAGTATTTTTAGTAGTGTAGAGTCATAAAAATCGAGACTTGGACGTTAAAACCAAACCATGCATGAGTTATGAGCACTTTTGAGAATAGAAAGTGAGACTTTTGGTGTTTGTGACTTTTTCAGCCATGCAAAGGCTTAAAGTCACAGACTTTATGGAGTATGAGCCTTTAGGGAGTCCAGATCTGAGATTTAAGCTAAGGTCTTAACGGATTTAAGACCAAATGAGTAAGAAGAGAAAAATTGGGACGTACGCTAAGCGTAATCCCAGTACGCGCAGCGTAGGGTCGCGAATCCTCGATGCCTGCATGGCGATGGAGTACGCCCAGCGTAGAGGGCTGGCACGTGCGGCGTACGCGCTGCTGTTGACTTTTAGGGTTGGTCAATTTGTGGACTATTAAGGCCATGGAAGGGTAAAATGGTCTTTTATCCTTCTAGGAGTTTGTAGAAGGGTTAGTCTAGCTTCTTTGAGAGTCGTTATTAATCAGAAATAATCATCGTATGTGTTAGGCGGAGGCTAGACCGGTGATTTGTGTTCAAGGTTATCCGATTTATTGCGAGGTGAGTCTTCTCACTATACTTACCATGAGTGGTATCTTTGTGTGACCGAGATGCCTTATGTGCTTACTTGTGTATTGTGATATCCTGCATTATGTCTTTGTGATTTATGCTGAGTATTATTATTATGAGCTTACTGAGTTAGGACCAGAGGGTCTACCCGAGACACATTGACCGGAGGGTCGTATTGAGTTAACCTTGAGTGGCCAATGTGATGTGTGTGGTATTCTAGGGAACTCACTAAGCTTCGTGCTTAATGTGTTATGTGTTATGTGTTTCAGGTACTTCTCAAGATCACGGGAAGGCGCCGGCTTGATTGTACACACGAGGCGGAGTCATATTTAGAGGATCATGGATTGTGTTTAAAATATTTTCTGATTATGTGTTTTTGAAAATATTGTCATTTGGGGTTTTGTGAACTGTGTTATGAGAATTACGTGATTTTTAAAAATGAAAATTTTGTTTGAAAATTTACGGTGTTACACTCAGATTGGTGCCAAGATGGTGAATACAACACCTCAGGTGTTTGCTTCAATGCATTCCCAAGTAGATGCACATATAATTTATTAGTTAAATGCAGTTCACTGAAACAAAAGGTAACCAATTCTTCATACTGAATAAAAATTTATATACAAACCACAAAACTTATCATATATTCTTTGATTTTCTATAATAAACATGAGATTGTATTTCCATTTTGGTACGAGAATGAGCTTCACATTCAGGGAAGGTTTAATGAACTATTCGTGGGTAAGACTTGTCTTTTTTTATAATATTTTATAATTTTGTTACTATTATAAATATGTAATTTTTCTTGTAAGTTTTGGGTGGGTCAAATTTGCAATATTGTCCCATTGACATCAATAGCATTGCCAGTGCAATGTATGCCAAACAACATGTATTCTCTCTTTCTTCTAAAGCTTCTTATGCAT
This sequence comes from Lactuca virosa, assembly GCF_052849685.1. Classification (NCBI taxonomy): domain Eukaryota; kingdom Viridiplantae; phylum Streptophyta; class Magnoliopsida; order Asterales; family Asteraceae; genus Lactuca; species Lactuca virosa. The sequence goes on from NC_136434.1 coordinate 288,183,724, forward strand.
GTCAATAGGATTAAAAATATAGGAGATTACAGATGAAGTTTTAACTCCATCATCTGAAATGCATGAAACCTTGTCTTTTGACTAGGAAACAAAAGAAACTAATGAGGACATGAATTTTACAACCAGTACCCAGTATCCTCAGACTCTTAAAGATGATTAAGATTCTATCAGGTTTGTATCCATTATAATTGATCATGTCAATATAATTTACTTTTAACAAGATTTTTGCGGGTATCTCTTATTGTGGATCATAACACCCGTATTCTCGATGCCAACAGGTATTGTTTGCAAGTTTTTTAATTTAATAAAACTTAAATTACAAAGACAAAATATGCAAAATGATCTCTAAAAGCTCTACTTCCATTTATTTAATCTATTAGAGGTATGACTTGCATCCACTTAAGAAAATAGAATGTGCTTTCCTTTATTTGACTATTACAGCTGACCTGTTACTTTAATCTTTCAAATGATCACTCCATGGAGTCGTCAAAAAGGGATTTGCAGAAAATACAAAAATTGGGCATATTGATACTCTGGTGGATGCTTATGCCAATTGTGGTCGGGTAACTTTTAGTAGGAAGGCCTTAATGATTGCAGTTTGTGCTTAAAATGGATTCTCCACAAAAAATACTCAAATTATTTTCAGCCATGGTGCAAAATCCAAATGTTGTGACTTTGTCCATAGTTCTATTGGCTTGTGCTTATTTAGGTGCACTATTTCTGTTCTCATTTTAGCAATGCACTTTCATGGATGGGTGTAAAGGTATTCATTCTTGACTAGATTGTACAGAAACTAATATGTATAATAATTTTGACCAGATTACCCTCATTGTATATATATTAAATTTTTTTTTTTAAATTCACTCATTATATATATTGACAAAATTTTGACTAATAAGCTGTAATGAAAAAAATATTGTAGGGTTTCAAAGTACTCCATGGATTATGGAAATGGGCCCCCTTGATGAAGTGTAGGTTAAAAGCCCAAGACTTGTCTTTTTCCCTATAAATAGTCATGTATTATTCATAATTAGGGTTAAGAGTGAGACAAAATGTAGCCGCCACGTTGTGAGGTTTTTAATGTAGAGTTAGATTATTTAGTCTATTCTGAAAAGTGTAATCCATTCCTCATGTTTTAAATAAATCGAGTGATCATTCGACATATCTTCATATTTGTATTTGTTCTTATTTTCCGCATCTTGTTCATCAAATCACAATTAGGGTGTTTAATCCTAACAAGTGGTATCAGAGCGGGTCTTTGAAGATCTATTGATTTTTGAAGTATTGGTTCTTGGTTTGATGGTTTTCTGCACAAGTTATTGAAGATTATTGGTGTTTTGAGGTTTTGGAATCAAAATTATGTTCAAGTTACTGTTCATGAAGATATATGGTGTTCTTCCCTGTTCATAGTGGTATTTTTTTTCTCTCTTCTTTGGATCTGATTTGCTTTGAGATCAAAATCTTTTGATTCAATTATTTTTCTATAAATCCTCGTTTGAGTCCAAATCGTGTTCCACTCTTATTCAATTTTTTTTTTGGATCTGATTATTATTCATTCAACTGATCCAATACCATTTTTTTCTTGAGCCCATTATCGTCGTTTACTGACACATATATCGTTATTGAAATTAGGGCTGTGCATGGGTCGGTTTTGGATCCCAACCCCACCCAACCCGTAAATGATCGGTTTCTGGTTTTCAGAACCCAATAGGATCGGTTTCTGGTCGGTTCGGTTTCTCGGTTTCTGATATCGGTTTGGGCGGTTTCTCGGTTTCTTGGGTTCAACCCATACACTTACGGTTTCTGGGTTTAAACCCATGGGTTTTGGGTTTGAACCCATTTTCCAGAAATGGAACAATTAGTTAAATAATTCAAAAAACACCTAATTGAAGTTAAATACTTCAAAAAAGATGAGTTTTACAACAAAATTGTCTATTACAACCAAACACACAATCAAACTAAAACACAAAGTCCGAAATTGTCGATTAGACGATTACAACCAAACACACAATCAAACTAAAACATAAAGTTCGAAATAGTCAAATAGTCGATTACAACCAAAAGTCCAAAACACGCAAACACAAATCTTCAATCCACATCCATGTAAATCTCTTCACCAATTCCCCATTCATCTACAAACCAAAAAACATTAGTATTGATCAATGATTATTGAGTAATAAACTTGTGTAAAAGTATAAAATTATAATAATTGAGTTATAAACCTTTAAAATTCAAGTAAAATCCTCACCCATGCAATTCCCTTGACCACACCCCAATTCCTCTACAAACACAAAAGTACAAAACAATATTTATCAACATTTCACTGCAAGATTTATCAACATTTCACAGCAATATTTATCAACATTTCACAGCAAGATTTAAGCAATATTTCACAGCAAGATTTAAGCAAATATTTCACAGCAAGATTTATCAACATTCAACAGCAATATTTAAGCAAATTGACACAAAAGAGGCACATTACACAAAACTAAGTGAGGAACGAAATCAGAAGTCACGAACCCAAATCAGGTTCACAGCAATATTTAAATGCTTGCAACGAGGTCACGAACCCAAATCAGAAAAAAAAACGAAATTAGAGGCAAATTGACAAAAAAGAAATAGAAATCAGACACATTCTACATGAACACAACATTCACTCATTCAGAACATAAACACACAGAAATCAGAAAAAAAAAACGAAATCAGCGACACATTGACACATTCTACATGAACACAGCATTCAGAAATCAGAACATAAACACAGCAAGGGAAATCAGAAAATAAACACAACATTGAAATCAGAAATCAGTTGTAAACGAGGCACATTACACAAAACTAAGTGAGGAACGAACCGTATTTGACGATTCAGAGGCGTTGCAGGTCTCGTTGGTGGCGCCGGAGGCTTGGGGTTCCGTTACTGCGTTACAGGTCTCGTTGGTGGCTTCGGAGGCTCGGATCCTCGGATGTGTGTGAGCGGCTGAGCGCCGGAGGACGGAGGACCTTCACTTCACTCTTCAGTCGTCTACTCGTCTTCAGTGGGATGCGCCGATGGGGAATGGCGGAATGCGAGACTGCGAGTAGTCGAGTACCAAGTAGGGCAAAACGAAAACGGGAGTAAATGACCTAGGCTTATTTTATTTATTTTTATTTTTTTAATATACATATATATATATATATATATATATATATATATATATATATATATATATATATATATATATATATAATAATCAGTAAAAAGCATCGGGTTTGCGGGTTTACTGGGTCGGTTTCTCAGTTTTTAAAGAGGGGTCGGTTTCTCGGGTTGTTGGGTCGGTTTCTGGATGCAAAACTGAAACCGAACCCGAAAAGTCGGTTTTTACAAATTTAAAACCCACACCGTCGGTTTTGATTCGGTTTCGGTTTCGTCGGTTTTTGTCGGTTTCTCGGTTTCTTGGTTCGGGTTTGCTCACCCCTAGTTGAAATTGTAAGTTCAAAATTAAGCGTTCAACTTCATGTCGATTAAGCGTTCTTATGTTCTGCTGGATTTCATAATTCTCGATTTCTTGTTTAATTTATTAATCGATTTGGTCTTTGAATATGATTTCATGTATCTAACTGTTTGTAACTTGTTCCCACCCGTGTTCTTTTACCTGTTCCACATCGACTTTGTTTTCTAATTGATAATGATTTTTCTGGATGTTATTAAACGTGAATCATCTCTTGTTATGATCGATTGTTATTTTGGGGTCCAAAATTGTGATTCGATGTTCTTGAGTTTAAAGAACAGATGAAGTATTGTCAAGAACAGATGAAGATGGTGATGAATTTGATTGAAAGTGGTGTTTGATCTGGAAATCGATTTGTGTAAATGAATTTGGTGTTTTTCAAGTATTTCAATCGGAACTAAAATTGGATGTCTCTTTTCTGAATATTGATATCACGTAAAAAGTGTTTAACTGCTCAAATCGGAATCGTGTTGATAAATGGTACGAATCGGAATTAGATTGGATATTCATCAGAACTAAGGAAATAAGTGGTCAAAATCTGAACCGTTCTTATGGTAATAAACTATTTGGCAATTGGAATTAAGGGGATATGAAGTTAATTTCAGAACTGTTTCTCACGAGAATGGACATTTTCGGAATTGAAGTGCAGGTCTTGGAATCGTAACTCACATCAACGATCGGAATAGAATCTGTGTTTGGAACGATTGGGGTTAATCGGAATATTATGATCATAAGTTTGCAATTGCCAGTCAAGCAAAATGTCAAAATCAAATTTGTGTATCTCATACAAACGATCTCACTGCGAACCAACGAAATCAGTTGGAATGCGAACGAATCGAATTTCAATTGGGTTGACCAACGAAAAGTCAAAATTGATTCACCTGCGAACGTTCGCTTTTGGTGTGTAATCGACGGATTCGGAACGAAAGGTGGGACTAGACTCGGATTCGGACTCGAGATCCTGTGCTCGGAACGAATGGGTTGATCGGTGTTATGAAATTGATTGGAATCGTATTTGTGGTTTCGTTTGTGAACACTCGTATGAGTCACCGTTCGTGTCGTGTTCTTTAAATCAACGCTATATTGGGGAAGATGGTTCATGTTATATTTTTGGTCCCTGAAACTTCAACGATTTGACACTTTTGGTCCTTGTTGTTTTCACAGCTTGGCGATTATGGACCAATTCTAGAAATTGTTACAATTAAAAGGGAAATTGATGCAGAGTTACATTTTCAGTCACATAATTTCAGCAAAGTGACAATTTCGGCCCATTTTTCAAAAAGTTTGAAAATTTGAGGGCTGGTGAACAATTTTGGATTTTTAAACGCACATATTTTTTTTCGTGAACAGAAAATTAAGGATTCCATCAAGTCTTGGCGGTTCGGAAAGTCGTTTTTCGTGATAACGTCAAATTTTCTCGACTTTTTCGGATTTTATACTTCATCATCTATATCATTTTGTCACGGGGGAGCATAGTAATTTTTTATCCATTCAAGATCATTCTCATGACCATTTGAAGGCTTTATAATCACGTTTTTTATTATAAATCGGGGGAGAATTTGGTATGACCATTCGAAATTGGATTTGTGACTTTTCAAATTTGAAGATTTTTTTATAAAGCTTGTGGTAGAAATATGAAGGTAGCTTTTATAGTAGCAGTTCCTCATCGAGCTCTTCTAAAGCTTTTACAGAGAAGTATCCTTTACAATAACAGTTCTTCATCGAGCTCTTCTAAGGACTTGTTATATCTCCGACTTCTAGTATTTTCTCGATCAAGTGGTGTTACGAATCTTAAAATTTGGGTTATTACATGATAATTTTTGGTGGCTTATATCATTAGGTTATTTGAAGATCATTGTGACTTGGAGGGGGAGTTCTTCAAAGACAAGAAGTGATTTGGTTTCTTAATTATGAAATGGGTTTTTATGACGGGTTTAGTTTTCTTGAAGATCTTTGGGATTACATCAGAAAATGAAGTTTAAAAACATTACTTCAGTGCTTGGTTTATATATATATATATATATATATATATATATATATATATATATATATATATATATATATACTAGAACCCGTTTTTGAATACTATTGAAGAATCAAGATTTGTGGATTGCTTCAAATATTCCTCGTTGCGAGATCTTTTCTTATTTGCTAGATCCTTGTTTTGGAAGTTGAAACATTGTCATCCATTCCATACTTTGAGGGGGAGATTGCAGGGTTTCAAAGTACTCCATGGACTATGGCAATGTGCCCCCTTGATGAAGTGTAGGTTAAAAGCCCAAGACTTGTCTTTTCCCTATAAATAGTCATGTATTATTCATAATTAGGGTTAAGAGTGAGACAAAATATAGCCGCCACGTTGTGAGGTTTCTTATGTAGAGTTAGATTATTTAGTCCATTCTGAAAATTGTAATCCATTCCTCATGTTTTGAATAAATCGAGTGATCATTCGACATATCTTCATATTTGTGTTTGTTCTTATTTTCCGCATCTTGTTCATGAAATCAAAATTAGGGTTTTTAATCCTAACACCTTTCGATTTGTTTCATTCCTACGATTTGTTCCTTTCTTCGATCAGCTATCTCAAGACGGGCAGCAAATAGTAATTTCCGTCTATTACTCTTTATCTAGCAACGGACGGCAAATAGTAATTTTCGTCTATTACTCTTTATCTGGAAGCGGACGACAATTAGTTTCATTTAACGAATAATGTTTTCTCTAGATATGCTATTAAAACTTTGTACTTTAGCCTAAAAACGAAAAAAGTTATATTTTTTAGTTTAAATTGAAAGATCTAGTAGGCTCAAGAGTCATATTAAAATGATATTGCTAGATAACATATGATCCTGAGGGTCACACTAACAACAACTTGATACTATTTATTATTTATTAGAAATTGATTTTAATAAATATTCATAAACTCTTATAATAAATTGAGAAAATATTTATTTCAATGAACTAATTATTTTACAATACAAGTAACACATTATTTCGTAAGGTAAGAATTAATAAGTCATGTACAACATTTTGGACTTGGAAAGCCTTTTTGTGTTTTAGCAAAAGACAAAGTTTATATCTTATAAACTTTGAATTTATAAAATATAAACTCTTCTTTTTCTTTTTTACTCCATGGTTGGCCATGCATGAGGAAAAAAAAAGAAACATGGCTTTCTTATTTGTTTAATCAAAAGAATTCAAAATATGGTGCATGCTTGGGGACAATGTTGTCAAAAGAGCTTAATGGTTAAGGACTCTTGGATTAACATTCTACTTTAAATAATGGAGAGTGGATTCAATCTTATTCATTCCTTTCCTATGAAATCCGAGAGCTCTTCCTCCCATCTCCATATTCTCTCAAGTCTTGCACTTGGAAGATAATTGTTGCTTGCATCCTCTCTTTAAGTCCTAATCTTGTTTTAACTTAAAGCTTAAGAGTTGTAACTAGCATTACATCAAGTTGGAACATTTTTGGTGTATCAATGGTTCATCCTCTCTCCATTGACTTTCAAGCCTCCCCTAGAGGACCCAAAGTTCTTCAAAGGTTGTTGCTTTTTCTTCCTTTCTATGGTTGTGCTTCAAATCTTTCTTCTACTTGCAGGATGATCCTTGGTGGCTAATAAAACGTTTATGTTATTTATAAAACTCAAGTCTTCCATTTGCCATTATTTGTAGTTTTTGAAACTATTTTTTAAATAAAACCCAACATATATATATATATATATATATATATATATATATATATATATATATATATATATATATATATATATACTATGTTAATTTGGTTACAAGTAATAATATGTTGCTAATATAGGTTAAATATGAAAGTATATTGCTATTATAGTTTAAATATGAAAGTATGTTGTTATAGACAAATAATTATTGGGCAGTGATTAGTTTTTGTTAGGCGAAAAGTTAGGTCGGTGCGACTGTAATTGTATATGATAGTAAACGGAAATCACTTCCTCCAATATGAAAGTTTTTTCATTTGTTGTTCAGACTTTTTAAAAGGAATCAAAATATGTTTTCTGTTTTACCAATTCATAAGTCAAATATTTATAATCATTTAATGTAAGATACTTGTTATTTTTAATTATTTCAGAACAATTATGATAAAAAAATTATTTCATCACATTCATAATCAAATAAATAGTTTATTGTTGACGAATAGTTTTTTTTCAATGAATTGTTTCATTTAGGCGATTAGTTTATATAAACTAAATCGAAAAATATCATTACCATTTTAATACATATCGATGAGGTTTATACAAAATTTGATCTTATATAGCACGCAAAACTTCCTAACACACCACATTTGATGTGTGCAATCCTCTTCCCTTATATTGTTTTGTAGGTTTCACTAAGACTTTTGTATTCTCACTAAGACCTTTGTTTATTCGGCATAATCTTGCAAGATTTCAAATTTTTTTAGCTCTATAACTTGAAATCGAAACCCACGCCAATATCAGTTCATATTTTGTCAAGTATACAAGTATTTCGTTGATATTTCTTTCGACGACTCCTTAAAAAAATTATCAAATTGATCAAGACATATTTTGTCTTTTAAATGACCAAAAGAACAACAAACATCCGACCTACAAAAAATGCAAAATTCACATAAAGAAATTAAATGAGCATGACTTGGATGCCTGCAGTCTTAAACTTGGCTAAACCACCACATCTGGAAAAACCTTTATCCCTTCATTGGACCCCTTCCATCATCTTTTCAAAATTCAAGAATAACTGCAAAAAGATATACATAAAAGGAGTACATCAAATCCATCTTCAATAATAATAATAATAATAATAATAATAATAATAATAATAATAATAATGAATATTCACATCCCAAAATAATAACAATGAAAAATACATCGCATGTATTGTTTCAAATAGAACCTATTGTAGGTTTTGCCTTAAATCGAACCCATTAGTAAAGATCAAACCCAAAACTTGTAACCAACTTTCCATGATTTGCACAAATAAGAACAAAATTCAGAACAACCAACATCCGACCTACAAAATCCGAAACCATTATCTAATACTCAAACAAAAATAGAGTAAAAACCCAATCCCAGAGATAAATCGAACCATACCTGACCTGCAAATACAGATTCTGATCAGCACACCTGTAATTTTTTGGGTTTAATCAATAAGAAGTTCTAAACGAAATCAAATCATAATAACATAAGATGAAAAATCAAAAATCAGATTGATTCAAATCGATTTAGGGTTCAAAGAAAACAAAATAGAAAAAGGAAAACTCACACAGATACACAAAAAAAACACATAGATACCTACACAAATGAGTTTCGGGTGGAGGAGAAAGGAGTGATTTCACGATACCTGAAATCGAAGGTGGTGATGGTGGTGATTTCACGATACCTGAAATTGAATGTGGTGATGGTGGTGAACCAACGTTGGTGATGTCGTTTATTTAGGTAGAGTATTAAGGGTTTTCTTAGGGAGAGAGAGAGAGAGAGAGAGAGAGAGAGAGAGAGAGTTGAGAGGGTAGAAGAGAGAAATATGGATGGAGAAAGAGAAAGATCTGTGTGAAGCTAGAGAGATAGAGAGAGAGAGAGAGAGAGAGAGAGAGTAGAGGGTAGAAGAGAGAGAAAAATATGGATGGAGAAAGAGAAAGATCTGTGTGAAGCTACAACGATCCATGTGAAATGTTTACCAACCATTGGATTGTAGGAAGTTATCGATGGCTAGCATTAAAGATGGACCTATCCATGTGATTTACCAACCTTTCCAGATTTCAAAAATTCATCAAGCGTTGAACATTTTTCCATCAGGCTCTAGGGGTGTTGATCGGGTAATTTTTTCGGGTATCGGGTAATTCAGATTTTTCAGGTAAAAAAAATACCCGTTACCCGACCCAAATTAAATTCGGGTAATTCGGGTTTGGGTAATTCAGGTATCGGATCGGGTTTTGGTAATTCGGGTATTACCCGAAATATATATATATTTTTTTTTAATTTCACTTGAAAATAAATTTAATGAAATAAATACGTCATGCTTTATTAGTCTTGTTTATATAAACAAACGAGGCATAAACGAAGTTACTCAAGCTTTGAACATTGAGATTTTTTAGTCAATAATACCTGAGATATCAAGTAACTTTTTAACAACTTAATCTAATCTAATAAGATGTTAAAAAAACAAATACTTAAAGATCTTAATTTAAAAGTTTAAAATGTTTAAGATAATTGTAGCCATAAGTTTTGCCATGTTCTGAAGTTTCCTCAAGATAATGAGTTTGTTAGTTGCAATAAAAACTATAATCTAGAAAACAGTTAAGTTTTAAAGAACATGATGATATATAAACAATTACTTTTAATATTGCTAGTGTCATATTGTCATAATAAAAGAGATTCATGTTTTACAATAATGATAGTTAGTTTAAGCGTGATCAAATACCTGCTACAGAGTACAAGCTCTAAAAAAAAGAATTTTTAAAATAATTTGGGTAATTCGGGTAAACCTGAAACCCAACAAACGTACCCTTTACCCGACTTGAAAAAAATCGGGTTACCCGATTACTCGAAAAATTTTACCCGATACCCGAAAAATCGGGCGGGTAATTCGGGTATCGGGTATTTTCGACAGGGCTAGGCTCTACAAGTTGTATTTAAGAAAAAAAATTAAGACATTCTAAGTTTCATTGTAAATGAAGCTTAACAAGTTGTAATTAAGACATTTATTATGTATGGTTTATAATATGGTATAGAATATATATATATATATATATATATATATATATATATATACATATATATATATATATATATATATATATATATATATATATATATGGCTAGGTTATTTTGTTTCTTACATTTATTGTGTGCTAGAATGCACCAATAGAAATTTAGTAAATTAAATAATTATTTAATTAAATAAATATAGATATTAAATGATTTCCATAATTATATTTATATTAAATGATATCCATAATTATAATTCTCTTTTTATAGAAACTAATTAAATATGTCATTAATCTCAGCAATAACATTCCTTCAGAATGAATTCGCATCTAGGTTTTAATATATGCGTTCGTATTTTGTTTCAGGACTCATTCACTTAAAATACAATAAAGTTGTATGGAATATGAAGAACGAGAGTGTATTCTACTAGAATACACTTTCATTCTGCTGGAATATACTCTCATTCTTCTAGATATGAATTCATTCTGAAAGAATATTATTGTTGACATTAATGACGAATTTAATTAGTTTCCATAAAAATGAATTATAAGTATGGATAGCATTTAATATACATATAATTATTACTAAATTCTTATTGGTGCATTCTAGCACACAATAGATGTGAGAAACATTTGAACCTACCTCTCTCTCTCTCTCTCTCTATATATATATATATATATATATATATATATATATATATATATATATATGTATATATATATATGCCGAGAATTATTCCATCAAGGTACACTGTGAAAATCAAATTTCTTTCCCTTATACTTTTATAGTCTTCTTCGACTATTGTGCTACTTAATATTATGCATTGCATGAAACCAAGTACTCAGGCCTATCTCTAGGCGCTCATCAACATATGAGCTAATTCTTTCTTAGATCGTTAGTTACAAACCCTTTACTTTTCCTTTCATTAATGACCAAAATGGGAAGAGGAAATCAACTCATTATGTCTCTCATCGGGTCCCAAGAAGCGACTCTCTTAGGCCACTATTTCGTGATTGGAGATACCACCCAATAGTGCCTTCCTTATGTCTAGACTGTTTCCTTTAACTATTATGCAATTCACATTCAAAATATGCATGGAACTTCATTCTACGAGCCAATAATATTGGCTCTCATCAAACCACTTGGATTATGGTGACTTGGTAAGGCATGTGGAAGATACAGTGGATAACCTATTGACTCATGTTCAAATCCTGACACTACTCAGCCCCTGTGGCCATGGAGGTTCTCCTGTAGTGACTCCATGTCATGAGGCATAGTCTCATGTTTGCAGCGGGAGATTAGTCGTTGCGTGAAAACTAGCCTGAAAACCCTCGTTAGGTAAGTTCCCTTTCCAAAAAAAGATTGGCTCTCATCAATGTATATATATGTCATTCAATGCATACTTCATAAAACATAAACTTTACTACACATAAAGATTTATGAATTTCATAATACAAGAGCAAGAAACTTATACTTTTCATGTGATGAAGGCTTGTACCTTTGTCTATAACAATAATTCTACAAAATTAAATATTAATTTCAACTAATAATTTTCTAATCTTAATACTGATGGAATATGTGCATACAATCAAAGTGTCACAAAGACAACAAAATCATATAATTAGAAAAAATATCACACAAGAGGATCATAAGTTTAAAATCAAGTGCAACTTAAACAACCATGGATATAAGAAATTGAAAATATACCCTTGCAGCATTCATCTTCTTTCTATCTAGTTGTACGAATGTGTGGAATCCAAACCATGATTCCTATATAGTAGTAGTAACCTAGAACAAAATCAACAACCACTTGACAACTCTTAACCTCCAGAACACCTTGAACACAAACCCTAGGCGATTAGGGTTTATGTTTGTGCTATGCATCGTGTAGGTAGAAGGGACGTGACATGTTTTTCGAGGAAGATAAGGATTGAGAGGAATGATAGAGGTAAAGCTGAAATGCAAAAGGATATTAGTCAAAATTCCAGGTTTAGGATCCTCTATTCATAGGGGAGGGGTAAGAGTCATTACTTAGTCACTAGTTAATTATCCATAGGATTTGAAATTCTAATCTTCCATTTTAAATTCTTTAAGATCTATAAGTTTCTATTAATTTATTAAACACTAATAAATTAACAAAATAGATCCTTAGTATCCTCTCTTATCAATTTTTGCTTATATGTATCCTTGAATGTAACCCAAAAGGACCCTGTTATTAATAGTAATATTACCAAATTGTTGTGACGGTGGACATTATTTTCGTTAGTCTCCCATTTACAAAAGTCACCAAAACTGTGTGGTCCAATATTATCTAATAGTAAAGAGAGAGTGTAACATCTAATGCAACAATTTTACTCAGATGATGTAGTTATGAGACAATCCTTAGATCAGTTATAAATATTCATTTGTTCAACAAAATATCTATATGAACCTGAGACTTGGAAGAAAGTAAATCTTAGTGGTTATGATTATGTTTCTTAATAGAGATTTGTGATGACCAAATCAGATTGAACTATTGATTTAATTACCTCAGTCACAGCTTGGCCAACCATTTGATGTCAACACGAAATCATCGAGGGGGGCCGAGATATCGCTTCTCTACTAAGGGCAGAAGAAACAGATAAACTTCGTCTACATAGACCCCTGCCTACTCATCATGTGATATCTGGACATTCCCTATATGGCTTTCAGTTATAGAAAATGCTGGAGAAACCAAGGCATAACAGACTGCAGAACTAAAGTCTCATTCATATTTTTTTTAAGAATATAATATATTAATATCTTAGAATCACTTGTGAAAATATCCAAGAAGTAATCTCTAAGTGCGGATTACTCCAATAATTAATCTCTATTTATTACTCATGAGTATTAGTCACATGTTTATGATATGTCAATATACAACATTTAGGTCCTTATAATTCCTACCCTAAGAGGATTTTGTCTCCGGAATCGCATCATAGTCCACTAAATCGGGGTACTGATTCTTCATTTACTCTTTTGTCTCCCATGTCATGTTTGGACCTAAAATATGTTTCCATTTTACAAGGATCAATTCCACCATCTTATTCCTTAGTCTTTTAATCTTCGTTTCAAGTATTGTCTCGAGTTCCGTAGCAAGTCGACTGTAAGCTTCAATTTTTAAATATTGAATGGGATGATGTTCTCTTTTTTTTCATGATACTTTTTGAAATAAAAAACATGGAAGGTATCATTGTATACCTTGAAGTTCATGAAAGATCTAGTATGCTCAAGAGTCATATTAAAGTGATATTGTTAATTAACATATGATCCTAAGGGTCACACTAACAAGAACTTGATACAATTGATTATTTATTAGAAATTGATTTTAATAAATACTCATAAACTCTAATAATAAATATGTATGAATTAATAAGTCATACACAACCTTTTGGACTAGGTGAGTCTTTTTGTCTTTTCCGAAAAGACAGTTTATATTTAATAAACTTAGTTTATAAAATTTAAACTCTTCTTTTCTTCCTTTTTACTCTATGGCCAAAAATAGAGTTAGGAAGAGAGGTGATGTTTTTTGGTTTGTTTAATCAAAACAAAATAAGGTATGGGGCATGTATGGGGGACAACCTTGTCTAAAAGTGTAATGCTTAATGACCTTTAGATTAAGTGTACACTTTAACTAGCTTAAAGGCTTTCATTTTGGCCTTGCCTTTTCTCTAGAAATTATCGAAATCTCCTCCACTCTCACTCTCTTTCTCTCTTTCAAAGAATAGAAGTGTTAGAAGTTGTTTTTTGATCTATTGGAAGTAATACTTGGATATTTGCTTCCAAGCTTAAGATTTTACCAAAAGACTAGCATCTTGATGTCAAGTAGGCAAATTGTTGGTGTATTATAGGTTCCATGTTCTTCATCAAAACTCAAGCCTCCAAAGAGGACCCAAAGAACTATGAAGGTTGTCATTTCTTCATCCTTTCTATGGTTGGTGTTTTTATCTTTCTACAACTTGCAAGATGATCCCTGTTGGGTGTAAAATAGCTTATGTTATTTTTGAAATTCAAGTCTTCCATTTGATATCTTTCTAGTTTTTGAAACTAATTTTGAAATAAAGCCCAACAATTGGTATCAAGATCCACCTTGCAAGTTGTAATGCCCATGTTTCTAGGCTAGGCATTTATATTGACATTATAGTCTAGGTTAACCTTTGTAACTCATTTTGAAGAAATGAAAAGGAATTATGTGAATATTATGTGAATTATGTGTTTTATGCTTAATTATTAGGGCTTAATTAATTAAGAATAAAAATGAGCGTCAAAAATTAAATTTTAGATAAAGCCGATATCTATTAGGAAACTTGTAGTGGGCGTGACAAGGATTACGGATATATAAAGAATGCCGAAATCCGAGTTATAACGAAGGAGTTATGACCTGTCGAAGTTTCGCGACAAACCGGCACGGGGCCGAATGTCGTAAAAAGTGAGTTTTTGATAAACTACTTTTTGGCCTTAGTGATCTAAACAAAACTTGTAGTGTTCGTTAAACCGAGAGTAAGTATAAAAAGAACGCCCAAATCTGACTTCGTATGAGGAAGTTATGATTTTTCGAAGTTTCAGCTTACCAGTAGACAGCTAAAAACTCGAATTTTAGATCGAGTGATTTTTAGCCGACACGACCTAAACGAGAATCGAAGGTCTCGTAAATAGTAGCACAACGGTAAAAAGTCTGACAAAAACGGACGTCGGATGAAGAAGTTATGAATTTTTAACGGAATTCCTGTCCCGGTCTGTTAAAAATAATAATATAAAAATTAAAGTCAAAATTAGCCGACGAAGTCTAAACGAAAGTTGTAGAGCGTAATTTTACCTACGCGTGCATATAAAGAACGTCAAAAACGGAGCTCGTATGCGAAAGTTATGGATTTTATAAGTTTTTGCACAAAAACCGAGAAAATTCGGATAGCCACGATTTGCCATGTCACCCTCGCTTAGAACGTGCCACGTGTCACCTTCCCTCGCATGAACAGTAGTTGCGTGTCGGATTCTGATTCGACCGAAGGGAGGCCCAATCCGAAGCTCGCAGCTGGACCGAGCCTCGCACCTCTTAGCCTCCGAGCCTCGCAGATGGACCACTAGACCTCGGTCCAATCAGCAGCTGCCACCGAGGCCTTCGCACGTGCAGCCACCTGCACACCCTCGCCTGCGGACCCCACCACCAGAACCGACTTCGGACCCCTATAAATAGAAGGGTCCTGCGAGCCTTCTCGGGTACTTTTGGGATTTCACCATTTTTCACCCCTTTCTTCATATTTTCTTCATCTTAACATTCCCCAAAGCCCCGGTATCGATTATAATCCCCGGAATACGCCACGATGAGCCCGTGAAGCCCGAAAAATTTATCTTTTCGGTTTCTAAGCCCGACCTTTGCAGAGCCCGGTTTCTCAATAAAACTCCCGGTTTTATTAGAAACGAACGTTTTAGGAAACAAATTGCTGCCCGATTTTCATCAAAACATGTGAGTGTATAGTCACTTTCATTTTACACATAGATATGAAGTATTTACCTTATAATACGTGCTATGTGCAAATATATTAATTGTTTATTTGAGGTGACTGTTGAGTTGATGTTTTATACAAGTTTTAAACTGTATAAGTATTTTTATCTACAAATATGTTGGGTAGAACATGGGTAGATAGTGATGTGTGATAAAATAAAAGTAATGAGAGGCCTCGATGTGATTTGTGATTCAGTCATCTAGCGGAGTTTGGATGACGACCACAGACTTTCTAGACAGTCCAGTGGGAAACATTAGCAGGTCCGCAACATGTAGGTGTTAATGGACTAGAGTGTTCATTCGATGTACTACATCCCCCTCATGGTTGCCTTTAGGACATGTATGGCTGAGGAAACCCCTTAGCAGTAGTGTCCATCCCGATGATATTCTTTAGGCTAGGTCCCTTGTGAAAAGTGTTTAGGGACGTAAAGTGAGGATAACGGGAACGGGTAATCAGGGTTATTGTTGATTGGTGAACTTAATAAGTTTATTATTATTGTGGGTTGAAAACCCTATATGCTCACCAGGCTCCCAAGCCTGACCCACTCAGTTTGTTTATGATTACAGGTAGTGGACCCCGAGCATAGTCGGAGGATGACGTGAGATTTTTCGATTATAGGCCAGTAGTTGTAAATAACTGTAGTAAGGCTTATAATGTCTTGTTTATGCTTTTGATCTGTATCGGAACATGACATCCCGAGGTTTTGATATATATGGAAAATATATACCTTCTCAATGAAGGGTTTTGATAAACTTTTATCATATGTTGTTTGGGGACCAATTCCGCAACATCTTTTGAAAAGATTTCTCTGATTTTATTTTAAAAAGCATAAATTAAATCGGTCTTTTCTGGCCGAGAAATTAGGGGATGTCACAGTTGGTATCAGAGCATTAGTTTAAGCGAACTAAGAAATATCCTACAATTTCTAGATTTAAACTTAGAATGCTAAGTGATGATTGTGAGATGAGTTTCTACCATATTTTAGACATGAGCACTAGTTTATTTTAGGAAAGATGCCTAAAATGCCCTTATGTGCTAAATGCTATGTGTTTGCCATGTGTGCCATTATTTGTTCGGATCTATGGTCTGTTGCCGACCGGATCTGGAAACCTTATGTGTGTAGGATTCTAAGCGTATGATTACGAGATTAGAACTAACATGTAAACGTTTCGGAGTGATAAGGGAATTGAAATATCTAACAAGGATAAAGACCTAAATTCGCCTTATTTGGTATATAGATTGTAATGGCAAGAACTCGTAGTGGAGTTGCAAATGCAAACGGAAACAGGGATCAACAACCTCAACCCCAAGTAGTTGAGCAAGTACCTGTTGTAGGAGCTGCACCTGAGCCAATGACGATGGTTGGGGTACAAGCAATGATACAGACGATGCTGGATCGCCAAATGGAGGAGACGAGGCGATTACTAGAACAGAATAGGGAAGAGACTACGATACCTGTTGAACAGCCCGTACTGAATGAAGGGCAATCAGTAGGAGGGAACTATAGTGGGACTCTTGGTCAAGCCAACCCACCGATAGTTAGACAAAACAACCAGGATGGAGGAGCTGATGGACGCGGGTGCAAATATAAAGATTTCATGGCATCTAAACCACCATGTCTATCTGGGTGTCCGACACCGGTGGAAGTCATGAATTGGATCTCCGAAATGGAGACGATGTTTGAAAGTTGTGAGTGCAGCGACAAACAAAAGACCGCACTTGCAATTCCTCTGTTAAAGTCTGGTGTGTTGAGCTGGTGGAAATTACTAGCTGATTCGATGCCTAAGGGAGAAGCTAGTAAGATGTCTTGGGAAGATTTTGTGGTACAACTGAAATTGCAGTACTGCTCTGAGCAGGATCTTCTGGAAATTAATAATGAGTTCCAGAATTTAAAGAAGGGAAAGATGAGCGTTACTGAATACGCTGCTAGTTTTACTGAAAAGATGAAGCTTGTTCCTTACCTAGTTCCAACTGAACTCTCTAAGGTCAACAAGTTTGCCCTCGGATTACCAGCGGACTTTGGTCCGATGGTAAAACAAGCAACCACTTTGAAAGCCGCCATCTGGGCTGCTAAGAATGTGGAGGTTCAGATCAAAGAGAAGGGTCTGGAGAGGGCAGAAGTTGGTGAGAAGAGAAAATTTGAAGGAACTTCAGGTTCCAACAAGAAAAGCAAATTTTCTAAGTCTAAGAAGTTTGGAGGAGGAGGAAGTGAAGTGAAATGGTGTGAGAAGTGCAAGAAAAAGCACTCTGGGAAATGTAGCGAGGGGTAACTTGCTACAAATGTGGAAAGACTGGGCATTATGCCAACGTGTGTCCATCCGACAAGAGGGTATGTTTTGAGTGCCATGAAGAAGGGCATGTTTTTAAAGACTGTCCAAAGAGGAAGGATGCAGCAAAGCCCAATCTACCACCAAAGCCGAAGGCGAGAGCCTTTCAGATGACCCTTGAAGCTGCAAAAGAAGAAGTCGATGTCGCTTCAGGTACCTTTCTCGTAAACGAATTGCCTGCCCAAATTTTGTTTGATTCTGGAGCCAATTACTCCTTTATATCGCATGAATTTGGTAGAAAACTAGCTTTGCCTGTAGATAGACTAGTTAATGCCTTATTAGTCGAGATTGCTAGTGGCAAGTTTGTACCTGTTAGCCATCGTATGAAAAATATCCTCATTGACTTGGATGGGAATAAGTTCCACGAGGAATTATCGCCTATCGAGTTAAATGGATTTGACATAGTTTTAGGAATGGATTGGCTTAGCGCCAATGATGCCGAGATGTTATGTAGGAAGAAGATAGTAAAAGTAAACCCGCCAGGGAGAGAGTCGTTTATGGTGTACGGAGACAAACGCAGAGTAAACTCTGGAATCATTTCCCTAATGAAAGCCAGAAAGTGTTTGGCCAAGGGGTGTACATCATATTTAGCGTTCGTGATCGATGCTAAGAAGGAAAAGAAGGAGGTGCAGAATATTCTGGTGGTGTGTGATTATCTGGAAGTCTTTCCCGAAGATCTTCCCGGATTGCCCCCTGATCGACAAGTTGAGTTTCATATCGACTTGTTATCAGGAACGACGCCGATAGCAAAAGCACTGTATCGATTAGCGCCAACCGAAATGAAAGAACTTATGACACAACTTCATGAGTTATTGGACAAAGGTTTCATTCGACCTAGTTCATCACCCTGGGGAGCCCCTGTGTTGTTTGTAAAGAAGAAAGACGGGAGCATGAGAATGTGCATCGATTACAGAGAGCTGAATAAAGCGACAATAAAGAACAAGTATCCGTTGTCGAGGATCGATGATCTGTTCGATCAGTTGCAAGGTTCGAGCTATTTCTCGAAGATCGATCTTAGGTTCGGATACCATCAACTAAAGGTGAGAGAGCAGGATATCGAGAAGACTGCGTTCAGAACAAGATATGGACACTATGAATTTTTGGTTATGTCGTTCGGATTAACCAATGCCCCAGCAGCTTTCATGGATTTAATGAACAGGGTTTGTAAACCATACATTGATAAATCTGTGATAGTATTCATAGACGATATCTTGATCTATTCGAAAAGCAAGCAGGAGCATGAGAAGCATCTGCGTGAAGTGCTGGAAGTTTTGAAAAAGGAGAAGCTGTATGCAAAGTTCTCCAAATGTGAATTTTGGATTCAAGAAGTCCAATTTTTAGGTCATGTGGTTAACCAAGAAGGGATAATGGTTGACCCAGCAAAGATTGAAGTTGTGATGAAGTGGGAACAACCAAAAAGTCCTACGGAGATTAGAACCTTTTTAGGATTAGCCGGATATTATCGCCGATTTATCCAAGGCTTTTCTTCGATCGCTACTCCATTAACAGCTTTGACCCACAAAGAAGCTACTTATGCTTGGAATGAAAATCATAAGGAGGCCTTTGAAAAGTTAAAGAAGAGACTGTGTGAAGCACCAATTCTTTCGTTACCTGAAGGAGTTGAGGACTTCGCAGTCTATAGTGATGCCTCTGGAGTTGGGTTAGGATGTGTTCTGACCCAAAGGGATAAAGTGATAGCATATGCATCGAGGCAGTTGAAAGAGCATGAAAAGAACTACCCCACTCATGATCTGGAGTTGGCAGCGGTAGTGTTCGCCTTAAAGATATGGAGGCATTATCTTTATGGTATTAAGTGTAAACTTTTCACTGATCATAAGAGTCTTCAATATCTCTTTAATCAGAAGGAATTGAACATGAGACAGCGCCGCTGGCTGGAACTACTCAAGGACTACGACTGTGAGATACTTTACCACCCTGGTAAAGCAAATGTTGTTGTTGATGCTCTCAGTCGGAAGGTAAATCTTGAAAAGAGAAGGCCAAGAGCGTTGAGAATTGAAGTTGTCTCGACAATTGTGGAAAGTATAAAGAAAGCTCAGGAGGAAGCTTTAGAGAAAATTGACCGGAAGGAGGAACGTTTGGGCAAAACGTTGGTGTTTGATACAAACGGTCAAGAATTGAAGGTATTCAAAGATAGGATTTGGGTACCTAAGACGGGAGGAGTAAGGGGTCTTCTGATGGAAGAAGCTCACAAAACCATGTACTCGATTCATCCCGGCAGTACGAAAATGTATAGGGACCTAAAACCCTATTACTGGTGGCCGACGATGAAGCTCGATGTTGCTAAGTATGTGGCCGAGTGTGTAACTTGTGCTAGGGTTAAAGCACAACATCAGAAATCGTATGGGAGTTTAGAACCTTTACCTGTACCCATGGGTAAATGGGAAGATATCACTATGGATTTTGTGACTAAACTGCCCAGAACAAGGAACGGTCACGACATGATTTGGGTGGTCGTTGATCGCTTCACTAAGAGTGCGCATTTCATAGCCGCTAACGAGAAATGGTATATGGATAAACTTGCGAATTCTTACGTGAAAGAAATTGTGAGGCTACACGGTGTTCCGTTAACGATTGTATCCGATCGTGACAGTCGTTTTACCTCAAGGTTTTGGAGAAGTCTACAAGAGGAATTGGGTACCAAGTTGTGTTTGAGTACAGCTTACCATCCTCAAACCGATGGTCAGAGCGAACGAACGATTCAGACATTGGAGGATATGCTGAGAGCATGTACCCTAGAATTCCAAGGTAACTGGGATGAACACTTACCTCTAGTAGAATTTTCCTATAATAATAGTTTCCACTCGAGCATCAAGATGGCACCTTATCACGCTTTGTATGGGGAGAAGTTTCGAACGCCATCTTGCTGGTTGGAAGCTGGGGAAAAGCAGTTTATGGGACCTGAGATAGTCCATCAAACTGCTGAAAAGTTGAAAGTGATAAGAGAAAGGATGTTAGCTGCTCAAGATCGACAAAAGAGTTATGCTGACAAGAAAAGACAACCGATATCCTTCGATGTTGGAGATTCGGTTTTACTTAAAGTCTCGCCGTGGAAGGGACTTATAAGATTTGGTAAGAGGGGAAAGTTGAGTCCAAGGTTTATTGGACCATTTAAAGTTCTTCAGAGGATCGGGAATCAAGCTTACAAGCTAGAATTACCGGAAGAACTGGAGGGTATTCATAACACATTTCATGTGTGTTATTTGAGAAAGTTTATGGGAGATGTGCCCGACATAATTCCCATTTCTTAGTTAAGGTTGGATGAAAACAAGAGGTTGATTGAAGAACCTGAGGCAATCGTTGACCGTAAGACTAAGATGCTGAGACGCAAGATGGTTGATTTAGTGCTTGTGCGTTGGAAACATACGAATTGGCCAAATCTCACTTGGGAAACAGAGAGTGACATGATGAGTCGCTACCCGCATTTGTTTGCTGATGTGTGATTCCGGGGACGGAATCATCCTAAGGGGGAGAGAATTGTAATGTCCGTGTTTCTAGGCTAGGCATTTATATTGACATTATAGTCTAGGTTAACCTTTGTACTTCATTTTGAAGAAATGAAAAGGAATTATGTGAATATTATGTGAATTATGTGTTTTATGCTTAATTATTAGGGCTTAATTAATTAAGAATAAAAATGAGCGTCAAAAATTAAATTTTAGATAAAGCCGATATCTATTAAGAAACTTGTAGTGGGCGTGACAAGGATTACGGATATATAAAGAATGCCGAAATCCGAGTTATAATGAAGGAGTTATGACCTGTCGAAGTTTCGCGACAAACCGGCACGGGGCCGAATGTCGTAAAAAGTGAGTTTTCGATAAACTACTTTTTGGCCTTAGTGATCTAAACAAAACTTGTAGTGTTCGTTAAACCGAGAGTAAGTATAAACAGAACGCCCAAATCTGACTTCGTATGAGGAAGTTATGATTTTTCGAAGTTTCAGCTTACCAGTAGACAGCTAAAAACTCGAATTTTAGATTGAGTGATTTTTAGCCGACACGACCTAAACAAGAATCGAAGGTCTCGTAAATAGTAGCACAACGGTAAAAAGTCTGACAAAAGCGGACGTCGGATGAAGAAGTTATCAATTTTTAACGGAATTCCTGTCCCGGTCTGTTAAAAATAATAATATAAAAATTAAAGTCAAAATTAGCCGACGAAGTCTAAACGAAAGTTGTAGAGCGTAATTTTACCTACGCGTGCATATAAATAACGTCAAAAACGGAGCTCGTATGCGAAAGTTATGGATTTTAGAAGTTTTTGCACAAAAACCGAGAAAATTCGCATAGTCACGATTTGCCACGTCACCCTCGCTTAGAACGTGCCACGTGTCCGAGATTGGTGAGTCATGCGAATCCACGTGTCACCTTCCCTCGCATGAACAGTAGTTGCGTGTCGGATTCTGATTCGACCGAAGGGAGGCCCAATCCGAAGCTCGCAGTTGGACCGAGCCTCGCACCTCTTAGCCTCCGAGCCTCGCAGATGGACCACTAGACCTCGGTCCAATCAGCAGCTGCCACCGAGGCCTTCGCATGTGCAGCCACCTGCGCACCCTCGCCTGCGGACCCCACCACCAGAACCGACTTCGGACCCCTATAAATAGAAGGGTCCTGCGAGCCTTCTCGGGTACTTTTGGGATTTCACCATTTTTCACCCCTTTCTTCATATTTTCTTCATCTTAACATTCCCCAAAGCCCCGGTATCGATTATAATCCCCGGAATACGCCACGATGAGCCCGTGAAGCCCGGAAAATTTATCTTTTCGGTTTCTAAGCCCGACCTTTGCAGAGCCCGGTTTCTCAATAAAACTCCCGGTTTTATTAGAAACGAACGTTTTAGGAAACAAATTGCTGCCCGATTTTCATCAAAACATGTGAGTGTATAGTCACTTTCATTTTACACATAGATATGAAGTATTTACCTTATAATACGTGCTATGTGCAAATATATTAATTGTTTATTTGAGGTGACTGTTGAGTTGATGTTTTATACAAGTTTTAAACTGTATAAGTATTTTTATCTACAAATATGTTGGGTAGAACATGGGTAGATAGTGATGTGTGATAAAATAAAAGTAATGAGAGGCCTCGATGTGATTTGTGATTCAGTCATCTAGCGGAGTTTGGATGACGACCACAGACTTTCTAGACAGTCCAGTGGGAAACATTAGCAGGTCCGCAACATGTAGGTGTTAATGGACTAGAGTGTTCATTCGATGTACTACATCCCCCTCATGGTTGCCTTTAGGACATGTATGGCTGAGGAAACCCCTTAGCAGTAGTGTCCATCCCGATGATATTCTTTAGGCTAGGTCCCTTGTGAAAAGTGTTTAGGGACGTAAAGTGAGGATAACGGGAACGGGTAATCAGGGTTATTGTTGATTGGTGAACTTAATAAGTTTATTATTATTGTGGGTTGAAAACCCTATATGCTCACCAGGCTCCCAAGCCTGACCCACTCAGTTTGTTTATGATTACAGGTAGTGGACCCCGAGCATAGTCGGAGGATGACGTGAGATTTTTCGATTATAGGCCAGTAGTTGTAAATAACTGTAGTAAGGCTTATAATGTCTTGTTTATGCTTTTGATCTGTATCGGAACATGACATCCCGAGGTTTTGATATATATGGAAAATATATACCTTCTCAATGAAGGGTTTTGATAAACTTTTATCATATGTTGTTTGGGGACCAATTCCGCAACATCTTTTGAAAAGATTTCTCTGATTTTATTTTAAAAAGCATAAATTAAATCGGTCTTTTCTGGTCGAGAAATTAGGGGATGTCACACAAGTTTGGTTAGATTTTATGATTTTTGGAAATCTTAGTTTTTGGAGAATATTTTTATATAAAAATAAGTTCATACATATTTTATTTGATAACTTCTTAATTGTCATTTTATGTGACAAAAGTTTACATGTATTTTTTTCACTTAAAGTTGTCTTAGAATAACAAATGTTGTTTTATGTTTATATGTATTTTAGATTGCATAAACAAGCCTTGGACAATTTTTGTTGTTGTTTGTGTGATTTGGTTGAAAATGGTTTTTAATATTATTTTATTCATAAAGTATGTAATAAAAGTAGCTAGTTTTTATTATTTTTATTTTTATTTAATATATTAGTTTTAGACGATATTTATTTTATGAAATATGTACAAGATGAAGATGGAGGCCATTTTTTGAAGATGAACTCATACTCACGGTTTTATGAGCCTTTTATAAATTTTCATAACTTAAAAAAAATCTTATAAAATTACATCAAAGTTGGTTGTCATTGCAAGTGAGAGCTTGAAGATCACATGAAGAACCAATTGCATTATTTGGTCCCTTTGTCCATTAGGAAGGACTTAACACTTTTTTTGACTCACAAAAGTTTTAACTAGGTCAAGGCTTGTTTATGTCAAATGCATGCTTGTGTTGTTTACTTTTTATGCAAATATTTTGTGTGGTTGATAAATTAGATTTTCACAAACTCAAACTATTTTTTGGACAAAATAAACATAACATGGATTTTGTTTTTCAATTTACAAAATGAGAACATAAGGTGTAATAAGTTATAACTTTAACATAAAACCAGTTTTATTAAAACGTTAATAACAACAAATTTTAAAAATTTAAAATTATAAGTCCAAAATTGTGATTTTATAACTTATTCAAACTCCAAAATATTAATAATAAAAGGAAGTTTTATTAAGTAGTAAATAATGTTCTATGAGGCTCAAACTCAAACTTAATATTGGATATTATCGTTAAAATTGAACCGCGTCAAAATATAAAACCGGATTTTATATTTGAACCTTAAATGTGATTTTTTGGAAAATTGATACCATGATTAATTTGATGCATGAAATTATCATAATATCATATGTTTTTAAAACTAAAACTATAAAACATAAAAAAGACCCTTTCAAACCTCAAATCTATGCAATCCATTTTGAAGAAAACTCGCACATCTCTTGTATACACTAGTGAGATAAATGTCACATAACCGCTTAGTATTATCTTTTGATGGTTGGGGTGTATTCGTGATTTCTATAACCAAGTCATAGACCGATTACACGAGTTTTTCAAATTGGATGATTTGATCGGAAGTTGTTTGTGATAAATGTCACCTAGTAAGAGAAATTTGAGGCATAGATGGGATCAAAAATGTCTATTAAACTTTGTTATTAACGATCCCATAAATCTGGGAATTATATAGTAGAATATAATTGATAATCGACATCTACCGGATTGGATTCAATTGAATGGGATAAATGTTACCTAACCATTTATTTGTTTTGCAACATGGATCCTAGACTTTGATAATTAATGTTTTTGGAAACTAAAAAGGTATTAATTATTAAAGGTTTAAATATTGAAAATACTAAATGAATTTCGTTTAATTTTGTAAATGAGAACTAAATCAAATCTCGTAACCACGCATCATTATGATTTTGAAAATCAACGTGAACATTTAACATTCGACGGATACAATTTCTATGACATGCTTCATCTCTTGAAAGAGAATCTTGAAAGAGATAAGAAATTGTATACTATTAAAGAACCTATCCCTAAACAACCTGATATTAAGAATAAATGTGAGCATAATGCTTGGTGGAAGCATTGCAATGATTCAGAAGATGCTTCGAAGGAAATATTGTATTCAGTTATTCCTGAACTCTGGGAGGAACTGGAAGGCTTAGAAGGATTTCAAATGTTTCATCGAGTTAAGTAAATATCCCACAAATACAGAGCTACTTGGTTTGAACCAAATCAAAAAAGGGAAAATTGCAAGGCTAAAGAGAGTCACCCTGTGTGCTCTAAGAGGCCATTAGTTCATGGAAGAGACACCTTTAAGCCCAATAGATCCAATAAGGCACACATAGATGGATCGTGTTTCTACTGTGGAGAGACAGGGCACTAGAAGATGAATTGTCCCTCTTATATGAGAAGAGAGTATGAAAGAGACTAATACTTCAAGTATCTACTAGATATATCTTATACTTTTCATGTAACACGTAAGTACTTAGTACTTAAATGTTAATCTAATATTTGTGAATGGATTTGCAAATATCTACAAAAGATTAATCAGCTGAGCATAATCAAGTTAGAACTACACACTCGGAGTTTAGTTTATTAATTATGCTAGGAACATAATGTACTTGTATAGTAAAAACAATGTTTGTTTTAGAAAATTGTATGTTTTAATTTATCTTGTCTAAATTTATGTCTCAGTCAATTTATGAATGATTGACTATTTACTTAAATTGTTTTTCATAACGATCACCTTCATATTTGGAAATGATTAAAATTCCTTTTATGAGACTAAATCTCTTAATAATAATTATAAAGTGCATATAAATGTTTTATAAATAACAACCTATATGCAAAATACTTTTGACTTAAACTTATTTTGAATCAAACACATCTTTGACATTGTTATCTTTATTTTATAAATGACATTCACATATTCCACTTCAAGAAAGGCATATTTGAAGGCAAATAATGTAATTTATTTGACATATGTAAATCCTATCTATATATAAAAGATACCTAATGATATATTTTCACTAAGTATTGAAGAAAATAAATTATTAAGGAACTATACACTGTGATTTATGACTTCCTTTCTAATAAATGTTTAAGATTTAGCACAGGATACCAAATCAACTTCATTAACAACTATACTAGTTATAATTATATATTTTACATTGTAAAGCATAATTGTGAAATCTTTGTTGTAGTTTTCAAATATAAAGTTGAACTACAAAATGGTGATACCATCTAAAACCTTAGTGATAATAGAGGATGAATTAAATCTTACTTGATATGATTTACTTTCTAACCGGTAGAAATTATCCTCATTTATTCCTTTTGGGATTATACCTTAATCACTAGCAACCGTACCTTGAGTACAAATACCAACTAAATAGTACATAAAACATTTTATTTATAAGAGTTTGTATAGAAAGGCTCCATTTCTATCTTATTTAAATGTTTTGTGGATTTGAAGCCTATGTTGGACTAAAGCTTCTAAACCCAATATCTACTAAATACATATTTATATATAATACTCTAAACGTGGCTTAGATTATTGTATGAAAACCCACCAAGAATAAGTTCTCTTATTCTTCTGAAAACTAAATTAGTATAAAGCAAGCTTCTAATGACAAAACAAGTGGGAGGCACATAGAACTTGAAGCAACTCAAGAACCATAGCCTTGTAATGTACCAGTTGGCATTGGTGTTAACAAAAGATTGTTAAAATTGAATAGTAGCTATTCATAAACACAAATTGTTTGCATTAATGGTATAAATCATCTATGAATTGAGAAATGTGGAATCTCTCATTCATGATCTCTTCTTGATGGTTTCTGGCAAATCCATCAACTACCAAAATGCTATATCAGATCTTGAATTTGTAAATGACCTAGAGTCATGAACATGACATGTAATCCATGTATAATAATCGAGCATGGTCTTGATTAAAATCCCCCCTATAGCAAGGCTTGAAGGAGTAAGTGATTCTTCTATAAAGAATACATTACATGGATAACTATACACATTTAAAGTAGGACTTGTTATAAAAGGATTTCCTCATACTCATGTCATTGCCTATGGTCCTCATCATACTCATGACATTGACTATGATCAAACCTTTTTCAAAAGTAGCTATGATTAGATCATTAAGGATATTATTTACTATAGCAAATATGAGATATGGCAAATAGATTTCAAGAAATACCGTTTTTCTCAATAGACGTCTACTTGAAGATATCTATATAGATTAGCCTAGTGGTTTTCTTAATCCATGTTATCCTAGAAAAATGTGTAAAGATTGAGATCCACTTGTGGATATAAAGCAAACATCTGAAGGTTGCAATCATCATTTTAATATATAGAACCGCAAGGTATGTTTTTATATCAAAATGAATAGAACATGTGTGTTTACTAAGAACTAGTGGGAGCATAGTAACATTCATAATCTTTAATGAATGAGACATACTTACTCATGAGAAATTACATTCTGACCATGACAAGCCTTTTCACCTTGACTCATAATTTGTTTCTAAGATTAAAGACTTAGGAAGGATAATATACATTCTTCGAATATAAAATCTATAGAGATAGATAAAAATGAATAAGTTTTATATCCTTGTGCATATATTAAAAATATATGTCTTGAAAGAGATCAAGATATAAAATTCCTTTAGAGGAATCTTGGCATTATCACATGGAACTAAATTTGAGCCAGCCTCAAAAAGACCCAACTTATAGGTTTGAACTAGCTAAAATGATTTATATTCGATTTTCTTGGCAAATGAATTATCATTTATACCATATTATGTATAAACACATGCTATATGATCATGTTGTGAGCATGTCATAAGATACAAATTAAATACATGGTTAAGTCACTGGATGACTATGAGAACATTCTAAGAGTATTTAAGAAGAATTACATAAGATGTTGAGGAATGAAGAGTAAGCTTAGTTGGAATGAGGTCCAATCAAAATATAATGACACAATCTGCTACAAAATATGAATGCACTACTTTAGAAGTTGAAATCAAATATGATTGGATGAATGAGTTCATTGAAAACTATGTTGATTTCTGCCATTCAAGGATCACATAGAAATCTTTGTAACTTCGAGAGTATACTTAATTACGCTAAGAGACTCTATGTCACGAAAGAACACCAATCATATTATCTAAGATATTTAACTATAGTCAGAGTAAATTAAATATGGAGAAGATATTATTCGTAGAATTCACACAAATTAAGTTTAGTCAGACCCATCTTTTGAGCTAAGTATGAATGGTCACACTTCAGTTGTAACACTTTATTATTCTAGAAATGAGATTTTCATTTGGATTTAGTATTTGGATATTGGAACATTATGACAACAACTCTTATATAATGTTTGATATATTGGGATATGATCATAACATTAATATTTGTTGTGTTCTATATTAACATGTTTAATCCGTGAATAATGTTATTATTCTAAAAGTTCATATTCGGTTATAATTGTGGGAGAAATTATGAAGTAAGACTAATATGAATTGGATTGGTTGACTCTCACCAGGTGAAAGTAGGCAAGTAGTTGTAAGCAAGTTTCATATGACCTTGTTAGAGAACTAGTATTGAACCAACCCACATCAAGATCACCTCATGGATCGCTATCATGAGTGGTACTTGATTAAAAAGATACTATATTTGTATCCTTAACACCTGAGATACATAGTGGGACTTAAGTATAGGGAGTGTTGTGATTTGATATCGTCAAATGATGGTCCTTAACTGGGCAGTTTTAAAAGCCATTTTCAGGTATGGTGTGAACTATGCAAGAGGCTTATGTAGTCAAGATGAGATTTGTCCCTCTTATGTGTTGAGAGTTAGACATCTAAGGCGTATTACCAAAAATTGAACACTAGATGAGATTGATTGCGATCAGTATCTCATGTTCAACATGATGTACGTGACAAAGGGATAACTGATAAACTTACCTTATATACTAATTGTAGCCTTGGGCTTCTAGGAAATTGGGCATTGATAGAATAACACAAAGTCATATGTTAATGGGGGTAGTGAAATGTTACGAGACATTCACCACTGTCTATATCAGTCTAATATGAGTCTTGCGCAAGTGGAGATTGAAATATCTAGTGTGCTGAAAAGTCATATTAAAGTGATAATGCTAATTAATATATGATCCTAGGGGTCACACTAACAACAACTTGATACAATTGATTATTTATTAGAATTGATTTTAATAAATATTCATAAAATCTTATAATAAATTGGGAAAATATTTATTTCAAGGAAATAATTATTTTTGTTGGGTATTTTGTGTTGCGTCATGGGCTTTGTTTAAGTATATCCGGATTGGGCATGTCCATCCGTGATTATTGATTAGGGTTAAGCTATATATAGTGCATGCATGTATGCCTTAGATACGATCGTCATTATTATTATTATTGCTTTGTAACCCTAAACACCTCTACAATCGAAGTTCTTAATCGAGCTATTCTGAGGTGTTAAAGCTTAATCATTCGACATCAGTTAAACCATTCCTGTGTTCTTTATTACTTTATTTATTGCTTTTTTGCTTAGAATCAATCGATCCTACTAGAACTTTGTTCTAACAATTGGTATCAGAGCAGGAGACTGTGTGATCAATCCACATTCCTTCTGTTTGAAGAATTCTTTAGGGTTTCCGCTTTTATCGAATATAAAGAAGCCGTCTTCTTCCTGTCGACGGTAACTCTTGTGTTTGATAAAACCCTAATCTCAAGTTTACAGGTCTGATTCTAGCAGTTCCAAGGAAAGGCTCATCATGTCTCACGACGATTCTCAAACTAATCCCATCAACATCTCCAACAGCATTGGATCCACTACAAGGGTTCCCATTCTTTACACTCAAGACTATGAAGTGTGGGCGCATCATTTTAAAGATTACGTAGTTGGATCTGAAGATAATGGTTATCTCATCTGGGAAGCTATCACAATTGGGCCGTTTGTTCACTCTGGAACGAACAGGACAGTGAAGACTCAAAAAGAATATAATCAGCTTTTGGCGAACGTAGAGAAGATGCCACAGGATGAAAAGGACAAGCTGCTATGTAACGTGAAAGCCATGAGAATGATCAGATTCACATTGCAATCTGACACTTTTCGTTTAGTCGGTTCATGCATGACGGCTAAAGAAATCTGGGATAGGTTAAAAGAACTGTACTCAACCGATGAGGATCTAGAACACTCGATCCAAACCTTGTTGCTCTCAGAATTTGGAGCTTTCGAACAGAAACCTGAAGAGAAACTGATACAGACCTTCGATCGCTTCAATCATCTCCTCAGCAAGATGATCAAGCATGACATTGAAAGAAAAGGGATTGAGAAAAAGGTGACTTTCATGAATGGCTTAAGACCAGAATGGATGGCAGGGGTTTCAACGGTGAAAGCTCATGAACAGTTTAAATCATACTCGCTAGCGAAACTGATGGGTATTCTTAAATCCCATGAAAGCGTGGTAACCAAGGAGGCAAAGGTAGTTTCGGGTATGGGATCGTTGGCCCTTGTCTCAAAAGGCAAAAGTGTAGCAGAAGAAGAGGAGGATTCAGATATGTCTGAGTGTGACCTTACTGGCGAAGAATATGCAATGATGGTCACCAACCCAAAGAAGTTTGCACGAAAGAAGTTCCCTGTCAATAAGAACTGAAACTGGCAAGGAAGTTACAGCTCTGAGAAGGTGAAAGAAAAAACGAAGAACACCTCTCAAAAGGATGACGACAAGAAAGAAAGCAAGCTTGTAGGAGACTCTGGATTCGACTGCAATTATTGTCATGCCAAGAACCACTTTGCCAAAGATTGTATGTTGAGGAAGATGGCTGAGAAAAGGGACGGTGAAGATGATGAGGCATATTACATGCGAAAGTTGGAAGAAATAAAGAAAAAGAAGGCAACTAATAGTTCAATGAATGCCTTGATTGTGCAGGAAAATGTGGATGAAGATGAGTTCGGCGGCGTTGAAGTCTGGTCAACCGATTCTGAGGATGAAGAAGTGAGAAAACCCACACATGGAAGAGCTTACGTGGCGAGAGAGGAAGCTACTAGTTCGGCTGGGAAATGTTTGATGGTTACTGCTGGAAGACCAACCGAAGGTGGGCATAAGGAGCCGAACCTGACTGAGGACAAGTGTTTTGCAGCCAAGCCCGTGAGTGAGAGGATCAACGACTGTGATCGGCTGATCAAAAAGGTACAATCCATCCTTGAATCACTTAAAGTTACCGTAACAAATTATGAAGAAGAATTAAATGAACTAAAATTTAAATTTTCTAACTTAAGTGGTAGTCTCATGCAAACTCGCTTAGAGAACTCTAACCTAACTGACCAACTCAGCAGGGTGTCTTAGAAGAGTGAGGAGAGAAGGATGTGGATTGAGCTGAAGGAGACGGAGTTAACTAGGGCTAGGGATAAGATTATTTATTTGCAACGAGACAATTTAAAATTTTTGAAACAACGAAATGTTTTTTGCTTGATTGCTAAACTCTTATATATGAATATTACTCAGTTGCACTTAAATTGTGAAATAGGGAAAAAGATTCATAAGATGATCTTGCCCTTCCTTGAATTTAAGGAGGATGAGGTCATCGCTGAGTGTGAATCCATAATGTCCTCAGAAGAGACTTCCATCACTTATTAAATCGGACTAGACAAGATAGAGACCTTTATTGACTCTAAGGAACATAAATGTATGCTTAAAAATCTTTTAGATGAAAATGATAGGTTGAAAATTAAGTCCGAGACCATTCAAACATTTGACCCGTCTAACGCCAAATTAATTTCAGAACATAAAATGAATATAGAAAACAAGTCTGAATTTGATGAGGAAAGTGAGATGAGTGAAATCTCGAAGGAAGATGTGGTTGATTGCTCTGAATTTTTGAAGAGCGAAACTGAGAATGAAAAACCACTCATATCCGAGAACTCGGTTGAATATGCTCGTCTGTCAAAGGACAAGTCGAAGAAACTCAAAGAGAAAGCAATGGTCAATCAGAATGTTCAAACAGTGCCAAATCAAGTATATGCTATTACAGGGGTCACTGAAAAACAAACAACAGAATTGAAAATCTTGGTCGACACAGACAATGCTGAAGGGTGCGACGATTACTTCTGGTCCGCCCCTATCGATAATGCAGACGAAACCATCGGCTTATCGGAACGAACCTCGTGGAGGGTAAAAGGTAGATACGTTGCTGAACCCATCAACAAACCCTCAAGTTTTGACAAACCAAGCTCGAGTGGAACAAAAGCGATACCAGAAGAACCAAAGAATGCATCCAATGTATCTTCCAAGACAACCGAAGCTCAAAAGGAGAAGCCAAAATCAAGCTTTAATATTCATAAATCTCAAAAGCAGCTGGCTGAACAGAAACGCCAAAGAAATCAGAGATACATGAAAAATCTGAATGAGCGAAAACGGTTTTGGCAGTCTCAAAACCCTAACCACGTTTCTTCCAAGAAAGAGTCAAATGTCAAAGAAAATCACAAGCCAAACCGAAAGGAAAGTTTTTGTCCAAGCTCCTATTATTCCAAAGCTCAGAACCAAACATCCAGTTTCGGTTCCAATGCCAAAGCTCAAAACCGAACATCCAGTTTCGGTTCCAACACCAGAGCTCAGAACCAAACATCCAGTTTCGGTCACAACGTCAAGGCTAAAAACCGAAAGTCTAGCTTCGGTCCTTCTTGCTGCCAACGAAAGTCGTATTTAGTGAAGGACATCAAAGGAAAGGGAAAGCTTGATTCGAATTCTGACATCTATAATAAGAAAAAGTCAGCTAACCCTAGGACTCAAAAGAATATTCCAAAACCATCTAACAACAAACCATCTGATACACCACAATTTAAACAAGATAAAAACAAAATCAAGGTGTATACCATCAAAAGAAAAGACGAAACCACTCTAATAAAAAGAACTTATTTGGTTGATCTTTCTGTTGCTATTCCTTTTTCTGTAAAAGACTCACCAGGGCCCAAGAGACTTTGGGTTCCTAAATCTGCTTGAATTTGCAGGTTATAAGTGACGAGCAGTTCGATGACGAATGGTACATAGAGAGTGGCTGCTCACGTGACATGACAGGAAGGAGGGAAGAGCTGAGGGAGTTTCGGTCCCTTAAGGATGGTGGATGTGTGAAGTATGGGAACAATTCTTATGGCACAATCAAAGGATATGGAATGATAACCAACGGAGAATTCACAATTCGGAAAGTGGCTTATGTAGAAGGATTGCAGCACAACCTCATCAGTGTATCTCAATTGGTTGTGGGAACCGGTTTGAAAGTTTCATTCGATCATGAGGGATCAGAAATTATTGAAAAGCAATCCAAAAGAGTTCTATTGAATTCTGAACGCAAGGGAGAGATGTATCCTTTAAATCTCAACCCAATTCAAGGAAAACCAACAATATGCTTGCTATCAAAGGCGAACTCTAATGAAAGCTAGTTATGGCATCGACGCCTATCGCACCTGAACTTCAAAGACATTAATAAGTTGGTGCTTGGTGATCATGTTCGAGGCCTTCCTCTTCTCAATTTTGATAAGGAACACCTGTGTGCAGCGTGTGAGATGGGCAAACAAAGCAGAAAGAGCCATCCTACACGTATCAATACAAAGATTGTTGAAGCTCTTGAACTTCTGCATATTGACTTATGTGGACCTCTTCACCTGGGTTTTCTTTCTTAAACAGAAATCATACGCGACTCCCAAGTTGAAGGCGTTTATCAAGCAAGTGGAACTGCAGCTGCGAAAGATGGTGAGGAATATTAGAAGCGACGATGGCCTTGAATTCAAGAATAAAGATTTTGCAGATTTTCTGGCTGAAAAGGGGATATCTCACAACTTCTAGGCTCCCTATACACCACAACAGAATGGAATTGTTGAAAGACGAAACCGTTCCTTATGTGAGGCAGCCCGAACCATGCTGAGCTTCGCTTCTCTTCTGCTATACTTCTGGGCTGATGCAGTTGCAACTGCATGCTACACTCAGAACCGATCCTTACTTAACAAACGATTCTCCCTCACTCCGTATGAGATTCTGAACAATCGGAAGCCCAACGTTAAGTTTTTCCACGTGTTCGGTTCCAGATGCTTCATTTTCAACTCCAAAGAGAATCGAAACAAGTTCGACGTCAAAGCCGATGAGGGAATTTTTCTTGGTTATTCACTCACTTCAAAGGCATATAGGGTTTTGAATAAACACTCCAAGTGTATTGAAGAAACCTACTATGTAACCTTTATGACAACTACATGAAGAAAGTTAAAACAAGCGAAAGTACCATGGAGGAAATATTTCCAGAATCAGGACAAGTCTCGGTTCCCATTTCCAACTTGTTTGAAGAGTACATAAGGCTATTTGATGAACCAGAAAAGGCTAAACACTCAGAGGCGAAAGCAGCAGACAAAAAAATCGACAATCTGAAAAAGATCATCGATGAAGCTGCAAAAGATATGGAAAATGAACCTCCTAAACCGACTGGTGGTCAACCCTCAAATGACCCTCCAAACAACAGCTCAACGTTCAAGGGGGAGGGTTCATCTGTACCAAAAACAACCGATTTTCCTTTCGAGGGGGAGAATCCAACTCCAACCTCAACCCATGATAGTCCAATCGAGGGGGAGAATCCAACTCCAACCGAGGGGGAGAATCCTGAACCTGACATGGGATACGCTTCGCCATTTGAGGGGGAGAATGAGAATACAAATGACGAAGGTGATCAATCAGAATTTGAAGAAGAGGTAAATGCAGAGTTGGATCCTATCTATGACCCTAATTACCCTCCTCTAACGAAATGGACTAAGGATCATCCCAAAACACAAATAATTGGTGAATCATCTGAGCGAGTTCTCACACGTTCTCAATTGAAAACGAAACAAACTGCCTTATTCTCTCATGTTGAATTATGCATGTTTAATTCGTTTGCCTCGAAAATCGAACCGAAGACGGTTAATGCTGCACTTGATCACGCTGATTGGGTACAAGCAATGCAAGATGAACTCCATGAGTTTGAACTAATCGAGTTTGGAGGCTGATTCCCACTCCAAAGGATGCTTCTGTGGTCGGCTTAAAATGGGTCTTCAGGAATAAGTTGGATAAAGAGGGCAACGCCATTCGCAATAAGGCTCGGCTGGTGGTGAAGGGATATTGCTAAGAAGAAGGGATAGACTATGAGGAGAGACCTTCGCTCCTGTAGCAAGGTTGGAATCAGTTAGAATCTTTCTGGCATATGTTGCACATAAAAACTTCGAAGTTTTCCAGATGGATGTGAAATGTGATTTCTTAAATGGAGAACTAGAAGAAACGGTGTATGTTGAGCAACCACCTGGGTTCGTGAACGAGAAATACCCTGATCACTGTTATGTGTTGGATAAATCTGTATATGGTCTGAAGCAAGCACCAAGGGCCTGGTATGAAACGTTAACTCTCTTTCTTAAAATGTCGAAATTCAAGTAAGGTTCGGTTGACCCAACCTTCTTTCGAAAGAAAGAAGGCGAACATCTAATGATAGTTTTGATTTATGTCGATGACATCATCTTCGGCTCCACGAATCCTAGCTTAACGGCTGAATTCAGGAAGTTGATGGAGACTAAGTTTGAAATGAGTGCAATGGGTCCAATTAACTTTTTCCTTGGATTGAATATAAGACATGGACCAGAAGGTATTTTTATCAACCAGGAGGCCTACACGAAGAACTTGCTGGCGAAGTTCGGTATGACGGGAGATTCGAAGGTAAAGGTTCCCATGGCGTTTGGCACAAAGTTAACACCATCTCTGGAAAAACCTGCTGTTGACGTAACCCTCTATCGTCAAATGATAGGGTCTCTTATGTATCTAACAGCTAGTAGACCATACATTATGTTCTCTGTTTGTTATTGTGCCAGGTTTCAAGCAAATCCAAGAGAGCCTCACATGGTGGCAGTGAAAAATATTTTCCGTTATCTGAAGCGAACCTCGTCTCTCAGTCTTTGGTACCCTGCTATATCCGGATTCTTTGTTCAAGCCTTTTCTGACGCCGATCTTGGAGGATGCGGACTGGACCGAAAGAGCACAACTGGAGGATGCCAATTCCTTGATGGTAAACTTGTTAGCTGGCAGTCCAAGAAGCAAACTTGTGTGTCTCTTTCAACAGCCGAAGCTGAGTACATAGCTGCAGCATCCTGTACCTCACAAGTGATCTGGATACAAAGCCAACTAAGAGATTACGGACTGAGTATGAAGAAAATACCTCTCTATTGTGACTCTGAAAGCGCGATAAGAATATGTCACAATCCAGTGCAACACTCAAAGACAAAGCATATTGCACTAATATACCATTTCATCAAGGACCATGTTGAAGATGGAAACGTGGAAGTTCATTTCGTTCGGTCCTCTGATCAACTAGCTGACATCTTCACTAAAGCCTTACCAGAAGCAAGCTTCAATAAAATTCCGAACGCTCGGTCTATTTCGGCTCCGGAATTTTAGGGAACCGAAATGAACCGATCGCTCGGCTTATTTCGCTTCATTCCTTTAAGGTTTGTTTTCGGTTGTATACTTTGTAAACTCTCTTTTAAATCTTTATCTTTCTATGTTTTCTCTTTTATCTTCATTCCTAGAGTTTTTACCATTAATTTCGTTTATTCTTGTTTCTTTTTCTGTTTTTATTATTTTTTTCAGAAACTTCAAAAATCCAAAAATATTCTGTTTTTATTATTTTTTCAGAAACTTCAAAAATCCAAAAATATTTTGTTTTTATTATTTTTTTTGTTTTGTTTGTGTGTGTGGTTTGTTTGTCTTTGTTTATTCTTTTTACTAGGTACTAAGTACATCGTTGCTACATAAGTTGGAGCTAGGGCAGGTACGACCATTTTAATTTGAACTAGTTAAGTGTCCCTAGAAGCATGCTGCTGCATGTAGACCGAAGCCTCTAAGACTATGAGTAAGGCCTTAATCATTCGATCTATACCTATCGTTTCTTCCCAATCAGGCTGCTAAATTCACTCAAGTCATGAGCTACCTTACTCTTCTCAAATGAGTTAAGAGTTTTCTGCTTTGTCACTTTTATATAGCAGGGGTACTTTCGGTTCCTTAACCACCTCCTCTACATTCTCCATCAACTTTCGTTTCACCAAGGTAACCCTTGAGACTCAGATATTACCACTGAGGTTTATGGTTACACAAAATCTGTGTTTATGATCTTAGATGGGTACACCACGTGCTAAGTGAGACCCAAAATCCAACACCAATAATGAATTGACGGTGAATATTTATATTCAAGATCTCACTTGTTACCTAACGAAATCTCGTTTTATTTTTTGAATGGTCTTTATGAAATTGTCTAACACCAAGGCATTTCTTCCCAAAAACATCCAGTTTGGTTTTTGTTTTTGAGATTTTTATAACATCATTAGTCACAACAAATTCTATCCAACCTACTTGTTCAACAGACCACATCGGTCTCACAAGTACTTCATCCAGCTTTCGGTCTTATATTAAGTATCGATGTTAGGCTGAAGATAAGCCACCCTTTCGACCCATTATTTGAAAAGAAGCCTTTCGGTGTTTCTTTACCAACACTCGATCGTATTTTCTCGGGGAACCACATAAGCACTTCAATTATTCTCCCTAACTCACAAGTTCCTAAAAAGTTTAAGGTCACTCAAGCCCTATTGGCAAGGCAAGGTCTAGGTGTGATCACATCTTGGAGATGTAGTCACATATTGA
Source organism: Lactuca virosa (assembly GCF_052849685.1). NCBI lineage: Eukaryota > Viridiplantae > Streptophyta > Magnoliopsida > Asterales > Asteraceae > Lactuca > Lactuca virosa. Next base: position 288,222,039 of record NC_136434.1, read on the forward strand.
CAAGCCGGGAGAGTTGGGTGTCAAAGTCTTGAGAAAGTTGGTGGCTCAACTACTTTCTAAGTCACATAGTGAGTTCTTTTGGGAATCCTATGAAACAGACTAAGACAAGACCCTTAATGATGTCATTGGATATCCAGTAAAGCTCTCTCTTCCCAATGGAAAGGGATCAGCCATAGTTAACTCGGTTGACCCAATGGTAAAGAGAGAGGCGAAGTCTGAGATAGTCTCATTATCAAGGGTCCATAGGTAACTATTGCCAAAGGAAGGGGCATTGGTTACGAAGCTGCCAAATTTACCTAAGGATGTTAAAGTCAATAAGTTTGGCTCTACTTCAGGTAAAGTCCATTGTCTAACTCTATTAAGTACATGCTGATTCTGATCGCGAAGATAGATTTCAATCGCATGGTTCGGTGATCAGAATTTTGGGCTATTACTTAAGAGTTATGATATTTATATTGCTTAGGAATAGATAACAACAAGGTTTTCATATGGATTGTAAGGATAAGTTTTTCCGCAAAGTTTTAAAATAAAAGAAAAAGGTTTTGATTTTATTTATTTTAAGTATCCTTACAATGGCATTTGTGAAAAGTTGTTGCTTATAAGATTCCATTGATAGCAATATTGGAAAAATGGATTTGATTCTTTCGGTTGTGGTAGTGTCTAATATTACCAAATAAGGAAAGATTCTCATCACCCAAGGTTCAATTGGACCGAAACTTGGAATCATGCAAGTTGTATAGTATGATGAATGAGAACTTTCAGCTTGGAAAATTAAGACTAATTCCTTATGTGAATAAGGAAAGGACTAAGGGATCGAGTACACATTCTTGTGCACTGGTCAAGTCCACCACAAAAGATCAAGAAGACTATTCGTCATGATTTACTTAAGTTCAGTAAATATGGTTATACTTATAAGTTTAAGTATAAGTCTGTAGCATTGGAGAAGTTTCAACGTGAGACAGAACGAATAAGAAGAATCAAAGTATGGCAGAAAGATAAAAGTTTCTCAAATCTTAAAAGATGGGAGAGTACTTTAGTATCATGTTTATGATCATCTTAATGATTAAGATACCATATCACAATTGGTCCTCTAAAGTCATCTTAGTGCATTCTTATGACTAAGAAGAGGAGTCATGAATTGTTGAAATGGTTAAATCAAAAAGATGAGTCATACTTCGTTCCAAAACAATTCTTAGAGTCATACTCCAAGATTGTAACTTGAGTGACATATCTTAAAGAGGGTTTGTTAACACTAGTCAAATGTAAGAGTAAAAGGTTATCTACTCTTGTACATTTGAAATTGGTAAGTTGTGATGTTTTGGATAAAACAGAGACCAACTTAGGCCAATTGTGTAAAGTGTTAGTCTTGATAAAGAATCCGCACTATCTCTTGAATATTTGACAAGGGAGTCTTATATGTCAAGAGGACAGTGGGAGTCTTAAAGCTCTTGAAAGTTTCAAGACTTAATCAAGAATAAAACCTAAAGTCCTTCACTAGCACACGACTTGAGGTTTATAACCTATCGTGTTGAAATTTTTGTGCCTATTCAAGTTGGCTTTGCATAGGAGTTCTGAGAGTTCTCAATTGGTTGCACAACTACTTGGAAGCAATGGCAAGCACCTGAGCTGCCAAATGGCAAGAATTTAAGATTGCACAAGTTTAATCAATATGAGTTTGGATTTGTCACTAACCTTGTCTTGTGATTATGGTTTTGACAAATTCACATGGATAAGAACACATACACTATTAAATCTAAGTGTCATAAGGTTTCTCTCCGATTCATGAAAATGATGGTGAGGAAACACTTTCACTAAGTAGATTTTAGCTAGATAGCAATGTGATATTTGCATTCTCAAAGTCGTTAGTGGAGCGTGTGTGGTTTACCGGCACACTAACATGGACTTGTGAGAAGTGGCAAAGGTCTAAACAATTGAGACTATGATTACGGCATCCCTTTTCATAGTTCTAAAATTGTTTAGACACACATGTGAGCTATCTAAGAGAGGTGTATGATTTTGATAAAGTTTTATCAAAACAATCTAGTATCAGAAATCTGAACTTTGGTAAGAAAGTCAGCTGATTTCTGAGTACATGTCAAAGCTAGTGGGAGCATAAGTGTTATGCTAATAATCATCATGTTAGTGGGAGCATGATAATTATGACAAAGGTTGCAAGTTAGCAATGTTAATTATAGAAAACAAAAGTTTCAATTCGTGAGGTTGCAGGGGTTGAAAAAGTTGGTTTGCTATAATTAAGGGAGAGGAAATTATACTTCATTTCAATTCTAAAAGCTTAGATTGAGATTTTAATCGTATTTAATCAAGGATATGTATATGAATTTCATGTTGGAATGGCTCAACATAAGGAAATTCTATATATGGGTCCATTATTTGCGTTCTAAAATTCGATTATGATTACGGCATCCCTTTTCATAATCTGAATTATGAGAACTTGGCAAATTGAAATGGAAATATTATAACAAAAGACTGGTTTAGTCTTTATGTGAGACATCATGAATCGTGTCCCATATGCTTCGGATATAGGATCGATTACATGTGCTATATTCATCCTTTCTAAAATTTTCCAAATGCCTGGGGCATTATGAAGGGAAAAGGTCTAGAATTGGATATGACTAAAATGATTAAGCAATTGTCGAGGACAATCTAAGGTTTACCAAAGATTGGTTGCTCAAGGACAGTTGGAAGTATAATGTTAATTCTGGAAGGACCATATTGACATAATCTGTAAGGAGGCAACTCTTGTTCAGAAGTGATAGTCAAAATGGAATATGGAAATGTTTCAAAGTTAGAAATTATTCAATCTGTGTAAGATTAGGAAACTTAATGAAAGAAGGATGTTTCCAAGGAGCTGATCTCCTTTGGAATGCTCTGTAATGATTGTTGTCAAGTCTTTCTGACTTTGTGCATAATCATTAAGAGGATCAATGCATATAAGTTTAGAATCTAACAGATTTCAGTAAATGGCATGAATTTGGAATTCTTGCATTTGCAGTAAGGATTTGGGACTGTGAAAAGAGGATCATTGGAGTGATGTTCAATTGATCTATTTTACAAAGTAAAGATCATAGACAAACATAGTATGCATACTTGGTGTATGGCGTGACTAGTGTTTAGAAAACATAGTGTACATGCTTGGAGCATGGGACAACTATTGTTTTAAATTCAAGTATAAAGTTGATAAAACCGAAACAATGAATAATGAGTAATCAGTATGGTGATAAATAAAAGTGTTTATTTATATTCATAGGGTTTGATACCATATTTGATTCATTTATTCTTGTGTTTCACTTTGCATGTTTTGACTTCCAGAATAACTAAGTCGCTCTTCCTGAATGATTAAGTTATTCAAACCATCCACAGTCGGTCATATGTTGGAAGTAGATATGAATCAAGACTGTCATGGGTTGGTTTGTAGAGGTCCAAGTTGGTGGACAAAGTGGTGCTACAATACTCATGAGTGCTCATAAGTTCTGAGTATTGGATTCAACCCGCGCTCATTTGAATCACTTCATGGATTTTATCACGAGTGATCATGAGACGATAATATCTTATATTCTTCAAACCTAGAGATATGAGTTGTTAATATGAGTTGGTTATACATTGATTGCACGAAAACGCATTGGTAACTCGATGTTATAAAACGTGTCTTTGTGTATGATTCAACAAGTAGTAGAACAAGCCATATGAGTCGAAGTTTATCCATTCCTTTTACCTTCGGGATAAAAGCGATATCTGTGGGCCCCTCGATGATTTAAAGATGATACATGTGAGTGCTTGGCCAAGCCAGGACTGATTTGATTTGTTCAATCAGTCAGTCATCATGAATCGGAAATCGGGAAACAACAAATGGACATAGAGAATGATTGATAATCCATGTCTCAGTCCATATGATATCTAGAATGGAGGAATATATGATCCCTTATCTAATGGACAAGTCATTGACAAAGGTCAGAGTTCATCGACAAGGTCAGAGTTCGACAGAAGCTTTTGAGAGCTACGATTGCTGATCGGTTCCTGAAGTCATACGCAATAATAGTTTTAGACTTATCCAAGTGGGAGACTGTTGGATTAATGTCTAAGTCCATAACTATAATTGGTAAGACTTGACCCGACCCGACATGGTCCATTTGGGTTGCATGGCATCATGCATTTGGATAGACTATAATGAGAGAAATAACACTTAAGGTTGGTTAATATATTATAAGTTCTAATATATTAATAGGGTTATTTAATTAGTATTGATCAAGAATTAATTTGGAATTAATTAAGTGATCAAAAGGAGACTAATTAAATATATGGGTTGATTGTGTAAATCATTCATTCTTATATATGTGGGCTTGTGATCCAAGATTCCTTATGTTGGACTAAGTCCATGGGGTGACCCATGGATACTCCATGGAGGTTAAAATCCATGGAGCATAAGGAATGGGTAAAGTTATGAGTTACATGGTGTAACCCTAATAGCCACCATATAAAAGAATCCCATGGCTCAAGAAATCATGGACTAATGTGTGAGTGTGAGGGCTAGACGATTTCAAGGAGTGTTCAAGTTTCTCTCAAGTTATTCCAAGTGTATTTGGTGTTGTGTGAACCATTTGAGTTGTCACACTTGGGGCACTAGGCACTCAAGCTTCATGAAGACATTCTACATCAAAGAGGTATGTATTCTATCTTGTTATATTTATTATTTTGTATGCTAGATTAGGATAATACCTTGGATGTTCATAATTGTATGTATAATAGAGAAAACATAGATCCAAGGTATTTAGGGTTGCATGTACACTTAGGAGTGTTAGAATGCTCATAACCTAACAAAAAGCTCCATGGACCATCCATGAAAGCTTAGCCCAACCTAAATGAACTTGGCCCATTCCATATATATAAGAGTCCATATTTAATTAGTTCTTTTTGATCACTTAATTAATTCTAAATTAATTCTTGATCAATACTAATTAAATAATATGATTCCATATTAATATATTAGAACTTATAATATATTAATATAAATCATAAATATACTATTCTCAAAAGACTATCCATATAAATTATGTCGGTGAAGTGCAACCCAAATGGACCATGCCGGGTCGGGTCAAGTACATACCAAATATAGTTATGGACTTAGACATTAATCCAACCGTCTCCCACTTGGATAAGTCTAAAACTATTATTGAGTATGACTTCAAAACCTAACTGGCAATCGTAGCTCTTAAAGCCGTTGTCGAACTCTGACCTTGTCAATGACTTGTCCATTAGATAAGGGATCATATATTCCTCCATTCTAGATATCATATGGACTGAGACATGGATTATAATCATTCTCTCTGTCCATTTGTTGTTTCCCGATTTTCGATTTATGATGACTGACTGATTGAACAAATCAAATCAGTCCTGGCTTGGCCAAGCACTCACATGTGTCATCGCTAAATCATCGAGGGGCCCACAGATATCGCTTTTATCCCGAAGGTAAAAGGAATGGATAAACTTCGACTCATATGGCTTGTTCTACTACTTGTTGAATCATACACAAAGGCACGTTTTATAACATCGAGTTACCAAATGCGTTTTCGTGCAATCAATGTATAACCAACTCATAGTAACAACTCATATCTCTAGGTTTGAAGAATATAAGATATTATCGTCTCATGATCACTCGTGATAAAATCCATGAAGTGATTCAAACGAGCGCGGGTTGAATCCAATACTCAGAACTTATGAGCACTCATGAGTGTTGTAGCACCACTTTGTCCACCAACTTGGACCTCTACAAACCAACTCATGACAGTCTTGATTCATATCTACTTCCAACATATGACCGACTGTGGATGGTTTGAATAACTTAATCATTCAGGAAGAGCGACTTAGTTATTCTGGAAGTTAAAACATGCAAAGTGAAACACAAGAATAAATGAATCAAATATGGTATCAAACCCTATGAATATAAATAAACACTTTTATTTATCACCATACTGATTACTCATTATTCATTGTTTCGGTTTTATCAACTTTATAATTGAATTAAAAACACTAGTTGTCCCATGCTCCAAGCATGTACACTATGTTTTTCTTAAACAATAGCTTTGCCATACACCAAGTATGCACTCTATGTTTGTCTATGATCCTTACTTTGTGAAATAAACCAATTGAACATAATTTCAATGATTCTAATTTCACACTCTCAAATCCTTATCGAAAAATGTGAGAATTTCAAATTCCTATCATTTATCGAAATCTGTTTAGATTTTAAACTTATATGCACTGACCCTCCTGTAATGAATATGTACAAGGTCACAAAGACTTGTCAACAGTCATTATAAGGTATTCCAATGGAGATCAACTCCATGGAAACTAAGTCTCATATTCAAAGTACATTGCTTTGGACATGCTTCTTGCATTAAGTTTTCTAATCTTACACAGATAACTTCCACCTATGGAGACAACTCCATATTCTCATTTTGACTATCACTTCTGAATAAGAGATGCCTCTTTTCAGAATATGTCAATATGGTCCTTCCAAAATTAACACTATACTTCCAACTGTCCCTGAGCAACCAATCTTTGGTAAACCTCAGATTGTCCTCGACAATTGCTTAATCATTTTAGTCATATCCAATTCTAGACCTTTTCCCTTCTTAATGCCTCTGGGCATTTGGAAAAATTTAGAAATGACAAATATTATAGCACATGCAATCGATCATGTACCCAAAGCAAATGTTACACGATTCATGATGTCTCACATAAAGACATGATTCTAGACCAGTCTTTTGCTACAATATTTTTATTTTCCATGTTTTCAAAATTTGACTATGAAGAGGGATGCCGTAATCATAATCGAATTTTGAGAACGCAATATATAGAATTTCCTTAAGTTGAACCAATCCAACATGAAATTCATATATATATATATATATATATATATATATATTCTTGACTAAAGATGATTAAGGTCTCAATCTAAGCCTTTAGAACTGAAATGAAGTATATCCTCTCCCTTAATTATAGCAAAACAACTTTTTCAATCCCTGCAGCCTCACGAATTGAAACTTTTGTTTTCTATAATTAACATTGCTAACTTGCAACACTAACAATAATTATCATGCTCCCACTAACATGATGATTATTAGCATAACACTTATGCTCCCACTAGCTTTGACATGTACTCAGAAATCAGCTGGACTTCTAGAAATCAATACTTTATTGACTTTCTTACCAAAGTTCAGATTTCTGATACGAGATACTTTGATAAAACTTTATCAAAATCATACACCTTTCCTTAGATAGCATGCATGTGTGTCTAAACAATTTCAGAACTATGAAAAGGGATGTCGTAATCATAGTCTCAATTGTTTAGACCTTTTGCCATCTGCTTCAAATCTACTTGGTGGAAGTGTTTCCTCACCATCATTTTCATGAATCAGAGAGAAACCTTATGACCCTTAGATTTTATGGTGTATGTGTTCTTATCCATGTGAATCGTCAAAACCATAGTCACAAGACAAGGATAATGACAAATCCAAACTCATATGGACTGAACTTATGCAATCTTAACTTCTTGCCACCTGGCAGTACAGGGCCTGCCATTGCTTCCAAGTTGTTATGCAACCAATTGAGAACTTTCAGAACTCCTATGCAAAGCCAACTTTAACTGGAATGGGCACAGAATATGTCAACACGATAGGTTATAAACCTCAAGTCGTGTGCTAGTGAAGAACCTCAGGTTTTATTCTTGATTAGTTCTTGAAATTCTTTTTAGGATCTTTAAGACTCCCACTTTCCTCTTGACATATAAGACTATCTTGCCAAATATTCAAGAGATAGTGCGGATTCTTTATCAAGACAAACACTTCACACAATTGGCCTTAGTTGGTCTTTGTTTTATCCAAAACATCACAACTTACCAATTTCAAATGTACAAGAGTAGGACACTTTTACTCTTACATTTGACAAGTGTTTTAAACCTTTCTTTAAGATATGTCACTCAAGTTACAATCTTGGAGTATGACTCTAAGAATTGTTTTGGAACGAAGTATGACTCATCTTCCTGATCTAACCATTTCAACAATTCATGACTCCTCTTCTTAGTCATAAGAATGCACTAAGATGACCTTTAGAGGAATAATTGTGATATGATTTCTAAATCATTAAGATGATCACAAACATGATACTAAAGTACTCTCCCATCTTTTCAGATTTAAGAAACTTTTATCTTTCTGCCTAATTTGATTCTTCCCATTCGTTTTGCCATACATTGAGACTTTTCCAATGTTTCAGAATTATACTTAAACTTGTAAGTATAACCATATTTACTAAACTTTAGTAAATCAAATAGTCTTAACGAGCTTTGTGGTGGATATGACCAGTGCACAAGAATGTGTACTCGATCCCTTTAGTCCTTCACTTGACTCACACATCCATGTGAACAAGTAATTAGTCTTGATTTTCCAATGCTTGAAAGTTCTCATTCATCATACTATTCAACTTGCATGATTCCAAGTTTCGGTCCAATTGAAACTTGGGTGATGAGGAACTTTCCTGATTTGGTAAATTTAGACACTATCACAAATGAAAGAATCAAATCCATTTTCCAATATTGTTGTCAGTGGAATCATATAAGCAACAATTTTCCACAAATGCCATTGTAAGGATACTTCAAATAAATAAAATTAAACAATTTTCTTTTATTTTAAAACTTTGCGGAAAAACTTATCCTTACAATCCACATGGAAAATTGTTGTTATCTATTCCTTAGCAATATATCATAACTTCTTAAGCAACTGCTCAAAATTCTAATGCGATCGAAATCCACCTTCGCGATCAGAATCAGCATATACTTCCTTTAAGATTTCTCTCTATTCTTTGATTCTTAAAACATCAACATGTGACCCAGTCACATCATGTAATGAGGATCTCAGAATAGAACTTAACAGAGTTAGATAATGGGCTCTACCTGATGTAGAGTCAAACTTATTGACTTTAACATCCTTAGGTAAATTTGGCAGGTTTGCAATCAACGCCCCTTCCTTTGGCAAAATAAACATATGGACCCTTTGGTAATGGGACTATCTCAGACTTAGCCTTTCTCTTTACCATTTGGTCAACCGGGTTGACTATGGCCAATCCCTTTTCATTGGGAAGAGAATGTTTTTTCTGGATTTCCAGTGTCACCATTGTCACTGTCCATAAAGTTTTTGGGAAGTTGATCTTCTAATCAAATTTGCTTTACTATCGTTCTAAATCATTGCTGATTCAGCAGCACCAAGCAAATAGATATGATCATTAAGGTTCATGTCATAGTCTATTTCATAGTAGTCCCAAAGGAACTCACTATGTGACTTAGAAAGTGATTGAACATCCAACTTTCTCAAGACTTTGACACCCAACTCTCCCGGCTTGTCAATATGTGACTTCATCTCTAAGATGCGATCACACATAGACCTTGCTTGCCATTAGGGCTTGAGTGACCTTGAACTTGTGGGTTAGGGAGAATAATTGGAGGAGGTGGAGGAAGTAAAGCTCCAAGAGATTTGGGAAGATCATAGATGTCTGAACTAGACATCTTTTGGGAGATATTCAAGATAGTTGATCTAAAGTCCTTAATATAACACCCAATATGAAATATTAAGGCTAGGATCCAACAACCTATTTATAACTGGAAGAGGGATGCCGTAATCCGAGTTATAAAATAGTTGAAGGTAGGTAAATGACGATTTACCAATTTCCACCATGAAAAACGAAATAGTTTAATTAGGTTTTTACTTGGATTTGAAACTCCTAGATCTTTTGAGATTCATTGAACTTTTCAATGGCATGTTTCAATCTCGAGTGTGCCCTTCAGGTTTTGTGACTGGGATGCCAAGGATCACAAAACAAGGTGTGAAGTAACCATGCAAATATACTTGGTACCCTTAATATTTACCCCTCAATCGATGTGCCGGTTAACCACACACGCTCCAACGATACTATGATAAACATTAAGTTACCCTTTGCCTACCTTGTTAAGTCCAGGTTAGTGTGCCGGTTAACCACACACGCTCCACTAACAGCTTAAACAAAGTGCAAAGTGTAATTTCATGGATTAGCACCTTATTCACATTTTCCTAAGTAACTAAGATTGGGAATTTTTAAGTGTTTAGTTACTTAGTATTTATCATTATACTTATAATGAAGGGAGAATTATAGTCCTTGTCCTACCTGTTCGGCTAACGACCCTCCACCGGTCAAGGAAGCGGTGAGTGAGAGTGGACACCCATTAAACTGCCATTTTATAGGCAGTAACCTTATACCCCCCTTATAGACCGGCTTCGTGAATGAGGCCTACTAATGGTAAGACGACTTGCTCTTATACATATAATATATATTAAACTTTTAATATTATAATAGTATAAGGGTGTATTTTAGACATTTAAAATACTTGGTGGTTTAATCTATTAATTAAACTAGACTTTTAATTTAATTAAACTCAAACCATATATTTATGGATTAATAATACTCTTTTAATTAAACGCTTTAATTAACTATTAATAAAGTCCATAAGAGTTAATTTGAACTATTCAACAAAACATCATAATTCCAATTATTAAACTCAAAATTAAAACCATTTAATTAATTGTTTAAGTTATGAACCCAAGAGTTTTAGAATTCAATTCTTTTTTTCATAAAAAACTTTTCTCAAATTTCAAAACTTGAGGGCAAGTTTTGTAATTCTTGAAAACCTTTGGATTCCATAGCTTATGGAATTAATGGTGTTTTATGATGAAACTTTCCATGTTCCATAACTTAAGAACAAGTTATGGAATTCTTTAAAACATTAACACCAAATTTTGTAACTCCATAAAAATTTTGAATCAAATTTTTTTTTTTTAAAAAAACTTTCATATCCATAACTTATTGAAGTTTCAAAAACCCTTAAGATCACAACTTTAAAAAAAACTTTTGAGCTCCAAAATTTTATGACAAAATATGTAACTCCTTAAAACATTTAGATCAAACTTTTAAAACTAATAAAATAATCATATCATTTTATCTTTTACTAAATTTGACCTAATTCAACTCATATAACAAATGATTCAAATTTTACAAATAATTCGTTTTTCACAAAACAAGTAATTATCTTAAAATTTGACAAACGTCATGTTTTTTTTTCCTTTTTTTTCAACTTGAAAATAAAACATTTGCATCAATATAACAGAAAACAACCAGGCTCTGATACCACTGTTGGGTTTTGAGCATTCTAACACTCCTATGGTGTACATGCAACCCTATAAACCTTGGATCTATGTTTTCTCTATTATACATGCAAATATTAACTATTCCAAGGTTTCATCCTAACTAGCATATTATGAAGCACCTATACTACAAAGTTCTAGTTAGATGACATACATTTTGATGTAGCTTGATGTCTTCAAGCTTTAAGAGCTTAGCCCCAATAGTGTGGAAGCCTCAAATGGAATCACAAATCACCAAAACACCTTGGAAGAACTTAAGAGAATATGTATGCACACTAAAATCGGCTCACTCTTATTTTCACACACTTGTGCCAATTTTGTGAGCCAAGGACCCCTTTATATATTATGGAGGATTAGGGTTACATCCATGTAAACCCTAATACCCATGACCTTTCATTTACATAGGATCCATGGGTTAAAAGCTCCATGGACCATCCATGAAAGGTTAGCCCAACCTAAATGAACTTGACCCATTCCATATATATAAGAGTCCATATTTAATTAGTTCTTTTTGATCACTTAATTAATTCTAAATTAATTCTTGATCAACACTAATTAAATAATATGATTCCATATTAATATATTAGAACTTATAATATATTAATACAAATCATAAATATACTATTCTCAAAAGACTATCCATATAAATTGTGCCGGTGAAGTGCAACCCAAATGGACCATGCCGGGTCGGGTCAAGTACATACCAAATATAGTTATGGACTTAGACATTAATCCAACAGGTTCACCAAGAGATAATACACCTCCTCGTTCTCCAACTCCTACTGAACGACTCAATAACAAAATTCCACCTCCTCCTCCATCTCCACCGAAGACTACTGTTCCAGTTTCGGTTGCTCCAATTCCACCAATTCCTACAACTCAACCTACCACTAGTGTTCCACCCCCACCACCAGTTAGTACAGTACTAATCTCTACAACTCCTTTACCACCTCCCATTTTTTCACAAGCTACTACCACAACTACTCCTATCTCCACCAGTACAATCGAACCTCCAGTAAACGTCAACGTATCTGATACGGGGGCTAATACTAAAACCGAAACCCCTGTTACATCCAAACCTCTTTCACCCTCACCCTCAACTGATTCTGCTCCTACTCTCGGTGGTGACAATTTTGAGTTTGACTCAACCTATTACAGTCCTTATAGACTTCCCACTGATGAAGATGAAGAGGCTCCAGTAACCAAACAACAATTATAGAGTCTCGATGATAAGCTTGATCGATTGCTTGCCTCTTATTTGAAGTACAATGATGTTGTGCTGAAGGCTTTCTTGGACACTGCTTTTGAACAGTACACAGGAGCAATTGATACATCAACGAAGGCGGTTGAAGCATCCACTTCTTCATGCCGGAAGGCTACAACTGATGTTGCGGAACTCATTCACAATTCTCAGATCTTTCTTGAATCCCTTAAGGGTCATGCTGATGTGAATGCAGCTAAGGTGAATGCATCGGTTGACTCTTTCTCAAAGTCACTTCAAGGGGAGCAAGCCAAATTCGAAATTGTTCGTTCTGCGATTCAAGCTGAGAACACTTCTCTTCTTAGCTCAATGGATTCTCGTCTTGAAAAGCTCCATGCTGATTTAGCAAAGGAGAACAAATTGATGGAAGATCTTGCTCATTAAACCACTAACGTTGAAGTCCAGAAGGTTCAACTGGCTCAAGCCGATCGGGAAATTTCTTTGTTGAAAACTGAGCGTGTTGTTTTTCGAAGTTGTGCTGGTGACGTTCTTAATATGCTGCACAATGTTCTTCATGCTCATGATCCCATTCTTACACTGACCATCCGGAATCATCTGACCTCCAAGCTTCTTCCTGCAATTAAACTTCTACGTGAAATGAAGGGTGTCTCGGAGCGATTGGTTACTCCGAAATAAGGGGGAGAAGGTGCTCAGAAAACTACTCCAATTAAACTGAAGGACACTGTCAAAACAGAACCGAAGGATAAAGCTTCGGGTTCTGGTAATCAAGAAAAGAAGAAAGGTCTTACTGATGATAGTGATGAAGATCAAGAAACTATTGTTGATGCCCTGAAACGGAAGAAAAGGGATCAGGAGTTAGATGAAAACCTTCGGGATGCAAAAGAAGAAGAAGAGAGGGAGCGAAAGAAGAAGGAAGAGCATGATGCCCTAATTTGCAAAAAGGCTTTGTTTCCTCTTTGGACTAGGGAAACGCTGATCAAAGAAGCGATAGAGTTTCCAAGCATATACTAGCTGGAACCTATAGCATCGTTTGATTGTGAGAATACGAGGGACTCACAGTTTGATATGCCTATAACACGAAAGGCATTTACTTTTCACTGTTTTGATTCAACAGTTCAAGTTCCCTCACCTCACCCTCAAGTTGATCGTGAACTTATTGATTTTTATCTCAAGTTCGGTTAGCCACAGTATCTGACTTGGAGTGCACAAAAGATTACAACAGTCAAGGTGCTGAAACCTTCGCCTGCAGGGAAATTTATTAATGTTAATTTCAAGATAACCCGAGGTTCAGACAACTCGGTTTCTATAATTTCCCTGGCAGATCTTCCTAACTTAAATCCTCATGATTGGATCTTATTGTACAACATTTTGCTCACTAATGCGAAGGAGTATGAGCTGATCCTAGATAATCTGAAGAGGATGTTGGCTTCCTATATCCATGAAGTTGCTATAATGGATCAGGAGATTGCTAGTGTTTTGAAGAAGAAACCAACTGTGAAGCCAACTATAAAGCCTGGAGATGTGAACAAGATGAAGCTGGGTCAGATTGACTCTACACATCTCACAGTGATGTTCACAAGAGGCGAAGCTAACAGATTTCTTTTCGATCTTGTTGATAAGCATATGTTCTCAATGGACTGCTTGGAGCATACAATATTATCCATCGGTGCAAGCACAACAATGAGTCAGATAATAAGAACTTCACTGACATGCTTCGGTGGTATATTACGTTTCGTCATACTCTACTGGCCATTATACCGAAGGTGTTCAAGACCGTCAAGAAGTCTTCTGTAGCTCAACCAAAATGAGCTCTCGGCTCCATTGACGCAAAGGGGGAGATTGTTGGGTATTTTGTGTTGCGTCATGGGCTTTGTTTAAGTACATCCGGATTGGGCCTGTCCATCCGTGATTATTGATTAGGGTTAAGCTATATATAGTGCATGCATGTATGCCTTAGATACGATCGTCATTATTATTATTATTGCTTTGTAACCCTAAACACCTCTACAGTCGAAGTTATTAATCGAGCTCTTCTGAGGTGTTAAAGCTTAATCATTCGACATCAGTTAAACCATTCATGTGTTCTTTATTACTTTATTTATTGCTTTTCTGCTTAGAATCAATCGATCCTACTAGAACTTTGTTCTAATAATTTTAAAATAACAAGATAAAATATTATTTCATATTGTATGAATAAATAAGTTATGCACAATCTTTTGGCTAGTTAAGTTTTTTTTTTTTTTTTTTTGTCTTTTACCAAAAGACAAAATTTATATTTTATAAACTTAGTTTATAAAATTTAAACTCATTTTTCTTCTTTTTTACTCTATGGCCAAAAATAGAGTTAGGAAGAGAGGTGATGCATTTTGGTTTGTTTAATCAAAAGAAATAAGGTATGGGTGCATGCATGGGGGACAACCTTGTTTAAAGGGATTAATGGGTAAATACCTTTAGATAAAGTGTACACTTTAACTAGATTAGAGGCTTTCATTTTGGTGTTGCCTTTTCTCTAGCAATTGCTGAAAGCTCGTCCTCTCCCACTCTCTTTCTCTTTGAAAAGAATAGAAGTGTTAGAAGTTATTTTTTTTGCTCTCTTGGAAGTAATACTTGGGTATTTGCTTCCAAGCTTAAGAGTTTACCAAAAGACTAGCATCTTGAAGTCAAGTTGGAAAATTATTGGTGTCTCAAAGTTTCCACATTCCTCATCAAAACTCAAGCCTCTCAAGAGGACCCAAAGAACTACTAAGGTTGTTATTTCTTCATCCTTTCTATGGTTGGTGTTTTTATCTTTCTACAACTTGCAATATGATCCTTGGTGTGTGTAATTTATCTTATGCTATTTTCGAAATTCTAGTCTTCCATTCACTATCTTTATAGTTTTTGACACTAATTTTGAAATAAAACACAACAGTTCATGAGGTAATTCCATCTTGAATGCTTTCTTTCTTATATTTTTTAGAATTTTAAATGGAACCACATATCTTGGACTAAATTTACCCGGTTGTCCAACTCTTAGAACACCCTTCCATGGCGATACTTTTAGCATAACTAAATCTCCTTCTACCATATCATATCATATTTTCTTTAAGTTTGAGTAACTTCTTTGATGGTCTTGGGCTCTTTTCATATTTTCTTGTATTATCCTTATTTTCTCATTAGTAATCCGTACAAGATCGGGGCCTACCAACTTCTTTTCTCTTACCTCTGGCCAACATAAAGGGGTACCTAATTTTTGTGTGTACAAGCCTTCATACTGTGGCATTCCAATGCTAGAATAATAGCTGTTATTGTAAGAAATTTCACCAATGGTAAGTAACCATTCCATTTACCTCCATGTCAATTACACAGGTTCCTAGCATGTCTTCTATGGTTTGAATGATCCTTTCACTTATGCCATTGGTTCAGGGGTGGTATGCAGTTCTTAAATTAATTCTTGTCCCCATTTCTTCTTGATGGGATTTCCAAAAGTGGGAGGTAAATCTTGCATCTTTATTAGATACAATGGAAGATGGTACTCCACGTAATATTACTACTTCATCCACACATAAATTTGCTAAATTCTTGAATGGGTTACTTTCTTTGATAACTAAAAATAGTATGATTTTTTGTTAGTTTATCTAATATAGCCCAAATAGCATCATGTCCCCGATTAGTTCTTAGCATCCCCATAATAAATTTCATAGTAATATTTTCCTACTTTCGGGCTGGGACTTGAAAGGACTGAGCATCTTCATATGGTACCTAGTGTTCACTCTTAACTTGTGCGCATGATGAACATTTGGAAATATACCTGGCTATTCTTGGTTTCATGAGTGGCCAACAATATTGTCTCCTCAAGCCTTGATATGTATTCATACTCCCAAGATGAATGGAGTATTTAGACTTATGTGCATCGTCTAGTATCAACTTTTGGTTACTTACAAACTTTGGATAACTTCTTTTTGTCTTATATTTAGATCTTTATGAGTGAATACATATTGAAGGCTTTTTTTTATCTATTTATACCCTACATTTTGTATCGTATAAATAATGTCATCATGGATTTAAAGAAAATACAATTCCAAATCATGCGTCATATACCGGGTTTCAACATCTTTTAATTGCCTTGATGCGTAGGCAATCACTTTCCCACTTCGTATCAAAACCTAGCTCATACCTTTATTAGAAGCATCGCTATAGACAACAAAGTCATTTGCAACTTTGAGTAATGCAGGAACGGGTGCATTACACAACTTCTCTTTCGATAATGCAAAATCCTCGTTTTTTTTTTTACTTTTCCCATATAAACTTGACTCCCTTCCATGTCAAAAAAATTTAGGGATTTGAAATGCGAGAGAAATATTGTATAAACATCGATAATACCCTTGAAGTCCATGGAAACTTCTTACTTCGGTTGGAGTCTTGGGTGGTTCCCACTTGATTACAACATCCACATTCACTGGATCAACCATGACTCCTTCCATGGATACCATCTGCCCTAAAATTATACCTCACGTAAGCAAAATTCTCATTTTGAAATTTTGGCATAAAATTTATCTTGATTTAGAACCTCCAATACCTCACGTAAATGGCATTCATTTTCATTTGTGTATTTGGAGTATTAAAGGATATCATCAATAAAAATATTACAGATTTTTCAAGAAATGACTTACAAACCCAATTCGTTAAATCCATGAAAACAAAGGGTGCATTAGTATGTCTGGATGGCATAACAAGAAACTAGTATTGACCATATCGTGTGAAGAATGTTGTCTTTTCTACATCAATTTATCTTACTCGTACTTGATGATATCCCTATCGCAAGTCGATCTTTGAGAAGTAGTCAACTCCTTAAAGTTGATTAAATAGATCATCGATTCTTGGTAAATGATAATGATTCTTGGTGGTGATCTTGCTGAGATGACGATAATTTATGCACATACACAGGGAGCCATCCATCTTTTTAACGAAAAGGATATGAACAACACAGGAGAAGAACTAGGACGAATGAACCCTTTATCAAGAAGTTCTTGTAAGTCCACCATTAGTTCATGCATTTCTGCAGGATTAGACGATACGACACTCGACCAATGGGTGCCTCTCCCGAAACAAGATCAATGTGAAACTCTACCTGCCTTTTAGGTGGCAAGCCTGGTAGGTCATCCAAAAATACATTAGGAAATTATTAAATTACTATGATGTCTTTTATCTTCTTTTTCTCTTTGATTCCATCTATCACATATTGAATATATGAAAATAATCCTTTCTAGAGGCACTTTCTTTCCTTAATTGTTGTGATAATAGTTGGTACTTAGCGACATTTCTCCTTATATACACAAACTTTCTCACCATTGGACATCTTAACAGAAACTATATTTTCCCCACACAAGATCTTGACTTGGTTAAGACCAAGCCATTCTATCTCAAACACCAGATCAAATTCTTTTATCCCTATAGGTATGATACTATCTTTAAACATTTGCACATTTATTTCTAATTTACAACCTCTATATATATATATGCCGAGAAAATTGTGAATTTACCATTAACAATTTCTATGATGTATACATCGTGCATAGATTCTATAGGTATATTTAACTTAGTACCAAACTCATGCGACACGAAAAAGTATGTGGCACCAAAATCAAACAATATGTGAAGTGGCATAGAATTAAGTACTAGAGTACCTGAGACAACATCATGGCTCTCTTGTGCATGTTCTATAGTCAGTTGGAATGAACGAATCTTTATTTTAGGTGGTTTTGGCTTCTTATTAGCTGTAGATATTGGGGACTCATCCTTTTTCGTTGGACATATTGTACTAATGTGCCCTTTTATGGAAATTAAATCATTCTACTTCTCGAGTGGGTTTCTTCTTACAATCTACCGCCTTATGACCCATTTCCCCATAATTAAAGCAAACTCTAATAACTTCCCTGCACCCCTTATGTATCTTCCTAAAATTTGTACATTTTGGTAACCTTGGTTGTTTAACATGAGATACTTGTGATGTAGATACTCGCCCCTATTTATTGGAGACAACACTCCCTTTAAACTTATGTTTTTAGTGAAATGTTTCCTTTCTTGGACTCGCCTTGTCTGAACGTATTCCACGTTTTGTGTTGCTATAATTGCTTTGTCTAGATCGGTAGCATGCTTCACCTCCATCTCATAGTCGTATGGAAGCCCATTTGCATAATGTGTAACTTTCATGTGGCGGTAGGGTAGGCTTCTAATACAAAAGGAAGCATATCGGTAAACTTCATGGAATATTCTATAATAGTCATTTCACCATTCTTGAGCATGAAAAACTCTTCTTGTAACTTTTCTATGTTCCTAGAAGGACATAACTTGTCTTTTAATTTTGTAGCAAACTCTTTCCAAGACCAGTGACGGAGTGTCTTCCTTCCCAAAACCTTACACATCACATCCCACCAAGATACAACACCATCTTTTAATAGTGGTGAGGCATACACCACGTTATCCTTCTTTTTATATTTTTTGCTGTCAAACACTTTTTCCATCTCGGAAATCCAACTTATGGAAACTTTCGGATCAAAGCTACCATAATATTCTTCTGGTTTCAGCCCATAAAATATTTAAAAGAATATCCTTTTCTATTATCATCTTCTGATTCAGAGTCCTTATATTTAACATAAGAAGACCCCATAACGGACTTACTTCTTTCAAGTGGAAGGGCCTTTACTGGGATCCTTAAAACAGGTATCTAAAATTTGATTCACGTCCTCGTGTACTCGGGCCCTAATATTATCCAAAAGTGCTTGTATAGTTTCGAGACTGATTGGTTTATGATGATGGGTTTTACATGCAATAACACAGATAAATCCTTATACACTTAAGTGTACATGCAACCTATTAGATCTAGTCTTAACACTATTGAAGTTACATTCTATTGAACAACACGAACCCTATAACCCTAGGTAATTTCAAAATTCATAGAAGATGTACACATACCTTTTGATTGTTATAGTAAACAATTAAACAATCCTGCTTGAAAAAAAATCTTGAAAGCTAGCACCAGAAATCTCGTGCCTCTGATGGTTCACACCCAAACCCTAGAAACTAGGAAACTTGAAGAGAGAAGAAGGGAATTTCGGATGGATCTTGGTTATCAATGACTGGCTAAAAATCAAAGGGTCTAAGGCCCTATATATAGCTGCTACAGAAACCCTATATAACACTTACTTAATTAAAATAATAATATCTTAAATCAGGTACTTATCTGGTTTCCTAATTATCTCCAAGGGATATTCTAGAACCCTAGAAACACCTTAAAACTGTCCACCCTCATATGGAAGGTTCTGAAACCCTTTTGTTCAACTATTAAATAATTACAACTTCGGTCATTGCAGTATTAAATAATCCAATTAATCCCAAAATTAATTATAATTAGTTTTTAATTAATTATTAATAAAATAATACTATTTCTACTTAATATATTATTCTCATAATATATTAACAAATCATTTATTGCTCTTTATTAATCATATAATAAATCAATAAACTAGTCTCTCTCACTAAAACTTATCCTATTCAATTACCAGGTTTGAGGGCAACGCAAAAAGACTTTGTTAATAATTCAAGGATATACCAATTTGGTTATTTTCTTAGAAACCTAATCTAACATTTGATTCCCTTCATTTTATAGGTTAACTTCGGGATTCACTTGTCGAGGTGTACTCCCTTGAGAGGTTGTTAGATTGGACCAATGGCCAACTTCTTGGGGTTCTTTCCCACTTTGTGTTTTCACCATTGACTATAAACAATAGCAAAATTGGTTTTGAGTTAAGTGGTTCACTAAAAATGTGTAATTCTTCAAAGGTCAATATACCATAATTTTAACATTATTTCGTATGTTCATGTAACCCAAATTAATATTGATATCACTATATGAATCTATCCTCTCGGTTTAAGTCTAGGATGGCTAACCCACCCTAATTCAATTAAATTATGGCTTTGATACCAAATTGTAACGCCCAAAATTTGCAAACTATTTATGATTACAAAATATGATTATTCCCTATATTAAACAAGGAAAAAAAATACATTTTTACAAAAGTTGTATTTAACATAAGATTTACGTCACGACGTTACAAACGATAAATTACCATAGCATAAGGAAGGAAATACACTATACAGAGAGTACACTAGGTCTCCAAAAAGATTCCTAAACATGAGTGCTCAACCAATAATGGAAACAAATACGTAAGACTCAGGTCTTGTGAGGCATATGAGGTTTAGACTCATAATACTCATAAATATGTTGGGTTTTATTAAAAATTGTTTTCCCAAAAACGCTAAAAACAACAACGAAAGCTTAAAAATAGAACAAACTTAAAACTCCTTTTAACCCACCAACGATCATTTTACGAAGCATGGAAAGATTAACACAACCATAGGAAGAAAAGAACTACAACCTTTATAGATTTTCATTCCTCTCGGGATGCTGAAATTTGATGAAGATGGCAAAAGACTCGAAATAGAGCTTCTCTAGAAGTATCCACCAATCAAGATTAAACCACTTGAAGATGCTAGTCTTCACTTGCATTAAGCTTTTCTTAATTCGTTAAGACTTATACTAAATAAGCCTTAAGATGAACCAACTTATAAACACTTAGTTCATGCACCAAATTGAAAGAAAGAAGAGAGAGAATGAGGACTTAATTACCATGAAAGTGGCAACCTTTTAGAGAGAAATTTTATGTTAAAAATACTAGCTAATTTTGGTCTCTTACTCTCCTTTAAACGCTTCTACATTAAAGTGATGGACCATACCTCACTAAGTGTATAAGTACTTGAAGTACGAAGGCATGGGATGTAAGATGCATGTCAACCAAGCAACATACATTCATATAAGCATACCTACAACTTTGACTCTTTCAAGAGTCAAAGTTGAGTGGTATTTTCACAATCACCTAACTAGTAGTTACATATGAACTAAATGGTTGCTCGAAGTGTCCATTTAATTTGTACAATATATATATATATATATATATATATATATATATATATATATATATATATATATATATATATATATATATATATATATCCATACCTTATGAATATAACTATTTTTTCTCTTTTGTTATTACTTCCTAGAAAAAATATCCAATATGTTGGTAAAATATTATTTTCATAAAATAATTTTTTTCGAATTAAATAAAAGTGTTGATTATATTTATCAATAATCAAATTACTCTAATAAATAATCAATAAGTAGTAACTTGTTATTTGGTGAGACCCTATATGATCATATGTCATTAGCAAATAACATTCTATAATGACTCTTGAGGATAAAGATCTTTCAATCTCCCACTTGCACAAGACTCATCATAGATTGATATAGACAGTGGTGTACGTCTAGCAACATTTCAGTGCCCCTAATAACACACGACAAAGAATGAAATTCATCAACATCCAATTCCATGAAATTGATGTATGATGTAAGTTTAGCATTTACCCCTTTGTTATAGACATCATCTTGAAGATGAGACTTGGATCACAATCAATCTCATTTGGTAATCAACTTTGGGTAATACACATTAGATATCTATCTCCGAATACACAAGAGGAACAAATCTCATCTTGACTACATAAGCCTCTTGCATAGTTCATACCACACCTGATAATGGCCTTTCCAGCTGTCCATTTAAGGATCGGAATTTGACCACATCAAAGTATATCATTCCCTACACTTAAGTCCCTATATGTATCTAAGGTATTAAGGATACAAAGATAGTACCTTTTATCAAGTATCTCTCACGATAGTGATCCATGAGGTGATCTTGGTGCGGGTCTATCCAATACTTATTCTCTGATAAGTACATGTGAATCTTGTTTACAACCTATTTCCTAATTTCTTCTAACGAGAGTCAACCAATATGATGAGTTAAGGATTCAATCAAGTAATTAAATAAGAAAATATATGAACACGAGATGTAAATAAATATGGTTTAAGCTCCATTAAGTCTGGAAGTAATCAAGAGTACAAGTTTGGAATGTGTTCAAAGTTTATACCTAATACTCTAGACTACAACACTATTTATAGTATTATAAACAAACCACAAAATGTACAATATGCTTTCGACATCATAGTTCATAAAAAAGTTACACACCAAATTAAAAATATATATGGAAGGTGTGTAACCTTCGATATACACTACAACTCTTCTATTCGAATATAGAAAGTAAACACAAGTCATGGTCATTGACACATCAACACAAACCTATCCTCTACATTCTCCCCCATTGTATTGACAAAATGAAACTTCACTTTTTACACATAGACCTAATGACTTCAAGAAGAGTTTTTTGAACTTTGAGATGTCGCTGAAGAATGGTCTTTATCTCCTTCTTATCTTCTTCATAATTCTTTCGGAAATTCTCCATTCTCATTAATGAATTATTAATCTATAATGATGAGAACCTTTCCTTTAGATCTATATAGAAAATGTGCTTCTTCTAATCCTTGTTCTATGGTTTCCCAAAGAAAACAATCCCTTTAGGATTAACAGGATTTCACCATCATCAAACTTTTCAACCAATTCTTTAGCTAATTCGAAATCCGATAAAACCATTTGTGAATAGTAGAACATGAGAAATTCCTTAACATGTTCTAAAGATAAGTTATATATTGCAGGGTTAGGAATTTCTTTATTACTGAGCTTCGTCATAATCTGAACTAACACCACAAAATCACGTGGAATCATGAGTGGAAAATCTGCAATTGTGGAATCATAATTCTTTTGATCTCCTCTAACCACCTTGTATCGAAGATTTTGAAATGAATTCTCCAATAACACATCCTTCGTTACAGAGAAAATCTCGATTATCTTTTTTCAAGACCAAACCTTCTCAGCATCTTGAGCAAGATTTGTATGAAATCTAGTCTTCATGTGCTTATGAGTCGGTGTTTCATCAAAATTGTATGGAAGATTGAATTGATGAAACTTAAACATGAGTTAACATATTGGTAAATCAAATTGATTAACCATTGTATTCCTAATTGAATAGCTAACTTTGGGCTCTTTCTCAAATTATTGGACATCATCAAAAGCTAATTCTTTGATAGTTTCAAAGTTCCAGAATTTGTTTACATCACCCTTTTTCTAAGCATATTCTCCTTCACGTTGTCTTTTTCTAATAATGCTCACCGTTTATCTCATCCATCCTATGGGATCCCCTTGTCTTCTCTTTGAATTGCTGATCTTTAATAACAATCCCTTTTATAGGTTAAAGTTTATTGAATCACCTTCAGAAGTTTTATGAATAGGGACTATTTTTGTAACAACTGAAGATAAAACTTTTCCCACAACTGTAGACTGAAATTGTTTCTCATTAACTCCCAATCCTGATCTAGATCCTGACCATGATCCAAAACCCTTTTCCCCCCTTTTCAGACACGATACTTGGAGAAAATCGTGGAGCACTGGTGGGTAGTCATTTAACAACATCAACAACCAGAGCCAATCTTTTTTTTTTCAAAATTGCTTTGAACTGTTGCAAGTGCAGTAGCAACATGATTAGGATTCACAGATTGAATCTTCGTCTCCAACAAAGACAAAGTTGACTTAATTTCTTGAACTTCCTTCGAGTAGCTTTCATCCGTCTTCGATATCTTTTTAGTGTAATCTTTATTAAAAACTCACATATCTTCGATCATCGTTTATATATTTCGAAGAACCTTATCAATAGATTTTCTAAGCTTGGTATTAGTTTTATGTTCCCAAAAAACAAGTTACCTATACCGAACCAAAATCTACACCAGTTATGGGACAAAGCAAGTCAGTACATATAAGGAAACAATAAAGAGCAATTGCCAATAGTCTGTAAGTAAACAATACAAGAACCCAAAGAATAAATACACAGAATAAACAAGAAACCTAGATCACAATTAAACCACCTAACAAACACGTAACTATATGCATGTCACACCCCCAAACCGGAACGACGGACACGTTCGGGGGCGGAGGACGTAATGTACAGTATCATAACAATGCACAATAGTAAAACAAGCAACAACATCATCCATTGCATTAATAATATAGTTAATTCAAGTGTGTTCTGTGTAAAGTTGTAAGACACCAAAAATATGTAATCAAAATAAAGACGAGTCTTGAATATGCTCCGTCTTCTCAAAATGCTGGCCATCTGTACCTGTCTACTGGTGACCTGAGAATACAAGTTATTTTCAAAGAGTAGATCAACATTAAAGCTGGTGAGTTCATAAGTATTTTTGTGTCAAATGTTTGCATTAGTTTTATGAAAATGTTTGCAAGTGTTTTGATGTAAACGTTTGTATACTTCCTAGAAAATCCTATATTTTCTACTAAAATGGAAAGTAGTCTTCTACCAAGACCCGACTGTTTTGTATGTTTGTTTTCTCGTAAAAATGAATGTTTTTCCAAGTTTATGACTATCTTTACTAGAAAATAATTTGCATTACTCAATGTGAGAATATCACTATATGAATGTAATGGGAAAAATGAAGATGTACAGTAGTATTGTATAAAATAACTACTGAAGTACTAACTGCCTTAAAACCAATAAGTTAAATTAAGGTAAAATGTGATGAGGTTATAACCATGCTTGATTGACTAGTATAAAACACGACGATCAAAAGACGTCGAAATGGTATGACATTTGTCACCCGTAGACCTGCAGGTCCCACTGTAGCTAGCAGCAAGGTGTAGGATGGTTAATCCCGTATAGATCTATACACAAACTCACGCTCTCCCTCCAGGAGACTCTGGTTACAAAAGGTGACACAACAAGTATATTGCTATGCCATGAAATAGTGGCTCACATTATTGTTATCTTGTTCTTGTTATAGTATGTATGTCCTTTTCTGTTATAGTTATAGTATGTATGTTCCTTCCTGTTCTAGTTATAGCGTGTATGTTCCTTCCTGTTCTAGTTATAGTGTGTATGAACTGACTCATGTAAGGTTCACTGATCTAGAAGTAGTAGCTAGTAATCCTCTAAACTATACCTATTATAGTTTACTAGTATGATTGTATGACTGTTACTGATTTGTAGAAAAGACTCAATTACTAACAATAAGCAACTAAGTTAAGTATGTACATTAAAATGGGTTTAATATTCATATATGTATTTAATAAGTATAACTATGATTTAACCGACATTCGGACTAGTGATCCTACCCCAAGCCCACAAACAAACAAGGAACAAGAGTCAAGGTATCTAGCAATAGTCCTAAGTCTGTTAAAGCATACCTATACGTAAATAGATAGACAAATATAATTTGATATAAAAGAAGTCTAAAATAATTTAAAAGAGTTTTAACAAGTTTTTGAGTATAAGAAATCCTTTTGTGATGTTGTTTTCACATGTAAATGGTTAACACAATTTCATTGTGTTCTACTTGTATTCCCCCCCCCCTAAAAAAAGAATTTAAAAGCATTTAAAAGTGTATTTGTAGGGGTATGAACTCACATGATGTGAGTGAATTGGATGAAAGTTCGATATAGGATGCTAAGTATGCCAAGTGAAGTCTCGAGCACAAACAAATCCTATTTAGCATATAATAACACATATATGTATGGAATTAGGGCCTATAACAACTAATAAGTATATGAAACAACCTTAAGAACTAGGAAACACTTACAATGAAGTGTTAGAATCGAAAATGAATGGCTGAAAGGTGTTCACGACCCTTGGAATGGTTCACGACCCAAGATCCTAAGAAGGGTTCACGGCCCTAGCTTGAATGTATGAAGGGTTCACGACCCTTGATGAAGGGTTCACGGCCGAATGATGAAGGTTCACGGCCAAAAAGTGGTTCACGACCCTATGAACACTTTGAAGATCTTGAAGATGATGATGGAAAGTGATGAATCAATGTTAGGATCAAAGGGGTTTCTTAGTATAAACAAGTAAAGGGATGAGATACTTACATTTTTGGGGTGAGAGAAGACTCTTTTATGGATGATACTTGAGAGAGAAATGATGTATTCACGGCTGAAAATGGAGAAGTGAAGAGAAAATGGCCAAAACTCATGTATATGGCATGAGTTCACGACCAAGAATGGGTTCACGGTCGTGAACCTAGTTTGCGGCCGTGAACTCCTTTTGATGGTGTTTCCGACTCGATTGCAACTCAATGATCTCAAGCTAACACTTCCTAACACACAATACTTGAGTGTACTAGGCTTAGAAACTCTCAAACAGACCCTTAACACAACATAAAGGTAATAGACACAAGTCTGACTTTTGATTGATTTGATTGACTTTACAAGATATAAATTTCGGGTTGTCACAATGCATGACCATGATTTATAAAAAAACACATAGAAACTATTAACAAACAATTCCCCAAGATAACCTGAACAGAAGAGAGATGTACAAAAACTTAAAAATCTCCACAAAAATCTCAGCAAACAACTATGTAGTTACCGTTAGATCTAACACTGTCAGTTAGATCTAATACTAATTAGATTCAAAAAAACATTTAAATTCTCGATTTCCACCCAGAACACACAATGAACAACCATTTGCAACTTGATTAACGTTGACCGTCTCAAATAACATTGTTCGTTAGAGATAACGAAAAGTTATATATAACGTTTACAACTATCCAGATACTTATTCTTAACCAAGTTGACGGTTTGAATGTTTGAATTTTCAACAAGAAACATATACCCCAAAAAACCAACAGATCTATTTCGATCCAAAGGCACAAGAACAATTTACTCAAAATACAAGAAGATCGAACACAGATACCGACTTAGAACAAAAAGATCTAAGATCGATGAGAAAGCTCAAACCAGATCGACACAAAACCCTATAATAACAATAGAGAACAGACAGATGACACAACTACGTCGATTCAACGAAAACGAGAGCTAATCTAGGTTTGATACCATGTTGAAAAATTCAAATCGATTCCGACATCAACAGTTCTCTTTTATTATTATTAAGAACGAGTTGGTTTACATCAACTTACAACTGAGACCTCACTACAATCACACTCTCACTCATACGTCAATGTTTATAGTAAAAGAAAGCAAAGTAAAGCGTACAAACTTAAGAACTTGAATTGGAAAGCAAACCCTAGAATACCTAAGACTCAACCAGATACGATGAGAGATAAATAGGTAATTGTAATGGACATGAATGAGCTGATATACACCAAACATGTCATGCAATCTTCAATATATAGACCAGGCAAAATGCCGGTTCAAGTCTGGTGCATACCCGAACCAAACCCGATGAATCCGACCTGAACAGGATCCACGAGAAAATATAACTTTGATGGAAACGAGTCGTAGTCCCTTGAGTTTATATATATACAAACGAACCCCTTTAACTTTTATTCAACCATCTTTGACCTTTACCAACTTTACCGCACCCATTTCAACAAAAACTCTTTTATCTAAACTAATTAAAGCTAATAATTTAATTATCTTAATTTATTCTTAATGTTTATAGTGAAGTATAAATTTCTAGGAAAAACTTCCTAGGAAACCCCACCTTTTTCTAGTAGAGATACCGGAATTGCAACGAGGACTTGATTGGTGCCCCACTTAGGCTAAACAATGTCATGCATTGTTTGTCTATGGCAAACCTACGTGGACAACTTTACCGACGGTAAACACCGTACCTTGAAGTTATTTTTGCTGGCGGTATTATGCCGTTGACACACTATCACCATGTCTCTCTCCATTTTGCCGTTGAGAATAATAAATGAGGAGAATAAAGCATACATTCTAAGCTTGTGTTTTTGTGTATTAGGAAAACACATAAGAGTCGTAGGCAAGAATATCACAACACTGCTCATAGGAAAATTGCTTAAAAGCTTACATGACGTCTATTTGGTAAAAAAAAAATTATAGGCAAAACTATCACCACACCATTTAGCCTTATTCATCTCGAATCCAATTGGTGACTTAGGTTCAATTGAATCCTAATGTATCATTTCTTGAATCTAAATTAAAAATTCGTTCGATTACCAAAGCTTTGAGTTCCAACAAACAGCGGTGTGGTACGTGTGTGTATCTATAATGAATGTAATTTTTTTTTAATGAAACCCATACAACATATAGATATCATTTTGTATGTCAAACAAAGTAGCAAATAGATCAAACTACAATTTCAATAATCAAACAAATGCTCGAACTATAATGTAAGAATGAAACATATAAGGAAGAGGATGTAGCCGAAAAGGGTGAGGGGATCGTTGGAG
This sequence comes from Lactuca virosa, assembly GCF_052849685.1. Classification (NCBI taxonomy): domain Eukaryota; kingdom Viridiplantae; phylum Streptophyta; class Magnoliopsida; order Asterales; family Asteraceae; genus Lactuca; species Lactuca virosa. The sequence goes on from NC_136434.1 coordinate 288,250,711, forward strand.
GCGGCTGTATGGTAGTTGGATGGTGTGGTGATGGACTGCTTAATAAATAGGGTGAATTGAAATATGTTTATTAGATTTGAAATACATTTATTAATTAGTAAATAAATAACTGAAAGAAAACTAGATAACTCATTTTTTTTTTCTTTTTCGGTTTAGATTTAGCTATCCAGGTATCAAAAATTACAGCGTAATATTTTCTTAACAAAAAATTTAAATAACCGATATATTTATATATGATTATCAAATTTTTATTTAGATAGATATATGATATAAGTTAATGAAAACAGTGTAGAAGATCATAAACGACTACTTATTTTAGATAAATTATTGATTTAGTTTTTATGTTTTTACCTAGATACAACAAATACTTATTATTTTTCTGAAAACAAATAAAAATAATACTATTGAACAAAAAACCACAATAAAAAGCTTTAATAAATAAGATAAAGGTTTCGTACCAGCTGCCAACCACTATTTGCCGGTGAAGATTATGTATGTCAGCCACAAGTTACAGGTTTCCACCGGTCAGCCTGTCGGTGTGGATACTGTCGGCACCAACACGACACACTTCTTTCGGTTAATAGATAAATGATAAATCCATCTCATCGATAATATGTAAAATCTACGTAGTCATTTTTGAAGGTTATGTTTTTTTCTCAAAATACAATAAATAGATAAAGAAGATGTTTAGTATGTATAATGAGATGAATCTATGATCTAAAACTATATATATATATATATATATATATATATAAACCATTCATAATTATGGGCCTCATACATTTTAAGACAATTATCTTAAATTTCAAGGAAAGGAAATCTGGACCATTGAAACTATATTGGATGGTGAGCATTTAATTGCTGGTGATCCATGTGAAATGCTCTTGACCAATGAGAACAGAGAGTTTAATCTACGCACCTTATGGCGGGCCACACTCACGATAACTCAATCTAAGCGGGTAATTCAAAAGTTTTTGAAGTCAAATGAACCCTAAAAGGTGTGTCTCTCTGTCTCTCTCTATTCAGGAATGGGGAAACCCTAATTTCTCCCGTAAAAGATGTCGCCCCTCTTTCATCGTCCGCAAGATCTCAAGATGGATGCGAAATGCATCCCACCACCGCTATCCACCAGGTCTTTCTCATATATATATGCTCTCCAGCTCGATCTATGTCATTTTTTATTGTTAATTTTTCAATCTTTTATCTTCGGTTAATCTTTTGATGTTGAGTTTTTGTTGCAGCAACAAATGAGTTTAATAAGAACGAGGTGGGTTTAAAAGTAAAGGTTTTGAATTAATATCTTTTTTGTGCTCTGAGTCGTCTTTGGTTCAATCTAATGATTTTATCATTTAGTTTTTTAAGTTTTGTTCAATCTTCTTTAGTTTGTCTTCTATTAAAAGTTTACGTCTTCTACAGGATAACCCTAGCTAAATCTTCTTGATCACCTGTTCCACCGTCTCGCTTCATCATACCAACGATCACCACCGCTATTTCTCCTTAACAGCCAGCAACCTCTAACATATGCCCCTGTTCTCTAATAATTTGACCCTGATTTCTATTTTCAAAGCTCTAACCACAGGTACCATTTTGACTTAGATTTATATGATGTATAGTGTGTAAATGGTCGAAAACCTCACCTTTTACCATGATTTCATTCAGAATATGTAGTGACTTCGAATATCTAACGAGGTACCATTTCTCACCTAGATTTCTATGGTTTCATATCAACTGAGTGTTCTGGATCATAGAAGGTCGAAAAACTCATTGTTTTACAATAATTTCGTTCATAATCTTGTGTGGCTTCGAACATCTAAACTCAGGTTTCATTTCTGACTAAAATTTCTATGTTCTCGGTCATTTGTAGAAGGTAATATAAAGAACTTTAGTTTCTTTCTATTTTGTCTATTTTTTCTGTTTTACGCATTCTTTTTGTTTGTGTCTTTCTTCTTATTTTGGTAAATCGCTTATATGGCAACAGTAAAAATAACCATGGTCGATATTATGTTGAGTCTTGAAGAAATGTGCATAATATTGCCAAAATCAGTGGTATTAGTAAAGCACTACATGTATTGGTTGTCACTTTTATTATTTAGCTATTAATGGATCTTATCTTTTATTTTTCTAGTCTTAATGTAACAATAGAGTTTGGTGTACATGCGATCTACTACTTCTACAGTCAAAAATCATTTTACAACCCTTGTTCCAATCTAAATCTTGCCAATCACTTTTTCATCCCAAATAAGTGTTTTTCACTTATTACGGTCGACATTTTTTTGAATAGGTCCGTTTGTTTGCTTGAATGGCTTTTAATTCATAATACTTTAGTTTTACTCTTTTGACTCCTAAAGCTTTTTCATGGACACAAATAAGTTTTTTCTAACACGAAAATTTGTTTGTTTGAAAGATTTTTGCTTTTAGTGGTTTATCTGTACCATGGTGACTTATAAGAGGTAAAAATAGGAGTACTTCATGTAAAATTTAATAGCTTATGATTTTTATTCTACTCTTCTGAAGGGTGTTTCAAACTGCGTGGCTACAACCTTGTGTTTTTAATCTGCAATATTTTGATTTTGTAGGGTACAAATTTTGATTATGAAAAGATTAGATGCAGCCAGATGTTGTCCAATTCAGCCCATGTTTTCTCTAATTGCCCTCGTGGTTGTTGCTCATTCATAGTTATACCCATTTGGTTGAATTAAGTGTAAGTCTTTCTCAATTTTGTCAAAGCTTGACTATTTTACCCCTGATGTGTCCATGTGGTTGTCCTTGGTTTTAATCGGGGTTTTAAATCCAAATCGGATTTGGAGAATGCTCTTTATTGACGATGCCATTCCAAATAAGGATTGATTTTTTTTTTGTTGTTGTATAGTTCTTTACTCTCAAAAGTTTGTTGTTATTGTTGGTGTGAGCTTTAAACTTCATTGCTATAATTTTGAGGCTTTGAGGTATGCTTCCTGGTCGAATTTCACAAGAGGAGTTTCCTTAAGTAAAATGATTTTTTTTTTGTATTTTAGTTTATGGATGTTGCATTATATTTTGGTGTTGGTCAGTTTCTGTTTTTATTTTCCCTTTTTCTATGTACTTTGTATTACTTTCCAACTTCCTGCTGGGTTTTAGTTTATGAAAGAGTATGAAAACATTCAAGTATTTAAGAACAACTACAAAAATCATCATGAGTTAAAACGAGATTTATGTTTGTCTTTCAATGTAACCCATTTATTTGTTCTGTGCATTATTTTTTATTCAAAAGATAAACGAGATTTATGTTTGTTATTTGTTTTTAATTTGTTTTATTATTATTTAGATTCTCATAGCAATGTTGATTATTTCAAAGTAATGTTCTATATCATTTGTGATGACAAAGGTTATTATTTTTGTTAATTATTTTTCTAACAAGTAATGATTACTAATCATTTTAAGTTTTTTTTTGGTTTAGTTCAATGAGTTTGATAAAAGTTATTTTTGTTGCATAAAAATACTACAAACTTTTCATTTTTAAAACTTTATGTTTAAAAAGATACTTTTCATGTGAAGGTTTTTAAAATTGTTGATTTAATATGTTTTTTTTTTAATTTATAATTTGTTTGTTGCCCAAATTAAAATAAATGAAATAATTGATTTAATATATAAGTTGACGAGAGTCAAGTTGATAAAAAAAGAGATGTAAAATACAATCAATTTTTAATTTTTAAAATTTTACGTTTAAAAAGATACTTTTCATCTGAAAGTTTTTAAAATTATTAATTTATTATGTTTTTTTAATATATAATACTTTTGTTTTTAAAATTATTAATTTATTATGTTTTTTTAATATATAATACTTTTGTTGTCCAAAAACATAAAGATATGAAATAATTGATTTAATATGTAACTTGATGAGAGTGAACTTCCTGCATTCTACTAAAAACTAATTATCGCTCAAAAACTAATCAACCAAAAGAAAATAATAGCTGCAGTTGCATCGTGCATGGAAACACCAATACGGCTATACATAACACATTTTCTATAATATAACATGTTTCCAAAAAAAACTAATCACAAAAAATAGGGAAAACTTTACACTCGCGTTCTCATATTTAGTTAAGTTTTTAATTTAATCATGATAAAATTACACAAATGGTCCATGTGGTTTACCAAAACTCCATAAATCGGGTCCTTATAAAATTTTTAACGAACATGGTCCGTGTTGTTTCCAAAACTTGTAAGAATGATCCTGTGCTAACACCGTTATTTTAGTCCATTAATATAGGGTAATTTGTGGTAGTGAAAATTGCAATTGATAAACCATAAAGACTATTTATCTAAAACTTTTATATTTTAGTTTGTGGCTTTTCCACCACACGCAAAAATATTATTTTTACCCCTTTATTTTTTTAAACTTTGGTGTTTATCCCTGTACTATATATTTTTGGTTGGTTGACGTAAAAAGATATTGGGAGCCATTCAACAAAAATAACTTTTAAAAAAGATTATTGGTGTAGTTTATTATAATATTTAGGAGTCGTTCAGAAAAAAAAAAAAAAAGAACTTGTAAAAATGGATGAGACATCATTTGCCCATGTTTTGGCCAAATTTCATTTAAAAGTTTTAGTTTTTTGTACACATGTTATAAATTTATTTTATTGGTAACGCCAGTTACTAAGCCTAAACCCCAAAACTTAAAACTCAAAGGAAACTAATCACCAAAAGTAAACAATTCATCAAAAAAACCTGTTCGCCGACGCTGCATCGCGCGGGTACCCCACTAGTATATATATATATATATATATATATATATATATATATATATATATATATATATATATATATATATATATATATATATATATATATATATATATATATATATATATAGGGAGTGGTTTAAATGAGAACCACAAAAGATTAAGAACTCTAAGAACCCTCATTTCATAAGTAATATGTATTGTGAATACTAGTAAACATGTTAAAATCCTGAATTTTGTTTTTTTTTTGTAAGAAAAGGGAAAAATCGTAATTTTAGTCTAATATTTTCATTTACACATTGAATTATATTTTAACACAAAATTATATAAAATACAACTTTATAGAGTCTATTTACATTTTAATACATAAAATTCACAACTAAATACAATTTATTTTACACTAATTCACAAATTTAGAGAAGTGAAACTCAAACTCTACCACCACCACCACTCGCCGCCACCAACCACCTGTGATACTGTTGCAACCATCCTTCTTACAAATCAAATATGTATATAAAGTCATGCAATTACAAGTTAAATACTACATTCATAGTTTAATAAACTTATTAGTTCACTCATTTTAAATTTTACACAAAACAGTTATAAAAACAATGCATTCTTACGTACTTATACAACATAAAAAATAAAAATATTCACAAGAACATTAATACAAAAAATCATTCATATTTTACCATAAAATTTATAAAAACTCACAGTAAAATACAGTCAATTCACAACTTAAAACAGTCAATTACCGTTTAATACATAAAATTCACAGCTTAATATAATAAATTAACAATTTAATACAAAGAATGACATATTCTTAACTTAAAACTAACATTTATACCTTCAGATATGTAGGCTAGTGCTTCTTTCAAAGTTTAATTTACACAAAACTCATAGTTTAAATTTTATATATTTTATTTAAAATTAGAGAAAATCGTATCTATAATGCTTATTCTTGTCATATTTCATATTAAAACACAAAATTCAGAAAAAAAAAATACGAAGCTTAATATAGTCAATTCACAGTTTAATAGATAAAATTCACAATTTAATAAAATAAATTCATAGTTTAATTCACAACAATTATATATTCGTAGCCATATTTTCAACTTAAAACTTACATTTATATGTTCATATCTCGAGGCATTTCTATGTATTAAATTGTGAATTTATTAAATCAAGTTGTGAATAAAATTCACAACTTAATACACAAAATTTACAGTTTAATACAATATATTCACAACTCATTTATAAGTATAATTGTGACATCCCCTAATTTCTCGGCCAGAAAAGACCGATTTAATTTATGCTTTTAAAATAAAATCAGAGTAATCCTTTTAAAAGATTTTGCGGAATTTGTTCCCATAAAAACATGATAATTATATTATCAAATCATTTCCGAAGAAATGTATTTTATTCATTTAAACCATTGGGATGTCATCGTCAATACAGAAACATAAGCATAAACATAACTTAAATTCACTTACACTAGTGATCTACATCTCTTTTAATCTCTCAGTGTAAAGTAACTTCGTATCGATACATGTGATACAAACAAACTGAGTGGGTCAGGCTTGGGAGCCTGGTGAGCATATAGGGTTTTCAACCCACAATAAATAAATTTATTATGCTTAAACATCAAACAATCAACCTAATTACCCAACCCCATTATCTTATTTATTTCTTAAGGATTTACCCTAAGAATCAACTATCACTCATTCCTAAGGATTCATCCTAAGGAATAGGCACGAAGTCACATCGTCACCAGGGTTTATACAACATGCACTAAGTCCATAGCTGCCAAGGTAACCAAAGGAATAGGCACGAAGTCACATCGTCGCCAGGGTTTATACAACAGGCACTAAGTCCATAGCTGCCAGGGTTTATACAACATGTGCTAAGTCCATAGCTCTTATTTATCGACAGTATTATTCACGGGAATCCCCCTGCAATACATGTCAATGGGTTTTTAGAGTACAACTGATGAACATATAGTTCACACACTTACAGGTTGCGAGTCTGCTAGTGTTCCACAGATCATCTAGAATAGTCCATGGTTGTCATCCATATTCTGTTGAATGACGGGGGCCAACGTTTGGGTAAGTGCTTCTCTCATATTTCACCACTTACCCTCATCTCATGATCTATATCACCGATCATCTCATTTATACAACTCATCTTTCATCACATACCAACTATTTCATCTACCCAGGTTTTACCCAACATTTTTGTAGATAAAAAAAATACATATACAGTTTAAATTATTTAAAAACCTGTATAAATCATTCCTTAAACATCCATCTCAAATAAACAAACATTATATATTCACATAGCACGTATTTTATATAAAATACTTCATATCTATGTGTAAGATGAAAGTGACTATACACTCACATGATTTAACGATAATTGGGCAACACTTCGTTTCTTAAAACAATCATTTCCGATAAATCCGGGACGTTTTATTGAAAATCGGGCCCTGCAAGGGTGGAGCTTCAAACCGAAAAGATAAATTTATCGGGCTTCTCGGGTACTTCGGGACGTATTTCGGGTGTTTGTTATGATACCGGGGCTTTGGAGGAAGTGGAAATAGCTAAAATATGAAATTAGGGGTGAAAAATGGCAAATTTCCAAAGTTACCCGGGAGGTCTCGCACCCTTCTATTTATAGGGGCGAGCTTCGGACCCGAAGCAAGGAGAAGGAGACACGCGTCGCAGCTGCGAGGCTCGGAGGTGAGGGAAGGCTGATGGCGGTGTGAGGCTCGGACACGCGTTGTCTTCGGATTGGTCCAGCGCTTCGGATGACTCACCTGCTTCGGACACGCGTCTGCTGACTCACCGAGATCGGACACGGAGAAGGCACGGGGTGGCTTCTGATTGGCCGAGCCTTCGGTGCGAGGATGGTGCGACACGCCTCGCCAGCAGGCCTCGGATGACTCAGCAATTCGGACACGTGGCATGCTACGAGCGAGGGTGACGTGGCCTAATCCGGACCATGCGAAATTTTTCCGATTTCGTGTTTTTCTCCATTTTTGAGCCAAAACTTCTAAAATACATAACTTTCGCATATGGGCTCCGTTTTTGACGTTCTTTATATGCACGCGTAGGTAAAATTAAGCTCTACAACTTTTGTTTAGACTTCGTCGGCTAATTTTGACTTTAATTTTAATATTATTATTTTTAACAGACCGGGACAGGAAATCCGTTAAAAATTCATAACTTCTTCATCCGACGTCCGTTTTCGTCTGTCTTTTTACCGTTGTACTACTATTGACGAGACCTTCGATTCTCGTTTAGGTCGTGTCGGCTAAAAATCATTCGATCTAAAATTCGAGTTTTTAGCTGTCTACTGTTAAGCTGAAACTTAGAAAAATCATAACTTTCTCATACGAAGTCAGATTTGGGCGTTATTTTTATACATACTCTCGGTTTAACGAACACTACGACTTTCATTTAGATCACCAAGGCTAAAAAGTAGTTTATGAAAAACTCACTTTTTACGTCATTCGGCGCCATGCCGGTTTTGTCGTGAAACTTCGACAGGTCATAACTTCTTCGTTATAACTCGGATTTCGGTATTCTTTATATATCCGGAATCTTTGTCACGACCACTACAACTTTCTTAATAGATATCGGCTTTATCTAATATTTATTTTCGACGCTCATTTTTATTCTTAATTAATTAAATCCTAATAATTAAGCATAAAACACATAATTCACATAATAATCACATAATTACTCTTTATTTCTTCAAAATGAGTTACAAATGTTGACCTAGACTATTACATCATCATTAATGCCTATCCTGGCAACACGGGCGTTACAATTCTCTCCCCCTTAGGATGATTCCGTCCCCGGAATCACACATCAGCAAACAATTGCGGATAGCGACTCATCATGTCACTCTCCGTTTCCCAGGTGAGATTTGGCCCATTCGTATGTTTCCATCGCACACGCACTAAATCAACCATCTTGCGTCGCAACTTCTTAGTCTTACGGTCAACGATTGCCTCCGGTTCTTTAATTAACCTCTTGTTTTCAACCAACCTTAATTCAGAAATTGGAATTATGTCGGGTACATCTCCCGTGAACTTCCTCAAATAACACACATGGAAGGTGTTATGAATACCATCTAGTTCTTCTGGTAATTCTAGCTTGTAAGCTTGATTCCCGATCCTCTGAAGAACTTTAAACGGTCTAATAAACCATGGACTCAATTTTCCCCTTTTACCAAATCTTATAAGTCCCTTCCACGACGAGACTTTAAGTAAAACCGAATCTCCAACTTCGAATGTTATCGGTTGTCTTTTCTTGTTAGCATAGCTTTTTTGATGATCTTGAGCAGCTAACATCCTTTCCCTAACCACTTTCAACTTTTTAGCAGTCTGAGGGACTATTTCAGGTCCCATAAACTGCTTTTCCCCAGCTTCCAGCCAACATGACAGCGTTCGATACTTTTCTTCATACAAAGCTTGGTAAGGTGCCATCTTGATGCTTGAGTGGAAACTATTATTATAGGAAAATTCTACCAGAGGTAAATGTTCATCCCAATTACCTTGGAATTCCAGGGTACATGCTCTCAGCATATCCTCCAACGTTTGAATTGTTCGTTCACTCTGACCATCTGTCTGCGGATGGTAAGAAGTACTCAAACATAACTTGGTACCCAATTCTTCTTGTAGACTCCTCCAAAACCTTGAGGTAAAACGGCTGTCACGATTTGATACAATCGTTAATGGAACACCGTGAAGCCTCACAATTTCCTTCACTTAAGAATTCGCAAGCTTATCCATAGACCATTTCTCGTTGGCTGCTATGAAATGCGCACTCTTAGTGAAGCGATCAACGACCACCCAAATCATGTCGTGACAGTTCTTTGTTCTGGGCAATTTAGTCACGAAATCCATGGTGATGTCTTCCCATTTACCCATGGGTACAGGTAAAGGTTCTAAACTCCCATATGGTTTCTGATGTTGTGCCTTAACCCTAGCACATGTTACACACTCGGCCACATACTTTGCAACATCGAGCTTCATCGTCGGCCACCAGTAGTAGGGTTTTAGATCCCTACACATTTTTGTGCTGCCGGGATGAATCGAGTACATGGTCTTGTGAGCTTCTTTCATCAGAATATCTCTTACTCCTCCTGTCTTAGGTACCCAAATCCTATCTTGGAATACATTCAGTTCTTGACCGTTTGTATCAAACACTCATGTTTTGCCCAAACGTTCTTTCTTTCGATCATTTTTCTCTAAAGCTTCCTCTTGAGTTTTCTTTATACTTTCCACAATTGTCGAGACAACTTCAATTCTCAACGCTCTTGGCCTTTTCTTCTCAAGGGTTACCTTCCGAGTGAGAGCATTAACAACAACATTTGCTTTACCAGGGTGGTAAAGTATCTCACAGTCGTAGTCCTTGAGTAACTCTAGCCAGCGTCGTTGTCTCATGTTCAATTCCTTCTGATTAAATGGATATTGAAGACTCTTATGATCAGTGAAAAGTTTGCATTTAGTGCCATAAAGATAGTGCCTCCATATCTTTAAGGCGAATACTACCGCTGCCAACTCCAGATCATGAGTGGGGTAGTTCTTTTCATGCTCTTTCAATTGCCTCGATGCATATGCTATCACTTTATCCCTTTGGGTCAAAACACAACCTAACTCAACTCCAGATGCATCGCTATAAACTGCGAAGTCATCAACTCCTTCAGGCAAAGAAAGAATTGGTGCTTCACACAATTTCTTCTTTAACTTCTCAAAAGCTTCCTTATGCTTCTCATTCCAAGTATAAGTAGCTCCTTTGTGGGTCAAAGCTGTTAATGGAGTAGCGATCGAAGAAAAGCCTTGGATAAACCTTCGGTAATATCTAGCTAATCCTAAAAAGCTTCAGATCTCCGTAGGACTTTCAATCATAACCTTCGAGTTACAAAGTAAATCCTTATTGAGGACTCCTTTTTCTTCTTAGAATAATTACTTTCCTTCATTTATTGTAACAGACCGATGGGTCATGTTTTAATGATCTCTCATCGTATAATGCAATGCTTAGACTCAGGTCTATTAGAGACAAATTCCGGAACAGACTATTCCTTCCTTCATGTTCTAATGTGATACAATCACATTTCAACATGTATCATTTCTAACAACCAACTTCTTTAACAACGAGCGTGATACTTCTATTGATCGCTTTGATCATCTTTCACTTCAATCTTCTAGCTTAAGTCAAATGCTACATCGAACTTGGTCCTTTGAACCACGTGACATACTCATCTTAGTCGGACTCGATTCGATATGACCTCTAGGGTCGGAATAACAATCATCTTCTTAGTCATTACCGAAACGATGGTAACGACAGACTAGAACAAGACGGAATCAATTACTAGCTCCTTGGTAACCTTGTGACTTTCCCTGATCCAAGTACGAGTCCTGTGCTTCCAGTACCATTCACACCTACTCATACTCGTCCCAAGTATTGTCTCGCAGTTCTCCAAGTCACCATACAAGAATTTTACATAGTCATTCAACTCATCAGATGACAAAACCAGGGTTTATATTATTTCTTGAAACGATTACACAGAGGTTGAAGTTTACCCTATGCTATGCCTCTAATAGGCTAAATCACTTGTTACTATTCACATTACTACTTCATAACTTGATCTTCGGGTATCAAGTCTTTACTTCTAATTCCTAGCGTTGTTATTTGCTTCATCGAGGATATTATGAAATTCCCTTGGCGTTGGCGGTGCGCTTGGCCTTGTTACTTCATTTTTCTTTGGGCAATCCTTAGAAATATGGCCTTCTTCCTTACATCTGTAACACATCCTCTTGGGAATCGTACACTCATCGGCGTAATGCCTAATTTCTCCACACTTGAAGCAATTCACCTTCGCGCCATAATTCCCAGAGTGTTTATTTTTGCACTTCCTGCACCATTTTCTTTTACCTCCTCTTTTGCCAGACTTTGAGAACATGTTGCTCTTGTTGGACCTTGAAGACCCCTCAAATTTCCTCTTCTTGCCAACTTCAACCTTGTTGGCGGTCCTGTCATTGATCATTTCTTCAATAGACTTAGCAACCCAGATAGTTGCCTCAAGAGCAGATGCCTGACGTACTGGCACAGTAAGTTCGTCTTTACTTTGTTGAAGTAAACGTTTTGTCTCTTCCATCTGTTGATCCAACATCGTATGCACCATTGCCTGTACCCCAGCCATCGTGATTGGCTCGGGCTGTGGGTTATCGTTTCCGAATCCACTTTGAGTACTCGCCATTTCGATCTATACACCAATCGTAGGTGAATTTAGATCTTTATTTTTGATAGACGTTAAATCTTCGTTATCACTCCGGAACGTTTACATGCTAGTTCTAATATCGTATTCATACGTTTAGAATCCTGAACACATAACGTTTCCAGATCCGGTCGGCAACAGACCATAGATCTGAACAAATAATGACATATATGGCAAACATATAACATTTAGCACATACAAGCATCTTAGGCATCTTTCCTAAAATATACAAGTGCTCGTGTCTAAAATATGGTAGACACTCATATCACGATCATCACTTAGCATTATAAGTTTTAGTCTAGAAATCATACAAATTCTTAGTTCGCTTAAACTAATGCTCTGATACCAACTGTGACATCCCCTAATTTCTCGGCCAGAAAAGACCGATTTAATTTATTCTTTTAAAATAAAATCAGAGTAATCCTTTTAAAAGATGTTGCAGAATTTGTTCCCATAAAAACATGATAATTATATTATCAAATCATTTCCGAAGAAATGTATTTTATTCATTTAAATCATTGGGATGTCATCGTCAATACAGAAACATAAGCATAAACAGAACTTACATTCACTTACACTAGTGATCTACATCTCTTTTAATCTCTCAGTGTAAAGTAACTTTGTATCGATACACGTGATACAAACAAACTGAGTGGGTCAGGCTTGGGAGCCTGGTGAGCATATAGGGTTTTCAACCCACAATAAATAAATTTATTATGCTTAAACATCAAACAATCAACCAAATTACCCAACCTCATTATCTTATTTATTTCTTAAGGATTTACCCTAAGAATCAACTATCACTCATTCCTAGGGATTCATCCTAAGGAATAGGCATGGAGTCACATCGTCGCCAGGGTTTATACAACAGGCACTAAGTCCATAGCTGCCAAGGTAACCAAAGGAATAGGCACGAAGTCACATCGTCGCCAGGGTTTATATAACAGGCACTAAGTCCATAGCTGCCAGGGTTTATACAACATGTGCTAAGTCCATAGCTCTTATTTATCGACAGTATTATTCACGGGAATCCCCCTGCAATACATGTCAATGGGTTTTTAGAGTACAACTGATGAACATATAGTTCACACACTTACAGGTTGCGAGTCTGCTAGTGTTCCACAGATCATCTAGAATAGTCCATGGTTGTCATCCATATTCTGTTGAATGACGGGGGCCAACGTTTGGGTAAGTGCTTCTCTCATATTTCACCACTTACCCTCATCTCATGATCTATATCACCGATCATCTCATTTATACAACTCATCTTTCATCACATACCAACTATTTCATCTACCCAGGTTTTACCCAACATTTTTGTAGATAAAAAAAATACATATACAGTTTAAATTATTTAAAAACCTGTATAAACCATTCCTTAAACATCCATCTCAAATAAACAAACATTATATATTCACATAGCACGTATTTTATATAAAATACTTCATATCTATGTGTAAGATGAAAGTGACTATACACTCACATGATTTAACGATAATTGGGCAACACTTCGTTTCCTAAAACAATCGTTTCCGATAAAACCGGGACGTTTTATTGAAAACCGGGCCCTACAAGGGTGGAGCTTCAAACCGAAAAGATAAATTTCTCGGGCTTCTCGGGTACTTCAGGACGTATTTGGGGTGTTTGGTATGATACCGGGGCTTTGGGGGAAGTGGAAATAGCTAAAATATGAAATTAGGGGTGAAAAATGGCAAATTTCCAAAGTTACCCGGGAGGTCTCGCACCCTTCTATTTATAGGGGCGAGCTTCGGACCCGAAGCAAGGAGAAGGAGACACGCGTCGCAGCTGCGAGGCTCGGAGGTGAGGGAAGGCTGATGGCGGTGTGAGGCTTGGACACGCGTTGTCTTCGGATTGGTCCAACGCTTCGGATGACTCACCTGCTTCGGACACGCGTCTGCTGACTCACCGAGATCGGACACGGAGAAGGCACGGGGTGGCTTCTGATTGGCCGAGCCTTCGGTGCGAGGATGGTGCGACACGCCTCGCCAGCAGGCCTCGGATGACTCAGCAATTCGGACACGTGGCATGCTACGAGCGAGGGTGACGTGGCCTAATCCGGACCATGCGAAATTTTTCCGATTTCGTGTTTTTCTCCATTTTTGAGCCAAAACTTCTAAAATACATAACTTTTGCGTATGGGCTCCGTTTTTGACGTTCTTTATATGCACGCGTAGGTAAAATTACGCTCTACAACTTTCGTTTAGACTTCGTCGGCTAATTTTGACTTTAATTTTAATATTATTATTTTTAACAGACCGGGACAGGAAATCCGTTAAAAATTCATAACTTCTTCATCCGACGTCCGTTTTCGTCTGTCTTTTTACCGTTGTACTACTATTGACGAGACCTTCGATTCTCGTTTAGGTCATGTCGGCTAAAAATCATTCGATCTAAAATTCGAGTTTTTAGCTGTCTACTGCTAAGCTGAAACTTAGAAAAATCATAACTTTCTCATACGAAGTCAGATTTGGGCGTTCTTTTTATACATACTCTTGGTTTAACGAACACTACGACTTTCATTTAGATCACCAAGGCTAAAAAGTAGTTTATGAAAAACTCACTTTTTACGTCATTCGGCGCCATGCCGGTTTTGTCGCGAAACTTCGATAGGTCATAACTTCTTCGTTATAACTCGGATTTCGGTATTCTTTATATATCCGGAATCTTTGTCACGACCACTACAACTTTCTTAATAGATATCGGCTTTATCTAATATTTATTTTCGACGCTCATTTTTATTCTTAATTAATTAAATCCTAATAATTAAGCATAAAACACATAATTCACATAATAATCACATAATTACTCTTTATTTCTTCAAAACGAGTTACAAATGTTGACCTAGACTATTACATCATCATTAATGCCTATCCTGGAAACACGGGCGTTACAATTCTCTCCCCCTTAGGATGATTCCGTCCCCGGAATCACACATCAGCAAACAATTGCGGATAGCGACTCATCATGTCACTCTCCGTTTCCCAGGTGAGATTTGGCCCATTCGTATGTTTCCATCGCACACACACTAAATCAACCATCTTGCGTCGCAACTGCTTAGTCTTACGGTCAACGATTGCCTCCGGTTCTTTAATTAACCTCTTGTTTTCAACCAACCTTAATTCAGAAATTGAAATTATGTCGGGTACATCTCCCGTGAACTTCCTCAAATAACACACATGGAAGGTGTTATGAATACCATCTAGTTCTTCTGGTAATTCTATCTTGTAAGCTCGATTCCCGATCCTCTGAAGAACTTTAAACAGTCCAATAATCCATGGACTCAATTTTCTCCTTTTACCAAATCTTATAAGTCCCTTCCACGGCGAGACTTTAAGTAAAACCGAATCTCCAACTTCGAATGTTATCGGTTGTCTTTTCTTGTTAGCATAGCTCTTTTGATGATCTTGAGCAGCTAACATCCTTTCCCTAACCACTTTCAACTTTTTAGCAGTCTGAGGGACTATTTCAGGTCCCATAAACTGCTTTTCCCTAGCTTCCAGCCAACATGACAGCGTTCGACACTTTTCTCCATACAAAGCTTGGTAAGGTGCCATCTTGATGCTTGAGTGGAAACTATTATTATAGGAAAATTCTACCAGAGGTAAATGTTCATCCCAGTTACCTTGGAATTCCAGGGTATATACTCTCAGCATATCCTCCAACGTTTGAATTGTTCGTTCACTCTGACCATCTGTCTGCGGATGGTAAGAAGTACTCAAACATAACTTGGTACCCAATTCCTCTTGTAGACTCCTCCAAAACCTTGAGGTAAAACGGCTGTCACGATCTGATACAATCGTTAATGGAACACCGTGAAGCCTCACAATTTCCTTCACGTAAGAATTCGCAAGCTTATCCATAGACCATTTCTCGTTGGCTGCTATGAAATGCGCACTCTTAGTGAAGCGATCAACGACCACCCAAATCATGTCGTGACAGTTCTTTGTTCTGGGCAGTTTAGTCACGAAATCCATGGTGATGTCTTCCCATTTACCCGTGGGTACATGTAAAGGTTCTAAACTCCCATACGGTTTCTGATGTTGTGCCTTAACCCTAGCACATGTTACACACTCGGCCACATACTTTGCAACATCGAGCTTCATCGTCGGCCATCAGTAGTAGGGTTTTAGATCCCTACACATTTTTGTGCTGCCGGGATGAATCGAGTACATGGTCTTGTGAGCTTCTTTCATCAGAATATCTCTTACTCCTCCTGTCTTAGGTACCCAAATCCTATCTTGGAATACCTTCAGTTCTTGACCGTTTGTATCAAACACTCATGTTTTGCCCAAACGTTCTTTCTTTCGGTCATTTTTCTCTAAAGCTTCCTCTTGAGTTTTCTTTATACTTTCCACAATTATCGAGACAACTTTAATTCTCAACGCTCTTGGCCTTTTCTTCTCAAGGTTTACCTTCCGAGTGAGAGCATTAACAACAACATTTGCTTTACCAGGGTGGTAAAGTATCTCACAGTCGTAGTCCTTGAGTAACTCTAGCCAGCGTCGTTGTCTCATGTTCAATTCCTTCTGATTAAATGGATATTGAAGACTCTTATGATCAGTGAAAAGTTTGCATTTAGTGCCATAAAGATAGTGCCTCCATATCTTTAAGGCGAATACTACCGCTGCCAACTCCAGATCATGAGTGGGGTAGTTCTTTTCATGCTCTTTCAATTGCCTCGATGCATATGCCATCACTTTATCCCTTTGGGTCAAAACACAACCTAACTCAACTCCAGATGCATCGCTATAAACTGCGAAGTCATCAACTCCTTCAGGCAAAGAAAGAATTGGTGCTTCACACAATTTCTTCTTTAACTTCTCAAAAGCTTCCTTATGCTTCTCATTCCAAGTATAAGTAGCTCCTTTGTGGGTCAAAGCTGTTAATGGAGTAGCGATCGAAGAAAAGCATTGGATAAACCTTCAGTAATATCCAACTATTCCTAAAAAGCTTCAGATCTCCGTAGGACTTTCAATCATAACCTTCGACTTACAAAATAAATCCTTATTGAGGACTCCTTCTTCTTCTTAGAATAAGTACTTTCCTTCATTTATTGTAACAGACCGATGGGTCATGTTTTAATGATCTCTCATCGTATAATGCAATGCTTAGACTCAGGTCTCTTAGAGACAAATTCCGGAACATACTATTCCTTCCTTCATGTTCTAACGTGATACAATCACATTTCAACATGTATCATTTCTAACTACCAACTTCTTTAACAACGAGCGCGATACTTCTATTGATCGCTTTGATCATCTTTCACTTCAATCTTCTAGCTTAAGTCAAATGCTACATCGAACTTGGTCCTTTGAACCACGTGACATACTCATCTTAGTCGGACTCGATTCGATATGACCTCTAGGGTCGGAATAACAATCATCTTCTTAGTCATTACCGAAACGATGGTAACGACAGACTAGAACAAGACGGAATCAATTACTAGCTCCTTGGTAACCTTGTGACTTTCCCTGATCCAAGTAAGAGTCCTGTGCTTCCAGTACCATTCACACCAACTCATACTCGTCCCAAGTATTGTCTCGCAGTTCTCAAAGTCACCATACAAGAATTTTACATAGTCATTCAACTCATCAGATGACAAAACCAGGGTTTATATTATTTCTTGAAACGATTACACAGAGGTTGAAGTTTACCCTATGCTATGCCTCTAATAGGCTAAACCACTTGTCACTATTCACATTACTACTTCATAACTTGATCTTCGGGTATCAAGTCTTTACATCTAATTCCTAGCGTTGTTATTTGCTTCATCGAGGATATTCTGAAATTCCCTTGGTGTTGGCGGTGCGCTTGGCCTTGTTACTTCATTTTTCTTTGGGCAATCCTTAGAAATATGGCCTTCTTCCTTACATCTGTAACACATCCTCTTGGGAATCGTACACTCATCGGCGTAATGCCCAATTTCTCCACACTTGAAGCAATTCACCTTCCCGCCATAATTCCCAGAGTGTTTATTTTTGCACTTCCTGCACCATTTTCTTTTACCTCCTCTTTTGCCAGACTTTGAGAACATGTTGCTCTTGTTGGACCTTGAAGACCCCTCAGATTTCCTCTTCTTGCCAACTTCAACCTTGTTGGCGGTCCTGTCATTGATCATTTCTTCAATAGACTTAGCAACCCAGATAGTTGCCTCAAGAGCAGATGCCTGACGTACTGGCACAGTAAGTTCGTCTTTACTTTGTTGAAGTAAACGTTTTGTCTCTTCCATCTGTTGATCCAACATCGTACGCACCATTGCCTGTACCCCAGCCATCGTGATTGGCTCGGGCTGTGGGTTATCGTTTCCGAATCCACTTTGAGTACTCGCCATTTCGATCTATACACCAATCGTAGGTGAATTTAGATCTTTATTTTTGATAGACGTTAAATCTTCGTTATCATTCCGGAACGTTTACATGCTAGTTCTAATATCGTAGTCATACGTTTAGAATCCTGAACACATAAGGTTTCCAGATCCGGTCGGCAACAGACCACAGATCCGAACAAATAATGACATATATGGCAAACATATAGCATTTAGCACATACAAGCATCTTAGGCATCTTTCCTAAAATATACAAGTGCTCGTGTCTAAAATATGGTAGACACCCATATCACGATCATCACTTAGCATTCTAAGTTTTAGTCTAGAAATCCTACAAATTCCTAGTTCGCTTAAACTAATGCTCTGATACCAACTGTGACATCCCCTAATTTCTCGGCCAGAAAAGACCGATTTAATTTATTCTTTTAAAATAAAATCAGAGTAATCCTTTTAAAAGATGTTGCAGAATTTGTTCCCATAAAAACATGATAATTATATTATCAAATCATTTCCGAAGAAATGTATTTTATTCATTTAAACCATTGGGATGTCATCGTCAATACAGAAACATAAGCATAAACAGAACTTACATTCACTTACACTAGTGATCTACATCTCTTTTAATCTCTTAGTGTAAAGTAACTTTGTATCGATACATGTGATACAAACAAACTGAGTGGGTCAGGCTTGGGAGCCTGGTGAGCATATAGGGTTTTCAACCCACAATAAATAAATTTATTATGCTTAAACATCAAACAATCAACCAAATTACCCAACCTCATTATCTTATTTATTTCTTAAGGATTTACCCTAAGAATCAACTATCACTCATTCCTAGGGATTCATCCTAAGGAATAGGCATGAATTCACATCGTCGCCAGGGTTTATACAACAGGCACTAAGTCCATTGCTGCCAAGGTAACCAAAGGAATAGGCACGAAGTCACATCGTCGCCAGGGTTTATACAACAGGCACTAAGTCCATAGCTGCCAGGGTTTATACAACATGTGCTAAGTCCATAGCCCAAACGATAATTGGGCAGCACTTTGTTTCCTAAAACAATCGTTTCCGATAAAACCGGGACGTTTTATTGAAAACCGGGCCCTGCAAGGGTGGAGCTTCAAACCGAAAAGATAAATTTCTCGGGCTTCTCGGGTACTTCAGGACATATTTGGGGTGTTTGGTATGATACCGGAGCTTTGGGGGAAGTGGAAATAGCTAAAATATGAAATTAGGGGTGAAAAATGGAAAATTTCCAAAGTTACCCGGGAGGTCTCGCACCCTTCTATTTATAGGGGCGAGCTTCGGACCCGAAGCAAGGAGAAGGAGACACGCGTCGCAGCTGCGAGGCTCGGAGGCGAGGGAAGGTTGATGGCGGTGCGAGGCTCGGACACGCGTTGTCTTCGGATTGGTCCAGCGCTTCGGATGACTCACCTGCTTCGGACACGCGTTTGCTGACTCACCGAGATCGGACACGGAGAAGGCACGGGGTGGCTTCTGATTGGCCGAGCCTTCGGTGCGAGGATGGTGCGACACGCCTCGCCAGCAGGCCTCGGATGACTCAGCAATTCGGACACGTGGCATGCTACGAGCGAGGGTGACGTGGCCTAATCCGGACCATGCGAAAGTTTTCCGATTTCGTGTTTTTCTCCATTTTTGAGGCAAAACTTCTAAAATACATAACTTTCGTATATGGCCTCCGTTTTTGACGTTCTTTATATGCACGCGTAGGTAAAATTACGCTCTACAACTTTTGTTTAGACTTCGTCGGCTAATTTTGACTTTAATTTTAATATTATTATTTTTAACAGACCGGGACAGGAAATCCGTTAAAAATTCATAACTTCTTCATCCGACGTCCGTTTTCGTCTGTCTTTTTACCGTTGTACTACTATTGACGAGACCTTCGATTCTCGTTTAGGTCGTGTCGGCTAAAAATCACTCGATCTAAAATTCGAGTTTTTGGCTGTCTACTGCTAAGCTGAAACTTAGAAAAATCATAACTTTCTCATACGAAGTCAGATTTGGGCGTTATTTTTATACATACTCTCGGTTTAACGAACACCACGACTTTCATTTTGATCACCAAGGCTAAAAAGTAGTTTATCAAAAACTCACTTTTTACGTCATTCGACGCCGTGCCGGTTTTGTCGCGAAACTTCGACAGGTCATAACTTCTTTGTTATAACTCGGATTTCAGTATTCTTTATATATTCAGAATCTTTGTCACGACCACTACAACTTTCTTAATAGATATCGACTTTATCTAATATTTATTTTCGACGCTCATTTTTATTCTTAATTAATTTAATCCTAATAATTAAGCATAAAACACATAATTCACATAATAATCACATAATTCCTCTTCATTTCTTCAAAATGAGTTACAAAGGTTGACCTAGACTATTACATCATCATTAATGCCTATCCTGGAAACACGGGCGTTACAATAATTGCATATTTCAGTGTATTAAACAGCTCATTCACAGTTTAATACATAATATATCTCATATTTTATAAGCAAACATCAAAAGAAAACATATACATGTATCATAAAAGATGATATGACTTATCTGAAATCAATCAAGAAGATGAGTGAGAAATAGAACAACCATCAACCATGGACACCACCAACCACCAATGCCAATACCACCAACATCTTTCCCTCAAAAATCATATCTAGATAAAAATAATCAGAATTCACAGTTTAATACCACTTTTAGGACGCTAATTCACAACTTAGTTTAATACTTCAGACACTATTTCACAACTTCGCGCATAAAAAAATACACATTCACAACTTAATAAGTTACATATTCACTAATTAATACATAAAAAAGACATATTTACAACTTAATGACTTACCAAATTTCTTTGAGGCATTTCATCAAACAGTTTGTGTGCACCACATACATCAAATATATAATCACCATCATTATAAAAAAAACACTTATTCACAACTTAACATACTAGTCCAGACATCCATTCACAGCTTAATAAATTAGTTTAAACACTCATTCACATTATTCACAGCTTAAAAACATACATTCTTTTCGTTGAGGCATTTCATCAAACACTTTCAATGCATCTTGTTTCCACATCTGATATTTTTCTCTAGCTTCAGATCCCTGAGTACTGGTGGTAAGGAAACAACACCAGTGGTGGTGGCGGTAGAGTGACGTCGGAAGTGATAACAATGGTATGAAATTGGCGGTGAAGATTATAAAATCAATTAAAGAAGATTGGCTGAATAAAGAAGTAGATCTTTGGACATCTAGAGAAGAAAAGAGTTATATGCTTCATCATATCTTTTGTTCCGGTGAAGCAAATCAGAGAAGTTTTCTTGTACTCTGTCAGATCTGAACGTCAGTGATCTGAGGACGAAGCAGATCTGAACTTTGGAGTAGAGTGTGATGTTTTTTGGTGTTCCGGCGAAGCACATTCGCTGATGGTAGGCGGTGGTCGGTGGTGGAGAGATCGACAATGGTGACATGAGACAACAACTCGACGACGATGACAGATCTGAAGGCGGATGTTCTAGATCTGAAGGTGGCGACTCCTGATATGAAGGTTGGCAGACGGTGGTGGTGAGATCAACATTGGTAGCAAGAAGTAACAACGAGGGAGATGATGGCAGATGTGAAGGAAAATGTTGTAGATCTGAAGCCGAAGGTTCGAGATCTGATCAGATCTGGACAAATCTGAACTACGAAGACCACCAGAAATGTGACAAGACCACTGGAATCCTTCAACTGGTCTTTTAGAAGTCGCCAGAGAAGCACGTAACGGCGGTGGTAACGAGTTTTGTCAGCGACATGAGGTAGCGACATGGCGGAGACACTAGGTAACGGTGGTGGATAGTCGTCGGAGGTAGGTTTCGGAGGTGTTGTACAGTCGTCGGAGCTAGGTGGTAGTGGGGTTGAACAGTCACTGGAGGTAGGTGGTGATTGTAGAAAAAGTAAGTGTTTGAAAGTTGAAATGATTTGCAAACTGATGAGAGAGATTGGGGGTATAAGGGTTTGTAAGAATGGTTCAGATATTATGATGTATCTCAAATCTGATGTTAAATGATTGAAAATTATAAGTCAGACTAAAATGCCCTTAATGAAAGTGGTTGTCAAATGGTTCTTTTATATATATATATATATATATATATATATATATATATATATATATATATATATATATATATATGCCCTTAATGAAAGTGGTTGTCAAATGGTTCTTAACCTTTAAATGTTCTTATTTGATCTTTTCCATATATATATATATATATATATATATATATATATATATATATATATATATATATATATATATATATATATAGGTTTAGGTTCTATGGAAAACAAAAAAACCCTAAAAATCATAAAAATGCATAAAAAAAATACTTAGAGATCACAAAACTTTTTTTTTTAATATTTTTATCAAAAAATCGCAGCTTTTAACATAAAATCGCTGAAAATTTTTTTGAAAAAAAAAATTTTACAAAAAAAAAAAATTGATTTTTTTTTCAGCGAAATTGTCAAAAAGGCTGCGATTTTTTGATAAAAAAATTCAAAAAAAAGTTTTGTAATGTCTAGGTATTTCTTTTATGCATTTTTATGATTTTTAGGGTTTTTTTGTTTTCCAAATAACCATTCCCTATATATATATATATATATATATATATATATATATATATATATATATATATATATATATATAACCTTAAGCATTTCAACCAACACATGTAATCTTAAATATTGATTAAAGTTTACTAAATTTTATTATTTTATATGGAAAATATAACTTTGAAAAACAATTGTCTTATTATAATTGCCACTGTTTATATTTATATCTAGGTAGTCATTTAAGAGGTTATGTCTTTTTTTTTTTCAAATACAGATAAATACATAAGGTAAATTATTTTGTGTTTATTTAAAAAAAATAACCACTACAAATCGTTTTTGCAAAATAATCATCATCTCCGGAATGGATTAATCTGGAGTCCATTTCGAACTGTTTACATGGCCCGACCAATCAAAGACATTCCTGAATGGCCATTCCTAATTAAACCGACTTGTTCCGTATATCGATTAACAAAATTGGGTTCTGGATTTTATAAACATTTTGGAAAAGTTACTGCAAACTCATTCTGACACATTCCGCCCACTACTACACATTTCAGAGTTAAGAACCAAAGAAGATATGGAACACGATCTTGATGATCTTGACGTTTTATGGATAAGTCATTTATTCTTACACTTTTAGTAGTTTAATTTGAAGATTATTGGTTTTAATAAATTATTCTAGAACACAAAGAACAGGTTCGGAATGCACATAACACGTTCCAGCCGAAATCTTTTCATTAAAGTTAGGACCAACCCATAACTAGTTTACTTATTCATATTAGGGTATTATACATCAAAAATTCGTATTCCAGAAGAAAAATTACCATTTCGGAAAAATTCTGAAATGTCCGGAAAATGAGGAACTTCTCCGGAATGCGGAGAACAGGTTCGAAATGTGAAGAACAGGTCTGAAGTGTTCATCATATTTCGTTTCAGAACACCATTTAAACTTATGATTTACCTTAAAACTAATTTGTTTTTTTATTTACAACATGACAAGCTTTTTGAAGCATCAATTACACTAATTTGCAAACCTACAATGTCACTAATATTCTTGTAGCACTCAAAGACAGACTGCCATGCGAGGCTATGTTATAAAAGACCTGTTTTAGGAGATGGTTAGATATTCATGTGGAGGTCGAATGTAACAACGTGAATTGCCAAAACAATTTTTCATTTTAAAAACAATCTTTCATTCATAAAATATCATAGTAATCCAATGTATCACATGTTATCACACTAAACAAACCCCAAGATCCTCAAATACATAAATCCTCTCAGTGTGTACGGATCATGCTGGCGCCTTCCCGCGATCCTCGCTAGTACCTGAAACACATAACACAACAACTGTAAGCATAAATGCTTAGTGAGTTCCCCAAAATACTACATACAACATATACGCCACTCGAGGTTACAGTACGACCCTCCGGTCGATGTGTCTCAGCGGGACCCTCCAGTCCCGTAGCTCGTTGGACCCTCTGGTCCGGTCATAGCTCGTCGGACCCTTTGGTCCAGTCTGTGTCGTTGGACCCTTCGGTCCGGTCTTATATCGTTGGGCCCTCCGGCCTGGCCTGTTCAACACATAGCATACATATAACACAATGCACATAATCTCATATATATACACATAGCATACAAGACCCTCTGGTCTACACATAAATACCACTCTAGGTAATGTATAGTGAGAAGGCTCACCTCGGGTATCTCGGATGATCTCGCTCACGAATATACTGATCTAGCCCCCGCCTAATCACATACACAATATCCTCGAATAAATAATGGCTCTCAAAGGCTAGATTAAATCCCCTTCTACGATCCCTCAGAAGGGTAAAAGACCATTTTACCCCTCCTTGATCCAAAACTCCAAATGTTGACCGAAACCCTAAAAGTCAACGAAAGTCAACGGTCAACATTGACCGGACTCGCCGAGTGCACTAGAGTGACTCGGCGAGTACATGCCTGTCCTCCTCGCCCCTGTCCTCACTTGACTCGCTGAGTCAACCCTATACTCCACGGGTCGCCACAGGTCGCGAGTCGCGGGGCAACCCGACTCGACTCGTCGAGTCCCTTATGGGCTCGACGAGTTCCTCCCATGAAAACTCTCAAAAGATCTCTTGAGGTCAGATCTGCTTCACCAACTAACAGATCTACCCTTCAAATGATCAAATGTCACGTAAAGGTGCAACCTTTACGTGCATGCAACCCACCATAAGTCATAAATGGAGAAATAACTCTAGAAATGTCAACCTAGTCTCCAATCTTTCATTTGCTTGCATAAAGCTGAGGGATAGTGACTCTATGGACCTCTCATGGTCCAGATCTGATGCTATTAACACAAAGGGGACCTCATACTCACTAGATCTTACATGAAATGGGGGGTAAAAGCCCTAAAATCATGAACTGTATCATATCAACATGAAATAGACAGGATTATACCTCCAGAGATGAAATCTGAAGGTGATTAGCCCAGATCCAAGCCCCCCTTACGCTCTAGATTGGTGCTTCCTTCTTCCTTCTAGCAAAACTACACCAAAAGTGATGTATTAGCCTCTTCTTGCCCTCAAACTCACCCACTCTCTCTCTAGGGTTTCTCTCGAATGAAGTGGCCGCAAATGGAGGCCATAAAGGCCTTTAAATAGGGCCCCAAACCCCGAGAATTAGGGTTTCATTTTACAGCGCGGACTCGCCGAGTCCACGCATCGACTCGTCGAGTCCATTCATTAAATCCAGTCATCATTCGCGGTCCTACTCGACGAGTCTATGACTCGACTCGTCGAGTCCCTCTCTTTTCTCAAAAATAAATGATAAAATATAATACCTGGAATTCCGGATGTTACAATTCTCCCCCGCTAGAATCAGACTTCGTCCTCGAAGTCTTGCTCGACAAACAACTCTGGATGTTGCTCACGCATCACTAACTCCGGCTCCCAAGTCAGCTCGGACCTCCTCCGATGTTGCCACTGGACCTGCACCAGGGACACCTCCTTGTTCCTCAGAACCTTGATCTTCCGATCCCGGATCGCGATTGGCCTCTCAGCATAATTCAGGCTCGCATCCACCTGAATATCCTCCAGCGGTACCACCACCGACTCGTCGGCTATGCACTTCCTCAACTGAGATACGTGGAAGGTATCATGAATCTGGCTCAACTCCGCAGGTAGCTCCAATCGATATCCTACTCTGCCTACCTTCGCAGTCACCCTGAACGGACCGATGTACCGGGGCCCCAACTTGCCCCTCTTCCTGAATCGGATCACTCCTTTCCAAGGAGATACCTTCAGGAGTACGAAATCTCCCACCTGGAACTCAAGCTCGGATCGTCGCCTATCCGCATAACTCTTCTGGCGACTCTGAGCTGTCAATAACCTCTGTCTAACCTGCTGTATCTGCTCTGTCGTCCGAAGCACTATCTCAGTGCTACCCATCACACGCTGCCCTACCTCTCCCCAACAAATGGGAGTCCGACACCTCCTCCCATACAACAACTCGAAGGGAGGCATACCAATGCTCGAATGGTGGCTGTTGTTATAGGAAAACTCAGCCAATGGTAGGTATGTGTCCCAGCTCCCTCCAAAGTCCAACACACATGCTCGAAGCATGTCCTCGAGCGTCTGAATCATCCGCTCACTCTGTCCGTCCGTCTGTGGGTGGTATGCTGTGCTGAAATGCAGCCTCGTACCCAACTCCTCATGGAATTTCTTCCAGAACCTGGAAGTGAAACGTACATCTCGATCCGACACAATCGAGATCGGCACCCCATGCCACGATACCACCTCCCTCACATACAACTCTGCCAGCCTCTCGGCAGAAGAGCTCTCACTGATAGCAAGAAAATGCGCGCTCTTCGTCAGCCGGTCGACGATCACCCAAATTGCATCGACACCCCGAGCGGTCCTCGGCAATTTGGTGATAAAATCCATAGAAATCTGTTCCCACTTCCATTGGGGAACCTCAAGTGGCTGCAACTTGCCATGCGGACGCTGGTGCTCGGCCTTAACCCTGCGACAGGTCTTTCTTGCGGTTCTCTGGTCTCGCGGCCTCTGCCTGGGCCTCCCGAATGGTATCCAACACCGGAGTCATCACTGTCAATCGCATACAAGTGTCTCGAATCGGGGCACTCTCCGCCCTACGACTCAGCGCATCAGCTACAACATTAGCTTTGCCCGGGTGGTACAGGATCTCACAATCGTAATCCTTTACCACATCCAACCATCTCCTCTGGCGCATATTTAGGTTGGGCTGATCCATCAGGTACTTCAAACTCTTGTGGTCCGTGTATATGGTACACCGAACCCCGTACAGGTAATTGCGCCAGATCTTGAGGGCGAACACCACTGCCCCCAACTCCAGATCGTGGGTGGGATACCTCGTCTCATGAGGCTTCAGCTGCCTCGATGCATACACTATCACATGCCCTCTCTGCATAAGCACTGCACCCAACCCTGATATCGATGCGTCGCAGTACACCACAAAATCCTCCATTCCCTCTGGAAGGGATAACACCGGGGTTCGCACAACCTCTGGCGAAGAGTCTCAAACGAGGCCTGCTGCTCAGGTCCCCACGAAAAAGTAACGCCCTTCCGGGTCAACCTGGTGAGAGGCACGGCGATCTTGGAGAAATCTTTAATAAATCTCCTATAATAGCCGACCAACCCCAGAAAACTCCTGATCTCAGTGGGGGTTCTCGGCACCTCCCAACTCATCACCGCCTCAATCTTGGCCGGATCGACCAATATCCCATTCTGATTAACGAGATGTCCCAGGAACTGGACCTCTCGTAACCAGAAATCACACTTGGAGAATTTGGCGTAAAGCCTCTCCGATCTCAGAACTCCGAGGATCTCCCTCAAATGCTCCTCATGCTGCTCTCTAGATCTCGAATACACCAATATGTCATCGATGAACATGATCACCGATCGATCCAACATCAGCCTACACACCCTGTTCATGAGATCCATGAATGCTGCTGGTGCATTGGTGAGCCCAAAAGGCATCACCACGAACTCGTAATGCCCATAACGAGTCCTGAACGCCGTCTTCTGGATATCCTCATCTCGCACTCTCATCTGATGATATCCAGACCTCAGATCAATCTTGGAGAACCAAGACGATCCCTGTAACTGATCAAACAGATCATCAATCCTCGGCAGTGGGTAACGATTCTTGACCGTTAACTTGTTCAACTCCCAGTAATCAATGCACATCCGGTGTGAACCATCCTTTTTCTTGACAAAAAGGATCGGTGCTCCCCACGGTGGGCTACTCGGTCGAATAAACCCCTTCCCCAGCAGCTCCTGCAGCTGTGAGGATAACTCCTGCATCTCTGGTGGCGCAAGGCGATAGGGCGTCTTGGCGATAGGCGCCGCTCCCAGAACCAAATCGATGCAAAACTCCACCTGCCTCTCGGGAGGCACACCCGACAACTCCTCGGGGAAAACGTCCGGGAACTCACGTACTATCGGCACATCATCAACAGAACTAGATCTCTCCGCTGCTACTAGTGTGTCCATCACATAGACCACAAACCCACTACGGCCCTGCTGTAGACTCTGCCTCGCTCTAGCAGCCGAACAGAATGCTGACCCTGAACGGGTACCCTCGCCGTACACCGTAATAACTCCCCCACTAGGGTCTTGTATCGTCACCAACTGTCGCTCGCAGTCTATAACTGCCCCAAAACGGCTCAACCAATCCATACCCACTATAACACACACGTCCCCCATCGCAATCGGGACCAGATCAATCGGAAACTCAACACCGAAGATCTCGAGTACACATCCCCGAATCACATCCGTAGCATATACCGCTCACTCGTCAGCTATGGAAACTCGGAGAGGTCGACTCAACGCCTCCCGCTGGATACTGATGTGCTGACTAAACGCTAACGACACAAAAGACCGACTCGCACCCGAGTCAAATAACACCAAAGCAGGTATAGAACTAACAAGAAAAGTACCTACGCATAACATTATATAAGCACAATATCTCAAACTCAACATAAATAAATGAAAGAATACATACCAGCCACGACATCGGGCGCTGCGCGGACCTCCTCCGCTGTCAACTGGAAGGCTCTCCCGCGAGCCTTCGGTGCCTCGGCCTTCGCTGGCCGGGTCTCCGTAGCTCGAGCAGCAGGTGTAGATCCCTGCGCTGATCCCTGCAGCAGCTGTGGGCACTCGGCCTTCCGATGGCCGGTCTGGTTGCAATGAAAGCAAACCGAGAATCCCTTGGGGTAATCCCTCGCGTAATGCCCCTCCTTCCCACACTTGTAACACACCCCAGCCGTGCACACTCCCTCGTGGCTCTTGCCGCACTTTCCACAAGTGCGGCCCTTCGGACCCCCAGATCTCGAATCAGCGGGCTTTGCCCGCTTGGCTGCCGGCTGCGCCTGTGCCGGTCGCCTGTCCCTCCTCTGAGACTCGGCCTCCTCCCTGACCTGAGTCTCCAGCTCAATCTCTCTCTTCCGGGCATTTGCCTGAAGCTCGGAAAATGTCTGGTATGACGAGTTTGCCACGAACTCACGGATATCCCTCCTCAGTATGCTCAAGTACCGGCTCATACGTGCCTGTTCAGTCGACACGTGCTCAGGGAAAAACAAAGCCCTCTCGTGAAACATCCTCGTAATCACCGTCACAGACTCAGTTCTCTGCTTGAGGGATAAGAACTCCTGGGCCAGACGTTCCCTCTCCACAGGGGGAACATACTCATCTCGAAACATCGTGGTGAACCTCTCCCAGGTCACCGCAGTAAGCTCTGCCGTAGTGAAGTCTGCCGTCACAAACTTCCACCAGTCCTTCGCTCCCAAGCGAAGATGGTTCAGCGCAAACCGAACCCTCAGATGCTCCGGACACGAGCACGTGTAGAAGCATCCCTCGATGTCAGAAATCCACCTCATCGCAGCAATCGGGTCCTGCATCCCATCAAATTCTGGTGGCTTCGTGTTGCTGAACTCTCGGTACAGCAACGAGTCACCCTCCTGCGGCCTGGCAGCAGCGACGGCTGCGGTCGCCGCAGCAACAACAGCCTCAGTAAGAGCAGCGTACCGCTCATCAAAAGTCTCGATCAGCATGGTCTTGATAGACCCGAACATCTCTGGTATCTCAGCTCGAATGGCCGCAGCCACCTCCTCGTGAATCAACCTACGAATCTCCTCATCGCTGGTACCACTGGTACCACTGCCTCCTGGGTGGTGGCGCGTCCCAACCATGATGTCTCTGAAACACAACACAAAAGAATCAGAGACTCGTTCGAGTATACTCGCACTCGATACTCAACCCTACTCGTTCTTTAGTACCCTAAGGATTCTTACTTAGACTGCTCACCGATCCGGTGTTTCCACTAGTACGGGCCCTTATACCACCTTCCACAGAGCATCGATATTCACCCCAAGTCCTCCTCCTAGGATCCCAGATCACAAGTACTCTATATATCACTAAACTCAGGCTACTCTCTAGTAGACCACTCATAAATTCCTCGCTGCTACCTACTTACTCTCGAAGTATCTCATAGTAGCACTAACTCCTAGGCTAAGGCATCACAAATCAGGCCACTCTAGTCCTAATATGAATACCTAGCCTACTCTAGCATGCATATCATATCATAACATATCTCATAACACATAATGTAAGGGTATTTTGGAAAATCACCGTTCAGGCGCTGGCTGATCGTACACACTGCTCCGTTCTACTTTTCTGAAAAGTCCTTTACTCTTTTGGAAAAATTGTTTCTTTTATGAAAAATTCTCTCAAATCCTTAGTTTGAGTTCAGATACGCCCGGAGGTGTATCCGAGTCTCTGATACCAACTTGTAACAACGTGAATTGCCAAAACAAATTTTCATTTTAAAAACAATCTTTCATTCATAAAATATCATAGTAATCCAATGTATCACCTGTTATCACAATAAACAAATCCCAAGATCCTCAAATACATAAATCCTCTCAGTGTGTACGGATCATGCCGGCGCCTTCCCGCGATCCTCGCTAGTACCTGAAACACATAACACAACAACTGTAAGCATAAATGCTTAGTGAGTTCCCCAAAATACTACATACAACATATACGCCACTCGAGGCTACAGTACGACCCTCCGGTCGATGTGTCTCAGCGGGACCCTCCAGTCCCGTAGCTCGTTGGACCCTCTGGTCCGGTCATAGCTCGTCGGACCCTTCGGTCCAGTCTGTGTCGTTGGACCCTTCAGTCCGGTCTTATATCGTTAGGCCCTCCGGCCCGGCCTGTTCAACACATAGCATACATATAACACAATGCACATAATCTCATATATATACACATAGCATACAAGACCCTCTGGTCTACACATAAATACCACTCTAGGTAATGTATAGTGAAAAGGCTCACCTCGGGTATCTCGGATGATCTCGCTCATGAATATACTGATCTAGCCCCCGCCTAATCACATACACAATATCCTCGAATAAATAATGGCTCTCAAAGGCTAGATTAAATCCCCTTCTATGATACCTCAGAAGGGTAAAAGACCATTTTACCCCTCCTTGACCCAAAAGTCCAAATGTTGACCGAAACCCTAAAAGTCAACGAAAGTCAACGGTCAACATTGACCGGACTCGCCGAGTGCACTAGAGTGACTCGGCGAGTACATGCCTGTCCTCCTCGCCCCTGTCCTCACTTGACTCGCTGAGTTAACCCTATACTCCACGGGTCGCCACAGGTCGCGAGTCGCGGGGCAACCCGACTCGACTCGTCGAGTCCCTTATGGGCTCGGCGAGTTCCTCCCATGAAAACTCTCAAAAGATCTCTTGAGGTCAGATCTGCTTCACCAACTAACAGATCTACCCTTCAAATGATCAAATGTCACGTAAAGGTGCAACCTTTACGTGCATGCAACCCACCATAAGTCATAAATGGAGAAATAACTCTAGAAATGTCAACCTAGTCTCCAATCTTTCATTTACTTGCATAAAGCTGAGGGATAGTGACTCTATGGACCTTTCATGGTCCAGATCTGATGCTATTAACACAAAGGGGACCTCATACTCACTAGATCTTACATGAAATGGGGGGTAAAAGCCCTAAAATCATGAACTCTATCATATCAACATGAAATAGATAGGATTATACCTCCAGAGATGAAATCTGAAGGTGATTAGCCCAGATCCAAACCCCCCTTACGCTCTAGATTGGTGCTTCCTTCTTCCTTCTTCCTTCTAGAAAAACTACACCAAAAGTGATGTATTAGCCTCTTCTTGCCCTCAAACTCACCCACTCTCTCTCTAGGGTTTCTCTCGAATGAAGTGGCCGCAAATGGAGGCCATAAAGGCCTTTAAATAGGGACCCAAACCCCGAGAATTAGGGTTTCATTTTACAGCGCGGACTCGCCGAGTCCACGCATCGACTCGTCGAGTCCATTCATTAAATCCAGTCATCATTCGCGGTCCTACTCGACGAGTCTACGAATCGACTCATCGAGTCCCTCTCTTTTCTCAAAAATAAATGATAAAATATAATACTTGGAATTCCGGATGTTACATCGAAGGGGACCCTTTACATCTACATTACATCTTTTGCAATGAAGTTATGACAAATCCTTTAAGCGAAGTACAGGAAATGGTTTTTGAGATTGGGGGTACGACCTATCTTTTAGGGAGAAAAAATATGTTTTCTCATTGACTTCTACTTTGGTGAATATTTTATTGCCTCCATTTCATACGCCACCTCGCGATCCCATGTATTTCGTATGAATAACTTGAATGTCTCCGTGAAATTAGAACATGTGGTCGATGTGTTTGAAAATTCGTTTAATGACTTATCGGATGAGGATGCGTTCTGTGTACGTCTTCTACATCTGTTCGAGAAAGGTTCAATGGGCGGTCGGATCGCCAGCCTATGACACAGGAGTATTTCGCTTTGTTATCCAACCATGATGAATTTAACATGTATCATGTTGTTAATTAATAATTATTATTACTAAAGTTTTTTACAAATTAAACTATGAATTTATTCAGGTTCCAGATATCCATGAGGGAAATAATTTGGGATCAATTGTCCTATCAAGTATGCACTATATTCGATAAGGTTGAAAAAATTATACATCAAGTGGAGCCAAAACATAAAAAATCTTAAAAAATGACGTACACCCTAAACAGATTTTTATACGCTTTTAGGGTAAAATACGTGATTAAAAATTAAACATTTTTTGTTTGGTAATATTCTAATACTTCATTCTTCTAATTATGGATTCTTGAGAGTTTTCATGTGAGCAGTTTGTTTGGTACTCGACAACCGAATGTGATCCATCGGTTGTTGGATGGTAGAAACTGAAGAAGATGCACATGGATCAGTGCAAGCAATTTCTAATCGTTAACAACATATGATTACTTATATAATAGACTTATAGAGAAGTGGGAGTCGACAACAGATGAGAAGTCGTGCTAAATGGTGGATTTTTAGCTCTGCGTGTATTGACCTCCCAGCTTTAGCTACCAAATACATTCACATGGCACCTTCTCTAACAAAATACCCTCCGCACTTGCCTACCTATGAGCCTCAACAAAAGAAGGCACAGACAGATGGTTCCAAAGGTTCATATGAATCCGACTCATCACCACCAACACCTCTAACACCAACAACTAATATGGACAAAATTATTATTGGGTAATGACATGCGTGAAATTCGTGACTATATTTTTTCAACTAGAAGATTCGATAGCCATGATTCTAATAGTTATCAATAAGGGTGTCAAAGAAGATGTTGGTACCCGCAAAGGGGGTGGAGGTACTTTGTTAATTATTTCACTCCCATACAAGTTTTAGTTAAAACAACCACCACGGTTTGAAAGTGAAGAATTTACAAATCATGTGTATCATCTTGATAAATCTGTCTATGGTTTAAAGCAAGAACCTAAAGCATGGTACGACACATTGGCGAGCTATCTTCTTGAAAGTGGATACAAAAGAGGAAATATTGTGTAACACCCCGTTTATTTATTAGATAAATAAATAAATTAATGAAGGAATAATAACCCTAATATAAATAATTATGTATAACGGATGGTCTCGAAGAGCTAAATATCACATTTTTAGAAGTCGGGGGTTAAAAGTGTAAGTTATGGACTCGGGTTATGAATATATATGTAGACAGGGGCTGAATATGTCATAATTAAGATATTGGGGGCTGTTTGGTAATTCATGGGTCAAATTTGAAAGGAATTTATGGGATCAGGGGCTAATGGGTAAATGTTAGATTTAAAGTGAAGAAGATATTGTGGGGAGGGACTAATAATGAATAAATGCGTAAAAGTTTCAAGAACACGGGATGTATGCCCGGTGACCCTTCCCTCCCTCTCATTTTAATGGAATAGGAACGCTAACCCTAATGGATGCTCAACCGCCACCACAAGAAACTACCCCAGCCGCCATCGTCGGTGTCGAGTCCGACCGCCATTCCGCTGCTTGCATCCTCGTTGCCGGACTCCACCCAACAGTGCCTGGCGCCGATGACGCTGTGTGCCACCGGAGGTTTCACTGAAGATCGGAGTCGAAGCCATGGACGCGGACGTGTGGTTTGTGAACGTCGGGAGAGTCGTGGTCGCTGTTTCGCTTTAGGGAGGACGGAAACCACCGTCGGATGTCCGACTGCCATCCTCTCTTCTCTATTTCTTGTTGCTGGTGATTCGTTCAAGCCTTGACCACCATCGTCAACCGCTGTCGCGCGTAGCTAGAGAAGAACCGCCGTGACCGGTCGATTTGCGGTTGTTGGGTTCGTTAATGCTGTCGCCGTGAATACTCCCCTACCGCCGTCAAGACAGCTGCTGCCGCCTCTTCAGGGTTCTGCCGTTGCTAAGCGCCACCAGTAGGGTGGCTGGATCTGTTTGCAAGCAAGAAAGCATATGGGTGTTTGTTTTTGTTGTAGGGTGTGTTACATGTGTGGGTCGTTGTTTGGCCGGAAAACCGAGAACCACCACCACCGGCCACCACAAGGTGGTTGTGTGTGTGTGTATGTTTATATTAATGTGTGTGAGTGTGTGTTATTGAGTTGTAAATTGTAATGATGCCCGAAATAATAATAGAAAACTATAATCACCACCGTGTGGTGGTGGTTGCCGCCTCCTGCCGCCACCGGCCGCCATGTCGGGTGGCGGTGTGCCTCGTTTGTATGGTGATTCGTTTGGGATGTTTGGACAAGGGACTAAAACCCTAATGGGCTTAAGGACTTGGTTTTGGGCCTATTGGACTATGAATGGGTTGGAAACCCTAATTAGGGTTTAGAAAACCCTAATTTTGGATATGGGCTTTGGATGAATCGGGACCCGCACTAGAATCGTTTATTAAATTAAAATATTAATTAATAACCATTTGCAATTAACATAAGGCCATGTGGGACTTAATGGATTAAGTCCTTAATGGGTTAAGTAGGGACACTTAACCCTAATCATCATTTTATGTGAAACCCTAACTTTCACTTGGGCCTTCCTGTTGGGCTTTGGTAATTGGGTTATTAATGGGTCATCCAAGAACAAGCAAATGGACTAAAATAATTTAATGGGCTTTAGGGTAAGGCCCATATGAGGGTTTGGGCCCAATTTGGAAAATTAGGCCATAAATGGGCCATAGTTTGGGCCTTAATGATTATATGATATTGGACCATTAGACTGTCAAAGGTTGGACTGGAATAAATGGTTGGGCCTTAGAGTGAGATCATGTAAAGGTTTGGGCTCAATTTGGAAAATTGGGCCATCTATTGGGCTTTGATTCATAGTTTGACCTTTGGGCCTTTGGATTGGGCCTTGAGCTTGAATCAAGCTAAGATGGGGGTAAAGTAGTCTTTTACCCCAAGCATGGACTTATGATTTTTGTGTTGGGACCCAATTATTAATTGGGTGATGTTTGATATTGACAGTTCGAGAATCTGTCAACCAGTAGCTGGGATTATGTCTACGGGACTTCAGTAGTGTGAGGTAAGTTACCTTCCAGTAGCGGTGGGTCTACGGCCACAATGTCGGCCCACCA
The DNA here is from genome assembly GCF_052849685.1 of Lactuca virosa. NCBI lineage: Eukaryota > Viridiplantae > Streptophyta > Magnoliopsida > Asterales > Asteraceae > Lactuca > Lactuca virosa. The sequence continues at coordinate 288,286,667 of NC_136434.1, forward strand.
ATAGGATTTGTATGTTAGATGATTGTCTTTGTGATATTCATCTAGGTTTGCTACTACCTGATATGTTTATGTGCTAGCATGATTATATGTGATAGTGGTAGTAGGGGGAGAATAGTCCCCAAGTTCGGTCGTTAGGACCGAAGGGTAGGTCGGGCACCACAGAATTGCCTGACAGTATGTTTATGCTATGATATTATATGGTAGTAGTAGGAGGTGAAATAGTCCTCGTATGTCGGTCGTAAGGACCGACGGGTAAGTCAAGCACCCCAGAATGGCTTGACCTGGGTAGGTCAGGCGCCCTAGAATTTCCTGACAGTATATGTGTGTTATATTACTGTGTGGTAGTGGTAGGGGTGAAATAGTCCCCGGTAGTCGGGTGAAATAGACCGACGGGTAAGTCAAGCACCCCAAAATGGCTTGACCTGGGTAAGTCAGACACCCCATAATTGCCTGACAATATGTTATTGTATGGTGTGTGGTATGATGGGAGCTCACTAAGCTTTGTGCTTACGGTTTTCAGTTTTGGTTTCAGGTAGTTCGTTTTCAAAGGAAAGGAGCCGGCTCGATCGCAGCGCATCACACTATATTTCCGCACATGAGATCTTAGGGATTACAATTTGATATTGTTTTATGATAACATGTTTTGATTATTTCTACTTTGGTTTTGACATGGGATGTTATTATGGATGTTTTTATACTTTTGGTTTTATAATAACTTATTTAAAAATGAAATTTTCAGCCTTGAATTTTCGGATGTTATAAGTTGGTATCAGAGCCTTGGTTTGAGGGATTCAGACATACTTTCGGGTGTGTCTGGACTCAAACTAAGGGCTTGGTATGAAAAATTTTCAAAAGTAAAATCATTTTATAAAAGGAGTTTGAAAAGAGAAAAGAACTTTGAAAGAACAAAGTGTATGATGCGTGGAATCAGCCGAGCTCAAGTAAGTTTTCCCCAAGATACCCATAGATGTTATGATATGTTATGTTATGATATTATTATGAAAACTACATGCTAGATTAGGACTAAGGATCTAGTAGGATGCCTTATATGCCTATTATATGTGCTTGTAGACTTGCATGCTAGTATTGATCAGTCAGTGATAGGATAGCCTGTTTAGGTTATGTCTGATTGTATGAGCCTTTGAATTGCATGTACAGATTCTTGATTAGAGGATAGAATGGTTTGATTGGAATATGATGGTTAGAATTTCCATTGTCTGAATGCTGCTTTCTTTGTGCTTTGTGGGACTCTTAGTAATGTGAGCTAGCTATTAAATGAATATGCTAAGTCACATGTGGCACAGGCTGGATAATCTCAGAGTGATAGATTTGACCCTATTGCGCAGCTCTTGTTTGAGTCTAACCGTTCTAGGGATGGGTCTTTTACTCGAAGGATTATCTGATCTCTGTTGCATGTGGCTATATTCATGAGGTAGCTAGTTGACATTACTGGGAATCCTTCAGCAATTGAGGACTGGGTGGGTATGGGAACGTAGGAAAGCCTAGGAGATGTTTCAGTGGGTTGTAGTAAGGTTCAGTGAGACTTAGGTGTACCAGTTTGAGGAAGTGACTTGGAGGATTCGAGAGGATTTCTGAGGAAAGTATGGATAGGTGTGGAAGGTAGTATTGGGCCCGTACTACTGAAAGCACATGATCCATACTCGAATCAGTGAGAGTCTTGGAGAATCTGAGAAGCTTCGGGGAAGAGTTTGTGACCCGGTTTGGGGATAGAGGATGTTCCAGTTGTTACAACTTAGCCATTGGCAAGTGAGCTAGTGAGCGTGGCAGGGTGTCAGACCCTAAAGGATATGATTTCCAAGAGGTTTCAGATGTGAGATCGATTTGGAGCACTTTGAGAAGAGAGGTTCCTGCTAGGTGCGTATAGTAGAGGGTCCCGGGAAGAGACCCATGACTTATGATAATCGGATGAAAGGCCAGCAGGGCCGGAGTGAGTGCAGCACGTACGGGAAAGTGCACAAGGGAGTTTGTCGCTCCAAGGGTTTAGGCTGATATAGGGTAGTGTGGTTGCTCATATCAGCAAAAGGTGATTAGGATTCCCTCAGATGTTGCGGGTATGTCATCTTCTACTGCTACTAGATGGATATTGGGAAGTTGTACTACTTTCGAAATTTGAGTGAGTTTGGATTAGTCAGATCTCTGGTCGGTTTTCTGCTAGTGTCTGGGTTATCAAGGATCATATATGCCATCCTGCATGCCAAAAAGTCCTTGATGAACCCACAGACGGACGCATCTTGCGGAGTGGGTTCCACGTGTACCGTTACTATTCCGAATCTTTGTTGGGATCCGTTCAGAAGTATTATTTGGGAGATCCTTTGGTCAGGGTTAAAGCGATAGTTCTCCAGTGAAGTCAGAGATCTGTGGTTCTATCATTGTTCGGGCATGGTCGACAGCTGTCTATGGAAGAACTTTGGAGTTCAAGGCACCACCATTGCTAAGAAAGGATTGGTAGCATGAAGATGGAAGTGTTAGTTGCGGGGGGTTAGATGCATAAGTATTCGGTCATTGGATGTTCAAAAGAATTGTATTTTCGCATGGGTTGTGTTCGGTTAGAGTTCAGTGGTGCTGTGAGGCTGGGAGTGGGGACGAGAATTCGTTAACCAGGGCGAAGTTTAAGGCCTCCAGTTGTCAGCATAGGAGGTAGATTGAAGTGTCAGACTGGATTAGATCTCAAGAGTACTCTTCCAGTTTTTAGAGAATGGGCGATCTTGAGGTTTGACTGGTAATTGATCGTCAGCATTGGTAAGCTCAGATTGTTGACAGTGGACTATTAGAAAGTAAGAAGGATTGGGAACCCTTCAACTCTCACGTGCAGTGAAGACTTAGTCGAATCTAAGTGGGGGAGAGACTTTTTGTAAAGTTCTCCAAATGTGAGTTCTGGTTGCGTGAGGTGCAATATCTTGGGCACCTTGTCAACCAGAAGGGTATTCTGGTCGATCCGGCCATGATAGAGGCCGTGATGCAGTGGGAGATTCCGAGTTCTCCAGCTGAGATTCGGAGTTTCCTGGGTCTAGCGGGTTATTACCGGAGATTTATGCGGGACTTCTCCGAGATTGCGGTTCCTTTCACTCGACTGACCAAGAAGTCGGTGGCCTTTCGTTGGGGGCCTGAGCATCAGACAGCCTTCGAGACTCTCAGACAGCAGGTTTTGGGAACCAGATTTGAGCTTCAGTTAGGACTCAAGTTCGGTTGAGTGTTAGGTCAAGTGCGTGTTCGACCCGGTTTGGGAAGTGTTGTAAGACTACGGAGGTAGCCGTAGCATTCACTAGTGGCCAGTTAGCATGGGAAGTGTTGTAAGACTATGGGGGTAGCCATAACATTCACTAGCGATCAGGTAGTATGGAAAGTGTTGTAAGACTGCGGGGGTAGCCGTAGCATTCACTAGCAATCAGATAGTATGGAGAGTGTTGTAAGTCTGCAGGTGTAGCCGTAGCATTCACTAGCGGTCAGATAGTATTAGAGTGTTGTAAGTCTGCGGGTGTAGCCGTACCATTCACTAGCAGCCTGATAGTGATAGAGTGTTGTAAGTCTGTAGGTGTAGCTGTAACATTCACTAGGTTGGTAGATAGCATGAGTGCATTGTTAGGACGCGGAAGGAACAATAGTACCCACCAGTTCGTGTGTAGCAGTAAGGATATGGAAATCCACGGATTGGTTTATGGATTACCCAGACGGATTGATCTGGTTGCACCAGTGATAAGGATGTAGGAGCGCCATTTCAGCTATGAAAGCAAGGAAGCAATGGACTGCTTAGAGTCGTTTGTGATATAAGGCTACCGTTGGTCATGTAGCAATCACTTCTATCCTTGGATTTGGTGATGTCAGGATTTGACGCATCGAACCGGTCAATTAGATCATAAGGTTATTAGAGCCACAGTGGCAGGATAGCTAGTGACAACAAGTTCCAGAGAAGGATTTCGTTCAGAAGTCATGTAGAGAGACTGTGTGTGAAACTTTGGCTCCGTAGTTGGGTTCGAACCTGGTATCTCAGGTGATTGTCGAACGAATTGAGACCAGGGAGGTCGCGGTAGATTTTGGGAAGCAGCTATGTGGTAGCACACTGCTTCAGTCAGTTTAGTTTTCGGCCAGTTTTGGCGTTTGGGCAGTGATGGTATTTGTGCTTTAGATTACATATACGAACGGAATAGTTGGTTGATTTTGGGAGTGACAAGTCACTCACAGCGGGATTATCTGAGCCTTGGCCAAGTATATGTGATTTGCAGTGATATTTAGGTATGTGAACCTGTTTTGAAGTGGGAACCTCGAGCTATTAGAAGTTGAGTAGACAGTTGAGGGATAAACTGACTGAATTCATCAATAGTGATTCGGTATGAGTGGTCAGTCAGGGACTCAGACCCTCTCGATACAACAAATTTCAGACAGAGTAGATGTGATCTTGTTGCGAGGAATTCGTTCACCTGCGGATTTTAAGGCCTTACGAAGGTTGGTCACGGTTACCCTGGTAAGGCTAGGGTGTGCCCAGGATGGTGATCATGTTACTTGAGTGGTTTGGTGCATAAGAAATGGTGAAGAATTATTTCGAGGACAAAATCTAATTTAAGTGGGGGAGAGTTGTAACACCCAGTTTATTTATTAGATAAATAAATAAATTAATGAACGAATAGTAGCCCTAAAATAAATAATTATGTATAACGGATGGTCTCGAAGAGCTAAATGTCACATTTTTAGAAGTCGGGGGTTAAAAGTGTAAGTTCTGGACTCGGCTTATGAATATATATGAAGACAGGGGCTGAATATGTCATAATTAAGATATTGGGGGCTGTTTGGTAATTCATGGGTCGAATTTGAAAGGAATTTATGGGATCAGGGGCTAATGGGTAAATGTTAGATTTAAAGTGAAGAAGATATTGTGGGGAGGGACTAATAATGAATAAATGCGTGAAAGTTTCAAGAACACGGGATGTATACCCGGCGACCCTTCCCTCCCTCTCATTTTAATGGAACTGGAACCCTAACCCTAATGGATGCTCAGCCGCCACCACAAGAAACTACCCCAGCCGCCATCGTCGGTGTCGAGTCCGACCGCCACTCCGCCGCTTGCATCCTAACTGCCGGACGCCACCCAACAGCGCCTACCGCCAATGACGTTGTGTGCCACCGGAGGTGTCACTGAAGATCGGAGTCGAAGCCATGGACGCGGACGCGTGGTTTGTGAACGTCGGGAGAGTCGTGGTCGCTGTTTCGCTTCAGGGAGGACGGAAACCACTGTCGGATGTCCGACTGCCATCCTCTCTTCTCTATTTCTTGCTGCTGGTGATTCGTTCAAGCCTTGACCACCATCGTCAACCGCCGTCGCGCGTAGCTGGAGAAGAATCGTCGTGACCGGTCGAGTTGCGGTTGTTGGGTTCGTCAATGCTGTCGCCGTGAATACTCCCCTGCCGCCGTCAAGACCGCCGCTGCCGCCTCTCCAGGGTTCTGCCGTCGCCAACCGCCACCAGTAGGGTGGCTGGATCCGTTTGCAAGCAAGAAAGTGTATGGGTGTTTGTTTCTGCTGTAGGGTGTGTTGTGTGGGTCGTTGTTTGGCTGGGAAACCGAGAACCACCACCACCGGCCACCACAAGGTGGCTGCGTGTGTGTATGTTTATATTAATGTGTGTGAGTGTGTGTTATTGAGTTGTAAATTGTAATGATGCCCGGAATAATAATAGAAAACTATAACCACAACCGTGAGGTGGTGGCTGCCGCCTCCTGCTGCTACCGGCCGCCATGTCGGGTGGCGGTGTGCCTTGTTTGTATGGTGATTCGTTTGGGATGTTTGGACAAGGGTCTAAAACGCTAATGGGCTTAAGGACTTGGTTTTGGGCCTATTGGACTATGAATGGGTTTGAAACCCTAATTAGGGTTTAGAAAACCCTAATTTTGGATATATGGGCTTTGGATCTATCGGGACCCGCACTAGAATCGTTTATTAAATTAAAATATTAATTAATAACTAGTTGCAATTAACCTAAGGCCATGTGGGACTTAATGGATTAAGTCCTTAATGGGTTAAGTAGGGACACTTAACCCTAATCATCATTTTATGTGAAACCCTAATTTTCACTTGGGCCTTAAGTTGGGCCTTCCTGTTGGGCTCTGGTAATTGGGTTATTAATGGGTCATCCAAGAACAAGCAAATGGACTAGAATAGTTTAATGGGCTTCATGGTAAGGCCTATATGAGGGTTTGGGCCCAATTTTGAAAATTAGTCAATAGATGGGCCATAGTTTGGGCCTTGATGATTATATGATATTGGACCATTAGACTGTCAAAGGTTGGACTGGTTGGGCCTTAGAGTGAGACCATGTAAAGGTTTGGGCCCAATTTGGAAAATCGGGCCATATGTTGGGCTTTGATTCACAGTTTGACCTTTGGGCCTTCGTATTGGGCCTTGAGCTTGAATCAAGCTAAGATGGGGGTAAAGTAGTCTTTTACCCCAAGCATGGACTTATGATTTTTGTGTTGGGACCCAATTATTAATTGGGTGTTGTTTGATATTGACAGTTCGAGAATCTGTCAACCAACAGCTGGGATTGTGTCTATGGGACTTCAGCAGTGTGAGGTGAGTTACCTTCCAGTACCGGTGGGTCTACGGCCACAATGTCGGCCCACCAGTAGGACTTGTATGTTAGATGATTGTCTTTGTGATATTCATCTAGGTTTGCTACTACCTGATATGTTTATGTGCTAGCATGATATGTTATATGTGATAGTGGTAGTAGGGGGAGAATAGTCCCCAAGTTCGGTCGTGAGGACCGAAGGGTAGGTCGGGCACCCCAGAATTGTCTGACAATATGTTTATGCTATGATAGTATGTGGTAGTAGTAGGAGGTGAAATAGTCCTTGTATGTCGGTCGTAAGGAGCGAAGGGTAAGTCAAGCACCCCAGAATGGCTTGACCTGGGTAGGTCAGGCGCCCCAGAATTGTCTGACATTATATGTGTGTTATATTACTGTGTGGTAGTGGTAGGGGTGAAATAGTCCCCGGTAGTCGGGTGAAATAGAACGACGGGTAAGTCAAGCACCCCAGAATGGCATGACCTGGGTAAGTCAAACACCCCAGAATGGCTTGACCTGGGTAAGTCAAGCACCCCAGAATGGCTTGACCTGGGTAAGTCAGGCATCCCAGAATTGCCTGACAGTATGTAATTGTATGGTGTGTGGTATGATGGGGGAACTCACTAAGCTTTGTGCTTACGGTTTTCAGTTTTGGTTTCAGGTAGTTCGTTTTCAAAGGAAAGGAGCCGGCTCGATCGCAACGCATCACACTATATTTCCGCACATGAGATCTTAGGGATTACACTCTGATATTGTTTTATGATAGCATGTTTTGATTATTTCTACTTTGGTTTTGACATAGGATGTTATTATGGATGTTTTTATACTTTTGGTTTTATAATAACTTATTTAAAAATGACATTTTCAGCCTTGAATTTTGGGATGTTATAGATTGACAACACCTTGTTCGTCAAGAATTTAGGACCTCATATCATTCTTGCTCAAGTGTATGTTTATGATATCATTTCCGGATCCACTGATGAAAAGCTAAGTTCAGAATTCGCGGAGATCATGGCTAATAATTTCGAGATGAGCATGATGGGTGAACTAACTTTCTTTTTCGGATTGCAGATCAAACAACTAACTGATGGATTTTTTGTTTGTCAAGCTATATATATTGCATATATGCGGAAGAAGTATGGTATCTCTGATTTTAAGCCGAAAAATACTTTGATGTCCTCATCAGCGTCTATTGGCGCTGATCCAAATGGCGTTGATGCGAATGCAACTGTGTTTTGAGGAATGATAGGCTCTCTGCTCTATCTTACTGCCAGTCACCCTGATATTATGTTTGCTACTATATTGTGTGCTTGTTATCAAACCAATCCTAAGGAATCTCATCTTCTTGCTGTGAAAAGGATCTTTCGTTACTTAAAGTATACACCCAATCTTGGGTTATGGTATCCTCGTGATTTTGAGTTCAAGCTAATGGGACACACTGATTCCGATCATTATGGATGTGGAATTGATCGCAAAATCACTTTAGGAGGAGCTCAAATTCTTGGAGATAGATTGGTAAGCCGGTCCAACGAAAAACATACATCAGTTTCTTGTTCTACCACCTCTTAGATTATGGTCTAAACTTCTAAAAGACTCCCATCTTATGTGAAAACACTAGTGCCATTTAGATGAAATAGAATCCAATGCAACATTCCAAGACAAAGCATATTGACATCCGTCATCATTTAATCAGGGACATAGTTCAATTGGGAAAAGCGGAGTTGTTCTACATTCCATCCACTGATAAACTGGCTGACATTTTCACCTAGGCATTAGATGAGAAGACTTTAAAAAATTGATTGCAGATCTTGGCATGCTTTCAATGACTTAATTGTTTTCTAACTATTTAACATCGATTCTGCTTGCTTTCTGAAAAATATAAAAACACAAAAAAAAAATCTGCTTTTATTATATTTACATATATTTACATAGTTTGCTTAAGATTTTTTTCTAGTATTTACAATTTATCTCTTTTCTCTCTTATTCATCTATCAGACCTATCTAAGAGTTATCTGCATCTCCTTTCTTCAGATTTTGTGAGAACTGGAGTCATCCAGAGAGATCTCAATGCTCTTGGTGCTGACAAAAAGAGTGGCATCATGTCCTCTTATTCTTGCGAATACCCTCTTTCTCCTACACTCACTGTTATGGATGCAAGGAGCAACCATCAATGTTGTAACTCTTGTTTTCATCTACTGACTCATAATCCGATAAAACCTCAAATTTCTTCGTGTTGATCTTGAGGACACGATGGTTTCATGGATTTGAGCCAGTTAACTCGCTAATTATAAAGATTGATATCTGCTTCTCTCTTGCTCTTGATGAATATGAAGCTTGGAGTCCATATGCAACGTTTCAATGATAAATGTCTTCATCACTGTTGATTTATAGTAAGATGTATTGTGTATTGATGTCTTTATCTTCACTTGTGTCTTCTTTTATAGCTATACTCGAAGGGTAGATATCTCGAAGAAATGAAATTAACTAATGAGTGGTTTTTCAAAAGATTTATATTTGATGATACTAAACAAAATATTTTCCAAAAAGGCTATATAAAGGACCTCTGAAAAGACTATATGTTATTTTTCCTTGTTTGACTAATTCTTTTTCTTATACTATTTATTATTTTTTCCTGTACCATATTAAATGAATTGATGGTGAACTTTATAGTTCTAGATTGCAACTTAACTCTATGATACGTAATTTTAAAATAATTCTTGTTGACGAGTTAACACCGTTTATGATTCACACTGATTCCACCTCAGCATGACTGAAACAATCCATTCTTTCCTTCATTTCTTCTCAATAAAACTTGACGATTCACTATGATATACCACACACTGATAAAAGTTTGAAACTATGTGCCGATGGTTAGTGTATGTACCGTAGGCTATCACACGCAGCAACCCATTCTTGCCCTTATATTCTTCTATAAAGCTTTATGATTGAACATAATGTACCATACGCTGATGAGAGCTTGAAAAAATTTATGTCGATGGTTAAGCTAAAACACCACAACTTATCACACGCATCAATCCATTATTTCCGTATATTCTTTTTTAGACTTTCATGATTCAACGTATGATACCAAACGCTAATGAGAATTTGAAAAATCTGTGCTGATGGGTATATCATTGTCCATGATTTATTACACGTACCTACCCACTCTTTCCTAACAATTCTTCTATTAAGAAGTTAAGGATTCACAGTATTAGTCATACACTGATAAAACTTTGACACTCTTTGCCGATGGATACATTTCATAGCAGAATGTATCACACGCATCATACAACTCTTGCCCTCTTCTTCTAATAAAAGTGATTAATGAGTTAGCGTATGAAACCACATGTTGATGAAATCTCGTAATACTATGTTAATGAGTGATAGTTCAAACCTATACAATCAGGAGACATCACAATCTTACTAGACTGCAAACTGCAACTCTGATACTCTAGTCTCCTCCTCCAATTCCATTTTTCTGCTAATGTCAAAAAGGGGGAGAATCTTGCTAAAGCTGAAGAAGCTAATAGATGTTATTAATCTAAAGAAAAGCAAAATATTTAATGGGAGTTAAGTTGATATCAACATTCTCAGCTCATCACCTATTTGTTCGCCATCCATTGTGATTTAAAAATGCTACCTCGATGTTATTCACCTTCTCAGGGGGAGAATTCGTTAAAGCTGAAGAACTTAAAATTTCATTCTTACTTTCAGGGGGAGCATGAGCTAAAAAGTTCATTGAAGATTAGTTTTGACATCATCGGACAGGGGAGATTGTAAGGTCACACCTTATGATCTGATGAGTCAAAACACTATACATGCTATCTGTCAACGTCAATGTCTACACCACCAGTGCCAACATATCAACTCTATTAGTGTCAGCGCTCAGTATCATTATTCTATGTAATCTTTTGTATATTAGCTAATGATATAGATAAGCACAGAATAGATAGCAGATCCAATATCTTTGTTATGAAGATCACTTCTTAGTATAGATAAGATACAATCCCTTCAAACAAGGGATATAATTGTATAGATTAGTACATAATCTACATTAGGGTAAACCCTAATGTAGAGAGTTCTTTTTGGTGACTGTCTTTGTGAGAAACCGTCTTCTTGGTTAAGATAAAACCTTTCTTGGTGAAAGACAATTTGGAGAACTCTCTGTGTTATTTAATTTATATTATTTGTTCGCTTAGATTAGTTTACTTTTGTTCTTTATACTTGAAGTGTATCTGATCGATACAACCCTTCAAGATGTATGTATATCTGATGAAATAATATGTTAAACAATATTCCAATAAATAGAATGATATTTTTTTAAACTTGTTCAAACAGTGGAATAATGCAAGGTTAAAAGAGTCACTTTTGTGTGATCTAAGAAACCCATGTCTTATGGACTGAACACCTTTAAGCTCAAGAAATTCAAGAAGGCCCACATAGATGGATCTTGTTTCTTTTGTGGAGAAACTAGACACTGAAAGAGGAAATGTTCATCTTATCTGAAAAGAAAGTCTAGAAGAGACTAGTACTTCAGGTATCTACTAGATAAAACTTATATTTTTCATATAACACTCAAGTACTTGGTACTTAAATGTTAATATAGTATTTACAACTTGCTTGCAGACATTTAAAGAAGAGTAACCAGTTGAGCACAAACAAGTTGGAACTACACTCTCGAAGTTTAGTTCATTATTTATGCTTAGAACATAAATTACTTCTAATATAAAATAATATTTGTTTTGGAGCAATGTATGTTTTAAATTTAGCATCTCTCTCTCTCTCTCTCTCTATATATATATATATATATATATATATATATATATATATACATATATATATATATATATATATATATATATATATATATATATATATATATATATATATATATATATTACTTGATCGTTTTTTTCATAACGATAATATTCATATTCTGATATGATTAACTTCTATTTATGATACTAGATCCATTAATAGAATTATGAAGTAAATATCAATATTTTATAAATAAAATTATGTTCTATATGCAAGCACTTTTGACTTGAACTTGTTTTAAATCAAATTCATCTTTGACATTGTTATCTTTATTATATAAATGAAATACACATATTCTAACTTCAAGAAATGGATTTTTGAAAGCAAATAATATAGTTTATTTGATATATATGAATCTTATTTATATATAAAGTATTCCTAATCATATTTTCACTAATTTGTAGAGAAAATAATTATTAAGGAACAATATACTGTGATGTATGACTTACTTTCTAATAATGTCTAAGATTTAATGCAAGAAACCAAATCAACTTTATTAACAACCATAGTAGTTGTAATTGTATTTTACATGATAAAGCATAATTGTGAAACCTTTATTGAAGTTTTCAAATTTAAAGTTGAGATACAATCCAGTAACATCATCTAAAGCTTTAAGTGACAATAAATGATGAATTAGACCTTACCAGATAAAGTTTACTTTCTAATTGGTAGAAATTGTCTTCCTTTATACTCTTGGGATTATACCTTAATCACTATTAATTGTATCTTGAATACAAACATCAGCAAAATACATATATATAGAATATTCTAAAAGGGCATTTAGATTATTATATACAAACACAAAAATAATAAGTTCTCTTATTCTTCTAAATGATGAGTCGGTAGAAAGAAAGCTTCTAGTGACAAAGCAAGTGGGAGGCACATGGAACTTGAAGCGGCTCAAGAACCATAGCATGATGTAACAATTTTTGGCACTAGTTTCAACAAGTAATTAGTGAACTTGAATAATATTTATTCACAAACACAAACTGTTCGCATTAATGGTAGAAATCATCTTTGACCTTAGAAATGTGGAATCTCTCATTGATGATTTCTTCTTGATGGTTTTGGTGAATCCATCAACTACCAAGATGCTATATCAAATGTTGAATTTGATAAATGACTTAGATTCATGAACATTTAGATGTAATCCATGTGTAATAATCAAGTATGGGCTTAGTTAATCTTCCTCTCTATAGCAAGGCTAAAAGGAGTAAGATATTATTTTAGAAAGAATATATACATGGATATCATACACATTTAGCAAGGCTTGTCATAAAAGGATTTTATCATACTCGTGTCATTGACTATGGTCCTTATCATGCTCATCACATTGACTATGATCACACCTTTTCAAAAGTAGTTATGATTAGATCAACAAGGATATTATTTATCATAACAACATATTCTTAATATGAGATATGACAAATAGATTTCAAGAAAAAATGCTTTTATTAATAGACATATACTAGAAGATATCTATATACCTTAGCATGGAGGTTTTCTTAATCCATGTAATCCTAACCAAATGTGTAAGGCTTAAAATCCACTTGTGGATATAAATCAAACATCTCATGATTAGAATAGTCATTTTAATATGAAGATACAAGGTATGCTTTTATATCAAAATGAAAAGAACATGTATGTTTACTAAGAACTAGTGGGGGATAGTGATATTCCTAATATTGTATGAATGAGACATACTTAATCATTTGAAATAACATTCCAACTATGCAAGGTTGTTCCACCTTGACTCGGAAAGTATTTCAAAAATGAAAGACTTAGGAGTAACAAGATACATTCTTGGAATGTAAAATCTTCAGAGATAGAAATATATGAATGTTGTAGGTTTTAAAGTCTTTTGCAGGAATTAACAATATCTTGAAAGAGGTCAAGATACAAGATTCCTTTGGAGGATTCCTAGCATTGTCACATGACACCTTTTTTAGTCTATCTCAAAAGGAGCTAACACATTGGTTTGAGCTAGAAAAAATGATTTATATTCTATTTTCTGGGAAAATGAATCCATCATTTATGTCATATAATGAGATACAAACATAATATGTGGTTACATGACTGGATGACTATAAGGACATTCTAAGAGTGCTTTAGAAGAACTAAGATAATGTATATGAGATAATTAGTTTAGAATAAAATCTTCATGCAAAGAGCTACATATGATTTTGATTTCTAAACAAATACAAATAATTATGAATTATAATTGGATTATGACTTCATTATGGAATGAAGAGTAAGTTTAGTTGGAATGAGGTCCAAGAAAAACATAATGACAAAATCTACTACAACATAAGAATAAACTAATTTAGAAGTTGAAGCAAAATATGATTGGATGAATGAGTTCATTGAAAATCTATGTTAATTTCTACCATTCAAGGATCATATAGAAAGTTTTGTGACTTCGAGAGTAAACTTAATCAACCTAGCGACTCTATGTCACGAAAGAACACCAATCATACTCTCCAACATATTTAAATATACCTAGAGTAAAGTTAAATATAGAGATGATAGTATTCACATAATCCACACAAATTAAATTTAGTCAAACCCATTAATAAAGTCTTTGTTTTAAGCTTATTATGAGTGGTCACACTTAAGTTATAGTAATTTATTATTCTAGAAATGGGATTTTGATTTGGTTTAGTATTTGGATATTGGAACATTGTAACAACAACTATAACATAAGATTTTGATATACTGGGATATGATCATCACATTAATACCTGTTGTGTTCTATATTAACATGTTTAATCCATAAATAATCTTATTATTCTAAAAGTTCATAGTTTGTTGTAATTGTGGGAGCAATTATGAAGTAAGACTAATATGAATTGGATTTGTTGATTTTCACTAGATGAAAGTAGGCAAGTGGTTGTAACCAAGTTTCATAGGTACTTGTCAGAGAACTAGTATTGAATGGACCCACATCAAGATCAACTCATAGATCGCATTTGTTAGTAATACTTGGTTAAAAGGTACTATCTTTGTATCCTTAACACCCGAGATACATAGTGGGACTTAAGTGTAGAGAGTGTTGTGCTTTGATATGGTCAAATGATGATCCTTAACTGAGCATTTATAAAATCCATTTTCAGGTATGGTGTGAACTATGCAAAAGGCTTATGTAGTCAAGATGGGATTTTTTTCATCTTATATGTTGAGAGTTAGACATCTAACGCGCGTTACCCAAAGTCGAAGTACAAATGAGATTGATTGTGATCCAATGCTCATGTTCAACAGGATGTATGTAATAAAGGGATATTTGTTAAACTTACCTTATACATCAACTGCATCTTTGAGCTTGTGGGAATTAGATGATGATAGAATAACACTAAGTCATATATTACTGGGGCAGTGAAATGTTGCTAGACGCTCACCACTGTCTATATCAATCTATGATGATTCTTGTGCAAGTGGGAGATTGAAAGATATTCATCTCCAAGAGTCATTATAGAATGATATTGCTAGATAATATATAATCCTAAAGGGTCACACTAACAACAACTTGATGCAAATTTGTTATTTATCAAATTTTGATTGTTGATAAATAAATATATATCCTATAATTAATTGGAAATCATTTATTTCATGAGATATGTATGTAATAAAGGGATATTTGTTAAACTTACCTTATACATCAACTGCATCTTTGAGCTTTTGGGAATTGGATGATGATTTAATGACACTAAGTCATATATTACTGGGGCAGTGAAATGTTGCTAGACGCTCACCACTGTTTATATCAATCTATGATGATTCTTGCGCAAGTGGTAGATTCAATGATATTTATGTCCAAGAGTCATTATAGAATGATATTGCTAGATAATATATAATCCTAAAGGGTCACACTTACAACAACTTGATGCAAATTTATTATTTATCAAAATTTGATTCTTGATAAATAAATATATATCCTATAATTAATTGGAAATTATTTATTTCATGAAAATATTAATTTCTAATGTTAAGTATCATAACATATTATAATATATCATAAGATATGATTTATTAAGTCATGTACATCTCTTAGGACTAGAAAGAATTTTGTCTTTTAGCTAAAAAGATAAGAGTTTATATTTTATAAAGACTTGAGATTTTTTATAAAAATCTTGTCCATTTCTTTATAAAAAAAATGTAAGCATCGCTAGATTTGGCTTATTTTATTCTAGGGGACATGCTTTAGAAGCATGTCGTTAAAATAATATTAAAAGGTATGGCTTCTCTTATAGTGTTAAGACCTAATGGGTAATGTTTTGGCTTTATGAAGACTTTCATTCTTCTCATTTTGGTAAGCCAAAACCACAAAATTTTGGCCTTTTCCTCTCCATATTCTCTTTTAATTTGGCTCTTAAAGACTTAAGATCAAAGTAAAAGGAATTTGATACTTGCATCTCTCTTTAAGTCATTACTTGGTTTTTGACTTAAAGCTTAAGAGTGTTCTTATTATTAATAGAAGAATACTAGTATCTTATCAAGTTGGAAAAATGTTGGTGGATACTTCTAGAGAGCTTCTTCCTTGGAGCTTAAAGCCATCTTCATCAACTTCCTAATTGCCAAAAGGAACCAAAGTCTTCAAAGGATGTTATTCTTTCCTTCTATGACTATTTTTTTTAATCTTTCTAAGTCTTGAAAAATGTTCTTTTGGTGGGAATAAAAATAGTTTTATTTTGTTCGAATCTTAAGTCTTCCATTGCCATGTTTATGTTTTGAAAGAACAAAGTGTATGATGCGTGGAATCAGCCGAGCTCAAGTAAGTTTTCCCCAAGATACCCATAGATGTTATGATATGTTATGTTATGATATTATTATGAAAACTACATGCTAGATTAGGACTAAGGATCTAGTAGGATGCCTTATATGCCTATTATATGTGCTTGTAGACTTGCATGCTAGTATTGATCAGTCAGTGATAGGATAGCCTGTTTAGGTTATGTCTGATTGTATGAGCCTTTGAATTGCATGTACAGATTCTTGATTAGAGGATAGAATGGTTTGATTGGAATATGATGGTTAGAATTTCCATTGTCTGAATGCTGCTTTCTTTGTGCTTTGTGGGACTCTTAGTAATGTGAGCTAGCTATTAAATGAATATGCTAAGTCACATGTGGCACAGGCTGGATAATCTCAGAGTGATAGATTTGACCCTATTGCGCAACTCTTGTTTGAGTCTAACCGTTCTAGGGATGGGTCTTTTACTCGAAGGATTATCTGATCTCTGTTGCATGTGGCTATATTCATGAGGTAGCTAGTTGACATTACTGGGAATCCTTCAGCAATTGAGGACTGGTGGGTATGGGAACGTAGGAAAGCCTAGGAGATGTTTCAGTGGGTTGTAGTAAGGTTCAGTGAGACTTAGGTGTACCAGTTTGAGGAAGTGACTTGGAGGATTCGAGAGGATTTCTGAGGAAAGTATGGATAGGTGTGGAAGGTAGTATTGGGCCCGTACTACTGAAAGCACAGGATCCATACTCGAATCAGTGAGAGTCTTGGAGAATCTGAGAAGCTTCGGGGAAGAGTTTGTGACCCGGTTTGGGGATAGAGGATGTTCCAGTTGTTACAGCTTAGCCATTGGCAAGTGAGCTAGTGAACGTGGCAGGGTGTCAGACCCTAAAGGATATGATTTCCAAGAGGTTTCAGATGTGAGATCGATTTGGAGCACTTTGAGAAGAGAGGTTCCTGCTAGGTGCGTATAGTAGAGGGTCCCGGGAAGAGACCCATGACTTATGATAATCGGATGAAAGGCCAGCAGGGCCGGAGTGAGTGCAGCACGTACGGGAAAGTGCACAAGGGAGTTTGTCGCTCCAAGGGTTTAGGCTGATATAGGGTAGTGTGGTTGCTCATATCAGCAAAAGGTGATTAGGATTCCCTCAGATGTTGCGGGTATGTCATCTTCTACTGCTACTAGATAGATATTGGGAAGTTGTACTACTTTCGAAATTTGAGTGAGTTTGGATTAGTCAGATCTCTGGTCGGTTTTCTGCTAGTATCTGGGTTATCAAGGATCATATATGCCATCCTGCATGCCAAAAAGTCCTTGATGAACCCACAGACGGACGCATCTTGCGGAGTGGGTTCCACGTGTACCGTTACTATTCCGAATCTTTGTTGGGATCCGTTCAGAAGTATTATTTGGGAGATCCTTTGGTCAGGGTTAAAGCGATAGTTCTCCAGTGAAGTCAGAGATCTGTGGTTCTATCATTGTTCGGGCATGGTCGACAGCTGTCTATGGAAGAACTTTGGAGTTCAAGGCACCACCATTGCTAAGAAAGGATTGGTAGCATGAAGATGGAAGTGTTAGTTGCGGGGGGTTAGATGCATAAGTATTCGGTCATTGGATGTTCAAAAGAATTGTATTTTCGCATGGGTTGTGTTCGGTTAGAGTTCAGTGGTGCTGTGAGGCTGGGAGTGGGGACGAGAATTCGTTAACCAGGGCGAAGTTTAAGGCCTCCAGTTGTCAGCATAGGAGGTAGATTGAAGTGTCAGACTGGATTAGATCTCAAGAGTACTCTTCCAGTTTTTAGAGAATGGGCGATCTTGAGGTTTGACTGGTAATTGATCGTCAGCATTGGTAAGCTCAGATTGTTGACAGTGGACTATTAGAAAGTAAGAAGGATTGGGAACCCTTCAACTCTCACGTGCAGTGAAGACTTAGTCGAATCTAAGTGGGGGAGAGACTTTTTGCAAAGTTCTCCAAATGTGAGTTCTGGTTGCGTGAGGTGCAATATCTTGGGCACCTTGTCAACCAGAAGGGTATTCTGGTCAATCCGGCCATGATAGAGGCCGTGATGCAGTGGGAGATTCCGAGTTCTCCAGCTGAGATTCGGAGTTTCCTGGGTCTAGCGGGTTATTACCGGAGATTTATGCGGGACTTCTCCGAGATTGCGGTTCCTTTCACTCGACTGACCAAGAAGTCGGTGGCCTTTCGTTGGGGGCCTGAGCATCAGACAGCCTTCGAGACTCTCAGACAGCAGGTTTTGGGAACCAGATTTGAGCTTCAGTTAGGACTCAAGTTCGGTTGAGTGTTAGGTCAAGTGCGTGTTCGACCCGGTTTGGGAAGTGTTGTAAGACTACGGAGGTAGCCGTAGCATTCACTAGTGGCCAGTTAGCATGGGAAGTGTTGTAAGACTATGGGGGTAGCCATAACATTCACTAGCGATCAGGTAGTATGGAAAGTGTTGTAAGACTGCGGGGGTAGCCGTAGCATTCACTAGCAATCAGATAGTATGGAGAGTGTTGTAAGTCTGCAGGTGTAGCCGTAGCATTCACTAGCGGTCAGATAGTATTAGAGTGTTGTAAGTCTGCGGGTGTAGCCGTACCATTCACTAGCAGCCTGATAGTGATAGAGTGTTGTAAGTCTGCAGGTGTAGCTGTAACATTCACTAGGTTGGTAGATAGCATGAGTGCATTGTTAGGACGCGGAAGGAACAGTAGTACCCACCAGTTCGTGTGTAGCAGTAAGGATATGGAAATCCACGGATTGGTTTATGGATTACCCAGACGGATTGATCTGGTTGCACCAGTGATAAGGATGTAGGAGCGCCATTTCAGCTATGAAAGCAAGGAAGCAATGGACTGCTTAGAGTCGTTTGTGATATAAGGCTACCGTTGGTCATGTAGCAATCACTTCTATCCTTGGATTTGGTGATGTCAGGATTTGACGCATCGAACCGGTCAATTAGATCATAAGGTTATTAGAGCCACAGTGGCAGGATAGCTAGTGACAACAAGTTCCAGAGAAGGATTTCGTTCAGAAGTCGTGTAGAGAGAATGTGTGTGAAACTTTGGCTCCGTAGTTGGGTTCGAACCTAGTATCTCAGGTGATTGTCGAACGAATTGAGACCAGGGAGGTCGCGGTAGATTTTGGGAAGCAGCTATGTGGTAGCACACTGCTTCAGTCAGTTTAGTTTTCGGCCAGTTTTGGCGTTTGGGCAGTGATGGTATTTGTGCTTTAGATTACATATACGAACGGAATAGTTGGTTGATTTTGGGAGTGACAAGTCACTCACAGCGGGATTATCTGAGCCTTGGCCAAGTATATGTGATCTGCAGTGATATTTAGGTATGTGAACCTGTTTTGAAGTGGGAACCTCGAGCTATTAGAAGTTGAGTAGATAGTTGAGGGATAAACTGACTGAATTCATCAATAGTGATTCGGTATGAGTGGTCAGTCAGGGACTCAGACCCTCTCGATACAACAAATTTCAGACAGAGTAGATGTGATCTTGTTGCGAGGAATTCGTTCACCTGCGGATTTTAAGGCCTTACGAAGGTTGGTCACGGTTACCCTGGTAAGGCTAGGGTGTGCCCAGGATGGTGATCATGTTACTTGAGTGGTTTGGTGCATAAGAAATGGTGAAGAATTATTTCGAGGACAAAATCTAATTTAAGTGGGGGAGAGTTGTAACACCCCGTTTATTTATTAGATAAATAAATAAATTAATGAACGAATAGTAGCCCTAAAATAAATAATTATGTATAACGGATGGTCTCGAAGAGCTAAATGTCACATTTTTAGAAGTCGGGGGTTAAAAGTGTAAGTTCTGGACTCGGCTTATGAATATATATGAAGACAGGGGCTGAATATGTCATAATTAAGATATTGGGGGCTGTTTGGTAATTCATGGGTCGAATTTGAAAGGAATTTATGGGATCAGGGGCTAATGGGTAAATGTTAGATTTAAAGTGAAGAAGATATTGTGGGGAGGGACTAATAATGAATAAATGCGTGAAAGTTTCAAGAACACGGGATGTATACCCGGCGACCCTTCCCTCCCTCTCATTTTAATGGAACAGGAACCCTAACCCTAATGGATGCTCAGCCGCCACCACAAGAAACTACCCCAGCCGCCATCGTCGGTGTCGAGTCCGACCGCCACTCCGCCGCTTGCATCCTAACTGCCGGACGCCACCCAACAGCGCCTACCGCCAATGACGTTGTGTGCCACCGGAGGTGTCACTGAAGATCGGAGTCGAAGCCATGGACGCGGACGCGTGGTTTGTGAACGTCGGGAGAGTCGTGGTCGCTGTTTCGCTTCAGGGAGGACGGAAACCACTGTCGGATGTCCGACTGCCATCCTCTCTTCTCTATTTCTTGCTGTTGGTGATTCGTTCAAGCCTTGACCACCATCGTCAACCGCCGTCGCGCGTAGCTGGAGAAGAATCGTCGTGACCGGTCGAGTTGCGGTTGTTGGGTTCGTCAATGCTGTCGCCGTGAATACTCCCCTGCCGCCGTCAAGACCGCCGCTGCCGCCTCTCCAGGGTTCTGCCGTCGCCAACCGCCACCAGTAGGGTGGCTGGATCCGTTTGCAAGCAAGAAAGTGTATGGGTGTTTGTTTCTGCTGTAGGGTGTGTTGTGTGGGTCGTTGTTTGGCTGGGAAACCGAGAACCACCACCACCGGCCACCACAAGGTGGCTGCGTGTGTGTATGTTTATATTAATGTGTGTGAGTGTGTGTTATTGAGTTGTAAATTGTAATGATGCCCGGAATAATAATAGAAAACTATAACCACAACCGTGAGGTGGTGGCTGCCGCCTCCTGCTGCTACCGGCCGCCATGTCGGGTGGCGGTGTGCCTTGTTTGTATGGTGATTCGTTTGGGATGTTTGGACAAGGGTCTAAAACGCTAATGGGCTTAAGGACTTGGTTTTGGGCCTATTGGACTATGAATGGGTTTGAAACCCTAATTAGGGTTTAGAAAACCCTAATTTTGGATATATGGGCTTTGGATCTATCGGGACCCGCACTAGAATCGTTTATTAAATTAAAATATTAATTAATAACTAGTTGCAATTAACCTAAGGCCATGTGGGACTTAATGGATTAAGTCCTTAATGGGTTAAGTAGGGACACTTAACCCTAATCATCATTTTATGTGAAACCCTAATTTTCACTTGGGCCTTAAGTTGGGCCTTCCTGTTGGGCTCTGGTAATTGGGTTATTAATGGGTCATCCAAGAACAAGCAAATGGACTAGAATAGTTTAATGGGCTTCATGGTAAGGCCCATATGAGGGTTTGGGCCCAATTTTGAAAATTAGGCAATAGATGGGCCATAGTTTGGGCCTTAATGATTATATGATATTGGACCATTAGACTGTCAAAGGTTGGACTGGTTGGGCCTTAGAGTGAGACCATGTAAAGGTTTGGGCCCAATTTGGAAAATCGGGCCATATGTTGGGCTTTGATTCACAGTTTGACCTTTGGGCCTTTGTATTGGGCCTTGAGCTTGAATCAAGCTAAGATGGGGGTAAAGTAGTCTTTTACCCCAAGCATGGACTTATGATTTTTGTGTTGGGACCCAATTATTAATTGGGTGATGTTTGATATTGACAGTTCGAGAATCTGTCAACCAACAGCTGGGATTGTGTCTATGGGACTTCAGCAGTGTGAGGTGAGTTACCTTCCAGTACCGGTGGGTCTACGGCCACAATGTCGGCCCACCAGTAGGACTTGTATGTTAGATGATTGTCTTTGTGATATTCATCTAGGTTTGCTACTACCTGATATGTTTATGTGCTAGCATGATATGTTATATGTGATAGTGGTAGTAGGGGGAGAATAGTCCCCAAGTTCGGTCGTGAGGACCGAAGGGTAGGTCGGGCACCCCAGAATTGTCTGACAATATGTTTATGCTATGATAGTATGTGGTAGTAGTAGGAGGTGAAATAGTCCTTGTATGTCGGTCGTAAGGAGGGAAGGGTAAGTCAAGCACCCCAGAATGGCTTGACCTGGGTAGGTCAGGCGCCCCAGAATTGTCTGACATTATATGTGTGTTATATTACTGTGTGGTAGTGGTAGGGGTGAAATAGTCCCCGGTAGTCGGGTGAAATAGAACGACGGGTAAGTCAAGCACCCCAGAATGGCTTGACCTGGGTAAGTCAAACACCCCAGAATGGCTTGACCTGGGTAAGTCAAGCACCCCAGAATGGCTTGACCTGGGTAAGTCAGGCATCCCAGAATTGCCTGACAGTATGTAATTGTATGGTGTGTGGTATGATGGGGGAACTCACTGTGCTTACGGTTTTCAGTTTTGGTTTCAGGTAGTTCGTTTTCAAAGGAAAGGAGCCGGCTCGATCGCAACGCATCACACTATATTTCCGCACATGAGATCTTAGGGATTACACTCTGATATTGTTTTATGATAGCATGTTTTGATTATTTCTACTTTGGTTTTGACATAGGATGTTATTATGGATGTTTTTATACTTTTGGTTTTATAATAACTTATTTAAAAATGACATTTTCAGCCTTGAATTTTGGGATGTTATAGATTGACAACACCTTGTTCGTCAAGAATTTAGGACCTCATATCATTCTTGCTCAAGTGTATGTTTATGATATCATTTCCGGATCCACTGATGAAAAGCTAAGTTCAGAATTCGCGGAGATCATGGCTAATAATTTCGAGATGAGCATGATGGGTGAACTAACTTTCTTTTTCGGATTGCAGATCAAACAACTAACTGATGGATTTTTTGTTTGTCAAGCTATATATATTGCATATATGCGGAAGAAGTATGGTATCTCTGATTTTAAGCCGAAAAATACTTTGATGTCCTCATCAGCGTCTATTGGCGCTGATCCAAATGGCGTTGATGCGAATGCAACTGTGTTTTGAGGAATGATAGGCTCTCTGCTCTATCTTACTGCCAGTCACCCTGATATTATGTTTGCTACTATATTGTGTGCTTGTTATCAAACCAATCCTAAGGAATCTCATCTTCTTGCTGTGAAAAGGATATTTCGTTACTTAAAGTATACACCCAATCTTGGGTTATGGTATCCTCGTGATTTTGAGTTCAAGCTAATGGGACACACTGATTCCGATCATTATGGATGTGGAATTGATCGCAAAATCACTTTAGGAGGAGCTCAAATTCTTGGAGATAGATTGGTAAGCCGGTCCAACGAAAAACATACATCAGTTTCTTGTTCTACCACCTCTTAGATTATGGTCTAAACTTCTAAAAGACTCCCATCTTATGTGAAAACACTAGTGCCATTTAGATGAAATAGAATCCAATGCAACATTCCAAGACAAAGCATATTGACATCCGTCATCATTTAATCAGGGACATAGTTCAATTGGGAAAAGCGGAGTTGTTCTACATTCCATCCACTGATAAATTGGCTGACATTTTCACCTAGGCATTAGATGAGAAGACTTTAAAAAATTGATTGCAGATCTTGGCATGCTTTCAATGACTTAATTGTTTTCTAACTATTTAACATTGATTCTGCTTGCTTTCTGAAAAATATAAAAACACAAAAAAAAAATCTGCTTTTATTATATTTACATATATTTACATAGTTTGCTTAAGATTTTTTTCTAGTATTTACAATTTATCTCTTTTCTCTCTTATTCATCTATCAGACCTATCTAAGAGTTATCTGCATCTCCTTTCTTCAGATTTTGTGAGAACTGGAGTCATCCAGAGAGATCTCAATGCTCTTGGTGCTGACAAAAAGAGTGGCATCATGTCCTCTTATTCTTGCGAATACCCTCTTTCTCCTACACTCACTGTTATGGATGCAAGGAGCAACCATCAATGTTGTAACTCTTGTTTTCATCTACTGACTCATAATCCGATAAAACCTCAAATTTCTTCGTGTTGATCTTGAGGACACGATGGTTTCATGGATTTGAGCCAGTTAACTCGCTAATTATAAAGATTGATATCTGCTTCTCTCTTGCTCTTGATGAATATGAAGCTTGGAGTCCATATGCAACGTTTCAATGATAAATGTCTTCATCACTGTTGATTTATAGTAAGATGTATTGTGTATTGATGTCTTTATCTTCACTTGTGTCTTCTTTTATAGCTATACTCGAAGGGTAGATATCTCGAAGAAATGAAATTAACTAATGAGTGGTTTTTCAAAAGATTTATATTTGATGATACTAAACAAAATATTTTCCAAAAAGGCTATATAAAGGACCTCTGAAAAGACTATATGTTATTTTTCCTTGTTTGACTAATTCTTTTTCTTATACTATTTATTATTTTTTCCTGTACCATATTAAATGAATTGATGGTGAACTTTATAGTTCTAGATTGCAACTTAACTCTATGATACGTAATTTTAAAATAATTCTTGTTGACGAGTTAACACCGTTTATGATTCACACTGATTCCACCTCAGCATGACTGAAACAATCCATTCTTTCCTTCATTTCTTCTCAATAAAACTTGACGATTCACTATGATATACCACACACTGATAAAAGTTTGAAACTATGTGCCGATGGTTAGTGTATGTACCGTAGGCTATCACACGCAGCAACCCATTCTTGCCCTTATATTCTTCTATAAAGCTTTATGATTGAACATAATGTACCATACGCTGATGAGAGCTTGAAAAAATTTATGTCGATGGTTAAGCTAAAACACCACAACTTATCACACGCATCAATCCATTATTTCCGTATATTCTTTTTTAGACTTTCATGATTCAACGTATGATACCAAACGCTAATGAGAATTTGAAAAATCTGTGCTGATGGGTATATCATTGTCCATGATTTATTACACGTACCTACCCACTCTTTCCTAACAATTCTTCTATTAAGAAGTTAAGGATTCACAGTATTAGTCATACACTGATAAAACTTTGACACTCTTTGCCGATGGATACATTTCATAGCAGAATGTATCACACGCATCATACAACTCTTGCCCTCTTCTTCTAATAAAAGTGATTAATGAGTTAGCGTATGAAACCACATGTTGATGAAATCTCGTAATACTATGTTAATGAGTGATAGTTCAAACCTATACAATCAGGAGACATCACAATCTTACTAGACTGCAAGCTGCAACTCTGATACTCTAGTCTCCTCCTCCAATTCCATTTTTCTGCTAATGTCAAAAAGGGGGAGAATCTTGCTAAAGCTGAAGAAGCTAATAGATGTTATTAATCTAAAGAAAAGCAAAATATTTAATGGGAGTTAAGTTGATATCAACATTCTCAGCTCATCACCTATTTGTTCGCCATCCATTGTGATTTAAAAATGCTACCTCGATGTTATTCACCTTCTCAGGGGGAGAATTCGTTAAAGCTGAAGAACTTAAAATTTCATTCTTACTTTCAGGGGGAGCATGAGCTAAAAAGTTCATTGAAGATTAGTTTTGACATCATCGGACAGGGGAGATTGTAAGGTCACACCTTATGATCTGATGAGTCAAAACACTATACATGCTATCTGTCAACGTCAACGTCTACACCACCAGTGCCAACATATCAACTCTATTAGTGTCAGCGCTCAGTATCATTATTCTATGTAATCTTTTGTATATTAGCTAATGATATAGATAAGCACAGAATAGATAGCAGATCCAATATCTTTGTTATGAAGATCACTTCTTAGTATAGATAAGATACAATCCCTTCAAACAAGGGATATAATTGTATAGATTAGTACATAATCTACATTAGGGTAAACCCTAATGTAGAGAGTTCTTTTTGGTGACTGTCTTTGTGAGAAACCGTCTTCTTGGTTAAGATAAAACCTTTCTTGGTGAAAGACAATTTGGAGAACTCTCTGTGTTATTTAATTTATATTATTTGTTTGCTTAGATTAGTTTACTTTTGTTCTTTATACTTGAAGTGTATCTGATCGATACAACCCTTCAAGATGTATGTATATCTGATGAAATAATATGTTAAACAATATTCCAATAAATAGAATGATATTTTTTTAAACTTGTTCAAACAGTGGAATAATGCAAGGTTAAAAGAGTCACTTTTGTGTGATCTAAGAAACCCATGTCTTATGGACTGAACACCTTTAAGCTCAAGAAATTCAAGAAGGCCCACATAGATGGATCTTGTTTCTTTTGTGGAGAAACTAGACACTGAAAGAGGAAATGTTCATCTTATCTGAAAAGAAAGTCTAGAAGAGACTAGTACTTCAGGTATCTACTAGATAAAACTTATACTTTTCATATAACACTCAAGTACTTGGTACTTAAATGTTAATATAGTATTTACAACTTGCTTGCAGACATTTAAAGAAGAGTAACCAGTTGAGCACAAACAAGTTGGAACTACACTCTCGAAGTTTAGTTCATTATTTATGCTTAGAACATAAATTACTTCTAATATAAAATAATATTTGTTTTGGAGCAATGTATGTTTTAAATTTAGCATCTCTCTCTCTCTCTCTCTCTGTATATATATATATATATATATACATATATATATATACATATATATATATATATATATATATATATATATATATATATTACTTGATCGTTTTTTTCATAACGATAATATTCATATTCTGATATGATTAACTTCTATTTATGATACTAGATCCATTAATAGAATTATGAAGTAAATATCAATATTTTATAAATAAAATTATGTTCTATATGCAAGCACTTTTGACTTGAACTTGTTTTAAATCAAATTCATCTTTGACATTGTTATCTTTATTATATAAATGAAATACACATATTCTAACTTCAAGAAATGGATTTTTGAAAGCAAATAATATAGTTTATTTGATATATATGAATCTTATTTATATATAAAGTATTCCTAATCACATTTTCACTAATTTGTAGAGAAAATAATTATTAAGGAACAATACACTGTGATGTATGACTTACTTTCTAATAATGTCTAAGATTTAATGCAAGAAACCAAATCAACTTTATTAACAACCATAGTAGTTGTAATTGTATTTTACATGATAAAGCATAATTGTGAAACCTTTATTGAAGTTTTCAAATTTAAAGTTGAGATACAATCCAGTAACATCATCTAAAGCTTTAAGTGACAATAAATGATGAATTAGACCTTACCAGATAAAGTTTACTTTCTAATTGGTAGAAATTGTCTTCCTTTATACTCTTGGGATTATACCTTAATCACTATTAATTGTATCTTGAATACAAACATCAGCAAAATACATATATATAGAATATTCTAAAAGGGCATTTAGATTATTATATACAAACACAAAAATAATAAGTTCTCTTATTCTTCTAAATGATGAGTCGGTAGAAAGCAAGCTTCTAGTGACAAAGCAAGTGGGAGGCACATGGAACTTGAAGCGGCTCAAGAACCATAGCATGATGTAACAATTTTTGGCACTAGTTTCAACAAGTAATTAGTGAACTTGAATAATATTTATTCACAAACACAAACTGTTCGCATTAATGGTAGAAATCATCTTTGACCTTAGAAATGTGGAATCTCTCATTGATGATTTCTTCTTGATGGTTTTGGTGAATCCATCAACTACCAAGATGCTATATCAAATGTTGAATTTGATAAATGACTTAGATTCATGAACATTTAGATGTAATCCATGTGTAATAATCAAGTATGGGCTTAGTTAATCTTCCTCTCTATAGCAAGGCTAAAAGGAGTAAGATATTATTTTAGAAAGAATATATACATGGATATCATACACATTTAGCAAGGCTTGTCATAAAAGGATTTTATCATACTCGTGTCATTGACTATGGTCCTTATCATGCTCATCACATTGACTATGATCACACCTTTTCAAAAGTAGTTATGATTAGATCAACAAGGATATTATTTATCATAACAACATATTCTTAATATGAGATATGACAAATAGATTTCAAGAAAAAATGCTTTTATTAATAGACATATACTAGAAGATATCTATATACCTTAGCATGGAGGTTTTCTTAATCCATGTTATCCTAACCAAATGTGTAAGGCTTAAAATCCACTTGTGGATATAAATCAAACATCTCATGATTAGAATAGTCATTTTAATATGAAGATACAAGGTATGCTTTTATATCAAAATGAAAAGAACATGTATGTTTACTAAGAACTAGTGGGGGATAGTGATATTCCTAATATTGTATGAATGAGACATACTTAATCATTTGAAATAACATTCCAACTATGCAAGGTTGTTCCACCTTGACTCGGAAAGTATTTCAAAAATGAAAGACTTAGGAGTAACAAGATACATTCTTGGAATGTAAAATCTTCAGAGATAGAAATATATGAATGTTGTAGGTTTTAAAGTCTTTTGCAGGAATTAACAATATCTTGAAAGAGGTCAAGATACAAGATTCCTTTGGAGGATTCCTAGCATTGTCACATGACACCTTTTTTAGTCTATCTCAAAAGGAGCTAACACATTGGTTTGAGCTAGAAAAAATGATTTATATTCTATTTTCTGGGAAAATGAATCCATCATTTATGTCATATAATGAGATACAAACATAATATGTGGTTACATGACTGGATGACTATAAGGACATTCTAAGAGTGCTTTAGAAGAACTAAGATAATGTATATGAGATAATTAGTTTAGAATAAAATCTTCATGCAAAGAGCTACATATGATTTTGATTTCTAAACAAATACAAATAATTATGAATTATAATTGGATTATGACTTCATTATGGAATGAAGAGTAAGTTTAGTTGGAATGAGGTCCAAGAAAAACATAATGACAAAATCTACTACAACATAAGAATAAACTAATTTAGAAGTTGAAGCAAAATATGATTGGATGAATGAGTTCATTGAAAATCTATGTTAATTTCTACCATTCAAGGATCATATAGAAAGTTTTGTGACTTCGAGAGTAAACTTAATCAACCTAGCGACTCTATGTCACGAAAGAACACCAATCATACTCTCCAACATATTTAAATATACCTAGAGTAAAGTTAAATATAGAGATGATAGTATTCACATAATCCACACAAATTAAATTTTGTCAAACCCATTAATAAAGTCTTTGTTTTAAGCTTATTATGAGTGGTCACACTTAAGTTATAGTAATTTATTATTCTAGAAATGGGATTTTGATTTGGTTTAGTATTTGGATATTGGAACATTGTAACAACAACTATAACATAAGATTTTGATATACTGGGATATGATCATCACATTAATACCTGTTGTGTTCTATATTAACATGTTTAATCCATAAATAATCTTATTATTCTAAAAGTTCATAGTTTGTTGTAATTGTGGGAGCAATTATGAAGTAAGACTAATATGAATTGGATTTGTTGATTTTCACTAGATGAAAGTAGGCAAGTGGTTGTAACCAAGTTTCATAGGTACTTGTCAGAGAACTAGTATTGAATGGACCCACATCAAGATCAACTCATAGATTGCATTTGTTAGTAATACTTGGTTAAAAGGTACTATCTTTGTATCCTTAACACCCGAGATACATAGTGGGACTTAAGTGTAGAGAGTGTTGTGCTTTGATATGGTCAAATGATGATCCTTAACTGGGCATTTATAAAATCCATTTTCAGGTATGGTGTGAACTATGCAAAAGGCTTATGTAGTCAAGATGAGATTTTTTTCATCTTATATGTTGAGAGTTAGACATCTAACGCGCGTTACTCAAAGTCGAAGTACAAATGAGATTGATTGTGATCCAATGCTCATGTTCAACAGGATGTATGTAATAAAGGGATATTTGTTGAACTTACCTTATACATCAACTGCATCTTTGAGCTTGTGGGAATTAGATGATGATAGAATAACACTAAGTCATATATTACTAGGGCAGTGAAATGTTGCTAGACGCTCACCACTGTCTATATCAATCTATGATGATTCTTGTGCAAGTGGGAGATTGAAAGATATTCATCTCCAAGAGTCATTATAGAATGATATTGCTAGATAATATATAATCCTAAAGGGTCACACTAACAACAACTTGATGCAAATTTGTTATTTATCAAATTTTGATTGTTGATAAATAAATATATATCCTATAATTAATTGGAAATTATTTATTTCATGAGATATGTATGTAATAAAGGGATATTTGTTAAACTTACCTTATACATCAACTGCATCTTTGAGCTTTTGGGAATTGGATGATGATTTAATGACACTAAGTCATATATTACTGGGGCAGTGAAATGTTGCTAGACGCTCACCACTGTTTATATCAATCTATGATGATTCTTGTGCAAGTGGTAGATTCAATGATATTTATGTCCAAGAGTCATTATAGAATGATATTGCTAGATAATATATAATCCTAAAGGGTCACACTTACAACAACTTGATGCAAATTTATTATTTATCAAAATTTGATTCTTGATAAATAAATATATATCCTATAATTAATTGGAAATTATTTATTTCATGAAAATATTAATTTCTAATGTTAAGTATCATAACATATTATAATATATCATAAGATATGATTTATTAAGTCATGTACATCTCTTAGGACTAGAAAGAATTTTGTCTTTTAGCTAAAAAGATAAGAGTTTATATTTTATAAAGACTTGAGATTTTTTATAAAAATCTTGTCCATTTCTTTATAAAAAAAATGTAAGCATCGCTAGATTTGGCTTATTTTATTCTAGGGGACATGCTTTAGAAGCATGTCGTTAAAATAATATTAAAAGGTATGGCTTCTCTTATAGTGTTAAGACCTAATGGGTAATGTTTTGGCTTTATGAAGACTTTCATTCTTCTCATTTTGGTAAGCCAAAACCACAAAATTTTGGCCTTTTCCTCTCCATATTCTCTTTTAATTTGGCTCTTAAAGACTTAAGATCAAAGTAAAAAGAATTTGATACTTGCATCTCTCTTTAAGTCATTACTTGGTTTTTGACTTAAAGCTTAAGAGTGTTCTTATTATTAATAGAAGAATACTAGTATCTTATCAAGTTGGCAAAATGTTGGTGGATACTTCTAGAGAGCTTCTTCCTTGGAGCTTAAAGCCATCTTCATCAACTTCCTAATTGCCAAAAGGAACCAAAGTCTTCAAAGGATGTTATTCTTTCCTTCTATGACTATTTTTTTAATCTTTCTAAGTCTTGAAAAATGTTCTTTTGGTGGGAATAAAAATAGTTTTATTTTGTTCGAATCTTAAGTCTTCCGTTGCCATGTTTATGTTTTGAAACAATTTTTGAACAAAAACCCAACATGTCATTCAAGCAACCAATTTCGCCTTCTTAGACGTCATCCCATCTCAACATCAAGACTCTGGCATCAAGGATTTGGTTCAGTTCACAAAAAGTTGCCCCTTCGCTATGCCTTCTGTGATGTTACGAAGCCTTTCTGCCCAAAAGAAGTATGTGAGTTTTATTACTCTTGCACTGTCAATGTTAATGCTCAAACTATCTTCAAAACGTTTGGAGATGGTCATTCTAGGGTTTTTATTTTTGCGGCCAATATTCGCCAAGCTCTATGTCTTGCTTAATTTGATCATTATTCTGAAGCCCCTTTCTGAAGTAAAATGAAGATCTATTTGGCCACTCTTAGGCTATGACTTCTCCCTTCAAGGTAAACATAACCCAAATAAATATACCCTTCGTCAATGTTTTCTTGCTGGCTGGAAATATTTGACAGGAGTCATTGGCTAGTGTCTTGGACACAAGACTAGTAGCTTGGACCAATTGAACTTGTTTGAACAATGCATTCTTTATGCCATGGGTCGTAACAAGAACTTGGATTTTGCTCAACTCTTATTTTATCAACTGGTTTAGTGCATCGATGGAAACAAAAGCCCAACATGTAACGCCCGGGTTTCGGGACTAAGCATTAATAGATGATGTAATAGTCTAGGTCAACTATTGTAACTCTTTTTGAAGTAATAAAAATGAATTATTTGAGTATTATGTCAATTATGTGAATTTATCTGCTTTATACTTAATTATAAATGTATAATTAATAAAGAATAAAAATAAGCGTCAAAATTAAAGTGTGAGATAAACCCGGTATCTTTACATAAAGTGGTGGTGTTTGAAACAAGTATTCCGGGGATATAAAGAATGCCGAAATCTGAGTTATAACAAAGAAGTTATGACCCGTCGAAGTTTCGCGACGGAACCGGCACGACACCGGGAAGCGTAAATAGTGAATTTACGATAGAAGACTTTTTGGACTTAGTAATCTAAACAAGAGTCATAGAATATGTTAAAACGAGAACATCCATAAAAAGAACACCCAAATCTGACTTCGTATGAGGAAGTTATGATTTTTCTAAGATTTGGCATAGCAGTGCACGGCCCGAAACTCGAATTTTAGAACGAGCGTTTTTTGGCTTACGCGACCTAAACGAGAGTTTAAGATCTCATTAATAGGAACTCAACGGTAAAAAGATAGACGAAAACGGAGTCCGTATGAAGGAGTTACGAATTCTTCGGGGTCATTTAACAGTCTAATCTCCTCCTACTGTTAAATTTAAGATCGGTCGAGAATTAGCAGATGGAGTCTAAATGAAAGTTGTAGATCTTGTTTTTACCTACGCGTGGAAAAAAAGAACGTCCAAAACGGAGCTCGTACGAGAGAGTTATGATTTTTCTAAGTCGGGAGGCTGCTGTGCGAGTTTGGGTGACGTGGCGCGATCACATCCATTGCTTTCTCTCCAAGGAAAGCCATCAGATGATGACACATGGCACTGACTCAGCGAGTCAGGCCACTGACTTGGCGAGTCCATTAGGATTTCACCCTATAAATAGAAGTGTCGGGTCATGCCATTTCCTCACACCTTCAAACCCTTCTTTCTCTCTCCAGAACCTCTCTCTAAGCCTCCCTAACCCCCCAAAGCCTAGGGTAACTCCTTAGCACGAGGCGGAAGCCCCGGAGCGCCTGACGGCTCCGAAAAGAAGAGCCCTCGGCTCAGAAACTCTGCTCCGGCGGAGACCGGTTTTCGAGAAAACCCGATGTAAGTAAGCTATGCATACCCTATCTTTAGTATAGCTTATGTTTTAATATAGTAACATTATTAGGACCTTAAAATAATTATTTGGGATATTATTATGAGTTATATAAGAGTGTTGCTTAACGCTTATACCGGTGTACTCCATCCCCCTCATGGTTGCCTTAAGGACATTATTGCTGAGGAATCCCCTTAGTAGTAGTGTCCATCCCGATGATGATCCTTAGTCTAGGTCCCTTATGATAGGTGTTTAGGGACGTAAAGTGAGGATAACGGGAACGGGTAATCGGGTTATTGTTGGTTGATGAAATTAAATAACTTATTTATTGTGGGTTGAAAACCCTATGTGCTCACCAGGCTCCCAAGCCTGACCCACTCAGTTTCATGTATTACAGGTAGTGGCGCTCGAGCATAGATGTGATGTTTTGGATGAGGGATTACGGATATAGGCCTCTAGATATGAAATAATGTAGTAAGGCTTATATTGTACTGTTTATGCTTTTGATCTGTATCGAACATGACATCCCGAGTCTTTTTAATGAAATACATTTATACGGAAATGCTTTGATAAATCTTTATCATATTTTTATTTTGGGAACAAATTCCGCAACACTTTTATGTAAAATGTTACTCTGATTTTCAAACAAGCATAAACAAAATCTGTCTTTTCTGCCCGTGAAAATGGGGATGTCACAGTTGGTATCAGAGCATTAGTTTAAGAGAACTAGGAATTTGTAGGATTTCTAGACTTAAACTTAGAATGATAAGCGATGATTGTGAGGTGTGAGCACTAGCTTATTTTAGGAATTATGCCTAAAATGCTTTTATGTGCTAAATGCTTTGTGCCTGACATGATGATATTTGTTCGGATCTATGGTCTGTTGCCGACCGGATCTGGAAACCTTATGTGTTTAGGATTCTAAACGTACGACTACGATATTAGAACTAGCATGTAAACGTTTCGGAGAGATAAGGATGATTTAAACGTCTATCCTAAATAAAGATCTGAATTCACCTTATTCGGTGTATAGATCAAAATGGCAAGAACCCGCAGTGGAGCAGGGAATGCAAATGGGAATAGGAATCAACCCCCAGTGATTAAGCAAATACCTGTTGTAGCAGATGTTCCTGAGCCAATCACAATGGTCGGAGTGCAAGCGATGATCCAGATGATGTTGGATCGTCAAATGGAGGAAACCAGACGTTTGCTCCAACAGAATCGCGAGGAAGCGACCATACCAATCATAGAACCCAAGCTGAATGATGGGCAGTCAGAAGGAGGAAACTACAGTGGGACTGTTGGTCAAGCCAACCCACCGATAGTTAGGCAAAACCACCAGGATGGAGGAAATGATGGACATGGATGCAAATACAAGGATTTCATGGCATCTAAACCACCGTGTCTATCTAGAAGCCCGACACCGGTGGAAGTCATGAACTGGATCTCCGAGATAGAGACGATGTTTGAGAGTTGTGAGTGTAGCAACAGGCAGAAGACCACTCTTGCGGTTCCTCTGTTGAAATCTGGAGTACTGAGTTGGTGGAAGCTACTAGCTGATTCAATTCCCAAAGGAAAAGCAAGCAAGATATCGTGGGAGGATTTTCTGGTGTAGTTAAAGATGCAATACTGCTCTGAGCAGGATCTTCTGGAGATCAACAACGAATTCCAGAATCTGAAGAAGGGAAAAATGAGCGTTACTGAATACGCTGCAAGTTTTACGGAGAAAATGAAGCTTGTTCCTTACCTCGTCCCAACTGAACTCTCCAAGGTTAACAAGTTTGCCCTCGGATTACCAGCGGACTTCGGTCCAAAGGTCAAGCAAATAACCACTCTGAAAGCCGCCATCTGGGCTGCTAAGAATGTGGAGACCCGGATACGAGAGAAGGGTCTGGAGAGAGTGGAGGTGGGAGAGAAAAGGAAATTTGATGGGTCATCGAAATTCAGCAAGAAAAGCAAGTTCTCAAGGTCTGGTACGCAGAAGTCTAGAGGAGGTGAAGCCAAATGGTGCGACAAGTGTAAGAAGAAGCACAAGGGAAAATGTGACGGAGGAGTCACTTGTTTCAAATCTGGAAAGCCTGGGCACTATGCCAACGAGTGCACGTTCACTAAGAAGGTCTATTATGAGTGCAACGAGGAAGGGCACATTTCGAGGGACTACCCGAAGAAGAAGGAGGCAGGAAGACCCAACATTCCATCGAAGCCGAAGGCAAGAGCCTTCCAGATGACGCTCGAAGCTGCAAAGGAGGCAGCCGATGTCGCTTCAGGTACCTTCCTTGTAAATGGTTTGCCTGCCAATATACTGTTTGATTCCGGAGCAAACTACTCCTTTGTGTCACATAAGTTTGGTGGGAAACTAACATTACCTGTAGAAAAACTTGATAATGCCTTAGTTGTGGAAGTTGCCAGTGGCAAGTTCGTACCTGTTAGTGATCGTATTAGGAACATCGTCATCGACCTAAATGGAAACAAATTCCACGAAGAGTTGTTGCCCATAGAGTTGAACGGTTTTGATATCATTTTGGGAATGGATTGGCTTAGCGCCAACGACGCCGAGATACAATGCCGAAAGAAGATAGTAAGGGTGAACCCACCTGGAAAAGAGTCATTTATGGTGTACGGGGACAAACGTAGAGTAAATTCTGGAATCATCTCCCTGATGAAAGCCAGGAAATGTTTGTCCAAAGGATGCGCATCATATTTGAAATTTGTGATCGATGCTAAGAAGGAAAAGAAGGAGGTGCAGAATATACCGGTTGTGTGTGATTATCCAGAAGTCTTTCCCGAAGATCTTCCTGGATTACCGCCTGATAGACAAGTAGAGTTCAGAATAGACTTGTACTAGGAACAACACCGATAGCGAAAGCACTATACCGATTAGCACCGACGGAGATGAAGGAGCTCATGATGCAACTTCAGGAGTTGTTGGACAACGGTTCCATTCGACCTAGTTCATCACCCTGGGGAGCTCCGGTGCTATTCGTGAAGAAGAAAGATGGAAGCATGAGGATGTGCATAGATTATAGAGAGCTGAACAAGGCAACGGTGAAGAACAAATACCCATTGCCGAGGATTGATGACCTATTCGACCAGCTGCAAGGTTCGAGCTATTTCTCAAAGATCGATCTTGGGTCAGGATATCATCAGCTGAAGGTGAGAGAGCAGGATATCGAGAATACTGCATTTAGAACAAGATATGGACACTATGAGTTCTTGGTTATGTCGTTTGGACTAACCAATGCTCCAGCATCATTCATGGATTTGATGAACAGGGTTTGTAAACGATTCCTTGATAAATTCGTGATAGTGTTCATCGACGACATTATGATCTACTCGAAAAGCCAAGAGGAGCATGTCAAGCATCTACGAGAAGTGTTGGAAGTCTTAAAGAAGGAGAAGTTGTATGTAAAGTTCTCCAAGTGCGATTTTTGGATCCGAGAAGTACAATTCTTGGGTCATGTGGTTAACCAGGAGGGAATAATGGTTGACCCAGCAAAAATCGAAGCTGTGATGAAGTGGGAACGTCGAAAGAGTCCCACGGAGATTCGAAGCTTTCTAGGATTAGTCGGATATTACCGAAGATTTATCCAAGGCTTTTCTT
This sequence comes from Lactuca virosa, assembly GCF_052849685.1. Classification (NCBI taxonomy): domain Eukaryota; kingdom Viridiplantae; phylum Streptophyta; class Magnoliopsida; order Asterales; family Asteraceae; genus Lactuca; species Lactuca virosa. The sequence continues at coordinate 288,323,333 of NC_136434.1, forward strand.
CGATAGCTTCTCCATTGACAGCGTTGACCCATAAAGGAGCTACATATGGAGCGAGAAGCACGAAGAAGCGTTCGAGAAGCTAAAGAAGAAATTATGTGAAGCACTGATTCTTTCTCTACCCGATGGAGTTGAAGACTTCGCGGTCTATAGTGACGCATCTGGAGTTGGGTTGGGTTGTGTTCTGACCCAAATAGAAAAGGTGATAGCATATGCATCTCGACAATTGAAAGAGCACGAAAAGAACTACCCCACTCATGATTTGGAGTTGGCAGCGGTAGTTTTTTCTCTAAAGATATGGAGGCATTACCTCTACGGCACGAGGTGCAAACTTTTCACTGATCATAAGAGTCTTCAGTATCTCTTTAATCATAAAGAATTGAACATGAGGCAACGACGCTGGCTAGAATTACTCAACGACTACGACTGTGAGATACTTTACCACCCCGGTAAAGAAAATGTTGTCGCTGATGCTCTCAGTTGGAAAGTAAACCTTGAAAGGAAAAGGCCAAGAGCGTTGAGAATAGAAGTTGTATCGAGGATTGTGGAAAGTCTCAGGAAAGCTCAAGAAGAAGCTTCAGGGAAGAATGACCGAAAGGAAGAATGTTTGGGCAAAACGTTAGTGTTCGGTACAAACAGTCAAGGACTGAAGGTATTCCAAGATCGGATTTGGGTACCTAAGACGGGAGGAATAAGAGAACTTATGATGGAAGAAGCGAACAAGACCATGTACTCGATTCATCCCGGTAGCACAAAAATGTATAGGGACCTAAAACTCTACTACTGGTGGCCGACGATGAAGTTCGATGTTGCAAAGTATGTGGCCGAGTGTGTAACTTGTGCAAGAGTCAAGGCACAACATCAGAAACCATACGGGAGCTTAGAACCCTTACCTGTACCCATGGGTAAATGGGAAGACATCACCATGGATTTTGTGACTAAACTACCCAGGACGAAGAACGGTCATGACATGATTTGGGTAGTCGTGGATCGTTTCACTAAGAGTGCACACTTCATAGCAGCCAACGAGAGGTGGTCTATGGATAAGCTTGCAAATACTTACGTGAAGGAAGTGGTAAGACTTCACGGTGTTCCTCTGACAATTGTATCGGATCGTGATAGTCGTTTCACGTCAAAGTTTTGGAGAAGTCTACAAGAGGAATTGGGTACGAAGTTGTGTTTGAGTACAACTTACCATCCGCAGACTGATGGTCAGAGCGAAAGAACGATTCAAACACTGGAAGATATGCTGAGAGCATGTACCCTGGAGTTCCAAGGGAACTGGGATGAACACTTACCTCTGGTAGAGTTTTCCTACAATAACAGTTTCCACTCGAGCATCAAGATGACACCCTATCAAGCTTTGTACGGACAGAAGTGTCGTACGCCGTCTTGTTGGCATGAGGCCGCAGAGAAGCAGTTTATGGGCCCCGAGATAGTCCATGAGACTGCTGAGAAGCTAAAGGTGATCAGGGAAAGGATGTTAGCAGCTCAGGATCATCAGAAGAGCTATGCTGACAAGAAAAGATGACCGATGACCTTAGAAGTTGGGGATTCAGTTTTGCTTAAGGTCTCACCGTGGAAGGGACTTATAAGATTCGGGAAACGAGGAAAGCTAAGTTCAAGGTTTATTGGACCGTTTAAAGTTCTTCAGAGGATTGGGAACCAAGCTTACAAGCTCGAATTACCCGAAGAACTGGATGGAATTCATAACACCTTCCATGTGTGTTATTTGAGGAAGTTCACGGGAGAAGTTCCCGACATAATTCCAATCTCAGAGTTAAGGATGGATGAAAATAAGAGGCTAATCGAAGAGCCCGATGCAATCGTTGACCGTAAGATTAAGAAGTTACGACGCAAGATGGTCGACTTAGTGCTAGTCCGATGGAAACATTCGAATGGGCCGAATCTCACTTGGGAAACAGAGAGTGACATGATGAGTCGCTATCCACATCTGTTTGCTGATGCATGATTCCGGGACGGAATCATCCTAAGGGTAGAGAATTGTAACGCCCGGGTTTCGGGACTAAGCATTAATAGATGATGTAATAGTCTAGGTCAACTATTGTAACTCTTTTTGAAGTAATAAAAATGAATTATTTGAGTATTATGTGAATTATGTGAATTTATGTGCTTTATACTTAATTATAAAGGTATAATTAATAAAGAATAAAAAAAAGCATCAAAATTAAAGTGTGAGATAAAACCGATATCTTTACATAAAGTGGTGGTGGTCGAAACAAGGATTCCGGGGATATAAAGAACGCCGAAATCCGAGTTATAACGAAGAAGTTATGACCCGTCGAAGTTTCGCGACGGAACCGGCACGACACCGGGAAGCGTAAATAGTGAATTTACGATAGAAGACTTTTTGGCCTTAGTAATCTAAACAAGAGTCATAGAATATCTTAAACCGAGAACATCCATAAAAAGAACGCCCAAATCTGACTTCGTATGAGGAAGTTATGATTTTTCTAAGATTTGGCATAGTAGTGTATGGCCCGAAACTCGAATTTTAGAACGAGCGTTTTTTGGCTTACGCAACCTAAATGAGAGTTGAAGATCTCATTAATAGGAACTCAACGGTAAAAATACAGACGAAAACGGAGTCCGTATGAAGGAGTTACGAATTCTTCGGGGTCATTTAACAGTCTAATCTCCTTCTACTGTTAAATTTAAGATCGGTCGAGAATTAGCAGACGGAGTCTAAATGAAAGTTGTAGATCTTGTTTTTACGTACGTGTGGAAGAAAAGAACGTCGAAAACGGAGCTCGTATGCAGAGTTATGATTTTTCTAAGTCGGGAGGCTGCTGTGCGAGTTTGGGTGACGTGGCGCGATCACAGCCATTGCTTTCTCTCCAAGGAAAGCCATCAGATGATGAGACATGGCACTGACTCGGCGAGTCAGGCCACTGACTCGGCTAGTGCATCATGATTTCACCCTATAAATATAAGTGTCGGGTCATGCCATTTCCTCACACCTTCAAACCCTTCTTTCTCTCTCTAGAACCTCTCTTTAAGCCTCCCTAACCCCCCAAAGCCTAGGGTAACTCCCTAGCACGAGGCAGAAGCCCCGGAGCACCAGACGGCTCCGAAAAGAAGAGCCCTCGGCTCAGAAACGCTGCTCCGGCGGAGCCCGGTTTTCGAGAAAACCCGCTATAAGTAAGCTATGCCTACCCTATCTTTAGTATAGCTTATGTTTTAATATAGTAACATTATTAGGAACTTAAAATAATTATTTGGGCTATTATTATGAGTTATATAAGAGTGTTGCTTAACGCTTATATAATAGTAATAATAGCTAGACTATTAATTAGTCGCGGTTAACGTTAGACTAAACCCTAGGGGTACTGATACTAGGTTTTGTCAAGGGAAAATTGTTTTGAGATAACAAAGTGCTGTCCGAGTACCGAGTCACCACCTTACCAGGTGAGTGCATAGTCACTTTCATCTTACACATAGATATGAAGTATTTAACATAAATTACATGCTATGTATGCATATTGTCTGAATACTTGCTGTCTATGCTGATGAAAGATTTTTATACATGTTTTAAATGATTGAAACTATATATGTATTTTATATCTACAAAATGTTGGGGTAAAACATGGGTAGACGTAATAGACAATGTGTGATAAAATGATGAGAGACCTCGATGTTGTTGTTGTTGATTATGTCATCTAGCGGAGTATGGACGACAACCGCGGACTCTTCTAGACAGTCCGGTGGAACGCTAGCAGGCTCGCAACCTGTAGGTGTTTGTGAACGATGTGTTCACCGGTGTACTCCATCCCCCTCATGGTTGCCTTAAGTACATTTATTGCTGAGGAATCCCCTTAGTAGTAGTAATCGGGTTATTGTTGGTAAAGTGAGGATAAGGGGAACAGGTAATCGGGTTATTGTTGGTTGATGACATTAAATAACTTATTTATTGTGGGTTGAAAACCCTATGTGCTCACCAGGCTCCCAATCCTGACCCACTCAGTTTCATGTATTACAGGTAGTGGCGCTCGAGCATAGATGTGATGTTTTGGATGAGGGATTACAGATATAGGCCTGTAGATATGAAATAATGTAGTAAGGTTTATATTGTACTGTTTATGCTTTTGATCTGTATCGAACATGACATCCCGAGTCTTTTTAATGAAATACATTTCTACGGAAATGCTTTGATAAATCTTTATCATATTTTTATTTCGGGAACAGATTCCGCAACACTTTTATGTAAAATGTTACTCTGATTTTCAAACAAGCATAAACAAAATCGGTCTTTTCTGGCCGTGAAAATGGGGATGTCACACAACATATGTGCCATATCCTCGCTGGCTCGCATTACTTTTGGCTCACGCTGGTATGGGTTACAATATCAATCATGGAGAGTCTATACCATTCCCGGTTCTCTCATCAAAAATCATCAATACTAGCCCCATTGAAGGAGATCCTCATTTAACTTAGCGTATTGAGAATCGAATTCAGAATCCATATGAAATTGAAGACCCACAAGGTGCTCACATGGAGAATCCTGAAAGTGACAACGGGGATGAAGATGAAAATGAATATGAAGAGGAATTCAATAATTCTTCTACAAACTCTGATGATTCCGATGATAAAGAAGAATCTAATGTTGAATCCTATGATAGCGAGACTGAAACTGACATGGTTGAAACTTCATCTTAAGGATTGGTTAACAATTCTCCTCTAAGATTAAACAAGCACATTCACTTTGCTTCGACCTCCCCATCATCATCAGCTCCTACTGCCAAACCTATCACACAACACAGATTAACTTCTCCACTTCAAATTGTAACTAATGATCTGCTGATTCAAGATGATGATGTTTCCAATCCAGCATTTACTCCTCTACTAGCTGGAACTACCCTTCTGCTACCACCTCCCCTTCAAGATGTTGCTACCTTCTAGGTGGAGTACAGTTCTGACTTCCAACCAACTATTCTCTCTCAACTCTCTCTATTGGTGCAAATGACATAACGTCTTGGAGAAAGATTAACCAAAGTTGAAAGTGTCATGGCTCACATTAAGCACATTTTTTACCTGATAGAAGATGATGAAATTGCTAAAGTTTCTTCCCATGAATCACCACACGATGATCAACCTCCTCCACCACCACCACCTCCGTCTGGTAATAATCCTACTCCACCACCTCCATTCCAACCTCCTCATCCACAAAACCCTCCTCCTCGTACCCCCTCCCCACCACTTGACACTCATCCTTGCACTGATGATGCCGAAAGGGGGAGAATGTTCAAGACCCGACATTGGTTGTCATTTCTTCTAGTTGAATTGAGTCGGAGAATGTTGATAATGATCAGTCTAAGACTAATAATGATGAATATGAAGGCTTCCTCGACATGGGCTTCATACCACAAGTTGTTATTCCTCTTAATGTCATCTATCTTGATTCATTCTCTGAGGTGGAGATTCCTCAGGTCACACACAGTGATGTTGAGTCTGATGATGATCAGCTCAACACAAGAAAAAGAAAGGATTCTTCCTCAGGGGGCTAATGATGTTGAAGTTGGTAGTTCCTCAGCTCCTCCTCCTAGCAAGAAAAGCAAGTTGACAGTTAATCTGGAAGAACTAGCCAAGCTATGGAGACTATCAATAGAGGAAGTCAGGGAAATCATGCTTGAGCATAATGCTTCAGTACGAAAAGAAAGAGATGAACGTTTCTCCACCAAACTTTCTCAGATGTATGCCTCAGATGATGGAGGTCTTAATGTTCAACGTGCAAACCTTCAACGCTTCAACAACACCATTACCCAACGAAAAAGAGTTTCTGAACTGCATGATCGAATTGATAGAAAGAAGTTTGAACACGTTCTTTCTCGAAGGTCTAAGCCTGATCCCATCATCAAGGTCAGGTGCACCAAGCCCAAGGATGAATCGTTGAAGGTTCATTGGGTCAAGAAGAAGACTAAGTAGGAATATATATTGAAATTGTATTTACTCGTGATTTAGTCAATATGGCTACAGTTAGTGGATCCACATTCAGGAGATAATTACCAAACAAAAGGCTATCCATGCTTAGGAAGTGAAATTAACACTGCAACAACTGGTCAGCAAAGTCAAGAAGCTGAAATTTGTGCCTTCAGTTGGTTCATATTAGGCTTCCTCTTTTGATAAAGTTCGTAATCCAGAGTGTCCAAATTTACAAAGTACCTTCTTCCTTTTGACACTGTCCACATTAACAACAAGTTCCTAGTGGGTGTTGAGCCAATTCAACACATGTTCATTTGGGATCCTGAACATGATATCTTCTTCCTCGACAATCAAAATAAAATGTGCTTTCAACGCACTGGATATCTTCCTTCTGCTCCCACTGAGCACTTGTTTAATCTTCGTCCGGAGTGCATATGTCATAAGGAATTTGAATGAGGTTATCATGTGATGATCTCTCTAAAACTCAGCAAATGTTTAGAAGACCTTCAAATTAAAGAATTCAAGTGGATAAATCCATAAATTTTAAAAAAGATTGACCAGTTTTCTAGCGATACACCTAATGACACTTTTGTCGAATAGTTTTGACATCATCAGATAGAGGCAGATTTTAAGGTCATACCTTTAAATTTGATGAGTCAAACTACGTTTACACGTTATCCACCAGTGCCAGCATCAGCACCATCAGAGTATCAACGACGGTGTGTCCACCTTTTCTATATTAGTCAGTTATCTATTGTAATTATAGAATATATATTTGATCTGTAATCCTAGTGATCCGAATCAGACTATATGTAGATTAGATTACATCCTTAAATAAAGGGATTTCCGTTACTCTAATCGTATATAATATTGTATTAGTGTTAAACCCTAATTATGCTTTGTGCACCGCTTTGTGCGATCGTTCTCTTTGTGAGAACCTTTCTTAGTGAAAAACCATTTTTGTGATAATCCTTTGTTCTTCATTATAAATTGTGTGTATCCGATCTACGAACCTTCAAGGTGACTTCATGGTAATGCTAGAACAATATATATATATATATATATATATATATATATATATATATATATATATATATATATATATATATATATATATATATATATATATATATATATATATATATGACCGTTAGTATTGGTCCCGTACTATCATAAACACAAGATATATATTTAGGGAGAAAGGAACCACGAGGAAGCCCAAAGACCTGGTGGTTGATACATAGAGTTGGAAATGTCGTCTGTATGATAGATATTTTTCATGTCATTGTTTTCTTTTGTATACTCGTTTTGTTGTACCACGGAGACCGTTGGTTTCAACGTTAGTTGGTGATGCGGCTATGGGGGGTCTAGTCTTGGTGTTGAAAATGTTTGGTGCATTTGATATCTTTGTGGATGACCACACTTTTCCTTGACATTGATTTCCTTTTGGAGTCAATTCGTTTGATGTTTTCTTCAGTATAGGTTGGCTTTCCGCCAGTCAGGTCGAAATTCTCTGCACGAAAAAGCATGTGTGTTTTCCACTTGTCGAGAGAGGATATGTCTATGTTCATAGGGAGAAAACTATAACGTCTATTCCTATCATCCATGTGATGATGGCATGAAAACGTCTAGCGAATATGTAAGAGGTCTTTTATCTCATGTAGAGAAGAACTCAAGGAACATAGTGGGTCTCTTTGATGTGGAGGTGGTCAGGAAATACAACAAAGTTTTTCCTAATTGGTTAGACATACATGACTGAGATATGCAGTTCGACTAATTATCAAATGTGGAATAGAACTCGATGATGTAATCAAGAATAGGATGATATGGTGACTTAGAGATCACGAGGACGAAATCTTTTTAATGAGAGAGAATTGTAATAACCCAAAAATCCTTCCGTCAACGAGGTTATTTTCCGGTACACATAATCATGTTTTATAAGATTTATTTAATAATTAAAAGGTATTAAAACTATTTAACTAATGTCGAGAATTATTTAAAATAGAATAAAATAAAAAGATGAATAAATAAATGAGTATAAAAGGGTCTAAATGAAAGATGGATTGATGTGAATAAAAATCAACTGACCATAACAAGTTGAGGGGCTGAAGTGGTAATAAAGAAAGAGTTATAATGTTTAAGTATCTAGTGTTGGGGTAGGGAGCATGGAAAACCGGAACTTGGGGGATTTAGTTGCAAAACTCATTCATAACCCCCATGGACATGGGATTGATGGGAATTGACTGGTCCGCCCATTTCTTTCCTTCCTTATGCCTATTAGGCAATCTTCCAAGCGCCTCCACTTGGTTTGTGACTACTCCAACATCGAGAAAATAAAAGAAGAAGAAAGAAAGAAGTCGATAGTGAGAAGGAGATCGACGGGGTGTGTAAGGGAGAAGAAAAGAGGGTTGTATGCAAGATATTTTTGTGTCCATTCTTATTCCAGGTACCCTATGTCTACCCTAACTATCCTAGCAATGTTTGAAACCCTAGACCTCCGCTAACCACCGTCGGCAGCCCATATGACGATGCAAGACCAATGCAATGCCATCTATAGTGGCTGTGATTTTGGTTGATTTCCAACTCTCTTTAGGATGTGTTTCTTGGTGTTTTCTTCTTGTTAAATATTTCTTATTCTATACCCCCAAATGTTGGATTGGTGATTGTGTTTTAGTGTTGGATGTTAGCTATGTAACCCATGAAAAACCATCATGATATCACAAAAGCTTGATGCTCCTTTAATGTTGTGATGTCATATTCCAACAACCATAATCATGATGTAAAATTTTTATTGGTGGCTGTAGATTTAGTAGACAAAAAGCACCTTAAAAGATTATATGACAAGGAAATCAGACAAATAATAAGTAGGGTGCTAAAGGAGGTAAAAGTTTTATGATTATGTAGGTGTTTGAACCTATAAGATGTTGAGTAAACACAACCATGAATGAAAATATGTAAAATACACATTTGAGTCTCATTCATCCAATTATCCTATGGTCTTGATGGGTTAAGCCAAACCCTAACGCTGAAGATGAATTTTTGATTAAAGTCAAATCTGGACAAATTCACCGATTTGTCTTGCAGTCAAATGTATCTTTAGATACTTGAAGAATTCTCCAAGTCTAGGACTATGGTATTCTCATACTCCCAATTTGAATTAGTTGGTTTCACTGATTCTGATTATGTAGGTTGCTCTTTAGATCGAAAAAGTACATTTAGTGGATGTCAGCTCTTGGGAAATAGATTGATAAGTTGGTCTAGCAAGAAATAGTCATATGTCTCATGTTCAACCGCTTAAGCTGAGTATTTTGCTGCTGGTAGATGTTGTGCTAAAATTCTTTAGATTCATAACCATCTTCTTGACTATGGATTCAAAATTCTCAAGACCCCCACTTGCTGTGACAACACAAGTGTTATTCTTATCACTCAAAATCCAATCCAGCACTCCAAAACCAAGCATATATAGATCAAACATCATTTCATCAGGGGCAATATTCAAAAGGGAAGATTTAGCTGATATACATTCCCACTGATGATCAACTTGCTGATATATTCACTAAGCCGCTGGATGAACACAAGATGACCTTTCTCACTGGTGAATTGGGCGTGCTATCCATGTCCTGATGATTTTGGTTCTTTTAAAACTTTTTACGCACTTTGTCTAAAGTACTTTTCAGCTTTATTGTAATTCTCAGTACTTTACTACTTTGCTTTCAAAAATCTCAAAAACTACACAAACAATTCTTTTTATTTCATTATATCAGAAAAATAAAAAAAATACGAGTCTTTATTTTCTTTTACCAAATGAGTATACACAAACAAGTCTTTCTCTTTCATTATATCATACCACTCCTACCCACTTATTCTTCTAATAAAAGTAGTTAATGATTCATAGTATAAAACCATACACCGATAAGACTTCGTAACTCTATGTAAATGATCTACTACTACAACAACACAATAGTGTGATACACCAAACACTCTCCCACTGTTTCACTGCATTTTTCTAAAACTGAAGATTTTATACAACTGGATATTTTAAGATGGTTGCTCCTCAGTCATGTTCCATTGTTCCACACATTCTTTCAAATCAAGCTATTGTTCATGGGGAGATATCACAAATTAACTCATTCTAACCTTTTATCTCAGCCTGATGATGCCAAAAAGGGGGAGAAATTTCACTAAGAAATTCTTCGATGAGAAGTCCTTCGACGGCGTGTAAATGTTCGTAGACACCAACGCTGACTCTAAGGTGGAGCAAGTGATCCACAGGAGTCCCCAGTGACATCCAATCTTATAAATACCGTTTCTCCCTATTCTTACTGATACTGGAAATTCAAGATGATATTGACGAGTTCTAAGAAGGGTTCAGATTTTGACATCTTTAGATTGGGTGAGATTGTAAGGCCAAACCTTATAATATGATGAATTAAAACCAAGTCATGCTGACTCACATCAGCGCCAGCGTCTCACAAGTGCCAGCGTGAAGATTTGATCTACAAATCCAGTGTCAGCATGACTGTGTAGTATTTTGTATTTATAGATATACACGTAGTTAGTTAGCATATCCAATTTCATAGAGATATCAGATATACTCTTTTTATTTACGTATATTAGGTGAAATCCCGTAACTGTAGGCATTCTCACATTATTGCTTTACTATAAATGCATGTATCAAGGGTTCGTATCATTTATTGATTCACGAACCCTAGCTTTCTGCTCATTCTCTTTATGAGAACCTTCTTAGTGAAAAACATTTTGTAATAAACTGTTGTTCCTTATCTTTTCTTTTAATCGATCTTGATCAAGGGTCCTACAAAGATAGATAGATAGAGAGAGGGGGGAGGAGAGAGATAGGAGAGAAGCAAAAACCTAAAGTTACAGCCATTTGAAGTGAAGAAGGAGGAGTTATTTCAATAAACTTCTTGGTTTGGATTATGTTTGATTCCTTAATTCGTTTTAGATATTTAGTTTTGATTATAGACTAAGTTCATACACTTTTAATTAGATGTAGATGATCTATGATTGTGGTTGAATTCATTTGAAGGATTGTTGTTAATTGTTTAATTTATTGTGTTAATGCTTAAATAAAGATCCATACCTATTGATATTGATTTTGTTATGTTTATGTAATTGAGTGCATCATTTATGACTAGGTTCAGATTTTGTATTTTGAAACACGTTGTTTATTAACTTGTCCAAGCAGGAAAACTGAGTGAAGAGCATATGCAATGATGACTAGTGGAAGACTATGTCCCTAGTTTAAACATATAAAGTTCAGATTAATATTTATTATCGATCCAATAACTTAGAAAATATGAGAAGTTTCCACTAACCATGGAACTGATCATACATCTTAAGTCATTGCATAATATGAATGAATAGACTGAGTCTAGGAAATCTATCATTGTTGGTAGATAACTTAGAGTCATAAGATTAATGATATTAGCATTGAGTTACTCAATTTAGAAATCGGTGAATAACTATCAAAATTCCATTGCACTTCATATGAATTAACCATATTTCAATAGTGATTCGAAAACCTAATAAAATGTATATTTTAATTAACAATATTTTACTTATTTTGGAATTCCTTTTCTTAATATACTTTATTTAGTACACCTCGATTCCCATTTAGTTTGAAAACCTTACATACTTTAAATAATACTATTCCTGATCAGTTACTACTGATGCTAGTAGTCAGTTTAGTTTGTTAGGATTTACAAATTTAAAACTAGATTTGTAGTTTTAATTAGGTTTAATTTATTAGACTATTTAAAGCACATCAATGGTTGTTTGATATTTCTAGCGTATATGATGGATACTCTCACTGAATAAAAGAAGATGATCCCAAAACTTCCAGTACTTTGGAAGTTTCCTAATGTGTATCCAGAGGATTCACCTGGTGTGCCTCCAGAGAGGTAGGTTGAATCCCATATTGACTTGTATCCGAGCGAAGCTCCGATAGCCAAAGCACATTATCGTCTTGCATCGCCGGAGATGCATGACTTGTCTACTCATCTTTGGGAGCTGTTACACAAAGGATTCATTTGACCAAGTTGCTCACCTTGGGGATCCCTGATTATATTTGTCAACAAGAAGGACGGATCACATAGGATATGCATTGACTACATGGAGGTTAATAAGATCACAATGAAGAACCGTTACCCACTTTCGAGGATTGATGATTTGTTTGACCAGATTCAGGAAGCATCTTTGTTTTCCAAGATCGATTTATGTTACGGGTATCACTAGATAAGGGCCATGGATGAGGATATTTAGAATATAGATTGCAGGACACGTTATGGACATTACGAGATTGTAGTGATACCACTTGGGCTTACTAATACACTAGCAATGTTCATGGACCTGATGAACCGGGTGTCTAGTCTGATGTTGGATCAGTCTGTAATCGTGTTCATTGATGACATTTTGGTCTTTTCTACGACTAGGGAGCAACGTGATAAGCATCTAAGATAGGTACTTGGGGTTCCAATAAAGGAAAGGCTTTATGACAAATTCTCCAAATGTGAATTCTAGTTAGAAGAGGTCCAATTCCTAGGACATCTCGTTTATCAGGATAGTATATCTGTCGACCCTACCAAGATTGAGGCGGTGATGTAGTGGGAGGCCCCAACGACTCCCTCTGATATTAAGAGTTTTCTAGGATTGGTCGGGTATTATAGGAGATTTATTCTAGATTTCTCTAAGATTGGGGTGCCATTTACCCGTTTGACATAGAAGGGTGCTGCTTTTTGTTTGAGTCATGAGAAGCAGGCATCATTTGAGACTTTGAGACAGGAGTTATGTGAGGCTCTTATATTAACCCTTCCCGAGGGTGCTGATGATATGGTGGTTTATTGTGATGCATCAATCATGGGATTCAGAGTCATTCTTATGCAACGAGGTTGGGTGATCTCTTATTTCTCGAGCTAGTTGAAGCCTCATGCTGCTAACTATTTATCACATGACTTAGAGTTGGGAGTAGCGGTCTTTGCTCTCAAGATTTAGAGACACTATTTTTAAGGATTTGGTGGAACCTATACACGAACCACAAAAGCTTAAGGTATTTTATGAATCAGATGAATTTAAACATGAGATAGCATAGATGGTTAGATGTAGTAAAAGACTATGACTACGAGATCCTTTATCACTTAAGCAAGGCCAAAATGGTGACAGATGCATTGAGTCGGAGGACAATTAGTGCACCTATTAAGGATATGTGTTTGAGAATGATGGTGGTTACTCCTATGCTAGAGTTAATCAAGAAGGCCCACACCGGGGCAATTAAGCAGGAGAACCATAAAAACGAGAGAATTATAGGCCAACTTTTAGCTTTCAACATAGACTATCATGGTTTTTTGACCTTGCATGACAGGGTTTGGGTTCCGTATTCAGGAGGGGCCCAATAGATACTGATGGGTGAGGCGTACAAGTCTAGGTGTTGAATTCATATAGGAGCTACAAAGATGTACAAAGACCTGATATATGATTATTTGTGGCCCTGCATGAAGAGGGATGTGGTGTCGTACGTCGAGAGGTGTTTGACTTGTCATAAACTTAAGAATAGGCATCATAGTGTCTATAGCATGTTGCAGCCTTTTGATATCCCGATGTGGAAGTGCGCACATACTACAATGGATTTTATCACCAAGTTGTAAAAGACTCCTGGTGGTGTTGACACTATTTGGGTGATTGTTGACAGGTTGACCAAGAATGCTCACTTTGTGCCTATCCAGGAGAACTCCTAAGCTAAGAAGCTAATGAATATTTACGTTAGAGAGGTGGTTTCTCGACACAATTTACCGGTCTTAGTGGCCTCCGATAGAGATATTCGTTTTACTTCTAGGTTTTAGAAGAGGTTCCATGATGACCTGGGTACACAGTTGCGTTTCATCATAGCTTATCATCCTCAAACCAATAGACAGGGTGAAAGGACAATACATAATCTTTAGGATATGCTGAGAGCATGCGTACTTGACTTTGGTGGGAGCTAGGATTCATACCTACCATTGGCAGAGTTCTCAAACATCTTCCACTCCAGTATTGGTAGACCTCCCCTTGAGATGCTTTATGGTAGGAAATGTAGGACATTAATTTGTTGGGGAGAGTTTGGTCAGAGAGTTATGGGGAGCACTGATATTGTGATTAGTACTGCTGAGCTTATTTAGTAGGTACGTGGAAGACTACGGACTACTCAGAGTCGGTAGAAGAGCTATAAAGATCGACACCGGTCTGATCTTGAGTTTCTAGTTGAAGATTTCGTGCTTATAAAGGTGTCACCTTGGAAGGGTGTCATCAGGTTCCGGAATAAGGGCAAGTTGGGCCCCAAGTATATTGGACCCTTCCAGGTTATTGCACGGGTGGGAAAGGTTGCCTACCATTTGGATTAACCAGCATAACTTAGCGAGGTCGATAGCATTTTCAATTTTCTTGCCTGTGTAAGTGCATTGCAGACCCGCATGAAGTGGTACCATTGGATGATATTAAATTGGACGAGCGCCTTAATAATGTAGAGAGACCAGTTGCAATTTTGGATAGGAAGACAAAAACCTTGCGCCATAAGGAAAAAAGGTTGGTAAAGGTGAAGTGGTAGCACCGAAAGGGATCAGAATGGACTTGGGAACCAGAAGAAGATATGAGGAGCAACTATCTAAAGTTATTTAGTTAGATTTTAGGGACAAAATCTTTGTAAGTATGGGACAGCTGTAACACCCGTTTTCAATTCAAAAATATATAAAATATAAACCTTTGTTTATAAAAATGAAAGTGAAAATATATTACATTTTAGCCAAAATGATCAAAATGAAAGTTGTAGTAGACGTCAATACGCACAAATGGATATAAAGTACGTCAAAATCGGAAATCGTATAAAGAAGTTGCAATTTTTTGAATTTTCGAAAAACTTAGACTAGAACACGGCACATAGGATAATGACATGACGAATAACATTTAATGAGACTGACTCTACAGCCCGAGGTTTCATGCAAGCAGGAAAATGTCAGACTAATCGGAGGCCACGCCACGTCCCCCTTATGGACAAGACGTGTCGATATCTTTTTGGCCCTATAAATAGGGGGTCACCCCTCACTCTTTCCTTGCACCTTTTCACTATTAAATTAATCTCTCCCTCTCGAGATCTTAGTCCCTCGTGATTCAATTTAACGTTTTGCGACCATGTAGAGAAGCTCTGGAAGTTTTGGAAGGCTACTTAGAAGGAATATAAGCGTTAAGGTTACGTTCGCATTCGTCCAGATTACATTAATTGAGTAAGTTACACTTACTCTTACGTATAACTGATTATATTCATAGTCGTTTTATTGAACTTATCAGTACAAGATTGTTCATTGATTCCAGTAAAAATACTGATTGGTCTACTTACAGGAGTGGTGTTTAGGATACATATGTTGGCCTGGTTGTTGGATTTCAAAAATGATATATATTGAAATGGTCCTTCCTCCCGACAGTCTTGACTAGCTAATCCTTATTTGATATACATGAAGGTATATTTGACATTAGTGAAGGATTCAGATATTAAATGTTATGCTCAGATAGTAAATAACCAGTATAGTATTATAGGTTGATATGCGCATGTTGAGCCCATCTTCAAACCAACGTACTTTGATATTTCAAGACTGTTCTGGTGAGTTTTATCACCGTACTATATATTACTGTATGTATCATCTGTATCTTAGGATGCAGATATATTGTAGTATGATATTAGGAAAGTAGACTAGTTTAGTCGGTTGTATGTTGTTGTTGGATTGTTTATTAGTCTGTTTGTTATATGCCAACATCTACCTCTTCTAATAAACAAAACCTAATTATGCTACATGTTGTTTTTCTAGAATATTTCTTCACATGTGGCATTCTTAGAACCCTTCTCCTTTTTCCGCCTAAATTAAAAGCAATCTAATAATTTACTTCCAGATTTCAAATCACATTCAAATCGTAAAGAGAATCCTATCCTTATTTGTTGATCTGTCATTCCCGTATCTCTCTCCCCAATTTATCTTTCTCTCTTTTAAAAATAAAATCACCGATAATCCGTCATTTTGAAATCAAAAACATGAATATCTCCTCTCATAACCACCACTCCTACGTCGTTGATGTTGTTTTTCTCAGCTACCAATACAATCGTCGTTTGATTCATACGCCTCCTTCTGTCTAACCCTAAATAACCACGCCACCACCGTTGTGACTCTTCCATGTAAAAGATCCTTGGGATGTGTTTTTATTCACACTTACATCACTCTCAACCGTTTTTTTGTTCCTTTTCACATGTTTCTTCTACAAAAAATGTACGGTATGTTTTCTCTTACATAAGAAATTGAAACTTTATCTTCTTTAAGAAGTTTATAAATTAAATCCCTAGGTGATTATGAGCTGAAATGATTCTTCATCTACCCAAGTTCTAATTGTTTGTCTTATTTAGAGGTTTTATAACCTTGAATTTGCTGGTGCATTCAATGTTACGGATTATATAGGTAAATTATTTTTTATTTTTTTTAATTAACAAATTTTTTAGTTTTGGATTTTACATATGAACTGTTTGATGAAATGCTTATTCTTTTTTACTGAACTTTTTAAACATTGGTTGCTTCTTTTTTTGTTTTTTTTTTATTTCCCATGACCATAAAATGTTTTTGTTGTTTGCAATCAGGTATTTGTTGGTTTGATTTTGTAAATTAAAATGATGTAAAAATTGCTTAATTTGGTAGATTTTGTAAAGTAAAATGATGTAAAATGAAGGAATGAATTACGTTGATATTTATTTGATTTTTCCCTTAGAATTTTATTTTTTATGGAAGCATAGATTTTAGCATTAACAAATAGGTGAGTGAGACATGTTCAAAAACCAAAATCATGAAAAAGTTATGAGTGCTTCATGCTAGGCCTTAGGAATGCATCTCATATGTTTTCATCTTTTATATCTTTTAGTTCATATTGACTTTCGATTTGCTGCTTTTTTCTCATTATCTGTTGTAAACTGATATTATTATCTACTTTAGCGTTTAAGGTCATTAGCATATTTTTAAGTTTATTATCATTTGTATGTTTCTATAATTCTGTTGATAAAAATGGATGTTTCGATGCGGTTTTGGTTTTGAGTTTGATTTGTGGGTTATCTTCTCTCGATCATGTCTTATGGTATGTTGATGGCTATTTACAATCTTTTCTTCAAAAGAAAAAGTTTAAAATCTTAAATCCTATGTTCTTATTGGGGAAAAATCATTTTTTTACTTATTCTATTAAGTTTTTTTTATTAACTAGAAAAGGTTAAAACATATATAACCAACCACATTAAGTTCTGTCTCCATTAAGTTTTTTAAATGAAAATATATCTGGAGGTTGAAGTTTTGACAGATCCATATAGAAATGAAGTAACATCATTGTGAAAGAAGATAGATGTGGTTAACCATGAGGAAATACTATTATTTCTAACATATAACCATAATTTTTACTACCTGAATATGTTTTTATCTAAAACTGAATGTTAAAGTTTATGATGCATAATATTCTTACTTCCATTTTCAAGAAAAAAAAATAGTATGTCACTTTCATTTTTAAGATAAACATAGCATGACACTCTCATTTACATGAAACAAGATCACATGCTCCATTTGTGGCATGCTACTTTCATTTTTAAGACAAAAACAACACGCTACTTTCAATTTGTAGGAAAAAATAGCATGCTACTTTAATTTTAAGGCAAAAGTGGCATGCTACTTCTAAATTTAATGAAAAAAATAGCACACTACTTTCATTTTTATATAGCAAAAATAACATTATACTTTCAACTACTATAAAAAAAATAGTGCATGACTTTCATTTTAAAGCAAAAATAACATGCTGCTTTCATTTCTAGACAAAAATAGCGTTCTACTTTAGTTTTTATGGCAAAATGAATATGCTACTTTTGACGCCAAAAACAGCATCCTATATTTTCAGCAAAAAAATCAGCATTCTTTTTTATTGGTTTTTATAGCATCTTGCTTTGGCTTTTTATGGTGTTTTAGATACTGTATTAAATTTGGTGAATTTTTATGCAGCTAAAGCTACCGGAGTGAAGCTTGCATAAATGATTAGAGCCTAAGGCATGAAGCCTAATAAGAGCTTGCATAAATAGATTAAGCACCATAACCATATGATTAAAAACACACACACCAAAATATACTCCCCCCCCCCCCCCAACATAAGTGAAGAAAACACACGATGAAATGATGTGAGATGCAGTTCCCAACCCCAAGACACCAATACACCAAACCAGGTTTAGTGTTTTTCTTTTTGTAATTAGTAGTAGGTCGTATTACGGGTTTTACCATAGAAGTTAAGCCAGATGGTAAAAGAAGCTAAGAACAAATGAGAATATGGTTTTTTTTATTAACAAATGAGAATTTGTTTTATTATTATTTTGTGGGCTTTTATATTATCTTTATCATGTAAATGTTTATTATTATGATTTTTTAGACTTTGTTTTTTGAACCATTAATGATCGTTAGTTGTAACAAAACATTAGTAATGTATGATTTTTTTGTGTGTATTTTTATATAATCTATATCATATAAATGTTTTTTGGACTATCTTTTGAGTTACTGGTAAACATTAGTTGCAAATGTAACATCCCAAAAATTTCAACAAATTTAAACTTTTCAAAACAACCCATTTACTAATAAAAGTGTTTACAAAAACATTGTTTCCAAAACATTATTTTAAATCAGAGTCTCCTGAGATCCAATCCGTTGTAAAACCAAGGATGTGTAGGGTCGCGTCTTCGCCTTGCCATGAATCATCTGAAGAACCTGAAACTAAAAAAAACTATAAGCACAAAGCTTAGAGAGTTCCCCCAAAGTATCAACACACAAACAGATAACATGTACAAATAACAGCAAGTAGTGGGTCCACAACTAAAAGACTGGATTACCCCTAAGCCCACAATATGAGTCTGGCTTGCCTATCGGGCCCACAGCTCACATCTGGCTTGCTCCTGAGCCCACAACATAAGTCTGGTTTGCCCTCAGGGACCACAACTTATGTTTGGCTTGCTCCCCAAACCAATCAGTCATCAGACTGGAATACCAATGTTCAACCCTCAGTACGAGTTTGGCATACCAATCAGTCCTCAGATCGTATCTGGAATGCTACTGAGCCCTCAGTATGAGTCTAGCATGCCCTAACCAACCCTCAGCTCATATCTAGAATTCTCCAATACCCTCAAATCCTCAGTACGATTCGGGCATATACCACTGGGTCCTCAGATCGTATCTGGAATGCACCTGAGCCCTCAGTATGAGTCTAGCATACCACCCGGTCCTCAACTCATATTCGGAATGCTCCAGGGTTTGTTGGCTACAACGCGAAGCTGTACAACCTCAACAGAACACAATATGTCGATAGATAACAACATATACAGATAATCATGCAGAAAAAATCATAGGTAGTCCTACACATCTACCAACTAGTATATCAAAACTAGCATGCATATTTATTCCATACTGACCATATCAACGAATATCAGGTTATCAAACCAATGGGCCGGCCTTGGTGCCTTCGACCTGTAAGTACAGTGAGGAAAACTCACCTCGCATTGTCGAATCACACAGACGATCCCTGGATGCTGGCTGAAAAATCCCCGAATTGTCAATATTAAGACAACACCCCATCAACAACTGATCCCACAAATAATCTCTGACTGCAGATCTGCTAAGATCCACGGGCTATCAAATACAACAAATGACAACCCATTAACATCTAGCCCCTGAATCACACTGAGTCCAAATTAGGGTAAAATACCTTTTTAACCTTCCTCGAGCTTGTCCCAAGGCCAAGGTTAAACTAGATGACCAAAGGCCCAAAATCCAAAATAAGCATATAAGGTCCAAATATGGCCCAAATTTCCAAATTGGTCCCAATTCCTTTCGTGGGCCTTCACCCAAGAAAGTCCAACAAGTCACAACAGCCCAACCATAAAATCGAGATGGCCCAACATGGCCTAAAGCAACCAAGCCCCAAAGCAACCAAGCCCCAAAGCCGAAGCCCTAAACGAAGAAGCCCAAGTCTGCTGAGTACGCGTGGTGTACTCAGCCTGTACACTCAGTGAACTGCATGAGAGGCTTGTACGCGCATCGTACATACTTGTACGCCCAGCGTACTCACCCTCCATGGCCATCTTTCGAAATTAGCACTTAATCCATTAAGACTTGGATCCAAACTCAGATCTGACTTCCCCAAGGTGGTTAATCACATAAAGATGCCAACGGTATGTGCATGCATGGCTAAATGGGACTCTAGAGCTCAAAGGAGCTTAATACTTGACTTAATACATACATAGAACCAAAACCACCATAAAGTTTGCACCTTTATGCCCAAGGAACCCATAATAAATTCAGATCTACAAATACATGCTTCAAAACGACTTTAACTCCCAATCATAAACCAAAAAGGGCCAAAATAAACAAAAATGAACTAAGAAGAAGATCCCTGAAATGAAAAGGCAAGGTTTGGACTTTATACCTCCCAAGCCACCAAAAGGAGATGCTAAAGTTGGATCTTAAAGCTTTCTGTGACATCCCCATTTTCATGGCCAGAAAAGACCGATTTTGTTTATGCATTATAAATATCAAAGTACTTCTTTTAATAAAAATGTTGCGGAATTTGTTCCCAGAAAAACATGATAAATACGTTATCAAAGAATTTCCGAAGAAATGTATTTTTATTCATTTTAAAACATTTGGGATGTCATTGTCAATACAAAAACATAAACATAAACAGAACTTACATTCATTTACACTAGTGATCTACACATCTTTAATCTCACAGTGTAATGTAACTTCGTATCGGCACCTGTGATTCAAATAAGCTTAAGTGGGTCAGGTTGGGAAAC
The DNA here is from genome assembly GCF_052849685.1 of Lactuca virosa. Taxonomy (NCBI): domain Eukaryota; kingdom Viridiplantae; phylum Streptophyta; class Magnoliopsida; order Asterales; family Asteraceae; genus Lactuca; species Lactuca virosa. The sequence goes on from NC_136434.1 coordinate 288,344,154, forward strand.
CTGGTGAGTACATAGGGTTTTCAAGCCACAATAATATAATTATTATGTTTAATCATCAAACAATTAACCCAATTACCCATCCCCAATATCTTCTTTATTCTTAAGGGTCTACCCTAAGAATTATTTATCTTGCATTCCTTCAATCCGAAGTCCATTGCTTCCAGGGTTTATACGACATGCACTAAGTCCATAGCTGCCAATGCTCGTTCGTAAAGCACTAATTCCATAACTGCTAAAGTTCACTCATCGGGTACTAAATCCATAGCTACGAGTGTTTATCTAATAGGTATTAATTCCATAGATACCAACGTTTATCTAACAAGTACTAAGTCCATATCTACCAACGTTTATCTAACAGGTACTAAGTCCATAGCTACCATCGTTTATCCAATAGGCACTAAGTCCATAGTTGTCGATGTTATTTATTAGGCACTAAGTCTATAGCTGTCAATGTTTACTCATATCATCTTTCATCTCTCATCATTCATCTACCCATGTTTTACCCAACATATTAGTAAATATAAAATACATATACAGTTTAAATTATTTAAAACATGTAGAAAATCGTTCATCCAACATGGATAACAAGTATACAGACAATATGCACACATAGCACGTAATTTATATAAAATACTTCACATCAATGTGTAAGATGAAAGTAACTATGCACTCACTTGTTAAAGTGATGATTCCAAACTCGGGCAGCGTGCTTCGCTTCTAACGATTCGATTTTACTTCGACGAAACCTAGCACTATTATCACTAAGTTTTAGTCTAATCTTTATTGCGACTAATTATTATTCTAGATTCATCATTAACTCAAAGTCTACTTCATGATCTATCAAGTAAGGAACAACCAGGTAGGATCATATCAGAGGTATGGTCCGTTTGGTATACGAAGTATACTGTTTGGAAATCCCCCTTTAAACACCTCATTAAATCACAGCCTAGACATCATTCCCGTAAGTAGATCAATCAGTATAACGACTTGGAATCATTGATAAATCTTGTTTATAAGTTCATAATAACGATAATCAACTTAAACATAAGTTATACTAAAGATAGGGTAGACATAGCTCACTTACAGCGGGTTTTCTCGAAAACCGGGCCCCACCGGAGTAGAGTTTCTGAGCCGAAGGGCTCTTTTCTTGGGGCTTCGGGAGCCTCGGGGCTTCCTTCGGGTGCTAGGGGGTTTACCTAGACTTTAGGGGGCTTAAGGGAGGCTAGAGAGAGAAAGTAGAGAGAGAAAGTGAAGTTGGATGGTGTGGAGAATGAAGGGAACCTGACACCTCTATTTATAGGCTTCCTGGCAGCTCAACTCGCCGATTCAACCTCCAACTCGTCGAGTCCATGCCACATGTCAGCTTTCGGGTGGCAAAACGTGTGTGGCCTACATTGTGCCATGTCACCCCTTTTGCAGCAGCACCCTGCCGACTTCTAAACCCCGTAACTTTCGTATACGAGCTCCGTTTTTGATGTTTTTTATATCCACACGTAGGTAAAAACAAGATCTACAGCTTTCATTTTGACTCTGCCGGCTATTTCTCGACCGATCTTAAATTTAACAGTAGGAGGAGATTATACTGTTAAATGACCACGAAAAATTCGTAACTCCTTCATACAGACTTCGTTTTCGTCTGTCTTTTTATCGTTGTGTTCCTATTAATGAGATATTCAACTCTCATTTAGGCCGCGTAGGCCAAAAACCGCTCGAACTCAAATTCGAGTTTCGGGTCGTGCACTGCTATGCCAAATCTTAGAAAATTCATAACTTCCTCATACGAAGTCAGATTTGGGCGTTCTTTTTTTGTATGTTCTCGGTTTAACGTATAATACAGCTTTTGTTCAGATCACTAAGGCTAAAAAGTCTTCTATCGTAAATTCACTATTTACGTCTCCCGGTGTCGTGCCGGTTTTGCCGTAAAACTTCGACGAGCCATAACTTCTTCGTTATAACTCGGATTTCGGCGTTCTTTATATGTACGGAACCCTTGTAACATATACTATGACTTGGTTAAGATTATTCATTCTAAATAATCTTCTATTAAAAAGTCATTTTTGTCGCTTATCGTCTCTAAATTGACTAGCCCGAATCTAGGGGTGTTACAATTATCTCCCCTTTAGGATGATTACGTCCCAGAATCATCAAAGAAACAGGGCTTGTATAATGACTCCATACGTTATCTCTTCATCCTAGGTAATAATCGTAACTTCTATGTTCCTTCGAATGAGTATCTAACTCTTGGACTTCTTGACTGCAGGCGGTGCTCAATCTTGCACCCGCTCTCTATCTCGCTTCGGGCTTTCAATTGTAACCTTCGAGTTATAAAATCGATCCTGATTGGGGACTCAGACTTATCTTAAGAGAAGTTCTTTGATTACCACAATAGACCAATGGGTCGTGTTGTAATGACCTCTCATCGTATGATGCAACGCTTAGACTCAGGTCTCTTAGAGTCAAATTCCAGAATGGAATATACCTACCTTCATGTTCTAATGTGATATGATCACGTTTTAGTATGTAACATTTCTAGCTACAAGCTTCTTACTCCAACAACGATTGCAATACTTCTATTGATTGCTTCGCTTATCTTTTACTTCAATCTTTTGGCTTAAGTTGGATGCTACATCGATCTTGGTTCTCTGAACCACGTAACATACTCATATTAGTCGGACTCGATTTGATATGACCACTAGGGTCGAAATAATCATCTGTTTTAGTCATTACCGAAACAATGGTAACAACATATACGAACAAAACAGAATCAATTACTAGCTTCTTGGTAACCTTGTGACTTTCCCTGATCCAAGTGCGAGTCCAGTGCTTCCGGTAGTATAGGCCTCAACTACCATTCGCACCTACTCATACTTGTCCCAAGTATTGTCTCGCAGTTCCCCAAGTTCTTATCTCTTGAAAGCACAAAACAATTTAACACATACGAATGTGTCCAAATAATCATTAATATTTCCCTAGACTCTACTAGGACTTCTTCCGTGCATATCTTCAACAATAATTCTGCTTCAACTCGGTTGGTGATGGAAACACCAGACGATAAGACAACTTTAGGAATTACACCAATTGTTCTATCATCCTGCCAATCAAATGTGTACATTCGTACGTACCATACTCCTCTGAACGTACTGTTATGTTATCAGACATATTCTAAAGGCAAGATACCACTCTTACGATATCTTCCGATAGGTGTCATTCACTATCATAAGCCTTTTCATTTCCTCTATTTACTCAATTCTCTACGAGTCTTCACCATGATGTTCTGCACACCAAAGCAGTCGTTTGGTGTGTCGAGACGAGAATATAGATAGAGGAAATTTTAGACGCGTATTCCTCCTTATTACTTCGAAAAATTACATGTCAGTTCTAATATCGTAATTAAACGTTTAGAAATCTGAACACATAAAATTTCCAGATCTGGTCGGCAACAGACCATAGATCCGATCAAACGATAGCATAAAGCATCACAAATCCTTTAGCACATAAAAGCATTTCAGGCATCTTCCCTAAATTAGCTAGTGCTTGTGTCTATTCAGGTGTATTACCTAAATTTTATTAGACACACTCCTCACGATCATCGCTTAGCATTATAAGTTTAAGTCTAGAAATAAATCCATATTCCTAGTTTGCTTAAACTAATGCTCTCATACCAACTGTGACATCCCCATTTTCACGGCCAGAAAATACCGATTTTGTTTATGCTTTATAAAAATTAGAGTACTTCTTTTAATAAAAATGTTGCGGAATTTGTTCCCAGAAAAACATGATAAATACGTTATCAAAAAATTTCCGAAGAAATGTATTTTTATTCATTTTAAAACATTTGGGATGTCATTGTCAATACAGAAACATAAGCATAAACAGACCTTACATTCATTTACACTAGTGATCTACACATCTTTAATCTCTTAGTGTAATGTAACTTCGTATCGGCACCTGTGATTCAAATAAGCTTGAGTGGACCAGGTTGGGAAACCTGGTGAGTACATAGGGTTTTCAACCAACAATAATATAATTATTATGTTTAATCATCAAACAATTAACCCAATTACCCATCCCCAATATCTTCTTTATTCTTAAGGGTCTACTCTAAGAATTATTTATCCTACATTCCTTCAATCCGAAGTCCATTACTTCCAGTGTTTATACGACATGCACTAAGTCCATAGCTGCCAATGCTCGTTCGTAAAGCACTAATTCCATAGCTGCTAAAGTTCATTCATCGGGTACTAAATCCATAGCTACCAGTGTTTATCTAATAGGTACTAAGTCCATAGCTACCAACGTTTATCTAACAGGTACTAAGTCCATAGCTACCAACGTTTATCTAACAGGTACTAAGTCCATAGCTACCATTGTTTATCCAATAGGCATTAAGTCCATATTTGCCGATGTTATTTATTAGGCACTAAGTCTATAGCCGTCAATGTTCACTCATATCATCTTTCATCTCTCATCATTCATCTACCAATGTTTTACCCAACATATTAGTAAATATAAAATACATATACAGTTTAAATTATTTAAAACATGTAGAAAATCGTTCATCCAACATGGATAACAAGTATACAGACAATATGCACACATAGCATGTAATTTATATAAAATACTTCACATCAATGTGTAAGATGAAAGTAACTATGCACTCACTTGTTAAAGTGATGATTCCAAACTCGGGCAGCGCTTCGCTTCTAACGATTCGATTTTACTTCGACGAAACCTAGCACTATTATCGCTAAGTTTTAGTCTAATCTTTATTGCGACTAATTATTATTCTAGATTCATCATTAACTCAAAGTCTACTTCATGATCTATCAAGTAAGGAACAACCAGGTAGGATCATATCAGAGGTATGGTCCGTTTGGTATACGAAGTATACTGTTTGGAAATCCCCCTTTAAACACCTCATTAAATCACAGCCTAGACATCATTCCCGTAAGTAGATCAATCAGTATAACGACTTTGAATCATTGATAAATCTTGTTTATAAGTTCATAATAACGATAATGAACTTAAACATAAGTTATACTAAAGATAGGGTAGACATAGCTCACTTACACCGGGTTTTCTCGAAAACCGGGCCCCACCGGAGCAGAGTTTCTGAGCCGAAGGGCTCTTTTCTTGGGGCTTCGGGAGCCTCGGGGCTTCTTTCGGGTGCTAGGGGGTTTACCTAGACTTTAGGGGGCTTAAGGGAGGCTAGAGAGAGAAAGTAGAGAGAGAAAGTGAAGTTGGATGGTGTGGAGAATGAAGGGAACCCGACACCTCTATTTATAGGCTTCCTGGCAGCTCCACTCACCGATTCAACCTCCAACTCGTCGAGTCCATGCCACATGTCAGCTTTCTCGTGGCAAAACGTGTGTGGCCTACATCGTGCCACGTCACCCCTTTTGCAGCAGCACCCCGCCGACTTCTAAACCCCGTACATTTCGCATACAAGCTTCGTTTTCGACGTTCTTTATATCCACACGTAGCCAAAAACAAGATCTACAACTTTCATTTTGACTCCGTTGGCTAATTCTCGACCGATCTTAAATTTAACAGTAGGAGGAGATTATACTGTTAAATGACCGCGAAAAATTCGTAACTCCTTCATACGGACTCCGTTTTCGTCTGTCTTTTTATCGTTGTGTTCCTATTAATGAGATCTTCAACTCTCATTTAGGCTGCGTAGGCCAAAAACCGCTCGAACTAAAATTCGAGTTTCGGGCAGTGCACTGCTATGCCAAATCTAAGAAAATTCATAACTTCCTCATACGAAATCAGATTTGGGCATTCTTTTTTTTTTGTATTTTCTCGGTTTAACGTATAATACAACTTTTGTTTAGATCACTAAGGCTAAAAATTCTTCTATCGTAAATTCACTATTTACGTCTCTCGGTGCCGTGCCGGTTTTGCCGTAAAACTTCGACGAGCCATAACTTCTTCGTTATAACTCGAATTTCGGCGTTCTTTATATGTACGGAACCCTTGTAACATATACTATGACTTGGTTAAGATTATTCATTCTAAATAATCTTCTATTAAAAAGTCATTTTTGTCGCTTATCGTCTCTAAATTGACTAGCCCGAATCTACGGGCGTTACACTTTCCTTTAAAGAACCAGTCTTCAAGCTCCTTCTTCTTCTTCTAGATCCATAAAACTTTCCACAAAAGCCTCAAAGAGCTCAAGATCACCAAACAAAGATTATGGAATGAATTAGGGTTTTTATAGTATGGAGGCTGACTAAGAAATGATCAAAAGAGGCTAACATAAAGCTGATATAGGGTACAACACAAAAATTAGGGTTTTCCATTTCCCCCCTCGCACGCCCAGCGTACTCCTCATACGTCCAGCGTACGAGGATACGAACCCGCAACTCTTATCCACTAGTACGCTAAGCGTACACCAGAGGTATGCCCCGCGTACTAGCTTCTCAACAAGTACGCCAAGTGTAACTTGTTGTACGCCTCGCGTGCCAGGGTTCCCTCTTAAACCCTAAAACACTCCGAAGACCATAACTTCCTCGATCTAAGTCCGTTTTCGACGAACTTTATATCCACAGAAAGGTGACGAGAAGCCCTACACTTCTAACAACTCACCCTAGCCTTAAAACTCCCCGATCCAAACCCAAAATTCATAAAGGACTAAGTTAACAAACTACAATTATGCCCTTGGGCTCCGAAACACCGTCGGGCACTCAGATCACTTAGACTTTAACACCCTCATCCGAAAAGGGCAAAATCCTTTCTTCCCAAGGTCCTAAGCCTTATGATAACTGATGATCGGGCCACAACCCCAAATAATGATGCGATTTAAAACTGGGTGTTACAACTCTCCCCCACTTAAATTCGATTTCGTCCTCGAAATCATTTCTTACCATCTACGGCATGCCCGACAGCCTGAGGGACACAACCAGAACCTTGAACATACAACGACCTTCCTAAGGCAACCATACCCAACAGAACTTTCCAACCTGAGGATGATGAATCCATAACCCCATGTAGAAACCCAACCTACTTTACCTGAAATCTGAAGTCTCGAATTGGTGTGACTCACTAACAGACCACCCATATTGAACCAATGCCAAATCCATGACACTTATCCATCAAACTATCTATTCAACTCCTGATGATAACAATTCCATGAACACAGTGAGATACAAAGTATTGATTTCCTTAACTGTCGGACCGATATGCTACAGCTATAATTCTGAAGCCCCATAACTTGCCCGACCTTCACACAGGTAGAACCATCCAAGAGCACAGACACATAAGCTAAATCCTGAACCCTCCAGCTGATGCCTTTGACATATAGATTTCTTAACCCACGTCTCTCTGAAATACAAACCTTGAACGGAGACACTCGCGATTCCCAACGCAAGTTTCCACCAAAAGCCCACTCAAAAATGGCAACTCATAATATCTTCTCGTAGACCCTTCCCTAAAACTGATGAGCATCCATTTATGAATCTACCCCCAGTCCCTGACTGGAGACACTACCAGAACATGAAGAAATGATCCTCCAAACATATCGATTGCGAACTTTACCCTAATCCAAATCCATATGATGTACCACAACCTTAAATAACCTTTGATTCTCTGCCATACCATTACCAACCACTGCTCCAACGAGCAGAGATGATCAATCCAAAAATTTATGCATTGCATCCAACCCCTATCCGCTCAGGTGTACCCCCACCTGGAAAACTCCTCGATACATTCATGAGGAACTTTATGATTCGCGGCTTCAATACCGATTCCCAACTTGATAATCAAACCCTAACAACAGCTTGCGAACAAATGGAAATATAATGTATGCATTCCACTGATACTTTCTGATACCTGACTGATACTCCTAACAATCCTTAACTGTTCCCTTTAAAAAAACACATCATACCTCTCTCGGCAATACACATACTGAATTACCACAATGCACATCCTTTGGAAACCCATAATCTCGTCCGAAAAAGGGAAGAAACATCGGAGCTCTATTGAGCGACAAACCCCAAACATTATCAAAAAACATTCCCATGAATGATCGAAACAGACCCCAAACCTTGATTGAGACTGAACAGATTCCATTAATACGCACATAGCATATGAAGGCTTTCCGAATTCTACCAAAAACCTAATCTTGTTATAACCAAGATTTCACACCCCAATGAGGGTAATCACACCCCGAAGCCAAAGGAACATAAACACACTGAACTTGATGGTAGTTGACACATTCCTTGAACTTTAACTGCCACCACTTGAATCCTTTGGAGAATATACAATGAATGATGAACTCAATGACCAATAGTCTAAGACATATTGACACTTAAACCAGAGAACCACAAACCCACCTGGAACTGAACGTATACGTTTCTGGAAAAGGTTCACCGATCAACATCTGCCCAAACTAATCTGAAAACAGCAACCCAAACAACGAACTAAAAAATCCCTCAATAACTGATACTCAACCTGAGAATCCTAGTTCTCCCCCACTTAGTGCTCGAACCACCACCCACTGGTGTTGAAACCAAATCATAATCCAAGCAGCTCAACAAGGTACGACCATATCTGTCCCTGGAATGAATAATATACGCAGAATGATCCTCCAGATACGGATCAAACGAATCCCAAGAGAATCCTAAATTTCAGCTGAAGACCTCTGAAATTCCTAACTATAACCACTTAGCATTAAGGGATTCTCACAAAAGCATAAGCGACTACCGACTTACGATCCAAACATACACTCCTTGCCTGCAATCCCAAACGACAATCCGGCACCTGGCTTTCCTATATCCCAAGAATACGGGCCCTTGATCGCATCACGAAGTCCCCATACCACATCAATCTACCTGCACACACCAGCACTGACATACTGTCACCAACCACCACGACCAACAGACCCCAAGCTGAGTTTACAACCTAACTCTGGAAGTCACAAGCATGCTCGCTCCTCCGAACTCGGAAAACTGAAAGGGCATGATCTTTGCCACAGATATCGACAATCCAATCCGTCAATCAACCACTGAACTCCCAGCTGAAATCCCTAAGCCGATCATAACCACCGCTTCCTTCTCGAATCTTGCGACTCAAGGCACGACCTCGAGCAAAACCCTCGATGCCTCCAAACCAACATACTCATCTAGGTTTGAACCATTCAACCCAAACCAATGTCGCCACTGGGGCCCAAATAATTACCAGACCCATCATCATGCCTGGGCAACCATATCCAAAAGATCAACAGGGACGAAACCACTGCCATGAATCATGGTATCAGATCATGCCATCACCCCGACCAGCCCTTAGAATACCCAAGACTCTCCTTGATTCGAGTATGGATCATGTTATTCCAGTAGTACGGGCCCAACACTACCTTCCACACCTATCCATACCTTTCCTCAAGGATCATCTCGGGTCCTCTAAGACCTATCCAAAAGATATTCCCAACATTTTCTCCACAACGAAACAACCACACTAAAATACTTCCTAGGCTCTCCTAGGATTCCACCCACACCTCCTCTGCCATCAGCTGCTGAAGAACCCCTACCAATGCCAGCTAACTACTTCATGAATGCAATTACATGCAACAAAGCTTCAATAATCCTTTGCCTAAAGGACTCAACCATACAACGGTTGGACTCAGACAAGAGCTGCACAATAGGTCCAAGTCCATCATTTTAAGATTATTTAAACTTCATAGCATGTAATTTAATGTATTCATTTGATGGTTAACTCTCATAAAAATGGGTCCCACAAAGCACACAACAAGCAACATTCGAGAAGAGGAGCCGACTAGCACTAAAACACAATAAAATCAGACAGATTCTCATACGAACTCTTGATCTCAAACTCCCAGCATCTCGAGCGCACCTTCGCCCTGCCCTCACTCTCTTAAGAGTGACTAATCATTCCTCACGCTGACCCTCTATGAACTGCACCCACTCTAAAGAACCACCGCCTCCTCATCCAATAATGCAACTGCCCGGCTGACCCCACACGACTCACCATACCACTAACTGCCATGCGACTCTCCATTGGTGCCAGATGAGTATGGTATGAATACAATCACATGCCTTACTGTTTAAACAATATTAGGCTAAAATATTCAATCCCACAACAGTTGGACTTAAACAAGAGCTGCGCAGCAGGACCAAACCCCTTATCCTAAGATCATTTAAACCATGTAGCATGTGACTTAGCATATTCACTCAATTTCCATTTCACATGCGAAAAAGTCATACAACAATCAATCAGGGATTCTATAAGAGATAAGGCATCATATAATCAGGCAATTCTATCATGCAATTCCTGAAGATCCCTGGCCTATCACTACCATGTTGTTCTATCATATCAGAACATCAAATAATAGTGTGGTAATTTGGGGTCTACTTACTGGCTCCGACTAATCGTACACATTGCATCCCCCTTGATTATTTTAAAAACAATCTAAAAATCACTTTTAAAATCTTTTTCCTTAGTTTGAGACTGAATTCACACGAGTGTTCCTCCAATTCACTCAAACTAAGGCTCTGATAGCAACTCGTAACATCACAAAAATTTCAACAAATTTAAACTTTTCAAAACAACTCATTTACTATTAAAGTGTTTACAAAAACAATGTTTCCACAACATGATTTAAAATCAGAGTCTCCCAAGATCCAATCCGTTGTAAAACCAAGGATGTGTACGGAGACGCCTTCGCCTTGCCACGAATCATCTGAAGAACCTGAAACCCTAAACAAAACTGTAAGCACGAATCTTAGCGAGTTTCCCCAAAGTACCAACACACAAACAGATAACATGTACAAATAACAACATGTACTAGGTCCACAGCTAAAAGACTGGATTAACCATAATCCCACAGAATGAGTTTGGCTTGCCTATCGGGCCCATGATTATATTTGGCTTGCTCCTGAGCCCCCAGGATAATTCTGGCTTGCCCCAAGGCCCACAGCTTATGTCTGGCTTGCTCCTCAAACCAATCAGTCATCAGACTGGAATACCAATGTTCAGCCCTCAGTACGAGTCTAGCATATCAATCGGTCCTCAGCTCGTATATGGAATGCTACTGAGCCCTCAGTATGAGTCTGGCATGCCCTACCCGACCCTCAGATCATATCTGGAATGCTCTAATACCCTCAAGCCCTTAGTACGAGTCTGGCATACCACCGAGTCCTCAGCTCGTTTCTGGAATACACCTGAGCCCTCAGTATGAGTCTGGCATACCACCCGGTCCTCAACTCATAACTAGAAAGCTCCAGGGTTTGTTGGCTACAACATGAAGCAGTACAACCTCAACCCAACACAATATGTCGACAGATAACAACATATGCAAATCATCATGCAGACAGAATAATAGGTAGTCCTACAGATCGACCAACTAGTATATCAAAACTAGCATGCATATATATTCCATAATCAACATATCTACGAATATCAGGTTATCAAACCAACGGGCCGGCCTTGGTGCCTTCGATCCGTAAGTACAGTGAGGAAAACTCACCTCGCACTGCCGAATCACACAGACGATCCCTGGCTGTTGGCTGACAGATCCCCGAACTATCAATATCAAGACAACACCCCATCGACAACTGATCCCAAAAATAATCTCTGACTGCAAATCCGCTAAAATCTGCGCGCTATCAAATACCACAAATGACAACCCATTAACATCTAGCCCCTGACTCACACTATGAGTCCAAATTAGGGTAAAAGACCTTTTTACCCTTTTCAAGCTTGGCCTAATGTCAAGGCTGAAACTAGATGACCAAAGGCCCAAAATCCAAAATAAGCATCTAAGGTCCAAATATGGCCCTATTTTCCAAATTGGGCCCAATTCCTTTCGTAGGCCTTCACCCAAGAAATTCCAACAAGTCACAATAGCCCAACCATAAAATCAAGATGGCCCAACATGGTCCAAAACAACCAAGCTCCAAAACTGAAGCCAAAACGAAGAAGCCCAAGTCTGCTGAGTACGCGGGGCGTACTTAGCCTATACGCTCAGTGTACTGTATGAGAGACTTGTACGCACACCGTACATAGTTGTACGCCCAACATAGTCACCGCCTATGGGTATCTTTCCAAATTAGCGCTTAATCCATTAAGACTTGGATCCAAACTCAGATCTGACTTCCCCAAGGTGGTTAATCACATAAAGATGCAAACTTTATGTGCATGCATGGCTAAATGGGACTCTAGAGCTCAAAGTAGCTTAATACTTGACTTAATACATGCGTGGAACCAAAATCACCATAAAGTTTGCACCTTTATGCCCAAGGAACCCATAATATATTCAGATTTATAAATACAAGCTTCAAAACGACTTTAACTCCCAATCATCAACCAAAAAGGGCCAAAATGACCAAAAATGAACTAAAAAGAAGATCCATGAAATGAAAAGGCAAGGTTTGGACTTTATACCTCCCAAGCCACCAAAAGGAGATGCAAAAGCTGGATCTCAAAGCCTTCCTTCAAAGAACAAGTCTTCAAGCTCCTTCTTCTTCTTCTTTTAGATCCATAAAACTTTCCACAAAAGCCTCACAAGAGCTCAAGATCACCAAACAAAGACTATGGAACGAATTAGGGTTTTTAGGATATAGAGGATGACTAAGAAATAATCAAAAGAGGCTAACATAAAGCTTATATTGGGTACAACATGAAAATTAGGGTTTTTCATTTCCCCTCGTACGCCCAGCGTATGAGGCTACAGACCCGCATATCTTATCCACTAGTACGCTAAGCATACACCAGAGGTATGCCCCGCGTACTAGCTTCTCAGCTAGTATGCCAATCGTAACTTGTTATACGCCTCACGTACCAGGGTTCCCTCTTAAACCCTAAAACACTCCGAAGACCATAACTTCCTCGATCTAAGTCCGTTTCCGACGAACTTTATATCCACGGAAAGCTGACAAGAAGCCCTACACTTCTAACAACTCACCCTAGCCTTGAAACTCCCCGATCCAAACCCAAAATTCATAAAGGACTAAGTTAACAAATTACGATTATGCCCTTGGTCTCCGAAATACCATCGGGCACTCGGATCACTTAGACTTTAACACCCTCATCCAAAAAGGGACAAATCATTTCTTCCCCAAGGTCCCAAGCCTTATGATAATTGATGATCGAGCGACAACCCCGAATAATGAAGGTATTCGAAATCGGGTGTTACACAATAAATAATCTCTAGATTAATAACAACCTAGCAAAATTTATTATTTAATTTAAAAAATCTATATAGTTATATTTATAAATTCTTTCAACTTAAGGGTGTTATGATATCATATAAAAATGGTTTAAAATAAGCACATTTTACTCAAATTGGTCAAAATGGAATTGTTTTGTCATCAAGTCACAGTGATTCAATAGTACCATTTTCAAAACAATTTATAGCAATGTGCTACCATTAAATGGGCCATTTTAATATCAATTAAAAATGGAAAAAAAAGTAACGAAAATATCTAATGTTGTATCAGAAATAATTTTTTTCATATATGATTTTTATAGTCTATGTTATTTCAGTTTATTTAGTCTATATTATTTTACATTGTCACCCATGTAGTACACGAGTTATTACCTAGTATTATATGTTTGAGAGTTGAGGGTGGTACAAGTATGTGCTAAAGGCCAAGATACTCAGGGCGGACCAATTTTATGCAGAAGATCAAGGGGTGAACCACCTTTATGATGAAGGCCAAGAGCCAATCTAGCTTTATGCTGAAGGGCAAAGGCGCACACGAGCTTTGTGATGAAGATTAATACTTGTATGCATTGTATATATATTGTCGTATGTGGTATTTTGGGAACTCACTAAGCTTTGGATTACAGTTGTGAATTAAATGTTTTTCAGGTACTTCATTAGATCTTGGGAAGGGCAAGACTTGACTGTACATGTGGAGTTGAAGGAAGGACGACGACATGTAATGAGCCTATAGACTCGTGTTGACGACGGAACGATGACAAGTCGTGAGCCTAAATATAAATGTTATTGCTAGAACAGCGAGAGCTTTTTGTGAACCATAGTCTGTATGCATGTACATGTATTGTGATATTAGCTATTTTGGAGAACTCATTAAGATCCGTGCTTGTAGATGTTGATTAAATGTTTTCCAAGTAGTTTCTCTGATCGTGGGAAGGCTTCACCATGACTATACTCACATCGAATAATTAATTATGTTTTAAAACTTCCGTTAAAAGTCTCTATAATGTTTTATTGATATTTAAAAATTAACATATGACTATGATCTTTTTAATAAAAAAGATATCGACTTGTTTTTAGTATGTTTTAAAAATAAAAAATTGGATTGAAAATCGGCACCGTAGAGGTGGGTGTGTTTGTATGTGTGTGTGTTTGTGGGGGTGGGGTGGGCTTGTGAGTGATTGAGTGTGAGTAGGTAGGGGTGTGGTGGGTTGGGAGTGTTAAGGTGGGAGAAGGTAGAGGTGGGTGGGATGGAGTGGATGTGTGTTTATATTTTAGAAAATTTTTGGAATTAGAAAAATATAGAAAACGATGGTTATTTGTTTACCAAAAATTTTCATCTTCTTTTTAATTTTATAAAACGGAAAATTTTCATTTTCCGTGAAAATTTTAGAAAAATAGACGAATTAAACGCGTTTTCAAAATTTCATTTTTTTTGGAAAATTTTCCAGAAAACGATCAATTTTTCCGCAACTAAACGCAACCTAATTTTCTTGGAATTATTTTGTAAAACATTGTTAACCAAGTTTTCAAAATTCTCATTTTTCTTAGAAAATCTTACGAAAAAACGTTCTATTTTTAGTAACTATACGGAGCCTCAGTCTCCAATTAATAATGTCGAACAATTGTGATTGAAAATCTATTTATGCTAAATATTTTTCTAATTTTCAAAATAATCTTTAACACAAAAGTCATATATCAATATATTTTTATTTTTAACCTAAAACTAACACCTTAATGAAATTTAAATAATCAACCCGATTACAACAATAAAAATGATAACAAATGTAATGATAACAAACGTGTGTATCCTCTTTGTTTTGAGAACATGCAACAAATAGAAATACAAGTAACTTATCCACGAATAAAAGTATGTTACTCCATCATATGTTTTTGGGTAAAATGCATAAAACAAGGAATTATCTTTATCTCTTTTTTCATTATACCTTGAGGTGTATAGGCACCACATACCATTGTGAGATGTAGTATCACTGTGGTGGTGTGGTGAACATCATACCGCCTGATATGCAATGTTATGGTAAGGTCCACGTGTCAAAAGAAAGCAATGTATATTATTTATCTTTTTCCGTGCTTCATATTATTATACAGTACACCATCTTATTGTTATATATTTGAAAGGGAGTGAAATATGTCAATTTCCTTTCAGTGGATACGTGAGGAAGGTGAGTCGACGATGAGATGACAGACAAAAAATAAAAAGATATACTCATTAGCCTTGCAACATCTTGATGTTTTCTACAACAACATTTCCATTTAACAATTCAATATTACGAAGTTGCACCTTTTTATATTTTCATATTAGTAATTATATTATTTGATTATATCTATTGCACATATTTTTTTTAAAACATAATTTCTTATGAATTAGAGACAACCGATGATGATGACACCAAAAATAGAAGGCCTTATGAATTAGAGATGGTTGATAAAGACACCAAATATATAAGACACCTATCTCTCTAGACTCAAACCACATGATGAAAACAATCAAAAATATAAAGACAACTTCTATCTCTATAGGCTCAACGACATGATGAAAACAATCGTGGACTGTATATAACCGACATCATTGTCAAACACATGCTAAAATCTTATTAGGCGTACTAGGGGGATTTAGTTTTACAATTACAACATCAATATTAATTTTTGTTTAGCAATTTTATGTAATTAAACCTAATCGTACTTAAATTATGTTTTAGTTTTCATAAATATAAAAATAATTACGCTTGGTATACTTATGATTAAATTAAAATTTTCAATATAATGAACCAAAAGGTTTTTTTGGGGAATAAATGATTTACTTATTTCTTTTGTATGTTGCACACAAATAAACTTTTGTTTCATGTAAGATACTTAGATCCACGTGACATTCATTTTTGATTATTTTTTAAGGAAGATTCAATCTTACTCCCTTTGCTTTAAAATAATGAATCACCAATCCCTAAGCTATATCACGTGACAGTGTCCAGACAATCTATGATGTGTTCTTGGCAGTTGCCAGCTGGCAACTCGAAGTTCTTTTGTCCCACCACTCAGTGGGTCCCACCCGTTGTTCAAAAAGTCCCTGTCTGATGATTGCCACGTCATTAGAACATGGTGAGCGCAAAACAGTGGATTTTTCCTACCGACGCCAGAACGGGTTACATGTGGTGGACCCCACGGCGCCCTGAAGCGCGTACGTGACTGCACGTTAATCTTGCCGGACATCACAATGTTAATCCCTCTAAATTACATTTTTTACATTCTAAATTATAAATTTTTGTTTCTTTTTTGTTTAGGTTTACACCCTTCTAATTGATAAATTTCATTTTTTCATTGGGCCGGAGGGTATTGTAACACGGCACCATCCCGTTTACTCATGTGTACTTATTACTGTATCATAGAACACTATATTTTATATCATAGAACACTATATTTTATGTTCGGTTTACATCTCTCTCCTCATTTATTATCTCTCTTTTTTTTTTCTCTCTAATATAGTCCTTAGGATTTTTTTTTTGTATTGATAATCTCTTTGGAACAAACCATGCACGTAAACAATACTTATCATCGATGTCTGTTAGATGGATTTTTTAATTTTTAAAGAATTTTAGATAATGATAATTTCTGTCATTTTATGAAAATTGTCTAAGAACTACCTGTGAAATTTTACACAATAACAATTTATAAAATATTACGATGTTAGTCTCTCATTTTTTTTTCTTTTTACATTTCGACCCTCTTTTTACCTTTTTATAATTATAATTCAAATTTATTTTAAAACTTTTCTGTAAATTTTTTGCAACCTTGTTATTATATATATTTTTTAAAATTATGATTTTAGAAATTAGTTTTTACAACATTGTTTTACATGAAATCTTTTTAAGAAATATATTTGTTTTTACGAAATTAATTTATTTTAACATGAAATGTAATATTTATATAAACAAAAAATTAAAACCTATAAATTTTAATCATCATGCAAATATATTTTATTTAATATATAAATATTTTTTATTTCTAGAGTTTATCTAAAATATTCAAATTACAATACACAATTAAATATTTTCGTTTTCTATTTTTTATCTAAAAAATTTTGAAGTACAAAACCATCATTTAATTACTTTGTAATTTTTACATGATGTAATTTTTAAGATTTATCCTCATTTATCTTATACAAATATATTTATTTTTATAAAAAATATGATGTGTTAAATTTTAAAAATATGTTATTATATAAATAACAACATGCTGGTATTTTATTATAAAAATATAAGTATAGAATTGTAACGTCCCAAAACTCGTAGAAAATTTTTCATTTTTAAATAATAAAACATTCATTGTACTTTTCATAAAAGATCATCAATGTCATCAATAATTCAAAAAGAACATCAGAGTATCAATACATCATAGATGTGAAACTCCAGTGGATACGATGCAATCATGTTGGACCATTCCCTTTCGAACTGAAAATACCTGAAAATGTTAAACCACAAAATTGTAAACATAAAGCTTATTGAGTTTCCTCAAAATACCACATATCATACAACAGTTTCATGGGCTATCGCCCATGGTCTTGCATACAAGTTTCATGGGCTACCCCCATGGTCTTTCATACCATGGCCATAAGTTTCCCCCATGGTCTTCCTTCGAGTGCCTTGGCTTCCCCAAGGTCTTACACACAAGTGTCATGGGCTACCCCCATGGTCTTTCATACAGATGCCACGGGCTACCCCTGGTCCAAGCAAGTATCACAAAGACAACTAGAATCCTATATAATTTAGTGGTACAAAATTGGTGCCTTCGACCCATAAGCACAGTGAGAAGACTCACCTCAATCGATAGCCGATGAAACTCACACTCAAGTTGTTGCTACAAAAGCTCCTTACACTAAACATACCCAAACAACCCTAATTAGCAATTAAGGTGATAATCCATAATTAAGGTGCTTATCATACTCTCTCTCTCTCTCTCTCTCTCTCTCTCTCTCTCCCTGGGGTAAATAACCATTTTACACCTTCATGGCTAGGACCCACCCCAAAGTCAAACCAGGTTAAAGAGTCAACCCAGAAAGTCAAAATCATAGGTCAAAAACCCTATATCGAGTCTTACGTTGTGACCAACCCTTGGTCACGTCGTGACAGTTCACTCGGTCGGATTCCAACAACTCACTCCCGACTCAGCCAACTCAGTCACGGATTTTCCACTGGACTGACCTCATGGCGTAAGCATCATTCTATCACGTCGTGAGTCCCAAAAACTCTGTGATATACAGGCTTTTTCATTGTCACGTCGTGAGACCTTATATCTGTTAGGTTTTGAGCATTCTAACACTCCCAAGTATACATGCAACCCTAAATACCTTGGATCTATGTTTTCTCTATTATACATGCAAATATGAATATTCCAAGGTATTACCATATCTAGCATACAATCTTTGATACTTGGGTAATAAAACAAGTTTGAAGACATACCTTTTTATGTAGCTTGATTCCTTGATGCTTAAGAGTCGAGTGCCCCAAGTGTGACACCTCAAATGGTTCACACAACATCAAATACACTTGGAATAACTTACAGAGAAATGAACCACTTCATGAAATCGGCTAGCCCTCACCATACACACATAGTCGCCGATTTTGTCAAGAATAAGATGCTTATATAGTTTGTCACAATTAGGGTTACACCATGTAAACCCTAATTGTTATGGCCTTTCATTTCCATGATCCATGGGTACAAAAACACCATGGAGCATCCTATGGGTTTTAGCCCAACTTGATAATCCATGGAGCATTAGCCCATTATACAAGTATGGATGATTTACACAATCAGCCCATATATTTAATTAGTCTCCTTTTGATCACTTAAATAATTCCAAATTAATTCTTGATCAACACTAATTAAATAATCTTATTAATATATTAGAACTTATAATATATTAGTAAACCTTAAGTGTTATTTCTCTCATTTTAGTCTATCCAAATGCATGATGCCATGCAACCCAAATGGACCATGACAATCGGGTCAAGTTCATACCAAATATAGTTGTAGACTTAGACACTAATCCAACAGTCTCCCACTTGGATAAGTCTAAAACTATTATTGAGTATGACTTCAAGAACCGACTGGCAATCGTAGCTCTTTAAGCCGCTGTCGAATTATGACGTTGTAACTGAACTCAGATCTCGTCAATGACTTGTCCATTAGATAAAGGATCATATATTCCTCAATTCTAGATATCATATGGACTGAGACATGGATTAAAATCATTCTCTCTGTCCATTTGTTGTTTCCCGATTTCCGATTTATGACGACCGACTAGTTGAACAAATCAAATCAGTCTTGGGTTGGCCAAGCACTTCGGGGTGTCATCACTAAATCATCGAGGGGCCCACAGATATCGCTTTTATCCCTTTAAGGGTAAAAGGAATGGATAAACTTCGACTCATATGGCTTGTTCTACTACTTGTTGAATCATACACAAAGGCACGTTTTATAACATCGAGTTACCAATGCGTTTTCGTGCAATCAATATATAACCAACTCATAGTAACAACTCATATCTCTAGGTTTGAAGAATATAAGATATTATCGTCTCATGATCACTCTTGATAAAATCCATGAAGCGAGTCAAATGAGCGTGTGTTGAATCCAATACTCAGAACTTATGAGCACTCATGAGTGTTGTAGCACCGCTTTGTCCAACATCTTAGACCTCTACAAGCCAACCCATGACAGTCTTGATTCATATCTACTTCCAACATATGACCGACTGTGGATAGTTTGAATAACTTAGTTATTCAGGAAGAACGACCTATTTATTCTGGAAGTCAAAACATGCAAAGTGAAACACAAGAATAATCGAATCCAATATGGTCTCAGAACTTATGAATATAAATAAACACACCTTTTATTTATCACCATGTTGATTACCCATCATTCATTGCATACTGTTTCAAACTATCAGCTTTATACTTGAATTAAAACAACAGTTGTCCCATGCTTCAAGCATGTACACTATGTTTCCTAAACACTAGTCATGCCATACACCAAGTATGCACACTATGTTTGTCTAAACATTAGTTATACCATACACCAAGTATGCACACTAAGTTTGTCTATGATCTTTACTTTGTGAAATAGATCGTTTGAACATAATTCCAATGATTCTCATTTCACAATCCCAATTCCTTACTGAAAATGCAAGAATTCCAAATCCTGCCATTTACCTAAATCTGTTAGATTCTAAACTTATATGCATTGATCCTCTTGTAATGATCATGCACAAAGTCACAAAGACTTGTCAACATACATTACAGAGTATTCCAATGGAGATCAGTTCCATGGAAATAAAGTCTCATATTCAAAGTACATTGCTTTGAATATCTTTCTTGCATTAAGTTTTTCTCTAATCTTACACAGATTGCTTCCACCTATGGAGACAACTCCATATTCCCATTTTGACTATCATTTCTGAACAAGAGTTGCCTCTTTTCAGAACATGTCAATATGGTCCTTCCAGAAACACTATACTTCCAACTGTCCCTGAGCAACTAATCTTTGGTAAACCTTAGATTGTCCTCGACACTTGCTTAATCATTTTAGTCGTATCCAATTCTAGACCTTTTCCCCTTCTTAATGCCTCAGGCATTTGGAAAATTTAGAAAGGATAAATATTATAGCACATGCAATCGATCCTGTACCCAAAGCAAATGGGACACGATTCATGATGTCTCACATAAAGACATGATTCTAGGCCAATCTTTTTGCTATAATATCTCTATTTCTATTTGCCAAGTTCTTATAATTCAGATTATGAAAAGGGATGTCGTAATCATAATCGAATTTTAGAACGCAAATAATGGACCTATATATAGAATTTCCTTATGTTGAGCCATTCCAACACAAAATTCATATATACCCTTGACTAAAGATGATTAAAACCTCAATCTAAGCTTTTAGAATTGAAATGACGTATAATTTCCTCTCCCTTAATTATAGCAAAAAAAACTTTCAACCCCTGCAACTTCACGAATTGAAACTTTTGTTTTCTATAATTAACATTGTTGTCTTGCAATACTAATCATAATTATCATGCTCCCACTAACATGAGAATTATTAGCATAACACTTATGCTCCCACTAGCTTTGACATGTACTCAGAAATCAGCTGGACTTCTAGAAATCAATACTGTATTGACTTTCTTACCAAAGTTCAAATTTCTGATACGAGATGCTTTGATAAAACTTTATCAAGATCATACACCTTTCCTTGGATAGCACACATGTGTGTCTAAACAATTTCAGAACTATGAAAAGGGATGCCGTAATCATAGTCTCAATTGTTCAGACCTTTGCCATTCCTCACAAGTCCATGTTAGTGTGACGGTTAACCACACACGCTCCACTAACGACTTTGAGAATGCAAATATCACACTTGCTATCTACCTAAAATCTACTTAGTGAAAGCATTTCCTCACCATCATTTTCATGAATCGGAGAGAAACCTTATGACACTTAGATTTTTATGGTGTATGTGTTCCTATCCATGTGAATTTGTCAAAAACATAATCACAAGACACGGTTAACGACAAATCCAAACTTATATGGATTGAACTTGTGCAGTCTTAACTTCTTGCCACCTGGCAGCACAAGGGCCTGCCATTGCTTCCAAGTTGTTATGCAACCAATTGAGAACTCTCAGAACTCATATGCAAAGCCAACTTTCACTGGAATGGGCACAAAAATAGAAATATGTCAACACGATAGGTTATAAACCTCGTGTCGTGTGCTAGTGATAAACTACATGTTTTTACTCTTGATTAGATCTTGAAATACTTTTAGGATCTTTTAGACTCCCACTGTCCTCTTGACATATAAGACTCACTTGTCAAATATTCAAGAGATAGTGCATATTCTTTATCAAGACAAACACTTCACATAATTGGCCTAAGTTGGTCTTTGTTTTATCCAAAACATCACAACTTACCAATTTCAAATGTACAAGAGTAGGACACTTTTACTCTTACATTTGACAAGTGTTATAAACCTTTCTTTAAGATATGTCACTCAACTTACAGTCTTGGAGTATGACTCTAAGACTTGTTTTGGAACGAAGTATGACTCATCTTCTTGATTTAACCATTCCAACAATTCAAGATTCCTCTTCTTAGTCATAAGAATGCACTAAGATGTCCTTAGAGGACTAATTGCGATATGATTTCTAAATCATTAAGATGATCACAAAGCCTGATACTAAAGTACTCTCCCATCTTTTCAGATTTGAGAACCTTTTATCTTTCTGCCTAATTTGATTCTTCTCATCCGTTTTCCATACATTGAAACTTTTCCAATGTTTCAGAATTATACTTAAACTTGTAAGTATAACCATATTTACTAACTTTAGTAAATCATGACGAATGTATTAACGATATTTTGTGGTGGACTTGATCAGTGCACCAGAATGTGTACTCGATCCCTTAGTCCTTCACTTGACTCACATATACATGTCAACAAGGAATTAATCTTATTTTTCCAAAGATGAAAATTCTCATTCATCATACTATACAACTTGCATGATTCCAAGTTTCGGTCCAATTGAAACTTGGGCGATGAAAATCTTTCCTTATTTGGTAAATTTAGACATTACCACAAATGAAAGAATCAAGTCCATTTTTCCAATATTGCTATCAATGGAATCATATAAACAACCATTTTTCACAAATGCCACTGTACGGATATTTAAAATAAATATAAAATTAAAACCTTTTTTTATTTTATTTTAAACTTTGCGGAAAAAAAACTTATACTTACAGTGCAAATGCATATGAAAAACTTGTTGTTATCTATTCCTAAGCAATATATCATAACTCCTAAGCAACAACTCAAAATTCTGATCACCGAACCATGCGATCGAAATCCATCTTCGCGATCAGAATCAACATATACTTCCTTTAAGTTTCTTCACTTTTCTTTGATTCTTAAAACAACAACATGTGACCCATTCACATCATGTAATGAGAATCTCAGAATAGAAACTTAACAGAGTTAGATAGTGGACTTCACCGGAAGTAGAATCAAACATCTAGACTTGATCAACCCTATGATCCTTCAGGTAAATAGCCAGTTTTGTAACCAATGCCCCTTCCTTTGGCAATATAAACATATGGACTCTATGGAAATGGTACACGGGACTATCACAGACTTAATCTTTCTCTTTACCATTTGGTCAATTGAGTTGACTATGGCCGATCCCTTTCCATTGGGAAGAGAAAGCTTTTTTCTGGATATCCAATGTTACCATTGTCAATGTCCATTTAAGGTTTGAGAAGTTGATATTCTTAATCAAACTTGCTTTACTAGTCCTCCAAATCATTGCTAATTCAGCAGCACCAAGCAAATAGATAAGATCATTTAAGGGTCATGTCATAGTCTGTTTCATAGTAGTCCCAAAGGAACTCACTATGTGACTTAGAAAGTGATTGAATATCCAACGTTCTTAAGACTTTGACACCCAACTCTCTCGGATTGTCAATATGTGGCTTCATCTCCAAGATGCGATCACACATAGACCTTGCTTGCCAATAGGGCTTGAGTGACCTTGAACTTGTGGGTTAGGGAGAATAATTGGAGGAGGTGGAGGAAGTGAAGTCCCAAGAGATTTGGGAAGATCATAGATGTCTGAACTAGACATCTTTTGGGAGATATTCAAGATAGTTGATTTAAAGTCCTTAATATAACACCCAATATGAAATATTAAGTTTAGGACCCAACACAATATTTTATAACTTGGAAGAGGGATGCCGTAATCCAAGCTATAAAATATTTGAAGGTAGGCGAATGACGATTCGCCAATTTCCACCATGAAAAACGAAATAGAAATATTAGGTTTTAATTGGATTTGAAACTCCTAGATCTTTTGAGATTCATTGAACTTTTCAATGGCATGTTTCAATCTCGATTGTGCCCTCTCTAGTTTTGTGACTGGGATGCCGAGGATCACAAAACAATGTGTGAATAACCATGCAAATATACTTGGTACCCTTAATATTTACCCCTTAATCGATGTGCCGGTTAACCACAGGCGCTCCACCGATACTATGATAAACATTAAGTTACCCTTTGCCTACCTTGTTAAATCTAGGTTAGTGTGCCGGTTAACCACACACGCTCCACTAACGACTTAAGCAAGGTGCAAAGTGTAATTTCATAGGTTAGCACCAAATTCACATTTTCCTAAGTAACTAAGATTGGGAATTTATAAAAGGTTTAGTTACTTAGTATTTATCATTAATACTTTTAATAAAGGGAGAATTATAGTCCTTGTCCTACCCGTTCGGCTAACGACCCTCCAACAGTTAAGGAAGCGGTGGGTGAGAGTGGATACCCATTAAACTGCCATTTTATAGGCAGTAACCTTATACCCCCTTATAGACCGGCTTCGTGAATGAGGCCTACTAACAGTAAGACTGACTTGCTCTTATACATATAAATATTATTAACTTATAATACTATAAAGTATAAGGGTTGAATTTTAACTTTTTAAAATTCTAAGGGCTTAACTTGGAATTAAAGTATTCATAAGGGAAAACTTTTCAAATTCCAAAACTTGAGGGCATGTTTTGAAACTATTCAAAACTATTCAATTCCATAACTTATGTGTTTAAAGTAGTTTTAATACAAAAAAAACTCTTCAAGTTCCATAACTTGAGGACAAGTTATGGAAGACTTTAAACTATTAAAAGAATGTAACTTTCCCTTTATTCATAACTTATGAAATATTTATGAGTTTTATGATTCTTAAATGTGACTTTTCATGTAACCTGAGGACAAGTTACAAAAACACATTTTAGAATCAACTCTTAGATTAAAATGGATTGAAAACAACAATTTCACATAACTTTTCTATTAATCTAAGCAACTCATAAGAACAAGATAATTCAATCAAACTTTTTCATGTAATTAGACTAACCATTAAACTAATACAAAACATGAATCTATTGACAATTATCTTTGAAATTGGATTAGAACGAACATTACCACATCAAAAACAGGTTTATAGGTTCAAAAACAGCTTAGGGTAATGATTCTAGTTCAATTCCAGCCTTAAAAGTCGAAAATATGCTGTCAGGGGGTCCTACTCGTCGAGTGTATGAACCTACTCGACGAGTAGGATGAGTTTCCTCATGGACTCGGCGAGTCCATCAGTGGACTCGGCGAGTCCATCAGTGGACTCGGCGAGTCCAGTGCCCAGACAGCCCAAAAATCGATTTTTTCATCATTTTTCAGCACTTTGCATCAAGTATAATTGAAAACAAATCTAGGCTCTGATACCACTGTTGGGTTTTGAGCATTCTAACACTCCTAAGTATACATGCAACCCTAAATACCTTGGATCTGTGTTTTCTCTATTATACATGCAAATATGAATATTCCAAGGTATTACCCTATCTAGCATACAATCTTTGATACTTGGGTAATAAAACAAGTTTAAAGACATACCTTTTTATGTAGCTTGATTCCTTGATGCTTAAGAGCCGAGTGCCCCAAGTGTGACACCTCAAATGGTTCACACAACATCAAATACACTTAGAATAACTTATAGAGAAATGAACCACTTCATGAAATCGGCTAGCCCACACCATACACACATAGTCACCGATTTTGTCGAAAATAAGATGCTTATATAGTTTGTCACAATTAGGGTTACACCATGTAAACCCTAATTGTCATGGTCTTTCATTTCCATGATCCATGGGTACAAAAACACCATGGAGCATCCTATGGGTTTTAGCCCAACTTGACCATGCCAATCGGGTCAAGTTCATACCAAATATAGTTATGGACTTAGACACTAATCCAACAATGTCTCACGTCGTGACTACAGTCTGAAGCCAAAAACGAAGGTTTTAAGTCCTTAATCCATTAACCCTTCAAACCCAACTCTTCCAGAAGCTTAAAGGGACCGTAAAAGGTCCATAAAAATGTTTACTTTATGGACCTGCAAGCATCATGCATGTCCCCAATCCATTCCTGGTCCAAAGTAGAAATATGGCACCAAAATCTCATGTAAGAGTCTAATACTTCACCAACTTCCAGATCTGGACAATATGATGCTCAAGGAATCCTTAGAATCCATAAAGTTGCTAACTTTACAGATCTACTTCACTCAAGCTTGTTTAAACATGAAGGAAAGGGACAAAAACCTAGATATGTCCATAATATGCAATAAAGTATAAGCCTTTGTCACTTATAAAGGTCTAATAGGAATAAGAGATGATGATGTTGATGCTCCTTTGCAAACTCCACCACTAGAATATTTCTTTTCTCCTTCTTCTCTTCTTATTCAAGCTATAAAAGGCACCAGAAATGGATAAAAATCTCAAAGAAGGTTGTGATTAGGGTTTCTGGAGGCTAGAGAGTCAGGGAGGATGAGGATGGGTACCCCTAGCCCTCTCATTCCATTAAATACTTGAAAAATTAGGGTTTTGGTCATCATAAAGTTCTCACGTCATGATCAACGAAGGCTCACATCGTGAGACTCAAGAAATGCGAGTTAACAAGTGAACCCTAACTCACGGTGTGAAAGGGCATAGCTCACGTCGTGACTTCTTCCAAAAGTCTAAAAATGCTTGAAATTAAGTACCTCAAAGATCTAAATGTTACAACTCTCCCCCACTTGAATCAGACTTTGTCCTTAAAGTCCCATGCCTCGAACAATTCAGGGTAATGCTCCTTCACCTCGACCTTAGGTTCCCAATTCCATTCGGACCCTTCCGATGCTGCCATTACACTTTCACTAGATTAGCCTCCTTGTTGCGCAAGGTCTTCGTCTTCCTGTCAAGAATCACAATCATTCTTTCCACATAGTTCATGCGCTCATCAACCATAATGTTATCTAGGGGAACCACTGCAGAGTCGTCGGCCAAACACATCTGTAACTGAGAGAAATGGAAATTCTTATGGATTTGATTGAGCTCATCAGGTAAATCCAGTTAGTATGCAACCTTTCCCACCTAGACAATAATCCTAAAAGGCCCAATAAACCAGGGTCCCAACTTGACCCGCTTTCGGAATCGGATGACACATTTCCATGATGACACCTTCAAAAGCACCATATCTCCAACATGGAACTCGAGGTTCGATCGACGCCGGGCAGCATAGCTTTTCTAGAGAATTTACGCGGTTCGCAGCCAATTGCGCACTTGCTGTATCATATCAGTAGTTTGGAGTACTATTTCAGTACTCCCCATAACTCGATGCCCGAC
The DNA here is from genome assembly GCF_052849685.1 of Lactuca virosa. Lineage (NCBI taxonomy): Eukaryota > Viridiplantae > Streptophyta > Magnoliopsida > Asterales > Asteraceae > Lactuca > Lactuca virosa. The sequence goes on from NC_136434.1 coordinate 288,371,597, forward strand.
CTCGCCCCAATAAACCGGGGTCCGACACCTCCTCCCATAAAGCATATTGAAGGGTGGTCGATCGATACTAGCATGGTAGCTGTTGTTGTAGGAGAATTCGAACGTATGAATCATTCGCTCACTATGTCCATCGGTCTGGGGTGGTATGATGTACCGAAATGCAGATGAGTACCCAACTCTTCATGCAATTTACTCTAGAACCTAGAGGTGAAGCGAACATCTCGATCTGAAATCACCGAAACAGGCACTCTGTGCCGAACCACCACCTCCCTGATGTAGATGTCAACAAATTTCTCGGTGGAAATGCTCTCGACATTACGTTTGAAATGAGTACTCTTGGTCAATCTATCCACGATGACCCAAATAGAATCAAACCCGGGTGTCGTCCTCGACAACTTCATGATAAAATTCATGGTGATCTCTTTCTATTTTCACATGGGAATGGATAACGGTTGCATCTTGCTGTGGGGTCTCTAATGTTCGACCTTGACTTTCCGGTAAGTCAAACAACGTTCTACAAACCATGCTACCTCCCTTTTCATACATGGCCACCAATAATCCATCCTCAAATCTCTATACATCTTCGTGGCTCCTGGATGTATTGAAAACTTTGACTTATGAGCCTCTTCCAATAATGTATGCCTAACCCCGCCAGCAACTGGAACCCAAACTCTACCACACTAAGTCAATAGTCCGTGACTATCCCTGACAAATAATGGAGTCAAACCCCTGATTTATTCCGTCTTCCTATTTTCCTTCTTCAAACCTTCCACCCGAGCCTTCTTGATCATATCTAAAAGGGGAGAAAGAATAACCATTCTCAAACACAGATCCCTAATGGGTGCACTTACGGCCTTGTGACTCAAGGCATCGGCCACAACATTGGGCTTCCCAGGGTGATATAAAATCTCGCAATCTTAATCCTTCACCACATCCAACCACCTCCGTTGTCTCATGTTCAGATGCGGATGATCCATCAGGTATCTCGAGCTCTTGTTGTCTGTGTAAGTAGTGCACCTAATCCTGTACTAGTAATGTCTCCAAATATTGAGGGCGAAAACTGCAGCCCCCAACTCCAAATCATGTGTAGGATAATTCACCTCATGAGGCTTCAGCAGCCTCAAAGCATAAGCAATTGTCTGACCTCTCTGTATAAGTACAACTCCCAATCCTGATATAGATGTATCACAATAAACCAAAAAATCATCCATACCCTTAGAAAGAGTGAGAATCAGGGCCTCACATAATTTGTGTCTCAGTGTCTCAAAGGATGCCTGCTGATCGATCCCCCTTCGGAAAGTGACATTATTCTTCATCAAACGGGGAAGTGGCACCACAATCTTGGAGAAATCCTAGATAAACATTTGATAATACCCATTCAGAACAAAAAAAACTCTGAATCTAAGATGGCGTCCTCAGAATCTCCCACCTCATCACCGCTTTAATCTTGGCCGGATCGACCAAGATACACTTCTGGTTGACGATGTGCCCCAAGAATTGCACCTCGTGCAACAAGAACTCACATTTGGAGAATTTGGCATACAACCTCTCCCTCCCCAGGGTCTCCAAAACCCCTCGTAAGTGCTCCTCATGCTGCTCCTTGGTCTTGGAGTAGACCAGAATGTCATTGATAAACACGATCATAGACCGATCCAACATCGGTATGCATACTCGATTCATGAGATCCATGAACGCTGGTGGTGCATTGGTGATCCCGAATTGAATCAACACAAATTCGTAATGACCATAACAAGTTCTGAAGGTCGTGTTCTGCACATCCTCATCGCGGACCCTCATTTAGTGGTAACATGACCAAAAATCAATATAGGAGAACCAAGATGCACCCTGAAGCTGGTCAAATAAATCGTCGATCTTCGGAAGTGGGTAACGGTTCTTCACTGTTAACTTATTCAACTCCTTGTAGTTAATGGACATCCTATGTGAACCGTCCTTCTTTTTCACAAACAGGATCGATGCTCCGCATGGGGAACTACTTGGTCTGATAAACCCCTTTTCTAGCAGCCGATGCAGCTGCGTAGACAACTCCAGCATCTCCGGAGGTGCCAAGAGATACAAAGCTTTGGCTATCAGAGCTGTACCGGGAATCAAATCAATACAAAACTCAATCTGCCTCTCAGGAGGCACTCCAGGTAAATCCTCGGGAAACACATCGGGGAAATGCCGAACGATGGGCACCTCACTCAACGTCGTTGTGCCCCCAACCAGAGTATCTGCCATATAAACCAAAACCCATAACAATCCTGGTAAAGATATCTTCTAGCCCTTGTAGCTGAACAGAGGGCCGGTTCACGTGGAGTTCCCTCGGTAATGAATAACCAATTCTCCCCTACTTGGGGTTCGAACTCTCACTACTTGGTGCTCACAGTCAATGATGTCCTCGTTGGGACCCAACCAATGCATCCCTATGATAACCTTCAACCCTCGTAGAGGAATCGGAACCAAGTCAATATAATATCTCTCACTGAAAAGGTTCAGAACACACCCTTGATGAGCCCTCGAAGCACCTACTGAATGATCATCAATAATCTCTACCTCCAATGGATAATCTAGAATCCCGGGAGCATCACTAAACTTCTTGATAAGGGCAAGAGACACAAAAGATCGGGTAGCACCCAAATCTAACAGAACATGGAAGTCATACTATTGACTAAGAAAGTCCCTAAACATGATAAGATAAAACATAAGCATAAATAAGGAAAGCAGTAAAAGATATGACAAGGATACATACTGGTAACCACATCTCGTGCTGCTTGAGCCTAATTGGTAGTCAACTGAAACACCCTACTCTTCACCACAGGTGCCCCCGCCTTGCCCTGGCGGCCATCAGTAATTCTCAAGGTGGCTGGTGCAGGCGCCGCCATAGCTCCTCCTGAAAATCTAGGGCACTCGACCGTCTTGTGGGCCATCTATGTAACATCCATAAAAATCAAGCCAAATTTAAACTTTAAAAAAACATTTCAAAATCATTAATCATTACAAAACTTGTTTTCAAAATGTATAATGTCAGAGTATCCCAGAAACATAAACATAAATATGAGGAGCTGTACGATCACTCTTTTGCCTTCCGACGATCACCTGATGTACCTGAAACAATAAACTGAAACTGTAAGCCCGAGGCTTAGTGAGTTCCCCAAAATACCGATACACTGCACATAACACATATACAAATAACAACATGTACTGGGTCCACAGCTTTACAGACTGGATTACCTCTGGGCCCACAATGTGAGTCTGGATTGCCTTCCGGGCCCACAACTCACATCTGGATTGCCACCGAGCCCACAGTACGAGTCTGGTATGCCCCACCTGGCCCTCAGCTCGTATCTGGAATGCTCCCGAGCCCACAATACGAGTCTGGCATGCCCCACCTGGCTCTCAACTCGTATCTAGAATGCTCCCAGGTTTGTTGGTTACCGCACGAAGCAGCATCACCTCAACCCACCCCACATAATATGTCGACATATAACACAACTAATGCGCATACAAGTAATCACATGATAATACAGGTAGTCCTACAGATCTACCTAACTGGCATAACAACTAGCATGCAACACTAACTCATACTCAACATACTACCAACTGCTAGGATATCATATCCAATGGGCCGGCCTTGGTGCCTTAGACCCCTTAGTATAATGAGGTAACTCACCTCGCAAGTAGTGCTGAAGTACCGAAACCTCTGATCGCTGTCTCACCGGAAATCCCGAACTATCACATAATAAATACCAAGTCAATACACAACATAACAGTCTTGACTAAGGGTCCACACAATCCATCATGTCCATTCTCTTTATTGGGCCAAGGCCCAATGCCAAGTCCATAACCTTGGAAGTCCTTATGCAAAGCCCATTATTGGCCCAATTTACCAAATTGGGCCCAACTCCCTAATTGGGCCTAATTCCAAGATCCATTATCAAAACGTGGCCTAAAACATCATATTCATAAAGTCCAGCAAAGGCCTACTTCCAACTAGTCCATAAAAAGCCCAAAACCCGAAGCTCAAATGTCAAAAGCCCAACAGAGGACGTACGCGGGGCGTACTCCTTTGGTACGCTGGGCGTACTCGTTCTGATGTTGACCCCCATCGGGGTGGTTGACCCAGTACGCTGGGCGTAATGGATTTACGCTGGGCGTACGTAGTGTTTTGCCAAAATCTTAATAAGTGCTTAATGGCTTAAGCACTTAAGCCCAAACTTCAGATCCAGTGACCAAATGTGCCTAGGTCCCATAAAGTCATGAACTTTATCACTTTGGACGTCCATAAAGCTCTTAATACTTGGTCTTAATCCATTAAGACCTTCCTACTCCATGCATGGGACATCTTAAGCCATTGAGACCTTATTTTTATCACTCAAAACTCCTTCAAGAGTATAGAAGGACAGTTCATTACGTACAAATCACATCATGCACCATCTTGGGACTTTTTGGGACAAGAAATGGTTCTTTAAAGCAAAAATGGCAAGATCTATACATATATGCATAAAGTTTGAAGCTTTTTACCTTCTGGAGCTTCTAGGGCACAAACCAACTTCAGATCTACAAGCTTGATCTTCTTCTCCAACTCCTTGATGCACCACCTTCTTCTTAAAAGACTCAAAAAACACTCAATAAGCTCACACACTCAAGGAAATGGCTAGGGTTGGGGAAAACGACTCTAAGCAGTGGAGGCTGAGGTAAGGGAGGGTTAGGTGCTCATAATGTTGCTTATATAGTCCTCAAACCCTAAATATTAGGGTTTCATCCTGATATAAGTACGCCCAGCATACACAAGTGTACGCCTAGCGAACTAAGGCAGACCTTAGTACGCTTAGCATACTCTTATGTACGCTCATCGTACTCCTTCTTGACCCAAGGTTGCAACCTTGGCCCTTATACTTAGCTTGGCTCTACACTTTCAACCCCAAGGACTACAAACAACAAAGTATTAATAGAAGAGGGTTTGGAAAATACTTGTAAAATCTCGGGATGTTACAATCTGGTTGCAATGGAAGCAAATCAGACCTGATGTTTGGGGTCAATCCCTGCTCATGTGACCAGTCTTGCCGCACCTGTAGCAGCCCAAACCACTAACCCGACACGCCCCACTGTGCGGCTTGCCGCACTTACCAAAACGGCTCCGGGACTGCTGTCGTCTAGGATACAAATTAGAAACCTTGGGCCTTTTCGCCTGGCTCACTGCTGTTTGCACTTGCTCTGTCTTGCGTTTCGTCCGAAGCTCTAGCTTAATCTTCCGTTCCCTGGCTCTAGCAATCATGTCATTCGGGGTCTTTGATGAATCAATTAATCGAGTATAAAATGAATCAGAGTATAAAATGAAGTAAGAATGCGAGATTGAACAACGGATGTAAATATGATCTTGTTTCAGCTCTATTACGCTTTCGAATGTTTACGGAGTACAAAGACAGGTCTGTAAAAACTCTTATCTAACTCTAGTAAATATCCCTATTTATAGGGAACAGAAAGCATACAACAAATATACTAAGGCCTAGACACTTAAGCTTCGAATAAAAGCGCCTTAGTAAAATAGATTACAAAACATTTGAAGAGTGCAAAATACATTTCGACTAATTACAACATTTCGACCCTTACAATCTCCCCCTTTGTAATCATAGTCGAACTTCTTAATTTGTAAGAAGCTGGATGGAATACAACATCACTCTTCGAATTTCCGTGTACCAGGAAATTATCTTCTTTAGCTCTTTCTTATCTCCTTCATTGTTCTTACAATGATTCATACGAACAATTAAGTTCGTATATTGAGACGTTGAATATCTCTCCACTTCGCATGCCTGGAATAAGAAACGTTTTGCTTTTCCAGCCTTGTCTTTTCCTGCGAATACTAACCCAAAAGGCTTCAAGCAGATTTCACCATCAGCATACTTTTTCAATTCTGCTTGAGTCTTCGTAGGTGCCATTGGAGCTTTTATTTCCATACCTTTAGCTGTAGCTAACTCCACATCAGTTAGAGCCAAGCACTCATAATAATTTTCGATGAAAATCTTGATGTGAGCAACCCCAAGCTTAAATTCATCAGGTTCAGTGTTTTGAAGATATGAAAATGATTTGTCTTTCATAATCAATGCAACTTGTATAAGATCATACAAGTTCATTAATGGAAAATCTGCAATTGTAAATTCGCAGATACTTCCATTTGCCCTGGCAACCACATACTTGATATTTTGGACTGTGTTTTCGAACACCACATCCTTTTTCATACTTATAACTTTCTTGATCTTCACCAAAGACCAAACTTCCTCAGGGGCTTTTGCAAAAACAGCATGAAATCTAATTTTCATGTGAGTACCATCATCCTTTTCTTTGAAATTTCCTTCTGCTTTAAATTGTGGCATGATGAACATCATTTCATTCATTGGAAAGTCAAGCTGACTTGTATGAGTATTCGTAACCATATAACTCTTCTTTGGTTTCTTCTCGAATGAATACATATGATTATATGCAACCTTGGCTTCAATTGTTTCATAATTGTAGTGTTTGGACGGATCACCTTTGTCCATACCCTTAGGATCACTCGCACGTTGAGTCATTATGCTTTGAATCAACCTTAGCTTTTCAATTTCAGCTTTCTTTTCTTCTTTCGACTTTTCCACAACTATCGTTTTCCCTTTATCTTTCAAAGATGAATTATCTATTACCTCTTTTGTTTTCGAACCACTCCCACCAGTATCAGCAAATTTACCAATCACAATTCCTTTCGAAATTGGTCTTGTAATTGGCATAGTTGTTACAACTGTTGAAGTAACCGGGCTAGCAGATGCAACAATTGGCTTCGTTGATGGGATCTTCGAAGAGAACACCTTTCCCACAACCTTCGCATCTTCACCACCAGCCTTCGTATCTTCAACTTTTCTTTCTCCCCCTTGCACCCCTGTAAAAACAGGTGGGACATCTGTTGTTGGTAGAAGGCTTGATATACGAGAAAGAGGGGCCAGTTGCTTGTGTAGAATAGCTTCGAATTAGGTGAACTTCTGAGATAAGAATTCTGGAGTAATCAGAGAAGACGAAACTGGCTTGACAAATAGATGTTTTAACTCCTTCAGCAATGTAAGCACTTCGAAAAAGTTGTTACTTTCCATTGTAGAAAGTTGAGTAAGTTGAGGACTCATGCTTTCGTATAATTTGACAAATTTAGTGACAGCATCACAAATAATGTCAATCTTCTGACTCAGAGACGCAAAATCCTGTTGGACACTAGCAATCTCCTTTTGCATATCTTCGCGAAGTTCACGAATCTGCAAATTAACATCCTCCCTGACTTTCTTAACATCTTTAACAAAGAGAACATGTCGTTCCTTTGCAACTGTCTTCAATTCTTTTAAATCGCCAACAAACTGTGAATTTTGAGAATTTATTCGTAGCTCATTGTTTTGATCAATATGATCAACCTTCTCCAAAATTCTTGACTCCGAGTCTCTAACCATCCCAGAGACTTTACCCACTATCTTGGCTTCGAACATTTGCAACATAGTATCAACTTCCAAACTTGAGACTGACGAACCACCCCCCAGATCAGCTTGAGATTGAAGTATGGAATTCAACTTCATATTCAAAATTTTAAACTGTTTCATCGTCATCGGCATATGATCTAGAAAATCTTCTTCTTCGTCATCAAACTTTAATTCATCAAACATGCCTCCAAAACCTTCATTGCCAGTGTCAGTTTCCATAAGAACAGTTTCTTGAACAGGTGAATTAAGTTTGGGTGTATCAGTGGATTGAGAAGAAAAAATGGAAGTAAAGGGTTGATTGATGATATTTTCGAATGTAGGTGAATCAGTGGTTGAAGTAATCTGAGTGATTGTTGGAGGTAAAGAAACAATATTTTCGAAGGCTATAGAAGAAAGATGACCTTGATCTTCTTTCTTCGAATTTCCTTCACCCATATTGACATTTGCATCCGTATCAGATATGTTTGCAGGGATGCCTGAAGTTCGTACCTCCTCAGAAACTGATTTGGCAACCGAATCTTCGGGTGGTATGATGATTGTCTGCGCATGAGTTGAACTTTCTTTGTGAAGAGTTACTTCTGGTGTTTCAGGAATTCGTTCATCATCATCTTCTATAGACTCAGTGGAAAGCATAAGCTTTCATGTCTTCTTCTTCTTCTTCTTTGACAGATGTTTGGCCATATCCTCAGCCCTTCGTTTCTTTGATAATGGAGAAACAGGTGCTGACATTTCACGAATTAAAACACCTTGATGAGTAACTTGAGGCTTTCAGACCACTTTATGTGTTGGAGACTTGCTTTTATGTGTAGACTTCATTTTGATTCTTCAAAACATACCGGTCTTCGAAGGAATGACCACTTGCTCTAGAGTATCTTCAACAACAGGCTCAATCAATTTTGTCTCAGCAACAGACACTTCAACTGTAATAGGCTTCTGCTTTGGAGATTTCTTAGATTTCAGTTCGGTGACTTTGATTTCCGAAGAACTAGTTTCATTCTTCTTCAACCTCTTGGATTTCTTATCTTCCCTTTACAATAATATCCCAGTTTCTACAGCAGAATCAATAGTTTTCAAATAAGCCACCAAGACAGAATTCGAAGGATCAACTCGTTTTAGCATAACATCAGGAATACGAGCCACAAAGGGAAAATCTTCAACATTATCCGTGACATCCTTCGGAGTATGAAAGATCTGGAAAACAACTTTTTCTTCATCACTGGGTACCAAAATCCCCTCCTTGTTGTAAAAATATTATAGAATCAAGCTCCAGTACCTCGCACATGAAATACCATGAAGAGCATCCGTATGTTCTACACTCTTTTGAAATTCCTTCGATAACTGTGTAGAATAATCCACTTGAAGATCATAGTATAGCCCAACAACCATGACATATACCTCCATTCGTCGTTTATCGAGACCAACAGTTCTACCAGTTAAACACCTCAGAAAAATACCAAATAGAAAATTCCAGATACTAGGAAGACCAGATTTCTTAAAATCATTGATCTTAGTTAGTTGTGGTTGATAACCCATCTCATTGAACATATGAACAATTTGAGGGAATGTGAAATCAACATATGGTGGTGAATTTGGAATTTCAAGAATTTGGCAAAAGAGTTTCTTGGACAATCTAACCTTTTTGTCATTAACCAGATTAAAAGTAATGGCATCAAAAGCTTTGTTGTATGTAGCCGTTGATCCTGCTTGAGAAAGCCATGACATCGGAACTGAAAACAAACTGAACATAGCCTTTGACATAACAGAACTCTTTAAAGCAACAATTAACATCTTCAATTCTTCAGGGTATTGAGAAACATCGGCATCCAATTGATAGTTAGTCCCTTGAATCTTCATAATCGGTAATGAAGTCACATCTTCAGTGGTGTGAGAAGGATCAGCATCGACATGAACAGAAGTCGCCATTGTTAGAGTTTGAAAGCTTTGAAGATGAGAGAGAATTGGGAATTTTTTACTTTGAACGTGTAAATTGATAAGAGACCTTGGAATCCCCTTTTATATGTAACCCTAGAATTTGAATTTGAAGCGGGATGTGCAATTAATGATATCCGACGTGGCACCTTAAAAGTCGCATCAGTCTGCCAAAAAATGTCCAGGTGTCAAAAAGTAACTGTCACATCTTCTTGAAACAAGGAAACGTCTCCTCCCACAGTCTGTTCGTGTCTCGTCAAGGAATAGTAACCGTCAGCATCCTTCGGATGGAGGAAAGGCTCTTTCACTTTTGGGATGAAAAGCGAAGTCATATGCCAGATGTTTGAAATCATCAGCCTGAGTTGGTATTACTCAGAACCTCAAGGATTTCGTGAGTGCAGTGTTCCAAAAAAAATTTAGACGAGAATCAATAATAAGAAAAATTTGAGATACTGTGATGTCAAATTATCAATTTGACACGAAGCCTGATATAACCCCAGGCAAAGATTGCTTCGTTAATCACCAAGAGAGATGATCAACAGCTTGTGTGTGTTCCCGTGAAATACAATCGAATACTTGAAGAGAAGTATCGAAGGGCTTCTTTATAAGGTTTCATGGGTAGCTATAAAAATTTCGTTACATATCATCCTAAACATAAGGTGATAAATTGTAACAGAAATTACTTGTTTGACCAGTGTAGTCAGTGACAAGTTTGCTTTGAAAAATTCTAAGTGACATTGGATTTCGAATGAAACTCACACGAAAATCATATTCATGGAAAAAATTTGTGCTGGATCTTGTTGGGTAACAAACATTATGGGCTTCGAATGTTTGATCAAGACCACTCATATGAAATGAATATGATTTGGAGTTTTGAATTTGTGTACTGAAACAAAGGTTTCGTGAAAATCTGGAACATAGTTCCCCGTTAATTCCTTAAAGGTTTAGAATATTGGGTTTCACTTTCATCACGGTCTCATGATGTCAGATCATGAACACATATTTTTGATATGTCTAAGTCTCGATTGGTGTGATCAGAGACCTCTCGGACATATGTCTTCGTGTGTGATCGTGTAAGAACTTTTTGGATGAAAAAGATGGATGAAAGACACGAAATGTACCTTTGTTATATTTGGACAAAACAGTAAACTCTTAACTCATTGTGAGAAGAGTCAGGTAGCTCAGGAGACTAATGTGAATACAAGCCTGATTGGGAAGAAATTTTCGTATGAAATATTTCATTATGGCTTTCGTACACACATATTGAGTCATTGGAGGCTTTGGACAACATGCAGCAGCATGCTTCTAGGGACAACTTAACTAGTTCAAAATATTCAAACATTTAAAGATTCGTAAGATAAATTTACCTGACCCTAGTACTTCAGACATTATCCACTGTTTATCATCATGAATATCTGCAACAAAGTACTAAAAAGAAATAAGAAACAAAATATTTTTGTTGTTTTGATTTTTCGAAAATAAAGAACGAAATAAAGATAAAATCTTTTTGATGTTTTTGATTTTTCGAAAATTAAGACAAAATAAACGAAAATATTTGTGAAATTTAGAAATTTTCGAAAATAAAATGACAAAACAACAAAAAATCTTTTGGTATTTTTAATTTTTCGAAAATTAACTGACAAAACAAACGAAAATCTTTTTGGATTTTTAATTTTTCGAAAATTAAAAAACAAACTAAAATCTTTTTGGATTTTTAATTTTTCGAAAATTAACTGACAAAACAAACGAAAATCTTTTTGGATTTTTAATTTTTCGAAAATTAACTGACAAAACAAAGGAAAATCTTTTTGGATTTTTAATTTTTCGAAAATAAAATGACAAACGAAATGTACTTGTTGCAAAAACACGAAATTTTATCAACACTTGAAAAATGACGAATCTACGAATTCGAAGGGGTCGAAATGTTGACTATGAACAGTAACCTCTGAACGCTGAATGACTTTGCTTTGTCTTTTATTCAGCGCCTCTGAATCATTCGTGGTCAACCATCATTCTCCTCTTTCGCATGGAACAGAATTTCCATCGATCATTCCAAATCCTTCTAAAATTTTTACAAAGGATTTTTCATCTAAAGGTTTCGTGAAAATATCAGCTAACTGATCAGTTGTTTTCACGAAATGCACTTCAATATTTCCATCCTCCACGTGATCCTTGATGAAATGATAACGAAGAGCTATATGTTTAGTCTTCGAATGCTGCACAGGATTATGACAAATTCTTATTGCACTTTGAGAATCACAATATAATGGAATCTTTTTCATATTAATTGCATAATCATGCAATTGACTTTGGATCCATATAATTTGTGATGTGTAAGCAGCAGCAGCCACATATTCTACTTCAGCTGTTGAAATTGATACACATGTTTGCTTTTTCGACTGCCAGCTCACCAATTTGCCATCGAGAAATTGACATCCACCACTTGTGTTTTTTCTATCAAGATTACAACCACCCAAGTCTGCATCCGAATAAGCTTGTACAAAGAACCCAGTTTTCGAAGGATACCACAATCCTAACGAAATTGTTCCTTTAAGATAACGAAAGATATTCTTCACAGCAGTGAGATGTGGTTCTCGTGGATTTGACTGATACCTAGCACAATTACACATAGAGAACATGATATCAGGTCTACTTGCTGTAAGATAAAGTAATGAACCAATCATGCTCCTGTAAAGAGTTAGGTCAACTGCAGGTTTATCTAACGAAGGTGTCAACTTTATGCCAGTTGCCATAGGAACTCGTAACTTTGTGCTATTCGTCAATCCAAACTTTTCTAGCAGATTCTTCGTATATTTTTCTTGATTAATAAAAATTCCTTCTCTGCTTTGACGAATATTCAGTCCAAGAAAATTATTGATTTTTCCCATCATGCTCATTTTGAACTTACTTTTCATCAGATCTTCGAATTCTCTAGACAAGGCAGGGTCAGTTGAGCCAAAAATAATATCATCAACATAAATTTGAACAAGCATTAGATGATTCCCAACCTTCTTTCGAAATAATGTGGGGTCAACAGATCCTTGTTTAAATTTAGATTGCTTCAAAAATGAAGTAAGAGTTGCATACCATGCTCGTGGTGCTTGTTTTAAACCACAAACTGCCTTATCTAAAATATAAACATGATCAGGATGTTCTTCGTTAATAAAACCTGGGGGTTGTTCCACGTAAACTGTTTCTTCAAGCTCTCCATTTAAAAATGCACACTTCACGTCCATTTGATAAACATCAAAGTCTTTGTGAGCTGCATAAGCCAGAAATATACGAACAGCCTCGAGTCTTGCGACAGGGGCAAAAGTTTCTTCATAATCGATTCCTTCTTGTTGTGAATATCCTTTAACAACAAGTCTGGCTTTGTTTCGAACGGTATTTCCATCTTTGTCGGTTTTGTTTTTGAAAATCCATTTTAACCCGACAATCGAAACATTTTCAGGTTTAGGAATTAATCTCCAAACCTTGTTTCGTTCAAATTCAAACAATTCAGATTGCATCGGAACAACCCAATCTGAGTGTTCCATTGCAACCTTAACTGTTTTTGGTTCAATTTTAGAGATGAAAACATTGAACATGCAAAATTCTTGATGGGTATTCAATATCTCATTCTTTGCACGAATTTGAGCTCTTGTTAAAACACCCTCTTGTGGATTCCCAATTACTTGATCCTTCGGATGATCTCTTGTCCACTTTTCCATTGGAGGATAAGCTGGATCAAATTCCAAAGGTGCATCTTCGTATAAATCATCATTCTCTGAACTTGCAATCGAACAAACATCATCAAAATCATTATTATTTTCAATGTTTTGTAAATGCTCCCCCTCAACATTATGCTCCCCCTCAACATCAACATTCAATCTCTCATTCTCCCCCTCGAAAGAATGCTCCCCCTCAACTAGAGTGTTCGTATCCAAATGCTCCCCCTCCACTGGATTATTTTGCATACTTTCGCCTATCTCTTGAGAAGTGGATGTTGAATCATCAGTAAACTTCGTTAATTCAGAGAGATGATTATCATCTGCATTAATTTCTGCATCAACAACATGATCTGAAATACCAAAAATTAAATCATAATCAATATTCAAAGTTTGTGAAGGTTCAGATTCATCTTGTATTTCTTTTAGAATATGATGATTTTCAAAATGCGTTTTAGTTTGTTTAATATAGTAATCATCAAATGTAAGATTAAAAGTTTCTTCAACTTTTCGTGTTCTTTTGTTCAACACACGATATGCGACTGAATTATGTGAATATCCCAAGAAAATCCCTTCATCTGCTTTAGCTTGAAATTTTTTAAGATTATCCTTGAGATTCATAATAAAGCACCTGCATCCGAAAACATGGAAAAATTTGACGTTAGGTTTTCGATTGTTGAGAATTTCATATGGAGTGATGTTAAAACGATGGATGAAAAATCTGTTTCGAGTAAAACATGCTGTGGATACTGCTTCAGCCCAAAGGTATTGTGGAAGATTCGCATATGCCAGCATAGTTCTTGCTGCTTCACATAGAGATCTATTTCTTCGTTCAACGACACCATTTTGTTGTGGTGTGTATGGAGATGAAAAATTATGTGAAATCCCTTCGTCCACCAAAAATGAATCAAGAACATTGTTCTTAAATTCAGTTCCATGATAACTCTTAATTTTTCGAACAATCTTCTTCAATTTTGTTTCCATCTTTTTGATAAAGTCAATCATGATTTGTGCAACTTCGGATTTAAGCCTGAGAAAATAAACCCACGTGAATCTTGAAAAGTCATCAACAATTACTAAAATATACGTTTCTTGTTGAGTGTTGAAACTGTTGATGGACCACACAAATCAATATGTAAGAGCTCCAGTGGTGTGACAATTTTCGAATCTATCGTAATCGGATGACCTTGTTTATGTTGCTTGCCAACTTCATAAGCTGCACATAAAGAATCATTATCAAATTTAAGTACAGGTAAACCTCTTACCCGATCTTGTACAACAAGTTTGTCGATGTTTCGAAAGTTGAGATGAGAAAGTCTTTAATGCCAAAGCCAACTTAAGTCTGATGAAGCTTTCGAAAGAAGATATATAGCAGGTTTGCCTACTATTGGATTGATGTCCAAAGTGAACATGTCACCTTTCCTTTTTGATTTAATCAAAACTTCTTTAGTGTTGACATTCGAAATAATGCTTCCTTCTTCATTAAAAAGAACTTGATTGCCAGTGCCCACAACAAGTTGTGAAATACTTATCAAGTTATGTTGAAGACCTTCAACATAAGCAACACGCTTCACTGTGAATTGTCCGTTCGTGATCTTCCCATATCCTTTGACTTGACATTTTTGATTGTTACCAAACTTCACTACTCCAGCATTCTTTAGGCTTCGAAAATCACGTAAATTCTCCTTCTTCCCAGTCATGTGACGAGAGCAACCACTATCAATATACCATTTATTATCATATTGCTCGTCATATAGTACCTACAATTAGTGGAGAATTTTAGGTACCCAAGGCTTTTTGGGTCCTTGGAAATTAGATTTCAATTTCGAATGTAATGAAGAACTTTTAACCCAATCACAAACTTTGGTTTTGAGACTATCAATTAAGTTCACATCATCATTTATAGGAATCGAAACATAAAATTTTGATGGTTTCGGATGTTCACTGACATTACCCTTCGAATTCTGAGTTTGTGATTGAACATTCTTTGCTTTTATTACTGGTTTCCATGCTTTGACTGATATGTTCGAATCCTTAGAAGATGAACTTCCGTTTGATGAAGTATTCACATACTTCTCATAGGCTTCGTGAATTTGCTCCTTTGAAAATGTACTCGACTGATACATTTTTCCTTTGCCTTCAAGCCAATGATCAATGTTCTTCCTTGAAGTTATCCCTTTTTCATGTGAAATTTTCAAAGTTTGTTTCTTCGTATGATTAGGAAAATTTGGCTTTTGAGGAATAAAATCAACTTTTGGATTGGTTAGAAAAGATTGAGCATAAGATGTATCAACAGTCGATTTAAAATGTTGACGTTGAGAGAATATTTGTGTTGGATTTGATTTATTTGAAAATTTCCTTGGAATAGTAATTTTTGAAACTTTCGAAAACTTTGGTTGTTTATTCACTTCAGACCTTGAAGGATTTGATTGTGATGAAGGTTGATTATTTGTTGAAAAAGAGGAATTTTTAGCTTTGAAAACATTTTTGGGTGATTTTGATTCAGACAAATATTTATTTGTTTGAGCGGGATTTTTCTTTTTGTTTGAAAAAGTTGTTGAATCTATTTTTGTCATTTCATCTGACATCTTTTGAGACTCAATAATCTGCCAAAATATTTTCTTCCTAGCTTCTCTTTTTGAAATGTTATTTTCTTTCGAAAATTTGTCAATTTGATCTTTGAATTCCTTGGAGTTTAGTTTGACAACATTTTCATTTTCCATTACAACTGGTTTTGAAATTTCTTTTTCAATTTTTGATTTTTCAACCCATTTCCTTTGTGATTTTTGACGTTGAAAAACGTACAAATTCTTTGTTAGGTTGTTTTCAACTGTGCTTTGATTTGCGAAGAAACCTTCATCAGTTGTTTTCAAATTATCTTCTTCAACTAACTTCTTTAATTCTGGTTTGATATTCTCAACATTTCCAGTAGTTACGAATACTTGATTTGGAAAAATGACATCATCTGTACACTTGAAATTTGGATAAACCACAGTATTCGTTTCAAGATAGTGAGCACCTTGTTCATTCATCATTTTTTTCGAACTTTTGTGTATCACCATACACTTGATCAACCACAATTCGAGGAGTTTCTTCTTCCTTTGAAGATTTCTTTTTCTTCGAAATTTTCTCTTCATTTTCATCATCGCTATCATCAGTTTGACTATCTCTGATGTCCACGAAGTCCAAATCACAAACTTTCGAAGTTGAGGGTTTATCAGTTTCTTTTTCTTAACCATCAAGTCCTTAACTTTTTCTTTCCCTTTAAATGTTGATGCAACATTAACAATAGACAATTGGGAACAATCAACATCCTCAAGATCACTAATTTCACTAATATTGTCAGAATTATCTTCAATATCGGCAAAATTAGATTGAGAATCAGATGTTGAATTCTCAGTCTTTTTCAAAATTTGGATTTGTTCAGATTTAGTCAAAGTATCATTCACTATGTTAACTAATTCATTCGCATCAAGACATTCATCAATTTTGACAATTCCATATTTATATCTATCATCAGGAACTTTGTCAAATTCAGCTATTATCTTTTCACAATCATACGAATATTATCTACCTTAGCTCTTTCGTATGCTAGAAAAGGTAGTAATTTTCTATGTTGCTCTTTACTTATTTCACATGAATGATGTAAATCAGTTAATTTGCCATATAGTCTCTTAGCAGAATTACAGTATATGTTTCTTTGTGCTAGCAAAAGTTTGACTTCATTTGATAAAGTATCCCTATCACACATAATATTCGTTATCTGTAATTCTAAACAATCAACTTTACTTATTTTCATGTCTAATCGCTTTTTGGTCTCTTGTAACTCCATGGACAACCTGTTGGCCTCATTGCTAGCAGACACAACAATTGAATCAAAATAAGTAACAATCTCATCAAAAGATATTAGTTCAGAGTCATAAGCATGTGTAGGAATATTAAAAGATTCGAGAATATTACGTACCTTTGTTGTCATTGGAGATTTGTCTGCTGCCTTGGATACGAAGCATCTTCCTTTCACTTCGAATTCCTCTTCATCTGAGTCCTCCTCCATCTTCGCATACATTGCTCCATGTGTTGGATTCCTCATTTCTTCATCGTCTGATCCGGATGACCAGATTTGATAAGTTCCATCCTCCTCCTGTTCACCCGTTGCGACCAGTGACAAATTCTTAGCTTTCGCACGAACCTCCTCAAGCCTCTCTGCATAATAAGCCTCATCTTTTACTTTATTCTTCCTCTCATCCTTCTTCCGAAGCATACAATCATTCGCAAGATGATTGGCTCCATTGCAATAATGACAATCTATTCCAGCATCACCTTTCAGCTTCTTCTCACTCTTTCCTTCAAACACCTTCGAATCTTTCTTCTCAACTTTCTTTTTCTCCTCAATAACAGCTTTGCTCACAACACTTCCTTTTACCTCAGCAAGCTTAGCCTTCAGATTGAACGACTTTTTGAAAAACTTCTTAAAACGATTATTCGAATAAAATGCTATGGCCTCATCATCCGAATTCATGATGAATCCCTCTTCTTCCTCTGAATCACCATTTTCAGCTTCTTTCTCAGATATCTTGGACACAAGTGCCAATGGACCTCCCATATTCAGCTTTGATTCCTCAACAATTTCATTTACCTCAATTTCGTATGTCTTCAACTGATTGTACAAATCATTGAGAGTTGATGTATCAAAACTTTGCTGATTCTACACCATCATACTCACGCTTCTCCATTCTTTTCGAAGACCCATCACAAAGATGAGATTGAATTCCATTGAAGTCCTGGTAATTCCATTGCGATTACAACGATAGATTAACTCGTTCAGTCGATCATGGTAGACTTCAATTGTTTCACCTTCTTTTTGTCTGAAATCTTTCAGCTCGACCAAACACTGTTTGACTGAATTGATTTTCGTCATCTCACTTCCTTGAAACTTATCTTTCAGATTGTTCCAGATCTCCTTAGCAGTTGTACAACTCCTTACGTAATTGTACACAACTGGAGGTAAAGCTCCTCGCAATTCCCTCATACATCTCGTCTCCAGTTTCTTCAGACGATCAGTTTGATTTTCAAAACCAGAACTTGCAGAAGATGATCCAATTGCTTGAACATTCACTGGAACATTAACATTTCCAGTGATACATGACCATAACTCTTCATCAACACCATTTAGATAATCCTGCATACGATCAGCCCACGGATCATCATATTCAGTGATTAGCATTGGAATTTTGGTCGACGATCCTAACAGATGAGAAAATGAGATCATCGAATTGAGATTGAAGCTCGCCCTTGTTGTACGGAAGATGATTTTGTAAATTTTGAAGAAAATTTGGAGATTTGAAAACAATAAGAACACTTGATTCAACAATTCAAATGCAGAATCGAATCACAAACTAAAATCTAGACAAATTTTTCACTATCAAAAAGTGCGGAAAATTTTGAATCAAAAAGTTGATTCAAAAACTTTTTGAATAGGTGAAAATCAGATCACAGATGTGATTCCTGCTCTGATACCAATTGATGAATCAATTAATCGAGTATAAAATGAATCAGAGTATAAAATGAAGTAAGAATGCGATATTGAACAACGGATGTAAATATGATCTTGTTTCAGCTCTATTACGCTTTCGAATGTTTACAGAGTACAAAGACAGGTCTGTAAAAACTCTTATCTAACTCTAGTAAATATCCCTATTTATAGGGAACAGAAAGCGTACAAAAAATATACTAAGGCCTAGACACTTAAGCTTCGAATAAAAGCGCCTTAGTAAAATAGATTACAAAACATTCGAAGAGTGCAAAATACACTTCGACTAATTACAACATTTCGACCCTCACAGTCTTGCACTCCGAAAAGCTCACAAACTACATGATATCATCCCTTAACATTTCATGGTATCTCGTCTTCTTCACCTCCTCATTTGCAGCATACTGCGAAACCAACAAAGCCCTCTCACAGAACTTGGCGGTGATCTCCGCCACCGTCTCAGTAGTCTAGAAAAGGTCCTAAAACTCCCTTTCTAGCTGTTTCACCTCAATCGACAATGCTAACTCCTCGTGAAATCTCATAACAAACTCCTCCCAAGTCATGGCCACCACCGCCTCAGATCCCAATGCACGACCGACCTCCTCTTACGAGTCACAGGCTCGGTCTCTCAAAAGGCAGGTGGCAAACCCCACCTTAGCCCCCTCAGGACAGAAGATCGTTCGCTGAGCATTCTTCATGTTAGTGATCCATCGGCGGCTGGCAATGGGGTCCTTAGCCCCAAAAAACTGCGGAGCTCCACATTCCTTTAACTCCTGGAACGAGGGGGTCTGTGGTCCTAACTATCCCATAGCGATCTCTTCCTGAAGGGCCCTAAGTCGCTCATCCAAAAGCTCCATCATCCCCTCCTTGATGGTACCGAAAATCACAGGGATGGCCTCCATGATACCGCAAGTGATTTCTGATGTGATAAACTCGCGCAATTGCTCATCCATTGGTTCGACACTAGCGCCAGAACCAGATTCAGAAGCTCCTCCTCGAGTGGTCACAATAATCAACTGAAATACAAACATACAAATGATCAACATAATCTCGAGGGGACTTCCATTCTATAGGCCCCTTAGAATTTCCAAGACTGTCCTTAACTCGAGTACAAATCTTGTGCTTTCAGTAGTACGAGCCTAATACTACCTTCCACACCTATCTGTACTTTCCTCAAGAACCTTCCTGAATCCTCTAATTCACCCCACTAAATCCATACACACCATACCTATGTTAAACAACATACATATCCCACTATGGTATTTCCTAGGCTCTCTTAAGAATTCTCAAATCAACCGCCCTTCAATACCGAGAACCTCAACCAACACTGTTGGTTGCCTTATGCATGCAAGTTGTACACAAAATGGGATCATATAGACTATCGAATAATGATTCTACCATAATTCCACAATCAAACAAGGAACATAAAATGAGGCTAAATCGATCATTCTAGGCCTATATGAACCTAATCGTATATAAATTTTAAAGCATACACTTAGCAATTAACTAAGCCAATATCAATTCCAAGTAACACATATCATCCAATTCTCCTAGGCAATAAGGAATTACATAAATCATATAATTTTATCATACGATTCCTGAAGGTATCCTTAGCCCTACTCTAGCATGCAATTCACATATCATGCATACTAATCATAACACATGGTATGGGTATTTTGGGAACCACTTGCTTGAGCTTGACTGATTGCACGCATCACACCCCCTTTTATTTGTAAAAAAAATATTTTTAGAAAATTTCGTTTTCTTTGTGGAAGATTACCAATTCCTCAGTCTGAGTTCTGACACACTCAAAAGTGTGCCCAAATCCCTAAAAAAAGGCTCTGATACCAACTTGTAACGTCCCAAAACTCATAGAAAAATTTTCATTTTTAAATAATAAAAATTCAATGTATTTTTCATAAAAGATCATCAATGTCATCAATAATTCAAAAAGAACAATAGAGTATCAATAAATAATAGATGTGAAACTCCAATGGATGCGATGCAATCATGTCGAACCATTCCCTTTCGAACTGGAAGTACTTGAAAATGTTAAACCACAAAACTGTAAGCACATAGCTTAGTGATTTTCTCCAAAATACCACATATCATACAACAGTGTCATGGGTTACCCCATGGTCTTGCGTACAAGTGTCATGGGCTACTCCTATTTTCTTTCATACCATTGCTATAGGCTGCCCCCATGGTCTTCCCTTGCAGTGCCTTGGATGCCCTAAGGTCTTACACACAAGTGTCATAGGCTACCCCCATTGTATTTCAGGAAATTGCCATGGGATACCCTCGTGGTCTTTTATACAAACACCACGGGCTACCCTCGGGATATTCCATGCAAGTATCACAAAGACAACTAGCATCGTACACAATCCAGTGAGCAAAAACTGGTGCCTTCGACCCATAAGCATAGTGAGAAGACTCACCTTAATCGATAGCCGGATGAAACTCACACTCGAGCTGCTGCTACAAAATCTCCTCACACTAAACATACCCAAACAACCCTAATTAGCAATTAATGTGATAATCCATAATTAAGGGTACGTAGCATACTCTCTCTCTTTCTACCTGGGGTAAATGACCGTTTTACCATTCATGGCTAGGACCCACCCCAAAGTCAACCCATGTCAACGAGTTAACCCAAAAAATCAAAGTCATCAGTAAAAAACCTCAATATCGAGTCTCACGTCATGACCAGCCCTTGGTCACATCGTGAGAGTTCACCTGGTCTGATTCCAATAACTCGCTCCCGAATTAGCCAACTCAGTCACAATTTTCCCACTTGAGTGACCTCATGACGTGAGCATCATCCTGTCATGTCATGAGTCCCAAAAACTCAGGAATATACATGCTTTTTCATTGTCACGTCGTGAGACCTTATGTCTCACGTCGTGACTACAGTCCGAAGCCAAAAACTAAGGTTTTAAGTCCTTAATCCATTAAGCCTTAAAACCTAACTCTTCCAAAAGCTTAAGGGGACCCTAAAGGTCCATAAAAATGTTTACTTTATGGACATGCATGCACCATGCATGTCTCCAATCCATTCTAGGTCCAAAGTAGAAATATGGCACCAAAATCTCATGCAAGACTCTAATACTTCACCAACTTCCAGATCTGGACAATATGATGCTCGAGGAACCCTTAAAATCCATAAAGTTTCTAACTTTATGGATCTACTTCACTCAAGCTTGCTTAAACATGAAGGAAAGGGACAAAAACCTATATCTATCCATAATATGCAATAAAGTTTGAGCATTTGTCACTTAAAAAGGTCTAACAAGAAGAAGAGATGATGATGTTGATGCTCCTTTGCAAACTCCACCACTACAATACTTATTTTCTTCTTCTTTTCTTCTTTTTTAAGCTATAAAAGGCACCAAAATGGCTAATCTCAGGGAGGCTAAGGATGGGCAACCCTAGCCCTCTCATTCCATTAAACACCCAAAAAATTAGGGTTTTGGTCATCAGACAATTCTCACGTGTGAGAAAC
Source organism: Lactuca virosa (assembly GCF_052849685.1). Lineage (NCBI taxonomy): Eukaryota > Viridiplantae > Streptophyta > Magnoliopsida > Asterales > Asteraceae > Lactuca > Lactuca virosa. The sequence continues at coordinate 288,393,752 of NC_136434.1, forward strand.
AAAGGCTCACATCGTGAGACTCAAGAAATGCGAGTCAACAAGTCAACCCTAACTCACGATGTGGAAGGGCATATCTCACATCGTGACTTCTTCCAAAAGGATAAAAGTTCTTGAGATTAAGTACCTCAAAGATCTGAATGTTAAAAGAATTTTGAGTTAAAGATAAAAATATGTTTCAGTTTTGATTTCATAATATAAGTACAGTAAATTTAATATTGGTTCGATATAAATTTTTGATACTTAATTTTAAAAAATTATTTAGTTTTATCAAATTTTGAATATATTCCTTAATAAGACATAAATTTTTAAAATAATTTATATATGACATTAATCCCATTTTAATTCATTTTATTTAATGAAAAATACAAATATTTTATATATTTTTAAAAAATGAATTAAATGGAGTTAATGTCATTTAAACGGAAATAATATAACATTAATTCTGTTTATTTTTTTTTCCATTAAATAAATGAATTAAACGTAATTAATGTCATATTATTCATATGGTTAATTAGTTTAACCCAAAATCACATACTTTTCTTTTTAAAATATAATACCAACATACTATTATTTCTATAAAAGAATATTTTTTTCATAAAAATAAACATATTTATATAAGATAAATGACGACAAATCTTAAAATTTACATCATGTAAAAATTAAAATGTAATAAAATGATGTTTTTATACTTCAATTTTTTTAGATAAAAAATAGAAAATGAAAATATGTAATTATGTATTATAGTTTAAATATTTTAGATAAAGTCTAGACAACAAAAATTATTTATATATCTAATAAAATATATTTACATGATGATTAAAATTTAAAAATTAATTTTTTTTACATAAATATTAAATTTCATGTAAAAAAAATACATTTCATAAAAAGATTTCACGTGAAATACTATTGTAAAAAACTAAGTTCTAAAATCTTAACTTTTAAAAAATATATAAAAACAAAATTGTGAAAAAATTAAAAAAAATAATAATAAAATAAAGTAAAAAATAGTATCAAAAATGTAAAAAGAAACAAAATGAGAGACTAACATCATAATATTTAACAAATGGTCCTTGTGTAAAATTTCACAAATGATCCTTAGACAAGTTTTACAAAATGGCAGAAATTGTCCTTATCCTGAATTCTTTCAACTTAACATATTAATCTAACAGACATCCACGGTAACGACTGTTACATGCAAAGTTTTCTCCGAATGGACTATTCATGCAAAAAAATGTTTCATAAATACTGTATTAGAGAAAAACCGAAAAAGTTAGGACCATTTGTGAAATTTTGTGCTTTTTTTTATAACGTTCAACTCTTTTAATTTTTTTAAAGGTAACGGTCAAAAATTAAGTTATATATATATATATATATATATATATATATATATATATATATATATATATATATATATATATATATATATATATATATATATATATATATATAGTTTGCAACTTTAAAAATATCCACTTATTTTAACCATTAAACTCACACCATCTTTTCTCTTATTTTCTCTATATCATTCATTTTTACAACAAAAATGAATTCCAAAAACTCCACCCCAATATCCGGTCGAAGAAAATCGTGTGTTTTTAGTTCAACCACGCCAACTAGAAACAATTTCTTTTTCAATCCATCGATTTCGGTTTATTGTCCCTAGCTTGTACCCCTCTACAATTTCAATATCAAAATGTTTAACAAATTGATCTCGTACAATTTACAAATATTACTCCTAATATGATGAACAACTTCATGACTATTTCCCGATCAATTTTCACCAACTAGGTCTCATCTTGTGCCACAAAGCCAAAACTCACCCTATGACCCTCCAACCCAAACCCTTGACGAGTCGGATGACAAAGTCGTACATGAAACTCAATCCCCTCACCTGAAGTAATCTTGGAGGACCAACCCCCTCAACACCGCATAGGAAAAGAACCGGCGCGAACTAAAGCAAAAGGCCAACTCTAAAGGGTGGACTCTGATAGAACAATTAGTGTCAGCACAAACAGGGTCGACATATCCGAGGACGACACATAATCTATTGACCGATTTTGGCTACACATTATCGAAAGATTTTCTGCACAAATAGGGATTGATGACTAACACAATAAACACTAACTAAATTCAAAATTTCAAGATATCAAAAAGAATGTCATGAAGGTGAACGGGTTGTACAACAACCTAAACAAACTAAAGGAGAAGCGGACGACGTATTGAAATAAAAATTCTTGAAGAGATGTATCAATTGTTTCACGAGGACAACAATGGAAAACTATTCAAATATAATGACTCTGGGAAAGTTTAATCACGTATTCTGAAATGGAAAGAATACGAAGCCAAACTAGCTGAAGGAGAAGGAATAAAAAGAACGAACATGTAGTCAAGCGGTTACACAAATTTTTATGATGATCGTGTCAGGTTAGATTTGAGTGAAGACGATAAGCTTGAGTTAGAAGAAATTGTTCACCCGATGGGTAGGGACAAAGAAAAAAGGAAAAGTGAAGGGTTTTCTTCAACTACATCAGGACTTAACAACGAATCAGAGGAAATGAGGAAAATATGGATGACGTTTGAACAATATAACTTGAATTTTTTCGAATGTGTGACATTTGAAAAATAAAATTTTTCCAAAAAACAAAGGGCGTGCGAGTAAAAAACAAAGCATAGAAGATATGAAATTTTTTATGCAAAATACCGACCATCTTGCGGGAGAGGGTATCCAAATGGTTTTGATGATGAAGGTAGATATCAAGAAAACATATTTCCCTTAGATTTGATATATGTAAGGTCAAACCTTAGAATCTGATGAACTAAAAACCAAGTCACGCTGATCTCCTCAGCGCCAGCATCTCACCAGCACCGGTATGAAGCCTTGTCTACAAATTCGCGTCAACGTGATAATGTAATATTTTGTATTTATTGTTAGTTAGCAGATCCAATATCTTAGGGATATCAGTTATATACTATAATTTACGTAGAGTAGGTGGAATTCCTGAATTGTAGGGATTCTCACAAACTTACTTTTACTATAAAACCATGTATCAAGGGTTCATGTCATTTGTTGATTCATGAAACCTAGATTTGTGCTCGTTCTATTTGTGACAACTTTTGTAGTGAAAAACAAGTGTAATAAACCATTATTCTTTATATTTTATGTTAATTGATCTCGATCAAGGAACCTACAAATGGTATCAGAGTATGTCACTAGTCACAACATCCCACAGTTTGATAAGAAGAACATCACCATGTGCAAGTCAAAATCCATGATGGTTCTTGAAAACATGGACTATTCCAGGTTAAATATTGTGAAATATGGTCCTCATGTTCCTATGTATCAGTCCGCGAAGGAAAACATTCAAGATGGCAACAAGGTTGAAAAACCTGCTCATGACGAGGTCGAAAAACCAGTTCATGAATTCAATGGCGAAGATGAGCGTCTTGTTGCTCTTGGTGTCAAATCTCGTGCTGCCACAGGAAACACTCTTCCCTATGACATCTACCATTTGGTTCAGAATTGCAGATCTGTCAAGGAGATGATGGATACGCCGACAGTAGCGTATGAAGGAACTGATGAAGTTAAGACTATCAACAAGAACAGTCTAAATTGAAGGTATGGACACTTTTTCCAGCAGAAAAACGAATCTCTTACTCAAGTTTTCAATCTCTTTAATTTTTTTGTGAACGATATGTGTCGTCTCAACATGAAAAAAACAAGAAACTATTTAGTTCTCAAGTTTCTTGACTCGCTGAATGATAGTTGGAAACATCATGTTGATATTCTAAAGAATAGTGAGAAGATTGCTACGATGTATATGTCTTCATTATTTGTGAACCTTCATAATCATGAAGAAACGGAGATCTTGCGCAAGGAAATTATATGAGACACTAACAGGGATAGGTTTGTGGCCCTCTACTCAAAGAAGTTATCCCCAAACAGTCACAACAACTTCTGTGATGAATCTAAAGGTGAGGCCTTGATAGTCAAATGCTACATTAACCGAAGTGAGAACAAACCATCTAGAACCATAAGGTTTCCTCCAAAGATTGACTCATCAGCTTCAAAGAGTTATAACACTGGTAGGAAGGTTGTTGCCGAGAAGAAAGAACCAAAGTGTTTCAACTGTGGTGACACTGATCACTTTTCCAAGTAGTGCAATTCCAAGAAGGTGGACATAAATAAATATTATGATGAAAATTATAAGAAGTTGTTGGCCTCTCTAAAGAGGTGAAACATTGATGTAAAAATCTTGGTAGCAGAAGTAGAATGTTGGGTGGATATGATGAAGAATCGTCTGATGAAGATAAAGCAAAGGGCAAGTGTTTTATGGCACGCATTGATGCATTTGTAACTTATGAAGGAAGCAACAACTCAAGCACTTTTGAAGCTGATCTAGCTAAAGCTGCAAAGGATTCAAAGATGCTGGACTGGGATTCATCATCCTTATATCAGTTAAACAAAATTTTCAACTATTATGATAACGAAAAATGAATGATATTTGATTACTTGTGTCTTCAAATTTCAAATGTTAATAAAAAAGCAATCTCTTAGGTTTGACGTTGAAAACACTGACAACTAAATTGATTGACACTGAGAAAGTTCTTTCTAAAACAAACATAAATGTTACGAATCTATCTCTCACAAATGTTAACCTTCACACAAAAAAGGATAACATTGAATTGCATGCAAAAAATTTACATGGAATAAATGTTAATTGGGCCTATTCTCCACACTCGGTGAACTTGAAAATGATTTTAGATCAAGATTTTTCAATAATACATATATAAGTCAAGCTCTTGTTGATAAACACTGTATAACAAACCCTGATGGTCTCACTATATGTACTACTAAGTTAACTGCTTTAGATCCTATTGTTCGAAATCCCTCATTTGATATTACAACACCTACCATTGAAATGTATCTTAAATTTCCTATATCCAATGGAAAATTTCACTCCACACATGAAATACTTAGTTCTTTTCCACATTATACTGTAAGAATCCATGGCACTGATGACTCAATTTCTTCTGAAACTGATGAATGTTTGTGCACATCTGCGTGTTAGTTATCTGTCTCCTCATCCTGCCACACCGACAGATCCATTGTTTCTAAAGTTTTTTCAAAGTTCACTAGCTTCATGAAAATATTTCATCTCCTTGGAAACCTAAATTCTTGAAAAATACTAATATAAAAACATGGTATATGGGTTTGCTATCGATGTTGAGATGCATCTCATAAAACCAGTGACTGTACTTTTGGAGAAAACACTAAAGAACTGACAATATTCACATCCAAAATTACAAGTGGATTAAAAATAATAACACAATAATTTGTCTTCCTGATGCTTGTTATGATCTCTTGAATACTAAATCCTTAGTGAAAAGACCCATTGAAAAATGGGTCGGTGTGTTCAATTTGTTTTCTTAGCACCACAGGGTCAGGAGCACGGTTGGTATCTTGACAGTGGATGCTCTAGACATATGACATGATTTAATTCTCTCCTGGATGATTTTGCGAAAAAGGATGGCCCTGTAGTGACTTATGGAGACGAAATAAAGGGAAAAACTAAGGGTTTTGGAACCATCATGTGTTAGACTGTGGAATTCAAAAATGTTTCATATATACAGGGTCTCAGACATAACTTCATCTCAATCAGTCAACTTTATGATGACGACTACGAGGTTCATTTCAACAAGAAGTAAGGAAACATTATTGATTCAAAGAAATCAATAGTTCTCACAGCTAACAGGAAAAATGATATCTATGTGCTGGATATTATCTATGCTGATTCAGCTCTCATACACTTCTTTTTTTGTCGATCCCAGGTCCACTTGAATTGGTTGTGGCACAAGAAGTTGTCTCATTTGAATTTTAAAGAACTTTCAAAGATTTTTGGTGGTGAACTTGTTAGAGGAATGCCTAAGATGAAGTTTCATAAGAACAAGCTCTACACAACGTGTGTAAAAGGCAAACAAACCTAGTCCTCCTTTAAGCCAATGTCTTGCTTTTTAATCATTGATCCATTTAATCTTTTTCATATGGACTATGAGCTCACTGACTTTCCATCCGAGGACTATGAGCTCACTGAACCAGTTATATCCTTTGACATTAATCTCCTTTAATTATCATATGACTCTTGTAAAGAAGTTGTTCCAATCAAAGAAATTGTTGTCGAAGAAGTAAGTGAAAATGGTCCTCCTGTTGAATACGTTGAATCATATCCTACAAATCTTGAAGAAGATGCCAGGGAGTTAAATGGAGCTGGTTCATCAGTGGTTTTAATCTACGTACTATTATGTGTCACCCTATTGATCAAATTATTTGAAATATCTTTGATGGTGTACGTACTCGACAGCAAGCGACAAACAATTTTTGTTCGTTTGTCAACTTTGTCTCACTGATTGAGCCCAAGAAGATCAATGAAGATCTTAAAGATGATTATTGGATTAAAGCAATGCAAGATGAATTAAATGAGTTTTAACAACATAAATTATGGACTCTTGATCCTCCCCCTGAGAATAAAACAATATTCGGCACACGCTGGATATTTCGCAACAAGATGGATGAAGATGGAATTGATATTAGAAATAAGGCACGATTGGCAACTCATGTGTTTATTCAATTGAAAGGACTAGATTACGATGAAAGGTTTTCTCTAGTAGCCAGACTTGAAGCAATTTATCTCTTTCTTGCTTATGCATCATTTATGAACTTCACTTTGTATCAAATGGATGTTAAGACTGCTTATTTATACGGGGAACTTCAAGAAGAAGTGTTTCTCAAACAACCTACTGGATTCAAAAGTGATAAGTTTCCTAATCATGTTTATAGACTAGATAATGAACTCTATGGACTGAAGCAAGCTCCAAGGGTGTGGTATAATACTCTGGAGAATTATTTTATTCATAATAGATATCGACAAGGTGCCATTGATCATACCTTGTTCATCAAGCAGTCTAGGATCTCATATTATTCTTGTACAAGTATATGTTGATGACATTATTTTTGGATCCACTAATGAAACCTTAAGAAAAAAATTCACTGAAGTAATGGCACACAAATTTTAGATGAGCATGATCGGTGAATTAACTTTCTTCTTAGGTTTGCAGGTCAAACAAATTCCAGATGGTATCTTCATTTATCAAAGCAAATATGTGCAAAACATGTTGAAGAAATTTTCATTCACTGACTTTAAACATGCCAAAACTCCCATGTATCCTTTTTTGAAGATACACATTGATGCTGAAGGAACTGATGTAAATGCAACTATGTACCGATGAATGATGGGTCCCTATTTATCTTACAACAAGTAGTCTTGATATCATGTTTGCTACCAGCATGTGTGCTCTCTTCCAGGCCAATCCAAAGGAGTCACATCTTCATGCAATTAAACGCATCTTAAGATATTTGAAGAATTATCAAAGTCTAGGAATTTGGTATTCTCATGACTCCCCATTTGAATTAGTTGGTTTCATTGATTCTGATTATGCAGGTTGTTCTCTAGATCGAAAAAGTACATCTGGTGGTTTTTTTTCTCTTGGGAAATAGATTGATAAGTTGGTCTAACAAGAAATAGCCATATATCGCCCGTTTAACTGTTGAAGCTGAGTATGTTGTCGCTGGTAGATGTTGTTCTCAAATTCTTTGGATTAAGAATCAGCTTGTTGACTATGGATTCAAAATTCTCAAGACCCCCATTTGCTGTAACAACACAAGTGCTATTCGTATCACTCAAAATCCTGCCCAACACTCCAAAACCAAGCATATAGATATCAAACATCCTTTCATTAGGGACAACGTTCAAAAAGGGAAGATTGAGATGATGTATATTCCCACTGATGTTCAACTTGCTGATATTTTCACCAAGCCGCTGGATGAACACAGGATGACCTTTATCACTGGTGAACTGGACAGGCTTTCATGTCCTGAAATTTTTGGTTCTTTTAAAAGTTTTTATGCACTTTATCTTAAGTACTTTTCATCTTTATTTTAATTCAATACTTTATTACTTTTCCTTCAAAAATTTCAAAAACTACAAAAACAAGTCTTTTGCTTTCATTATATTAGAAAAAAATACAAGTCTTTTTTTCTTTTTCCAAAGGAGTATACATTTCATGTCTTTATTTTTCTAATGATTAATACCCATGGCTTTTTCTTCTCCATCTCAAGGCTCAAGATCATCCTTCTTTCCTGTTCAATGATGGATCTGTAACTTTCTCATCCAAAGAAAATACCAACTCACCTAATCTTTCCTTTTCATTTGTTGCAAGATCTTATTATTAAACTTGGCTGCTGATACCAATCTCGATGACTCTGCATCTTCTTCAAAGGCTATATTCTTTTAGTCAGAAGGTGATGTATAGCGAGTTAGGCACTGAGTGTCTTACTGTTGACACAAAATAAGGAAGAATTGTGTCTAGACAGAATGTTCTGAATGCTCTCCTTGCCTCCTATTAACCAATCACCTGTTGCTACTAAGTTAGATGATGACACTGATTGTGACACATCTAATTTCAATAGACTCCACTCACTGTCTCAGCATCCACCATCCTGGATGCAAGAGCTCATTGTTAAGACAATGATTCTTATCTCCTATCTCATGGTTTGTAATTTGTTGCTCCTTCGAGTATCTTCCTGTTGATTTTCATAACTCAAAGGTTACAAAGATTAGAACCTTTTACCTTGTTGATTACAAAGATTGTGTTCGTGCAGATCTCTTTTCATGGTGGTGGATATGAATCTTGGAATCCATTACAAGTATGGCTTCTTCAAATGATAAGAAATTCTATCTCTTCATATTTTGTTCTAAATATTTTGTTTGGATTTGTAAAATGTGTGCTAATCTATCTTTCTTTTATAGAAAAACTTTTGTGTGGCAGGAATCTTGTAAAAAAGGAAGTACTCTATGAAAATTCAATTTAAAAGATATACCAAACCCGAGCTATATGATCTTTCTGAAAAAGCTGCAAGATTCTCTTTGTTTGAATATTTCCTTGTTGATTGTTTACCTTGTTTATTTTATTTTGTTTTGTACAATCTCAAAGGAATTAATGGTGAATCCTTGATTCTAGACTGAAACTTTGATTGTTAAAATGTCCCTAGAAGCATTCTGTTGAATGTGTCAAAATCTCTGTAAGTATCTCATCAACAAGACCAACTTTTGAGATATCATTGAGTCACTCACTCACACTGATTATGTAGCATTGTTCATATCTTGAGAATGAGATTGCCTGATCCTTTCAAGAAAAATTATAATAAGGCCGGAGTGTTTGATCCCCTTAACTCGATGATGTTGGAAGTTGAACCACTCCCTGTTGATGAGTTAAAAATTCTATGTTTATAATTCATAATGTTAAACCATAGTGTGATTGAGACATCCAATAGTCTCTCTTACACTACAAGTATTCTATTATAGAACTTAATGATTCACAATATAATACCATACACCGATAAAAGTTCGAAACTCTGTGTTGATGGGTATATGATGTACCGTGATATATTACAAGCACCTACCCACTCGTACCCTACAAAGCTTCTAACAAAGAAGTTGACGACTCACTGTATTAGCCATATACTAATGAAATTTCTACATTATATGTAGATGGTTATATTTCATACCGGAATGTACTACACTCATCATACCACTCCCATCCACTTATTATTCTAATAAAAGTAGTTAGTGATTCAGCGTATAAAACCATATGCTGATGAGACTTCGTAACACCATGTAAATGATCTAATATTGTAACAACACAATAGTGTGATACACCACACACTCTCCTATTGTTCCATTACATTTTTCTGACATTGAAGACTTTACATGACTGTAAATTTTAATATAGCTTCTCCTCAGTCATGGTCCACTGTTCCACACATTCTTTCAAATCAAGCTATTGTTTAGGGGGAGATATCACGAATCAAGTCATTCTCACCTTTTTATCTTAGCCTGATGATGCCAAAAAGGGGGAGAAATTTCGCTAAGAAGTCCTCCGATGACGTGTGAATGTTCCTTGACACCAACGATGTTTCTAAGGGGGAGCAAGTGATCCTTAAGTGATCCTCAGGAGTCCCTAGTGACATAAAAAATCTGATAAGAAATCTGACCCTTTCTCGCTATTCTCGCTGACACTGAAAATTCAAGATGGTTCTCATGATTTTTAAGAAGGATGCGGGTTTTGAAATCATCAGATTGAAGGAGATTGTAAGGTCAAACCTTAGAATTTGATGAAGTAAAAAACCAAGTTCGGTTGATCTCATCATCGTCAACGTCTTACCAGCACGAGCGTGAAGTCTTGTCTACAAAGTCGCGATAGCGTGATAATGTAATATTTTGTATTTATAGTTAGTTAGAAGATCCGATATCTTAGGGATATCAGATATATACTATAAATTACGTAGATTATGTGAAATTCATTAATTGTAGGGATTCTCACAAACTTGCTTTTACTATAAAACCATGTATCAAGGGTTTGTGTCATTTGTTGATTCAAGAACCCTAGCTTTGTGCTTGTTCTCTTTGTGAGAACTTTCTTAGTGAAAAACTTTTGATAAACCATTGTTCTTTCTCTTTTTTGTTCATCGATCTTGATCAAGGAAGCTACAACATCGTAGTTTTCTTATGTTCACTTTTTTTAATTCTTTTTTTTTTTGGATTTCAGTTGATAAACTTTTTAGTTTCCAATTAATGAAATATTAGGATTTTTATTAATTATGTGTTTTCTAACTACTTTTTTATTTAATTTAAATTATTTATTAAAATTTAATTTTGTATATTAGAAAAATAATTTTATTGTGAAAAAAATAAGATAAAGTGAAAGATGACCATTTTCTGGGTTTTGAAATGTGATGGGAGAGTCAGAGCCTAACTGGGTCAGAAGCTCTAACTGTATTTGCCTCTGACTGAAACATGTTATTTGAGTACGCATCTGAATGACAGTGATAATGCTAAAATAACCATTTTACACTTCTGTTTTGTTTTCCGCCGAATAAATCTACTATTTTGAGAAAAAACAAATTATCAACTATCTGGACAAATAATGTAACTTATAAAGAATTGAACAACAAAAAGCATCAAAAGTCTCATGACCCTAATTAAAGTACAATGTTATATAAGAATAAACAAAATTAGAATGCTATAACAAAAAAAACAAAGAAAGTACGTAGCTATTTTTAGGAAATTTTTAACGATTGTTATGAGAGAATATTGGGACATCAAATCCTACATGGATATCCAACAAGAACAACCTTGTATTATATATTTTTGAAACTGAGAGGAAGCTTTTTTGTCGTCTTCACTAAGATGTGAAACATCTTCAAAGTTATCATCTTCATATTCATGAGTTATCATCTCCATATTCCTGAGTTATTTCAAGATAATCTCCAAGATGATACACCATAACTATATTTGTATGTTTAAGTTCAATACGAACATCATAACATAACTTAGTTGCATCAAAAGATATGCAGTTTAAAAGTCTGGTATTAATGATTGACTTCAAGCTTGCAGAGTAAAATTAAACAGCAAAAGATCGATCACTTAGCATACCCGTATTGTTAGCGGACATATTGTATATTGTATTATGTTGTATTTAGTTATTTTATTGGCCCATTGTATATTTGGCTCATAATATGTTTGTATATATACTCCTTTGGCAATGTAAATACGATTGATGGGAATTATGAATTAACATGGTATCAGAACCATAATTCTCAACCCTAGCCAATTCCTGCCTCTTGTCTTTTCTTTGTATCTTGTCTTCTTCGTCTTACTTCATCTCCATGACAAGCGAAAGCAGCTACACTACAAAACCTCCACATAAGGCCTTCGGTATCACCAACATTAAAAACTACGTCCCCGTTATTCTAGATCCCACAACCTACAACTACGAACCATGGAGCGACTTCTTTCAAGCTTACTGTATTGTGTATGGTGTTGCAAATCACGCTGACTCGACCTACGACCCTCCAAACTCACGCCCTACGACCACAGAGTGGGAAGAACTCTATCAGATTATCAAGCTATGGCTGTTCGGATATGTATCTCAAAAACTCATCACTTCAGCCTATTCAGTAAAGCAACAGCTTGCGAGATATTGTTGAACTCACATGCCATTTTCTATGATGATGTCGAATACATAGCTATGCAACTAGAGAATGAGTTGAGAAACATCATGTTGGGGGAGTCAACTATACATGAGTACTTTGAGAAAATCAAGAAGATAACAAATTTGTTGGAGGGACTTGTCGAAAAGATGAAAGACCAGAATATTGTTCTCCATTATCTAAACAACCTCTCGATAAAATATGATACAGTTGTAGGCATTATTCACTTCTCAAATCCCATACCCACCTTCTTGGAGATGAGATCCATGTTATTGGTTGAAGAAACGAAAATTAATAATTCTCGTCTCACTGTTCCGTCTCACAAAAACCATAGCTTTTCTCCCTACCTTCTCCATGTTGGCACCCTATACTCGTCGTCGACTAGTGGGGGGTGGGGGCGGCTCTTACCGTGGGAACTCAAGCCCTCGTGGAGGAGGCAGAAATAATTATCACTGCCGATAATAGGGAGCTCCCATCATTACAGGTCAGCCGCCTCGCACCACCCAATATGGGTGGGTCTATACTCCTCCACCTGCTTCTGATCATTACTCCTAGACTGCTTCTGGTCAAAACTAACAACTGTGGGCCAATTCCTACTCGTTCCCACATCAGGCTCCTCATAACATCCCATTTTGGGACAAACCCACATTCAACAGCCCAGGACTTCTTGGAAGAAGGCCCTCTATGCCATCGGCAAGTACTCCACAAGCCCATATAGACATATGGCCTAAATCAGTCTCCCTGGGGCTAGTTAGGTAGCGAACAACCTACATCACTTCTAAATTTGTTCAATACTATGAATTTAAATGACCCAATAAATAAAAGATGGGTGATGGATACTAGAGTAACTGAGCACGTTCATGAAGGGTTTTGAGCACTATAACAATCCTATGGTGCACATATAACCCTAGATGCTTTGGATCTAAGTTTTCTCAAGTTATACATGCAATATCATTTCATCCAAAGCATACACCCTAGCTAACATGCAATTTGAGATATACAATATAAAAACTAGTTAGATGAATACCTCTTGTTGTAGTTTGCAGTTCTTGGCCTTTCAAAAGCTTATTACCTCAAATGTGATACCTCTAATAAGTCACAAGCACTAAATGCAAAAGGAGGCTTATGAGAGAGAGTTTAGGAAGCACAAAAATCAGCTAGGGTTTCACCTTGGAATAGCTTGGCCGATTTTAGGGTGCTAAGGGGTTACTTTTATAGCGTGGAATTCCTAAGGTTTCATACATGTAAACCCTAATTCACCATGACTCTTCACATTTTGATGGCCCTTTGGACTAAACCCTAATGGACTCTCATATAGGTTTAGTCCATGCCTAATCACCATGGATCATTAGCCCAAACTATAAGTATCACTGATTTACCCAATCGGTCCCCGTAAATTTAATCAGTCTCTTTTGATCACTATATTAATTCCAAATTAATTCTTGATCAATACCAATTAAATAATATGATTTCTCAATTAATATATTATTCATATAATATATTAATAAACCACAAATAACCTCTTTCTCAAATATCAATCCTATCAAATTGCTCTGGTGCAGGCAACCCAAAAGGACCATGCTACTATCGGGTCAAGTACATACCAATTATAGTTATGGGCTTAGACACCTAATCCAACAGTCTCCCACTTGGATAAGTCTAATAACTATAACTGCCAATGCAACTTCAAAATCCGATTAGCAATTGTAGCTCTCAAAAGCCGCTTTCCAACTCTGATCAAGTCAATGACTCATCCTTTAGATAAGGGATCATATAATCCTCTGTTCTTCAAAATATCGCATGGACAAAGACATGGAATAAAGTCATACTCATTGTCTAATAGTTTGTTTCCCGATTTCTGATTTGTTTGACATAGAACTTAATTGAACACATCATTTGAGTCCTGACCGTGCCTGAAACATATGTCAAAACAAAATCATCGAGGGGCCCAAGATATCGCTTTTAATCCTCTTAGGATAAAAAGAACAGATAAACTTCGACTTATATGCTTGTACTAATTACTTGTTAAATTATTCACAACAACACGTTTTATAACATCAAGTTATTGGTGCGTTATCATACTGTCAATGCACAACCAACTCGTAATCAACAACTCATATATCTTAGTTTGAAGATTATACGATATTCTCCTCTCACAATCACTAGTGATGAATTCCATGAAGTGATTCATGTGAGGGTGGGTTTAATCCAATACTCAAATTCTTATTTCAAGAGTACTCATGAACGTTGCAGCAAACCTTTGCTATGTCTAAACACCTTAGACAATCTACAAGCCAATTCATGACAGTCTAACCTCATAGCTTACTTCCAAAGTATGATTGACTGTGAATGGTTTGAATAATCATATTATTCTGGAAGTCAAAACATGCAAAAAGTGATATATAAAATAACCAATTGACAGAAGATAGTAAACTTTACTTATAAATAAAATCCTTTATTATTGAATCATCAAATGTCAATTACATTTATTTATTACAAATTTCTAACTGCCTATCTAATCACAAAAAACTAATATTGTCCCTTAGGCCAATGCTCTTAGCATGCTGCAAATGCTTAACCCTACTCAGTCCCTTCGTAAGGGGATCTGCTGAGTTATCCTCTGACGATACCCTCTTCACTACAAGGAGTCCCTCTTCTACTTTATGTCTTATGAAGTGATATTTTTTGTCGATGTGCCTGGATTGGCCATGATCCCTCGGTTCCTTGGTTAAGGCGACCGCACCCTTGTTGTCATAGAAAATCTCCATAGGCTCCTTTACAGACGGTATAACTCCAAGGTCTTCGATGAAGTTCTTTAGCCATATTGCCTCCTTCGACGATTCGCTTGCTGCTATGTACTCTGATTCGCACGTTGAATCAGCTACAATCTCCTGTTTGGAACTTTTCCATATTACTACTCCTCCATTTAAGGTAAATACCCAGCCCGACTAAGAGCAGAAATTATCTGTGTCGGTCTGAAAGCTGGCGTTACTATACCCTGTCACTCTCAAGTCATCACTCCCACCAAGGGTAAGGACCCAGTCCTTAGTCCTCCACAGGTACTTAAGAATGTTCTTTACTACTATCCACTAAGTTCTACCAGGATTCCCTTGATATCAACTAACCATCCTCAAAGCAAAAGCCACATCAGGGCGAGTACATGTCATAGCATACATGATCGAGCCAACTGCAGAAGCATATGGTACTCGTCTCATTTTTACTATTTCGGCATTGGTACTCGCACTCTGAGTCTTACTCAGTTTGGTATTGCTCTGGGTAGGCAATTCCCCTTTCTTGGAATTCTCCATGTTGAAACGTTTCAAAACCTTGTCCAAGTAGGTACTTTGACTAAGTCCTATTAGTCTTTTACTCCTATTTCTCAATATCCTTATCCCTAGAATGTAAGCAGCTTCCCCGAGCTCCTTCATAGCGAAACATTTCCCAAGCTAGGACTTAACTTCCTGCAAGGTCGGAATTTCGTTTCCTATGAGTAGTATGTCATCCACATACAATACCAGAAAGCTAACTATACTCCCACTATTCTTGACATATGCAGGACTCATCCTCGCTTCTCGAAAATCCAAACTCTTTGACGTTCTCATCGAAACAAAGATTCCATCTGCGAGATGATTGCTTTAATCCATAAATGGACTTCTCAATCTTACACACTCTATCATGGTACTTCGCATCCATAAAACCCTCTGGCTGACTCATGTAAACATCTTCAGCCAACTTCCCATTAAGGAAAGGGGTTTTGACATCCATCTGCCATATTTCATAATCAAGAAACGTAGCTATAGCTAGCATACGCTTTATAGATTTGATCTTCACTACTGGTGAGAAGGTCTCGTCATAGTTAACTCCAGGAGTTTGAGTAAAGCCCTTCGCAACCAATCACGCCTTATATGTGTGTACTTTCCCATCCATGTCGGTCTTCTTCTTGAAGATCCACTTGCACCCCACCGTCTTACGACCTGGTACATTGTCAACCATGTTCCAAACTTGATTGTCATACATAGACTGAATCTCGCTATCCATCGCCTCTTTCCACTACACAGACTCTTGGCCCGCCATGGCTTCCTTGTAGTTGTTAGGTTCATCCAAATTTATCAGTGTGCTATCACTGATAAACGTATCACCTTCACTTGTTATATGGAAATCATATAACACAGATGGAACACTAACTCTACTGGAACGTCTCAAAGGTAAGTACTGGTCAACTGGTTCAACAGGAGTCTCATCCTCAGGTTGAGCGCTAGTGTTAGAGGTTCCTTCATCTCTTAACTCTTGAAGCTCTTCACGGTCAATTTGCCTCCCACTGTCCTCTTGGCATATGAGTTCTCTTTCACAAAAGACACCTCTTCGCGCTGCGAAGACCACGTTCTCACTATGTCTATAGAACAAATATCCAAAGGATTTCTATGGGTAGCCGATGAAAATACAACGCTCCATACGAGGTTCGAGCTTGTCGTCAGTCTCTCGTCTTACGAAAGCCTCACAACCCCAAACCTTGATATGCGCCAACGAGAGAACCTTCCATGTCCACATTTCGTGAGGTGTTTTGGCAACCTTCTTAGTTGGGACTAGATTAAGGATGTGGGCGGCTGTCTCTAAGGCATACCCCCAGAATGTGATAGGTAACGAATCTCGACTCATCATGGAACGAACCATATCCAACAAGGTTTGATTGCGCCTCTCAGCCACACCATTAAGCTACGGTGTCCTAGGTGGCGTCAATTGTGAAACAATTCCACATTCCTTAAGATAGTCGTGGAACTCAATACTAAGATACTCACCACCTCGATCGGATCGGAGCATCTTTATTTTCCTGTCCAATTGATTTTCCACTTCTTGCTTAAACTCTTTGAACTTTTCAAAATTTTTTGACTTGTGCTTGATTAAGTAGATATACCCATATCTGCTGTATTCATCGGTAAAGGTTACATAGAAGCGGTTAGCATCCCTTGTGGCGGATCTGAAGGGTCCACACACATCTGTGTGTATGAGATCCAACAAACCCTCAACTCTTTCACAAGTACCAGTGAAAGGTGACTTGGTCATTTTTTCAAGCAATCAAGATTCGCACGTGTCATCCGACTTTAAGTCAAACGACTCCAACACTCCATACTTTTGGAGTTGGGCTATGCGTTTCTTGTTGACATATCCAAGACGACAATGCCACAAGCATACTTTGTCCAAACCATTGGACGAATTAATATGCAATACATTATTTCCTAAGTTGTCTACAACCATCACAGTTTCATATACACCAATACAAGCCAACACTTCAAAATAAAACTTATCATTATAAAAAGCATAAATAGAACCAATTTCATTGTCAAATGAAAATCTAAAACCTTGTTTATACAAAGCATGAAAAGAAATAATGTTCCTCGCCATATCAGACGAGTAGCAACAATTGTTCAAATCTAGCCCTAACCCATTACTAAGCAATAAAGAATAAACTCCAATCTTGGTGACAGGCGACGCTTTCCTATTCCCCATGATCAAGTTCATCTTCCCCTGCGCCACATCTCTACTTCTTTTTAGACCCTGCAAATCAGAACAAATGTGAAAACTACATCCTATATCAAGGACCCAAGAATTAGCAAGTGATGAGTTGTTAAATTGAATAGAGTAAATACCTGTGAAAGTGGGCTTTATCTTCCCATCCTTAATGTCCTGCAAGTATTTAGGGTAACTTCGTTTCCAATGCCCTTTTTCATGACAATGGAAGCACTTTGCTTCCTTTGGATTGGATGAGGAAGTTGCAGAACCACCTTTGGACCCACTAGAAGAGGATCCATCACGAGAATTTCCCTTGTGATTCTTTGTAGTATCTTTCCTTTTCTTCCCTTTACCATGTCCAATTGCCAAGACTGGGGTAGCAGTAGTAGGAATGGGTACAACAAACTTGCCTTTTAAACTACTTTCAGCAGTTCTCATAAGGCCTTAAAGCTTGCTTAGAGTGACTTCCTCCTTGTTCATATGACAAGTCAGTCGGAACTGATCATAAGAAGAAGGTAAAGAGTGTAGGATAATGTCAATAGCCAACTCTTCGTCGAAATTAACGTTCAACTTAAGCAAGCGGTCCACATATCTTTGCATCTTTTGCAAGTGGGCCGTGATGGACTCTCCATCCTTTATCTTTGTTGTTATCATGGAGGTAATGATTTCATACCTTTCTTGTCGAGCACTCTGATGGTACCTTTCCATCAAATCTTGGTGCATATTGAAAGGCCAGAAGTCCTCGTAGGACTTCTGAAGCTCAGAAATCATAGTGGCTAGCATGATGCACGACACCTTTTTCGCGTCCTTCTGACGAGCCCTATACTCAACCAGTTGCTCAGGAGTAGCAGTTTCTTCATCAATCTCCTTTAGCTCTTTGTCAAGGACATATTCCTTTTCCTATTAGAGAATGGCCATCCGTATGTTACGAATCCAGTCATTGAAATTCGACCCATCAAAAATGACCCTCCCACATAAGTTCATGAGGGAGAAAGAGCTAAAGAGTTTGAGTTTGAAGCATTGTTTGAGATAGACATCTGAAAAGAAAGATAAGTTTTATTAGATTGAAAATCCTTAATTTAACACCCAAATGAAATATTAAGGTTAGGACCGAAACACAATAATTCACAACTTAGAAAAGGGACGCCGTAATCTAATTGCGAATTATTTGAAGGGAGGTAAATGACGATTTACCAATTTTCACCACCCAAAACCAAAGTTTTTTTTTAAAAGAATTAAGTTTTATGAAAATCCTAGATCTTTGAGATTCATTGAACCTTTTCAATGGCATGTTTAATCTCGATTATGCCCTTCAAGTTTGTGACTGGGATATCGAGGATCACAAACAAGGTGTGAATAACCATGCAAATGTGCTTGATACTCTTGATGTCATTTATCACCTAATCAATGTGCCGGTTAACCAAACACACTCCATTGATCTATGACAAACATCGAGCTACCCTTTGCCACCTTTGTTAGTCCAAGTTAGTGTGCCCGTAAACCACACACGCTCCACTAACAACTTGGCAAGGTGCAAAGTGCAATTTCATGGAATAACACCATTTTCACATTTTCCCTAAAGTAACTAAGATTGAGAATTTTATGAAAAACATTTAGTTACTTTTATAACTATCATTATACTTTTTAATGAGAATTAATGTCCTATCCTACCCGTTCGGCTAACGACCCTCCACTAGTCAAGGGAGGGGTGGGTGAGAGTGGACACCCATTCAATCGCCATTTTATAGGCAATTTCCTTATACCCCCCTTACAGACCAGCTTCGTGAATGAGCCCTACTAACGGTAAGACTGACTGTCTTATACATATATATAAGTATTAAGCTTGTAATATTATCATAGTATAAGGGTTAAATTTTACACTTTTAAAACTCTAGGGTTTAGAATTTAAATATTTCAAAAAATTAAAACCTTTTAATCAACCTTTTAAATTCCAAAACTTGAGGGCAAGTTTTTGAAACTTTTCAAAACTCTTGGATCAAGTTGAAAGTAATTAACTTAGTCATATGATTAATTATATCACAAAATTGACCTAATCTAATTTCATATATCAAGATGATTCAATTCAAATTCTACAAATAATTAGTTTTTCACAAAATCAAGTAATTACCAAAAAATTTGACAATCATCATTCAATTGGATGAGGATAATCATTACCTTATAATAAAAATCGAATTTTAACAGTCAAAACAGTTTGTGGTAATGATCCTAATCCAAAACTGGCTAAGAAACTTGAAAATCTGCAAGCAGATGATCCAACTCGTCGAGTTCCCTCATGGGTCTCGTCGAGTCCAGCAGTCAGAGGCAAAAAATCAAAATTTTCCAGCTTTGAAAATGATACAATTGCATCAATACAACAAAAAACACCCTATGCTCTAATACCACTGAAGGGTTTTGAGCACTATAACAATCCTATGGTGCACATACAACCCTAGATGCTTTGGAACTAAGTTTTCTCAAGTTATACATGCAATATCATTTCATTCAAAGCATACACTCCAGCTAACATGCAGTTTGAGATATACAATATAAAAACTAGTTAGATGAATACCTCTTGTTGTAGCTTGTAGTTCTTGGCCTTTCAAAAGCTTAGTACCTCAAATGTGATACCTCTAATAAGTCACAAACACCAAATGCAAAAGGAGGCTTATGAGAGAGAGGTTAGGAAGCACAAAAAACAGCCACAGTTTCACCTTGGAATACCTAGGCCGATTTTAGGGTGCTAAGGGGTTACTTTTATAGTGTGGAATTCCTAGGGTTTCATACATGTAAACCCTAATTCACCACGACTCTTCACATTTTGATGGCCCTTTGGACTAAACCCTAATGGACTCTCATATATGTTTAGTCCATGCCTAATCAACATGGATCATTAGCCCAAACTATAAGTATCACTGATTTACCCAATCGGTCCCCGTAAATTTAATCAGTCTCTTTTGATCACTAAATTAATTCCAAATTAATTCTTGATCAATAACAATTAAATAATATGATTTCTCAATTAATATATTATTCATATAATATATTAATAAACCACAAATAACCTCTTTCTCAAATATCCATCCTATCAAATTGCTCCGGTGAAGGCAACCCAAAAGGATCATGCTACTATCGGGTCAAGTACATACCAATTATAGTTATGAGCTTAGACACCTAATCCAACAGTTCACACCAATGCAACTATATTTCCGTCTCTAATAATCATTATTATCCCTCGTTCTATGTATGTTGGTAATGGTTCTGCAATACCTGTTGTGACATTGGGACATTCCATTTTTCCTGTTCCAAATATTTATCGTACTCTTCACCTACAAAATGACCTTATTACACCAAATGTTATCAAAAATCTCATTTTTGTTCGCAAGTTTACTATGCATAACAATTGTTCTATTGATTTTGATTCTTATGGTTTTATAATTCTTGATTATCAGGCTCGTCGTCCTCTCATCCGTTGTGATAGATCCGAGCTTCTCTATTCTGTCACCAGCTCTACAAGTCATGTTTTCACTGCCACCACTTCAACTAATTGGCATCAAAGACTCGGTTATCTCGACAATCAAGTATTGAAGCATTTATTTTCTAGTAGTTCTATTTCTTGTCGTTAACAAAAAATAATGTTACATGTCATGCTTGTTAACTTGGAAAACACACTAGACTTCCATTTCTTTTGTATGATTCTATTGTTTTTGAACCTTATGAGATTATTCGTTCTGATGTATGGAAATCTCCTATTTATAGTAATGGTGGCTTGCAATATTTTGTTTTGTTTCTTGATCACTATACTTACTATCTTTGGGTATATCCCATCTAACATAAATCTGAAGTCTTTCAAAAATTCTTACACTTTTCCAATATATCAACACTAAATTTGGGGGTACCATCAAACAACTTCAATTTGACAATGGGGGAGAATAATAATAAAATCTTCCATGACCATATTGCCTCCTGTGGCATTACTTTCGGTTTCTCGTGTCCTCACACCTCTAAAAAAATGGAAGTTCTGAACGTATGCTTCACTCGATCAATAACATGATGCGAACTCTTATGTTTCATTCTTACCTCCCTCCATCTTTTTGGCCCGAGGCCCTCCACATGGCGGCCCACTACTTAATCTTCTTCCTTTTGTCTCTATCTCTAATAAAATTCCTCACTATCGCCTCTTTCGGCGTCATCCTACATATGACCACCTACGTGTGTTTAGATGTCTTTGTTTTCCCTAACTTCACACAACTCATAAACTCCATCCTCGTTCCATGCCATGCATTTTTCTTTGTTACCCCATTTACCATCGGGGTTTCCGCTACTTTGATCTATCCACTCGAAACATCATTATATCTCGGCATGTTACCTTTGATGAGTTTATCTTTCCGTATGGCGCGATCACCCCCACTGAACCTCACTCCTATGATTTTCTGTCTGAATCAGATCCATCCACCAATCTCCATCAGGTTTTTCACCCTATCACTCCCACACCTGACTCCCCTACTCCTTATCATACCCACGAGACCGAACCAACCTCACCATCTCCATATCCTCTTCCCAAGGACCCACCTCCACCTCCCCCTCCTCCAATTCACCACGTGCATACTGGATCACGAAGCAACATTGTGAAACCTATTGATCGCTTAAACCTCCACTCCACCTCCATTTCCTCTATCACATATTCAAACTTTGAAAGATCCAAATTGGCATAAAGCCATGACCGAGGAATATAATGCTCTTATTACTAACGGTACTTGGGTTCCTATGCCACATCCACCGGGAGCCAATATGGTGCGTTCTATGTGGTTATTTAAATAAAAGTTTAATGCTTACGGTTCCTTATCTCGCTATAAAGTGCGCCTTGTGGCCAATGGTCGGAGTCAGCAATAGGGATCGATTGTGATGAGAGCTTCACTCTGGTGGTCAAACTGGAAACTATTCGTACTGTTCTCAGCCTGGCTGTTTCCAGGAACTGGCCCATTCACCAGCTTGATTTGAAGAATGCTTTTCTTCACGGTCATCTTCATGAGATAGTGTACATGCATCAACCCCCGGGATTCCGAGAGCCGCAACATACAAATTATTTATGTCATCTATAACGCTCTCTATATGGTCTAAAATAGGACCCTAGGGCCTAGAATCACTGGTTTGCTCAGCATGCCCTTCACATGGGTTTTCAGCACAACCTCACTGATTCCACACTTTTTACCTATCATCATGGCTCGGACATTGCATATCTCTTTTTATATGTTGATGACATTATTCTGACTGTTTCTTCTCCAACTCTCCTTAACTCCATTATTGCTCAACTTAGCATAGACTTTTCTATGATTGATCTTGGGGATCTTAATTATTTTTTGGGGATATCTGCCACCCGTTCTTCTCACGGCCTCTTTCTCTCTTAGAAAAAATATGCTACAAAGATCCTTCAACGGGCCAATATGCTTCAGTGTAATCCTGCTCATACACATGTCGAGACCACTCATAAGCTGGATGCCAATGGATCTCTTGTCGCAGATCCGTCTCTATACCGTAGTCTTGCCGGTGCCCTTCAGTATCTCACTTTCACTTGATTAGACATTGCCTTTGCGGTGTAGTAGATTTGTCTATTTATGTACGACCCACAGGAGCCACACCTTCATGCGCTCAAGCGCATCTTGCGATACATTCGTGGCATGCTAGACCATGGCTTACAGCTTCACATTTACCCACGTATGATCTTCGCGCTTATTCTGATGCTGACTGGCAGGGATGCCCCGTCTCTCGCCGCTCCACTTCCGGTTACTGTGTTTTTCTTAGGGATAATTTGATATCATGGCCGTCTAAGAGGCACGACGTTATTTCTCGGTCAAGTGTCGAGGCAGAGTATTGTGGCGTCGCGAATGCAGTTGAAGAGACTTGTTGGGTTTGTAATCTTCTACGTGAGCTTTGGTGTTCGCTCTCCAAAGCTACAATCATTTATTGTGATAACCTAAGTTTTGTCTACATGACATCGAACCCGATCCAGCATCAGCGCACGAAGCACATTGAGATTGATATACATTTTGTTCGTGATCTGGTTACTCGCGGTATTGTTTGTGTTTTTCATGTGCCGTCTTCCGCTCAATATGACAACATCTTCACCAAAGGTCTTCCGACATATCTCTTCAACGATTTCAAATCCAGTTTGAATATTTGGAATTCACCTCTCGATCAAACTGTGGGGGATGTTAGCGGACCATATTGTATATTGTATTATATATGTTGTATTTAGTTATTATATTGACCCATTGTATATTTGGCCCATAATACTTTTTTTACATATACTCCTTTGGCAATGCAAATACGGTTGACGGGAATTATGAATTAATATGTACTACAAAACCTAGCACACAAATATGTAAGTTTACAAGAATATATACTGATTACCAATTGATATAATAAGGAAGTAAATTTGGAAACTTATCGTCTATGGTCATGCCTCGTTGTAAAATACCAATGCTTTTTCTACAAGAGGTCGGGAGCCATGGATAATCCTTTCTTTCCCGATTCAAAAGATCAGAAACTTATCATACATGACCATACCTCCATGTTTAATTGCTAACTATAATTTAAACTAGAAGCAAGAGATCGAATTAAATTATGTGGCCATGGATGATCCTTTTTTTCCCAAGTCAAGTACGTGGTGTTTTTGGGCCATTGTTTTATAATTCGATTCCACTAATTCAAGGATTGATTTCACATAACTACTCAATGTCGTGGTATTTCCCAACACTTTTTTATGGATTTGATGATGATGTATAAATTTCGGTTTGAGTAGATGGTTTTTCGAACAAAAAAAATAAAGGGTTTTCTTACCGCTAGAAGGATGCCGGAGGTGGGATGCAGGAGGACCCGACGCAGCTGGAAGAGATGTCGGAGGTGGAGCGTGGAGGAGGTTTGTCTTTGTCTAAGGAGAGAAACAGAAGCAACGCGTGAAAGAAGGGCAAACAAGACAAATGAGCATCCTTTTCCATTCAGCGTAATATTGGAGATGAGCGAGTAAGAGATGTATGGACCAGGTAAGAAGTATGGAGTAGTGGTAACAAACGGCCTGACCAGACAAGTCAGACCTACCCTCTTACCGGACTCAGTAAGAGGCGTATCAAATAGCGTCTAATAAACAATAAGTTGATGTTGAGGTAACACATAAAAAATGAATGATTGAAGATGATCATACCCTCTCGTCTTAAAAAATATAATTTTTTAATTTATATACAAAATAAAGAATATTTCTATTTATAAATTTTTATATAAAATTTATTTCTAATCATCTTTATATAATCGTATCTAACATTCTATAATCACATATAATATATAAATAAAAAGTTTATATCTATATAAGTGTGACCATATGAGGCATAACTACCTACTATAAAATGTTGAATTTATATCATTATTAAATAATTATGAATTAAATAAAATTATACTGTTTTTAAAAGGTTGATTGAGAAAAAAAAAACTTTTTTCTTTCTTTAACATGATATCCAAGTCATTTCAAAATCAGATTTAGGATATTTAGTCCAAATCCAATGATTTGAATGAACATTCTAACTAATAATTTGTTACCATCGTCACGCTATAAAAACGCATTCATCGTTGGTCTCCCTCCCTGTCATGTCTTTTCATCGATTTGTACATGGCATACGTAAACTCCATCCTGGAACCAACACACTAATCACTAAGGCCCCGTTTGATACGCATCTTTTCAGGTCCAAACATATCTTTTTGGCTGAATGGACCGGAAAGTCTGTTTGATTTGCACAAAAAAAGTGGTCTTTCCCGATAAGATATGTCTTTCCAAGAAAGCCCAAAAATCATATCTTCTGGCTGAATGGGCTGGAAAAACAATTATGCACCGAACGCCGCCTCTTTCGTTCTTTCTTGGATTATTAATTTTTTTAAATAACTTTTTTTAAATTTATTTTTTATTGAATTATTACGTTTTTAATATATTAATTTATATTAAGAAATATTATTTTAATATATAATATTTGATCTTGGATCCGCGACTGTTTAGTGGTGGAGCTTTTGACCGTTTCAAATGGAACGTTATGGGAAAAAAATTAATTTTTTAAATTTAAACCAAACCCTATTTACCTATACAGATGATGATGATGTTGATGATGATGATGATGATGATGATTTGTTTATTCACACATACATGCAAACGACAAGTGAAATGTTGCGTTATGAAGCCGAAAGTTTAAATGTCGAAAAAAGAACTAGAACTTTGATCAACACGGATTGCATCGCGGAAAACGTACTTCTGGTATGTGATTACTTTGCCCCTGATTTTTTATACGACCAAGAGAAATTCGAAGAACGTTTTCGTATTAGTAGAAAATTATTCCTACGTCAAGTTAGAGATTTAGCATATAATTATGAGTGTTTCAATTGAGATGAAATGTTAGACGTAAATGCGGTTTTACTACAACACAAAAATACACAGACACACTTCGTCAATTGGCATACGACATCTCCATAGACACCTGATATGAGTATTTGAAAATGTCTAAGAGGACGGGTCGAGAATGTGCATATTTGTTTTGGGAGTATGTTGTAGAACTTTACGACGACATATACTTACGAAACCCCATTAGGCGTGATGCCGAACAGTTGTATGTCACATATTAAGCTGCACATATTGTACGCATTAGGAGTGGGCAAATTGTCCTAGTGCATGACGAGGTCAATTCACGCGAGTTGATCATTACGTGCCCACTATTATAGTAGAAGCAGTTGCTTTAGATGACCTATGGTTTAGACATGCATTCTTTGGTATGGTGGGGTCAAACAATGACTAGAATGTGCTTGGAGCGTCAACGATATTTAACGAGATTTTGACAATACAAAATAGAGAAAGACATCACTATCTACGTCACGATTGATTGAACACATAAGGCAAAAGCAATTTGAGCAGAAAAATTACAATGCGGATGACGTCGATGACGATGATGACGAGGACGACGAGTAGTAGTTTCTCTTTTCTAGTTTAATTTCAGTGGTTTTTTATTAGCAATGTATAATTAAATTTCTAAGTTTTAATTTTTATGTTTTTCAATTTGTAATTTATGTTTTTAATGCAATTTTTATTTATTAGTAAAATATTTATTTAATTTTAAAAATTATGTTTTTTTTATTTAAGCTAATGTAAAAAAAAGTATAAATGATGTAGAGTGTTAACCTTATCAAAAGTATGGGTCAGATTCTAGTGTAAACCCGAACCATACCAGGACCCAAACCTGAAAAAAACTTGCATGTTGCTTTAACATTGCAATAAACCAGCCACGATCCCTTCAGAATATAAAAGCACACCGCACACCCTTGCACCAATTTCACACAAACCCTTTATTTTATAATAAGTTAGCAATTATACCCAAAACAATAATAATTCTCAGTGTTAATCTTGAACCATATTTTTCTTTATTAATTTTAACATCTCCTTTCAAGAAAAACATGGATAAAAAACTTTTTATCCTTTTTTTGGAAGGATCAAATAACTCTAATTTTGAACATAAAACTCATGCTGTTTTGAATTTAAAGATTTGTAAAAATGTCAGCCTTTTGATTTTCAGAAGGAATTTTTACGATTTTTAATACTCCTTTTGAAACCTTATCTCTAACAAAGTGTACATCAACCTCAAAATGTTTTGTTTTTTCGTGAAACATTGGATTTAGTGCTAACTTTATGGCATGATCATTATCAAAAAAAATCTTAACAAGGATTAAGTAATGAACACCAAGATCAAAAAACAATTTTAAAATCAACATGATTTCACATGTTACAATAGCTAAAGCATGATACTTAGTCTAATTTGATGATCTAGAAATTGTTTCTTGTTTTTGCTTTTCCAAGATATAATAGAATTCCCAAAATAACACAATATCTTGTCACTGATCTCCTAGATGAAGTACACTTAGTCATATCAGCATCCACATAGACAGTTACAAAATTAGTATCATTTTTAAAATGTTTATATCTTTTCCTGGACTAAGTTTCAAATATTTTAACACACGTAGAGAAAAATTTAATTGTGATTTCTACAACGTCCCAAAAATTAAAACTATAAATTTTCGTTTTTAAATTAATAAAACTATTATCCCAAAACATCATCATAAAAATCATTGTGAACAAAGTGTATTAACAACACCACAAAACATCAGAAGTACCTAAAAACATAAACTAAAAACCGTAAGCACAAAACTTAGTGATTTCCCCAAAATACCACATACCATACATAATAAGCATATAATGGGCCCCGCCTGACATCGAGGCCTGCCCGACATTGGGCCACTCCCGACATCGAGCCCTGCTCGGTATACAGATTTGCCAGTCATCGGGCCCCGCTCGGTATACATATAAACATATAAACAGATAAAAGCATAACAGATGCAATAATCACAAAGATAAATAGCATACAGAATGGTCATTGGTGCCTTCGACCCGCTAAACACAGTGAGGAAACTCACCTCTAACTGCTGAATACTCAAATTGAATCTCGGTCTGGTGGTCCGGAAAAAACCCGTGCTAACATCATCGAAATAATATCCAATTAATAATTGGATCTCGACCCATAAACCAGAATCTAAGCTACTTAACCCATCACCAGGGTGAAAGACCATTTTACCCTTTCTCTTACTTGACCCAAAACCAAGGCCCAACCTAACTACTCAAAAGGCCCAATTTCCTAAATGGCAACCCAAGGCCTAATATGGCCCAATCTTCCAAATTGGGCCCAAACTCATCATGGGCCTAAATCCAAGGAAGCCCAAATCAGAAGTCTAATGGCTCATTAAGGCCCAAACTTAAAATTCGAAAGCATGGACCAATCCATGAACGCCAACCCATGCGTTCATCTGCTGAGTACGCGGGGCGTACTCAACTCGTACGCCCAACGTACGCCTCAGACTCCCAAACCACTTCATTAAGCACTTAAACATTTAAGACCTTTTACCAAACTCTTAGATATGGTCGCTAAGGGTGACTTAAAACGTAAAGTTTGCAACTTTACACTCATGCATGGCTTAATGGGACCGAACACTCAAAAAGAAGCTTAATAAAGCTCTTAACAGTTGCATGGACCAATATCATTAAAAACGTTTGCATTTTTATGAAGTAGGGACCTCCATGGAGTTAAGATCTAACATCCATGACTTTTGGAGTAGATCAAAAGCTCAACTTTAGCACAAAAGACCCAAAATGCATAAAGAAAGCCCCTAAACTAGATCTACTGTGTTGAACCATCAAGTAGAGAGATTTTATACCTCAAATGGCTTGAAATGATGATGATAATTGTGGATATCTAAGCTTCACTCCAAGAAATGTGTCTTCAATCTCCTTTTATCCTAAAAAATGCACAAGAACAAACCTAAATTCTTCACAAGAGCTTAATAGCACCAAAATGGAGGATAAGGGAAAAAATTAGGGTTTAGGAGATATAGAGGCTGATAAGAGGCAAAACTCATGGGACTTAATGAAATTAAATAGGGGAAAACCCTAATAATTAGGGTTTCTAACTGGCCAGAGTACACCCCGCGTTCTCCCATGTACGCCCAACAAACGTGGGTGCATTCGCGATCCAATGGAGAGCCAGTACGCTCAGCGTACCCATAGGGTACACCCCGCGTACTGAGCTAGGGGACCAAAATGGAGGGTTTTTGCATAAAAGGGGCTAAAAAGGAAACTTACAATTTACGAATGTTAAAATTCTCCCACACTTGAATCAGACTTCGTCCTCGAACTCCGCTCCCACACTTGAATCAAACTTCAGATTTTGCTGATCCATCAGATACCTCAGGCTCTTGTGATTCGTGTAAATAGTAAAGCGGACCCCATAGAGGTAATGTCGCTAATTCTTAAGGGTGAAAACAAGAGCCCCCAAATCTAAATCATGCGTCAGATAATTCACCTCATGAGGCTTCAGCGGCCTCTAAGCGTAAGCGATCATGCGACCCCTCTCCATTAGAACTGCACCTAAACCCGTGATCGAAGCATCACAATAAACCACTAATTCCTCAACACCCTCCGGAAGGGTCAAAATCGGCGCCTCACACAATCTCTAGCGCAAGGTCTCAAAATCCGCCTGCTGCTCAGGCCCCCAGCGAAAAGTGACGGTCTTCTTCGTCAACCGAGTCAGAGAAACCGCAATCTTGGAGAAATCCTGAATGAATCTCCGTTAGTAAGCTACTAAACCAAGGAAACTCCAAATCTCAGATGGAGACCTCGAAACCTCCCATCTCATCACGGCCTTGACCTTGACCAGATCGACCAGAATACCATTCTGGTTGACAAGGTGCCCCAGAAAGTGCACCTCGCACAACCAGAACTCACACTTGGAGAACTTTGCAAAAAGCCTCTCCCACCTCAAAGTCTCCAAAACCTCCCTCAAATGTTCCTCATGCAGCTCCTGGGTCTTGGAATTGACCGATATACCATCAATGAATACAATCATAGACCAATCGAACATCGTCCTGCATACGCAGTTCATGAGGTCCATGAACGTGGCTGGAGCATTGGTGAGCCCGAAGGGAATCACCACAAACTCGGAATGACCATAACAAGTTTAGAAGGCCGTCTTCTATACATCCTCCTCTCTGACCCTCATTTGATGGTAACCCGAATGCAAATCTATCTTGGAAAACCAAGATACACCCTGAAGATGGTCAAATAAATCATCAATCCTCGGTAGTGGATAACGGTTCTTCACTTTTAGCTTATTCAACTCCTGGTAGTTAACACACATCTGATGAGACCCATCCTTCTTCTTAAAAAACCAGATCAATGCTCCCTATGACGAACTGCTCGAACGAATTAGCCCTTTGTCTAATAGCCTTGATAGCTGTATAGACAACTCCTGCATCTCAGGAGGAGCGAACCGATACGGTGCCTTGGCTATCAGAGCCGCACCAGGAATCACATCAATCCTGAACTCTACCCGCCTCTCCGGAGGAATCCCAGGTAAATCCTCCAGAAACAAATCCGGGTACTCCTGTACAATGGGAACATTATCCACGGTTGCGTTACCCTTATCCCAGGTATCAATAACATAGGCGGCAAATCCAGAACAACCCTGATGAAGATAGCGTCTGACCCTAGCCGCTGAACATAGAATCGGCCCACACTGATCTCTCTTTGAACCACCAATTCTCCCCCACTTGGGGTCCGAATACGCACTAACTGCTGCTCACAATCGATCACTACCTGATTGGGGCTCAACCAGTCCATCCCTACGATAACCTTGTTCCTACGCAAAGGAATGGGAACTAAATCAATCAGATACTACTCGCTGAATATCCAAAGAACACAACCCCGATGAACCATCGATACCGGGACAGATCGATCATCGGTATTCTCAACGTCTAAAGGAAAATCCGGCTCCCCCGGAGCTGCAAAAAACCTCTTGCTAAGTGTAAGCGATACAAAAGATCGGGTAGCCCCCGAATAAAAAAATATTAATGCAAAGATACCATTCACAAGGAACGATCCTAAAATAAAACACACAAATATAACCAGGTAATTCTAGATAAATAAAGAGATAAGGAGAAGATACATACCCGTCACCACATCAGGTGCTGTGCGAACCTCCTCGGCCATCAGCTGAAAAGCCCTACTCTTCACCACAGGTGCATCTGTCCTGCCGTGGCGGCCATCAGTAATCCTCAGCGTCGCTGGAGCGGGTTCTACCACTGGACCCGCTGCTGCGAAATTCAGACAATGGGCCTTCTTGTGGCCCCTCTGATTGCAATGGAAGAAAATTAGGTCGGATACCGTGGGGTGGTGATGGTGGTAGTAGCATTGCAATCCCTGCTAATATGCCATGTCCGACCACACTTGAAGCAGCCAGAACCACCCACCCTGTACACCCCGTCGTGCGTATTGCCGCCCTTTCCACAGTAGGTCCGCCCTTGTTGGCCTCTCAATCTTGAATCAAATACCTTGGGCCTCTTGCCCGATCTCCCTAAAGCCCGAGCCTGATCGGGCTTCCTCTTCCTCTCCATCTCATGATTAATAACCCTCTCTCCGGCTCTTGCAATCATATCCTCCAGTGTCATGCAACTGGATTGGCTCACAAACTGCCGAATATCGCTCCTCAATATCTCATGGTATCTATCATTCATCATCTCCTCATCCGCCACATACTGCAGAACCAACAACGCCCTCTCACAAAACATCACAGTGATCTAAGCCACTGTCTCAGTAGTTTGGCGAAGGTCCTAGAACTCCCTCACCAAATGATGCACCTCAATCACTGATGCAAACTCGAGTCTGAATCTAGATACAAAATCATCCCATGTTATCGAATCAACTGCCTCATCACCAACGGAGCGCTCAAACCTCCTCCCACTAGTCTCGAGCTCTGTCTTTCAGAAGACAGGAAGCAAGTCTGACCTTTATCCCATCGGGGCAACTTCTAGTGCGGAAGGCGTTAGCGATATCCGCTAACCAACGCCTGCTCCCAATCGAGTCCTTCTCGCCGAAGTACTCAAGATTCCCACATTCCCGAAACTCCCTAAAAGTCAACGAGCATGTCCCAATACAGGCCACCATCTCAGAACGGAAAGAGCCCAAGAGCTCCTCCAACACCTCCATGATACCCTCCTTGATCATACCAAATATCACATGAGTCTGCTAAAGTATGTCATGGGTAATATCAAAAGAAATGAACTCACGCATCTGATCATCCAACTTCCCTGTTCCAGAACCCGATCCTGAACGCTCACCAGCGCCAGAACCATCAACCGGTCTGTCTCGAAGAGTCACTATACTGAAAATAGACCAGATAAACCATCAGAATACGCATCAATATATATATATATATATATATATATATATATATATATATATATACACACACACACACACACATGCATACATTGAGGAGTCTCATACTCTACAAGTTTCATGGTTTAATCGCAACTCTCCTTGAATCGAGTACAGATCCTCGGTTTCTAGTAGTATAGGCGCATATTACCTTCCATATCTATCCATGCTTTCCTCAAGGATCGCTTTGAATCCTCCAAGTTACTCCTTATCCAATCATACAATCCTCCACAAAACAAGGCTCCCAACACTAAATCTCTTCCTAGGTTTTCCTAGGGCAACCACCACACCACTCTCCGCCATCAGCTGCCAAGGGAATTCATACTAGCACCCTCTAACTAGCTCACAAATATAATTATGTATCACTGGCACCAAATAATTCTTCGGATGAAAGGTCTCACACTACAACGGTAGGACTCAACCAAGAGCTGCACAATAGAGTTAAAACCTAACCTTCTAAATTATTTAGTTTCCGTAATATGTAACTTTGCATATTCGCTTAGTAGTTAACCCATAACAAGGGTAAAAGACCATTTTACCCTTTCTCTTACTTGGCCCAAAACCAAGGCCCAACCTAACTACTCAAAAGGCCCAATTTCCTAAATGGCAACCCAAGGCCCAATATGGCCCAATCTTCCAAATTGAGCCCAAACCCATCGTGGGCCTAAATCCAAGGAAGCCTATTATACTAGCGAAAAGCCCAACTCAGAAGTCTAATGGACCATTAAGGTCCAAACTTAAAAGTCGAAAGCATGGACCAATCCATGAACGCCAAGCCCATGCGTCCATCTGCTGAGTACGCAGGGCGTATTAAGCTCGTACGCCCAACGTACGCCTTAGACACCCAAACCACTTTATTAAGCACTTAAACAATTAAGACCTTTTTCCAAAATCTCAGATCTGGTCCCTAAGGGTGAGTTAATATGTAAAGTTGGAAACTATATACTCATGCATTGCTTAATGGGGCCCAACACTAAAAAAGAAGCTTAATAAAGCTCTTAACACTTGCATGGACCAATATCATTAAAAACGTTTGCATTTTTATGAACAAGGGACCTCCATGGAGCTAAGATCTAACATTCATGGCTTCTAGAGTAGATCAAAAGCTCAACTTTAGCTTAAAAGACCCAAAATTCATAAACAAAGCCCCTAAACTATATCTAGCATGGTAAACCATCAAGTATAGAACGTTATACCTCAAATGGCTTGTAATGATGATGATAACTCTAGATATCTAAGCTTCACTCCAAGCGATGAGTCTTAAATATCCTTCTATCACTTTAAAATGCAGAAGAACGCACCAAAATTCTTCACAAGAGCTCAAGAGCACCAAAATGGAAGATAAGGGGAGAAATTAGGATTTAGGAGATATGGAGGTTGATAAGAGGAAAAATCATGGGAGTTAATGAGATTATATAGGGGAAAAACCCTAAAAATTAGGGTTTCTAACTGGACCGAGTACGCCCCACATTCTCCCACGTACGTGCAACGTACGAGGATGCATCCGTGCTCCATCGGAGAGCTAGTACGCTCAGCGTACCCATAGGGTGTGCCCCGTGTACCGAGCTAGGGGACCAAAATGAAGGATTTTTGCATAAAAGGGGATAAATAAGGAAACTTAGAATTTACGAATCTTACAGTTTCCTTGGCAAATGCATAAAATGACTAAATTTTTTAATCGTATATGATATATCAGGCCTAGTAATAGTTAGATAGATCAACATACCGATAAGTTTATGATATTCAGTAATATTAGTCAAAATATAGTCTTTTTCATCAATTCCAATATCACTAATCATGTTATTCATATCAAGGGATTTTTTACAGGTTTGCACCATAACATCCCACAAACATGAAGTAATACGAAATAGTACTTTCTTTGTTACAAACGAATACCATTTTCTATATCAGGAATTTCAGTTCTTAAGAAAATTGTAACATCCCGATGATGAGTTATTTTCATTTTTAGCTCTAGTATGATGAAGTATTGCATTTCGGCCCTTGTGCATGAGAAAGTTTGCAAATTGCCCATAGTGGTATTTTTGTAATATTTGGGCAGACTCACATGTGCGGGGCGTACTCCTAGATTACGCGGGGCGTACGTGGGTAAGCCACAAACCCTAATTTTTAGGGTTTGGACCCTTTTTAAACATTCTTAAGTCCCCCAACTCACCATCTTTCATCAGCCTCTGACTTACCCTCGTCCCTAAACTAACCCTAATCCATCTTTGAGCCATTTTGAGCTTTGAGTGTTTGTTTTGGTCACCTTGAAGGACAGAGGAAGAATAGAATATCATCTTGGAGGAGTAGGACTCTTTGACTACAGAATCTCATCATCATTTGTCATCACCTTAAGGAGTCGTTTTGTAACGCTCAGTTTGGGTATCATTTATTTCTCAACAATTTAGGGTTTTGGACACGGACTCGACGAGTTGGGGAGCTCCAACTAGTCGAGTAGAGATCTTCTTGGATGCGGGATTTAGGGTCTACTCGTCGAGTTGGAAGGCCCCAACTCGACGAGTTGACGCTGGGGATGAAAACCCTAATTATCTGGATTTTGTACCGTATTTAAAGAACTTAACCTTTAGGGCTGGCCTCCTTACCAGCCTCCTTACTCAGAGAAACCGTAGAACCGCCTCCCCCTATCGTTGATTGAGTTTTGAGTGTTGTGGTGTGATTCTTGAAGGAAGCCCTTAAAAGTGAAGTAACATTCTTGGAGGATTGATGTTGAATCCAGAAACTCTACATCAAGGGATGCATTTTGGAGGTATAAAGCCATAACCTTGACATGTAGTTTATTAGATCTCATATTTTTGTAGTTAGGGCTTGTTTTGGGATGTTGGGTTGGATGTCCCAAGATAAGAGGTTTCCAGAGGCTGGGAGTGTAGA
Source organism: Lactuca virosa (assembly GCF_052849685.1). Taxonomy (NCBI): domain Eukaryota; kingdom Viridiplantae; phylum Streptophyta; class Magnoliopsida; order Asterales; family Asteraceae; genus Lactuca; species Lactuca virosa. The sequence continues at coordinate 288,429,097 of NC_136434.1, forward strand.
TCTGGCCTCTATAAGACCTCTAGAGGATTAAAGTTGAAAACTTTAATAGCCACCATGTCCCACTCAGACATTATGTCCACACTGAAGACTAAAATGGACGTTAGAGGGTATTTCACGCATGCATGGACGTAAAGTTAGAAACTTTACGTGATTTCTCCACCCTTGGACATCAGATCTGTGTTTTGGGTCGATTGGATGAGAGTTTAAGGGCTTAATGAGTCAAGACCTTCTTCAAAGGAGCTAGGGTTTGGGTATAAAGAATATTAGATGGTCTTTGGGGGTAAAGTTGGAAACTTTACCCTTCTAGACGTCTCTATGGTTAAGGATCTGTAGTTTGGGGCTTTAGATTCGACCGGAAAGGGCTGAATGTGTTAAAACAGGGGAAAATCGACGAGTTGCCCTGACAATTTGACAAGTTGGGATGGGTTTCCCCGCTTTCTGGATGCTGAGAAAACTCGGCGAGTTGATAAGATAACTCGGCGAGTTGGCTAGGGTTTTACTGGTTTTGTGAACACTGAAGGAACTTGACGAGTTGGGACTGTTGGGTTTTGTATACCACAACTTCCTATGGTGCACATACAACCCTAATTGCTTTGGATCTATGTTTTCTCTAATTATACATGCAATATTGTTTTCAAAGCATGAAGCCTAAAACTAGCATACAATTAACATAAACAATATAGAATTGAGTTATAGAATTACCTCTTTGTTGTAGCTTGTAGTTTTCGCCTTTAAGAACTTAGCACCTCAAATGTGATGCCTCAAATGGTTCTCAAACACCATGAACAAATGGAGGACTTTTGAGAGAGAATATCCTTGCATAAAATCGGCTCAAATGAACTCTTAGAACATATGTAGTCACCAATTTTAGCTATAGGGTGACATATATATATATATATATATATATATATATATATATATATATATATATATATATATATTGTAGTATTCTAAGAGTCATGGTTAAACCCTAATCCATACCCTTGGGCTTATTATCGATGATCCATGATCCATATGGACTAACTCTTTATGGATTCTTTCATAAACTTAGTCCATCATGTATCATAAGCCTAAACAATATATATATATATATATATATATATATATATATATATATATATATATATATATATATATATATATATAACTTATTTACACAATTAGTCCCCATTAATTTAATTAGTCTCTTTTGATCACTAAATTAATTCTTGATCAATTCTAATTAAATAACATGATTTCATATTCATATATTTGAACTTATAATATATTAATAAATCATAAATAACCTCTTCTCAAAAGTCCATCCTATCAAATTGCTCTGGTGAAGGCAACCCAAATGGACCATGCTACTCTCGGGTCAAGTACATACCAATTATAGTTATGGGCTTAGACACCTAATCCAACAGTCTCCCACTTGGATAAGTCTAATGACTATTATTGCAAGTACGACTCCACAACCCGAATAGCAATCGTAGCTCTTAAAAGCCGTTGTCGAACTCTGACCTAGTCAATGACGCATCCATTAGATAAGGGATCATATATTCCTCCATTCTAGATATTGTACGAACTGAGACATGGATTATAATCATTCTCTCTGTTCATGTGTTGTTTCCCGATTTCCGATTTATGACAACTAAGTAATTGAACAAATCAAATCAGTCCAGGCTTGGCCAAGCGCTTAGGGTGTCATCCCTAAATCATCGAGGGGCCCACACATATCGCTTTTATCCCTCTAAGGGTAAAAGGAATGGATAAACTTCGACTTATATGCTTGCTATATTTACTCATCAAATCACACACAACAATGCGTTTTATAACACCAAGTTACTGGTGCGTTTACGCATCATCAATGTGCAACCGATTTGTAAGCTACAACTCAGACGTCTCTGTTTTAAGAATTTAAGATATTATCGTCTCACAATCACTCGTGATAAAATCCATGAAGTGATTCAGATGAGCGTGGGTTTAATCCAATACTCGAATCTTATTCCAGGAGTACTCATGAACACTGCAGCAACCTTGTGCTATGTCTAAAACACCTAGACAATCTACAGTCAGATTCATGATAGTCTTGCCTCAATACCTACTTCCAAAGTATGATCGACTGTGGATAGTTTGAATAACCTAGTTACTCGGGAAGTCAAAACATGCGAAGTGAAACACAAGAATAATCAAATCCAATATGGTCTCAGAACTTATGAATATAAGTAAAACACCTTTTATTTAATCACCATATTGATTACACATTATTCATTGTATAATGTTTCGATTAATCAACTTAATACTTGAATTAAAACAATAGTTATGCCATGCTCCAAGCATGCACACTATGTTTACCTATGGTCCTCTCTTTTTAAAAAAGATCAATGGACAACATTTCAATGATGTTCATTTCACAATTCCAAATCCTTATCGTAAATGTAAGAATACCAAATTCTTGCTATTTACTATAATCTGTTAGATTCGAAACTCAAATGCAATAATCCTTTTGTAATGTCAATGCACAAAGGTCACAAAGACTATGCCAAAGATATTACAAAGTATTCCCTTTGCACATTGGTTACTGGACCAATTCCATGGAAGCGAAGTCTCATATTCAAAGTACATTCCTTTGAACATCCTTCTTGCATTAAGGTTTATAATATAACACAAATTTGATGATCAACTTCCACTTATGGACCATTTCCATAATCCCATTTTGACTATCACTTCTGAACAAGAGTTACCTCTTCTCAGAGTATGTCAATATGGTCCTTCCAAATTTACACTTTACTTCCAACTGTCCATGAGCAATCAATCTTTGGTAAAACTCAGATTGTCCTCGACAATTGCTTAACCATTTTAGTCATATCTCGTTCTAGTCCCTTTTCCCTCTTAATGCCCAAGGCATTTGGAAAATTAGAAAAGATTAATATTACATCATATGTAATCGATCCTATATCCGAAGCATATGGAATACGATTCATAATGTCTCACATAAAGACATGATACTTTACTAGTCTTTCACTATAATATTTCCACATATAGAATTTCATTATGTTAAATCATTAAAACATAACATTCACATATGTCCATGACTAAATTCGATTAAAATCTCAATCTAAGGTTTTAGATTTGAAATGAAGTATGAATTCCTCTCCCTTAATTATAGCAAAACAACTTTTCAAACCCTGCAACTTTGCGAATTGAAACTTTTGTTTTCTATAATTAACATTGCCAACTCGCAACACTTACCATAATAATTATGCTCCCACTAGCATAATAATTATTATCTTACTAGCATAACACTTATGCTCCCACTAGCTTTGACATTTAACCAGAAATCAGCTGGACTTCTAGAAATCAATACTTATTGACTTTCTTACCAAATTTCAGATTTCTTATACGAGATGCTTTGATAAGCCTTTATCTAAGCTTCTCAAACTCATATACTTTTCCTTAGATAGCACACATTTGTGTCTAAACAATTTTAGAACTTACAGCAATAAGTCTCAAACGTTTAGACCTTTTGCCATTTCTCACAATTCAAACTATGAAGAGGGATGTCGTAATCATAATCGGATTTGAGAATGCAAATATCACAATTGCCATCTCCTTAAAATCTACTTAGTGAAAGCGTTTCCTCACAATCATTGGCATGAAGAGGAGAAAAACCTTATGACACTTAGATTTTATGGATTATGTGTTCCTATCCATGTGAATTTGTCATAACCATAATCATAAGACAAGGTTCGTGACAAATCCAAACTCATATGGACTGAACTTGTTCAATCTTAATTTCTTGCCACCTGGCAACACAAGTGCCTACCATTGCTTCCAAGTTGTTATGCAAACAATTGAGCACTCATAGAACTCACATGCATAGTCAACTTGAACTGGAATGGGCACAGAAACAAGAATTTGTCAACACGATAGGTTACAAACCTCAAGTCGTGTGCTAGTGATTAACAATAGTTTCATTCTTGATTAGTTCTTGAAACTTTTCAAGATCTTTAAGACTCCCACTAACCTCTTGACATATAAGATTCTCTTTGTCAAGGAACATTACTTGACAAACAAATATTCAAGAGTTAGTGTGGTTTCTTATCAAGACAAACACTTCACACAATTGGCCTTACTTGGTCTTTGTCTTATCCAAAACATCACAACTTTCCAATTTCAAATGTACAAGAGTAAGAAACATTTTACTCTACATTTGATGAGTATTATAAACCTTTCTTAAGACCATGTCACTCAAGTTACAATCTTGGAGTATGACTTTAAGACCTGATTTTTGGAACGAAGTATGATTTATCTTCTTGATTTAACCCTTTCAACAATTCACGATTCCTATTCTTAGCCATACAAATGCACTAAGATCTCCTTAGAGGATCAATTGTGATATGATTTCATAATCACTAAGATAATCATAAAACACGATACTCAAGTACTCTCCCTTCTTCTCAGATTGGAGAAACTTTTATCTTTCTGTCGAATTTGATTCTTCTTATTCGTTCTGCCATACATTGAAACTTTTCCAATGATTCAGAATTACACTTAATCTTGGAAGCATAACCAGATTTACTAAACTTTAGTAAATCATAACGAATAGTCTTGTCGTTCTTTGCGGTGGACCTGATCAACACATAACCAAGTATACCCGATCCCTTTGTCCTTCACTTGACTCAAATATACATGTGAACAAGAAATTAGTCTTAATTTCCCAAAGATGAAGTTCTCATTCATCACACAATACAAGTTTCATGATTCCAAGTATCTATCCAGTTAAACCTTGGGTGATGAGAATCTTTCCTTATTTGGTAAATCTTGACACTACCACAAACGAAAGAATCAAATCTATTTTCCAATATTGCTATCAATGGAAACATATAAACAACAATTTTCACCAATGCCATTGTAAGGAAACTTAAAATAAAATAAAATCAAAATTTATTTATTAAAATTGCGGAAAATTTTTCCTTACAATGCAAATACATATGAAAACTATGTTGTATCTATTCCTAAGAAATCTATCATAACTCTTAAGCAGCATCTCAAAATTATGATCATCGAAATCCATCTCTTCGCGATCAGAATCAGCTTACTCTTCCTTTAAGTTTCCTTTCTTTTCTTCGATCCTACAAAACATCAAAATGTAATTACATTACATCGTGTATTAAGAATTTCCAAATAGGAACTTAATAGAGTTAAATAGTGGACTTACCTGAAGTAGAGTCAAACTTTTTGACTTTACCATCCTTGCGATCTTTCAGGTAAATTTGGAAGCTTTGCAACCAATGCCCCTTCTTTTGGCAACATATGGACTCTTTGAATGGTACATGGAACTATCTCAGACTTAGTCTTTCTCTTTACCATTTGGTCATATGACTTGACCATGGTCGATCCCTTTCCATTGGGAAGAGAAAGCTTTTCTGGACTTCCAATGTTACCATTGTGAATGTCCATGGAAGTTTGGGAAATAGATCTTCCAATCAAATTTGCATACCGGTGCGCCAAATCATTCCTGATTCAGCAGCAACAAGAAAATATGTTAGATTAATAAGGGTCATGTCGTGATCTCCCATATAGTAGTCCTCAAAGAACCCGCTATATGACTTAGGAAGTGATTGAAGAACTAAGTCAACAGCCAAGTTCCTTGAAACAACGACACCCAACATTCCCAGCCTGTCTGTGTGTGACTTTATCTCCAAGACATGTGCACACATAGACCTTCCATCTTGGTGTTTGCTAGCAAATAGGGCTTGAGTGACCTTGAACTTTTCAAGTCTTTGAACTTGTGGGTCAGGGAGGATTATTGGAGGAGGTGGAGGAAGAGAAGTTTCACTACAACACAAAAAAGGGATTAATCTTTCACCTTGATTGTCTTGTGGAATATCATCTTGTTTTTTTTTCATAAGATTCGGGAAGACCATAGTTGTCTAACTTGGACATCTATAATGGAGAAATTCAAGATAGTTGATTTAAGTCCTTAATATAACACCCAAATGAAATATTAAGGCTAGGACCCAATGCAATCGGAAGAGGGATGTCGTAATCCAATTACAAAATGTTTGAAGGTAGGTAAATGATGATTTACCAATTTCCACCATGAAAAACGAAATTGATTATTAAGTTTTAATTGAATTGAAGTTCCTAGATCGTTTGAGATTCATTGAACTTTTCAATGGCATCTTTAATCTCGATTTTGTCCTTCAAGTTTGTAACTGGGATGCCGAGGATCACAAACAAGGTGTGAATAACCATGCAAATTAGCTTGGTACACTTAATGTTACAAATCATCCAATCAATGTACCGGTTAACCACACACGATCCATTGATCCATGATTAACATCAAGCTACCCTTTACCACGCACTGTCAGTCCCAGATTAGTGTGCCGGTTAACCACACACGCTCCACTAACGACTTAACAAGGTGCAGAGTGCAACTTCATGGGTTAGCACCAAATTCACATTTTTCCTAAGTAACTAAGATTGGGAATTTATAAGTGTTTAGTTACTTGATATTTTCATTATACTTTTAATGAGAATTAATGTCCTATCCTACCCGTTCAGCAAACGACCCTCCACAAGTCAAGGAAGCGGTGGGTGAGAGTGGACACCCATTAAACCACCATTTTATAGGAAGTAACCTTACACCCCCCTTATAGACCGGCTTCGTGAATGAGGGCTACTGACGGTAAGACTGACCTTTTACTTATACATATATAATATATTAAACTTTTAATTTTATATAGTATAAGGATGTATTTTACACATTTAAAATACTTGGTGGTTTAATCTTTTAATTAAACTATACTCTTAATTTAATTAATCTTAAACCATGTTATTATGGATTTATTAAACTTCTCTTTTAATTAACCACTTTAATTAATTTAATAAAGTCCATAAGGTGTAATTGAATTATTCAAAACAACTAGGTTATTAAAAATTCAAAATTAAAACTATTTAATTAATTTTCTAAGTTATGAACCTAAGAGTTGCATCTTTTGAAATCTTTCAATTACAAGAGTTAATTTTTCATAATTTGAGACTTTTCAAATACCAAAACTTGAGGACAACTTTTGTAACTATTTAAAACCTTTTGGTTTTCCGTAACTTATGAGTTAATGTGGTTTTTATGAAAAAACTTTTCATGTTCCATAACTTGAGGGAAAGTTATGGAGGACTTTAAAAAACACTTAAGATCAATTTTACCAAGCAAAATTATCATGTAGTTTTTCATGATCTAAATTAACTCATATAGCAAGGCAATTCATATCAAATAATACAAATAATTATCTTATTATCTTAAAATTTGACAATTGTCCTTTAATTGGATGAGGATCATCATTACCAAATCAGAAAATACATTTGTTATGATTACAAAACAGTTTGTGGTAATGATCCTAGTCCAATTCTGGCCAAAAACTTGAAATTCTGCAACCAGAAGCATCAACTCGTCGAGTGCATGAACCTGACTCGTTGAGTTGGCCTTTTACTGAGTGGACTCGTCGAGTCAGCCAATGGGTTTTATATACTACAACATCCTATGGTGCACATACAACCCTAATTGCTTTGGATCTATGTTTTCTCTAATTATACATGCAATATTGTTTCCAAAGCATGAAGCCTACTACTAGCATACAATTGACATAAACAATATATAATTTATTTATAGAATTACCTCTTTGTTGTAGCTTGTAGTTTTGGCCTTTAAGAACTTAACACCTAAAATGTGATGCCTCAAATGGTTCACAAACACCATGAACAAATGGAGGACTTTTGAGACAGAATATCCTTGCATAAAATCGGCTCAAATGAATTCTTAGAACATATGTAATCACCGATTTTAGCTATAGGGAGACACATACACACACACACACACACACACACACACACACACATATATATATATATATATATATATATATATATATATATATATATATATATATATATATTGTAGGATTCTAAGAGACATGGTTAAACCCTAATCTATACCCTTGGGCTTATTATCCATGATCGATGATCCATATGGACTAACTCTTTATGGATTCTTTTATAAACTTAGTCGATCATGTATCATAAGCCCAAACAATATATATATATATATATATATATATATATATATATATATATATATGTATATATATATATATATATATATATATATATATATATATAACTAATTTACACAATTAGTCCCCATTAATTTAATTAGTCTCTTTTGATCACTAAATTAATTTCAAATTAATTCTTGATCAATACTAATTAAATAACACGATTCATATTAATATACTAGAACTTATAATATATTAATAAATCATAAATAACCTCTTCTCAAAAGTCCATCTTATCAAATTGCTCTGGTAAAGGCAACCCAAATGGACCATGCTACTCTCGGGTCAAGTACATACCAATTATAGTTATGGGCTCAGACACCTAATCCAACAGTGTCAACATGGACGGTTGACCTTGACTGTTGACTCTGACTTTAACCATGGTTGACTAAGTTTCACTTTTAAGGGATGAAGGGTTGAGTTGTATACTAAGGAGTTGTTTATAATTAGGGAATTGGCAGAGCTGATACTCGGAGCTTGGACCTATTCAGCTACAGTTTGCATTTGAGGTGAGTTTCCTCAACATTCCAATGGGTCTAAGGCACCAAGGCCGGCCCATTCAGCTAGTTGTAGTGTTATTTTAGATTCACTACTGATATGTCTGATATGCATGTATATGTGGATGTGTTAGTATGTTATTAACTAGATATGTAAAGACCCCAGGGGGAGCCCGTGGCAGTTGGTTAATAGACCATGGGGGGAGCCCATGACATAATAGGTAAAGACCATGGGGGGGGGGGGGGGGTGGAGCCTATGGCATACTAGGTAAAGGCCAGGGAGGAGCCCATGGAACATAGGTGTAAGACCCTGGGAGGAGCCTACGACATCCTAGAGTAAGACCCTGGAAGGATTCCACGGAACCATTATATGTTTATATATATATATATATATATATATATATATATATATATATATATATATATATATATATATATATATGTGTGTGTGTGTGTGTGTGTGTGTGTTATGTAGTAAGATAGTTATGTTCTGTGATATGTAGTATGCATGTGACTCTGTGTCATTTACATGGAAGACCCCGGGGAGAGCCCGTGGCAGTTGGATATCAGACCATGGGGGGGGGGGGGGGGGGTGGATCCCATGGCATTCTAGGTAAAGACCATGGGGGGAGCCCATTGCATGAAGGTATAAGACCCTGGGAGGAGCCCGCGGCATCCTGGAGTAAGACCTTGGAGGTTTTCCACGACATCCCTATATGTTTGTATGCATGGCTTATGTAGTTTATGTAGCTTATATAGCTAATATGGATTATGTGATTATGTGTATTGTGTGGGGTATGCTCTGGGGAAGTCACTAAGCATTAACTTACAGTTTGTTGATTGTTTCAGGTACTTCAAAGCATAAGGGACAGGGACCGGCGTGATGGCGTGACATGCACTCTCCGACAATTTATTTGGGGTCACTATGATTTGATGAATAAAATGTTAATGTATGGATTTTGAAAACAATTGTTATTGGGATTTAATATTTTATGGGAATGTTTTGGTTAATTAAAAATGAAATTTTTTATTGGAAAATTGGGTCGTTACAAGTTGGTATCGGAGCCTTGGTTTGAGGGATTCGGGCACACTCTCGAGGGTGTTAGGACTCAAACTAAGGAAATGGTAAAATTATTTTCAAAAATCAAAAGTAAAACTTCTTAAAACCGAAAAAAGGAGAGTACAATGCGCGTAATCGACCGAGCTCAAGTAAGTGGTTCCCCAATATGTTAGCCATGCTATACTGATATTTGGATTATGATAGTCTGATGGATCTTGCTATGTGTATGCTTTAAAAATTGTATACGGTTAGGATCTTATAGCCTTAGAATAATTGAATTGGCCTTATTTCCTGTTCCTCGTCTCGTTGTGGTCATAGAGTAGAGCATGTTATTCGAAAGTCTATTTGATCCTGTTTTGTGTATAATTTGCATGCATAAGGAAACATGTTATGATTGATTTGAGTTTTGGTTTGATAGGATTGAGCAAATCTTAGGATAGCCTAGTATTGGAGTTATGCAGTAGCCCGTGAGATATGTTTTGTTCTGGGACGAATTAGAGTTATCAGGTAGAGCTTTGGGGAAGGTACAAGTAGTTGTGGAAGGTAGTATTGGGCCCGTACTATTGGAAGCACAGGACCTGTACCCGAATAATGTTAGATCTGGAAGCTCTAAGGAGGACCGGTGTGGAAGGATCCCCTTTAGGGACATTTTGATCACTCTGTATTGTGGTATTACAAATCAAAATGGTGGTGACATGACTTGGAGCAGGGGATCAGGATCAGGATTAAGATCAGGATTTGGATCTGGTTTGGGCGACGGTACAACACCTATTGATGAAAGGCTGCGCGAGCTCATAGCAGCCGGGGTTACGAGGGGTATCCTTGACTCTACCCTAGTGATTTTTGGGACAACCAAGGAAGGGATGATGGAGATCATGGAGGAAAGGCTCAGATCTTTCCGAGCCGAGATTGCTGCCGGCCAGGTTGGGGCCCGAACTCCCTCGTTCCGGGTGTTCAATGCGTGCGAAGCGCCTGAGTTCTTTGGGGCCAGGGACCCCATATCTAGTCGACGCTGGGTGGCAGACATGGAGAATTCCCAACGCATGAGTTTTTGCACTGAGGCGGAAAAGGTGGGGTTTTCCTCGTGTATGCTAAGGGACCGAGTCAGGGATTGGTAGGAGGAGGTGACTAGTCAGGTGGGAGCAGCCGGGGTGGCTGAGATGTCTTGAGCGGAGTTTGTCAGACGCTTAAATCTGGAGTTTGCACCATCTATTGAGGTGCAACGGTTGGTTAGGGAGTTCCAGGAGCTCCAATAGATCACCGAGACTGTGGTGGAGATCACCGCCAAGTTTCGGGAGCGAGCACTGTTGATCCCACGGTATGTTGCGGATGAGGACATGAGGAGTACGAGGTATCATTCCATGCTGAGGGATGATATCCATGAGTTCGTGAGCTTTACAGGGTGCAAAACCCTGAATGAGATGGTAGAGAAGGCCAGAGAGCGGGAGATGGAGTTAGAGCTTTTCACTAAGAGAAAGTCGGAGCAGGTTCAGACAGCTGTAGGTCAGGCTAAAAAGCCTAAGACCTCTTATTCTTCCAGTAGGGGCCAGCAGGGCGTGACCAGTGTGCCAAGTGCGGTAAGCCGCACCGTAGGGCTTGTCGAGAAGCGGGCTCGGGATGTTACGCGTGTGACAGCAGGGCCACATGACAAGGGACTACACCAAGAAGGGCTTGATTTGTTTTCACTGCAACCAGACTGGCAATAAAAGGCCGATTGTCCGAGGTTGTGGGGAGGAGGAGGGGCGGTGGCGGTGTCTGCACCCGCCACAATGAGGATCACTGATGGCCACCCTGCCAAGGCGGATGCTCTTGCGGTGAAGAGTCACGCATTTCAGTTGACTACCGAGGAGGCTCGGGCAGCGCCAGACGTTGTGGATGGTACGCATTTTTATTTTCCTGCTCGATATTGATTTGTATTTCTTATGTGTATATATGTGCTCATGTATAGGAACCATTTTGGTCAATGGTATATGGGCTCACGTTCTTTTCGATTCGGGTGCTACCCGATCATTTGTATCTATTGCGCTTAGCAAGAAGTTCCGGGATGCTCCTGGGAATTTGTATTCCCCGCTTGAGGTTGAGATTGCGGACGACCGAACTGCGAGTGCTACGAGAGTATATCGGGACTGTGTCCTGAATGTGTTTGGGGATAGGTTCCGTTTCGATCTTGTTCTGATACCTTTGCGAGGGCTGAAGGTGATCATCGGGATGGACTGGTTGGGGGCCAATGGGGCCATGATAGACTGCGAGCGCCAGTTGGTAAGAGTTCGAACCCCAAGTGGGGGAGAACTAGTTATTCATGGGGAGAGGGCCTTGCAGGGGCCAACCCTTTGTTCAACTGCGAGGGCTAAGAGACTTCTCCATCAGGGTTGTTCGGGATTTTTGGCATATATCTCGGATACGAGGGTTGAGACCCCAACGGATTTGTGCAGTGTACTAGTGGTACAGGAGTTTCCGGATGTCTTTCCCGAGTAGTTTCCTGGGGTGCCTCCGGAGAGGCAGGGAGAGTTTCGCATCGATTTGGTGTCGGGTGCCTCCCCGATAGCCAAGGCACCGTACCGGCTAGCTCCACCCGAGATGCAAGAGCTGTCTACGCAGCTTCAGGAGCTGCTAGACGAGGGTTTATTCGTCCTAGCAGTTCCTCGTGGGGAGCACCGATCCTGTTTGTGAAAAAGAAGGATGGGTCACACAGGATGTGTAATGATTATCGGGAGCTGATGTAACACCCGATTCCCGGTACGTATTTAAATTCAGGAAATGTTGAAATTTACTTTGGGACTCGGCGAGTTGGAGGCCCAACTCGTCGAGTAGACTTGACTGTTGATCGGGGGTTTAAGTGACCTACTCGATGAGTAGGAGATGTCTGGACAAACCCCTAATATTTAGGGTTTGCACCCTATTTAAACAACTTATCCCCTCCCATATCAGCCTCCATCGTCTCTCACACTTCCAGAAGACCTTAAACTGAAACTGTAGTCTTGTTTGAGTGCTCTTAAGCCATTTTTGTGCATTTTTGGTCATTGTGAAGCTTGAGAAGAAGGAAGGAGCTTGGGAGTTCAAGTTGAAGCTAGAAGATCTAGAGATTGTGTTCCATTTCCAGCTCATTTAAGGTAAAAAGCTTCAATCTTGACTTTCCATGTGTTTAATCAACTTAGGGCTTGGATTTTGGTACCTTTAGGGCATTTCTAAGCCATTTTCGGGTTGTGGGGTGTAATGTGGAGATATGGCTTCAGATCTTGGACTTTGGAGGGTTCTCATGGCATAAAGGTGCCAACTTTATGGCCATGAGAGACCCATGCATCCTGTGGACCTCCTTTTATGGATTTTTGAGCCAAAGGCCCCATGCATGTACATCAAGTTTAAAGCTTTCCGTATAAAATGGACCCTAGGAGGCCAGATCTATGGTTTTGACGCGTTAAGACCCATTATAATCGACTGTATAGTTTTGGACATAGAGGGACTCGGCAAGTCGTTCTTGGGACTCGGCGACTCGGGGTGTATTTTCCACCAAATCCTTTCTGTTTATGGACCAGTTGCTAAGATCGAAGGTTCCCCCAGTTGTTTAGGTTCACCAGGGACCTGGGAATCATAGGACTCGACGAGTGGATGAACAGACTCGGCGAGTTCAAGGCAATGTCCCAGCCACATGAAGACGGACTCGGCGAGTTTAAAGGGAACTCGGCGAGTCATAGACTAAACGTCTTCTTATGGATGAAGATGAACTCGGCGAGTTCAAGGACGAACTCGGCGAGTCGGTTGAAGATTGTCCGATGTGTTGTTGAAGGCGAACTCATCGAGATCTTGCTAGACTCGACGAGTAGGGACGGGATTATGGCTTTTTGTGGATATGGGGACTCGACGAGTTGACGGGCCAACTCGGCGAGTCGAGTCAACCAGATGTTGACTTCGATCAAAAGTTGACTTTGACCATGGATTTGACTTTGACTTTGACTTGGATTGAGTGACCGTTGTAAGGGTTACGAGTATGATTTTATAACTTAGAAGAGTTGTCGTGTAGGGATTGAGGAGTCGGGGAGAGTCGATTTCCACACCGAGATCAGCGCAGACACTACACGACTTCGAGGTGAGTTTTCTTCTAGTAGGGGTGGGTCTACGGCCACAATGCCGGCCCACAAGTGAGAGTGTTGGATAGATGATTGTCTTTACGATAATTATCTAGGATTGATATGTGATATGCTTACTGTGCTTGATATGATTAATGTGCTTGATATGATTATTATGCTTAATATGTGTTAGCAGTAGTAGGGGTGAAATAGTCCCCGGTTACCGGTTGAAAGATACCGAAGGGGAGGTTAGTTCTCAGTTACCGGTTGAAAGATACCGAGGGGGAGTCCAGCTCCCGGCTATGCCTGACAGTTACCGGTTGAAAGATACTGAGGATCATGCATTATTTGGTATGGGTATGATGGGGGAACTCACTAAGGGGAAGGATTCGGCCGTGTAGCAACGCATTACATACCCACACATGATTTCCGCATTGAAATTTATGGGATTGTACTCTGATTTTTATTACTATTGATGATTTGGTTTTGAGACACGTTGTTACGGTTTATAAATTGATATAACATTGGCAATGTTTTTGGTAAACTATTTTACAAGTTACTTAATTAAAAATGAAATTTTTGGCCTTGAAAATTGGGATGTTACAACTGAACAAGCTAACAGTGAAGAACCGTTATCCTCTTCCGAGGATCGATGATTTGTTCGATCAGCTGCAGGGTACATCTTGGTTTTCCTCGATTGATCTTCGGTCGGGGTACCATCAGATGAGGATTCGGGATGAGGATATACTGAAGACGGCTTTTAGGACTCGGTACGGGCACTACGAGTTTGCGGTGATGCCATTTGGGCTCACCAATGCCCCAGAAGCGTTCATGGATCTCCTGAACAGGGTGTGTAGAGCGATGTTGGATCGGTCGGTGATATTGTTTATCGATGATATCTTGGTCTATTCTAAGACCAAGGAGCAGCATGAGCAGCATCTGAGGGAGGTATTGGAGACACTAAGAACGGAAAGGCTTTTTGCCAAGTTCTCAAAGTGTGATTTCTGGTTGAGAGAGGTGCAGTTTTTTGGGCACATCATCAACCAAGAGGGTATTTTGGTTGATCCAACCAAGATTGAGGTGGTGATGCCGTGGGAAGTACCGAATAATGCATCTGAGATTCGTAGCTTCTTGGGTCTAGCAGGGTACTATCAGAGATTTATCCAAGATTTCTCCAAGATCATCGTACCTTTGACTCGCTTGACCAAGAAGAATGTGACTTTTCGGTGGGGCCCGGACCAGCAGTTGGCCTTCGAGAGCCTGATACAGAGGTTATGTGAGGCCCCGATTTTAGCCCTACCCGATGGGTTGGATGATTTGGTAGTGTATTGTGATGCGTCTATCACAGGGTTAGGCGTTGTTTTGATGCAGAGGGGGCATGTGATCGCGTACGCCTCGAGGCAGATGAAGCCTCTTGAGGCGAACTACCCTACTCAGGACCTGGAATTGGGGGCAGTGATGTTTTCCCTCAAAATTTGGAGGCATTACTTGTATGGAGTTCGGTGCACCATCTTTACTGACCACAAAAGTTTGAAGTATTTGATGGATCAGCAGAACCTGAACATGCGGAAAAGGAGGTGGTTGGATGTACTGAAAGATTATGATTATGAGATCTGGTACTGTCGCACCCCCAAAGCAAAACGGCGGAAATGGTTGGGGGCGGAGGACGTCATGTACAGTATCATATCAATGCATAATAGTAAACAAGAAACAACATCATCAATTGCATTAATAGTATAATTTAATACGAGTGTGTTTTGTGTACAGTTTGAAAGACACCAAAATATGAATCAAAATAAAAGACGAGTGTTGAACGTGCTCCGTCTTCTCAAAACCTAGTCATCGGTACCTGTCTACTGGTGACCTGAGAATACAAGTTATTTTGAAAGCGTAGATCAACATTAAAGCTGGTAAGTTCATAAGTATTTTAGTGTCATTGTTTGTATAAGTTTGAAGAAAGTGTTTGTAAAAGTTTGATGTAAATGTTTGTATACTTCCTAGAAAATCCTATATTTTCTACTAAAGGAGTCTTCTACCAAGACTCGACTGTTTTGTATGTTTGTTCTTTTGTAAAAGTGAGTGCTTTTCCCAAAGTATGACTATCATTACAAAAAATATAGTTTACATTACCGTTTATGTGAGAAGATCACAATATAAATGTAATGGGAAAATGACAATGTACAGTAGTATTGTATATAAGTAACTACCGATTTACTAACTACCTTAAACCAGTTTGTTTAATTAAGGTAAAATGTGATGAGATTATAACCATACTTGATTGACTAGTAAAACACGACGATCAAAGACGTCGAAATGGTATGACATTCGTCACCCGTAGACCTGTAGGTCCCACTGTAGCTAGCAGCAAGGTGTAGGATGGTCAATCGTGTATAGATCTATACACAAATTCACGCTCTCCCTCGAGGAGACTCTGGTTACAAAACGTGACACAACAGTATATTGCCGTGCCATGAAGTAGTGGCTCACATTAATGTTATAGTATTCTTTTATTTGTATAGTATGTTCTCTCTGTTCTAGTGTATAGTATGTTCTCTAGTGTATAGCATGTTCTCTAGTGTATAGTATGTTCATTCTGTTTCTCATTATAGTAAGTTTGAACTGACTCTTGTATGAACCAACTGTTGTATGTTTCATTGTTCTTGAAATAGTAAGTAGTGACTTCCTAAACTATACCTATTATAGTTTACTAGTACTGTTGTTTGAATGACTGATTATGTTTGAACACCTTTGCTACCCAAAGGTGTTGAACTGAATGAAGAACTTTTATATCTATACACAAATACATAACATATAACTAAGATTCAAACGACACTCGGACAAACAACTGATACCCTAAGTCCACAACCAAACAAGGAACATGAAATAAAGTGAGTTATTAGTCCTAAGCCCTTTCAATCCTATTTATATAAGTATATCTATATAGACATGATTTTTGACAATATATAAGTTTAAAAGAGTTTGATAAAGAATTTAGCATATAAAAGAGTTTTAACCATTTGAATGGTTATAGATGACTTGATGTCAGTTTATAAAAGGTTTTTGAAATAGTTTGTTTAACAACACAGTTTTTGAAGAATAAGAAATCTACTTGATTGATACTTATTAATGACATGTGATTGATATAATAACTATAATGTTTTCTACTTGTATTGCCCCCCCCCATAAAAGCATTTAAAAGCATTTAAAAGATAAATTAGGGGTATGAACTCACCTGAAGTGAGGGATCTGGAAGGTGAGATAGATATAGGATGCTTGAGTTCACAATTGAAGTTCCGAAGCACAGTTGGATCCTATAAGGCATATATTCACATATATGTGCATTCAATTAGTGGTTATAACTACTAACTAGCATAGGAAACCACCTAAGATTGTTGGAAACACCCTAAATGAAGTGTTAGGCTCACAAATGGAAGCTTGGAAGGGGTTCACGGCCACCCATGGATGGGTTTGTGGTCTTAAGGAGTTCACGGCCTCATGAGGTGTTCACGACCCTTATGAGTCTATGAAGGGTTCATGGCCCTTATGAAGGGTTCACGGCCGTGATCCCTTCAAGCTCATGAAGATGATGATGAAACTTGACAAATCATGGATAGGCTCTAGTAGTTCTTTAAGTATGACAAGATTAAGGATGAAACACTTACGTTTTTGAGGCTTTAGAGTGTTCACGATTGAAGCTTTTTAAGAGAGAATGAGGTGTTCACGGTTGGGAGGAGGAAAACTGAGGAGAAAAAGTGGTCACTCATATATATATATAGGAGGTGGTTCACGGCCGTGAACCTTGTTTGCGGCCGTGAACACCTTGTGAGTGAT
The DNA here is from genome assembly GCF_052849685.1 of Lactuca virosa. Taxonomy (NCBI): domain Eukaryota; kingdom Viridiplantae; phylum Streptophyta; class Magnoliopsida; order Asterales; family Asteraceae; genus Lactuca; species Lactuca virosa. Next base: position 288,446,648 of record NC_136434.1, read on the forward strand.
TTTCTGGCTCGAAATAATCCTCCCGATCTCAAGCTAACTCATCCTAACATCCATTCTTACATTACACTAGACTTAGAAACTCTCAAACAGATCCTTAACAGTGCTAAAAGATAGCATAAACTATCTAACTTTGATTAAATTGTATGGATGTACAAGATAGAAATTTCGGGTTGTCACATGTACCACCCAGGGAAGGCCAATATGGTGGCCGATTCTTTGAGCCGCAAAGCGAAAAGTGCACCGATCGGGAACGTTTGTTTAAGGATTACGGTGATCTCTCCATTGTTGGATATGATCAAGCAAGCTCAGGTGGAGGGTTTGAAGAAAGAGAACTGGAAGATAGAGTAGGTTCGGGGTCAGTTTCCCTTGTTTGTTCGGGATAGTTGAGGTCTTCTGACGGAGTGTGGTCGGGTGTGAGTACCGATAATCGGGGGTGTGAGGCAGAAAATCTTGGAGGAGGCACACAAATCCAATTTCTCTATTCTCCCGGGGGCCACGAAGATGTATAGGGATCTGAGGTTGAGTTACTGGTGGCCCTGCATGAAGCGGGCGGTTGCATGGTTCGTGGAGCGGTGCTTGACCTGCATGAAGGTAAAGGCCGAACATTAGAGGCCTCACGACAAGGTTCAACCGTTACCCATTCCTATGTGGAAATGGGAAGATATCACCATGAACTTCATCACGAAGTTAACGACGACGGCGAGGGGTGTGGACTCCATTTGGGTCATCGTGGATAGGTTGACGAATAACGCCCATTTTATTCCGATCCCGGAGAGCATTTCTGCTAAGAAATAGGCAGATATCTATGTGCGAGAGGTGGTAGTCAGGAACGGAGTGCCGGTATCGGTGGTCTCGGACCGCGATGTTCGATTCACCTCCAGATTCTAGAGGAAGTTCCATCAAGAACTGGGCACTGAGTTGCACTTCAGCACTGCGTACCACCCCTAGACAGACGGCCAGAGTGAGCGGACGATTCAGACGCTCGAGGATATGTTGCGGGCATGCGTATTGGACTTTGGAGGGAGTTGGGAAACATACCTCCCACTAGCAGAGTTTTCATATAACAATAGTTATCATGCTAGTATCGTCCGACCCCCATTTGAGATGTTGTATGGTCGGAGGTGTAGGACCCCAGTTTGTTGAGGTGAAGTTGGGCACGGAGTCATGGGAAGCACCGAGGTGGTGCTTAAGACTACCGAGGTGATCCAGCAGGTGCGCAATAGGCTGCGGGTCGCATAGAGCCGTCAGACGAGTTATGCTGATCGGCGTCGCTCGGACCTCGAGTTCTAGGTGGGGGACTTCGTTTTGCTGAAAGTGTCACCATGGAAAGGTGTCATTAGATTTCGGAAGAGGGGAAGGTTAGGGCCCCGATATATTGGTCCGTTCAAGATTTTTTCCCGAGTGGGTGGCATACCGTTTGGATCTACCAAACGAGCTTTAGCTGAAAGTGTCACCATGGAAGGGTGGCATACCGTTTGGATTTGCCAATCGAGCTTAGCTAGATTCATAACACCTTCTATAATGCCCTAGTTTCTAGGCTAGGCATTAATGTTGACATTATAGTCTAGGTTAACCTTTGTAACTAATTTTGAAGAAATGAAAAGGAATTATGTGAATATTATGTGAATTATATGTTTTATGCTTAATTATTAGGGTTTAATTAATTAAGAATAAAAATGAGCGTCAAAAATTAAATTTTAGATAAAGCCGATATCTATTAAGAAACTTGTAGTGGGCGTGACAAGGATTACGGATATATAAAGAATGCCGAAATCCGAGTTATAACGAACAAGTTATGACCTGTCGAAGTTTCGCGACAAACCGGCATGGGGCCGAATGTCGTAAAAAGTGAGTTTTCGATAAACTACTTTTTAGCCTTAGTGATCTAAACGAAACTCGTAGTGTTCGTTAAACCGAGAAGTTCGATAAAAAGAACGCCCAAATCTGACTTCGTATGAGGAAGTTATGATTTTTCGAAGTTTCAGCTTAGCAGTAGACAGCTAAAAAACTCGAATTTTAGATTGAGTGATTTTTAGCCGACACGACCTAAACGAGAATCGAAGGTCTCGTCATTAGTAGCACAACGGTAAAAAGTCTGACGAAAACGGACGTCGGATGAAGAAGTTATCAATTTTTAACGGATTTCCTGTCCCGGTCTGTTAAAAATAATAATATAAAAATTAAATTCAAAATTAGCCGACGAAGTCTAAACAAAAGTTGTAGAGCGTAATTTTACCTACACGTGCATATAAAGAACGTCAAAAACGGAGCTCGTATGCGAAAGTTATAGATTTTAGAAGTTTTTGCACAAAAATCGAGAAAATTCGCATAGTCACGTTTTTGCCACGTCACCCTCGCTTAGATTGTGCCACGTGTCCGAAATTGGTGAGTCATGCGAGCCACGTGTCCTCGCCTCGCATGTGCCACATGTCCAAAACGAGGCTGAGTCATCTGAGCTGCTGAGCGGTCCAATGCATGTCCGACGCGTGTCCTCCTTCACATGTCCGAAGCCCTCGCAAGAAGCCACGGAACCCTACTTCGGACCAGTAGACCTCGGTCCAATCAGGAGAGGACAGCAAGCCTTCGCACGCACAGACCTCGTGCGAGCCATCCCCCTGCGAGCTTCGGATCTGCGACGCGTGGCTCCTTCTCAGCCGTCGGATCAGGACTTCGGACCCCTATAAATACAAGGGTCATGCGAACCCTCCCGATTACTTTTGAGATTTTGCCATATTTAGCCCCTTTCTTCATATTTTCTTCATCTTAACATCCCCCAAAGCCCCGGTATCGATTATAAGCCCCGGAATACGCCACGAAGTGCCCGTGAAGCCCGGAAAATTTATCTTTTCGGTTTCGAAGCCCGACCCTCGCAGAGCCCGGTTTCTGAATAAAACTCCCGGTTTTATTAGAAACGATCGTTTTTAGGAAACAAAGTGCTGTCCGATTTTCATTAAATCAAGTGAGTGTATAGTCACTTTCATTTTACACATAGATATGAAGTATTTACCTTATAATACGTGCTATGTGTAAATATATTAATTGTTTATTTGAGGTGACTGTTGAGTTGATGTTTTATACAAGTTTTAAACTGTATAAGTATTTTTATCTACAAATATGTTGGGTAGAACATGGGTAGATAGTTGGTGTGTGATAAACTAAAATGATGAGAGGTCTCGATGTGATTTGAGATTCAGTCATCTAGCGGAGTTTGGATGAGGACCACGGACTTTCTAGACAGTCCAGTGGGAAACATTAGTAGGTCCGCAACCTGTAGGTGTTAATGAACTTGGGTGTTTATTCGCTGTACTCCATGCCCCTCATGGTTGCCTTTAGGACATGTATGGCTGAGGAAACCCCTTGGCAGTAGTGTCCATCCCGATCATATTCTTTAGGCGAGGTCCCTTGTGAAAAGTGTTTAGGGACGTAAAGTGAGGATAACGGGAACGGGTAATCAGGGTTATTGTTGATTGGTGAACTTAATAAGTTTATTATTACTGTGGGTTGAAAACCCTATATGCTCACCAGGCTCCCAAGCCTGAGCCACTCAGTTTTTTTATGATTACAGGTAGTGGACCCCGAGCATAGTCGGAGGATGACGTGAGATTTTTGGATTATAGGCCAGTAGTTGTAAATAACTGTAGTAAGGCTTATAATGTCTTGTTTATGCTTTTGATCTGTTTCGGAACATGACATCCCGAGGTTTTGATAAACTTTTATCATATGTTGTTTGGGGACCAATTCCGCAACATCTTTTGAAAAGATTTCTCTGATTTTATTTTAAAAAGCATAAATTAAATCGGTCTTTTCTGGCCGAGAAATTAGGGGATGTCACACCTTCCATGTGTCTCAGCTTCGGAAGTGTGTCACAGACAAGGCCGCAGTTATTTCTTTGGACGACATTCATGTGGATGAGAACCTGAACTACATTGAGAGGCCCATTGTGGTTCTGGTTAGGAAGACTAAGGTCCTTCATAACAAGGAAGTGAAGTTAGTGAAGGTGCAATGGCAGCACCGAAGAGGCTCCGAATGGACATGGGAGTCAGAAGATGAGATGCGAGACCTCTACTCGGATTTGTTTGCATCAGCAGACTTCCAGGACGAAGTCTAGTTCAAGTGGGGGAGATTTTCAATGCTCGGTTCAGGTATCATTTATTTCTCAACAATTTAGGGTTTTGGACTGGGACTCGACGAGTTGGGGAGCTCCAGCTCGTCGAGTATATATATTTTTGGATGAGTTTGGGAAGGCCCCAACTCGACGAGTTGATGCAAGGGATGAAAACCCCAATTCTCCGGGTTTTGTACCCTATTTAAAGAACTTAACCTTTAGGGTTGGCCTCCTTACCAGCCTCCTTACTCAGATAAACCCTAGAGCCGTTTCCCCCTCTTGTTCATTGAGTTTTGAGTGTTGTGGTGTGATTCTTGAAGGAAGCCTTGAAAAGTGAAGTAAAAATCTTGGAGGAGTGATCTTGGATCCAGAAACTCTACATCAAGGGCTGCATTTTGGAGGTATAAAGTCATAACCTTGACATGTAGTTTATTAAATCTCATCTTTTGGTAGTTTTGGGCTTGTTTTGGGACTTTGGGTTGGATGTCCCAAGAAAAGAGGTTTCTAGAGGTTGGGAGTGTAGATCTGGCCTCTATAAGACCTCTAAAGGATTAAAGTTGCAAACTTTAATTTCATCCATGTCCCATTCATGCATTATGTCCACAATGAAGACTAAAATGGACCTTGGAGAGTATTTCACGCATGCATGGACGTAAAGTTAGAAACTTTACGTGATTTCTCCACCCTTGGACATCAGATCTGTGTTTTGGGTCGATGGGATGAGAGTTTAAGGGCTTAATGAGTCAAGACCTTCCTCAAAGGAGCTAGGGTTTGGGTCTAAGGCATATAAGATGGTCTTTTTGATGGGGTTTGAGCACTACATCAATCCTATGGTGTACATGCAAACCCTAAAGATTTGGATCTAGTTTGTCTAATATACATGCAATAATCTTCCAAACCTCATAAACCCTAGATCTAGCATATGATAAACAATATTAACATAAGAATAGGGTTTAGATCTTACCTTGATAGTTATATAGCAATAGCAATCTCAAAACCTTTTTGATCTTGACTTCTGAAAGCTTAGTGCCTCAAATGTTGCACCTCTAATGGAATCACAAACACCACTAGCAATAAGGATGAAGAAGAAGGAGAAGGAGGAGGCACAAAAACGTTCTAGGGTTCTCTCAAAGAGTTAGACACGTTTTTGGAGGCCTAAGGGTTCCTTTTATACTTAGGCTATTAGGGTCTTTAACTAGGAAACCCTAATCTGACTGCTTAGGCCCTAAGCAGCCCATGGAGTTCCCTTAGAAAGCCCTTGGACGAAATCCATACGGGCTTCCATTAGATTTCGTCCAATCCCCTTTCCATTAGGAATCCATAGCCCAATTTCAACTATCATATAATTACAATATCAGCCCCCTTTATTTAATTAATCTCTTTTAGCCACAAAATTAATTCTTAATTAATTTTTTACTAATATTAATTAAACAATATGATTTCTCTTTTAATATATTATTCATATAATATATTAATAAATCATAATTAATCCTATTTCTCCTTAGTTCATCATATCAGTTGGTATGGTGAAGGCAACCCAAAAGGACCATGCTCACAATCGGGCCAAGTACATACTAAAATAGTTATGGGCTTAGACACCTAATCCAACAGTCTCCCACGTGGATAAGTCTAATAATTATTCTGCGTATGACTTCAGAACCTGATTAGTAATCGTAGCTTTCAGAAGCCGCTGTCGAACTCTGATCTTATCAGAAACGTGTCCTTTAGATAAGGGATCATATATTCGTCCATTCTAGATATCGTATGAACTGAGACATGGATTTAAATCATACTCTCTGTTTACGTGTTGTTTCCCGATTTCCGATTTATGACGTCTGACAACAGACTACAACTGAACACATCAACTTAGTCCAGGCTTGGCCAAGCACTTAGGGTGTCATCCCTAAATCATCGAGGGGCCCACATATATCGCTTTTATCCCAGATTGGGTAAAAGGAACGGATAAACTTCGACTCAATTCTCGCTTGTACCTACTCATCAAATCATACACAACAATATGTTTTATAACACCAAGTTACAGGTGCGTTTACATATTATCAATGTGCAACCGACTTGTAAATTACAACTCACATGTCTCGGTTTCAAGAATATAAGATATTATCGTCTCACCAATCACTCGTGATAAAATCCATGAAGCGATCCAAGTGAGCGTGGGTTTATTCCAATGCTCAAATCCTAATTCGTAAGAACTCATGAACGTTGTAGCAAACTTTTGCTATGTCTAATACAGTTTAGACATTATACAAGCCAATTCACGACAATCTTCTTTCATACCTACTTCCAAAGTATGAGCGACTGTGGATGGTTTGAATAATCTTATTATTCGGAAAGTCAAAACATGCAAACTGAAACACAATAATAATTGAATCCAATATGGCCCCAAACTTTTGAGTATAAATAAAACCTCTTTTATTTAGTCACCATATTGATTACACATTATTCATTGTATAATGTTTCGGATAATAAACTTATTACTTGAATGATAACAGCAGTTGTCCCATGCACCAAGCATGCACACTCTGTTTACCTATGGTCCATACTTTGTGAAATAGATCAATTGAAAACATTTCCAATGATGCTCATTTCACAACTCCTAATCCTTATCGTTAGTGTAAGAACACAAAATTCTCGCCACTACTAGAATATTTTAGATTCTAACATTTTATGCAATGATCCTTTTGTAATCTTAATTGCAAAAAAGTCACCAAGACTTTGCCAATGATATTACAAAGTGCTCTGTTGGAGATTGTGACAAGACAATTCCGTAGATTTGAAGTCTCTTATTCGAAGTACATTTCTTTGAACATCCTTCTTGCATAAAAGTTTCTAATCTAGACATAAATTCTTAACGTCCAACTCCCAATATGGAAACATTTCCATATTTGCCATGTGACAACTCATTCTAAATAGAGTTTTATATAATCATTATAATGTCAATATGGTCCATCCATTACCATACTTCCAACTGCTCACAAACGACCAATCCTTAGCGAACCTTAGATTGTCCTTCACAGTTGTTTAATTATTTTATTCAAATCCGGTTCTAGTCCTTTTTCCCTATTGATTCCCTAGGCATTTTTAGAACAGTCAAATATTACAGCATATGCAATCGAACCTATACCCAAAGCGTATGGGACACTATTCATGAAAAGCGTGATACTTTACCAGTTTCTTGCAAAAATATTGCCATATATAGGATTCCCATGTGTTGAATCTTTTCAACATAACATCCATATATGTCCTTTGACTAAATTTAATTAAATTTTCTCGATCCAAGCCTTTAGATTTTTGAAACGAAGTATAATATTCTCTCCCTTAATTATAGCAAAACAACTTTTCAACCCCTGCAACTTTGCAAAGTGAGACTGTTGTTTTTTATAATTAATATTGCTAACTTTCATTACTTAAAATAATGATCATGCTCCCACTAACATGATGATTATATTCTTACCAACATAACACTTATGCTCCCACTAGCTTTGATATGTATTCAAAAATCTGCTAAACTTCTAGAAAACAATACTTATTGATTTTCAAAGATCATATTTCTTATACGATATGCATCGACAATCTTTTATCTAAGCTTCTAGAAAACAACTCATACACCTTTCCTTAGATAGCTTACATGTGTGTCTAAAAAATTCTAGAACTTATAGCAATAAGTATCGAATGTTCAAACTAATTGCCAAATCTCACAATTCGAACTATGAAGAGGGATGTCGTAGTCATAGTCGAATTTGAGAATGCAATTTACATAGTCGCTATCTCATTAAAATCTTCCTAGTGAAAGCGTTTCCTCACAATCATTTTCATGAAGGAGAGAAACCTTATGAAACTTAGATTTTATGGTGTATGTGTTCCTATCCATGTGAATTTTTCATAACCATAATCATAAGATAATGTTTGTGACAAATCCAAACGTTTATGGACAGAACTTGTTCATTCTTTATTTCTTGCCATCAAGGGTCCCACCATTGCTTCCAAGTCTTTGAGCAGCTTGCCCCTAACTATCAATGTACTTTCCATTGATCAATATGCCTTGCCTCTATGCAATCAATTGAGAACTCATAGAACTCATATGCATAGTCACTTAAACTAGAAGGGCACAGAAAGAAAAAATGTGTCAACACGATAGGTTACAAACCTCAACTCGTGTGCTAGTGTTAACAATAGGTTTGCCCTTGATTAGTTCTTGAATCTTTTCAAGATCATATAGACTCCCACTGACCTCTTTACATATAAAATTCTCTTGTCAAGAAACATTTCTTGACAAAACAAATATTCAAGAGTTAGTTTAGGTCCTTATCAAGGCAAATACTACACACAATTGGTCTTAGTTGATCTTTGTCTTATCCACTACATCACAACTTACCAATTTCAAACGTGCAAGAGCAAGAAAACATTTTCCTACTTCACATTTGATGAGTGTGTTAAAATTTCTTAAGATGACGTCACTCAAATCACAATTTTGGAGTACGACTCTAAAACTTGATTTTGGAACGAAGTATGATACACCTTTTGATTTAACCATTTCAACAATTTCCGATTCCTCTTCTTAGCCATACTAGTGTACTAAGGTGTCCTTAGATGATCAATTGTGATACAGTTTCAAAATCACTAAGTTAATCATAAAATAGATACTTAAGTACTTTCCCATCTTTTCAGATTGGAGAAACTTTTATCTTTCTGCCTAATGGATTCTTCATATTCCTTCTGCTATTTATTGAAACCTTTTCAACGATTCAGAATCATACTTAATCTTTTAAGCATAACCACATTTACTAATCCTTTAGCAAATCATGACGAATATTTTATCGTTCTTTGTGGCGGACTTGACCTAGTGCACAACAATGCGTACTAGATCTCCTAGTCCATCACTTGACTCACATACTTATGTGAACAAGGAATTAGTCTTAATAACCCAAATACGAAGGTTCTCATACATCACATAATACCAGTTGCATGATTCCAAGTTTCTGTCCAATTGAAACTTGGACGATGAGAATCTTTCCTTATTTGGTAAGTTTCTGACATTACCACAAATAACATAACTAAGAATCAAATCCATTCACAATATTGCTAACAATAGAAACATTCAAACACCAATTTTCATAAAATCCATCGTAAGGAAACATAAATAAGAAAAAATCAAAATTTATTTTATTTTGGAAAATCTTGTCCTTACAATGCGATTACAAATGAAAACTATGTAAATATTATTTAGCAATCTATCCTAACTCTAAAGTAGCAGCTAAAATCCGATCTTTGAATCATGCGATCGAAATCCATTTCTTCATGACCAGATTCAGCTCACTTTTCTCTTTTAAGCTTCCTTTTCTTCGATCCTACAAAACACCAAATGTAATCTTATCACATCATGTATTAAGAATCTACGAATAGGAACTTAATAGAGTTAGACAGTGGATTTTACCCGAAGTGGAGTCATACATTTTGACTCTCCCATCTCTTAGATCTCTCAGGTAGTCAGGGCAGCTTAATGACCAATGCCCCTTCTCTTGGCAGTAGAAACACACAGATTCTTTGGGAATGGCACAAGGGACTATCTCAGACTTAGCCTTTATCTTGCGTAGAGAAAAAATTTCTGGACTTCCAACGTTGCCATTGTCCATAGACGGTTGGGACGTTGATTTACCAGACAAATTTGCTTGACCAGTCCGCCAAATTATTTCTGATTTAGTAGCAATAAGCAAATAAGTCAAATCAATGGGGTCACGTCTTGGTCCATCATATAATACTCTCTAATGAACTCACTATATGAGTCAGGAAGTGATTGAAGAACCAAATCAACAGCCAGCTTCCTAGAGACTTCGACACCCAACATTCCTAATCTATCAATATGCAACTTCACATGCAAGACATGAGCACATACAGACTTTCCATCTTCGTGTTTGTTTGCCAATAAGGCTTGAGTGACCTTGAACTTTTCATGTTTTTGAACACGTGGGTCAGGGAGAATTATTGGAGAAGGTGGAGGAAGTGAAGCATGATTTCCATTTCCACAATCCAATCGTGGAACATCATCTTAATGCGGAAAGCTTTTTTCCAAAGGATTCGGGAAGACCATAGTTGTTAGACTTTGACATCTACAAAACGGGAGAAATTTAAGTTAGTTGATTGAGTCCTTAATAAAACACCCAAATGAGATATTAAGGCTAGGTCCCAACACAACATTCTACAACTTGGAAGAGGGATGTCGTAATCCAAATTGCAAAACATTTGAAGGTAGGTAAATGACAATTTACCAATTTCCACCATGAAAAACGAAAATTGAATGTTTAAGTTTTAAATGAATTGAAACTCCTAGATCTTTTGAGATTCATTGAACTTTTCAATGACATGTTTAATCTCGATTATGCCCTTCATTTGTGACTGGGATGTTGTAAATCCCTAATCTGCTTGTGTATCAATCAGATCCAATTGATGGTGTGGAATCCCAATCAATTGGATGATGTCAGATCAAATAGAAGAGAAGGAGAAGAAGAAGATGATGAATCTTGAATGTATTGATTAGAATGAAGTTCCCTTACACAAGATTCACACACTTACACACACTAAAACTCCTATCTTCTCTCTATTCCGTACACTCCTTTTCTGTTCATCTAACCCTCCTCAACCACCTAACACCTATATATATACTTGGGGAATATGGGCCGTAAATGGGTTTACGGCCGTAAACCTGTTTACGGCCGTAAACACCCACCTGGCCGTAAACCTGACCGTAAACTCATAAAACATTATAGAAAAATACAATCAACTAGAAAAGCAAAGTCTAAACCATAATTTTGACCCAACAATCTCCCCCTTGGTTTATAGCTTTCTTTTCTTAATTGACCCAACAAGCTCCCCCTAAAAAGTAGCTGGCTTTTCTTGTCAATCTTCATCGAGAGCTTGGCTTCAACATTAATCTTCAAATTCTTCACGGCTTCAAGATGAACATGATGAATCTTCAATAATTGACTTCATCTTGAGCAGTTGGGCATTTCTTCAGAATTTGACATTGAACGCACATTGGGTGAGGAGGCTTCTTGTATTGATTCTTGAAAGATACCGATTTTAGCTTGAGAATCTTCAGAGAGAACATCAGAGAGAACAAATATTTTGGATCACTTCAGCAGGTTCAAGATAGCAGCAGACTGATTGAGGAGGCTTCAATGCAATCCGTCACCTAATCTTCAAGTGCAGCTTCACCTTGCTTCTGGGGTTGAAAGATTGAATATCGAAAGAATAATCTTCATTTCTTGCTCCTTCGAATGAGAATTCTTCGATGATCACGGATGAAGCCTTGGCTCAGAAATCTACGACACAAACTCCATGAGTTTCATCTTCACCTGAATTCACTTTTCAAGACAAAATAAAACTAAAAGAAAATTTAGCACACAATATTTTTGGGTTTTTCATATTTTCTGAAAAAAATAAAACATAAATAACACTAATTTTTTGGCTTTTTAATTTTCTGATTTTTGTTTGGTTTTTTTAAAATTTTTAATTCTCCCCTAATATTTAAATTAGAAGAAATTATGAACAAATTTAACAAAAATAAAAATGATATTTAACTTTAAGAGTGATTTGGGATCAAAGTTTTTAGACAGCCTTTATCCATTTATCAGTACCTCTCCCTTCATGAATAGATCTGGTCAGTCGTCTGTATTGTGGTCCACTTAAACACGAGAGATTGTGACAAAATTAGAACATAATATAAGTGACAAGACAATGTGATCCTAAGATCCTAGATAATATTCCTTAAGGACCATTCAGCTGACGACGACCAAAGATATTGTTGTCCACCTAAATTGAGCAGCGAGATCTACAGACAACCTAGTGATTGTTCAATTTTAAATGTACTAGAACATGTTTCCCGCTTCCTGACATACCCCAATAATCAGGAACTTCCAAAGTACTCCTTACTTTAGGTGAGCAGACAATTATTATGAGAGAAGTCAGATTTAGAATGCATATGCTATACACCCAGGTCGGATCTCTTCCAATCTCGCAGAGGGTGAAACATATGACTAACCAGATTTAGAGGGATTGAGAAGTAGAATGGTGCATATGATGTGTACCAGGTCGGATGTATTTCAATCACGCAAAGGAGACAGCGTATGACTAACAGACAGGAAGAATTGCATAGATAGAAGATGCAGAGAAATAGAATTGCATATGTTACAGTCCAGGTCGGATGTATTTCAATCACGCAAAGGAGGCAACATATGACTAACAGAAAGAAAGCAAGAAAATAATTTCCTACAGACCTACTTTATCGGAATTCCCCAGTCGCCCCATCAATACCGGAATTCAGGACAAAGTTCGTACATCGAGGAAGAGTTAAACCACGGTTCTAGATACAGATTATTTTAGTGTGACCGGTGGATTATCATGTATATCTCCCTGCTCAACCTATCTGAGCGTCTTATTGTCAGGCTAAATGGATCTATCTAGGTCAAGATTTTTCAAGTCTCTAGATTCCTTAAGGTCATTAATGCCTAGTCAAGTCCATTTTAATCTCTCGTGCCTACCAGCGCATCGAACACAGAGCCTAGACAATTCAGATTCAGTCCCTTACACAGATTCAGATTGCGTGTTATCACATGATTATATCACTTCCCAAAACATCTCCCCAAGCACATTTCATTAACACCATATTTTTGGATTTTCTGATTTTCTAATGTTTTTTTTTTTGGATTTTTTTAAAATTTTTCTAATTTTTGTTTTGTTTTTATTTCTCCCCCTAAATTTGTGCATAGGAGAGAAAGGAAAGTAAATGCGCAAATTTAAACTATCCTAAAACAAAAATTAGTCTTTAAAGTGAATTAGCTTAAGAAAAACTCAGGAGTATCGAGAAGAAAACTCAAACCGTAAGTCACCGATTGCTTTTGCATCCAGAAGGTCTGAGAACAACACACATAATCTCAGACAGATCCGAAAATTCTTACTGTCATTAAGCAAAAACCCCATTAGTGACTCCTTCCTTTCTTCCCTTCCCGCAAAGGACACATACTCTCAAACAAAATTCCGAGTGTTGTACAGTTGAGAGATGCCTCCTATTATGTGCCTGGAACAGCCACTACCAACAAACCGAAGTCTGATGATATGCCTCCATAGCTGCTCCAGCACAGAGCGGGATCAGTTGGTCTTTGGAACCCAGTCCATTTTGAAACTGGTTCGACCTTTGTCATCATTACAGGGTACTCTCTCCCATGACATATCATGTTTATCAGAAACAGAAGATGAAGAAATATTAGAATCGTTAGAAGATTTGGGAGAGTGAGCCGTTGGAACCCATTTGTAGTTGGGTTTAACCCATTTCTTTTTCGATCTGATGGGTGGCTCAGTACTTGCTTTTGACCCAATAATCTCCCCCTTGGTTTATAGCTTTCTTTTGTAAACACCCACCTGGCCGTAAACCTGACCGTAAACTCATAAAACATTACAGAAAAATACAATCAACTAGAAAAGCAAAGTATAAACCATAATTTTGACCCAACAATCTCCCCCTTGGTTTATAGCTTTCTTTTCTTAATTGACCCAACAAGCTCCCCCTAAAAAGTAGCTGGCTTTTCTTGTCAATCTTCATCGAGAGCTTGGCTTCAGCATTAATCTTCAAATTCTTCACGGCTTCAAGATGAACATGATGAATCTTCAATAATTGACTTCATCTTGAGCAGTTGGGCATTTCTTCAGAATTTGACATTGAACGCACATTGGGTGAGGAGGCTTCTTGTATTGATTCTTGAAAGATAGCAATTTCAGCTTGAGAATCTTCAGAGAGAACATCAGAGAGAACAAATCATTTGGATCACTTCAGCAGGTTCAAGATAGCAGCAGACTGATTGAGGAGGCTTCAATGCAATCCGTCACCTAATCTTCAAGTGCAGCTTCACCTTGCTTCTGGGGTTGAAAGATTGAATGTCGAAATAATAATCTTCATTTCTTGCTCCTTCGAATGAGAATTCTTCGATGATCACGGATGAAGCCTTGGCTCAGAAATCTACGACACAAACTCCATGAGTTTCATCTTCACCTGAATTCACTTTTCAAGACAAAATAAAACTAAAAGAAAATTTAGCACACAATATTTTTGGGTTTTTCATATTTTCTGAAAAAAATAAAACATAAATAACACTAATTTTTTGGATTTTTAATTTTCTGATTTTTGTTTGGTTTTTTTAAAATTTTTAATTCTCCCCTAATATTTAAATTAGAAGAAATTATGAACAAATTTAACAAAAATAAAAATGATATTTAACTTTAAGAGTGAATTGGGATCAAAGTTTTTAGACAGCCTTTATCCGTTTATCAGTACCTCTCCCTTCATGAATAAATCTGGTCAATCACCGGTATTGTGGTCCACTTAAACACGAGAGATTGTGACAAAATTAGAACACACTATAAGTGACAAGACAATGTGATCCTAAAATCCTAGATAATATTCCTTAAGGACCATTCAGCTAATGACGACCAAAGATATTGTTGTCCACCTAAATTGAGCAGCGAGATCTACAGACAACCTAGTGATTGTTCAATTTTAAATGTACTAGAACATGTTTCCCGCTTCCTGACATACCCCAATAATCAGGAACTTCCAAAGTACTCCTTACTTTAGGTGAGCAGACAATTATTATGAGAGAAGTCAGATTTAGAATGCATATGCTATACACCCAGGTCGGATCTCTTCCAATCTCGCAGAGGGTGAAACATATGACTAACCAGATTTAGAGGGATTGAGAAGTAGAATGGTGCATATGATGTGTACCAGGTCGGATGTATTTCAATCACGCAAAGGAGACAGCATATGACTAACAGACAGGAAGAATTGCATAGATAGAAGATGCTGAGAAATAGAATTGCATATGTTACAGTCCAGGTCGGATGTATTTCAATCACGCAGAGGAGGCAACATATGACTAACAGAAAGAAAGCAAGAAAATAATTTCCTACAGACCTACTTTATCGGAATTCCCCAGTCGCCCCATCAATACCGGAATTAAGGACAAAGTCCGTACATCGAGGAAGAGTTAAACCACGGTTCTAGATACAGATTATTTTAGTGTGACCGGTGGATTATCATGTATATCTCCCTGTTCAACCTATCTGAGCATTGTATTGTCAGGCTAAATGGATCTATCTAGGTCAAGATTTTTCAAGTCTTTAGATTCCTTAAGTTCATTAATGCCTAGTTAAGTCCATTTTAATCTCTCGTGCCTACCAGCGCATCGAACACATAGCCTAGACAATTCAGATTCAGTCCCTTACACAGATTCAGATTGCCTGTTATCACATGATTATATCACTTCCCAAAACATCTCCCTCAAGCACATTTCATTAACACCATATTTTTGGATTTTCTGATTTTCTAATGTTTTTTTTTTGGATTTTTTAAAATTTTTCTAATTTTTGTTTTGTTTTTATTTCTCCCCCTAAATTTGTGCATAGGAGAGAAAAGAAAGTAAATGCGCAAATTTAAACTATCCTAAAACAAAAATTAGTCTTTAAAGTGACTTAGCTTAAGAAAAACTCAGGAGTATCGAGAAGAAAACTCAAACCATAAGTCACCGATTGAATTTGCATCCAGAAGGTCTGAGAACAGCACACATAATCTCAGAACAGATCCGAAAATTCTTCATGTCATTAAGCACAAACCCCATGAGTGACTCCTTCCTTTCTTCCCTTCCCGCAAAGGACACATACTCTCAAACAAAATTCTGAGTGTTGTACAGTTGAGAGATGCCTCCTATTATGTGCCTGGAACAGCCACTACCAACAAACCGAAGTCTGATGATATGCCTCCATAGCTGCTCCAGCACAGAGCGGGATCAGTTGGTCTTTGGAACCCAGTCCATGTTGAAACTGGGTCAACCTTTGTCATCATTGCAGGGTACTCTCTCCCATGACATATCATGTTTATCAGAAACAGAAGATGAAGAAATATTAGAATCGTTAGAAGATTTGGGAGAGTGAGCCGTTGGAACCCATTTGTAGTTGGGTTTAACCCATTTCTTTTTCGATCTGATGGGTGGCTCAGTACTTGCTTTTGACCCAATAATCTCCCCCTTTGTTTATAGCTTTCTTTTGTAAACAACCACCTGGCCGTAAACCTGACCGTAAACTCATAAAACATTACAGAAAAATACAATCAACTAGAAAAGCAAAGTATAAACCATAATTTTGACCCAACAATCTCCCCCTTGGTTTATAGCTTTCTTTTCTTAATTGACCCAACAAGCTCCCCCAAAAAAGTAGCTGGCTTTTCTTGTCAATCTTCATCGAGAGCTTGGCTTCAGCATTAATCTTCAAATTCTTCACGGCTTCAAGATGAACATGATGAATCTTCAATAATTGACTTCATCTTGAGCAGTTGGGCATTTCTTCAGAATTTGACATTGAACGCACATTGGGTGAGGAGGCTTCTTGTATTGATTCTTGAAAGATAGCGATTTCAGCTTGAGAATCTTCAGAGAGAACATCAGAGAGAACAAATCATTTGGATCACTTCAGCAGGTTCAAGATAGCAGCAGACTGATTGAGGAGGCTTCAATGCAATCCGTCACCTAATCTTCAAGTGCAGCTTCACCTTGCTTCTGGGGTTGAAAGATTGAATGTCGAAATAATAATCTTCATTTCTTGCTCCTTCGAATGAGAATTCTTCGATGATCACGGATGAAGCCTTGGCTCAGAAATCTACGACACAAACTCCATGAGTTTCATCTTCACCTGAATTCACTTTTCAAGACAAAATAAAACTAAAAGAAAATTTAGCACACAATATTTTTGGGTTTTTCATATTTTCTGAAAAAAATAAAACATAAATAACACTAATTTTTTGGATTTTTAATTTTCTGATTTTTGTTTGGTTTTTTTAAAATTTTTAATTCTCCCCTAATATTTAAATTAGAAGAAATTATGAACAAATTTAACAAAAATAAAAATGATATTTAACTTTAAGAGTGAATTGGGATCAAAGTTTTTAGACAGCCTTTATCCGTTTATCAGTACCTCTCCCTTCTTGAATAAATCTGGTCAATCGCCGGTATTGTGGTCCACTTAAACACGAGAGATTGTGACAAAATTAGAACACACTATAAGTGACAAGACAATGTGATCCTAAAATCCTAGATAATATTCCTTAAGGACCATTCAGCTGACGACGACCAAAGATATTGTTGTCCACCTAAATTGAGCAGCGAGATCTACAGACAACCTAGTGATTGTTCAATTTTAAATGTACTAGAACATGTTTCCCGCTTCCTGACATACCCCAATAATCAGGAACTTCCAAAGTACTCCTTACTTTAGGTGAGCAGACAATTATTATGAGAGAAGTCAGATTTAGAATGCATATGCTATACACCCAGGTCGGATCTCTTCCAATCTCGCAGAGGGTGAAACATATGACTAACCAGATTTAGAGGGATTGAGAAGTAGAATGGTGCATATGATGTGTACCAGGTCGGATGTATTTCAATCACGCAAAGGAGACAGCATATGACTAACAGACAGGAAGAATTGCATAGATAGAAGATGCAGAGAAATAGAATTGCAAATGTTACAGTCCAGGTCGGATGTATTTCAATCACACAGAGGAGGCAACATATGACTAACAGAAAGAAAGCAAGAAAATAATTTCCTACAGACCTACTTTATCGGAATTCCCCAGTCGCCCCATCAATACCGGAATTAAGGACAAAGTCCGTACATCGAGGAAGAGTTAAACCATGGTTCTAGATACAGATTATTTTAGTGTGACCGGTGGATTATCATGTATATCTCCCTGCTCAACCTATCTGAGCGTTGTATTGTCAGGCTAAATGGATCTATCTAGGTCAAGATTTTCCAAGTCTCTAGATTCCTTAAGTTCATTAATGCCTAGTTAAGTCCATTTTAATCTCTCGTGCCTACCAGCGCATCGAACACAGAGCCTAGACAATTCAGATTCAGTCCCTTACACAGATTCAGATTGCCTGTTATCACATCATTATATCACTTCCCAAAACATCTCCCTCAAGCACATTTCATTAACACCATATTTTTGGATTTTCTGATTTTCTAATGTTTTTTTTGGATTTTTTTAAAATTTTTCTAATTTTTGTTTTGTTTTTATTTCTCCCCCTAAATTTGTGCATAGGAGAGAAAAGAAAGTAAATGCGCAAATTTAAACTATCCTAAAACAAAAATTAGTCTTTAAAGTGAATTAGCTTAAGAAAAACTCAGGAGTATCGAGAAGAAAACTCAAACCATAAGTCACCGATTGAATTTGCATCCAGAAGGTCTGAGAACAACACACATAATCTCAGAACAGATCCGAAAATTCTTCATGTCATTAAGCACAAACCCCATGAGTGACTCCTTCCTTTCTTCCCTTCCCGCAAAGGACACATACTCTCAAACAAAATTCCGAGTGTTGTACAGTTGAGAGATGCCTCCTATTATGTGCCTGGAACAGCCACTACCTACAAACCGAAGTCTGATGATATGCCTCCATAGCTGCTCCAGCACAGAGCGGAATCAGTTGGTCTTTGGAACCCAGTCCATGTTGAAACTGGGTCGACCTTTGTCATCATTGCAGGGTACTCTCTCCCATGACATATCATGTTTATCATAAACAGAAGATGAAGAAATATTAGAATCGTTAGAAGATTTGGGAGAGTGAGCCGTTGGAACCCATTTGTAGTTGGGTTTAACCCATTTCTTTTTCGATCTGATGGGTGGCTCAGTACTTGCTTTTGACCCAACAATCTCCCCCTTGGTTTATAGCTTTCTTTTGTAAACACCCACCTGGCCGTAAACCTGACCGTAAACTCATAAAACATTACAGAAAAATACAATCAACTAGAAAAGCAAAGTATAAACCATAATTTTGACCCAACAATCTCCCCCTTGGTTTATAGCTTTCTTTTCTTAATTGACCCAACAAGCTCCCCCTAAAAAGTAGCTGGCTTTTCTTGTCAATCTTCATCGAGAGCTTGGCTTCAGCATTAATCTTCAAATTCTTCACGGCTTCAAGATGAACATGATGAATCTTCAATAATTGACTTCATCTTGAGCAGTTGGGCATTTCTTCAGAATTTGACATTGAACGCACATTGGGTGAGAAGGCTTCTTGTATTGATTCTTGAAAGATAGCGATTTCAGCTTGAGAATCTTCAGAGAGAACATTAGAGAGAACAAATCTTTTGGATCACTTCAGCACGTTCAAGATAGCAGCAGACTGATTGAGGAGGCTTCAATGCAATCCGTCACCTAATCTTTGATGGGTTTTGAGCATTCTAACACTCCTATGGTGTACATGCAACCCTAGAAACCTTGGATCTATGTTTGACTAAGGTACATGCAAATAATTATTTTTCCAAGGTTCTTATCCTAACTAGCATGGCATGGGGTACTTGAATCAAATAAAACTAGTAGAATTACTTACCTTGTAGTAGTAGTTGATTGCTTGGAGTTTGAGAGCCTAGCACCAATAATGTGGATGCCTCAAATGGAAGTCACAAATCACCACAAACTTGGAAACTTGAGAGAATAGTCACAAACTTCTTGAAATCGGCCCTCTTAGTTTACTCACCACAACTCGTGTGATTTCAAGAACCAAAGCCTCCTTTATATAGTGTGGTGGATTAGGGTTACATTCATGTAAACCCTAATACCCATGTCTTTTCATTTCCATGAGATCCATGGGTTAAAGCTCCATGGAGTATCCATGGACTTTCCATGCAAGCCTAGCTCATTCCAAATAAGCATTAGCCCACACTATATAAATACAAGAGCCCATATTTAATTAGTTATACTTTTGATCTCTAAATTAATTCTAGATTAATTATAGATCAATACTAATTAAATAATATGATTTTATATTAATATATTAGGACTTATAATATATTAATAAATCATAACTTATACTATTCTCAAACGATTATCCATAAATTGTTCGGGTGAAGTGCAACCCAAATGGACCATGCCGGGTCGGGTCAAGTACATACCAAATATAGTTATGGACTTAGACACTATATCCAACAGTCTCCCACTTGGATAAGTCTAATAACTATAGTTGCAAGTATGACTTCAGGAACCGATCAGCAATCGTAGCTCTTTAAACTCTGTTGAACTATGAAGCGCCATTTTAGATAAGTTATCATATAATCCTCTATTCTAGATATCAGCCGGACAAATACATGGAACATGGTCTTGCTTATTTTCCAGCATTTGTTTCCCGATTTCCGATTTGTTTGACATAGAACTTAACTGAACACATCAATTTAGTTCTGACCGGGCCCGGTACATAGGTCAAAAAAAATCATCGAGGGGCCCAGATATCGCTTCTAATCCTAGAAGGAACAGATAAACTTCGACTCATATGTTTTCTCTACTACTTGTTGAATTACACACAAAAGCACGGTTTATAACATCGAGTTACCAATGCGTTTTTGTGCAATCAATGCATAACCAACTCATAGGCAACAAATCATATCTCTAGGTTTGAAGACTTATATGATATTACCGTCTCACGATCATTCGAGATAAATTCCATGAAGTGATACAAGTGAGCGTGGGTTGAATCCAATACTCAGAAGTTATGAGTACTCATGAGTGTTGTAGCCCCACTTTGTCTAACATCTTAGACCTCTACAAGCCAACCCATGACAGTCTTGATTCATATCTACTTCCAACATATGACCGACTGTGGAGAGTTTGAATAATATGATATAAACCATAACATAATTATTTTGGAAGTCAAAACATGCAAAAAGAAATAATAGTAAACGATTGACAAGAGATAGCAACACTTTACTCATAAATAACAGCTTTTATTTATCATCAAATGTCAATTACATTTTACAAATTTCAAGATTATCTAACTACTAAAACTAATATCATCCTTCAGTCCTATGCTCCGAGCATGCTGGAGATGCTTAGCCCGAGTCAGTCTCTTCGTGAGGAGATCTGCTGGGTTCTCATCCGATGATACCCTTTTTGCCACGAGGCTTCCTTCTTCTGTTCGATGTCTAATGAAGTGATATTTTCTGTCAATGTGTCTGGATCTCCCATGATCTCTTGGTTCCTTGGCTAAGGCAACCGCACTATTGTTGTCACAGAAAATCTCCATTGGCTCCTTTATAGCTGGTACAACTCCAAGGTCTCCGATGAAGTTCTTTAGCCATATAGCCTCCTTTGCTGCCTCGCTTGCTGCTATATACTCTGATTCACAAGTGGAATCAGCCACTGTCTCCTGCTTGGAACTTTTCCAAGTAATTGCCCCTCCGTTTAGAGTAAAGACCCAGCCGGACTGAGAGCGGAAATTATCCCTGTCAGTCTGAAAGCTAGCATCACTGTACCCTACAACTCTCAAGTCCTCTCTGCCACCGAGGGTAAGGACCCAGTCCTTAGTCCTCCGTAGGTACTTGAGGATATTCTTTACCGCAGTCCAGTGTGCCTTGCCAGGGTTCCCCTGATACCTGCTAACCATGCTCAAAGCAAAGGCTACATCAGGTCGAGTACACGTCATAGCATACATGATCGATCCTACAGCTGAAGCATAAGGTATTCGACTCATTTCTGCTATCTCAGCCTCAGTACTAGGGCTTTGTGTCTTACTCAATCTGGCGTTACTCTGGATGGGTAACTCTCCTTTCTTGGAGTTTTGCATGTTGAACCTTTTCAACACTTTGTCCACATAGGTGCTTTGACTAAGTCCAATTAGTCTTTTACTCCTGTTTCTCAAAATCCTTATCCCTAGGATATAGGCAGCTTCTCTAAGGTCCTTCATAGCGAAACACTTCCCAATCCAGGACTTTACTTCCTGCAGGGTTGGGATGTCATTTCCTATGAGTAGTATGTCATCCACATATAGTACCAAAAAGCTGACTATACTCCCACTAGCCTTGATATAGACACAAGATTCATCTTCACTCCTTGAAAAGCCAAATTCTTTGATTTTCTCATAAAAGCAAAGATTCCATCTGCAAGGTTCCTGTTTTAATCCATAAATGGATTTCTCGAGCTTACACACTCTACTGGGGTACTCTGTACTGACCAAACCCTCTGGCTGAACCATGTAAACATCTTCAGCCAACTTTCCATTAAGGAAAGCGGTTTTGACATCCATCTGCCATATTTCATAATCATGAAATGCAGCAATGGCTAACAGAACCCTAATAGACTTAATCTTGGCCACTGGTGAAAAGGTCTCATCATAATCAACTCCCGGAGTTTGAGAATAACCCTTTGCAACCAGTCGTGCCTTATAAGTGTGTACATTACCATCCATGTCGGTCTTCTTCTTGAAGATCCATTTGCACCCAACTATCTTACGATCAGGTACATTGTCAACCAATTTCCAAACTTGATTGTCATACATGGACTATATCTCGCTATCCATAGCCTCTTTCCATATAGCAGCCTCAGGGCCTGCTATGGCTTCCGTGTAGCTGTTAGGCTCATCCAGATGTACCAGTGTGTTATCACTGATAAGTGTCTCACCTTCTGCAGTAATATGAAAACCATAATAATGCTCAGGTGCATTCCTAACTCTGGTGGAACGCCTCAGAGGTATAGATTCTTCAGTCGGCTCAACAGGAGTTTCCTCCTCAGGTTGAGGGCTAGGGTTTGAGGTTCCTTCACCACTTGACTCTTGAATTTCCTCAAGGTCAATTTGCCTCCCACTGTCTCCTTGGCTCATGAATTCTCTCTCTCGAAAGAATCCTCTTCTTGCTACAAAGACCACATTATCGCTGGGTCTGTAGAAGATGTAACCAAAGGATTTCTGTGGGTAGACGATGAAAATACACCTTTCGCTTCGGGGTTCGATCTTATCGTGAGTCTCGCGTCTCACGAAAGCCTCGCAACCCCAAATCTTGATGTGGTCTAGATTGGGAACTTTTCCAGTCCACACCTCGTGAGGTGTTTTGGCAACCTTCTTTGTAGGGACTAGATTAAGGATATGGGCGGCAGTCTCTAAGGCATACCCCCAAAATGAGATTGGTAGCGAAGCTCGACACATCATGGAACGAACCATGTCCAACAAGGTCCGATTGCGCCTCTCAGCTACACCATTCAACTATGGTGTCCTAGGAGGTGTCAATTGTGAGACAATCCCACATTCCTTAAGATAGTCAAGGAACTCAGTACTAAGATACTCACCACCACGATTGGATCGAAGCATCTTAATGTTCCTGCCCAACTGATTCTCCACTTCTTGCTTAAACTCTTTGAATTTCTCAAAGGTTTCTGACTTATGCTTGATTAGGTAGACATATCCATATCTACTAAAATCATCAGTAAAAGTCACATAGAACCGATTAGCATCTCTTGTGGCGGTTCTGAAGGGTCCACACACATCCGTGTGTATGAGGTCCAACAAACCTTCACCCCTAGCACAAGTGCTAGTAAAAGGTGACTTTGTCATTTTACCAAGCAAACAAGATTCACAACTATCATCTGACTTTAGGTCAAATGACTCCAAGACTCCATCCTTTTGGAGTTGGCCTATGCGTTTCTTGCTTACATGTCCAAGACGACAATGCCATAAGGATGCTTTATCTAAGCTAGTGGAAGAGTTAATACACAATACATTATTTCCTAGATTATCTACAACAGATACAGTTTCATACACGCCATCACAAGGTAATGCTTTAAAATAAAGAACATTATTAAAGAAAGCATCAATACTACCATTATTATTATCAAAATAAAAGGTAAAACCTTGTTTATACAATGCATGAAAGGAAATAACATTTCTTGCCATTTCTGGTGAATAATAACATTTATTCAAATCTAATGTAAACCCACTATTTAGCACTAAGGAATAAACTCCTATCTTGGTGACAGGTGAAGCTTTCCTGTTTCCCATGATCAAGTTTATCTTTCCCTGCTCCACATTCTCACTTCTTTTTAGTCCCTGCAAATCACAACATATGTGAATACCACAACCTGTATCAAGGACCCAAGACTTAGAATGAGGTGAGTTATTAGACAATATAGTGTATATACCTGCATGGTTGGGTTTTACTTTCCCATCCTTCAAATCTTGTTGGTACTTTGGGCAGTTTCGCTTCCAGTGCGACTTTTCATGGCAATAGAAGCATTCAGCCTCATTAGGGTTAGCAGAAGGAGTTACAAAAACCTTTCTTGGTTTTACTTGAAGAGGAGCCTTCAAGGGTCTTACCCTTGGTACCCTTAGAAGGGTTCTTTCTCTTCTTCCCTTTGCCATGCCCGATTGCCAAGACATTGGCCGCAGTTGGAGTAGGAGTACGAGTAGTAACAACCGACTTACCCTTTAGACCACTTTCGGCGGTCTTCAAGAGTCCTTGAAGTTTGCTGAGGGTGACTTCTTCCTTGTTCATGTGATATGTCATGCGGAATTGATCATAACACGATGGCAAGGAGTGCAAAATGATGTCTATTGCTAACTCCTCAGGGAAGTTCACATTCAGCTTCAGTAAACGGTCCACATACCTTTGCATTTTCTGCATGTGTCCCGTGATGGGTTCATCATCCTTCATTCGGGTTGTTATCATGGAGGAGATTATTTCATATCGCTCTTAACGAGCACTTTGATGGTAGCGGTCCATCAAGTCTTGATGCATCTCAAAAGGATAATAGTCCTCATAGGACTTTTGGAGCTCGGCTGTCATGGTGGCCATCATGATGCATGCCACTTTTGTAGCATCTCTTTCATGTACCTCATATTCAGCAAGCTCTTTAGGAGTAGCAGTTGGCTTGGGTACCTTCAGCTCCTTGTCGAGAACATATTCTTTGTTCTCATACCGAGTGACCATCCTGATGTTTCTGATCCAATCTGTAAAGTTGGACCCATCAAAGATGACTCTCCCACAAAGATTCATGGGAGAGAAGGAGCTAGTAGGGTTTGAGCCAGAAGCATTGTTATTTGAAGACATCTGAAAAAAAGAGGGAATAGATTAGATTAGATATAGAGATAGTCCTTAAAAAAACACCCAAATGTAATATTAAGGCTAGGACCCAACACAATATTTTATAACTTAGAAAAGGGATGCCGTAATCTAAGCTATAAGATATTTGAAGGTAGGTGAATGACGATTCACCAATTTCCACCATGAAAAACAAAATATTTAATTAGGTTTTAATTCGTTTAGAAACTCCTAGATTCTTTGAGATTCATTGAACTTTCTTCAATGGCATGTTTCAATCTCGAGTGTGCCCTTCAAGTTTTGTGACTGGGATGCCGAGGATCACAAAACAAGGTGTGAAGTAACCATGCAAATTACTTGGTACCCTTAATGTATTACCCCTCAATCGATGTGCCGGTTAACCACACACGCTCCATCGATACTATGATAAACATTAAGTCACCCTTTACCTACCTTGTTAAGTTCAAGTTAGTGTGCCGGTTAACCACACACGCTCCACTAACGACTTAAACAAAGTGTAAAGTGTAATTTCATAGATTAGCACCTTATTCACATTTTCTTAAAATAACTAAGATTGAGAATTCAATAAAGTTTAGTTACTTTAGTATTATTATTATACTTTTAATGAGAATTTATAAGTCCTTGTCCTACCCGTTCGACTAACGACCCTCCACCGATCAAGGAAGCGGTGGGTGAGAGTGGACACCCATTAAGTTGCCATTTTATAGGCAACAACCTTATACCCCCTTATAGACCGTCTTCGTGAATGAGGCGTACTAGCGGTAAGACGACTTGATCTTATACATATATAAATATTATTAAACTTATAATATTATAAAGTATAAGGGTTGAATTTTAACTTTTAAAATTCTAGGGGTTGGAACTAAAGTTTTTAATATGACTTTACATGTTCCAAAACTTGAGGGCAAGTTTTGTAAACTTTCAAAACTTTTCATTTCTCATAACTTATGAGTTAATGGTTATTAAAAATGAAGACTCTTCATTTTTTGTAACCTATGTGTTCTTTTAATGGTTATTTATAAATGTGACTTTTGGTTATCCATAACTTAAGAACTAGTTATGGACTCCATTAAAACACATAAAGATCAAGAATTAATCTAATCAATTATTAGCACATAATTTCTATGATCTTCTAAACTCATATGTTTATGAGTGTTCATATCAAAATTTCAAGAATCGTAAGTACATATACAAAACTTGAAATTTTGATACGAGCTTTTGAACAAATCCTCGCTTTTCAAGTTTTTTTTTTTTTTTTTTTTTTTTTTTTTTTTGCATCAAGTATCAAATAAACAAACCAGGCTTTGATACCACTGATGGGTTTTGAGCATTCTAACACTCCTATGGTGTACATGCAACCCTAGAAACCTTGGATCTATGTTTGACTAAGATACATGCAAATAATTATTTTTCTAAGGTTCTTATCCTAACTAGCATGGCATGGGGTACTTGAATCAAATAAAACTAGTAGAATTACTTACTTTGTAGTAGTAGTTGATTGCTTGGAGTTTGATAGCCTAGCACCAATAATGTGGATGCCTCAAATGGAAGTCACAAATCACCACAAACTTGGAAACTTGAGAGAATAGTCACAAACTTCTTGAAATCGGCCCTCTTAGTTTACTCACCACAACTCGTGTGATTTCAAGAACCAAAGCCTCCTTTATATAGTGTGGTGGATTAGGGTTACATTCATGTAAACCCTAATACCCATGTCTTTTCATTTCCATGAGATCCATGGGTTAAAGCTCCATGGAGTATCCATGGACTTTCCATGCAAGCCTAGCTCATTCCAAATAAACATTAGCCCACACTATATAAATACAAGAGCCCATATTTAATTAGTCATACTTTTGATCTCTAAATTAATTCTAGATTAATTATAGATCAATACTAATTAAATAATATGATTTTATATTAATATATTAGGACTTATAATATATTAATAAATCATAACTTATACTATTCTCAAACGATTATCCATAAATTGTTCGGGTGAAGTGCAACCCAAATGGACCATGCCGGGTCGGGTCAAGTACATACCAAATATAGTTATGGACTTAGACACTATATCCAACAATCTTCAAGTGCAGCTTCACCTTGCTTCTGGGGTTGAAAGATTGAATGTCGAAATAATAATCTTCATTTCTTGCTCCTTTGAATGAGAATTCTTCGATGATCACGGATGAAGCCTTGGCTCAGAAATCTTCGACACAAACTCCATGAGTTTCATCTTCACCTGAATTCACTTTTCAAGACAAAACAAAACTAAAAGAAAATTTAGCACACAATATTTTTGGGTTTTTCATATTTTCTGAAAAAAAAAAATAAAACATAAATAACACTACTTTTTTCGATTTTTAATTTTCTGATTTTTGTTTGGTTTTTTTAAAAGTTTTAATTCTCCCCTAATATTTAAATTAGAAGAAACTATGAACAAATTTAACAAAAATAAAAATGATATTTAACTTTAAGAGTGAATTGGGATCAAAGTTTTTAGACAGCCTTTATCCGTTTATCAGTACCTCTCCCTTCTTGAATAGATCTGGTCAATCGCCGGTATTGTGATCCACTTAAACACGAGAGATTGTGACAAAATTAGAACACACTATAAGTGACAAGACAATGTGATCCTAAGATCCTAGATAATATTCCTTAAGGACCATTCAGCTGACGACGACCAAAGATATTGTTGTCCACCTAAATTGAGCAGCGAGATCTACAGACAACCTAGTGATTGTTCAATTTTAAATGTACTAGAACATGTTTCCCGCTTCCTGACATACCCCAATAATCAGGAACTTCCAAAGTACTCCTTACTTTAGGTGAGCAGACAATTATTATGAGAGAAGTCAGATTTAGAATGCATATGCTATACACCCAGGTCGGATCTCTTCCAATCTCGCAGAGGGTGAAACATATGACTAACCAGATTTAGAGGGATTGAGAAGTAGAATGGTGCATATGATGTGTACCAGGTCGGATGTATTTCAATCACGCAAAGGAGACAACATATGACTAATAGACAGGAAGAATTGCATAGATAGAAGATGCAGAGAAATAGAATTGCATATGTTACAGTCCAGGTCGGATGTATTTCAATCACGCAGAGGAGGCAACATATGACTAACAGAAAGAAAGAAAGAAAATAATTTCCTACAGACCTACTTTATCGGAATTCCCCAGTCGCCCCATCAATACCGGAATTAAGGACAAAGTCCGTACATCGAGGAAGAGTTAAACCACGGTTCTAGATACAGATTATTTTAGTGTGACCGGTGGATTATCATGTATATCTCCCTGCTCAACCTATCTGAGCGTCGTATTGTCAGGCTAAATGGATCTATCTAGGTCAAGATTTTTCAAGTCTCTAGATTCCTTAAGTTCATTAATGCCTAGTCAAGTCCATTTTAATCTCTCGTGCCTACCAGCGCATCGAACACAGAGCCTAGACAATTCAGATTCAGTCCCTTACACAGATTCAGATTGCTTGTTATCACATGATTATATCACTTCCCAAAACATCTCCCTCAAGCACATTTCCTTAACACCATATTTTTGGATTTTCTGATTTTCTAATGTTTTTTTTTTTTTGGATTTTTAAAAAATTTTTCTAATTTTTGTTTTGTTTTTATTTCTCCCCTTAAATTTGTGCATAGGAGAGAAAAGAAAGTAAATGCGCAAATTTAAACTATCTTAAAACAAAAATTAGTCTTTAAAGTGAATTAGCTTAAGAAAAACTCAGGAGTATCGAGAAGAAAACTCAAACCATAAGTCACCGATTGAATTTGCATCCAGAAGGTCTGAGAACAGCACACATAATCTCAGAACAGATCCGAAAATTCTTCATGTCATTAAGCACAAACCCCATGAGTGACTCCTTGCTTTCTTCCCTTCCCGCAAAGGACACATACTCGCAAACAAAATTCTGTGTGTTGTACAGTTGAGAGATGCCTCCTATTATGTGCCTGGAACAGCCACTACCAACAAACCGAAGTCTGATGATATGCCTCCATAGCTGCTCCAGCACAGAGCGGGATCAGTTGGTCTTTGGAACCCAGTCCATTTTGAAACTGGGTCGACCTTTGTCATCATTGCAAGGTAGTCTCTCCCATGACATATCCTATTTATCACAAACAGAAGATGGAGAAATATTAGAATCGTTAGAAGATTTGGGAGAGTGAGCCTTTGGAACCCATTTGTAGTTGGGTTTAACCCATTTCTTTTTCGATCTGATGGGTGGCTCAGTACTTGCTTTTGATCTTGATGTCGGCCGTTTAGATGACTTTGACCTAACCGGTCTTTGTTTCACTGGAGCATCTCTTGGATTGGGCTTCTTGGCCGACATTCCCTTCTTGCCCTTGGGATTCAGATTCTTGGCCTTGTGGGTTTGATTCTTGGCCTTCTGCGTGTTCCAGTCACCATTGTCTGAACGTGACCTTGAGGGGTTTCTTTTGGAAAATCTCCCTCTTGGCGCGTTCTGCCACCCTTGCGCATGGTAGGGAATGTACGCACGATTTGGACAATTTCTGGCAATGTGTCCAGGTGTTCCACAGTGAAAGCAAGTCTGCTTCTTCACGTAGAAGTTGTTTCTTCCTGCCCCTGGTGGCGTATCCTTGCCTTGTCTCTTATTGTTCCCACAAGCACAATTACAACAGGCACTCTGTTTCACTGGAATTGGTGGCCTGTATTTCTCAACAACAGGTTGATTAGAAGCAGCTGAGTTCGAGGCAATAGATTCAGAGTTCAAGGAGATGTTGGTTTGTTCAATGGTGTTCTCCTTGTTCTCATCCTGTGCTACTTTACCTGCACATGAAGTAGATGTGCTAGAAACAGGAACATCAGTATTTTCAAACAAATCATCAAATATGTCAAAAAAAATTAACTCAACATGATCCGATGCAGAAGCAGCACAAGATGTATCATCAATTTTAACATCAGAAACAATAGAGTTTTCATTCGAAACAGAAACAGCAAGTTCAGACACAATTTTATTATCAGAAACATATCCTTCAGCTTCTTGCTTTGACTGATTTAAGGATTGATCTACAGGGGAAGTAGAAACATTAGTACTTTCAACATTAATAATTCCTCCTGAAACAAAACCAGATGGCTTGCCATAAACCATGAATGGTTCGCTGGCAATCTCCTCTTTAGTCAAAGGGTGATACTGATATGTATGATTAAAAGGAGGAGGTACATTATCGTATCCTAAACCCTTTTGCTGGTTTCGTTTGAACTGCAGGCAATGGTCAATCATGTTGGCAACTACCTCGCTTGATACATCAAACTTTTTAAAATCAAAATTTGCAGTTTCAAATTGTCCTTTTAATGTATCAAGCTCAGTAATTAACTCAGCATTCTGTCTCTTGATATAATCATAATGTACACATTTGATACTGTAGTCTTCCTAAAGTCTCCTAAAGTCCTTTATTTTTGTTTCTAACTGGGCCTTTAGAGGTTTTTGTCCTTTTCTAAGTTGATAGCCCTCATATCTAAGATCCTCAACTTCTCTTTTTAATAAATCAATTTGTTCCCGAAGAAATTTAATCGTAGTTTCACAAGCTGGAGTACATGAAACTTCATTTACCGGAATGGATTCGGAACTCATTTTTTTTTTTTAAAAACGATTCTTTGACTAAAAACTCAAAAGTCAACCTTAAAAGTCAAATTTAAAAAATCCAACTTAAAAGTCAAACTTGAAAAGTCAAACTTAAAAGTCAAACCGAAAATCTAAATTTGAAAATTTGAAGGTTAAACGAGAAAGTCAAAGTTCAAATTTTAAAAGTCAAAGTGAAAATTTTAAGTAAAAAGTCAAAAATAAAAGTCCAAAATTAAAAACTATAATTTTTGGTTGAAAATGGATTTTAAAAATAAAAGAAATTGATTTTTTGGGGTTAAAAGAGTCAAATTTCGAAAGTTAGAACCGAGAAAGACTTGTTTTGAATTAAATTTCGAAGGACTGAAACAAAGTGTCAGCTAGACGAGTTGGTAAAGCGCTGAGTTGATCAACCAGAGGTCCCGGGTTCGAATCCAGGCATCCCCCAAAACTCCTTTCCCCTTTTTAAGTGTATGCTGCGCTGCGAGGACTTCACTTGCGAGGACGTCTGCTGGGATGCGAGGCGAGGACGAGGTGATGTGATGCGAGGCTGAGAACGAGACGAGGTGTGAATCGTAAATGATGCTGGACTGCAAACTCCGAGGACCGCAAACTCGGAACGAACACGTGCGAGGACCGTAAATCGAGGGCCGTAATCTCGGCCCGCAAACTCCGGGCCGTAAACACCGGCGACCGTAAACTCCGGCCGTAAACTCCAGGAAACCCTAGCCGTAAACGCCGACGCCGCCGTCGACCGTAAACCCTTCAAAGGTCGTAAACTCTTCGCAGATTACGTGAAGAACAACGTTTTTCACCTCTTTTTGCTCCAAAAACTCGATCAAAACTCGTTTTTATCAAAAACGCGAAGAACAACCCCCCCCCCCCCAGTTTTCAGAGATCTATCCAAAAACGCAAGAATCTTTCAAAAATAAGATCAAATATGCTCCAGATCTGACAAAATTGATTAATACAATCCAAGCTCTGATACCAATTGTAAATCCCTAATCTGCTTGTGTATCAATCAGATCCAATTGATGGTGCGGAATCCCAATCAATTGGATGATGTCAGATCAAATAGAAGAGAAGGAGAAGAAGAAGATGATGAATCTTGAATGTATTGATTAGAATGAAGTTCCCTTACACAAGATTCACACACTTACACACACTAAAACTCCTCTCTTCTCTCTATTCCGTACACTCCTTTTCTGTTCATCTAACCGTCCTCAACCACCTAACACCTATATATATACTTGGGGAATATGGGCCGTAAATGGGTTTACGGCCGTAAACACTCACCTGGCCGTAAACCTGACCGTAAACTCATAAAACATTACAAAAAAATACAATCAACTAGAAAAGCAAAGTATAAACCATAATTTTGACCCAACAGATGCCGATGATCACAAACAAGGTGTGAATAACCATGCGAATGTATGTGGTGCACTCAATGTCATTATCACCTAATCAATGTGTCGGTTAGCCACACACGCTCCATTGATCTATGACAAACATCGAGTCACCCTTCGCTACCAATGCCAATCCCAACTTAGTGTGCCGGTTAACCACACACGGTCCACTAATTGTCTTGACAAGGGTACAAAATGTAATTTCATGGAATTGCATCAAATTCACTTTTTTCCTAAAGTAACTAATATTTGGGAATTTATAAAAGCATTTTGTTACTTCGTATTTCATTATACTTATAATGGAAGGTTGTGTCCTATCCTACCCGTTCGGCTAACGACCCTCCACTAGTCAAGAGTGCGGTGGGTAAGAGTGAATACCCATTCAATTGCCATTTTATAGGCAATTTCCTTAAACACCCCTTAGAGACCAACTTCGTGAATGAGGCCTACTAACGGTAAGACTGACTCTTTACTCATACATATATAATATTAGACCTTTAATTTCATATATAGTATAAGGGTGTATTTTACACTTTTAAAATACTAGGTGGTCTAATTTAATAAATTATACTTTTAATTTAATTAAATATAAACCAAATCATTATGGATTTATTAACTCTCTTTTAATTATATACTTAATTAATTTAATAAAACCATAAGTGTGTAATTTGAACTTTTGAAAACTAGGGTTTCAGAATTTAATATTTCAAAGTTAAACTTTTAATCAAAATATTTAAATTCCAAAACTTGAGGGGAAGTTTTGAAACTTTTCAAAACTATCTAGATCAAATTACAAATAATTAAAATTAATCAAATAATTGGTAATTATCTAAATTTGACCTAATTTAATTTTCACAAGATAATCAAAATTACAAATAATCAAATCTTTATCTAATAAAACAAGTTATTATCTTAATTTTGACAATTATCTTTTATTTTGGTAAGGATAATCACACCAAATCAATAAAAATCTGATTTTATTAATAAAAAACGTTTTTGGTAATTATCCCACAACAAAATAGCTCAAAAACCCGAAAAATCTGGCATCTGATACTACGACTCGTCGAGCCAACATTGGACTCGTCGAGTTGCCAGTGAACTCGGCGAGTTCACATATGGACTCGGCGAGTCTAGCCTCCAGATCCAAAATTTTTCGATTTCCAGCTTTGAATAATCATGTAAAGCATCAAATACATCAAACAAACAGCCTAGGCTCTGATACCACTGATGGGTTTTGAGCACTACATCAATCCTATGGCGTACATGCAAACCCTAAAGTTTTGGATCTAGTTTGTCTAATATACATGCAATAATCATCGAAAGCTCATAAACCCTAGATCTAGTATATGATAAACAATATTAACATAAGAATAGGGTTTAGATCTTACCTTGTTAGTTATATAGCAATAACAATCTCAAAACCTTCTTGATCTTGACTTCTGAAAGCTTAGTGCTTAAATGTTGCACCTCTAATGGAGTCACAAACACCACTAGCAATAAGGATGAAGAATAAGGAGAAGGAGGAGGCACAAAAACGTTCTAGGGTTCTCTCAAAGAGTTGGACACGTTTTTGGAGGCCTAAGGGTTTCTTTTATACTTAGGCTATTAGGGTTTTTAACTAGGAAATCCTAATCTGACTGCTTAGGCCCTAAGCAGCCCATGGAGTTCCCTTAGAAAGACCTTGGATGAAATCCATATGGGCTTCCCAAAGATTTCGTCCAATCCCCTTTCCATTAGGAATCCATAGCCCAATTTCAACTTTCATATAATTGCAATATCAGTCCCCTTTATTTAATTAATCTCTTTTAGTCACAAAATTAATTCTTGATTAATTATTGACTAATATTAATTAAACAATATGATTTCTCTTTTAATATATTATTCATATAATATATTAATAAATCATAATTAATCCTCTCTCTCCTTAGTTCATCGAATCAGTTGCTATGGTGAAGGCAACCCAAAAGCACCATGCTCACAATCGGGCCAAGTACATACCAAAATAGTTATCGGCTTAGACACCTAATCCAACACTTTGGGGGTAAAGTTGGAAACTTTGCCCTTCTAGATGTCTCTATGGTTAAGGATCTGTTGTTTGGAGCTTTAGATTCGACTGGAAATGGCTGAATGTGTTAAGACAGGGGAAACTCGACGAGTTGCCTTGACAACTTGACGATTTGGGACGGGTTTCCCCGCTTTCTGAATGCTGAGCAAACTCAGCGATTTGATAAGATAACTCGGTGAGTTGGCTATAGTTTTCCTGGTTTTTTGAACACTGAAGGAACTCGACGAGTTGCTAGATGCACTCAACGAGTTGGGTCAACATGGACGGTTGACCTTGACTGTTGACTCTGACTTTGACCATGGTTGACCAAGTTTGACTTTTAAGGGTTAAAGGGTTGAGTGGTATACTAAGGAGTTGTTTATGATTAGGGAATTAGCAAACCTGATACTCGGTGCTTGGACCTATTCAGGTACAATTTGCATTTGAAGTGAGTCTCCTCACCATACCAATGGGTCTAAGGCAGCAAGGCCGGCCCATTCAGTTAGTTGTAGTGTTCTTGTGGATTCACTATTGATATGTCTGATATTCATGTATATGAGGATGTGCTAGTATGTTATTGACTAGATATGTAAAGACCCCGGGGGGAGCCCGTGGCAGTTGGTTATTAGACCACGGGGGGAGCCCATGGCATACTAGGCAAAGACCATGGAGGGTACCAATGGCAAGTAGCTAAGACGATGTGGGGGAGCCCATGGCACATAGTTGTAAGACACTGGGAGGAGCCCACGACATCCTGAAGTAAGACCCTGGAAGTGTTGGATTTTTATGTACTCTAACATTCCTATGGTGCACATACAACCCTAATGCTTTGGATCATTGTTTTCTCTAATTATACATGCAATAAAAATTTTCCAAAGCATGAAGCCTAAACTAGCATGCAAGGTGATATTTGAATTGTAAAAACTAGTTAGAATATTACCTTGTGTAGTAGTTTGAATAAGTTGGCATCAAGAAAGCTTAGCACCGCAAGTGTGATGCCTCAAATAGAATCACAAAACACCAAAAACAATTAGGATGAATATGAGAGATATTTAGGAGACTAGAAATCGGATTCTACTTCTTGGAATGCAAGGTATAACCGATTTTAGCTTATGAATATATATATATATATATATATATATATATATATATATATATATATATATATATATATATATATATATATGTAGAATATCAAGGGTCATGTGTAACCCTAATCCATACCCATAAGCTTATGATCCACCCATTATATTTGGATAAACACTTCATGGATTAATCCATAAGGCCATCACAAATCAAACCATGGATCATTAGCCCAACTCATATGTATCAATTTAATTAGTCTCTTTTGATCACTAAATTAATCCTTAAATTAATTCTTGATCAATACTAATTAAATAATATGATTGCTCAATTAATATATTATACTTACAATATATTAATAAATCATAATTAACCTCTTACTCAAATATCCTTCCTAACATATTGCTTTGATGAATGCAACCCAAATGGACCGTGCTACTATCGGGTCAAGTACATACCAATTATAGTTATGGGCTTAGACACCTTTTCCAACAGTCTCCCACTTGGATAAGTCTAATAACTGTAATTGCCAATGTAACTTAAAATCCGATTAGCAATCGTAGCTCTCAAATAGCCGTTGTCGAACTCTGACGCGTCCATTAGATAAGTGATTATATAATCCTCTATCCAACATTTTGATTCTCGATTTCTGATTTGTTTGACATAGAACTTAATTGAACACATCAATAGAGTTCTGACCGGGCTCGACACATAAGTCAAAACAAAATCATCGAGGGGCCCAAGATATCGCTTTTAATCCTCTTAGGATAAAAGGAACAGATAAACTTCGACTTATATGCTTGTTCTAACTATTCATTGAATCATACATAATAGCACGTTTTATAACATCGAGTTACTGATGCGTTTTCGAACTATTAATGTACAATCAACAAATAATCGCCAACTCATATATCTTGGTTTGAAGATTATATGATATTATCGTCTCACAATTACCCGTGATAAATTCCATGAAGTGATATGTGAGCGTGGGTTTAGTCCAATACTCAAATCTTATTTCAAGAGCACTAATGAATGTTTGTAGCAATCTTTTGCTATGTGTAACACCTTAGACAATCATACAAAAACCCATTCATGACAGTCTTCTTTCATAACCTACTTCCAAAGTATGATCGACTGTGGATAGTTTGAATAATCTTATTATTCTGGAAGTCAAAACATGCAAAGTGAAACACAAGAATAATCGAATCTAATACGGTCTCAGAACTTATGAATATAAATAAAACACCTTTTATTTAATCACCATATTGATTACACATTATTCATTGTATAATGTTTCGATTAATCAACTTAATACTTGAATTAAAACAATAGTTATTCCATGCCCCAAGCATGCACACTATGTTTATCTATGGTCCTTACTTTGTGAAATAGATCAATAGAAGACATTTCCAATGAAACTCATTTCACAATTCCAAATTCTTGCCATTTGCTAAAATCTGTTAGATTCTAAACTTATATGCAATAATCCTCTTGTATTGACTATGCACAAAAGCCATAGACTTGGAAACAGACATTGCAAAGTATTCCAATGGAGAGCAATTCCATCGAAACGAAGTCTCATATTTACATTCCTTTGAACATCCTTCTTGCATTAAGTTTTCTAATCTTACATAGATTTTATTATTAACTTCCACTTATGGTAACATTTCCATATTCCCATTTCCACTATCACTTCCGAACAAGAGTTACCTCTTCTCAGAGTATGTCAATATGGTCCTTCCAAAATTTACACTTTACTTCTAATTGTCCATGAGCAACCAATCATTGGAAAACCTCAAATTGTCCTCGATAATTGCTTAACCATTTTAGTCATATCTCGTTCTAGTCCTTTTTCCCTCTTAATGCCCTAGGAATATGGAAAATTAGAACATATTAATATTATAGCTTATGTAATCGATCCTATATCCGAAGCATATGGAATACGATTCATAATGTCACATAAAGACATAATACTTTACCAGTCTTTCGCTATAATATTTCCACATATAGAATTTCCTTATGTTGAATCATTTCAACATAACATTCACATATGTCCATGACTAAATTCGATTAAAATCTCAATCTAAGCTTTTTAGATTTGAAATAAAGTATAAGTTCCTCTCCCTTAATTACAGCAAAACAAACTTTTCAAACTCTGCAACTTTGCTAGTTGAAACTTCTGTTTTCTATAATTAACATTGCTAACTTGCAACACTTAACGTAATAATTGTGCTCCCACTAGCATAACAATTACATTCTTATTAGCATAAAACTTTGATGGGTTTGAGCCAAAAGAACATCCTATGTGCTTATGCAAACCCTAATGCTTGGATCTAGGTTTCTCTATTGTACATGCAATTCATCCAAGTCTTGAAAACCCTAGATCTAGTGTTAATAATTCGAAATTGATACAAGAATACAGATCTAGATGATTACCTTTTTCTTCAAAGCTTGAATCTTCTTGTCCTTGGAGCTTAGAGTCACAAAAATCACTCCTCTAATGGCTTACAAACACCAATAGCAAGAGGATGATCTTAGAGAGAGGTTGGCGGCTCTATATTTCGGCTCTTGCACTCTTAGGAATAGGGTTAGCCGATTTATAAAGCCTAAGGGGTCTATTTATACTTGTGCTGCTAGGGTTTCAGTCAAAACCCTAATTGGATAGCTTAGGCCTTAAGCAGTCCACAGAACATTCCAGAATAAAGACCTTGGACGAAAATTAGATGGGCTCCCACTCTAATTTCGTCCACCCCTTAATTCCGTAAGGATTCTCAGCCCAATTCAACTATCACACAATCGACAGTTCCAGTCCCCTTTAATTAATTAATCTCTTTTAGTCACATAATTAAATCCTAATTAATTCTTGTCTAATATTATCTAAACTATATGATTTCTCTTTTAATACATTATTCATATAACATATTAATAAATTATAATAACCTATTTATTCATAAATCATCCTATCATGTTGCTTTGGTGAAGGCAACCCAAAAGGACCATGCACAATCGGGTCAAGTACTTACCAAATATAGTTACGGGTTTAGACACTAATCCAACAGTCTCCCACTTGGATAAGTCTAGTAAATACAAATGTAAATATAATCTGATTAGCAATCGTAGCTCTCAAAGGTGCTGTTGAACTCTGATCTTATCAGTAACCTGTCCTTAAGATAAAGGATCGTATAATCCTCTGTCCTAGATATCGTGTGGACAATTACATGGAACATAGTCATACTTATTATCCAGCAGCTTGTTTCTCGATCTCTGATTCATTTGACATAGAACTTAATTTAACAAATCAATTCAGTCCTGACCGGGCCCGACACATAAGTCAAACTAAATCATCGAGGGGCCCTGATATCGCTTTTACCCTCTTAGGATAAAAGGAACAGATAAACTTCGACTTATATGCATTTACTATTTGCTAATCAAATCATACACAACAATGCGTTTTATAATATCAAGTTATTGATGCCTTTACGAATTATCAATGCACAACCAATTAGTAAACAATAAACCATATATATGGGTTTTAAGACCATATGATATTATCGTCTTGCGATCACTCATGATAAATTCCATGAAGTGATTCCAACAAGCGCGGGTTTAATCCAATGCTCAAATCAAACTCATAAGCACTCATGAACGTTGCAGCAAACCTTTGCTATGTCTAATACACTTTAGACAATCTACACACCAATTCATGACAATCTTCTTTCATACCTACTCCCAAAGTATGAGCGATTGTGGAACTTTTGAATAATCTTATTGTTCAGGAAGTCAAAACATGCAAAATGAAACAATAGGTAAATAATCAACATAAGACAGTAACATTACTTATAAATAATACTCTTTTATTTAATCATCAAATGTCAATTACATTTATCTATTACATGTTTCTAAACTATCTAATCTAAACTAATATCGTCCTTCAGCCCGATGCTCTTAGCGTGTTGCAAGTGCTTAATGTAGGATATAGTGTCTAAGTCCATAACTTTATTTGGTATGTACTTGACCCGACCCGGCATGGTCCATTTGGGTTGCATGGCATTGCAATACTTGGATAGACTAAATGAGAGAATAAGGCACTTATGATTGTTAATATATTATAAGTTCTAATATATTAATAATAATATTATTTAATTAGTATTGATCAAGTATTAATCTAGTATTAATCTAGTGATCAAAGTGAGACTAATTAAATATATAGGGTTGATTATGACAATCATCAATTCTTTTATGGTGGATTAATGATCCATGGTTTATGGGTTTGGTTATAACCATATGGAGCTCCATGGATAGTCTATGGGAGTTACAAACCCATGGGTCATGGGAAATCAAGAGTCATGGCAATTAAGGGTCTTCATGAGTAAACCCTAATTGTGACAACACTATAAAAGGAACCCTATGGCTAGCAAAATGGTGATCTAGTGGACATAGTGTTACTAGAGAGGGCATAACCGATTTTTAGTGCTAGAAGTATTCTCTCAAGTTATTCCAAGTCTTGTGGTGTTGTGTGAAGCATTTGAGGCACAACATTTGGGGTGCTAGGCTCACAAAGTCTTGAAGGAATCCAAGCAACAACAAGGTATGTATTTCTACTAGTTTTATGTTTTATGTAATCCCCATGCCATGCTAGTTAGGAAATAACCTTGAAAAAGAAATTTGCATGTATATAGAGAAAACATAGATTCAAGGTTATTAGGGTTGCATGTACACTTAGGAAGTGTTAGAATGCTCAAAAACCCATCAGTGGTATCAGAGCCTAGGATTGTTTTCTGTATACTTGATGCAAAACTGCTTAAAAATCGAAAATTCTGCACTCTGACGACTGAACTCGCCGAGTCCATGGGGAGGACTCGCCGAGTCCATGAACAAATTCATCCTACTCGGCGAGTAGAATAATGCACTCGGCGAGTAGGAGCGTGCTGGGCAGTTTTTTCGAGTTTTGTTGCTGGAAATGGATTAAGATCATTATCCCAATCTGTTTTGGACTTGTAAAATCTGTTTTTCAAAATGATAATGATTATGTTAACCCATTTTACATGACTTTTATCAATTTTCAAGTATTGTATATGTTTATATGATTTCTTGAAATTGCTTGACATGAATTTGTGTTCTTATGAGTTTTTAGAAGATCATAGGAATTATGTGTAACCACCATGTGTGTTTAATTCATGATCTTAATGGCTATGATGGTGTCCATAACTTGTCCTCAAGTTATGGATAACCAAAAGTCACTTCTTTTAATTGTGATTAAAGAACTAAAGAGGTTTCATAAAATGAAGAGTCTTCATTTTATGAACCATTAAAACTCATAAGTTACAAATTGAAGAGACTTGGAATAGTTTCAATTCTTGCCCTCAAGTTTTGGAATTTGAAAAGTCTTACACTCTAATACTTTAATTCCAAATTAAACCTTAGATTTTTAAAAAGTTTAAAAATCAACACTTATACTATTATTATAATTTTATTATATAGATATGTATAAGAATATGTCATTCTTACCGTTAGTAGGCCTCATTCACGAAGCCGGTCTATAAGGGGGGTATAAGGTTGTTGCCTATAAAATGGTGACTTAATGGGTGTCCACTCTCACCCACCGCTTCCTTGATCGGTGGAGGGTCGTTAGCCGAACGGGTAGGA
This sequence comes from Lactuca virosa, assembly GCF_052849685.1. NCBI lineage: Eukaryota > Viridiplantae > Streptophyta > Magnoliopsida > Asterales > Asteraceae > Lactuca > Lactuca virosa. The sequence goes on from NC_136434.1 coordinate 288,487,470, forward strand.
TACGACTTTAAATACTTGTTAAAACTATAATGAATTATAAAGTAACTATACATTATAGATTCCCAATCTTAGTTACTTTAGGAAAATGTGAAATTGGTGCTAGCCCATAAAATTACACTTTGTACCTTACCAAGTCGTTAGTGGAGCGTGTTTGGTTAACCGGCATACTAACATGGACTAGTAAGAGTGGCAAAGGGTAACTTGACTTTATTATAGATCGGTGGAGCGTGTGTGGTTAACCGGCACATCGATTAGGTAATATTGTTGAGGGTACCAAGTCAATTTGTATGGTTATTCACACCTTGTTTGTGATCCTCGGCATCCCAGTCACAAACTTGAGAGGGCACAATCGAGATTCAAACATGCCATTGAAAAGTTCAATGTATCTCAAAAGATCTAGGAGTTTCAAAACCAATAAAACCTAATAATAAAATATTTCATTCTTATGGTGGAAATTGGTAAATCGTCATTTACCTACCTTCAAATATTTTATAGTATGGATTACGGCATCCCTCTTCCAACTATAAATAGTTTGTTGGGTCCTAGCCTTAATATTTCATTTGGGTGAATTATTAAGGATTCTTAATCTAATGAAACTTGTCTTTCTTTCCTTTCAGATGTCTTCCAATAATGCTTCTGGCTCAAACCCAACAGGCTCCTTTTCCCTTATGAACTTGTGTGGTAAGGTCATCTTTGATGGATCCAATTTCAATGAGTGGATCAGAAACATCAGAATGATTACCCGATATGAGGACAAAGAATATGTCCTCGATAAGGAGCTTAAGGTTGTGAATGAAGCCACTGCTACTCCTGAAGAGTTTGCGGAGTTTGTTGCACATGAAAAGGATGCTACTAAGGTAGCATGCATCATGATGGCCACCATGACTCCTGAACTTCAAAAATCCTATGAAGATTTCTACCCCTATGAGATGCACCTGGATCTGATGGAAAGGTACCATCAGAGCGCGCGTCAGGAGAGGTATGAAATCATCTCCTCCATGATAACCGCAAGGATGAAGGATGGTGAACCCATCACCGGTCACTTGCAGAAGATGCAAAGGTTCGTTGACCGGTTGCTGAAGCTAAATGTTGACTTTCCTGAGGAAATGGCGATTGACATCATTCTCCATTCCTTACCTCCAAGTTATGATCAGTTTCGCATGACTTATCATATGAACAAGGAGGAAGTCACACTTAGCAAACTTCAAGGACTCTTAAGGACAGCTGAAAATGGCCTTAAGGGTAAAGCGGTTGCTACTTCTACTCCTTCAACAGCCCCTGTTCTGGCTATTGGGCAGGGAAAGGGTAAGAAGAGGAAAAGCCCTTCGAAGGGTACCAAGGGTAAGACTCTTGATGGTTCCTCTTCAAGTGGGACAAAGAAAGGTCCCATTACTCCTTCTTCAAACCCAAAGGAAGCACAGTGCTTCTATTGCCAGGATAAGGGACACTTCAAGCGAAGCTGCCCCAAATATCTGCAAGATCTAAAGGATGGGAAGGTTAAACCCACCCATGTAGGTATTTACACAATATTGTCTAACAACTCATCTAATGCTAATTCTTGGGTGCTTGATACAGGGTGTGGTATTCACATTTGTACTGATTTACAGGCACTAAGAAGAAGTGAGCAAGTGGAGCACGGGAAGATAAACTTAGTCATGGGCAACAGGAAAGCATCACCTGTTACCAAGATAGGAGTTTATTCTTTGTTGCTTAATAATGGGTTAATGTTAGATTTTAATAAGTGTTGTTACTCGCCCGAAATGGCGAGAAATATTATTTCTTTTCATGGCTTGTACAAACAAGGTTTTTCATTTTCATTTGATAATAAAATGGTGCTATTAATGTTTATTACAATGATGTATTTTACTTTAAAGCATTACCTTGTGATGGTGTATATGAAGCTGTAAATGTTGTAGACAATCTAGGAAGTAATGTGTTGTATATTGATTCTTCAGATAGCTTGGATAAAGCATCCTTGTGGCATTGTCGTCTTGGACATGTTAACAAGAAGCGCATAGGCCAACTCCAAAAGGATGGAGTCTTGGAATCATTTGACCTCAAGTCAGATGATAGTTGCGAGTCTTGTTTACTTGGAAAAATGACAAAGTCACCCTTCACAGGTACTTGTGATAGGGGTGAAGGTTTGTTGGACCTTGTACACACGGATGTGTATGGGCCCTTCAGAGTTGCTACAAGGGATGCTAATCGCTATTATGTGACTTTTACTGATGATTACAGTAGATATGGATATATTTACTTAATCAAGCATAAGTCGGAAACCTTTGAAAAGTTCAAAGAGTTTAAGCAGGAAGTGGAGAATCAATTGGGCAGGAACATCAAGATGCTCCGTTCCGATCGGGAAGGAGAGTATCTTAGCATTGAGTTCCTTGACTATCTTAAGGAATGTGGGATTGTCTCACAATTGACACCTCCCAGAACACCACAGTTGAATGGTGTAGCTGAAAGGCGCAATCGAACCTTGTTGGATATGGTTCGTTCCATGATGAGTCGAGCTTCGTTACCAATCTCTTTCTGGGGGTATGCCTTAGAGACTGCCGCCCATATCCTTAATCTAGTCCCTACTAAAAAGGTTGCCAAAACACCTCACGAGATGTGGACTGGGAAAGTTCCCAATTTGGACCACATCAAGATTTGGGGTTGTGAAGCTTTCGTAAGGCGTGAGACTCATGATAAGCTTGAACCTCGAAGTGAGAGGTGTATTTTCATCGGCTACCCACAAAGATCCTTTGGTTACCTCTTCTACAGACCCAATGATAATGTGGTCTTTGTAGCAAGAAGAGGAGTCTTTCGTGAGAGAGAATTCATAAGCCAAGGGGACAGTGGGAGGCAAATTGACCTTGAAGAGCTTCAAGAGTCAAGTGGTGAAGGAACCTCAAATGCTATCGACCAAACTGAGGAGGAAACTCCTGTTGATCCGATAGATGAGTCTGTACCTCCAAGATGTTCCACTAGGGTGAGGAACACACCTGATTTTTATTATGGTTATCACATCACCACTGAAGGTGATACATTTATTAGTGATAGTACACTAATAGATTTGGATGAACCTAATAATTACAGGGAAGCCATGGCGGGCCCTGAGTCTGCTAAATGGAAGGAGGCTATGGACAGCGAGATTCAGTCCATGTATGACAATCAAGTTTGGAACTTGGTTGACAATGTACCAGGTCGTAAGACAGTTGGGTGCAAATGGATCTTCAAGAAGAAGACCGACATGGATGGGAAGGTACACACTTATAAAGCGTGACTGGTTGCGAAGGGCTTTACTCAAACTCCGGGAGTTGACTATGATGAGACCTTCTCACCAGTAGCTAAGATTAAGTCTATTAGAGTATTGTTAGCCATAGCTGCATTTCATGATTATGAAATATGGCAAATGGATGTCAAAACCTCTTTCCTTAATGGAAAGTTGGCTGAGGATGTTTACATGGCTCAACCAGAGGGTTTTGTCGATACAAGATACCCTAGTAGAGTGTGTAAGCTTGATAAATCCATTTATGGATTGAAACAAGCATCTCGCAGATGGAATCTTTGCTTTGATGAGAAAGTCAAAGAGTTTGGCTTTTCTAGGAGTGAGGATGAGTCTTGTGTGTATGTCAGGGCTAGTGGGAGCATAGTTAGCTTCTTGGTGTTGTATGTGGATGACATACTTCTCATAGGAAACGACGTCCCAACCTTGCAGGAGGTTAAGTCCTGGCTTGGGAAGTGTTTCGCTATGAAAGACCTTGGGGAAGCTGCCTATATCCTAGGGATAAGGATATTGAGAGATAGGAGTAAGAGACTAATTGGACTTAGTCAAAGTAATTACTTGGATAAGGTGCTGATGAGGTTCAGCATGTAAGATTCCAAGAAAGGAGAATTACCAATCCAGAGTAATGCCAAGCTGAGTAAAACTCAGAGTCCGAGTACAGAGACTGAGATAGCTGAAATGAGTCATATACCATATGCTTCCGCTGTGGGCTCGATCATGTATGCTATGACTTGTACTCACCCTGATGTGGCCTTTGCTTTGAGCATGGTCAGTAGATATCAAGGGAACCCTGGCAGGGCACACTGGACAGCGGTAAAGAACATTCTCAAGTATCTGCGGAGGACTAAGGATTGGGTCCTTACCCTCGGAGGCAGTGATGACTTGAGAGTGGAAGGATATAGCGATGCTAGCTTCCAGACTGATAGGGATAATTTCCGCTCTCAGTCAGGCTGGGTCTTTATCCTAAATGGAAGGGCAATTACTTGGAAAAGTTCCAAGCAGGAGACAGTAGCTGATTCTACTTGTGAATCAGAGTACATAGCAGCAAGTGAAGCAGCTAAGGAGGCGATATGGCTAAAGCACTTCATCAGAGACCTTGGAGTTATACCAGCTATAAAGGAGCCAATGGAAATTTTCTGTGACAATGAAAGTGCGGTTGCTTTGGCTAAGGAACCAAGAGATCACGGGAGATCTAGACACATTGACAGAAAATACCATTTCATCAGACATCGAATAGAAGAAGGACTCCTCGTTGCTAAGAGGGTATCATCAGATTAGAACCCGGCAGATCCCCTCACGAAGGGACTGAGCAGGGTTAAGCATTTACAGCATGCGAGGCGCATTGGGCTGAAGGATGATATTAGTTTCAATAATTAGATTCCTGAAACTTGTAAAATGTAATTGACATTTGATGATAAATAAAAGTTGTTATTTATTTATGAGTAAGGTGTTACTATCTTGTGTTGATTGTTTACTATGTTTCAATTTTGCATGTTTTTACTTCCAGAATAATTATGTTATTATTCAAACCATCCACAGTCAGTCAAACTTTGGAAGTAAGTATTGATTTAAGACTGTCATGAATTTGGCTTGTATGAGTTGTCTAAAAGTGCTTTGGACAATGCAATGGTTGCTACAACATTCATGCGTACTCATAAGGGCTGAGTATTGGATCCAACCCACGCTCACTTGCATCACTTCATGGAATTTATCTCGAGTGATCGTGAGACGGTAATATCATATAAATCTTCAAACCTAGAGATATGAGTTGTTGACTATGAGTTGGTTATTCATTGATTGCACGAAAACGCATTGGTAACTCGATGTCATAAAACGTGCCTTTGTGAGTAATTCAACAACTAGTTAGTACAAGCATATCAGTCGAAGTTTATCTGTTCCTTCTAGAAATAGAAGCGATATCTGGGCCCCTCGATGATTTGGTTTTGACCTATGTACCGGGCCCGGTCAGAACCTAATTGATGTGTTCAATTTAGTTCTATGTCGAAACAAATCAGAGATTGAGAAACAAATGCTGGACAATAAGTAAGACCATGTTCCATGTGTTTGTCCGGCTGATATCATGAGAACAGAGGATTATATGATCACTTATCTTAAATGGCGTATCATCATCATCTCAGTTCCGAGAGACTTTGAAAGAGCTACGATTGCTAGTCGGATTTTGAAGTCATATTTGCAAATATAGTTATTAGACTTATCCAAGTGGGAGACTGTTGGATATAGTGTCTAAGTCCATAACTTTATTTGGTATGTACTTGACCCGACCCGGCATGGTCCATTTGGGTCGCATGGCATTGCAATACTTGGATAGACTAAATGAGAGAATAAGGCACTTATGATTGTTAATATATTATAAGTTCTAATATATTAATAATAGTATTATTTAATTAGTATTGATCAAGTATTAATCTAGTATTAATCTAGTGATCAAAGTGAGACTAATTAAATATATAGGGTTGATTATGACAATCATCAATTCTTTTATGGTGGATTAATGATCCATGGTTTATGGGTTTGGTTATAACCATATGGAGCTCCATGGATAGTCTATGGGAGTTACAAACCCATGGGTCATGGGAAATCAAGAGTCATGGCAATTAAGGGTCTTCATGAGTAAACCCTAATTGTGACAACACTATAAAAGGAACCCTATGGCTAGCAAAATGGTGATCTAGTGGACATAGTGTTACTAGAGAGGGCATAACCGATTTTGAGTGCTAGAAGTATTCTCTCAAGTTATTCCAAGTCTTGTGGTGTTGTGTGAAGCATTTGAGGCACAACATTTGGGGTGCTAGGCTCACAAAGTCTTGAAGGAATCCAAGCAACAACAAGGTATGTATTTCTACTAGTTTTATGTTTTATGTAATCCCCATGCCATGCTAGTTAGGAAATAACCTTGAAAAAGAAATTTGCATGTATATAGAGAAAACATAGATTCAAGGTTATTAGGGTTGCATGTACACTTAGGAAGTGTTAGAATGCTCAAAAACCCATCACTTAACCCTACTCAGTCCCTTCGTAAGGGGATCTGCTGGGTTATCTTCTGACGATACCCTCTTCACTACGAGGAGTGCTATTTTATGTTGATATGTCGAGATCTGCGATGATCCCTCGGTTCCTTGGTTAAGGCAACCGCTCCTTCATTATCACATAAAATTTCCATGGGCTCCTTTATGGCTGGTACAACTCCAAGGTCTCCGATGAATTTCTTCAACCATATTGCCTCCTTTGACGCTTCACTCGCCGCTATATACTCTGATTCGCACGTTGAATCAGCTACGGTCTCTTGCTTGGAACTTTTCCAAGTTACTACTCCTCCATTTAGGGTAAAGACCCAGCCCGACTGCGAACTGTAGTTGTCCCTGTCGGTCTGAAAACTGACGTCACTATACCCTCGTACCCTTAAGTCATCACTCCCACCGAGGACTAGAAACCATTCCTTGGTCCTCCGAAGGTACTTAAGAATATTCTTGACTGCGGTCCAATGTGCTTTGCCAGGTTCCCTTGATATCTACTGACCATGATCAAAGCGAAGGCCACATCAGTTCGAGTACAAGTCATAGCATACATAATCGAGCCAACTACAGAAGTGTATGGTACTCGGCTCATTTCTGCTATCTCGACTTCGGTACTCGGGCTTTGAGTCTTACACAACTTGGAATTACTTTGGATTGGTAACTCCCCCTTCATTGAATTCTCCATACTAAAACGTTTTAGTACCTTGTCCAAGTAAGTGTTCTGACTAAGTCCTATTAGTCTCTTACTTCTGTTTCTCACTATCCTTATTCCCAGAATATAGGCAGCCTCTCCGAGGTCCTTCATAGCGAAACAGTTCCCGAGCCAGGATTTAACTTCCTGTAGTGTCGGGATGTCGTTTCCTATGAGTAGTATGACGTCGACATACAATACGAGGAATCTTAATATACTCCCACTGGCTTTGACATATACACATGATTCATCCTCGGTTCGTTGAAAACCAAACTCTTTGACTTTCTCATCGAAACAGAGATTCCATCTGCGAGACAGTTGCTTAAGTCCATAAATGGACTTCTCAAGCTTACACACTCTATTGGGATGCTTCGCATTGACAAAACCCTCTGGCTGAGCCATGTAAACATCCTCAACCAACTTCCCATTAAGGAAAGCGGTTTTAACATCCATCTGCCATACTTCATAATCATGAAATGCAGCAATGGCCAACATCACCCTAATATACTTTATCTTCGCAACTGGTGAGAATGTTTCATCATAGTCAAATCCGGGAGTTTGAGTGAAACCCTTTGCGACCAATCGTGCCTTATAGGTGTGTACATTCCCATCCATGTCGGTCTTCTTCTTGAAGATCCACTTGCACCCGACCGTCTTACGACCTGGCACATTGTCAACCAAATTCCAAACTTGGTTGTCATACATGGACTGAATCTCACTGTCCATAGCCTCTTTCCATTTCGCAGACTCCGGGCCTGCCATGGCTTCCTTATAGCTGTTAGGTTCGTCCAAATTTACTAGTGTACTATCACTAATAAACGTATCACCCTCACTCGTTATAGGAAAACCATACAACACGGGCGGAACACTAACTCTATTGGAACGTCTAAGAGGTAAGGACTCATCAATCGGTTCAACCGGAGTTTCATTCTCGTGTTGAGCGCCAGTGTTAGAGGTTCCTTCATCGCTCGACTCTTGAAGCTCTTCAAGATCGATTTGCCTCCCACTGTCCCCTTGGCTTATGAGTTATCGCTCTCGGAAGAACCCTCTCCTCGCAACGAAGACGACGTTGTCACTCGGTCTATAGAAGAGATATCCAAAGGACTTCTGTGGATAGCCGATGAAAATACATCGCTCACTACGAGGTTCGAGCTTGTCGTGAGTCTCTCGTCTTACGAAAGCCTCGCAACTCCAAACCTTGATGTGCGCCAATGAGGGAGCTTTCCCTGTCCACACTTCGTGAGGTGTTTTGGCAACCTTCTTCGTAGGGACTAAGTTAAGGATATGGGTGGCAGTTTCTAAGGCATACCCCCAGAATGAGATAGGTAGCGAAGCACGACTCATCATGGAACGAACCATGTCTAGCAAGGTTCGATTATGCCTCTCAGCCACACCATTCAACTATGGTGTCCTACGTGGCGTTAATTGCGAAACAATTCCGCATTCCTTGAGGTAGTCGTGGAATTCAAGACTTAGGTACTCTCCACCTCGATCAGATCGAAGCATCTTGATTTTCCTGCCCAACTGATTCTCCACTTCTTATTTGAACTCTTTTGAACTTTTCAAAGGTTTCTGACTTATGCCAGATTAAGTAGATATAGCCATATATGCTATAATCATCGGTAAAAGTCACGTAGACGTGGCACGCATCCCTTGTGGTGGATCTAAAAGGTCCACATACATCTGTATGTATGAGATCCAATAAACCCTCACCCCTCGCACAAGTGCCAGTGAAAGGTGACTTGGTCATCTTTCCAAGTAAACAAGACTCGCACACGTCATCGTCCCTAAGGTCGAATGACTCCAACACTCCATCCTTTTGGAGTTGGGCTATGCGTTTCTTGTTGACATGTCCAAGACGACACTGCCACAAGCATGCTTTATCCAAATCATTGGAAGAATCAATACACAACACATCATTTCCTAAATTGTCTACAACCATCACAGTTTCATATATTCCATTACAAGACAATGCTTCAAAATAGAAAACACCATTAAGATAAGCATTAATAGAAACCTTTTCATTATCAAATGAATATCTAAAACCCTGTCTATACAAACCATGAAATGAAATGATGTTTCTTGCCATATCTGGCGAATAGCAACAATTATTTAAATCTAATCCTAATCCACTACTGAGCAATAAAGAGTAAACTCTGATCTTGGTGACAGGCGACGATCTTCTGTTCCCCATGATCAAATTTATCTTCCCATGCTCCACATCCCTATTTCTTCTTAGGCCCTGCAAATCAGAACAAATGTGAAAACCACATCCTGTATCAAGAACCCAAGAAATAGCATGTGATGAATCATTAGATTTAATAGTGTAAATACCTACGTAGGACGGCTTGATCTTTCCATCCTTGATATCTTGCAGATATTTGGGGCAGCTTCGTTTCCAATGCCCTATTTCATGGCAGTGGTGGCACTCTGCCTCCTTGGGGTTCGAGTTGGGTTTAGCAGAACCAACCTTGGTTCCACTAGAAGAGGAGCCACTTTGGGGCTTTCCCTTATGGTGGCTCTTTGAGGGAGCCTTCCTCTTCTTACCCTTCCCTTGCCCAATTGCCAAGACTGGGACAGCAGTAGGAGTTGGAGATGGTGCAACATATTTATCTTTGAGGTTGCTCTCAGCAGTCCTCAACAAGCCCTAAAGCTTGCTCAAAGAGACCTCCTCCTTGTTCATGTGGTAGGACATGCGGACTGGCTATAGCAGGGAGGCAAGGAATGAAGGATGATGTCAATTACCAGCTCTTCATCAAAGTTAACATTTAGCTTTAGCAGGCGATCGACATATCTCTGCATCTTTTGCAGATGAGCAGTAAGGGAATCTCCATTACCCATTTTGGTAGTGATCATCGAAGTGATGATCTCGTACCTTTCTTGCCTAGCGCTTTGGTGGTACCGGTCCAGCAGATCCTGATGCATTTCATAGGGGTACATGTCCTAATAGGGCTTCTGGAGTTCTGTAGTCATAGTCGCTAGCATGATGCAATGGACTTTCATGGCATCACGCTCATGGGCCTCAAAGGCCGCGATCTCTTCAGCAGAGGCAGTGTTGATGTCAATCTTCTTTAGCTTCTCATCGAGGATATACTCTTTGTCCTCGTAACGAGTGACCATTCAAATGTTGCGGATCCAATCATTGAAATTGGACCCGTCAAAGATCACTCTCCCACATAAGTTCATGAGTGAGAATGAGCCAGAGGAAGTTGAACCAGAAGAGTTGTTGTTGACGTTCGACATCTGAAAAGAACAAAGACCAAAGTTTGATTAGAAATGAATCCCCAATTAAACACCCAAATGAGAAATTAGGGCTAGGATCCAACAACATTATTTGCAAATTAGAAGAGGGATGCCGTAATCTAACAAGTAAACAATTTGAAGGTAAATGAATGACGATTCACTAATTTCCACCATGAAAAACAAATTAAAGCTAAGTTTTAAATGTATTGAAAACTCCTACATCTTTTGAGATTCATTGAACTTTTCAATGACATGTTTAAATCTCGATATGCCCCTCAAGTTTGTGACTGGGATGCCGAGGATCACAAAGCGGGTGTGAATAACCATGCAAATGTACATGGCGCCCTCATTGTTACAGTCACCTATTCGATGTGCCGGTTAACCACACACGCTCCATCGAACTATGACAAACAATGAGTCACCCTTTGCCACCTTTTCTTAGAACCCAATTAGTGTGCCGGTTAACCACACACGCTCCACTAACGTCTTAGCAAGGGTACAAAGTGTAATTTCATGGAATTGCATCAATTCACTTTTGCCTAAGGTAACTAAGATTGGGAATTTTGTAAATACATTTAGTTACTTTTATAGATTCATTATACTTTTAATGAGGAAAGGTTTACCCTATCCTACCCGTTCGGCTAACGACCATCCACCAATCAAGGAAGCGGTGGGTGAGAGTGGACACCCATTAAATGACCATTTTATAGGCCATAACCTTATACCCCTCTTATAGATCGGCTTCGTGAATGAGACCTACTAACGGTAAGACTAGCATTTAAGTTATACATATATATATATATATATATATATATATATATATATATATATACATATATATATATATATATATATATATATATATATATATATATATATATATATATATATATATATATATATTAATCTTATAATATTATAAAGTATAAGGTTGAATTTTAAACTTGTAAAATTCTAGGGTTTGAAATTTAAATAGTTCAAATTAAACAATTAATCATAAAATTTAAATTTCAAAACTTTGAGGACAAGTTTTGAACTTTTTAAAACATAAAGGATCAAATAGCAAATAATTTAAATTAAACAATTAATTTAATGATTATCTAAATTTGACCTAATCAATTTTATATACAAGATAATTCAACAATTAATTCAAATAATCAAATATTATCAAATAAGGAATTTATTATACACACAATTGGTAATTATCTTTTGATTTGGTAAGGATAATCATAAAACAATAATAAAATTAAGATTTTATTAGTAAAAACGATTTAGGTAATTATCCTTAAGCAAAACGGCGAGAAATCCCGAAAATCTCTCTGTCTGACAGCTAAACTCGTCGAGTCCACATTGGAACTCGTCGAGTTCCCCATGGAACTCGTCGAGTTCATCATACAGACAACCAAAAAATCAAATTTAAAGCATGAATGAACAATCAAGGCATCAATACAATAGAAACCAAACAGAGCTCTAATATCACTGATGGGTTTGAGCCAAAAGAACATCATATGTGCTCATGCAAACCCTAATGCTTGGATCTAGGTTTCTCTATTGTACATGCAATTCATCCAAGTCTTGCAAACCCTAGATCTAGTGTTAATAATTCGAAATTGATACAAGAAAACAGATCTAGATGATTACCTTTTTCTTCAAAGCTTGAATCTTCTTGTCCTTGGAGCTTAGAGTCACAAATGTCACTCCTCTAATGGCTTACAAACACCAATAGCAAGAGGATGATCTTTAAGAGAGGTTGGAGGCTCTAGATTTCAGCTCTTGCACTCTTAGGAAAAAGGTTAGCCGATTTCTGAAGCCTAAGGGATCTATTTATACTTGTACTGCTAGGGTTTCAGTCAAAACCCTAATTGGATAGCTTAGGCCTTAAGCAGTCCACAGAACCTTCCAGAATAAAGGCCTTGGACGAAAATTAGATGGGCTCCCACTCTAATTTTGTCCACCCCTTAATTCCATAAGGATTCTTAGCCCAATTCAACTATCACACAAATTGACAGTTCCAGTCCTCTTTAATTAATTGATCTCTTTTAGTCACATAATTAATTCCTAATTAATTATTGTCTAATCTTAATTAAATTATATGATTTCTCTTTTAATACATTATTCATATAACATATTAATAAATCATAATAACCTCTTTATTCATAAATCATCCTATCATGTTGCTTTGGTGAAGGCAACCAAAAAGGACCATGCACAACTGGGTCAAGTACTTACCAAATATAGTTACGGGCTTAGACACTAATCCAACACACTTATGCTCCCACTAGCTTTGACATGTACCCAGAAATTAACTGGACTTCTAGAAGTCAATACCTATTGACTTTCTTACCAAATTTCAGATTTCTGACACAAGACTCTTTGATAAAACTTTATCTAGGCTTCTCAAACTCATACACCTTTCCTTAGATAGTTGACATATGCGTCTAAAATTTTTTAGAACTTAAAGCAATAAGTCTCAAATGTTTAGACCTTTTTCCATTTCTCAAAATTCGAACTATGAAGAGGGATGCCGTAATCATAATCGAATTCGAGAATGCAAATATCACAAATGCTATCTCCTTAAAATCTACTTAGTGAAAGCGTTTCCTCACAATCATTTTCATGAATTGGAGAGAAACCTTATGACACTTAGATTTTATGGTGTATGTGTTCCTATCCTTGTGAATTTGTCATAACCATAATCATAAGACAAGGTTAGTGACAAATCCAAACTCATATGGACTGAACTTGTTCAATCTTAATTTCTTACCACCTGGCAGCTCAAGGGCCTACCATTGCTTCCAAGTTGTTATACAAACAATTGAGAACTCATAGAACTCACATTCATAGTCAACTTTAACTGGAATGGGCACAGAAACCAGAATATGTCAACATCATAGGTTACAAACCTCAACTCGTGTGCTAGTGATAAACAATACGTTTTATTCTTGATTAGTTCTTGAAACTTTTCAAGGTCTTTAGGACTCCCACTGACTTCTCGACATATAAGATTCTCTTGTCAAGAAACATTCCTTGACAAAACAAATATTCATGAGTTAGTGTGGATTCTTTTGAAGAACGACACTTCATATAATCGGTCTTAGTTGGCCTTTGTCTTATCCAAGACATCACAACTACCAATTACAAATGTGTTATAAACCTACTTAAGATATCTCACTTAAGTTACAATCTTGGAGAATGACTCCACGAATCGATTTTGGAATGAAGTATGATTCACATTTTGATTTAACCATTTCAACAATTCACGATTCCTCTTCTTAGCCATAGAAATGCACCAAGGTGTCCTTAGAGGATCAATTGTGATATGGTTTTATCATCACTAAGATGATCATAAAACACGATACTAAAGTACTCTCCTTTCCCTTAAGATTGAAGAAACTTTTATCTTTCTGCCTACTTTGATTCTTCTTATTCGGCCTGCTATATATTGAAAATTTTTCAATGATTCAGAATTACACTTAATCTTGTGAGCATAACCATATTTACTAAGCTTTTAGTAAATCATGACGAATAGTCTTATTGTTCTTTGTGGTGGACCTGAACAGTGCACAACTATGTGTACTAGATCCCCTAGTCCTTTACTTGACTCATATATACATGTGAACAAGAAATTAGTCCTAATTTCCCAAAGATGAAGATTCTCATTCATCATACAATACAAGTTGCATGATTCCAAGTTTCTATCCAACTGAGACTTGCTGATGAGAATCTTTCCTTATGTGGTAAATTTAGATACTACCACAAACGAAAGAATCAAATCCATCTCGCTAAAAATAGAAACATATAAACATCAATTTTCACAAATTCCATTGCAAGGAAATATAAATAAGATAAAATCAAAATTCTTTATTTATTTATAAAACGCAGAAAATCTTGTCCTTACAATGCAAGTACATATGAAAACTATGTCGCTACACTTTTCTAAGCAATCTATCATAACTCCTAAGCAGCAGCTCAAAATTCTGAACATCGAACTATACGATCGAAATCCATCTCTTCGTGATCAGAATCAGCTTATTCTTCTTTCAAGCTTCCTTTCTCTTCTTTGATCCTACAAAACATCAAAATGCAATCTTATCACATCATGTATTAAGAATCTATAAGTAGGAACTTAATAGAGCTAAATAGTGAACTTACCTAAAGCAGAGTCATACATTTTGACTTTACCATCTCTTAGATCGCTCAGCTACTTTGGGCAGCTTCGCAACCAATGCCCTTTCTCTTGGCAATAGAAACAAACAGACTCTTTTTGAATGGTACACGGGACAATCTCAGATTTAGCCTTTCCCTTTCCCTTGGAAAGAGAAATCTTTTCTGGACTTCCAATGTTACCATTGTCAATTTCCATTGAAGTTTGGGAAGTAGATCTTCTAATCAAATTTGCATTACCAGTGTGCCAAATCATTGCTGATTCAACAACAATTAGCAAATAGGTAAGATCGATAAGGGACATGTCACGGTCTGTCATATAATCATATCTAATGAACTCACCATATGACTTAGGAAGTGATTGAAGAACCAAGTCAACATCTAACTTCCTTGACACAACGACTCCTAACATTCCCATCATGTCAATGTGTGACTTCATCTCCAAAACATGTGCACACACAGACCTTCCATCTTGGTGTTTGCTAGTCAATAGGGCTTGAGTGACCTTGAACTTTTCAAGTCTTTGAACTTGTGGGTTAGGGAGAATTATTGGAGAAGGTGGAGGAAGTGAAGTAAGATTTTCATTTCCACAATCCAATCGTGGAACATAATCTTCATAAGGAAAGCTTCTTCCAAAAGATTCAGGAAGACCATAGTTGTCAAAACTTGACATCTACAAGAGTGAAATTCAAGTTAGTTGATTTAAGTCCTTAATATAACACCCAAAATGAAATATTAAGGCTAGGACCCAACACACACACACACACACACATACACACACACACACACACATATATATATATATATATATATATATATATACACACACACACACATAGAGGCTCGTTTAGGCTCGATTAGGCTCACGAGCCCACTAAATTGTTCACGAGCTGAGCTCGAGCTTGGTCAGGCTCGGGCTCGGCTCGGCTCGTTTACACCCCTA
Source organism: Lactuca virosa (assembly GCF_052849685.1). NCBI lineage: Eukaryota > Viridiplantae > Streptophyta > Magnoliopsida > Asterales > Asteraceae > Lactuca > Lactuca virosa. Next base: position 288,502,817 of record NC_136434.1, read on the forward strand.
AACATAATGTTTTACAATTCGGAAGAGGGATGCCGTAATCCATTTGCAAAATATTTGAAGGTAGGCAATGACGATTTACCAATTTCCACCATGAAAAACGAAAATGAATTTTAGGTTTTAAATGAATTGAAATTACTAGATCTTTTGAGATTCATTGAACTTTTCAATGGCATGTTTAATCTCGATTATGCCCTCTCAAGTTTGTGACTGGGATACCGAGGATCACAAACAAGGTGTGAATAACCATGCAAATTAGCTTGGTTCTCTCGATGTTACATATCACCTAAACAATGTGCCGGTTAACCACAAACGCTCCATTGATCCATGATTAACATCAAGCTACCCTTTGCCACACATTGTCAGTCCCAAATTAGTGTGCTGGTTAACCATACATGTTCCACTAATGACTTAACAAGGTGCAAAGTGCAATTTCATGGAATAACACCATTTTCACATTTTTCCTAAGTAACTAAGATTGGGAATTTATAAGTGTTTAGTTACTTAGTATTTTCATTATACTTCTAATGGAAGTTTGTGGCCTGTCCTACCCGTTCGGCTAACGACCCTCCACCAATCAAAGAAGCAGTGGGTGAGAGTGGACACCCATTAAACCACCATTTTATAGGCAGTAACCTTATACCCCCCTTATAGACCAGCTTCGTGAATGAGGCCTACTAACGGTAAGACTGACCTTTAACTTATACATATATATAATATATTAGACTTTTAATTTTATATAGTATAAGGGTGTATTTTAAACTTTTAAAATACATGATGGTTTAATCTATTAATAAATTATACTCTTAATTTAATTAAACTTAAACCATATGATTATGGATTTATTAATACTCTTTAAATTAAAACACTTTAATCAATTTAATAAAGTCCATAAGGTGTAATTGAACTATTCGAAGTATCTCGTTTATTAAAAAATTCAAAATTAAAACTCTTTAATTAATTTTTAAGTTATGAACCCATGAGTTACATTTTTTGAAACATTTCAATTACTAGATGTTTTAGAATTCAATATTCAAATTAAAACTTTTTAATTAAACTTTTCAAATTGCAAAACTTGCGGGCAAGTTTTGTAACTTGTTAAAACTTTTGAAATTCATAACTTATAGACTTTTATGTTCCATGAATGAGACCTTTCCAATTCCAAACTTGTGTACAAGTTATGAAACCTTTCAAGACTCTTTGAATTCTATAACTTACATTAGTTAATGGTTTCATAAATAAAGACTTTTCATATTCCATAACTTGAGGACAAGTTATGCAACTTTTTCAAGAACACACATAGATCAAATTAACTAATCCAATTATGATATGATGATCATTTACCAATTTGACCTAATTTGATTCATAGTACATGATAACTTCAAATTTTACAAATAACTAGTATATCACAAAAACAAGTAGTTATCTTAGAATTTGATAAACATCATGTTATTGGATGGGGATAGACATTACCATATCATTAAAATCGAATTTTATGAACCAAAACAGTTCGTGGTAATGTTCCTAATCCAAAACAGGGCACAAACTCGAAAATTCTGCCATCAGATGCATCAACTCGTCAAGTCCCATAATGGACTTGTCGATTTCAAGACAAAACTCATCCAACTCGTTGAGTTTAAAGATGGACTCGGCGAGTTGGCCCTGACAGATTACCGGAATGCAGTTTTTTTAGCTTTGAAAATTACACGATTGCATCAATATAATAGAAAACACCCATGGCTCTGATACCTCTGTTGGGTTTTTATGTACTCTAACATTCCTATGGTGCACATACAACCCTAATGTTTTGGATCTATGTTTTCTCTAATTATACATGCAATAAACATTTTCCAAAGCATGAAGCCTAAAGTAGCATGCAAGGTGATATTTGAATCATAAAAACTAGTTAGAATATTACCTTGTGTAGTAGCTTGAATAACTTGGCCTCGAGAAAGCTTAGCACCCCAAGTGTGATGCCTCAAATGGAATCACAAAACACCAAGAACAATTAGGATGAATATGAGAGAGATTTAGGAGACTAGAAATCAAAATCTACTTCTTGGAATCCAATGTGTAACCAATTTTAGCTTATGAATACATATATATGTGTAGAATATCAAGGGTCATGTGTAACCCTAATCCATACCCATAAGCTTATGATCCACCCATTTGATTTGGATAAATACTTCATGGATTAACCCATAAGCCCATCAAAAATCAAACCATGGATCATTAGCCCAACTCATATGTATCAATTTAATTAGTCTCTTTTCATCACTAAATTAATCCTTAAATTAATTCTTGATCAATACTAATTAAATAATATGATTCCTCAATTAATATATTATACTTATAATATATTAATAAATCATTATTAACCTCTTACTCAAATATCCTTCCTAACATATTGCTTTGATGAATGCAACCCAAAGGGACCATGCTACTATCAGGTCAAGTACATACCAATTATAGTTATGGGCTTAGACACCTTTCCAATAGGAAGGAGTCCACGACATCCTTATATGTTTATATATATGTGTTATGTAGTAGGATAGTTATGTTCTGTGATATGTAGTATGCTTGTGACTCTGTGTCATTTACATGGAAGACCCCGAGGGGAGCCCATGGCAATTGGATATCAGACCATGGGGGGAGCCCATGGAATTATAGGTAAAGACCATGGGGGAGCCCATGGCATGAAGGTATAACACCATGGGTGGAGCGCACGACATCCTTGAGTAAGACCTTGGAGTGTTTCCACGACATCCCTATATGTTTGTATGCATGGCTTATGTGGTTTATGTAGCTACTATGGATTATGTGATAATCTGGATTGTGTGGGTTATGCTCTGGGGAACTCATTACGCATTAGCTTACAGTTTGTTGATTGTTTCAGGTAATCCCGGCGTGATGGCGCGAAATGCACTCTCCGACAATTTATTTGGGGTCACTCTGATTTGATGAATAAAATATTAATGTATGGATTTTGAAAAAATTGTTATTGGGATTTAATATTTTATGGGAATGTTTTGGTTAATTAAAAATGAAAATTTTTATTGGAAAATTGGGTCGTTACACGTGTAGTGTCGGTTGTGGGAACAGAGATTCATTCAGTCTGTATTCAGATTGAGAGGTGAGTTTTCCTCACTGTACTTACGGGTCGAAGGCACCAAGGCCGAACCATTGGATTGATATCCTGGTTTGCTGAATGTTGCTATGCTGTAGTGATCCGTTAGATCTGTATCCTTGTATATAGGATGTTGCTATGTTGTAGTTATCTGTTAGATCGGTATCCTAGTATATAGGATATTGGTATGCTACATTGATATGTTAGATATGTATGATTACATGTATCTACTAGCTATTGATTGTTCTGGTGTATGTTGTTTGTTATGTTTATGTGGTGGTACTTTGGGGGAACTCACTCGGCGTTGGCTTACAGTTTTAGTTTTGTTTCAGGTACATCCGGGGACAGTGGGAAGACGAAGGCATGACCGTACACATCCTCTATTTTATGTTGTTGGATCTTTGGGAGACTCTTTAAATAATCTTTTTTTGGAAAACAATGGTTATGTAAACACTTTTGATTAAATGGGTTGTTTCTGAAAATTTTAAATTTGTTGTGATTTTTGACGCGTTACAAGTTGGTATTAGAGCCTTGGTTTGAGTGAATTGGAGGAACATCCGTGTGAATCCAGACTCAAACTAAGGAAGTACAAAAGTTTTGAAAATGATTTTTAAAATTGTTTCAAAAATGACCAAGGAAGGATGTGATGTGTACGATCAGCCGGAGCCAAAAAGTATACCCCAATTTACCACACTGTTATTTGATATGATGTTTATGATAGAATAACATACTAGTGATAGGCTAGTAATCTTTAGGAATCGAATGATAGAATTGCCTACTATATGATGCCGGATAGCCTAGAGTTACCTCTTGTGTGGAATTAACATCATTACTGTAGTTGCTCAGTGTATGCTTCATAGTTGTACATAACTAAGATTTTATAGCCTAATAATGTTTGGTTTAGCCATATTTCCTATTCTTGGGCTTAGGGTAGAATCAAGTTTTTATCTGTCTATAGGATCTAGTGTTATGTGTGATTAGCATACACGAATGCTACAGGGTTGGTGGAAGTTTCATGGATGAGTTTCATGAGCAGCCAGTTAGAGGAGAAATGTTTAGCCACTCTAGAAAGGACGAGAATAGGATGTATGCATATCTGTTAGGTGCATTTCATGTACCCATTTTGTAGCCTTATTTCATAAAAGTACATTGCATATAGGCTTAAACTCATGCATTTTGCATGTTTTTCGGGATTTTTCATGAGGCAATTTCATTCACATACTTTTGTGATATTTTAGGGACTTTTGGAGGTAGGATCTTGTTGGAGGAGGTAAATAAGAGTTGCGGATAAAATTTCAAGACTTGCGGAGCACCGAGGAGCAAGATATCAAAGAAATGAAGATTTTGGCTTTACAGAGATTTACACGGCCGTGTAAATGCAAGCCTTGCGTTTACACGGGCCGTGTAAACATAGATTTCTGTATAGTATATTTTTGCGTTTACGCGGGCCGTGTAAATGACAGTGTTAATTTACGCGGGCCGTGTAAACGTAAATGCGGGTTTTAAAGCAGTTTTTCACCATTTTTAAAGGGGGGAACCGACTTTTTACTTTGGGGGGGTCGACTTTTGGGCAGAGAGAAGGCGATTTTCAAAGCTTTTGGAAGTAGATTAACACTTGGGAACATTTGATTTCATTTTGTAAGAACTTTAATTTCATTTTCTAGATTTTTGATCTTGTTCTAGCCATGATTGGCTAGAACCCTAATTCTCCAACTTTATGTATTGACATTTAGTTGTGATTTCAATCATATGACTTGATGTTTGCTTTTAATTTTCTATCTAGTGAATTTGATTTTGTTTCAATCGAATGTTTGATTCTAATTGTGATTCTTATTGGCCATTTGAATTAGGGTTAGATCATTCAAGTTATCTAATTGCAAAATCCGTAATTGTTTTGTAAATTGGACTAGGTAACAAGCACTAAACTGATTTCTATTGAATGAATTTAGTGGAAATCTTATTCACACATTCTTATGATCCCGAGCGTATGAGGAGTATTGAATGTTGTTGGGAACATTCACATAAAGTTTAATGCAATCTTTCAACCTAATTCTAAGAGTTTGTTTAGATTAGATTGGTAAGGTTAGGATTAATCAAAGAGCTTGTTTTGGTTAATTATTGTGGTGAATGGGAAGTGTTAGAGCTTGTTAACACCTTCAAGTACCAACTTAGATAGAATTAAACAAATATCTTGTCATCCATGTAATCACATTGCTAATTTGTCTTGCATAGAGTTGGAGTACTTACAAATCTTGAACTTATTTCACTTAATCAATCATTTATTTATTGCTTTATTCTATAGTTTAAATCATTGCTTATAAATTCCCCCTATTCTGTGACCATTTTTGTACCTTACGCAAAAAGGTATAAACACTTGTCCCGTGTCTCTGTGGATCGACCCTACTTACCTTGTACTACGTTTTTAGTGCATAGTAGTAGTGTTTAAGGAGTCATTTGTACCCCTTTATTTGTTGGGTTTGACACGCTATTCTGTGACCATTTTTGTACCTTACGCAAAAAGGTATAAACACTTGTCCCGTGTCTCTGTGGATCGACCCTACTTACCTTGTACTACGTTTTAGTGCATAGTAGTAGTGTTTAAGGAGTAATTTGTACCCCTTTATTTGTTGGGTTTGACACGCCCTAACAAATTGGCGCCGTTGCCGGGGACACGGTGTTACTAATTGTCTATGCCAAGCATTTTGTGAGCAGGTGCTTTAAAAAAAAAGAAAAAAAAAGTCAGGTAGAAGATAAGTTTTCAATTGAAGGAAGTGGCGAGAAGGTTAATGTGTTGTAAAGGCCCACCTACTTAGAACAAAGCACATTCAGGGCCAAGTCGAGCCAACGACTTAAAACAAGGGCAGCTAACCGGGAGGCAACCCGGAGTTTTTTTTCTTTCTTTTAAAACTTTTTAGTCTTTGGTAAATTTCAATTTTTTTTTTAATGTCCCAAATGGTTTTAAACTTATTTTTTATGCCTAGAAAATGAATCTCCGGCTCCAAAAATACTTCACTGATAGCTTGGGGAGGATGAAGAGGAGGTTCACACCACAATTGTGAGGCACCAAGAAAGATTTGGTAAATTCTTTCCATATCTTTAATCGTTCATATTTTACTTAAAATTCAATTGGTGTGCATTTGTGAATGTTTTAGACCCATTCCCAAATCAGCTACCATCCTCCACCATCCGACTCTTAATAGGCCGACTATGCCTCTCTCCAAGCATCGAGGACGATGCTATATTTTAAGCTTGGGGAGGGGCCTCCATCCATGCATAAATCCCGTTGCATGTAGGTTGCATGTAATTTTGTACATATTGCATTAATTTTTATTTTCTTGCTCATTTTTCTGCATAGAAAATTTTTCAAAAACCAAAAAGATTTTCTTTCTATTCTAATTTTTATTATTTTTCTTTGCATTTTGTTTGCATCCAAATTTTTGCATTGCATTCTTTGAAAAAAAAAACAATTGATCCAATCCCAAGCAACCGAATCTTTTCCAAACAGTTGAGCTGGTAAATGAGTCATGTGCCTTGAAATTGGCTTGCTCTTTTTATTGAAAAATCTAAAAGCAAGTTAATCACACACGAACACACCTCCCGAAGCTACTTGAGCAAAACAGAAAGTTAGAAGATTGTCAACATTGGAGCATAACAGCAGGTATGAGTTAATTCTTTGGGACATATGACTGGTCTTATGAGTAGTAAGTGCTCAATTGAACTTAAAATGCCAAATTCAAAAATTCATAAAAAGAATACAAAATTTCAATGTCTCGAGCCTTCCAGCACTCTAAAAAGTCCTTTCTACTCATTCCCTTTTATATACCCTGCTTGGGGACATAGCTTTCAACTATACTTACGGGTCTTTGCATGTTAACCTTTAGTCCCCTGAAAAATGTCTTAGAAGTCCTCACGGTAATAGACCGTGAGATGTCCCACAATAGGAAAGTCAAGGACGAAAATATAAAGAAATTGGCCAAATAAATTAATTAATTAATAAGAGTGTTATGTGTTAACTTAGTTATTTGTATATGTGTTACTAAAAAAAAAACTATTATTAAGTTAATCTGTGACCTTTGGGATTCGAACAAGTAAACTCTGAGGGGTGTTTTACATCTAATCGCCTAAAGCTAAATTGTTTGGGACTGACTGAGTTGAAAATTCGTTACGTGGGTTCCATAGAAAGTCATGAACTTAATAATAACCAAATAAAGCTAATCTGTGGCCTTTGAGGTTCGGGCAAGTAAACCCGAGGGATCCTTTTAAATCTAGCATACTAAGGTCATTTGATCTGGATGTGTTGGTTGGAAGCCCGTTACACGGATTTCAAAGAAAGCCATGAGCTTTATTTGTAAAAAAAATGTAATTAGGAAGTTTGTATATAGTTGTGTTTATAGTTTAATTGAATATTATGTTTAGGAAAAATATTTGGCTGCCAAAAGATTCCCTTGGACTTGGATTTGAACTTATGACATTGGGATTGAATGTTAATTACTTTGACTGGAGTAAGTGGTTTGAAGTTTGTAACCAATTTGGGTAAATATTAGGGAATTTTTAGAAAAGATTTTTCAGAAAAAGATTGTTGTTGATCAACAAATAGCTGGAATCGGGCATTGTTATATTTTATGAAACAAAGATGGTTGAGCATGTTTTGTCACATATAATTTCACGAGAGTAAGACCATAATTTGTTCCAAGAATTGACTTGATGATATTGAAAGGGAATTAGTGTTGTGATCTTTGATTCTGTTGAGTTGTATTAGGGAGTGGCCAAAGTTTTATTTCTATTATCATATAATATTTTGAGACTAAAGCCAAGTTGACTCAAGGCATGACAGGTACATTCTCAACTATGGTACAAAACAGGGTTAATTGGGTTGGATATATTTTTTCATGTTTGTTTTGATTTCTTGCATCAAGTTTCAAAAAAAAAAAAAAAAAAAGTTTAACTTTGATTTTCTTTTCTTCTCTTTTATTTTATTTTCTCCGGTTTAAATTTTCTTTTTCTTTCTTGAGGACAAGAAAGGTTTAAGCTTGGGGAGATTTGTTAGGTGCATTTCATGTACCCATTTTGTAGCTTTATTTCATAAAAGTACATTGCATATAGGCTTAAACTCATGCATTTTGCATGTTTTTCGGGATTTTTCATGAGGCAATTTCATTCACATACTTTTGTGATATTTTAGGGACTTTTGGAGGTAGGATCTTGTTGGAGGAGGTAAATAAGAGTTGCGGATAAAATTTCGGGACTTGCGGAGCACCGAGGAGCAAGATATCAAAGAAATGAAGATTTTGGCTTTACAGAGATTTACACGGCCGTGTAAATGCAAGCCTTGCGTTTACACGGGCCGTGTAAACGTAGATTTCTGTATAGTATATTTTTGCGTTTACGCGGGCCGTGTAAATGACAATGTTAATTTACGCGGGCCGTGTAAACGTAAATGCGGGTTTTAAAGCAGTTTTTCACCATTTTTAAAGGGGGCAACCGACTTTTTACTTTGGGGGGGGGGTCGACTTTTGGGCAGAGAGAAGGCGATTTTCAAAGCTTTTGGAAGTAGATTAACACTTGGGAACATTTGATTTCATTTTGTAAGAACTTTAATTTCATTTTCTAGATTTGTGATCTTGTTCTAGCCATGATTGGCTAGAACCCTAATTCTCCAACTTTATGTATTGACATTTAGTTGTGATTTCAATCATATGACTTGATGTTTGCTTTTAATTTTCTATCTAGTGAATTTGATTTTGTTTCAATCGAATGTTTGATTCTAATTGTGATTCTTATTGGCCATTTGAATTAGGGTTAGATCATTCAAGTTATCTAATTGCAAAATCCGTAATTGTTTTGTAAATTGGACTAGGTAACAAGCACTAAACTGATTTCTATTGAATGAATTTAGTGGAAATCTTATTCACACATTCTTATGATCCCAAGCGTATGAGGAGTATTGAATGTTGTTGGGAACATTCACATAAAGTTTAATGCAATCTTTCAACCTAATTCTAAGAGTTTGTTTAGATTAGATTGGTAAGGTTAGGATTAATCAAAGAGCTTGTTTTGGTTAATTATTGTGGTGAATGGGAAGTGTTAGAGCTTGTTAACACCTTCAAGTACCAACTTAGATAGAATTAAACAAATATCTTGTCATCCATGGAATCACATTGCTAATTTGTCTTGCATAGAGTTGGAGTACTTACAAATCTTGAACTTATTTCACTTAATCAATCATTTATTTATCGCTTTATTCTATAGTTTAAATCATTGCTTATAAATTCCCCCTATTCTGTGACCATTTTTGTACCTTACGCAAAAAGGTATAAACACTTGTCACGTGTCTCTGTGGATCAACCCTACTTACCTTGTACTACGTTTTTAGTGCATAGTAGTAGTCTTTAAGGAGTCATTTGTACCCTTTTATTTGTTGGGTTTGACACGCTATTCTGTGACCATTTTTGTACCTTACGCAAAAAGGTATAAACACTTGTCCCGTGTCTCTGTGGATCGACCCTACTTACCTTGTACTACGTTTTTAGTGCATAGTAGTAGTGTTTAAGGAGTCATTTGTACCCTTTTATTTGTTGGGTTTGACAAGCCCTAACAATATCCTAGTTGTTGTATCCGTTGCGCGGTTGTGATGATAATTGGGAAAAATACGGGTAGGTGTGGAAGATAGTATGGGCCCGTACTAGTAAAAGCACATGACCCGTACATGTTACACGGAGGTCACAAACCCCGAGGGTTCGTCTGTCTGGAAAGGTTGTGATTATATGGATTGTGGAATTTTGATATGCACTGGTTTATTTTCAGTATGGTGGTCAGGCGGGGATCGGTTTCTGGGTCTGGAGCGAGCGACCAGGATGTGTCGAGGATGACTGATGACCAGAGTCGAGATGTCATCGCCATTGAGGTGGCTGCTTTTGTCCGACGATTTATGTCGAAGATGTTTGGATCTACCAAGACCGCTATGATCGAGCTTTATGATGAGCGGTACACTAATCTTTCTGAGGTTGCCACTGCTGCAGCTAGCGCAACTGTCGCTGCTATGGGGATTGGTGGGGCAAGAGCCTTCCAGTTTCAGGACTTCGATAATATGAATCCCCTGGTGTTTGATGGAGTCCAGGATCCGATTGTTGCGATGAGATGATTATTTGACGTGGAGTGTTGTTTCTTCACATGCTCTTTCCTTGTTGCATAGAAGGTCAAATGCGCCCTAACCCTTCTTCGTTTATGTACAAATGATTAGTGGAGATTGGTTATGGGCTCGTACACTCCTGATTAGAGGGCTGCAGTTACCTAGGAGCAGTTTGCTGAGTGGTTTCCCAAGAGGTATGTCCCTATGGTGGAGAGGGAGAGACTGGCCTAGTTGTACTTGGATCTGAGGCAAGGGACGGAGATGGTAACTGAGATCACTAAGATGTTTACAGAGGGGGCTCTTTTTTTCCCTGAGTTTGATACTTCTGAGCAGGCTCAGATGAACCGGTACTTAAGCATGGTTAAGACGGATATCCGCCAGTTTGTGTCCACTCAGCGATATGGTTCGCTCATTGAATTACAGGAAGCGGCGAGGAGGCGGGAGATTGAGATGGAGCTCCAGTCGAGGGAGCTGAGGCAGGCCCCTGCGTAGTCGCAGCCTGCGGCAAAGCGGTTCAAGCGCACTGATTCGTGATCTGGAGGACAGAGGGGCCGCACTTGTGGGAAGCACGACAAGGTTCATGAGGGTTCTTGCCGATCATTTGCTGGATGCCACAAATGTGGTAAGGAGGGGCACTTTACAAGGGATTGTCACCAGCCGTCCCCAATATTGAGTATCGGGATTTTTCACCATTATGATCAGGTTGGCCATGTGAAAGAAAACTATTCTTTGCTCGCCGCCAAGCCGGTGCAGGCCCCAGCGCCAGCCACTTTAAGGATCACCGATGGATGCTAGGGTAGGGCGGAGCCCCCGAAGGCTCGAGGTTACGCTTTCCAGCTTACCGTCGATGAGGCCAGGGCGGCACCATAAGTCGTTATTGGTATATTTCTATATATATCATGTCGAGTTATTTTATGATATGTGTGTGTTTATGATTCTATTAGGTACCTTCCTAGTGAACTCTTTTCCTGCTCTTGTGCTTTTTGACTCAGGTGTGAGTCGATCTTTTGTATCCCAGAAGTTCAGTAGGGGATTTGATATGCCTATTGGGGAGTTAGAGTGTCTGTTGCGGGTTTCTATCACCATCGAACACCGGGTTTCTACATCTAGGGTATATCAGGGTTGTGTTTTAGAGCTTTTTGGGGTACCTTATCCGATCAATTTGATTCCGATCCCCATGGCGGATGTGTGTGTGATAGTGGGGATGGATTGGCTGAGCAGGTTTGGTGATATCATTGATTGTGAGGGTCAGCAGGTGGTGGTTCGAACCCCAATTGGGGGATAACTGGTTATCTACGGGGAGGGTACCAGGATTGGGTCAACTTTTTGCTCTACTGCCAGGGCTGGACAGTATATTCAACATGGTTGTTTGAGTTATCTTGTGTATTTGATTGATACTTGGGCAGAGGAGCAGACTTCATTTTCAAATGTGCCGGTCGTCAAGGAGTTCGTTGACGTGTTTCCAGAGGAGTTACCCGGTGTGCCTCCTGAGAGGTTGGTTGAGTTCAGGATTGATTTGGTTCCAGGTGCGTCTCCAATTGCCAAGGCACCATACCGATTGACACTGCCTGAGATGCAGGATTTGTCCTCTCAGCTTAAGGAGCTGTTAGGCAAGTAGTTTATCAAACCGAGAAGTTCTCCATAGGGAGCCCCAATATTGTTTGTCAAGAAGAAGGATGGTTCGCACCGGATGTGCATTGATTACCAGGAGTTGAACAAGTTGACGGTGAAGAACCATTATCCCATTCCATGCATTGATGACCTCTTTCATCAGTTATAGGGTGCATCTTGGTTCTCTAAGATCGATTTGAGGTCAGGGTATCATCAGGTGAGGGTTAGAGAGGATGACGTGCAAAGACCGCGTTTCTAAATCGTTATGGTCATTACAAGTTCGTGGTGATGCCATTTGGGCTCAATAATGCGCCTGCGGTGTTTATGGATTTGATGAATCGGGTGTGCAGGCCGATGCTCGATCAATCAGTTATTGTGTTCATTGATGATATCCTGCTGTATTCCAAAACTAGGGAGCAACACGAGGAGCACCTTCGAGAGCTTGTTGGGGTCTTGAGTCGAGAACGACTATATGCCAAGTTCTAGAAGTGTGAGTTTTGGCTAAGAGATCCAGTTCTTGGGGCACCTCGTTAATCAGGATGGGATTTTGGTCGATCCGGCCAAAATCAATGCAGTTATGTAGTGGGAGGTCCCAAAGTCTCCTTCGTAAATCATGAGTTTCTTGGGATTAGCACGGTATTATCGGAGATTTATTCAAGACTACTCCAAGATTGCAGTACCCCTCACTCATCTGACGAGGAAGGACGTGGATTTCCGTTGGGAACCTGAGCAGCAGGTTGTATTTGAGACGCTGAGACAGAAGTTATGTGAGGCAGCAGTGTTGAACCTTCCTGAGGGTGTTGAGCACTTTGAGGTATTTTATGATGCATCCATCATCAGTCTGGGAGCGGTACTTATGCAGCGTGGGAGGGTTATCTCTTATGCTTCTCCGCAGCTGAAGCTGCATGAGGTTCGCTAGCTAACTCATGATCTGGAGTTAGGAGCAATGGTGTTTGTTCTCAAAATTTGGCGGCATTATTTGTATGGGGTCCTGTGTACTATCTACACGGATTATTGTCAGGTTCGCCACTAACAGACGGGGATTATTGACCCAGTATGGACGGATCTGGGCGCCGGACTTTGCTGGGGTCAGGAAGAATATGCTGGAGGAGGCGTACAAGTCCAGGTTTTCGATACACCCCGGAGCCACCAAGATGTATCGGGATTTAAGGCTATGTTATTGGTGGTCGTGCATGAAGAGAGAGATAACCTGGTATGTTGAGAGGTCTTTGACTTGCCGGATGGTCAAGGTGGAGCCTTAGAGGCCGCATGGCAAGCTGCAGCCGTTGGAGGTTCCCATGTGGAAATGGGAACATATCACTATGGATTTCATCACCAAGTAGCCTCGGACGGCTAAGGGATTCGACATGATTTGGGTTATTGTGCACTGTATGAACAAGAGCGCCCACTTTATGGCCATTCGAGAGAGTTCGTCGGCTGAGAAATTGGCAGATTTGTATGTGTGCGAGATTGTTGTTCGACACGGTATGCCGTGCCTCTAATGGTTCAAACCCAAACCTTAGCAACCAAGGAGCTTGAAGAGAGAGAGAGAGAGAGAGAGAGAGAGAGAGATGAAAGAGGTGGAAATTTTGGCCCTAAGCCTCTAATTTCCACCTCATCCAATGAGGTCCATGGGCTCCTTTCCTCAACTTTCAATAAATAACCAAACATACCCTTCACTTTTAATTAATCCAATTAATCCCAAAATTAATTCCAATTAATTTCTGATTAATGATTAATTAAATAATACTATTTCTAATTAATATTTTATTCTCATAATATATTAACAAATGATTTTTTTATTTCTAATTAATTTATTAGTCATATAATAAATTAATGAATCAGTCTCTGTCTCTCTAAAAGCTTCCTTATTCATTTGTTAGGTTTGAGGGTAACCCAAAAGGACTGTGCTACTATCAATTCAAGTATGTACCAATTATAGTTATAGGCATAGACACCTAATCCAATAGTCTCCCACTTGGATAAGTCTAATAACTGTAATTGCCAGTATAACTTCCAAACTGATCAACAAATTGTAGCTTCCAAAATCCGCTATCGAACTCTGACCCAGTCAGTTAGGTGTCCTAAGATAAGTGATCAAATATTTCTTCGTTATACAAGATATCATACAGACATGAGATGTGGATTATAATCAATCTCATTGTCCAAGATTTTGTTTCCCGATTTCTGATTTATGATGACTGAACTTAGACTACTAATTGAACACATCAATTTAGTCCAGGCTTAGCCAAGAACTTCCGATGTTGACATCAAATCATCGAGGAGCCTAAAGATATCACTTTTCCAGTTAGGGCAAAAGGAACGAATAAACTTTGACTTATATGCTTGCACTATTTACTCATCAAATCATTCACAACGATACGTTTATAACATCAAGTTACTGATGCATTTACATATTATCAAGCCATAACTGACTTGTAAAAAACAACTCATATATCTCTGTTTTAAGAATATAAGATATTATCGTCTCAAAATTACTTGTGATAAAATCCATGAAGTAATTCTCTTAGCGTAGGTTTATCCGATACTCAAAATCCCCATTTTCTAAGTATTCATGAACATTGTAGCAACCATTGCAATGTCTAATCCCCATAGACAATCTACAATTCAATTCATAACAGTCTTAATTCGCAACTTACTTCCAGAAGTACGAGCGAATGTGGAATTTCGAATAATCGAATTATTCAGGATGTAAAACATGCAAAGTGAAACACAATAATAACCTAATTAACGATGGTCTCAAAACTATTGAATATAAATAAAACTCTTACTATTTAATCACCATATTAATTAGACTTTATTCATTGTATAATGCTTCGAGTAATCAACTAAACACTTGAATTAAACATCAGTCATTCCATGTTATAAACATGCATACTATGTCTCTCTATGGTCCTTACTTTGTGAACAGATCGACTGGACACTATTCTAATGATGCTCATTTCACAATTCCAAAATCTTGTCACTACTAGAATGTGTTGGAGTTCAACCTTACATGCAATGATCTTCTGTAATTTCGAGGCTTCAAATTCATAGAGACTTAGCCAACGATATTACAAAGTATTCCATTGGAGCTTTGTTACTAAAAACAATTCCAAAGTAATGAAGTCTCAAATTCAAGATACACTCCTCGAACACCTTCCTTGCATTAAAGTTTCTAACTCTCATGTAGATTTTAATAATCAACTCCCTCTATGGAAACATTTCCATATTCCCATATGACCATCAATTTTGACCAAGAATCATCCCAATCCAGAATTATGTCAATATGTCACAATGATGCTTCTAAACCATACTATACTTCTAACTTTCTAGAAAAAACCAATCGTTTGGTATGACATTAGAATGTTCTAGACCGTTGTTTAACAACTTTAGTCACACAAAGTTCTAGTACTTTTTCCCTCTCAATGCCCTAGGCATTTGGAAAAATCAGAACAAGTGAATATTGTAGCATATGTAATCGATCCTATATCCGAAGCATATAGGAGTCGATTCATATTGTCTTACATAAAGACATGATATCTGATTAGTCTCTTCCTATAATATTTCCATATATCGAATTTCCTATGTTGAATCATTTCAACATGACATTCATATATTTCCATGATTAAGCTCTATTAAACCGTTCAATATAAACCTTTAGATTCGAAAAGAAGTGTGAGTGCCCTCTCCCTTAAGTCTGTCATAGAGAAACAATTCCCAAACATTGCAACTTGCAAATTTGTAAACTTTGTTTCCTACAAATAGTATTTCCAATTTGCAACACTTAGCATAACAATTATGCTCCCACGAGCATAACAATTATGCTCCCACTAGCTTTGACATGTAGCCAAAAATCAACTGGACTTTTAGAAATCAATACTATTGACTTTCTTACTAAAAATCAACTGGACTTTTAGAAATCAATATTATTGCCATTTCTCACAATTCGAACTATGAAAAGGGATGTCGTAATCATGTTGCGAATTTGAGAATGCAATTAACACAACTACTAACCATAATGATACTTATCTAATCTTTAAAATCTATTAGCGAAAGTGTTTCCTCATAATCATTCTCATGAATTAGAGCCAAACCTTTTGCCACCTAGGTTTTTATGGTGTACTTGTTCCCATCCATGTGAATCTATAAGGTTTAGGAAAAAACCAAATTCAAATTTAGCTATCATGGATTGAACTTTGCTTATTCTTAATTTTGTTCCATCTCGTAGCACAAGGGCCTACTAGTGCCTCCATGTTGTTAAGAAGTTCACCCATATTGATCAATGTACTTTCACTGACCAACGTGCATTGCCAACTCAACTGGAAGGTGCACAGAAGCAAGAATGTGTCAACTTAACACGATAGGTTATCAAACTCAGGTCGTATGCTAGTGATAACTAAACGATTTATTCTTGATTGACACCTAAAACTCTTCAAGATCATTAAGACTCCAACTGTCTTCTTGACATATAAGTTTCTCTCTCAATGAACATTCCTTGACGAGCAAAAACAAATATTCAAAAGTTAGTGTGGATTCTCGACAAGAAACACTTCATGGAATTGGCCTTAGTTCATCCTTTTTCTTAACCAAAACATCACAACTTCCAAATCCAAATGGGCTAGAGTAATAAAACATTATTACTCCACACTTCATCAAGTGTTATAAACCTACTTAGCATAAGTTTCAAGATACAATGTGTAGTAACTAGAGCATGGCTCTAAAACTTGATTAGAAAATGAGGTATGACTCATCTCTTGATTGAACCATTTCAACAATATCTGATTCCTCTTCTTGCACTAAGATGTTCTTTAAGGATCAATTGTTATATAGTTCCATAATCATTAAGATGATCACAAAACACAATAGCAAAGTACTCTCGTTTCCTTTTAGATTGGAGAAACTTTTAGCTTTCTGCCTAACAAGTTTCTTCTTATTCGATCTGCTACTCTTTGAATCTTTTCAAAGTATCAGAATCATGCATAATGTTATAAACACAACCATACTTACTAAAACATCAATAAATCATGGCGAATGGACTTATCGTCCTTTGCGATGGATCTGAATAGTCAATATCAACATGTACTAGATCCATTAGTCCTCCACTTTGACTCGCATAAATATGTGATCAATGAATTAGTCATAATCTTGCAAAGAACAAGATTCTCATACATCACACAATTCGAATTGTATGACTCCAAGTTTCTCTCCCATTGGAACTTGGGTGATGAGAATTCTTTATCACTTAGTCAATTATGACATTTACCACAAGTGAATAATAAGAAACAGGTCCACAATTAATATTGCTAATAATAGAAATATAACCAATACTTTTATAGATGCCATTGCAAGGAAATATAAATTAAACCAACTATATAAAACAAAATTTCACTTTTATTGATAATAAACAAAAAATTGGAACATGTCCTTACAATGCATAAATGAAAAACAATGTTTCTAGAAATTTTCTTAGATTCCTATTGAATTATCATAGCTCGTAGGTAGTAGCTTTTAAAATATGATCATCAAACCATGCGGCCGAAATCTATATCTCACGATCAGATTTAGTCCACTCTTCTTAAACTTCCTTCTTTATCTTAAATCCAACAATACCATCAAAATGTGATCATCACATCATGTATTAAGCGTCTATGGATAGGAACTTATTAAAATAATGGAGTTAGATAATGGATGTACCTGAAGTAGGGTCACACGAGTTGACTTTACCAGCTCTAAGATCTTTTAGGTAGTCTTGGCAGCTTCGCAACCAATGTCCCTTCAATTGGCAATAGAAAAAAAAGGACTCTTTTAGCACATGCAACTATCTCAGAACTAGCCTTTCTCTTTACCATACGATCAAACGGTTTGACGTTGGCCGATCCCTTTCCATTGGGAAGAGTAGTCTTTTCTGGATGACCATTATCAATATCCATGGAAATTTTGGAATCAGCTCCTTCAAAAACTTTTGCTTCACTTGTGCTCTTAAGCATTTCTACTTCAGCAACAATCAACATATGTGTCAAATCAATTAGGGTCACGTTGTGGTCGCTCATATAAAAGTCCTTAATGAACTAACTATATGACTCAGGAAGCGAAAGGAGAACCAAATCAATGGCTTGCTCCCTTGGGATAACGACACCCAACCTATCCAATTTATCAATGTATGATTTCATTTCTAGAACATGCGCACACACATAATTTCCATCTCGATGTTTACATGCCAATACGGCTTGAGTAATTTCATATCTTTCGACTCGAGGGAATCGTGACGTGGGGAGAGTCACTGGAGTAGGAGCATGAAGAGTTGGAGAAGCATGATATCCATTTCCACCATTTCTCGAAGAAGAGAACATACTTTCACCTTGATCAGAATGTGGAAGATCATCTTCAGAAGGTAGAGAAAAACCATTTCCAAAAGAACGAGAAGACCACTTTTGTCTTGACTTGAAATCTATAATAAGAGAAAAGAGAATTCAAGTTGGTTAATTTTAATCCTTAATTATTAACCCATATATTTAAATTAAGGAAAGGATCCATATTTTTTATTTGAACTTTAAAGATGGATGCCATAATCAAATTCGAATTTATTTTAGGTAGGTAATGCTTTTACCAATTTCAATCTTATGAAATTCGTAGATCTTTTGAGATTCATTGAATCTAATCAATGGCATGTTTAATATCAGATTATCATCTCACTTTTGTGTCTGGGATGCCGAGGATCACAAACGAGATGTGAATAACCATGCAAATTAGCTTGGTACTCTCGATGTCATTTATCATCTCGTTTTAATGTGTCGGTTAGCCACACGCGCTCCAGTAATCAACGATAATTTTTGAGACAACCATTACTACCCTTTATTAGTCCCCCATTAGTGTGTTGGTTAACGACTTATAAAGTGTAATGTGTAATTTTCATGGATTAACATACAAATTCACATATTCCTAAAGTAACTAAGAGTGAGATTTTATAAAATAGTTTAGTTACTATATGTCATTATACTTTAATGAGGTTATGTCCTATCAAATCCCTTCGGCTAACGTCCCTCCACCACAAAGGAGAGAGGTGGGTGAGAGTGGACACCCATTCAACGACCATTTTGTAGGCCGTGTCCTTATACCCTCTTTGTAGCATGGTTTCGTTAATGAGGCGTACTAGCGATTTGACTGACTTTTCTTATACGTATATTATATATTAAACTTTTTATTATATATAGTATAAGCTGTATTTTAAAACATTTTAAAATAGCAAGGATTTAATATTTTAATAAATTAAACTTTTAATTTAATTAAATTTAAACCATATTATGGATTTATTAATTTTGTTTTAATTAATTACTTAATTAAATTAATAATAAGATCCATAGGGATGTATTTTACACTTTTCAAAATACCATATATTATTTGACATTATCTATTAAGTTCAAGTAATATTTAGATTTATTATTTATACACTTAAAAAGTCAATCATATTAATCACAAAACAATTAATCAAGTCAAATACTAATCTCCTAACTTCTAGGCTTTTATATTATCATCATAGTTACACCAAAATCGGATTTGGAGGATAAATATAACAAATAATTATCATATAAAAGTTAATTAGGCAGATAAGGCATAAAATCTCGGATCTGCACCGAGCTCACGTCGTGAGCATCGACAAAACCAAAACCAGGTTTCTTTTCGATTCACCAATGTGCGAATATATTAAAGAAAACTCTAAGCTCTGATACAACTGATGGGTTTTTGGGGCGACATCTACAATTCCTTAAGCGGAAAACAATTAAACAATTTAGTTGATTAGGGCACATGAAACCTAGTAGGATCTATGTCTTTCATATATAGCAACATACTATGAATTCTATCCTACAAAACTTTTCCTATCAACAAACTAATTCATAAGACAAGAGAAACAAATCTTAAGATTTTTATAGCAAACAATCTTGAATTCCTTCTTGAAAGACTCTTTAAAGCAAGCAACACAAGTGTCGTGTCTCTAATGGTTCACACCCAAACCCTAGCAACTAAGGAGCTTGAAGAGAGAGAGGAGAGAGGTGGAAATTTCGACCCTAAGCCTATAAAGGAATGTCATGGCCGAAATTCTAAGGCTAAGGGTCTTTTTATAGCTGAGGTAAGTTTGTGCCAAAGCCATGGTTTAAGGAGGAAACCCTAAATCCCTTTGCTTGGTGACCAAGCAACCCATTCCCCTCTTTCAAGGGGCTTGGACAAAATTCCTTGGGCTTTCCAAAGTGATTTTCGTCCACCTCATCCAATGAGGTCCAGGGGCTCCTTTCCTCGTCTTTCAATAAATAACAAAACATACCATGCACTTTAAATTAATCCAGTTAATCCCAAAATTAGTTCCAATTAATTTCTTATTAATGATTAATTAAATAATACTATTTCCAATTAATATATTATTATCATAATATATTAACAAATCATTTATTTTTGATTTATAATAAATTTATTAATCATAAAAAATTAATAAATTAGTCTCTCTCTCTCAAAGCTATCATATTCAATTGCTAGGTTTGAGGGCAACCCAAAAGGAATGTGCTACTATCAATTCAAGTATGTACCAATTATAATTATGGGCTTAGACACCTAATCCAACAAATGTCTCATGTAAACCATTGAGTGAACATATTTAAAATTGTATAGGCCTTAAATTTAAATGTCAAAGTTACCAGGAAAAAGTTTGACAGTGTATACTACTGTATATGTTTTATAATCAGTGTTTTGACAGAGCATAACTACCTTATAAGTTATGTAATATTAGTTTCAATATTGCATAACTACTGTGTAAGTTACGTGAACAACGTTTCAACAGTATAAATATCAGTTTATTTAAACACCGGTTTTAATAATGAGTAAATAACAGTTTTAGTTTATATAAAAAATAATTAAAGTTTTAATAACCACCTTATAAGTTAGTGGTGAAGGTTATTCCGAGAAGAAATTACTTGGTGATTCAGGATATGACTGTAATTATTGAAATGAAGGTTACTATGTGCAGAAAAATGAAGAACTTAAGGAACTTAAAAACAAATCAAAGAATTTGGAACTTGTGGCAACTAGAGATGATTCAGAAGATGGTACTTATCTAATATAGTTGTCTAGATGTGATGACGAGGATATGAGAAGCCCTACTCATGGAGCAATGTTTGCTCGACATGTGTCAAACGGTGCGGAGTTTGGATGTGAGATGTCTTATGATGAGTGGGGGAGAATATCGAAGGAAGTAATGATCGGATAGTTATCAGGGAACTTCAAAGTCAACCATCACTGAAAAGGTATATTTCTTACTCAAATCTTTTAATATTCCTTCATCTTTATATCAACCTGTCTTAGATGATATAAAAAGGACTATTTATACATTAATAACCTTCTTACTTCTATGAGTAATGATGTAGAAAAGGCAAAAGCTGATCTTATGAAGTTATAAATAAATGGGAAGAGAAGAGGTCCGATATAGAAACAATATCGAATAGAGTATCAATCATTCTAGATGATAATGATTCGTTGCAAAATGAAACTTGTATGTTACTAAAATTAAACACAACCAAATTTCACTATGCAAAATTAACATCATTATATCATTCATCTACCATCTGCACACATCAATATCGAAAATTGCTTCCTTTCATCACATTTAAGAAAGACAAACTAGATGAGATGTCATTTGATTGCAAAAGTATAATTTCATCTGATGTTATAACTAATGATACATATGCATATGGTATAGTTCTTTTTGATAAATGTGTCGCTTCACATGAATGTGTTCAAATAATGATTGAAACCTTAAATGTTAAAGAACAAGATCACATCATGAAAAAGTCAGAAATTTCTCACAACAACAAACAAGAGGATAATGCTGAGTTAAATGATAATTCATATACTTTTAGTGAGATAGAAGAGGAATTAATTGTTGATTGTTTTCATTATCAATGATGAAAGTTAATTCATTAACTCAAAATGATGATCATATTGATTCGACATCGAAGAAAAATTATCATCTTACATATAAAATTTGTAATATTT
This sequence comes from Lactuca virosa, assembly GCF_052849685.1. Lineage (NCBI taxonomy): Eukaryota > Viridiplantae > Streptophyta > Magnoliopsida > Asterales > Asteraceae > Lactuca > Lactuca virosa. The sequence continues at coordinate 288,524,722 of NC_136434.1, forward strand.
CAAGTGTTGACAATAGTGGTTCAAGATCGTGTTTTTGAAGACTCTAAAGAATATCATAAAGTGTTGAATGAGAAAGGTAGAAATTTTCTTGAACAACATGTTGTAGTTTATCCGAAATTCAAAGATTTTCCAAATCAAGTAGTTTTCAAAAAGAAAATAGCAAAACAAATGATTCTAGATTAACTTCGATAGTCAGTTTAGATAAATTGAAGGTAACTGATGAAGGTTTCTATTCAACAAAACAAATAGAGGAAAACAATTTGAATAATAAACCTGAGCTTTTTATAAATTGTAGAAAAAAGGAAGATACAACAGATTTTGAATATAAATGTCAAAAAATTAAAAGTTTAGGTAATCAACGGCACACAACTACCTTTAGAAGAAAGTTCAAAATCAAGAGGTGATTCTCCAAAACCTATAAAATTTGATGATTGTACTAGGATTTCTCAATATAAAAAAAAAGAATTTTCGACAAACTCCGTCTGAAACTCGCTAATCTTCAAAATCAAAAGTGAAGTATTTCCCAGATTGTCCAAATTTTCCAGATCCAAAAATACATTAAACAATAAAAGTTCCATACTCAAAAGGAACTAATAAAGTTGATACATTTAATAATTGGTTAGATAAAAGGGAGAATATTTCAAAACCAAATCTTTTTCAATTAAAGAAATCAAAGAAGCATGCAAAAATTATCTTTCTGAATCTACACAAGGAAGTATTTGATTAAAAGGAAAAATTTCAAAAGTTCAACCTTGGAGACCACAAAAAGCTACTTTTGAGAAAAGACAAACTTTAGATACAAGATCAAAATTTTCTCTTCTTGTATCAAAGAACTATTGTCATTATCCTCGAAAAGATGAATTATATTTGACTAATCGCATAAAATGAAATGAAATTTGAAATTGGATACGTAATTCTTTTTTGAATACTAATTTTGTAGGACCCAAAAAGATTTGGGTACCTACACTTTGTGCTTGATTGCACGTTCTACGTAACGAGCAATATTATTCAAACTTCTACATTGATTTCGATTGCTCGCATCACATGACTGGAAAGTAGGAATATCTTAAAGACTATCGAAGTTTGGATAATGCAGGAGAAGTAAAGTTTGGTAACAATGAAAAATTTTCTATCAAGGGATATGGAAAGATCACAAATGGATAGTTCACGATAATACATGTTGCTTATGTTGAAGGGTTAAAACATAATCCAATCATTCTTGCTTAATTGGTTGTAGGTACTGGTAATTAAGTAAACTTCGATGAAGATAGAAGTGTCATATCAAATAAAATTTCAAAGGAAGTTCTACTAAAGTCGAAACAAAATGGAGAAATTTTCACTCTCGATATGAAACTAATTCTTGGAGCTCCTTCGATATGTTTGTTATCAAAAGGTTCATCGGATTTGCGTTGGTTATGACATTGAAAGATTTATCATCTAAATTACAAAAAACATCATTAAACTTGTGCTTAATAATTTAGTTTTAGGTTTACCAGTTCTGAAATTGATAATGATTCTTTATGTGCAACCTGCGAGCAAGGAAAACAACATTGACTAGGACATTTGTTAGCCATCGACTCAAAGATAGTTGAACCATTAGAGTTACTACATATTGATTTATATGGTCCTTCTTTTGTTGAATTTGTTTGTGGTAAAATTTATATTTTTGTTATTGTTGATCATTTTTTACATTTTACATGGGTTTACTTTCTAAGATAAAAATCAGATACTGTATAAGAGATGATTAAATTCATCAATTTTGTTGAAGTGAGTTCGAAGAAAAGTGTTTAAAGGATTCATAGTGATAATGGAATTGAATTCAAGAATTAAATTTTTGATGCATTTTTACAAGACAAAGGGATTACACATAATATTTCCACACCATATGTTCCATAACCAAACAAAGATGTTGAAAGAGGAAACCGATCTTTGTGTGAAGGAGCCATGACAATGCTTAACATTTAATATCTTCCTTTATACTATTGGGTTGAAGCTATTTTATCAGCTTGTTTTACTTAAAATTGTTCATTCATTCATTGAATATTTAATATCACTCCTTATGAGATTATCCACAAACATAAACCTATTGTAAAATTTTTCCACGTATATGGATTCATATGTTTTATCATGACTTTTAAAGATCATTAATCTAAGTTTTAAACAAAAGCAGATGAGGGAATCTTGGGATATTCACATAATTCAGTAACATATCGAGTGATGAAAAAATACACAAGAAAAATCAAAGAAACTTTCAATATTACTTTTTTATGATCGCTACATTAAGAAAGATAAACCTCAATTTTAACAAACATTATTTTTCTAAACAATCAAGTTTAATCTGATCCATTCATGAATGAATCTTCTTGGGATATTCACATAATCAGTACATATCGAGTGATGAACAAACACACAAGAAAAATCGAGAAACTTTCAATCATACTTCTGATGATCACTACATTATGACAGATGAACATGAATTTTCAGAAACATTATTTTTGCAGACAACAAAGTCGAATCCGATCCGTTGGTTACTTTCGATATTGACTTTAAACTAATCTTTGGTGAATCTGATAGGTCCATTTCCTCTGAGATTAATGCTCCATAAAATAATTTTCTAGAAGCATCTAAACATACTGTTAAGCAAGTGATCACTTCAACAATATCATCAAAACTTTCATCACCTTTTCTTTAAGGCAATTCAATTTATTTTGATAATTTGATACATATTGAAGGAGAGCATTCACATTGAAATTCACAACAAGGATTTGCTTCAGTTGATGAGGATCACCCAATTCCTCCTGAAAATATCAAGAGGAAGCCAAACCTTTGGATATCCCATGCAAATATGAGGGGGAGCCAAACATTTTGATATCACATGAAAATTTTGAGGGGTCGCAAAATACCTCTATTAATAATCATACAAATTTCGATATTACTCATTATATTTCTATTGCAAAAGAATTCTTTGATGCAGAAGAAATTTTTGAAGATGTTGAACTAGATTTTGACCCCTCTTATCCATCGTTGGAGAAATAGACAAGAGAACATCCAAAGGAATAGTTTATTGGTGATCCTTCATCAGGTGTCTTGACTCATGCTCAATTAAGAGAGAGGAATGAAATTTTGAATGTTTAACAAGAACTTTGCATGTTTCATGTTTTTATTTCTAAAATCAACCTAAAACTATCAAACTTGCCTTAGAACATCCATATTGGTTTACAACAATGCAATCCGAATTAGCTTAATTTGAAAGTAACAAAGTATGGAGGTTAATTCCTATACTTGAAAATGTTTGGGTAGTAGGCTTAAAATGGGATTTTATAAATAAAGTTGATAAATAAGGTAATTTAGTTTGAAATAAAGCTAGGCTTGTTGTCAAAAGGTATTGTCAACCGGAGGGTATCGATTATGATGAAACCTTTGCCCATGTTGCTCGACTTGAGGCTGTAAGGATCTTTCTTGATTATGTTTCTCTTAATAATTTTGATGTTTATCAAATAGACGTGAAATGAACTTTTTTAAACGGTGAACTCGAAATAGATGTTTATGTTGAGCAACCACTAGGTTTTTTAAATGACAAATTTCCTAATCATTGATATATTCTTGATAGAGTTGTATATGGTTTGAAACAAGCACCCATGTCTTCATATGAAACCTTGATAAAAGTTTTGAAAATAACGAAATTCGAACAAGGATGAGTTGATCATACCCTATTTCGAAAGAAAGTAGGGGATCATCTAATGCTTTTTCAAATTTATGTAGACGATATTATTTTTGAACTGCCGACCCAGCTTTTTCCAAAAATTTTGAAAATATGATGATGAGAAAGTTCGCGATTAGCATGATGGGATAGATAAATTTTTTCGTGGGGCTGAATATTAGACAAAACAAAGAAGGAATTTTCATCAATCAAGAATCTTACACGAAGAATTTTCTTGAACGTTTTGGAATGACAAATTGTTCTCATGAAAAAATACCGGTGGAATTTGGAACAATACTATACCCATCACTTGACAAATAAGCTATAGATTCAAGGAATTATCAAAGCATGATTGGTTCCTCATTGTAACTAACTGCTAGTTGACGAGAAATTATGTTTGTTGTTTGTAACTATGCTAGATATCAAGCAAATATAAATGAACCACATTTACTAGCTATCAAGAACAACTTTTGATATCTAAATCGAATTGCTACAGTTGGAATTTGGTGTCCATCAAATACTAGATTTTTCATTCAAGCATATTTTGATGCAGATTTGGGAAGATTTCAAATGGATAGAAAATGCACAAAAGGATGTTGTCAATTTCTTGATGGACAGTTGGTTAGTTGGAAATCCAAGAAGCAAACCAATGTTTTGATATCAATGGCTGAGGCTTAATATGTTGTTGTTGCTGCTTGTACTTCTTATGTAATATTGATTCAAAGTCAATTACATGACAATGCGATCAACATGAAGAAGATTCCTTTATTCTATGATTCTCAAAGTGCCATATGTATTTGCCATAATCCCGTGCAACTTTCCAAGACATAACACTTTTCATTTCGATACTATTTTAGTAAGGACCATGTTAAAGAAGGAAACACTGAAGTACATTTTGTTTAGACCAAGTTTCAGTTTGCTGATATTTTTACCAAAGTTCTTGATGAAAAATCATTTTTGAGAATTCTCAATGGCTTGGGTATGATGGAAGCATGTTATGTTCCTAAATCCAGCTAAGTTTCATCTTTCTTTGATTTTTTTGATATGCTTTACTTTTTCAAAGTTATTGCATCAACCATCAAAGTTATTGTTCATCATCAAAGCTTCGACCAACTTTGACTTTGATGTTCATATCATAAATGTCATCACATCTAAAATATTGTTCTCATATCGAAAAATGTTTTCATAATGTTCATGTCGAAACTCTACTCTTTAATGTCGAAATCATTGTTCATACCTCAAAGCTTCGACATGCCTCGAGTTTTTATAAATAAGTAAAATTTACTGTAAGGTTCAAAATCTTCCATGTATGATGAAAAGGAGCCTCCTTTTATGACATGTGGGTTAATTAGCTAGATTTGTTTGTACACCTACAAATAGACTTGTTGTATTCATTTAGTGGGAGTGACAAGATTTAGTCCTTGAATGAGTTGAGATTTCTTAGCTTAGATTAGTTAGATTGCAATCTTTCCTTTTTGTGTAATTTCCTCGTCATAGTTGAATACAATATCTTGTTAACCAAATACTTCTTCATGGGTGTGTTAGTTCTTACATTCCGCATCATCAAATCATCGTTATTATTTCTCAAAAATTGGTATCAGAGCGGATCTTCGAAGATTTAAGTGATTTTTGAAATATCGGTTCTCGATTTTATGAATATCTACACAATTCGTTGGAGATTCTTTTATTTTGGTGTTCTAGAATTAAGCTTCAAATTGAAGCTACTGATCATGGAGATTTATGGAGTTTACCGCGGTTCCTTATGGTAATTTCAATCTAATTCTCATTTTATTCGTTATTTTCAAATCAGATGTGAAATTCATTTGGTCAAGCCTAAAGTTCAGCCCATTTATATTCTCAAATTCATTTTTTCTTGTTAATGTTCATCTGATTCATCTTGAGACCAAATTAAATTTGTCATTGTTCGTCTGATCTCAATTTATCATACGAGTATGTCTTCCTGTTGACGTTCTTCACCGATTCACGTTGTTCACATAGTTGTTGCAATTATCATAATACGATTTTGATTTGAAGCAAAGTTCATTCTATTTTACTCTCGATTTATTTGATTCATTCATGTTCCTGTTATTGAGTTGTTTTAGTTCAAGTTAATCGGAATCGAATTCTAATCAATGTTGGTCATATTACTTCTCTTATGACTGATTGATATCCAATAATTGTTTTAATTTGAGTATCAAGTCTTGTTCTTGCATCAAAAATTGATTTTTTTATCAATGATGCTGATGAAATATGTTGAGACCAATTGAAGAAAAAAAGAGTGCTTGGTTGATTCGATGTTTTAATCTGAAAACTCAGATTTGATATTGTCGATTTAATGTTTTTTGAAGGATGAATTGATGGCAGTAAGTGCTATGGTCTCGCAATTAGAATGGTTTTGTGTATCTGATCGCAATTCCTTGTCAAAGATAAAAGTCAAAGTTTGGTGTTCTTGATTATCTGGTAATGAAGAGCAAGATTAATCGAAACGAAATCGGTGGCTTTGGATATGTTTATTTGCTTAAATGGTTTTCTGGAACAATCAAAACTATGTAACTTACTTGTTATCTGTTAATGAAATCAGAAAGATAATGCTGACTTGTGATGATGTTGAATTACTTGTCAGTCTCGCATCAGAAACAAGGATTTGCTACTCAATCTGAAATAGGAACGAGTTGTGATGGTGAATTCATAGATGAAACCTATTGCAATCGAAATTGTCTCGCTTTCAAATTCGCATCTGCTAGGTCTCACAATCAGAGTAATTTGATCTCGCATCTTGTTCTCGCAAAATTGTCGTTGCTTGCTCTCTCACTCATAATTGAATTTGATTTCGTATCCGATTGATCATTTTGATCACGCAAGATGATTTGGTCTCGTTCGTGAAACAAGTTTTGTAATCGGAATTGATGTCGCAAGTCATTGTTGTTGTTCATTATTATCTGATCAATTGGGGAAGACAACATAAGTTTTACATCTTGTGTCGTTGTAGTTTCAGTGAAGTAGCGGTTTTGACCCAATATTCCAAAATGGTTACGAATTAAAGGTATGATGACCAATATTTGAAAATTTTCATGAATTTCTTTCTCGTGAACAATAAACAATGGATTCCAACAAGTCTTGGCAGTTCAAAATGTCGTATTTGGCAAAATGTCATATTTTTTCGACTATTTCGGATTTCAAACTTCAAAGTTTATTCTGTTTTGTCTAGCGGGGGTATATGATTGATTTATCAAATTCAAGATCATTCTCATGACCATTTGAAGGTTTTATAATCACTTTTTTTATTATAGAAGGGGGAGAATTTGATATGGTCATCCGAAATTGGATTGTGACATATCAAATTGATGATTTTTGATGAAGCTTGTAGTAAAGATATGAAAGTGGGTATATTATTTTTAGGCATTGATGAACTTTATGACGAGGATCCCATAAGTTCTACTAATGACCATGACGCTTTGATTGACTCTAAATTTTAGGGATTTCTCCGTCAAGTGAAGTTAAGAATCTTGATTTTGGTTTGGTACATGATATTTTTTGATGATTTATATCATTAGCTTATTTGAAGATCATTTTGACTTGGAGGGGGAGTTCTTCAAAGATATGAAGTGATTTGGTTTCTCAATTCCGAAATGGGTTTTTGTGGCGGGTTTGGTTTTCTTGATATTCTTTGGGATTACTTTAGAAGATGAAGTTTGAAAATATTACTTCTAGAAGCTCATTCGAGATAGAAGTTGATATTTTTACTTCGGTGCTTTGTTTCTCATTCCTATATCCTAGAACTCGTTTTTGAAGCCTATTGAAGAATCAATATTAATAGATTGCTTTGATGTCTTGTCACGTGTTCTTTTCTTATTTGCTAGAGGCTTGTTTTGGAAGTTGAAGCCTTCTCATCCATTCCATACTTTTAGGGGAGAATGTAGGGTTCAAAGTCTTCCATATATGATGACAAGGAGCCTCCTTTTATGACATGTGGGTTAATTAGCTAGACTTGTTTGTACACGTACAAATAGACATGCTGTATTCATTTGGTGGGAGTAGAAAGATGTAGTCCTTGAATGAGTTGAGATTTCTTAGCTTAGATCAATTAGATTGAAATCTTTCCGTTTTGTGTAATGTCCTCATCATAATCGAATACAATATCTTGTTAACCAAATACTTCTTCATGTGTGTGTTAGTTCTTACATTCCGCATCATCAAATCATCGTTATTATTTCTCAAAGTTTATATTTTAATGTTTCAAAAGATCAAATTGATTTTTTTATTATCTTTGTAGCTAAATGGTGTTTGAGACATTATTATTCTGTCATATCGAAAGATTCATATTCATCTATTGAAAATCTTTCACAATGCATTGTTTAAAATCTTCTGACTGAAACTACTAAATTAAGTGAATTAATCATACAAAAACTTTGATTTTATTATCTTCATAAAGGTATGTGTTCATCATATATTGTGATTAGCCCGACAACATCAGGTAACATTTTTTGTGCACATAGAAGTATGAGGTTAAGGCTGATATGATTTTGATGTCATTTATCTTGATATAGTCTCTAATTGTTGTTTACTTAACTTGGTACCCTGTAGTTATTTAATTCTCCTTATCAATTCACTAGTATGAACTCATTATGTCATTCTTAAGTCTAAGAGTGCACAATTTGTTTTTGTTATAACATACATCGAAATTTTTAAACAAAGAAAGTCCTTGTCTTAAACCTAAGGATCATACTACAAGATAGGTTAAGGGTTTTGTGCATGGATAAAACTCATGCTCCTCGTGAAATATCTTTCTATGAAAATTAAGATTCATTGCGTTTTGTGGAATGGGAATGAGGATATATGGAAAAGATAAATTATTGGCATACTCATCGAAAAGATAACTTATTGAATTCTATGGAAATCTCATGGGCATCTATGGTATATAAAGTCGATGAATATTTAAGGTGATTGGGTATGATGAAGAGTCATAAGGCCGAAAATGAATATCAACTCATGCAAGATAAATCATATAGGAGCTACGGTAGAGGATGGTTGGTGTATAATACAATTTCTTTTTTCGTCTGAAAACTTCGTTTTATCTTGTAATAAGGAAAGCTATGTATTCACCAAATCAAATGTTCTTCTGTGTAATTTTAATTTTGCGACTTTGAATTTTTTGCATCTAGGGTATTGCTAATGAATTTTCTTGTAAGCCTTATCAAGCTATTTTAATCAAACCATATTGGACTTCCAAATATTACTTAATGTTCGTCAAATAGAAAATACTTAACTCTAATTCTTTTAAAAGATTTAAGGTATCATTTCTTCAAAGTATTGTGTATTTTTTATAAGTATCAAAAAAGCCAAAATGATTTTCTATATTTGTATCTTTTATAAAATTCAAAAAAGTCAAAAAGATTTTTCTATTTCAGCACTTTATAAAATTAGAAAAAGTAAAAAATATATATATATGCATTTCATAAAATTTAAAAAAGCCATGAATTTTTTTCTTTATTTCAGTTGTTTATTAAAGATGAAAATCTGAAAGTATTTTTTCTCTTCGTCGTGGCACATATTCTGGTATCATGACAACATTTTCAGTATGCATTTTCAATGTTTTCATCTATTATGCATTTTTGACAAGTTATTTTATTTGATTTGGACATATTTCTATATTCCTTGTTATCTTTTGATGTAACAGTTACATTCTTTGAGGCTAACTATAATGATGATAACTGGAGTCTGTGACTAGTTGCTACATGTGTACACAAAAGATGGAGGTATTTCAAAAATTATTGATCCACATGTTATTCCTCAACAGTTCAATTTTCAATACATAATTAGTTAAAAAGGGTATTTAGAGCTTCATTTTAAACTTTCACACTTTGGCAATTTCCTCTCCAACGAACCCTAATTTCCACTTCTTACATCAAATCACTTCCGATTAGTCTCAAATCATCAATGGATCACATTGATAGGTTCTCCAATACTAATGAGTAAACATCTTTCTTTAAATGAAATTTCAATTGAACAATCTACTATTTAATTCTTATGTTACTCAGTATCCTATCCTGAGAGGCTTTAAATGCTTATTCAATGCTTCAATGATTATGTTCTTCCTCATGCTCTTACTTATTCTTCCGTAGTACCAATCAATGGAATTCCAAAGTCATGTCTGTCAACTTTATATCAAAAATATTGTGACATTGTTTCTTTTGAAGTTGAGCAAAAAGGGAGAAAAAGTTTTACGAAGAAACAGTTCGTTCAGGTACTCATATTGAAGCTAATGTTGAATGTGATGGGATATACTCCACTTCTTAAGATGATCAGTGATTTTGAGAAGTCTCATCGTCCATTTATGTGGAGTTATTTTTTGGAGTTATTCTTCGACGTTTAATTGGGAGGAATTTAGGTTCGGATAAGGTAACACAACACTTGTTTTAGGTTCTTTATGGTGTTTATTATAATGTAGATGTTTATTATGCCTCTATATTGAGGGAATACTTTACTATGTATAGAAATCATATGAAGAAGGTGGCTAAAATTTATAGTTCAAGGTTTTGGAGTTTGAGTGCGGGAACTACATATAAGCAAGTAGGAATTGTTATTCCTGAAGATTGAGAGCTTATTTCCTTTTCATATCTTCAAATTCCAAAGGTTATGTTGGATCAAGGACTTGAGTTTCCTTATGATGGACATATACTAGAATTTATGCTGCTAAGGGTATCTTCATCGAATCCAATGTTATTGTCTTATCATGAATCTCTTTTAAATCCTTATTCAGTTCTACCTGAAATACAAGTACATATTGCAGTATCGAAAGAATTAAGGAAGAATAAGAAACAAGATGATCAGGTTTTTAAGACTCAACTCAAGAAAAGATTGAAGAGAGTGATAATTCATGAACTTGTGGATGATGAGCTCCACGGAAGAAGAAAAAGATGGAAAATATTAAAAAAATTTCTAAGAAAACGTTGACATTTAAACCATTAAAAAGGCGACTTGCCAAAATGGATGTTGACCCATAAGATGATGATGATGATGAAGAAAAAACTGATCAAGATATTCATTCTCCTCGACAAAATGTGGAAGATTCTTTAGACCATATCGACACTACTGAGGTACGAACTTCGATTCCATATGTGTTTGAATCACAAACATAAACACCACTTTCACCACGAAGGGTTACCAATGTTGGATCCAATGCAGAGAAGATACGTGATATGGACATCTTTGGGCGTACATCTAATGTGGACTTAAGTGTCAATACTAGTGAAACATCAAATAACGAAATTTCTATACCATCAAATGTTGAAACTCATATTTCTTCTCCACCACCCAAATCAAATCCATATCTCGAACCTACTATTCCTACAACAACAAATGTCGAAACTCATATTCCTTTTCCACCTCTACTATCACCACCTCGAGTTTCCACAACAACAACAACAACCACCATAATACCATTCTATTCTCCAACTTTTGAGAGTATTCTTCAAAATCCTTTAAATGATCGTATCTTTTCTTCACAATCTACTAAGTCTCTCCTACAATTGATGAAACTGATTTGAGTCATTTAAACCAAGGTGCTCATGAAACTTATGATGATTTCGATTTTGGTCCTGTAAATTTCAATCAATACGAAGACGATGTTCCTGATCATGCTATAATGTCTGGAAAACAGTATAGAATATTGAACTCCAAACTCATTATGTTGATTAATTTTGTCTGTAATACATCTATTTCATATGTATCTTCCTATTCTAATACCAAGGAATCTATTGAAGAGATGTTGAGTTCTCATCAAGTCAATATGAACAATCTATTTCAATATCTAGTGACTTGTATAAGTGATAAACTTGAGGAAACTATCAAAAATTTTGAGGTGAAATATCAAGCTGACCAATTGCAAGCTAAAGATCATCATGATAACATGATTTTAGCGATTTTTGCCTTTAAACAAGAATCAATGGAATCTTTTGATGATAAGCTCAAATCTATTGTTGAGGATGTATAGAAGGTATAAAAATACTATAGTGAAACTTCTTTTGGTCTCCAAACTAAACTTGATTCACTTAATTCTGTTATTACGCCCATGATAGATGATATTCGATCTTTCAATGTCAAATTTATGGAAGGGATATCTAAGAAGGATGAAGAGTTCAAAGAAATGCATGTTGAGTCTAAATTTGTAACATTGTAATCTAAACTTACTTCTTCGATAAACACTCAGTTTTCTCAATAGGATGTACAAGATCATATATCAAAAGCTTTATCTATAGTGGAAAAAAGCTCCAAGGCTCAACGGGCACCCATTCGTGATTTGGTACTTCGACTACCCACTAATGCCCTACAACTTGTTATGCAACTGGTATCACAAGGGGGAGAAAGAGTGAACCCGACTGGTTCAGGATTTGGTGTGGGTATGTCCTTTATCATTTGACCTATAGGGATAGTGTTTTCTTCAAAAACCACTATACCATTCTCAAAAATTATGGTTTAAACCATCTTAACAACAGTTACTATTATTATTTTTGTAACAAAACCTAAGGAGTTTGATATAAGAAGACTTATTGCTACAAAATTTATAGTAATCAAGCCTACTACAACTTCATCTGATAAGACAAAAGACAAAACTGATAAAGGAAAGTGTAAGACGGTTGAGTTATCCAAAGAGGAAAAGATAAAGATGGAAGAAGCCAAGTTAGAAAAACTCAAGTTGTTAAATAGTTTCATGAAAAAAGAGAGAATATTCCACCAGGAGAAGATAAAGGTGATATCAATAAAATATGGAATTTTGAAACTATCAAAGATATTTCTTTTGGAGACATCAATTCTTTTGATTAGGAACCCAAGATGAGTGATTCCGCTGAAAATTCTAATTACTTACAGTTGGATTTCCCTCTTAATCATTTGATTTTTGCATTTCCTCAATACAATTGGCAAATGATTTCCAAGATCAAAAGGCTTACGGATACATCAAAATCATATTTAATCTTATTCTAGCAAAAGATGAAGAAGATGTTTGGTTATCCTAAAAGATAAATAAGATTCTTTTTGTATGAAATGATGTTTTGTTTGATAATTTGTTACAAAAGTATCTATATAATGTTCTTCAAGCAGGAGATGAAGAATGTGAATTCACCATTGCTTATTTTCCTTTGATGAGTCTAAATGATTTGATCATAATGGCTCAACTATTTGGTAATCTCACCAAGTCAGTGATTATATCCACTTTGATCTACACTATTGCTTATGTATATATCAATGGTTTTATAGACTACTATTATGCTCAACTGGGAATGACTAATGTCGAATTGGCAAGATCTTTCAATAAACCTGCTCCAAAACCAAATGTTAGTTTGCAAGATATAGAGAAATATGTTGATGGAGAAATCTTGTCAAAGCCCAAAGCAATTATTTTCTATGGGAAGAAGCTGAAAAATAAGCAGAAGAAATACATTTTCTACACAGAAATTAAATAAATGTTCACGACTATGCAGTTGAATAATCTATTGTTGAGAAATAAAACATGAAAAAAGAATTCTACTAAAGATATTCTAGACATGAGAAAAATCATTGTGTGGTATTTGGCGATAAGAAGAAGACTTATGGAAATAATAAAGATCATGCCTGGTTTTGGAATATCACTACTATTCTTTATAAAGAGGGAGAAAGTAGTGTATCATTTGTTGTGAAGAATCATAAACGTCGAAGGTATCTTTAAGAAATATATATGTCGAAGGCATATAGAAGATCTGTTTTTTAGTCTATATCAAAATATTCACTATTTCAAAATATCTTTTTTTATCTTATGTAGTATTTCAGTTTGTACTTAAATTTTGATGTTTACATATTTGTTTTGTGATTAGTCGAGGGCACAGGCATGTTGCCCATAAATAGTGTTTTAGATTAGAGTGTCGTTAACGCTTCCTGCACACTTATGCTTTTCATTCTCCCATTATCATTATGTACTCTAACCTACTTCTCGATCAATCATTGACGTTAAAAGAGTTATTTACATGTTATGCTCTTACTATTACTTTAGTTTGATTCGTTTAATTGATTTCATAACTCATCTATGTTTCTTACCATTGGAGATTGGAAAATTAACAACACTTTCTCCATTTTCTTTAAAATTTTCTTGGAAGATACTTTGGATTGATGGATTAGTTGAAACAATACATCCCTTAAGAATGGTTTTTCGAGTGTTGTTAATGTCACAATCCACGTTAACATGATCTGGAACATTAGACTTAGCATAGTAAGTATTGTAATCTTGAATCAACTCTTCAGTTGTTGGAAAGATTGGTTATTTCTTAATTTTTTCATAAAAGTCGACAACCTCTTGAAAGTTTCCACCAATAATTTTAATAGCTTGTGGAGGAATTTGATCATTGACAATTTTGGTGAGTCTTGTGTGTAAGGAGGTTCAGTTTTTTACTATCCTTTCTATTTTATCAAATTGCAAAATTGCCTCATTCCTTTCCTTAAGAAAAAATTGATTATAAATTTTTTAATTTTTGAGATAAGTTTCCAAATTGACCGGTTTAAGATTTTTGGATTCAATTTCATATTGAGCATGTTCAAGTTTGTTATTAAGATAAAGTTTTCTTGGTGAGATTTTTTAAGATCAAGAAAAAGATACTCAAACATCATAGACTTTTCATAAACAAGATAACTTACAAACTTTTTAACCTGATAAAGAGAGGACGAATCCCAATTATGATTTCCATAATCCTTAGCATCTTTAGTTAAGTATGCTTTAAAGGAGATAGAGTCGATGTCTTCACTGGTTAACTCTATCTTGGCCATCAAACACATGTCTTTCTTGTCCATCTTTTCTTCATCAGTAAATGGATCTTCCACATCCTACTTCTCTTCTTCATCAAGAAACACTTTAGACTCAAGCTTTTGTTTTTTCAAACTAGCGACAAACCTTTTGTACTTGGTCTCATAAGACTCATCATTTATATAAAAGGAGTTGACCTTGCAGTCCCTTGTATAGTGTCTAGTGGTACAATACTTGTACCATTTATCACGAGTAGTGCTTTTTCCTTTGTCAATTTGAGATTAGGAATCTGCTTCAAAGTTCTTAGACTTAAAAAGGATTTGATTTGGTTTATTTTCCATGAGTTCTTCATACACTTGAACTGCTTTACTATGAATGCAACTTATGAAGAAAGTTGAGAATATTGTTTATATTCATCATCTTCATCTTCCATGACTTTATACAAAAATATTTCTTCACTATCACTAATATCTTTAAATGATTTTAAAGATTTTGGACATGAAGGTTGTAGATTAGTTTTTCTTGACTTCCTTCATCTCTCTCGGAATTTCATGCCTTTTTTTCTAGCTTCGTTCATAATTTTTAAGGTTACCATTGAGACTAGGAAGGTTCATCTCTTTGAAATTATTTCTATTCTTCAATATATTAGCATGATGTTCCCAACTCTCATTAGAAGAGTCAAGAAATTTGTAAAGAAGAATATCATCGTTCTTAAGAATCTCAAACTTTCTTATATCATTGATCAAATAGTTAAAAAGATTAAAGATACTTGTAAAAGGTTCATTGTTATAAGAAATAATATTCATACTTACGAATTGGAGTGTTCTTCTGGTTGTTCCTCTCTTCATCAATCCCTTCAAAAGTAACCATGAGAGTGGCTATAATTTCTTTTGCTGACACACAAATTTCCACAAGATGATAAACATTATATGGAAGTACAAAGCAGATAGCAGCCCTAACCTTGCCATTAAAATTTACCTTTCTTCTTCCATCTTGTATTCACTGATTCATGTGGGCTCTTTTATGTTGAGGATCTTTTCCTTCTTTTGTGATGGTTTGATATGAAATAAAGAGTCCATTATTCAGAGTGTCCATCATACTGATGTCCATGGTCTCGAGAACCATCATCATCTTGCTTAGCCAAATGGAGAAATTGTTCTCATTGCACGAAGGAAATTTGCTTAATGAATTGGAAAGATAAGATGACGAAGAGTAAGAACAAGATAATACTTTTGTATGTTTGTGTTAAGATTGGTAACGTTTGTTGGTCCCTCACCAATACATTCACCAAGAATAAAAATTTGCTTAATGAAATTGTTCTCTCCGCTCAGATACTAGTTGTTGGTCCCTCACCAATACATTCACCAAGAATAAAAATAATAAGTACCCAATAGTAAGAACAAGATAATACTTTGAAACGAAACTTTATTGACAAATTAGTTTCGTAAATCAATAGGTAACCAGAGAACTGACTCTTGATCATATCTTAACATAAAATATATGTACAAATAAAGAAACAAAATCCTATACAAAGAGGGGGTCTTCTATTACATGGAAACCCTTCTTCAATACAATCCTTCTCTGTGTTGGGTTTTGAGCATTCTAACACTCCTATGGTGTACATGCAACCCTAAATACCTTGGATCTATGTTTTCTCTATTATACATGCAAATATCAATTATCCAAGGTATTACCCTAACTAGCATACAATCATATGTACTAGGATAACAAAACTAGATAGAATACATACCACTTTGTTGTAGCTTGATTCCATGGAGCTTAAGAGCCTAGTTCCTCAAGTGTGACACCTTAAATGGTTCACACAACATCACCAACGTCTTGGAATAACCATGATAAGAAGATACTAGTCTTGTTACTCTATGAAATCGGCTTGTCCTCTTGTGTATGCACTAGTGTCAATTTCACCAACCAATGGGGTCTTTATATAGTGTGCACATTAGGGTTACACAATGTAACCCATGACTTTACTCATTCCTTATGCTCAATGGGTTTTAACCTCCATGGAGTATCCATGAGTCACCACATGGGTTAAACCCAACATAAGGAATCATGGATCATAAGCCCACATATATAAGAATGAAAGATTTACACAATCAGTCCCCATATATTTAATTAGTCTCTTTTGATCACTAAATTAATTCCAAATTAATTCTTGATCAATACTAATTAAATAATATGATTTCATATTAATATATTAGAACTTATAATATATTAGTATGTCACAAATATCTTCTTCTCACAAAAGGTCTATCCAAATGTCCCGATGCCATGCAACCCAAATGGACCATGCCGGGTCGGGTCAAGTATATACCAATTATAGTTATGGGCTTAGACACTAATCCAACAGTCTCCCACTTGGATAAGTCTAATAACTATTATTGCAAGTACGACTTCATAACCCGACTAGCAATCGTAGCTCTTAAAAGCCGCTGTCGAACTCTGAACAAATCAATGATGCGTCCATTAGATAAGTGATCATATATTCCTCCATTCTAGATATCATATGGACTGAGACATGGATTATAACCATTCTCTCTATCCATTTTTTGTTTCCCGATTTTCGATTTATGACGACCGACTAATTGAACAAATCAAATCAGTCCAGGTTTGGCCAAGCACTTAGGGTGTCATCACTAAATCATCGAGGGGCCCACAGATATCGCTTCTATCGCTTTAAGGGTAAAAGGAATGGATAAACTTTGACTCATATGCTTGTACTGACTACTTGTTGAATCATACACAAAGGCACGTTTTATAACATCGAGTTACCAATGCGTTTTCGTGCAATCAATGTATAACCAACTCATAGTCAACAACTCATATCTCCAGGTTTGAAGAATATAAGATATTATCGTCTCATGATTCACTCGTGATAAAATCCATGAAGTGATTCAAATGAGCGTGGGTTTAATCCAATACCCGAATCTCATTCCAGGAGCAGTCATGAATGTTGCAGCAACCTTTTGCTATGTCTAAACACTTTAGACATCTACAAACCAGCTTCATGACAGTCTTGCCTTAATACCTACTTCCAACGTATTATCGACTGTGGATGGTTTGAATAACTTAGTCATTCGGTAAGAATGACCTAGTTATTCTGGAAGTCAAAACATGCAAAGTAAAACACAAGAATAATACTAATCCTATATGGCCCCAACACTTTGAGTGTAAATAAAAACACCTTTTATCTAAGCACCATATTGACTACTCATTATTCATTGTATAATGTTTCGATTTATCAACTTAATACTTGAATAAAAAGAATAGTCATGCCATGCTCCAAGCATGCACACTATGTTTGTCTAAACAATAGCTATGCCATACACCAAGTATCCACACTATGTTTGTCTTATGATCCTTACTTTGTGAAACACATCAATTGACAATATTTCAATGATGCTCATTTCACAATCCCAATTCTTATTGTAAATGTAAGAATACCAAACTCTTTCCATTTACTATAATCTATTAGATTCTAAACTTATATGCAATGATCCCCTTGCAATGAATATGCACACAAGTCACAAAGACTTGGCAACAGACATTACAAATTATTCCAATAGAGAGAAATTCCATGGAAACGAAGTCTCACATTCAAAGTACATTACTTTGAACACCCTTCTTGCATTAAGTTCTCTAATCTTACACAGATTCAAAGAGTAACTTCCACCTATGGAGACAATTCCATATTCCCATTTTGACTATCACTTCTGAACAAGAGTTGCCTCCTTTCAGAATATGTCAATATGGACCTATCTCTATACTTCCAATTGTCCATGAGCAACCAATCTTTGGCAAACCTCAGATTGTCCTTGACAATTGCTTAATCATTTTAGTCAAATCCAGTCCTATTCCTTTTTCACTCTTAACGCCATAGGCATTTGGAAAATTTAGAATGGATAAATATTATAGCACATTGTAACATCCCAAAATTCAAGCCCAAAAATTTCATTTTTAATTAAGTATTTCACAACTCAGTTTACCAAACATTTCCCATGCCATGTCATAGTAAAAAGATACATAACAAAGTGTCTGAAAATCATATCGTCAAAAGTAAAATAAATCAGAGTACATTCCCAGAAAACTCTATGCGGAAACCATGCTTGTGTGTGATAAGCTGCTACACCGTCGGCTCTTTCCCCTTGGACGAAGAGGTACCTGAAACCAAAACTGAGACTGTAAGCACAAAGCTTAGTGAGTTCCCCCATCATACCACATACCATACAAACACATAGCATACATACTACCGGGCAATTCTGGGGCGCCCGTCCTACCCATGCCAAGCCATTATGGGGTGCTGACCTACCCATGCCAAGCCATTCTGGGGTGCCGACCTACCCATGTCAAGCCGTTCTGGGGTGCTGACCTACCCATGTCAAGCTATTCTGGGGTGCTGACATACCCATGTCAAGCCATTCTGGGGTGCCGACCTACCCTCCGGTCTATCTCAACCGAACACGGGGACTGTTTCACCCCCTACTACTAACACATAATATCATATCATAATCATGCTGTCAGACATATCTGGGGTGTCCGACCTACCCATTGGTCCTAGCGACCGGATCGGGGACTAGTCCCCTACTACTGGTATTATCTCACATAACATAGCACTAGCAAACTAGCATACTCACATATCTAGCAATCTAGGATACTCGCATATCCAACAATAACAGACCAGACAATTACCACAAAGATAATCATCCCAACTCACAATTACTAGTGGGCCGGCCTTGGTGCCTTAGACCCACTTCTACTGGAAGGTAACTCACCTCGATGTCGTGTAGTGTCTGAACTGTCCTCAGCGTGAAGGTCGTCTCTCCTCGACTCCTCAATCCCTACACGACAACCTTCAAGTCATCAACCGAACATTCAACCCAACCAGGGTCAATACCAAAACCAGGCAAAGTCAACATTGGTCAAAGCCAACACCCAGTTGACCTGACTCCCCGAGTTGGTCTACCAACTCGTCGAGTCCATGCCCCACTAACCCGATCCAACCCCGACACCACTCGTCAAGTCTAGCGAGAACTCGTCGAGCATTTCCTTCATTCAAACCATCGGGACCATCTTCATCCGACTCACCGAGTACTTCCTTCAACTCGGCGAGTTCATCTCCCTCATAAGAACATGTCTAGTCTATGACTCACCGAGTTGTAGAACAACTCGTCGAGTCCGTCTTCAAAGGTTGGGAGATTGCCTTGGACTCGTCGAGTCTGTTGATACACTCGTCGAGTCCCATGATTCCCAGGTCTCTTTACGAGTCTAAACATTTACGGGACTTCCTTCCCGAACCACTGGTCCAACCACATAAGGGATTTAGTGGTCATTACACACCGACTCGCCGAGTTCCAAGAACAACTCGTAGAGTCCCTTCTTGACCCTTACTATACAGTCGATTTAAATGGGTCTTAACACGTCAAAACCATAGATCTGGCCCCCTAATGTCCATTTTCTACGTAAAGTTCCAAACTTGGTGCACATGTATGGGGTTTTTGGCTCAAAAGTCCATAAAAGGTGCTCTACAATGTGCATGGGGCTCTAATGGCCATAAAGTTGGCACCTTTATGCCATGAGACCCCTCCAATGACTCAGATCTGAAAGTAGAACCCCATGAATCACTTTACAAATCCAAAAATGTCTTAGAAAGCCCTAAATGCACCCAAAATCTAAGCCCTAAAGATGAACAACCAAAAGGAAGACCAAAACAGGGGGCATTTACCTTCGTTGAGCTGAAGATGGAATAAGATCTCTGGATCTACAAGCCCCAACTCGAATTCCGAAGCTTCTTCCTTCCTTTCAAGCTTCACAAACCACCCAAAAGCACCAAAAATGGCCTTAGATCACTCAAAGCGGCTAGGGTTTCGATAAGAGGTGCTCTGGGAGCATAAGGAACAATGGAGGCTACAATAAGACGTTTAAATAGGGTGCAAACCCTCAAATTTACGGTTTCACTAAAACAGCACCTACTCGCCGAGTCAGTCTCCGACTCGTCGAGTAGGTCACTTAAACTTCCCGCGCATCCCGTCTCTACTCGACGAGTTGAGCCACCAATCGACGCTTGTCGGCATAACTTTTCTGCCGACTCTGAGCGGTCTGAAGCCCGCTCCGAACCTGCTAGATCCTCTCCATAGTCTTGAGTACTACTTCGGTACTCCCCATGACTCTCTGTCCGACCTCTCCCCAGCATATCAGGTTCCTGCACTTCCTCCCATACAACATCTCGAAAGGAGGACGGTCGATGCTCGCATGATAACTGTTATTATAAGAGAACTCCGCCAAAGGAAGGTAAGTAACCCAACTACCTCCGAAGTCCAAAACACACGCCCGCAGCATATCCTCTAGAGTCTGGATGGTCCGCTCGCTCTGGCCATCCGTCTGCGGGTGAAAGGCAGTACTAAAATGCAGGCGAGTACCCAGCTCGTCGTGAAACTTCTTCCAAAACATAGAAGTGAACCGCACATCCCTATCTGAGATCACTGAAACTGGCACGCCGTGCCGCTCCACTACCTCCCTAATATAGATGTCGGCCAACTTTTCGGCTGAAATACTCTCCTGAAGCGGAATAAAATGGGCGCTCTTGGTCAATCGATCAACGATGACCCAAATCGAATCTACTCCTCGCGCAGTCCTGGGAAGCTTCGTAATGAAGTCCATAGTAATATCCTCCCACTTCCACAGCGGGATATCCAACGGCTGGACCTTGCCGTGAGGTCTCTGGTGCTCAGCCTTGACCTTCGTACATGTCAGGCACCTTTCTACAACCCAAGCTATGTCCCTCTTCATACATGGCCACCAATAATCCAGACGAAGATCCCTGTACATCTTCGTTGCCCCAGGATAGATAGAGAACCTGGACTTGTGTGCCTCTGCCATCAATACCTGGCGCACACCCCAATGATAAGGGAACCACACCCTACGGTGAAGAGTCAACAATCCTCGGCTATCATAGTCTAAGGAGGAAACCTGGCCCACGATACGCTCGCTCTTCCGATGTTCCTCCTTTATGGCCTCCTTCTGGGCCTCCCGAATCTGCTCCAACAGCGGAGTCACGGCTGTTATCCTCAGAAAAATGACCCTGATCGGCGCTGCCTTGCGGCTAAGTGCATCGGCCATGACATTGGCCTTCCTCGGGTGGTAGAGGATCTCGCAATCATAATCCTTTACCACATCAAGCCACCGACGCTGCCTCATATTCAGATTTGGCTGGTCCGTGAGATACCTCAGGCTCTTGTGGTCCGTGTAAATGGTACAACGAACCCCATAGAGGTAATGGAGCCAAATCTTGAGGGCGAAAACAACAGCCCCCAGCTCCAAATCATGCGTCGCGTAATTCGCCCCGTGAGGCTTCAGCTGCCTCGAAGCGTAAGCTATAACATGCCCCCTCTGCATCAATACTACGCCGAAACCTGAGATGGACGCATCACACTATACAAAAAAATCCTCCATGCCCTCCGGCAGGGCTAAGATTGGCGCCTCGCACAATCTCCATCTCAAGGTCTCAACGCAGCCTGCTGCTCAGGCCCCCAGCGAAAGACCACGACCTTCCTCATCAGTCGGGTCAGGGGCACGACTATCTTGGAGAAGTCCTGAATGAATCTCCGATAGTAGCCTGCCAAACCCAGAAAGCTCCAAATCTCAGATGGAGACCTCGGAACCTCCCACCTCATCACGGCCTCCACCTTGGCCGGGTCAACCGAAATCCCGTTCTGATTGACAAGGTGCCCCAAAAACTACACCTCGCGCAACCAGAACTCGCACTTGGAGAACTTCGCATACAAGTTCTCCCTCCTCAAGGTATCCAGAACCTCCCGTAAGTGCTCCTCATGCTGCTCTCGAGTCTTGGAATAAACCAAAATGTCGTCAATGAAAACTATCACAGACCGATCCAACATCGGGCTGTACACGCGGTTCATGAGATCCATGAACGCGGCAGGAGCATTGGTGAGCCCGAAAGGCATCACCACAAACTCATAGTGACCATAGCGCGTCCGAAACGCGGTCTTCTGCACATCCTCCTCTCTGACCCTCATATGATGATATCCTGAACGCAGATCAATCTTGGAGAACCAAGATGCTCCCTGTAGCTGGTCAAAGATGTCATCAATCCTCGCGAGTGGGTAACGGTTCTTCACCGTTACCTTATTCAGCTCCCGATAATCTATACACATCCGATGCGACCCGTCCTTCTTCCTCACAAATTGAATTGGGGCTCCCCAGGGTGAACTGCTCGGTCTAATGAATCCCTTGTCTAATAGCTCCTGCAACTGTGTAGACAACTCCTGCATCTCAGGAGGAGCCAACCTATACGGTGCCTTGGCTATCGGAGCCGCACCAGGGACTAGGTCGATCCTGAACTCTACCTGCCTTTCCGGAGGTATCCCAGGCATCTCCTCGGGGAATACATCCGCGAACTCTCGTACCACTGGCACATCGCCAACTATCGCCTTACCCGCCTCCCGGGTATCCATAACATAAGCGACAAATCTTGCGCAACCCTGCTGAAAGTAGCGCCTAGCTCTCGCTGCTGAACATAAAGCTGGTCCTCGCTGTGGCCTCTCGCCCTGAATCACCAGCTCTCCCCCACTCGGGGTCCTGATCTGCACCGACTGTTGTGCGCAGTCAATCACTGCACCATTGGGGCTTAGCCAATCCATACCAATAATAACCTTGTTCTCCCGCAAAGGTATGGGAACCAAGTCTACCAGGTAACGTTCCTCGAACAGCCTCAAAACACAATCTTTGTAGACCTCTGATGCTCGCACTGACCGGTCGTCTGCAATCTCGACCTCTAAAGGGCAATCCAACATGCCCGAAGACTCAGGAAACTTCTTACTAAGTGCAAGAGAGACAAATGATCGGGTAGCACCCGAATCAAACAATACCTGAACTGGGATACCGTTCACATGGAAAGATCCTAAACAGAGCACATACATAGCATATTAAAATCACAGCGACATAACATAAAAGCATAAAAAAAGAAATCATACCTGTCACCACATCGGGTGCAGTGCGTGCCTCCTCAGCTGTCAATTGAAATGCTCGGCTCCGCACCACTGGAGCCTCTACCTTGGCCTTCCGGCCGTCCGTAACACGCGCTGTCACTGGAGTCGGCGCCGCCGCTGGCGCTGCTGCTGTCGCTGCTGTCAATCTAGGGCAGTTGGCCTTCTTATGGCCCCTCTGATTGCAATGGAAGCAAATCAGGTCTGACATCTGCACTGTGGGGGCGGGGCAGTACAATCTCTGCCAAAGTGCCCCGTCTTGCCGCACTTGTAGCAGCCGATCGATCCCGCTCTACAAACTCCCTCATGCGGCCTGCCGCATTTCCTGCAGCGGCTCTGGCCTGGCTGGCCCTTCGACATAACGTCGGATCCCTTGGGTTTCTACCCCGAAACCCCTGTCACCTGCTCAGTCTCTGCTTTCCTCTTCCTGACGTGCTCCAAATCGAGCTCCCTCTCCCGCGCCCTGGAAATCATAGACTCCAGGGTCGGGCAGGCTGAATAGCTGACATGCTCCCGAATATCAGCCCTCAACATATCATGGTAGCGGGTTTTCCACATCTCCTCATTTCCCGCATACTGGGGTACCAACAATGCTCTCTCTCGGAACTTAGCGGTGATCTCGGCCACAGTCTCCGTAGTCTGCCTCATATCCAAAAACTCTCTGGCCAGCTGCTGAAGCTCCACAGCCGGTGCAAACTCAGCCCTGAATCTAGTCACGAAATCTGACCACGTCATAGCCTCGACGGCTGGAGCTCCCAACGAGTCACTCACCGACTCCCACCAGTCTCTAGCTCTGTCCCTCAAACATCCCGCAGCAAAGCGGACCTTCGACCCTTCCGGGCAGAAGCTCTTCAACTGCGCAGACTCAATGTCTGCGATCCATCTCCTGGCAGCAATGGGGTCCTTCACCCCATGAAAATCCGGCGCACCACTCCCTCTGAAGTCCTTAAAGGACAGTGTGTGCGTACCCGCTTGGCCAGACGCCAAGTCACTCCTGAATGATCGGAGGCGATCCTCCATCAACTCGATAATCCCCTCCTTGATCGACCCAAAAATGACAGGGGTCGACTCAAGGATACCTCTCGTGATCTTAGACGCGATGAACTCGCATAGCCCGTCGTCAGCCTGCTCGGATCCTGCACCCGAGCCCGATCCTGATCCTGATCCAGAACCTCCTGCTCCATGCCGTGTAACCACCATACTGAAAATAAACACGCAATCGTTAGGATCATACATACTATCGAGAGGTCTCACACACTCTCCAAGTTTACTGGTTCCATCTCGGCCCTCCCTGACTCGAGTACGGATCCTCTGCTTCCAGTAGTACGGGCCCATACTACCTTCCACATCTATCTGTACTTTCCTCAAGGATTGCCTCAACTTTGCCAAGTCCCTCAACCAATATCCCTTTCAAACTAATCTCATCCCAGGCTTTCCTAGGGCACTCTCCATCCTACTCTCCTCCATCAGCTGCACTAGGAGTCCCTACAACCCTTCCCTAACTAGCTTGCGGATACTGTTACATATTCGCTCACTAGTTACTTAAAGTTAGTCAGGACCCCTATAGCACAAAGCAAGCAGCATTCATGCATTGAGTAACCACATCAAGTATAACCTAACTAGGCTATCCTACTGCAGAATAGACTGTCCTAGCATACAACTCATACAACAGGCATTCAAGGCATCCTCCTAGATCCTTAGCCCTAGTCTAGCATGCAGTTCTCAGAATCATATATTAGGCATACAAGGCATCCTCCTAGATCCCTAGCCCTAGTCTAGCATGCAATTCTCAGAATCATATATCACATGTCATTACATAACAAGTATGGGTATCTTGGCGAGAACTTACTTGAGCTCGGTCGGTCGCATGCATCAGACACCTTGTTCTTTCTCGAATTCCTTAACTTGAATTTTAGAAAACCGTTTCCTTTGTGAAAAATCTTTTAATCCCTTGGTTTGATTCCAGACACCCCCGAGGGTGTGTCCGAATCCCTCAAACCAGGGCTCTGATACCAACTTGTAACATCCCCAAATTCAAGCCCAAAAATTTCATTTTTAATTAAGTATTTCACAACTCAGTTTACCAAACATTTCCCATGCCATGTCATAGTATAAAGATACATAACAAAGTGTCTGAAAATCATATCGTCAAAAGTAAAATAAATCAGAGTACATTCCAAGAAAACTCTATGCGGAAACCATGTGTGTATGTGATGCGCTGCTACACCGCCGACTCCTTCCGCTTGGACGAAGAGGTACCTAAAACCAAAACTGAAACTGTAAGCACAAAGCTTAGTGAGTTCCCCCATCATACCACATACCATACAAACACATAGCATACATACTACCGGGCAATTCTGGGGCGCCCGTCCTACCCATGCCAAGCCATTATGGGGTGCTGACCTACCCATGTCAAGCTATTCCGGGTTGCCGACCTACCCATGTCAAGCCGTTCTGGGGTGCTGACCTATCCATGTCAAGCTATTTTGGGGTGCCGACTTACCCTCCGGTCTATCTCAACTGAACACGGGGACTATTTCACCCCCTACTACTAACACATAATATCATATCATAATCATGCTGTCAGACATATGTGGGGTGTCCGACCTATCCATTGGTCCTAGCGACCTGATCGGGGACTAGTCCCCTACTACTGATACTATCTCACATAACATAGCACTAGCAAACTGGCATACTCACATATCTAGCAATCTAGCGTACTCGCATATCGAACAATAACAGACCAGACAATTACCACAAAGATAATCATCCCAACTAACAATTACTAGTGGGCCGACCTTGGTGCCTTAGACCCACTTCTACTGGAAGCTAACTCACCTCGATGTCGTGTAGTGTCTGAACTGTCCTCGGCGTGAAGGTCAGCGCTCCTCGACTCCTCAATCCCTACACGACAACTTTCAAGTCATCAACCGAACATTCAACCCAACCAGGGTCAATACCAAAACCAGGCAAAGTCAAGATTGGTCAAAGCCAACAGCCAGTTGACCTGAGTCGCCGAGTTGGTCTACCAACTCGTCGAGTCCATGCCCCACTAACCCGATCCAACCCCGACACCACTCGTTTAGTCTAGAGAGAACTCGTCGAGCTTTTCCTTCATTCAAACCATCGGGACCATCTTCATCCGACTCGCCGAGTTCTTCATTCAACTCGGCGAGTTCATCTCCCTCATAAGAACGTGTCCAGACTATGACTCGCCGAGTTGTAGAACAACTCGTCGAGTCCATCTTCAAAGGTTGGGAGATTGCCTTGGACTCGTCGAGTCTGTTCATACACTCGTCGAGTCCCATGATTCCCAGGTCTCTTTACGAGTCTAAACATTTACGAGACTTCCTTCCCGGACCACTGGTCCAACCACAGAAGGGATTTAGTGGTCATTACACACCGACTCGCCGAGTGCCAAGAACAAATCGTCGAGTCCCTTCTTGACCCTTACTATACAATCGATTTAAATGGGTCTTAACACGTCAAAACCATAGATCTGGCCCCCTAATGTCCATTTTCTACGTAAAGTTCCAAACTTGGTGCGCATGCATGGGGTTTTTGGCTCAAAAGTCCATAAAAGGTGCTCTACAATGTGCATGGGGCTCTCATGGCCATAGAGTTGGCACCTTTATGCCATGAGACCCCTCCAATGACTCAGATCTGAAAGTAGCACCCCATGAATCACTTTAAAAATCCGAAAATGGCTTAGAAAGCCCTAAATGCACCCAAAATCTAAGCCCTAAAGATGAACAACCAAAAGGAAGACCAAAACAGGGGGCATTTACCTTGGTTGATCTGAAGATGGAATAAGATCTCTGGATCTACAAGCCCCAACTCGAATTCCCAAGCTTCTTCCTTCCTTTCAAGCTTCACAAACCACCCAAAAGCACCAAAAATGGCCTTAGATCACTCAAAGCGGCTAGGGTTTCGATAAGAGGTGTTCTGGGAGCATAAGGGACAATGGAGGCTACAATAAGACGTTTAAATAGGGCGCAAACCCTCAAATTTAGGGTTTCACTCAAACAACACCTACTAGCTGAGTCAGTCTCCGACTCGTCGAGTAGGTCACTTAAACTTCCCGCGGATCCCGTCTCTACTCGACGAGTTGGGCCACCAACTCGTCGAGTCCCTGAGAAAAATACATAAAATTCTTGAATTAAAAACATATCAGGAATCGGGTGTTACACACATGTAATCGATCCTATACCCGAAGCATATGGGAACCGATTCATGCTATAAATTTTTTTTATTTGCCATGTTCTCAAAATTCGAACTATGAAGACGGATGCCGTAATCATAATCGAATTTTGAGAATGCAACATATATAGAATTTCCTTATGTTGAACAATTCCAACATAACATTCATATATATCCTTGACTAAAGTTGATTAAAATCTCAATCTAAGCTTTTAGAATTGGAATGAAGTATAAATCCTCTCCCTTAATTATAGCAAAACAACTTTTCAAAGCGAATTGAACCTTTTGTTTTCTATAATTAACATTGCTAACATGCAACACTAACCATAATAATCATGCTCCCACTAGCACAATGATTATTATCTTACTAGCACAACACTTATGCTCCCACTAGCTTTGACATGTACTCAGAAATCAACTGGACTTCTAGAAATCAATACTTTATTGATTTTTTAGCCAAAGTTTAGATTTCTGATACAAGATTGCTTTGATAAGACTTTATCAAAATCATACACCTTTCCTTAGATAGCTCACATGTATGTCTAGACCTTTTGCCATTCTCACTAGTTAGTGTGCCGGTTAACCACACACGCTCCACTAACGACTTGAGAATGCAAATATCACAATTGCTATCCACTTATAATCTACTTAGTGAAAGCGTTTCCTCACCATCATTTTCATGAATCGGAGAGAAACCTTATGACACTTAGATTTTTTATGGTGTATGTATTCCTATCCATGTGAATTTGTCAAAAACATAATCACAAGACAGGGTTAGTGACAAACCCAAACTCATATGGACTGAACTTGTTCAATCTTAATTTCTTGCCACTTGGCAGCTCAAGGGCCTACCATTGCTTCCCCATTGTTATGAAAACAATTGAGAACTCATAGAACTCACAAGCATAGTCAACTTTAACTGGAATTGGCACAAAAATAAGAATATGTCAACACGATAGGTTACAAACCTCAAGTCGTGGGCTAGTGATTAACAATACTCTTGATTAGTTCTTGAAACCATCTCAATATCTTTTCAGACTCCCACTGACCTTTTGACATATAAGATTCCCTTTGTCAAGAATCATTCCTTTACAAAACAAATATTCAAGAGTTAGTGCAGATTCTTATCAAGTTAAACACTTCACACAATTGGTCTTAGTTAGTCTTTGTTTTATCCAAAACATCACAACTTACAAATTTCAAATGTACAAGAATAGGAAACATCTTACTCTACATTTGAAAAGTGTTATAAACTTTCTAAAGATTATGTCACTCAAGTTACAATCTTAGAGTATGACTCTAGGACTTGATTTTTTGAACGAAGTATGATTTATCTTTTGATTTAACCATTTCAACAATTCATGATTCCTCTCCTTAGACAAACAAATGCACTAAGGTGTCTTTAGAGGATCAATTGTGATATGGTTTTATAATCAACAAGATACTCAAGTACTCTCCCATCTTTTCAGATTGGAGAAACTTTTATCTTTCTGCCTAATTTGATTCTTCTTATCCGTCCTGCCATACATTGAAACTTTTCCAATGTTTCAGAATTACACTTAAACTTGTAAGTATAACCATATTTACTAAACTTTAGTAAATCATGACGAATAATCTTATCGACCTTTGTGGTGGACCTGACCAGCGCACAACCTAGTGTACCTAATCCTTCAGTCCTTCACTTGACTCACACATACACGGGACAAGGAATTAGTCTTAATTTCCCAAAAATGAAAATTCTCACTCATCATAAAATACAACTTGCATGATTCCAAGTTTCTATCCAAATGAAACTTGGGTGATGAGAATCTTTCCTTATTTGGTAAGTTATGACACTACCACAAATGAAAGAATCAAATCCATTTTCCAATATTGCTTATCAATGGAAACATATAAACAACAATTTTTTCACAAATGCCATTGTAAGGATACTTAAAATAAATAAAATCAAAACCTTTTTCTTTTATTTTAAACTTGCGGAAAAATCTTATCCTTACAATGCAAATACATATGAAAAACATGTTGTTGTCTATTCCTAAGCAATATATCATAACTCTTAAGTAGCAGCTAAAAATTCTGATCACCGAACCTTGCGATCGAAATCCATCTTCGCGATCAGAATCAACATACTCTTTCTTTAGGTTTCCTTTGATTCTTCAAAACATCAAAATGTAATTACATTACATCATGTATTAAGAATCTCCAAAAGAGACTTCCTAGAGTTATATAATGGATTTTAACCTGAAGCAAAGTCAAACCTTTTTTACTTTACCATCCTTATGAACTTTTCAGGTAAATTCAGCAGCTTCGCAACCAATGTCCCTTCCTTTGGCAAAAGAAACATATGGACCTTTTGGAAATGGTACACTTGATTGTCTCAGACGTAGCCTTTCTCTTTACCATTGGTCAAATGACTTGACCATGGCCAATTCCTTTCTATTCGGAAGAGAAAGCTTTTCTGGACTTCCAATGTCACCATTGTCAATGTCCAAATAGGTTTGGGAAGTAGATCTTCCAATCTAATTTGCTTTACCAATGCTCCAAATCATTGCTGATTTAGCAGCATCAAGCAAATAGGTAAGATCACTAAGGTTCGTGTCGTGATCTGTCATCAGGGAGTGACTGAAGAACCAAGTCAACAGCCAGCTACCTCGAGACTTCGACACCCGACTCTCCCGACTTGCCAATATGTGACTTAACCTCCAAGATGTAAGCACATATAGTCTTTGCTTTCCAATAGGGATTGAGTGTGACATCCCCAAATTCACGGCCAGAAAAGACCGGTTTCATTTATGCTTTTAAAATAATTTCAGAGTAAATCCATTGATTTAAAAGAGTTGTGGAATTTGTCCCCAAAACAATACATGATAAAATAAGGTTTATCAAAGCATTTCTTAAAGAAATGTATTTTCATTATATATCAAAACCCGGGATGCCATGTTCCGATACAGACACAAAAGCATAAACAATAAAACATAGACCTTACACAGTTATATACAACTACTGGTCTATAAACAAAAACATCTTCACAAGTTCTCCAACTTATGCTCTCGCGCCACTAACAATAACCCGATTACCCATTCCCGTTATCCTCACTTTACGTCCCTAAAACAACAACAATCACAAGGGACCTAGTCTAGGATTTTTCCTCGGGACGGACACTACTGCAAAGGGGTTTCCTCAGCAATGAATGTCCTAAGGTAACCATGAGGGGGATAGAATACATCAAATGAACACCCAAGTTCACTACACCTACAGGTTATGAGCCTGCCAGCATTCCACTGAACTGTCTAGAAAAGTTTGTGGTCGTCATCCATATTCTGCTGGACGACTAGATCACAATCACATCGAGGCCTCTCATCATTTTTATTTCATCACACATCACTATCTACCCATGTTCTACCCAACATATTTGTAGATAAAATATACTTGTTTATATACAGCTTAAAACTTGTATAACATATTCATTCAATACTCATACCACATAACAAATAATATATAATCACATAGCACGTATTTCATAGAGTATAATCCATATACGTGTATTATAGAAAGCAACTACACACTTACTCATATCATATATCTAATACGTTCATCAATACTTGTATTAAAATCGTGTATATGAAAGGGACTATGCACTCACATGATAAGACGATGCTCAGACAACACTACGGCTCTTAAAGCAGTATTCTTCGATGAAACTGTGATCTCTTCACACACCGGGCTTCTCGCGGGCAGAGCTTCGGCTCGAAACTCTTTTCTTCTCGGGATATTCGGTGCTTCGGGACTCGCTTCGGGTCTCGGGATTGATACCGGGGCTTTGGGGGTACTTCAAGACGGCTAGAGAGAGTATCGTGAGTGAGAGAGTGAAAAAAGAACAACCAAACCCGGCTACCCCTTGAACTTCTATTTATAGGGCTGAGAAACTATGTTCACGTCGTGAGCCACTGATGCTCACGTCGTGAGCTCGAATATGTCACTGCATTCGTCATGGCCACTTTCCCTGGAAGATGTCTATCACCTGCTCACGTCGTGAGCCACTATGCTCACGTCGTGAGCTCTGATACAGGGGTTGAAGTTCGTGCCCCGAACTTCAGAAATTCATATATTTCGCATACGAGCTCCGTTTTCGACGTTCTTTATATCTACGCGTAGGTGAGATTATGCTCTACACCTCTCATTTAGACTCCGTCGGCTAATTTTGATTTTAAGTTTTATTATATTATTTTTAGTAGGCCGGGACAGGAAAACTCCGTTAGAAATTCATAACTTCTTCATCTGACGTCCGTTTTCGTCTGTCTTTTCACCGTTGCATTACTATCGACGAGATCTTCGATTCTCGTTTAGATTGTTTCGGTTAGAAATCACTCGATCTCATATTCGAACTTTGGGCTGCATACCGCTAAGTCGAAACTTCGAAAAATCATAACTTCCTCATACGAAGTCAGATTTAGACGTTCTTTTTATGCATGCTCTCAGTTTAACTTATTCTACGACTTTCATTTACATCACTAAGGCTAAATATCGCTCTATCGTAAATTCACTATTTACGTCACACAATGTCGTACCGGTTCTGTCGCAAAACTTCGACAGGTCATAACTTCTTCGTTATAACTCGGATTTCGGCATTCTTTATAGATTCGGAAACCTTGCCACGACGACTACAACTTCTTTCATAGATATCGAGCTTATCTAATAATTTACTTTATCGCTTATTTTTATCCTTAATTCATTTAAATCGCACAATTAAGCAATAAATACATAATACTCAAATAATACATTCTTATTATTTCAAAATGAGTTACAAAGGTTAACCTAGACTATTACACCATCATTAATGCCTAGCCTAGAAACACGGGCGTTACAATTCTCTCCCCCCTTAGGATGATTCTGTCCCCAGAAACAGACATCAACAAACAAATGCGGATAACGACTCATCATGTCACTCTCCGTCTCCCATGTGAGTTTTGGCCCATTCGTATGTTTCCATCGGACAAGCACTAATTCGACCATCTTGCGTCGCAACTTCTTAGTCTTTCGGTCAACGATTGCCTCTGGTTCTTCAATTAACCTCTTATTTTCATCAATTCTTAATTCCGAAAGTGGAATCATGTCGGGAACTTCTCCCGTGAACTTCCTAAGATAACACACATGGAAAGTGTTATGAATTCCATTCATTTCTTTGGGTAATTCGAGCTTGTAAGCTTGGTTCCCAATCCTCTGAAGAACTTTAAACGGTCCAATAAACCTTGGACTTAATTTTCCTCTTTTACCAAATCTTATAAGTCCCTTCCACGGTGAGACTTTAAGCAAAACCGAATCTCCAACTTCAAAATTCATCGGTCGTCTTTTCTTGTCAGCATAGCTCTTTTGACGATCTTGAGCTGCTAACATTCTCTCCTTAATTATTTTCAACTTTTCAGTAGTTTGATGGACTATCTCCGGTCCCATAAACTGCTTTTCCTCAGCCTCAAGCCAACAAGACGGCGTACGACATTTTTGTCCGTGCATATCTTGATAAGGTGCCATCTTAATGCTCGAGTGGAAACTATTATTGTAGGAAAATTCTACCAAAGGCAAATGTTCATCCCAGTTGCCTTGGAATTCCAAGGTACATGCCCTCAGCATATCTTCAAGCGTTTGTATCGTTCGTTCGCTCTGCCCATCTGTCTGTGGATGGTAAGCTGTATTTAAACACAACTTGGTACCCAATTCCTCTTGTAGACTTCTCCAAAACCTTGAGGTGAAACGGCTGTCACGATCCGATACAATCGTTAACGGAACACCGTGAAGCCTCACAATTTCATTCATGTAAGAATTCGCAAGCTTATCCATAGACCATTTCTCATTGGCAGCTATGAAGTGCGCACTCTTAGTGAAGCGATCCACGACCACCCAAATCATGTCGTGACCGTTCTTTGTTCTGGGCAGTTTAGTGACAAAATCCATGGCAATGTCTTCCCACTTACCCATTGGTATAGTTAAAGGCTCTAAACTCCCATATGGTTTCTGATGTTGTGCCTTAACTCTAGCACATGTCACACACTCGGCCACATACCTTGCTACATCAAGCTTCATCGTCGGCCACCAGTAGTAGGGTTTTAGGTCCCTATACATTTTAGTGCTATCGGGATGAATTGAGTACATGGTTTTGTGAGCTTCTTCCATCAGAAGATCTCTTATTCCTCCTGACTTAGGTACCCAAATACGATCTTGGAATACCTTCAGTCCATGACCGTTTGTACCAAACACCAACGTTTTGCCCAAACGTTCCTCCTTTCAGTCATTCTTATCTAAAGCTTCTTCTTGAGCTTTCTTTATACTCTCCACAATTGTCGAGACAACTTCTATTCTCAATGCTCTTGGCCTTTTTCTTTCAAGATTGACTATCCGACTGAGAGCATCAGCAACAAAATTTGCTTTACCGGGGTGGTAAAGTATCTCACAGTCGTAGTCCTTGAGTAACTCTAGCCAGCGTCGTTGCCTCATATTCAATTCTTTCTGATTAAAGAGATATTGGAGACACTTATGATCAGTGAAAAGTTTGCACTTCGAGCCATAGAGGTAATGCCTCCATATTTTCCGCGCAAAAACTACAGCTGCCAACTCCAAATCATGAGTGGGGTAGTTCTTTTCATGCTCTTTCATCTGTCGAGACGCATATGCTATCACCTTTTCTCTTTGGGTCAAAACACAACCCAACCCAACACCAGACGCATCGCTATAGACAACGAAGTCTTCAACTCCATCGGGTAGAGAAAGAATCGGTGCTTCACATAGCTTCTTCTTTAGCAACTCGAATGCTTCTTTATGCTTATCACTCCAAGCATAAGTAGCTCCTTTGTGAGTCAAAGCTGTTAATGGAGTAGCGATCGAAGAAAAGCCTTGGATAAACCTTCGGTAATATCCGGCTAATCCCAGAAAGCTTCGGATCTCCGTGGGACTTTTCAGTTGTTCCCACTTCATCACAGCTTCGATTTTTGTTGGATCAACCATTATCCCTTCTTGGTTGACCACGTGACCCAAGAATTGGACTTCTCGAATCCAAAAATCACATTTGGAGAACTTAGCATATAGCTTCTCCTTCTTCAAGACTTTTAACACTTCTCGCAAGTGTCTGTCATGCTCCTCATGGCTTTTCGAGTAAATCAGAATGTCGTCTATGAACACTATCACAGATTTATCAAGGAACGGTTTACAAACCCTGTTCATTAAATCCATGAACGCTGCTGGAGCATTGGTTAGTCCAAATGACATAGCCAAAAACTCGTAGTGTCCATATCGTGTTCTGAATGCAGTCTTCTCGATATCCTGCTCTCACCTTCAGCTGATGATATCCTGACCTAAGATCGATCTTCGAGAAATAGCTTGAACCTTGTAGCTGATCGAACAGGTCATCATTCCTTGGCAACGGATATCTATTCTTTATCGTTGCCTTATTCAGCTCTCTGTAAACAATGCACATTCTCATACTCTCATCCTTTTTCTTTACGAATAACACCGGAGCTCCCCAGGATGATGAACTAGGTCTAATGAAACCTTTGTCCAATAACTCCTGAATTTGCATCATCGGCTCCTTCATCTCTGTTGGTGCTAATCGGTACAGTGCTTTTGCTATTGGCGTGGTTCCTGGAAACAAGTCGATCAGGCAATAATCCAAGAAGATCTTCGGGAAATACTTCCGGTTAATCACACACGAAAGTAATGCTCTGCATCTCCTTTTTCTCCTTCTTTGCATCAATCACGAATGCCAAATATGATGTACATCATTTGGCCAAACACTTTCTGGCTTTCATTAGAGAAATAATCCCAGAATTTACTCTGCGTTTGTCCCCATACACCATAAATGACTCTTTCCCTGGCGGGTTTACTTTTACAATCTTCTTCTTGGACAGTATTTTGGCATCATTAGCGCTAAGCCAATCCATTCCCAGTACGATGTTGAAACCATTTAACTCAATAGGCAATAACTCCCCGTGTACTTATTCCTATTCAAATCAATTAACATGTTTTTCATAAGATGGCTAACAGGTATAAATTTGCCACTAGCAACTTCGACTAATAAAGCATTATCTAGTGTATCGACAGGCAAAGCTAGTTTTCTACCAAATTCATGCGAAATAAAGGAGTAGTTGGCTCCAGAATCAAATAAAATTTAGGCAGGCAATTTGTTTACTAGAAAGGTACCTGAAGCGACATCAGCTTCATCTTTTGCAGCCTCAAGTGTCATCTGAAAGGCTCTCGCCTTCGGCTTTGGCGGGATATTGGGTCTTGCTGCCTCCTTCTTTTTAGGACAGTCTTTCAAAATGTGCCCCTCTTTGTTACATCCAAAACACACTCTCTTGTTAGACGGACACTCATTGGCATAATGCCCCGTCTTTCCACACTTGCAGCAAGTCACTTCCACACTACATTTCCCAAAGTGCTTTTTCTTGCACTTTTCACACCATTTCGATTCGCCCCCTTTTCCTCCTCCAAACTTTTTCGAATCAGACTTCGAAAATTTGCTTTTCTTGCTGGAACCTGAAGTTACTTCAAAGTTTCTCTTTTCACCAACTTCAACTTTGCTGGCGGTTCTTCCCTTGATCATGTCCTCGGCAAACTTGGCAGCCCAAATAGCTGCCTCCAGAGTAGGTGTTTGTCATACTGGCACTGCGTACTCCCATGGGAGTCCCTTTGCGTACCGGTCAACTTTTGTCAGCTCATCTGGGACGATGCGCAAAGAAAATTTCATTTTGTCTGTAAAGGCATTGGTGTATTCATCAACTGACATGCTGCCTTTTGTCAATGTCAGAAACTTGTTCTCCAACTCTAGCAGATTTTAGACCGAGCAGAACTTGCGCTTGAATTGCACCAAGAAATCTGCCCAAGTCAGTTGCAGTGGCTCATTAGGTCTTAGGGTCTTCCCCAGAGTGTTCCACCAACGAACAGCTCCACCCCTGAACTGACGTACTGCGAAAGCGGTCTGCAACTTGCCTCTGCCGCCACACGTCATGAAGGCTAGCTCCATTTCCGAGATCCAATCCATAACTCCGATCGGATCCTCGTTTCCAGTGAAGTTCGATGGTTTGCAAGTCAAAAAGTCTTTGTACTTGCATCCAAGTCCATCAATTCCTCCCTCCTGGTGGTTTTTTCTAACTAACGGTGGGTTGGCTTGACCAATAATCCCACTGAAGTTTCCTCCTTCCGACTGCCCTTCACGTAATTCGGGCTGCACAATCGGCATCGAAGGTTCTTCACGATTCTGTTGAAGCAGATGTCTAGTTTCTTCCATCTGACGATCCAAGATCATCTGAATCATCAATTGTACACCAGCCATTGTCATTGGCTCAGGTGCTGCTGCTACAACAGGTATTTGCTCGATTACAGGTGGTTGATTCCTGTTTTCGTTCACCAGCCATCATTGATCTATACACCGAACAAGGTGAATTTAGATCCTTATTCACGATAGATGATTAAATTCTCCAAATCACCCCGAAACGTTTACATGCTAGTTCTAATACCGTAATCCTACGCTTAGAATCCTAAACACATAAGGTCTCCATACCCGGTTGGCAACAAACCGTAGATCCGAACAAATAATATCATATATGGCAGACATATAACATTTAGCACATAAAAGCATTTTAGGCAACTTTCCTAAAATAAACTAGTGCTCGTGTCTAAAGTATAACATACACTTATCTCACATTCTTCACATAGCATTCTAAGTTTAAGTCTAGAAATCCTACAATTCCTAGTTCGCTTAAACTAATGCTCTGATACCAACTGTGACATCCCCAAATTCACGGTCAGAAAAGACCGGTTTCATTTATGCTTTTAAAATAATTTCAGAGTAAATCCATTGATTTAAAAGAGTTGTGGAATTTGTCCCCAAAACAATACATGATAAACTAAGGTTTATCAAAGCATTTCTTAAATAAATGTATTTTCATTATATATCAAAACTCGGGATGCCATGTTCCGATACAGACACAAAAGCATAAACAATAAAACATAGACCTTACACAGTTATATACAACTACTGGTGTATAAACAAAAACATCTTCACAAGTTCTCCAACTTATGCTCTCGCGCCACTACCTGTAATACAAAGAAACTGAGTGGGTCAGGCTTGGGAGCCTGGTGAGCATATAGGGTTTTCAACCCACAATAAATAATTATATTTAATTTCACCAACCAGCAATAACCCGATTACCCATTCCCGTTATCCTCACTTTACGTCCCTAAAACAACAACAATCACAAGGGACCTAGTCTAGGATTTTTCATCGGGACGGACACTACTGCAAAGGGGTTTCTTCAGCAATAAATGTCCTAAGGTAACCATGAAGGGGATAGAATACAACAAATGAACACCCAAGTTCACTACACCTACAGGTTATGAGCCTGCCGGCGTTCCACTGAACTGTCTAGAAAAGTCTGTGGTCTTCATCCATATTTTGCTGGACGACTAGGTCATAATAACATCGAGGCCTCTCATCATTTTTATTTCATCACACATCACTATCTACCCATGTTCTACCCAATATATTTGTAGATAAAATATACTTGTTTATATACAGCTTAAAACCTGTATAACATATTCATTCAATACTCATACCACATAACAAATAGTATATAATCACATAGCACGTATTTCATAGAGTATAATCCATATACGTGTATTATAGAAAGCAACTACACACTTACTCATATCATATATCTAATACGTTCATCAATCCTTGTATTAAAATTGTGTATATGAAAGGGACTATGCACTCACATGATAAGACGATGCTCAGAAAACACTATGGCTCTTAAAGCAGTATTCTTCGACGAAACTGTGATCTCTTCACACACCGGGCTTCTCGCGGGCAGAGCTTCGGCTCGAAACTCTTTTCTTCTCAGGATCTTCGGTTCTTCGGGACTCGCTTCGGGTCTCGGGATTGATACCGGGGCTTCGGGGGTACTTCAAGACGGCTAGAGAGAGTATCGTGAGTGAGAGAGTGAAAAAGGAACAACCAAACCCGGCTACCCCTTGAACTTCTATTTATAGGGCTGAGAAACTATGGTCACGTTGTGAGCCACTTATGCTCACGTCGTGAGCTCGAATATGTCACTGCGTTCGTCATGGCCACTTTCCCTGGAAGATGTCTATCACCTGCTCACGTCATGAGCCACTGTACTCACGTCGTGAGCTCTGACACAGGGGTTGAAGTTCGTGCCCCGAACTTCAGAAAATCATATATTTCGCATACGAGCTCCGTTTTCGATGTTCTTTATATACACGCGTAGGTGAGATTATGCTCTACAACTCTCATTTAGACTCCGTCGACTAATTTTGATTTTAAGTTTTATTATATTATTTTTAGTTGGCCGGGACAGGAAAACTCCGTTAGAAATTCATAACTTCTTCATCTGACGTCCGTTTTCGTCTGTCTTTTCACCGTTGCATTACTATCGACGAGATCTTCGATTCTCGTTTAGATTGTTTCGGTTAGAAATCACTCGATCTCATATTCGAACTTTGGGCTGCATACCGCTAAGTCGAAACTTCGAAAAATCATAACTTCCTCATACGAAGTCAGATTTAGATGTTCTTTTTATGCATGCTCTCGGTTTAACTTATTCTACGACTTTCGTTTACATCACTAAGGCTAAATATCGCTCTATCGTAAATTCACTATTTACGTCACACAATGTCGTACCGGTTCTGTCGCGAAACTTCGACAGGTCATAACTTCTTCGTTATAACTCGGATTTCGGCATTCTTTATATATTCGGAAACCTTGCCACGACGACTACAACTTCCTTCATAGATATCGGGCTTATCTAATATTTTACTTTATCGCTTATTTTTATCCTTAATTCATTTAAATCACACAATTAAGCAATAAACACATAATACTTAAATAATACATTCTTATTATTTCAAAACGAGTTACAATGGTTAACCTAGACTGTTACACCATCATTAATGCCTAGCCTAGAAACAGGGGCGTTACATTGAGTGACTTAGAACTTTTCAA
This sequence comes from Lactuca virosa, assembly GCF_052849685.1. Taxonomy (NCBI): domain Eukaryota; kingdom Viridiplantae; phylum Streptophyta; class Magnoliopsida; order Asterales; family Asteraceae; genus Lactuca; species Lactuca virosa. The sequence continues at coordinate 288,564,420 of NC_136434.1, forward strand.
GTCTTGAAACTTGTGGGATAGGGAGAATTATTGGAGGAGGTGGTGGAAGCGAAGCATGATTTCCAGTTCCATTAATGCACAACAAAGGGATTAATCTTTCACATTGATTGCCATGTGGGATATCGTCTTCATTAGGAAGGCTTGTTGCTAAAGATTTGGGAAGACCATAGTTGTCTGAAATAGACATTTTATGAGGGAGAAATTCAAGTTTAGTTTATTTAAGTCCTTAATATAACACCCAATATGAAATATTAAGGCTAGGACCCAACAACCTATTTATAACTGGAAGAGGGATGCCGTAATCCAAGTTATAAAATATTTGAAGGTAGGTAAATGACGATTTACAAATTTCCACCATGAAAAACAAAATAAATTATTAAGTTTTAATTGGATTTAAAACTCCTAGATCTTTTGAGATGCATTGAACTTTCAATGGCATGTTTGGATCTCGATTGTGCCCTCTCAAGTTTGTGACTGGGATGCCGAGGATCACAAACAAGGTGTGAATAACCATGCAAATTTACTTGGTACCCTTAATTTTATCACCTAATTGATGTTCCGGTTAACCACACGCGCTTCACCAATCTATGATAAACATTAAGTTACCCTTTGCCACACATTGTCAGTCCCATGTTAGTGTGCTGGTTAACCACACGCGCTCCATTAACGACTTAACAAGGGTGCAAAGTGCAATTTCATGGGTTAGCACCTTTTCACATTTTCCTAAGTAACTAAGATTGGTAATTTATAAGTGTTTAGTTACTTATTATTTATCATTATACTTTTAATGAAGGGAGAATTATAATCCTTATTCTACCCGTTCGGCTAACGACCCTCCACCAGTCAAGGAAGCGGTGGGTGAAAGTAGACACCCATTAAACTGCCATTTTATAGGCAGTAACCTTATACCCCCCTTATAGATCGGCTTCGTGAATGAGGCCTACTAACGGTAAGATTGACTTTATCTTATACATATGTATATAATTAAAATTATAATAATAGTATAAGGGTTGAATTTTAAACTTTTAAAATTCTAGGGTTTGATAAGGAATTAAAGCATTCATAAGCAAAACTTTACAAATTCCAAAACTTGAGGGCAGGTATTGAAACTTTTCAAAACTCTTGGATTTTCATAACTTATGAGTTTAATTAAAGTTTTAAAAACTTTAATGAAGAGACTCTTGAACATCCATAACTTGAGGACAAATTATGAAGTCCATAAAACTATTTATGAGAAAAAGACTCTTCATTTTGTAACCTATGGCACTTTTATGAGTTTTAAGATTCATAAATGTGACTTTTCATATAACTTGAGGACAAGTTACAAAAACACATTTTATGAACTACTTTTAGATCAATTTGGATTGAAAACAACTAACACATAATTTTTTTCATTAATCTAAATTAACTCATAAAAGAAGGTAACACAAAAAACTTGAGGTAATCCATAACTTGAGGACAAGTTATGGAGTCCATACAATTTCATTAAGATCAATAATTACACTAACAAACAATTTGCATATAATTCCTATGATCTACCAAAACTCATAAGCATGAACAATCCATATCAACAATTTTCAAGAATCATATAAACATATATAAAACTTGAAACTTTGATAATGACTTTGAAATTGGTTTACCATAATCATTACCACATCAAAAACAGGTTTTATAAGTCCAAAATAGTTTAAGGTAATGATTCTAGACCAATTCCAGCCTTAAAAGTCGAAAATATGCTGTCATGGGCTTCTACTCATCGAGTGTATGAACCTACTCGACGAGTAGGATGAATTTCTTCATGGACTCAGCTAGTCCATCGGTGGAATCGGCGAGTCCAGTGCCCAGGAAGCCAGAATTTTCGATTTTTAAGCTATTTCAACATGTATAACTTGAAAACAAGCCTAGGCTCTGATACCACTGTTGGGTTTTGAGCATTCTAACACTCCTATGGTGTACATGCAACCCTAAATACCTTGGATCTATGTTTTCTCTATTATACATGCAAATATCAATTATCCAAGGTATTACCCTAACTAGCATATAATCATATGTACTAGGATAACAAAACTAGATAGAATACATACCTCTTTGTTGTAGCTTGATTCCATGGAGCTTAAGAGACTAGTTCCTCAAGTGTGACACCTCAAATGGTTCACACAACATCACCAACATCTTGGAATAACCATGATAAAGAAGATACTAGTCTTGTTACTCTATGAAATCGGCTTGCCCTCTTGTGTATGCACTAGTGTCAATTTCACCAACCAATTGGGTCTTTATATAGTGTGCACATTAGGGTTACACCATGTAACCCATGACTTTACCCATTCCTTATGCTCCATGGGTTTTAACCTCCATGGAGTATCCATGGGTCACCACATGGGTTAAACCCAACATAAGGAATCATGGATCATAAGCCCACATATATAAGAATGAATGATTTACACAATCAATCCCCATATATTCAAATTAGTCTCTTTTGATCACTAAATTAATTCCAAATTAATTCTTGATCAATACTAATTAAATAATATGATTTCATATTAATATATTAGAACTTATAATATATTAATATGTCACAAATATCTTATTCTCACAAAAGGTCTATCCAAATGTCCTGATGCCATGCAACCCAAATGGACCATGCCGGGTCGGGTCATGTATATACCAATTATAGTTATGGGCTTACACACTAATCCAACACTCTGAATAAGGAAAGACTATCTTCAGTTGAAGGGATTCATCTACTGTCGGATCTGCACGAAGGTTCCTAATGACATCAGTGGATACATACCCAAATGCCATCAGTGACAGCAACCACTAGAAAATAACTTTTGACACATGAAATCATAAGGTTCCTAACAGTACACACTTAGATGGTTAAAGTACATAAGTTCAAATTGTTTCAATCAACAAAGTTTTGCTCTCAATCTTATTAGGAACATGTTCCACAATCTAGAACTACTTGATTCAGGTAACTTATCTCCATTAGGGACTCTCATGTATATCTCTATGCCAAGATCCCTATAAAGATAGATTATGAACCCAACTATGAGTTGTATATTCAGTTTTTCAGAAACTACTAAACTGATTAAGTAACGAAACATTATAATATACATTACCGGAGAATATGTCTCCTCATAATCAATGATAAGGCATTGAGAAATGACTTTATCCATGATGTTAGATATGTATCTTACGATCTCATGATTCTCATTACGCTTACTTATAGAAACTTATTTATTACAATTGGTTTGAAATTGGGTGGTGTTGGAGCAACAAGGCCAAATACAATTCTTTAGGATAAGGAACCCAATTCATCATGGATTGCTTGTTTCCACTGAAGCTAGTCTGTTCTACGTTGGCACTCAATAATAGTATGTGGTTCCATGTCATTATTACTCATAATATTAGTGGCCATTGTGAATATGAACAAATCATCGATGATCACTTTAAAATATCATCTAAGCTAACATATTCGATCCATAGATATTTCAAAATTACCAGGATGTCGATAAATTAGTGTTTATTTGGAAACAAACTCCTCTTATACATCCCAGTGATCCTTAATAATTTCGTATGTAAAAACAGATGCAACAAAATTTCTCCTCAGGCGAGGTAGAACATCCTTGGAACTGACCGAATTTATTCTCTTGGGAAGAGTGGTGGACTAGACAAGCGACGTCAGTGTTCTTTGCATGGTGGGTGTGACTAGTGCAACATGTTCAACTACAACATGACATCCACATGGACTTATATCATTATAGCCACATTTTTTGCATATGTATTTGATCTTATTACATTTTCTATGTCATTTTTCAATGAGTCTGGTAGCTGATGACCATCAGTTAGGACCCCTATTTGAATTTTGATAGGAATATTGAGTTATAGATCGATAGATTCTAAACAGAAAAACAAGAATGAAGTAATCAAAGAACACAAGAATGGATCAGATGATGTCGAATGATTAATAACTCACACCTCAGAAGAGCTCGATGAAGAACTTCGACTGTAGAGGTGTGCTAGGGTTACAATGCAAAGTAATTAATGAGAACGATCGATCATAAAACAATACATACATGCACTATATAAATGCTAACCCTAATTATTATCCACGGTTGGACAGGCCTAAACCAGGTAAATTAAATGGACTAAACAACCGAGCCCATGACGCAACACTTAGACCCAACAATCTCCCCCTTTGCGTCAATAAGGCGAGAGACTACTTCGGCTAAGTTACTTTGATCTTCTTTACAACCTTGAACAGCCGAGGAATAATAGCAAGAAGAGTTTGTCGAAACAAAATATACCATCGAAGCATATCAGTAAACAGCTTCTTATCGGCTTCATTGTTCTGATTACACCTATGAATAATCTCCAAAATGTGTTCCAAACAAGCAGTGGAGAATAGGTGTTTGTCAATCAGAGCGAACAGACATTTTTGACCTTCGGCCCTCATGAACATAACAGTGTGAAACTTGGGATCGATCTTCCCCTTAACCATCGCATTCACATCGCCTGCCCTTCCAATCACTTTCACATTGGTTCGCTTATGAATAGCAGCAGCGATCTCCTGATCCATCTTCGCGACTTCATGAATATAACATACAAGCATTCGCTTGATGTGATCGATAATAGGCTGATACTCCTGTGGATTGGTTAGCAAAATATTATTGAGAAGTATCCAGTCGTGAGGGTTTAAGTTCGGTAGATCAGCCAGGGAAATCATATGAACCGAGCTATCAGAGCCTCGGGTCACTTTGAATTTTACATTAATGAATTTCCATGCCGAAGTGGGCTTCAACACCTTGACCGTTGTAATTTTCTGATTGCTCCAGGTCAGGTATTGTGGCTGAGCAAACTCCAAATAATACTCAAGCAAATCCCGATCAACCTTCGGGTCTGGAGAAGGAATGCCAGCCGTCGACTCAAAGCAGTGGAAGATGAATGCCTTTCGGGAGATGGGCACGTCAAACTGTGAATCCTTAGAGTTCTCAAGCCCGAATGATGAAACCGGTTCGAGCTAATGAGTACTCGGCGCTTCAATAACCTCTCTTAGAAGCAATTCCATAGTCCATTCAGGAAACATGGACTTCTTCTGTTCCAGCAATTCGTTCGCTTTTAATTCCTTGTCAAGAAGTTCCTTCTCCTTCTGAAGTCTTTCCCGAATCTCTTGATCAGTAGGCTTGACTTTGAAACTTTCCTTTTTCGGAGCATTTTCTCCTGTATCATTTTCATCATCACTTTCATTCACATCATCGTCTCCAATTTTCTTCTTTCGGTTTGAGAGGTGGATGAGATTGGCCTTTGCCCTGAGTAACCTTATCTCCCCCTTGTTTCAGAGGGACACCAGACTCCGGAACACCTTCAATCCTACTTAACACATCCAAAGCAGGTCTCAGCTTTTCAGCCAAGTGGCATCGAATAGAGATAGTAAAAATGGAGTCATGGGCTTCCAGGAGATGCAGGAGGATGGAATGCACATCGCCGACCGAACTCTTAATTATTTCACGCTCGGATTTCAATTCTTCAATCTCTTTGATTGCAAACTTGAGCTTGAGATTCTGAATTTTAAGATGTGAAGTTCGCTTATCCAGCTCATCCATAATCTTATTTTCAACAACAAGCTCGACTTCAAGTTGAGTCAGCCGATCATCAATCTTAGTATGAAGCTCTTGGTTAGCAGCCTGAATGGATTTGCGAGTGTCCTCGAGATGCGTCTTTTCTGCTGCCAGTGAACGCATAAGATGATCAACCGAAGCATTCACTGTTTCAGCATTCTTCTTTGCAGCGGCTTGGAGAGAATCAAGAAAAATTTGTGCCTCTTAAATTAGTTTTTCGACATTTGCGGTCGCCTGTTTGCAATCTTTGGTAGAAGCTTCAACTGCAAGTGAAGCTTTCTGGCAAGTTGAGGTGGAGGCTTCAACTGCAAGTGAAGCTTTGAGAATAGCCTCTGAATATGCACTGGCTGAAGATGAAGAGAGCAAGCGATCAAGTTTGTCGGTCACAGTCTTGAGATCCTTTTTGGTAATAGGGGTGTCATCATCTTCATCACTCTGGACGCGATAAGAGCTGAAATAAGTGGAATCAAACTCGAAGTCTTCACCGCCAAGAACAAGGTCAGAATCATGTGATCTAGGTGGGGATAAAGGTGCGGATGTAACAAGAGGATCAGAACCGAACGGACTTGCCCCCGTATCAGATACATTGACACGAACAGTTGGTTCGGTTGGATGAGTGGTGGTGGTAGTGACGGTAGTGAATAGTGGGGTTGGAATTGGGATAGAGGTTGTAGTTGTAGAGCAGACAGGCGGAGGACAGGGAGCGATAGTAATAGGAACCGAAAGGGGAACAGAACGTGGAGGCGAGTTTCGGTTACTATCATGGTGAGGTGAGGGTGGAGGCGATTTACCTCTAGGTGGACTGTCGGTTTCAGTAGGTTCGTCGTCGTTTGACTCAGGATCACGCTGGCCATCAGAAGGAACGTACTCAGAGTCACTAGAGGATGGGGAAGGAGACTTCGGTCGTCGAGCCTGCTTTTTGGTCTTGCGTTTCTTTGGAGCAGTAGACTCGGCTCGCTCTAACTTGCGTTTCTTAGGAGTAGATGCTTTGGATGATTGACAAGCCTTTTCCCCTTTGTTATAAGACTTCTTCCCTCGCTTGGTAGGCTTGTCTGCATTGTCCAACGTGCTTTGCATCTCGGGAGTAAGCAGTCGTGGACCCGAAGGAGAAAGCTTTCTGTAGTCTGCCATGACATTACTCGCACTGGATACACAACGGTACATAGATTCTGGAATTGACCCAATAAAGAGAAACTTGGAGTTATTTGGAACAAGGATCCTTGTCGTATGAAATGTAGCAATCAAAGACATGAGGGAATCTGCAATAGTTGGAACAGTATACTTTTCCATCGCCCAATGAGTGACGATAGTCCAAAATCGTGCACAAGAAGTTTCAGTGTACCTAGAAGAAGAGCTTATACTCTGAACAAGTTGAGCCCATAGAATCGAGCCATAGTCCAAATTAATCCCATAATACAGACCATATAGAATGGTCAAAAAAGGGCTGCTCGTACCGTCTGAACCAGCACTCCTCTCCGATAAGCCCTTGGAGAGGATCGTTAAGAGTCCGTTCCACTGAGGAGGAAGAGAAGACTTCTTGAACTTGGTGATTGTTGTGAGAAGCTCCGTGTACCCCATATCATAGAGCATCGAGTACAATTGAGTGTTAGAGATGGAATCCGGATTAACCATTGATTCACCAGCAGGAAGGCGTAGTAATGAAGAAGTTTTGGTTGACGATTTTGAAAAAAATACGCTCATTGGCTTTATCATAAATGGCAGAGGAGTAGACCGCAGAGAGCATCGACATTGGAACACTTTCCACCTATGTGAGAGCTACCACCAGTGGTAATACTTGAGACATTCGACCACATGAAGCATGTACGAATCATAGACAAAGGGGTTAAGTTCGATGATCAGATTCTGATTGGGTTTGATGGTCAGAAAAAAGGACTGAGCGGATTATTCGTAAACCGATGAAGATTCAGCCATTGTTGCAGGTAGGAAGAAGAAGATGAACAGTGGAAAATCGCCTATTTGTTCTTGAGAGAGGTGAGATTTGGTAAAGTAACCCAAGAGGTGTGAGAAAACCTTTTATACCGTCGCTAGGAGAGAGAAAAATCCACAGTAATGATTTGAATATTTTCTGAATCGACGCCTGAAAAAGCGTCATTTGACAGATGGGTTTTCCGAAGAAGACGTCATCAGGCGTGATATTAGGTGCGGTTTCAAATTCACGCGCCTTTCCATCCTTATCTCCTGTTCAAATTTTGAACCGTTTCAAATTCATGCTGACTCACTCTTATTTTATTTTATTATTAAAATAAATCAACAGCACCATAAATGAGACCCATCCTTTCTCTTGATACTAAGGAACCTTTACTCCATATTAAAGTGAACAACCATTTATGTTGGAGCCGAAAGCATAAATCTGGAAAAGTGCCATGAGTACCACAAACAAGAATTTGGAAAATCATAAAGATCTTCGTGCTAGAGTGTGCCAATGAAAAAGAAATAAAGCAAAATATTTGTGGGATTTTAGTGATGTATATGTAGACATGAAACTGTGGATCCCGGGCTCGAATCTCTTCCTTCAAAGTCAAGAGAGATTGAGAAGTGTCTGTGTGGTTTCCCGTGAAATACGATAAAATGTTTGTAAAGAAACATTGAAAGGCATCGTTTCAATTATAGGCTTTAGTGGGTAGTTTATCTTCAACCGAACATCGATACTTAAAATAAGACCGAAAGTTGGATGAAGTACTTGTGAAACCGATGTGGTTTGTTGAACAAGTACGTTGGAGAATATATATAGTGACTGGATAATAATAAGAAATCTGAAAAACAAAAAAGAAATTGGACCTTATGGGAAGAAACGTCCTGGTGTTAGACAGTTTCATAAAGATCACGCAAAAATATAAAGAGATTTCGTGAGGTAACAAGTAACAGCTTGAACATTTTAGCGTTCACCGTCAATTCATTCAAGGTGTTGGATTTTGGGTTTCACTTAGCACGTGGTAAACGAAACTAAGATCATCAACACAGAGATTGTGTAACCATAAACCTCAGTGGTAATTGCTGAGAGTCTCAAGGGTGACATTTATGAAGCGAAACTTGAATGGAGAAATGTGAGGTGGTTAAGGAACCGAAAGTACCTCTGCTATATTAGAAGGACAAAGAAGAAAACTCTTAACTCACTATGAGAAGAGTTAGGTAGCTCCAGACTTGAGGGATTTTAACAGCCTGATTGGGAAGAAACGATTAGTGTTTATCGAATCATTAAGGCTTCATTCAGAGTCATGGAGGCTTCGGTCTACATGCAGCAGCATGCTTCTAGGGACACTGAACTAGTACAAAGAGAAGAAGATTATACCTTCCCCATCATCATCGTGTTTCGCATTTGTGAACTTGAAATATTTTTGAATAGAGATATTAGACAAAAACAAAAGGAAACATAGAAATTTTTTTCAAGCTTTTGGATTTTCTGAAAAAATAATAAAAACAGAAAAGAAAATATTTTTGGATTTTTGGATTTTTCGATTTTCTGAAAAATAATAAAAACTGAAAAGAAAATATTTTTGGATTTTTAGATTTTCTGAAAAATAATAAAACAGAAAAGAAACTATTTTTGGATTTTTGGATTTTCTGAAGAATAATAAAAACAGAAAAGAAACTGAATATAAACACTAAAAAGGATAAGAAAGCTTTACAAAATTATACAACTGAAACCATTCCTTAGAAAGATGAAGCGAAATAGACCGAGCGTTCGGTTCATTTCGGTTCCCAAAAAATTTAAGAGCCGAAATAGACCGAGCGTTCGGTTCATTCAGTTCCCAAAAAAAATTTAAGAGTCGAAATAGACCGAGTGTTCAGTTGATTTCGGTTCCCAAAAAATTTAAGAGCCGAAATAGACCGAGCGTTCGGTTCATTTCGGTTCCCAAAAATTTAAGAACCGAAATAGACCGAGCGTGCACTCTATTTCGCTTATTCAATTTTAGTGAGTAGAAGGAGGTTTCGGTGCTGACTCAGCTTCCATCATTCCCAAGCCTTGGAGTATTTTGTTAAAGCTAGCTTCTGGTAAGGCCTTAGTGAAGATGTCAGCCAGTTAATCAGAGGACCGAACGAAGTGAATTTCAACATTTCCATCTTCAACGTGGTCCTTGATGAAGTGATATCTCAGTGCGATATGCTTTGTCTTGGAGTGTTGCACTGGATTGTGACATATTCGTATTGCACTTTCAGAGTCACAGTAGAGAGGGATTTTCTTCATGCACAAGCCATAATCTCTAAGTTGGCTTTGTATCCATATGACCTGTGATGTGCAGGACGCTGCAGCAATATACTCAGCTTCGGCTGTGGAGAGGGACAGACAAGTTTGTTTCTTTGACTGCCAGCTGACAAGTTTGCCATCAAGGAACTGGCACCCGCTGGTTGTGCTTTTTCTATCCAATCCACATCCACCAAGATCAGCGTCAGAGAAAGCTTGAACAAAGAAGCCAGATTTTGCAGGATACCAAAGACCGAGAGACGAGGTTCGCTTTCAATACCGGAAGATATTTTTCACTGCAATCATGTGAGGTTCTCTTGGATTAGCTTGAAACCTGGCACAATAACAGACAGAAAACATTATATTTGGCCTACTAGCCGTTAGATACATTAGTGACCCTATCATTTGATGATAGTGAGTCACATCAACAACCGGTTTCTCAAGAGATGGAGTCAACTCCGTGCCAAAAGCCATTGGAACCTTTACTTTCGAATCTCCTGTCATGTCGAACTTCATTAACAACGTCTTTGTGTACGCTTCCTGATTGATGAAGATGTCTTCTGGTCCCTGTCTTATATTCAATCCAAGGAAAAAGTTAATCGGACCCATTGCGCTCATTTCAAATTTAGTCTCCATCAACTTCCTGAATTCAGCTGTTAAGCTAGGATTCGTGGAGCCGAAGATGATGTCATCGACGTAAATTTGAACGATCATTAAGTGTTCGCCCTCTTTCTTGCGAAAGAAGGTTGGGTTAACCGAACCTTGCTTGAATTTTGACATTTTTAGAAACCGAGTTAGAGTTTCATACCAGGCTCTCGGGGTTTGCTTCAATCCATAGACTGCTTTATCCAGTATGTAGCAGTGACCAGGATGCTTCTCGTTCACAAATCCGGGTGGTTGCTCAACGTATACCGTTTCTTCGAGTTCTCCATTCAAGAAAGCGCATTTTACGTCCATTTGGAAAACTTCAAAGTTTTTATGTGCAGCATATGCCAAAAAGATTCTCACTGATTCCAACCTTGCTACTGGAGCGAAGGTCTCTTCATAGTCTATTCCTTCTTCGTGGCAATACCCTTTCACCACTAGCCTCGCTTTGTTACGAATGACATTACCCTCTTTATCTAACTTATTTCTAAACACCCACTTTAAGCTAACTACAGATGCATCCTTTGGTGTGGGGATCAGTCTCCAAACACGATTTCGTTCAAACTCATGGAGTTCGTCTTGCATAGCTTGCACCCAATCAGAGTGATCAAGAGCAGCTTTTACCGTCTTCGGTTCGATTTTAGAGACAAACGAATTAAACATGCAGAATTCTACTTGAGAGAATAAAGCAGTTTGTTTCGCTTTCATTTGTGAGCGTCTGAGAACACCCTTAGATGATTCACCATTGATCTGAGTTTTAGGATGATCCTTTGTCCATTTAATGAGAGGAGGGTAATTAGGATCATAGGCAGGATCCAACTCAGCATTGACTTTTTCTTCCAGTTCTGACTGATTTCCTTTGTCATTTACATTGTGCTTCTCCTCCTCAAATGGCAAACCGAATCCTGTGTCAGATTCAGTGCTCTCCCCCTCATATGGATCTTCATGGGTTGGGGTTGTTGATGGATTCTCCCCCTGGAAAGGCATGTGGTGTGGTTTTGGAGTAGACGAACCCTCCCCCTGGATTGTAGTACTTTCTCTTGGAGGGTCATTAGTAGCTGAATGATCACTTGTTGCAGTAGGTTCGCTTTGTGTCTGCTTCTCGGTTGGTTGGTGAGGTTCGTTTTCCATGTCTTTAGCAGCTTCATCGATGACTTTCTGCAAGGAATCGTTTTTGTTATCTGCTGCTTTTGCTTCTGAGTGGATCGCCTTTTCTGGTTCATCAAAAAGTAGCATGTACTCAACAAATAGCTTAGCAATAGGAACCGAGACTTGACCAGATTTTGGAAAGATTTCCTCCGTTGGACTTTCTGTTGTTCGCATTTTCTTCATATAATTGTCGTCAAAAGTTACATAGTAGGTTTCTTCAATTTTCCTTGAGCGTTTGTTAAGAACCCTATATGCTTTTGAGGTAAGTGAATATCCAAGAAAGATCCCTTCGTCTGCCTTAACATCAAATTTGTTTCGGTTCTCTTTGGAGTTGAATATAAAACATCTTGAACCGAACACGTGGAAAAAATTTACATTGGGCTTGCGATTGTTCAAAATCTCGTATGGAGTGATGGAAAATCGCTTGTTAAGGAAGGACCGATTCTGAGTGTAGCATGCAGCAGCTATAGCATCCGCCCAGAAATATAGAGGAAGTGAGGCAAAGCTCAGCATGGTTCGCGCTGCTTCACATAAAGAACGGTTTCGCCTTTCAACGATTCCATTCTGCTGTGGAGTATAAGCAGCTGAGAAGTTATGAGTTACTCCTTTTTCAGCCAGAAACTCTTCAAATTCTTTATTCTTGAACTCCAGACCGTTATCGCTTCTAATGTTTCGAACTACCTTTCGTAGCTGTACTTCCACCTGCTTGTAAAAACTCTTTAGCTTGGGAGTCGCCTCAGATTTCTGTTTAAGAAAGAAAACCCAGGTGAAGCGTGAAAAATCATCTACAATTACAAGTATAAACTTACTACCACCGATGCTTTCGATAACCGAAGGACCACATAGGTCGATGTGCAGTAGTTCAAGAGGCTCGATGATCTTTGTATTGATTCGAGAAGGGTGACTCTTTCTGCTTTGCTTGCCCATTTCGCATGTTGCGCACAGGTGTTCTTTGTCAAATTTTAGAGCAGGGAGTCCACGCACGTGATCCCCAAGCACCAGTTTATTAATATCTTTGAAGTTCAGATGCGATAGTCTTCTATGCCACAACCAACTTTCATCTGAGTTCGCCTTCGACAGTAAGCATATTGCCGGCTTTCCTTTTATTGGGTTGAGATTTAGAGGATACATTTCCCCTTTTCGCTCAGATTTCAACAAAACTTTCTTTGTCTGCTTTTCAACTATTTCAGATCCCTCATCATCAACCGAGACTTTCAAACCGGTTCCTACGACTAGTTGAGAAACACTGATGAGGTTGTGTTGCAGTCCTTCTACGTAGGTCACTTTTCATATTGAGAACTCTCCGTTGGTGATCATCCCATACTCTTTGATTGTGTCGTATGAGTTGTTTCCATATTTAACACATCCACCATCCTTAAGGGACCGAAACTCCCTAAGCTCTTCCCTTCTTCCAGTCATGTGACGAGAGCAGGCACTGTCAATATACCATTCTTCGTCAAACTGCTCGTCACTGATAACCTGCAAAATTAAGCAGATTTAGGAACCCAAAGTCTCTTGGGCCCTGGTGAGTCTTTTACAGAATAGGGAATTGCAACCGAAAGATCAACCATATATGTTCTTTTTATTAATGTGGTTTCATCTTTTTGTTTGATGGTGTAAACTTTGATTTTATTTTTATCTTGTTTTAACTGGGATGTGTTATTGTTAGATGGTTTCTCATCTGAGGTTTTGTTTGGAGTCCTAGAGTTATCTGCCTTTCTGGTATTTTGGACTTCAATATCTGAGTGCAGCTTTCCCTTTCCTTTGATATCCTTTACAGAGTTGGATCTAGGATGTGAGTGAGGAGGATGGGATTTAGGACCAAAACTTGACTGTCGGTTCTGAGCTCTTGTGTTGGGACCGAAACCGGACCTTCGGTTTTTGGCGTAGTAGGAGCTGGGACCAAAACTTGTCTTTTGGTTCTCGTGACCACGAGTATTAGGGCCGAAACGGGTCGTTCGGTTCGCCTGACGGTGCGATTGATGTTGATTGCTAGAAAGTGACTTGGCATGTGCTTCCTTTTTTAGAGTAGAAGCTTTTTCAGAGCGAACATAAGAGGGGTTTTGTGAGTGCCAAAAATTCTTTCTCTCATTGACGTTCTTCATGTATCTTTTATTCCTCTGGCATTTCTGTTCAGCCAGTTGCTCTTGAGTCATGTGAGTGTTGGCCTTAGGTTTCGCTTTCTTCTCATCAGCACCGGTTGTTGTTGATGAATCGCTGGTAGCTTTCAGTGGTTCCTCTGGTGTATCTTTTGTACCACTTGTGTTGGGTTTATCGAAACTTGAGGGCTTGTTGAGGGGTTCGGGTATGTATCGTCCCTTAACTCTCCATGAGGTTTGCTCTGACAGACCAACTGTTTCGTTTGCATTATCGATAGGAGCTGACCGGAAGAAATTATCACACCCTTCAACATTATCCTTGTCAACCATGGAGGTCAACTCAGCTGTTTGTTTCTTAGTCACTCCAGTGACTGCATACACTTGGTTTGGTGTCGTTTGCACTTTCTGATAAACCACAACCTTTTCTTTGAGTTTCTTGGATTTGTCCTTTGACACTCGAGCATATTCAACCGAATTTTCCGCTATGAGTGGTTTTGCTGCTTCGGGTTCGCTCTTAAGAAATTCTGAACAGTCGACCTCATCTTCTACAGAGATTTCACTCATCTCACTTTCCTCATCAAATTCAGAAGTGGTATCCAAATTTATTTTATTTTCTGAACTCAATTTGGCGTTGGATGAGTTAAACTTCTGTATTGTTTCGGTCTTTATTTTTAGTTTTTCGTGTTCGTCCAATAAATTCTTAAGCATGCATCTATGTTCTTTGGACTCAATGAAAGATTCAATTTTGTCCAGTCCATATTTGTAAGTGACAGAAACTTCATCCGGGGACATTATAGATTCACATTCAGCAATGACTTCGTCCTCCTTAAATTCAAGGAAATGCAAAATCATTTTATGAATCAGTTTTCCTATCTCACAATCTAAATGTAACTGAGTGATGTTAGTATATAAGCGTTTAGCAATCAAACAGAAAACATTTCTTTGTTTCAAAAATTTTAAATTGTCTCTTTGCAAATAAATAAGTTCATTACTTAACTCTAATTCCTTCTGCTGAATCCACATCCTTCTATCCTCACTTTTGGAAGACTCCCTGCTGAGTTGGTCGGTTAGGTTAGAATTAGCTAGGCGAGTTTGCATAAGACTTCCACTTAAATTCGAAAACTTGAATTTTAATTCATTTAAATCTTTTTCATAGTTTGTTATTGGCACTTTATGAGTTTCTAGAATAGTTTCTACCTTCTTGATCAATTGATCGCAGTCGCTGATCTTTTCACTCATGGGCTTGGCAGCGAAACATCTGTCTTCCATAACCTTCGCTTCCTCTTGCTTACTTTCGGTTGTAACCATTAAGCATCCCCCAGTCGACTCAGCAACTCCTTCTTTCGCCACAAATGCTCTTCCATGCGAGGGTCTTCGTACCTCTTCATCCTCAGAATCGGTGGACCAGACTTCCACTCCACCGAACTCATCATCAATAACGTTTTCCTGCACAATCAAAGCATTCATAGAAACATTAGTAGCTTTCTTCTTCTTTATCTCCTCCAGCTTTCTCATGTAGTAAGTCTCGTCATCTTCACCATCCTTCTTCTCAGCTATCTTCCTTAGCATGCAATCCTTGGCAAAGCGGTTCTTGCCATGACAGTAGTTGCAATCGTACCCTGAGTCTCCCACAAGCTTATTCTCCTTCTTTTCATCGTCCTTTTGAGAGGTGATCTTCGGTTCTTCTTTCACCTTTTCAGAACTATAGCTTCCCTGCCAGTTTCGGTTCTTGTTGATCGGGAACCTTCTGCGAGCAAACTTCTTTGGGTTTGTGACCATCATAGCATATTCTTCGTTGGATAGATCACACTCTGACACATCAGATTCCTCCTCTTCGTTTACTACACTCTTGCTTTTAGAGGCGAGGTCCAGCGAACCCACACCCGAAACTACCTTCGCTTCCTTTGTCACCACGCTTTCATGAGATTTTATAATACCCATCAGTTTCACCAGTGAATATGATTTAAATTGCTCATGAGCCTTCACAGTCGAAACTACCGCCATCCATTCAGGCCTTAATCCATTCATGAAGGTAACCTTTTGTTCAATTACCTTCCTTTCAATGCCATGCTTCATCATCTTACTGAGCAGATGATTGAAGCGCTCGAATGTCTGAACAAGCTTCTCTTCAGGTTTTTGTTCGAAAGCACCAAACTCAGAGAGCAGAAGGGTTTGGATCGAGTGCTCTAGATCTTCATCGGTTGAATATAATTCTTTCAACCTATCCCATATTTCTTTAGCTGTTGTGCATGAGCTTACCAGACGAAAAGTTTCAGATTGCAAAGCGAATCTTATCATTCTCATGGCTTTAACGTTGTACAGTACTTTGTCTTTTTCGTCCTGAGGGATCTTATCTACGTCCGCCAAGAGTTGGTTATACTCCTTTTGAGTTTTGATCGTTCGGTTTGTTCTAGAGTGAACAAACGTACCCAATGTTATTGCTTCCCAGATTAAGTAGCCGTTGTCTTCAGATCCAACTACATAATCTTCGAAGTGATGCGCCCATACTTCATAATCTTGAGTGTAGAGAATGGGAACCCTCGTAGTGGATCCTATACTGTTGGAGATGTTGATTGGATTGACTTGAGAATCGTCGTGAGACATGATGATAAAACTTCTTCTTTTAATCTGCTTGAATCAGACTTGTAAAGTTGAAACTAGGGTTTTATCGAACAACAGATACACTGTCGACAAGATGAAGACGGCTTCTATATATTCAATAAAAGCGTAAACCCTAATTGATTCTTCAAACAGAAGAGATGCGTATATATTACACAGTCCCCTGCTCTGATACCAATTGATAGGAATATTGAGTTATAGATCGATAGATTCTAAACAAAAAAACAAGAATGAAGTAATCAAAGAACACAAGAGAGGATTAAATGACGTCGAATGATTAATACCTCACACCTCAGAAGAGCTCGATGAAGAACATCCTTATATGTCAAGGGCTGTTTTGAAAATTGGGAAACCATGAAAGAAGACTCCCAATTTGTATGGGATTGCGTTTCCAAGTTTATCTATCATGTATGTTACGATAGATCTTTCAGTCGTCTATTATATATATATATATATATATATATATATATATATATATATATATATATATATATATATATATATATATATATATATATATATATATATATATATATATATATATCGGTGCCCCTTTGTGTTAGGGGTTATCGATAAAGAGTGTGTATGTAATCAGAGTTTGTTCTCTAATTACCTCTTGTTCATTGAAACCTATTATTCAATATATATATATATATATATATATATATATATATATATATATATATATATATATATATATATATATATATATTGTTTTCGGTAATTATCATGTTATTCCTTATATTCATATGATAACTTGTTGAATCTATTGGTTAGGGACCAATAACTAGTATCAAAGTAGTGTTTAGATATTCTAAATAATTTTCTCAATGGATTTAAAAAGTAAAACCATGATGGTTCTTGAAACCATGGATGTCTGCATGTTGGAGGTTCTCAAGGATGGTCCCTATGTTCCTATGAGAACCATGAATGAATTTGAAAGAGAACTAGTCACCATAAGTGCTTCAATGCATCCGTGGACAGAAAAAGAAAAGAAGAAAGTTAATCTGAATGTATTTGCAAGTGCTACAATATGTGGTGCCCTTCCATATTATGTCTATCATCTTGTAGATAACTACTTATCTTCCAAGAAAATCATCACCACTCTTAAGGTCACATATGAAGGCACTTATGAAGTGAAGAACAATGTAAAGAATTATGAGTATTTTTTGCATACAAGAATGAGTCTCTAAGCAACACGTACAATAGATATATTATTTGTTTTATGATATAAGAAATTTTAATATCATTAAGATAGTCATGTTTTGGTTCACAAGTTCCTTGACTCTCTTGATGAAAGTTGGGAACATCACATTGATATCTTAAAGAACAATGAGAAAATAAAGACTATGGATCTGCTAATTCTGTTTGGTAATCTTAGGAATAATGAACAATGCAAGGATCAAAGAAAAGAAAGTGTTAAGGAGATGAAAGATATCATGATGGATAAGTATGTTGCTCTCATATCTAAAGGATCCAAAGTGATTAAAGATGCCAGTTATAGTGATGAGATCTCATCAGGGGATAACACTTGAGATAATATTGATTTTAAGCGCACGACCAAACTATTTTCCAAAGCTACACTGGTTGTGAAACATTTCAAAGGTTTAAGGAATTCAAGGAAGTTCAAGCCACATCAAAGACCTTTCAGACCAAGAAGTTCTGACATGAATTCATCCTCAATGAATGAAAAAAGCTCATATTATGAAAACTGTTAGAATTGTACCATTATTAGACACTTTTCTAGAGACTGCAAATTTAAAACATTTCATAATGGTGAGTATTATGAGGTCAAATACAAGAAGTTGGTTGCTAGTCTCAATAAACAAGATCATGGATCCAAAGTCTTGTTAGCTGAAAAAGACAAATGGGGAGTAGAAGACTCCTCTACTAATTAAGAAAAAGTTGAAAAAGTCAATATCTGCTTGATGGAAAATATAGGAACAATCAGTGGAAATAACTGCTTAAGCTCTTTTGAAGCAGGTCGTGCTGAAGCAGCAATGAAGTATGGATATTAGAATTGGATCCTTCATCTCTCTATCCGGTTGAGAAATTTGTAAGTTATCGTGACAATCTAAATGTAAAGATCCAAAACTCATAGGAAAATTTTCATTTTTAAATAATAAAACCATTCGTTTCATTTCATCAAAAAATCATTAAAGTATCAAAAGTGGTTCCAAACAACATTAGAGTATCATAAATCAAAAGTGGGGAATATCCAGTGGATGCAATGCAATAATGACGGGACCCTTCCCTTTGCTACAAGATGTACCTGAAACATTTAAACTGAAAACCATAAGCACAAAGCTTAGCAAGTTCCCCATAATACCACATACCATACAAATAACAACTTATTTTCACTCAACAGGGCCCGCACGACAACTTATTTCAACCGTAGTCTTACAGTAACTCTGTTATTATTTTTATACAGCCCCGCTGCAGTCTTTCCTACTATGATCCAACCACGGTCATTCATGCAAGTTACAAATACAAACAAACATACAATGACGTCGTGTGTCCTACATAATATAGTGAGAAGACTCACCTCTCTATCGAACTAGACTACACCATAGATCGTAAAGGCCGGTGCTACACGCCACCTAAGGAAACACCAAAAGGCCAAACCCTAGTCTACTATCAAAACTAAAAATCAACCAAAAGTCATCCTGGTCAATAAGTCAACGGTCAACGGTCAGCCATCTCTCTGTGTCCAACCACTGACCGCGACGTGGCAGCTACACGACAAAACAAACATGGATGAATCTTCCACTGCGCCATGGTGAGCTACCCATCGTGCTGTGGAAACTGGTCAAAGCAGATTAATGGATTAAGCTCTTATTTCATTAAGCCAAACACTCATATTTTCCACAGAGCTTCTTATCACTTAAATGGTCCATATAAATCATTGGTTTATAGACATGCATGTCCAATGCAAGTCACATCCCAAGTTAGGTTAAAATGGTGAGAAATGGGGCCAAACCCCTATACATGGCATCTAATCAACATAAAATTCCAGATATGAGATATATAAAACTCAAGGGACCTTAAATATCCATAAAGTTTCTAACTTTATCAACACCAACCACTCATATGAACACAAGATGGGGAAATAAGCTCATATCCTAGATCTACAATGGATGAACCAAAAGGTAAGAGCTCGGAGACTTACAAAGGTCGATTTGAAGCACAAGGAGATGGAGGTGAATTTGCTTGATGATCCCTTGCTCAACAAGGCTTTCTTTCTACCTTCAAATTCCCACAAACATCAACGAAACTAAAAATAGCAAGAACAGAGGTTTGGGTTTAATCATGTTAATAATCATTGTGAAGTTGGAAAATCTGGTAATATCACTCTTAAAGAATGTATCTTCGCTGTTGATCCATCAGTATAAAATATTTTTATAAAAAATCAAATCTAATGGAGAAAGTGTTGTCAAGTTTCCAATTTCAAATAGTGGGAAACATTGTGCATTAAATTCTATCACTAATGATCCTAATATTATTAATTCCATGGACTTCTGTGGCTCTCAAGAATCATCAGGGGAGAGTAAGTCAATTATTCTACTTCATAAACCTTTAAATCAGTATCCACTGGTGATCATTGCCAAAACCAGTGTCATCCTAAAAGCAATGATGTTCCTTTTAAGTCTGTTTCCACAAAAAGAAAACAATTTTGGAAATCAAATCTAAAAGAGATGAGCCTAAGAGAAAGGCATGGGCTAGAAAATGTTATAATTATAGTAATAAGAGTCATGAGGCTCATGAGTGCCCTCATGAAAAATGATTCAAAAGAAGTGATAATATTTTTCTCAGTTGTGGAAAATGGTGAAAGATCTGGAATGCTCAAGAATCATATTAAAGTGATATTGCTAATTAACATATGACACTAATGGAATCATGGAAGTAATAATTTTCATTAGCAAGTAACATTACTTAATTCATATGGTATGAATTATTAAGTCATGATCAACATTTCGGACTAGATAAATTCTTTTGTCTTTTACCAAAAATTTAATGTTTGTATTTTATAAACTTGGTTTATAAAATTGAAACTTTTGTCTTCTTTTTAGGGCCAATGGCCGAAACTCCTTTAAGAGACAAGGAGGATGGTCATGTGCCTATTTTATTCAAAAAGTATGGTATGGATTAAAGCATGGGGAACACATACGCTTTAGGTGCATGGGTTATTATAGTGTTAAGGACTTATGGTCTAAGGAAGAGCTTTATTAAGTGAGGATTTCATATTTCTTGGGTTAAGACATGCATAAACCGTAAGTGTGCATGTGTGTATGAACTTAAAACCTTAAGAGTTTTCTTACAAATAACTAGCATTCTACATCAAGTTGAGTCATTGTTGGTGTCTCAAAAGTTCCCACATTCTCCATTAACTTCAAAGCCTACAAAGAGGAGCCAAAGAACTATAAAGATTGTTATTTCTTCATCCATTCTTTGGTTGGGGGTTTTGATATTTATATAACTTGCAAGATGATCCTTGGTGGGTATAACTTTTTATGTTATTTTCGAAAATGATAAGTCTTCTGTTTTCCATTTTCGTAGTTTATGAAACTAATTTTGAAATAAAACCAACAAATGGATCAAGAAAGAAAACTCATTAAACTGTCTTCCTTTAGTTTGTATAACATATATCCTTCTCTCAAATATGTTATAACGAAACCCATTTCCAAATGGGTTGAAAGGAGAAACTAATCGGTTATTTGTGGTGCAAGGAATATAAGAAAATTTGTTATCTTGAATGTCATTGATCAAAGCATATGACAGGTTCCAAGTTACTTCAGAAAGATCATGTCAAGGAAGAATGTACTAGTGTATTCTTCGAAGTCAACAACAAAGGTCCCACCAAAGAAGTTGGTATCCAAAAACAAAGCTCTGTTGATCCTAATATGCAGAACTAATATTAGTTGTTTCTTATTGGAGGAATGGAATTGATCGACATTAATTTTGGTTTGTTTTTCTTTTACTTTCAAGTATTCTTGTTTATTCTTTGTGCCTTAGTTTTCTTTATGCAAGTTACTCTATCTACTTGCTACCAACTTTAATTTTATTTTTAAAACTAGTTTTTAGAAAATAAGTGTCATGTGTGTTGTCTTTAATTAGTTCTTGTTTCTTCTTGTTGTGTGTGCTTGTCTAGATTAGAAAACTCAACAAAATCTAAGTTTTATTTCATAGATCACAATCATTACATCACTTCTTCTACACTAGTACCTTTTTCAGAAACATCAAACAAGTTGGATCCTCTGAACTCCACTCTTGATGAATTCTCACACTCTCTCAGATAAGCAAGATATTGATCCCATTTGTCAATGAAAACAATGTAATGATCTTGCAGCCCTCATATGTATCTTCCCAGCCACCAACCCTCATTGTGCCAAACATCCACCAAATCACCATCAATGAAAATTATTATCACGGTTGGAGGATATAGACGAAGCCTATCCACTTATATACTCTCTTCCAGCGGATTCCATGCCTCATCTATCAGAGTTTCATATTGAACCATCCACCTTCTTCGAGACTTCACCATCACTTATGCTGCAAAGTATCAACCATAAAGCCTGATTCATTTCTTATCACCTTCACTTGATCACTAATTTCATATTCAATTAGAGGTTTTCTATTCTCTCAATATATGCATCTACCCGAATCAAAATATTTTCTTTTATAAACACAAGGCCCACAAACCATTTTCGAAAGGTAACCTTAAAAGGTTAAAATCATATCTCAAGAAAAGATGTACTTTTTGCAATTGAAAAGACTTGAAATTATGTCTTTTAGTCCCAAGAAACCTTTTTCTGAAAGTGTTCTAATTGTTTGATTGGAATGTTAATAAAAGTTCAATATCAGTAGATCATCCGCTGATGATCAAATCCTGTCAATTGAAGGTACCTTTATATATTGACAGTGAACTATTTGTTCATGACTGAAACCTAGTATCATTGAACTTATCTACTATTACCATTGATAGGGTATGATACAAAATTGCACTTGGGATCCTAGACCTCATCAATAACTACCTAGATTGAAATATGAAACTAAACAACTTATCCCTTTACTATACCTTGAATAAATTGATGGAGATTTGTGCTCGGGACAGAAAATCCTTGTCAATGATCTCCCTATTGTAACATAGGTTATGTGAGACTACATTTCACATGAAGTTCTTGACATCCTCTATTATCACCATAGACTGAGGTATGACTTCCAACTAACTCTTCCAAACGGTGCAAAAAGAATGATGATGGGATTCTAAATTATGATGATATACATGTAGTGTCTGCAAGAATTGGTTTTTCAATTGAAGATGCTTATATGTTTGTCAATGAGAAAAAAATATAATGACAATGAATGACATTTTTTATAGAAAAATGAAGATTTCTTGCAAAAAAAAAATTGTTACTCCCTCTCTGCTCCAACAACAAAGGAATATTTAGAAAAATATTCTTCAGCTTATTAGAAGGATGGAAAAACTTGCTCAAGATACTCAGAAAGCTCATTAGGATAGTGTGACATCCCCATATTTCTTGGCCAGAAAAGACCGATTTAGTTTATGCTTTTAAAATAAAATCAGATTAATATTCCAAAAGATGTTGTAGAATTTGTCGCCAAAACAAAATATGATAAAATTTTATCAAAGCATTTCTTAAAGAAATGTATTTTCATTATATAACAAAACATCGGGATGTCATGTTCCGATACAGACCAAAAGCATAAACAGTACGATATAGGCCTTACAACAATTATTTACATCTACTGGCCTATAATCCAAAAATCCCTCGTCATCATCCAACTATACTCGGGGTCCACTACCTGTAATATAAAAAGCTGAGTGGGTCAGACTTGGGAGCCAGGTGAGCATATAGGGTTTTCAACCCACAATAAATAAATTTATTAATTTTCATCAACCAACAATAAATTTATTAATTTCATCAACCAATAATAAATTTATTAGTTTCATCAATCAACAATAACCCTGATTACCCGTTCCCGTTATCCTCACTTTACATCCCTAAACACCTATCATAAGGGACCTAGCCTAAGAATTTTCATCGAGGTAACAACACTACTTAAGGGATACTTCTGCAGTTTCCTAAGGTTCCACCCTAAGAATATTCTATCATTCACTCATTTATTCCAAAGGAGTGTCCTAAGGAATAGGAACAAAGTCCATTATTGCCAATAGCACAGCTGCCAACGTTCTCTATTAGACACAACTGCCAATATTATCCTTTAGGCGCAGCTACCAGGATATTTGGATTACAACTGGTGAACACTTAAATCAAACTACTTGGTGAACACTCCATTCGAAAATACTTAATGAACACCTAGTTCAAAAATAACACCTAGTGAACACTCAGTTCAAAAATACCTAATGAATACCTAGTTCCCCTCAATGTGATAATAAAGTATATTTCAAACCTGCAAAACCACTATATTATTATTAACACAGATATATCATATCTCTAAAACAATCTATCCCATCCCGTCGATCCCCACGTACTAATCCTATACAATGATCTTATGAGATCTAGCCTAAAGGATCAATATGAACAACAAACTGACGACGCTGCTTTGGAAATTCCCTGGCAGCAAACGAGGATCAATAAAGACATAAAATGAGGAGAATGTACTAAGTTTTACCACGAACCTTCATTCGTAAAAACCACAAGACAGTTAAGTCAGGGGTAGTTATCTAGATAACTGTACCTAGCTGTGGTCTGACATCGTCAGGTATTTTACCCCCAGACTCACCCTATCCGGCATCGAACTTTGCCTAGCAGTGGTCTGAAACCGTGAGGTATTTTACCCCCAGAATCACCCTATTCAGCAATATAACACCAGACATACCTAGTAGTGGTCTATTACCGACACACTTTATTAGGCAGTCTACGAAGTTCCCTCAATTACTTCGAGAAAGGAAACACTGACACATGAAGCTCGTCCGATCACTTCATAAAAGAAACGAAGACTCCAAAGCTCTTCAAAATAAAAAGTATAGGGAAATACTAATAAGGTACCCCCGTACGCTCCCGTACCCCGACACACAATAGCGTCAACAAGAAGAACTTTGTATATGATACCTATCGGATGAACACATAGTTCAAAAATATCTGAAGAACACATAGTTCAAAATCACCTAATGAACACATAGTTCAAAAATACATAATCCATACTCCCGGATCTAAAATATACCTCTTTACCTAATCCATACTCCCAGATTAATAACAAATAACTATGTCCTAATCAATACTCTCGGACTAAGGACAATTGACTAAGTCTAATCCATACTTTCAAAAAACACCTACATGTTACGAGCCTGCTAACGTTCCATTGGACTGTCTAGAATAGTCTGTGGTCGTTGTCTATACTCTGCTAGTTGACTAGATCATCTTAAACATCGAGACTTCTCATTAATTTTTATTTCATCACGTATCAGCTATTTCATCTACCCATGTTCTACCCAACATATTTGTAGATAAAAGTACATATACAGTTTAAATCATTCTAAACATGTATAAAATATTGATTCAACATCCATCTGAAATAAACAAACAATATATATACACATAGCACATATTTTATATAAAATACTTCATATCTATGTGTAAGATGAAAGTGACTATACACTCACTTGATAAGATGGCGGTTGGACAACACTTCGTCCCTTAAAACAATATTTTTCGATAAAACCGGGAGATTTGCTCAAAAACTGGGCTTCACGCTGGCAGAGTTTCGACTTGAAAAAAATTATTTTATCGGGGACTTCGAGGCTTCGGGACTTTCTTCGGGTGTTACGGATGATACTCTAGGCTTGGGGGTATTTAGGATAACTTAGAAGAAAGTAAAGGGTGAAAGATATGAGAAACTATATCCTAAACCCGGAGACCTTCGCATTCTATTTAGAGTGGTAGCCTGACCCTCGGTACGCTGGTCGTAATCTTTAGGTACGCGGGGCGTACTGGCTTCTGATGCTCTACGCTGGGCGTACGAGACGTGGCATTGGTTCGTTTTCCGGGCCTCGGACGTGTCGATGGGGTAAGATGCGTGCCTCCGTCCGAAGAAAGAGGTCGACGTGGCCAACTTCTGACCTAGTCCGAGTACGCGGGGCGTAAACTCGTACGCTGGCCGTACGGCTTCGGATAAGCCTCGAATTTTATATTTAAAACTTCAAAAATTCATATCTTTCTCATTCAGACTCCGTTTTTGACGTTCTTTATATCCACGCGTAGGTGAGATTATACTCTACAACTTTCGTTTACACTCAGTAGGCTAATTTTGAATTTATTTTTTAAAATTATATTTTTAACAGCCCGGGACAGGAAAAGTCCATTAAAAATTCATAACTTCTTCATCCGACACCCCTTCTTGTCTGTCTTTTTACCGTTAAACTACTATCAACAAGATCTTCGATTCTCTTTTAGATTGTGTCGCCTAAAAATCGTTCGATCTATAATTCGAATTTCGAGCTGCACACTGCTATGCCGATTCTTAGAAAAATCATAACTTCCTCATACGAAGTCATATTTGAACGTTTTTTTTATGAAAGTTCTCGGTTTAATGAATACTACGAATTTTATTTAAATCACAAAGGCTAAAAAGCACTTTATTGTAAATTCACTTTTTACGTCACACAGCGTTATGTCGGTTCTGTCGCGAAACTTCGACAGGTCATAACTTCTTCGTTATAACTCGGATTTCGGTATTCATTATATCTCCGGAATCCTTGTTTCGACCACTACAAGTTTCTTCATAGATATCGACTTTATCTAACATTTTACTTTCGACGCTTATTTTTATCCTTAATTTATTATATCATCATTATTAAATATAAGGCACATAAATTCACATAATTCATTCTTATTACTTCAAAACACGTTACAATAGTTGACCTAGACTATTACCTCGTCTTTAATGGTTAGCCCAGAAACACGGGCGTTACAATTCTCTCCCCTTAGAATGATTTCGTCCTCGGAATCATATATCAGCAAACAAATGCGGATAGCGACTCATCATGTCACTCTCCGTTTTTTTCCCATGTGAGATTTGGCCCATTCGTATGTTTCCAGCGCATAAGCACTAACTCGACCATCTTGTGTCGCAACTTCTTAGTCTTACGGTAAACAATTGCCTCCGGTTCTTCAATTAAACTCTTGCTTTCATCCACCCTTAACTCAGAAATTGGAATTATGTTGGGAACTTCTCCCGTGAACTTTCTCAAATAACACACGTGGAAAGTGTTATGAATATCATCTAGTTCTTCTGGTAGTTCTAGCTTGTAAGCTTGGTTCCCAATCCTCAGAAGAACTTTAAACGGTTTAATAAACCTTGGACTCAACTTTCCCCGAACCACGTAATATACTCATCTTAGTCGGACTCGATTCGATATGACCTCTAGGGTCAGAATGTCAATCATATTCTTAGTCATTACCGAAACGATGGTAACGACACACTTGAATAAAAAACGAAATTAATTACTAGCTTCTTGGTAACCTTGTGACTTTCCCTGATCCAAGTGTGAGTCATGTGCTTCCAGTAGTATAGGCCTATACTACTATTCACACCTACTCATACTCGTCCCAAGTATTGTCTCGTAGTCCCCAAGTTTTTATTTCCTAAAATCATAAAATGATTTAACACATACGAATGTGTCCAAATAATCATAAAAATTTCCCTAGATCTACTAGGACTTCTTCCATGCGTATCTTCAATCATTAATTCTGCTTCAACTCGTTTGGTGGTTGAAACGCTAGACGATAGGACAACTTCAGAAATTACACCAACCGTTCTATCATCCCGCTAATCAAATGTGTACATTCGGATGTACCGTACTCCTCTATACGTACTGTTATTTTATTAGACGTATTCTAAAGGCAAGGTACCATTCTTACGATATCTTCTGATAAGTGTCATTCACTATCGTAAGCCTCCTTGTTTCCTCCATTTACTCAGTTCACTATGAGTCTTCACCATGAAGTTATGTTCACGGAAGTAGGCGTTCAGTGCATCGGAACGAGAATATATATAGAGAAGGTTTAGATGTGTAATCCTCCAAATTACTCCGAAAAGTTACATGCCAGTTCTAATACCGTAATTAAACGTTTAGAAACCTGAACACATAAAGTTTCCAGATCCGGTCGGCAACAGACCATAGATCCGATCAAATAATCATATAAGGCATCTTTATAGCTATAATATAAATCATTTAGCACATAAAAGCATTTTAGGCATCTTTCCTAAAATAAACTAGTGCTTGTGTCTAAAATATGGTAGACAGTCATCTCACAATCATTGCTTAGCATTCTAAGTTTAAGTCTAGAAATTCTACAAATTCCTAGTTCGCTTATTTGAACGTTCTTTTTATGAAAGTTCTCGGTTTAACGAATACTAAGACTTTTATTTAGATCACAAAGGCTAAAAAGCACTTTATTGTAAATTCACTTTTTCCCTCACACAGCGTTATGTCGGTTCTGTCGCGAAACTTCGACATGTCATAACTTCTTCGTTATAACTCGGATTTCGGTATTCTTTATATCTCCGAAATCCTTGTTTCGACCACTACAACTTTCTTCATAGATATCAACTTTATCTAACATTTTACTTTCGATGCTTATTTTTATCCTTAATTTATTATATCATTATTATTAAATATAAGGCACATAAATTCACATAATTCATTCTTATTACTTCGAAACACGTTACAATAGTTGACCTAGACTATTACCTTGTCTTTAATGCTTAGCCCAGAAACACGGGCGTTACAGATAGATATGGTGATGTTCCCACCAGAAGGGTCAAAACTTACAAGATTAGGAAAGTTAGGTGCTCTAAACCTAAAACGAATCAGGGTGCTAACCATTCACATCACAAGAGACGCTGGTTCTTAATTCAATTTTGAGATAATTCATGTTTCAGAACTCACCAAGTATGGCTACTCTAAATGGGAGGAAATAATATATGATTTTTCTAACATTAAAAGTGGTTTATCTTAGGAATTGAGAATTTTTGTTGGGAAGATAATGGAGAACGTTTAAAAGCTAAAGTTTGTTCCTACAGCTCCTCCCCCTGATCCATCTCATAGGATAATGATTGATGCTACTGAGTATGTAAATCAGGCTGATGAAGTGTTCTTTTAAAGATTGTGTACTTCTTTTGTATACCTTATAATTACCTTTTTGCATCTTAAAGAAGTAGTATAGATAGTTTAGTTACTATCACTATCATTAAATATGGGATATTTTTAGGACCCTTATTTGATTTGATAATTCATTACCTATTTTTCAGTGATTGAATCACTACCACTGATGGTCATCAGGGGTTGTATCCCCTAATGCAATCGGGATGCTTCATGAAGATCCGTAGAAGTCAAAGCCCTAAAGAGAAAAGATAACATCATTTTGTGTTAATGATTGTTTTGAAAATTAGGATACCATAATGGAAGACTGCCACTTGGTATGGGATTGTGTTTCCATGTTTATCTATCATGTATGTTAGGATAGATCTTTTAGTCTTCTGTTATATATAGATACCCCTTTGTGTGAGGGGTTATCGATCAAGATTTTTTATGTAATTAGAGTCTTTTCTCTGATTACCCCTTGTTCATTGAAACCTATTAATCAATATATACATTTTGGTTTCTGTATTTCTCGTGTTATTACTTACATTCAAGTTATTACTTGTTGAATATGTTTGTTAGGGACTAAAAAGAAACATTTGTTAGACTTAGGATTCATTGCACTTACTTATTACTATGTGTAGTATGGGATCTATACGAGATTAACTTGGTGCATAGCATGTTTTTTCACGTTGTTTCTTATCAAATTTAACGTGCAAATCTCCCTAATGATTGGAGGATTGTCTCATCAAAGTCACAGTTTGCATGTCTAGCGTTAAATAGATTGCTTGTTAGGGGCTTTAAATAGAGTATGATAGACGAGGATTCATAACTGACATATATTCCCTATCATTTTTAAGGTCGAAATATCAAATGCTTTAGATGTTTAATTGGAACATTGACTAAGCACACAAACATGTGTAAATATGAGATATCATGCTTATATCCAGTTACCATCTGGTATGCAGAAAGCGGTTTGGGTGGCTATGGATCTCAGACGGACCAATGCGGTCGTGTGTAATATCACATAACCCCATGCAGAAATGGGAAGTTTTCTGTGCATAGCCAAAGTTATCATAATTATTTATATTTGTTTGATAAATGCATATGCTAGACCATTTGGGAATGAACATATGCAGCAAGGCGTTCAAGATCTGTAGAAGTGATTAATCGATTGTATGAAAGAAATCAGAGTAAAACAACATAAATGGAACACCAGAGTAAATAAGATCTTGTTTCAGCTCATCTATACTTTCAACATACAACAAGAGTGTTAGACAGAATTACAGCCAAAAGTTCTATCTATCTCATAGTACATCTCCTATTTATAGGAGAACTGAAAGTATATAAAAAATACTAAGGACTCGACATTTAGACTTTGAAACTAAAATGCCTTAGTAAATAGATTACATAACATTCGAAACTGACTCAACAAACTTCGACACATTACAACATATATGACTCAACATTCTCCCCCTTTGTAATCAGTGTCGAACATTAGTTTGTGAGAATTTGAGCAGCAAAATGCATCATCCTTCGAATTTCGGTATACCAGCTCGTCACCTTCTTCAATTCAGCTTTATCTCCTTCGTTGTTCTTTTTATAGTTGTTCATACGAACAATAAAGTTCGTATGCTGAGCTGTTGTATATATTTCCACTTCTGAAGCTTGGAAAAAGAACCTCTTGGTTTTTCCTTTCTTGTCTTTTCCTGAGAAAACCAATCCCATAGGCTTTAAACAAATTTCCCCATCAGCAAACTTCTTCAATTCATCGTGACTCTTCACAACTTCAGGAGCAACTTTTATTTCCTTTCCCAATGCAGTGCACAACTCAATATCAGTTAAGGCTAGACAATCATAGTAATTATCTATAAAGATTTTGATGTGACCAAGACCAAGTCTCAAAATCTCTTTGCCTGTTCCTTGAAGTTTCGAAGCGTCCATATTTTTGAGAATCATTGCAACTTCAATAAGATCATTCAAGTTCATCAAAGGAAAGTCAGCAACTGAAAAATCACACACCACATTGTTTGCCCTTACAACATGATATTGAAAATTCTGAATCATGTTCTCAAACAATACATCCTTAGTCACACTTATCACACGAACAATCTTGATAAGTGACCAAACTTCTTCCTGATTCTTTCCCACCAGAGCATGAAACCTCAACTTCATATGAAGAAATTCATCTTCATCCTTGAATTTCTCGATAATTTTGTATTGAGCTGTGATGAACATCATTTTATTGATTGGGAAATCAAGTTGATTCATCTGTGTGTTCTCTATTGCATAACTCTTCCTTGGCTTCTTCTCCAATGCATACATTTCATTGTATGACACTCTTGCTTCAATATTTTCATAACTATGCAACTTCATTGGATCACCTTTGTTCATTGTAGGAGGATCATTTTTACGAAGCATCAAAATACTCTGAATTTTACGCTGCTTCTCCATCTCTGCTTCAATTTCAGCTTTCCTTTCTTCCTTGGACATTTCTATCACAACCCATTTTCCTTTCCCTTTCTCTGGTTCAATTTGTTTGGGTTTCGAAGAACTCCCTCCACCAGTAGACTCAATTACTATGCCTTTTGCAATAGGCCTTGTAGTAACTGTAGTTGCCATTACAAGTTCAGCCTTCGAAAATATTGGTTTTATTGTAGGAATTTGAGTCTTGAAAAATTTACCCACAACCGTTGTTTCTTCATTCGTTTTCTCATAAACATTTTCTCCTTTACCAACACCTTCCTTTTCTCCCCCTTACACCCCTGTGATAACAGGCGGGGCATTTTTTGGTAAGATAGTAACAAACTGAGATAATGGAGCCAACATGTTTTGAATTGCTGCCTCGAAGTAACGAAACTTCTGATCGACAAACTCAGGAGTAAAGATTGAGGATGAGCCAGACTTCGAAACAAGTCCCTTTAATTCTTCAAGAAGGGTGTTAAGTTTACCAAAACTTGTAATAGCAGCAGATGCTTTCTCATCAAACTTGTGATCAAAAGATTGATGGGTTTTAACAAACGAAGTAACACCATCCGCTATAATATCAACTTTCTCAAGAAGAGAAAAATACTTGTTATCCAACTCACGAAGCTCTGAAGACACACTCACTTTCATCTCTTCAAGCTTTTGATTCACATTTTCACGAACAGTTTTTACATCTTGCACAAAAAGAACATGATGTTCCTTGGCAATACGTTGCAAGTCCTTGAGGTCATTATTAAAAGTCGATGACCAAGACTTTACTCGTAACTCATTATTTTATCCAAGACATCAAGCTTGTATTGAATTCGACACTCCGATTCTTCAATCATCACATTCAATTTATTCAAAAGTCGAAGCTCTTGAGCTTTGACCATCACATCAACTTCAATCCCGGAAACAGAATTACTACCCCTGCATCTGCTTGTGATTGCAACAAGGAATTAAGCTTCCTGTTGAGAATCTTGAATTGTTTTCCCGACATAAGCATATGATCCGGAATGTTTTCTTCTTCTGGATCAAATTCCAAATCAGCAAAAGATCCTCCAAACCCTCCATCATTAGTATTATCATCATTTATGGGTTTGGGTGGTTCAGTGGATTGAGACGAAAAGAGAGAAGTAATGGGTTGATTGATGATCAAATCATAAGTAGGGGAATGAGTGGTTGTAGGAATAGTGATGACAATTGGTGATAGCGAAGTATTGACTTGAGTAGTGGAAGGTTCAAGAGTACCTTGAGTAGCAACTAGTTGTTCATTGTTCGAGACTCCTTCACCCATGTTGACATTCACATCCGTATTAGATACGTGTGTGGAAATGCCTGAGGTTCGAACCTCCTCATAAAATGACTCAGTTAACGAAACCTCGGGTGGTATGACCGAAGTCTGCATAGGAGTCGATACTTGTGTTGATTCACCAAGAATAGTAGATGTGTCCACTATCGAAGTTTCCACAGAGCAACTTAAAATGCCTGTCATTTTGAAAGTCGACTTGACAGGTGATTTCTATTGAGGTGAAAGATTACCTATTGGAGAATCAGGAACAACTTCGTCTTCTTCATCTTCCTGAATGATCAACTTTCACTTCTTTGGCTTCTGAGTCTTCTTGGAAATATGCTTTGCAACATCCTCAGCCCTACGCTTCTTCGATGATGGTGACACTGGCATAGGAATTTCACGAAGAACAACTCCTTTCCGAGTGACATGGGGCTTACGAACCATCGATGGTGAGAAACTAGATGACCTCTCAGGAGATTTTCTGGATCTATTAGACATCTTTTTTGAGACGCTTTAACACACCAGACTTTGTGGGAATAAGATGCTTGGTAGGATCAGGTTGTTCAGTCTGCTGAGTTTTTACAGATTTCTTTGAAACTTTCACTACCTCTGCAGGCTTTTTCTTTGGTGACTTAGAGACAGTTGTCTCTTGAACATTTTTCTCAGGGGTTGATTCATCAACAATCTTTGACTTCCAAAATTTCTTCGAAGAGCCTTCATCACGTTTTGTCAACAAAATATCAATTCCATCATTTGTGTGGGTAGTAAGCAAATAAGCCTCCAACACAGTATTCGAAGGGTCAACCTTCTTGAGCATCCCATCAGGAATCCTAGCAACTGTTGGAAATATACTCACATCATCTTCAATCGTCTTGGGATAATGATACTTCAAGAATTCGGCTTTAGGCTCATCATCAAGCACCAAAATACTTTCCTTGTCAAAGGCATATTGAAGAATTAGACTCCAATACCTTGCACATGAAATCCCATCGACTACATTCGTGTTGTCAATGCTCTTCAAGAATTCTTTCCACATCTGAGTTGCATAGTCAACAGGTATATCATAGTAAATACCTGCGACCACAGCATACACCTCCATACACCCTTTAGCTAAACCAACACTTCGATCTGTGAGGGATTGAAGGTAAATCCCAAAAAGAAAATTCCACAAACTTGGAAGACCAAACTTCTTGAATTCACTGATCTTTAAGAGAGTAGGTTGATAACCCATCTCATTGAACATGTGTAACACCTGTTCATTAGTGACTTTGTAGAAAGGTGGAGAATTAGGGATTTGAAGAATCTTGACAAACAACTTCTTGGTAAGACGAAACTTCTTCCCATTGATCAAATTGAAAGTCACAGTATCCATCGTCTTGCTATAGGATGCAGTAGAACCCGCCATTGACAACCAGGACATCGCACTCGATAAAACAGATTGTTTTAAAGCCACAATGAGCATCTTGAGTTCTTCAGGGTACACTGTAACATCACCATCCACTTGATAATTGTTACTCTGGATCTTCATGATGGGTTGAGAAGATACATCGTCAGTTGTGTTGGATTGAAGAGCGGCCATGATTAGGGTTTGTTTGAGAATGATGAAGAATCAAGAGATAAAGAGAGCACAGATCGTTTTGAGAATTTGTAATACGTGTAAACTTGGAATGACGACCTAATTTCCCCTTACATATGTATCTCTTTTTTTGAATTTCAAACGGTTACCATGAATAATCGTGACACGTGGCCCTTGAAAGTTGCACCAGTAGCCATCATATACTCCATGTCAGAAAAAGTATAGGACACGATCTCCGAGAAATACGCACAGTAACCAAACCGTCACATCAAAAGTCTCTTCGTGAGTACTTGTGGATAAGGACAAAACCTTCGGAATGGAGGTTGGGCTCTTTTGTTTTTGGGTTTGAAAACGAAGTCATGTACCAGACTTTCGAAATCATCAGCCTGAGTTGGTAATACTCAGAACCTCAAGGATTTCGTGAGTGCAGTGAGTCAAAGAAAAAGATAAGAAGCAAATAAAGGAAAATATGGATATGTGATGTCAAAAATATAATTTCGACATAAAGGCAGATAAATACTGGGCAAAGATTGCTTCACGAGTCATCAAAAGAGATGATCCACAGCTTGCGTGGTTTCCTGTGAATTACAATCGAATACTTATGAAGAAGTATCGAAGGGCTTCTTTTTATGAAGGCTTCCAGGGTGGTTTAACATTTCGTTACAATGCATACTCAACATAAGTATAACAATTTGTAAACGAAACTACACGTTTGACCAGTGTAGTCAGTGACAAGTAAGCTTTGAAAATTTTATTAAGTAACGAAGGTTGAGAAAGATACTCAAACAGAAATCATATTCTTGAAACCAAAATGAAGCCTAAATCTTGTTGAGAAACAAATGTCGTGGGTTTCGAACATTTGATCAAGATTACTAATCAAGAAAAGAATATGATTTTGAGTATTGAATTTTGGTACTGAAACTAATGTTTTATAAGTTCTGGAACACAGTTCCCCGTCAATTACTTAAAGTGGTTTGACATTTAGGGTTTCACTTCCATCACGGTCTCATGATGTTAGATAATAAACACAAAATTTTGATATGTCTAGATCCTGATTGGTTGTAACAGAAATCTCTCGGACATATGTCATTGTGTGTGAAAGTGTAAGAACTTTAGGATGAAATAGATTTGGCAAAAGATTCGTAAGTACCTCTGCTATTTATGGACCAAGCAGTAAACTCTTAAATCAATTGACAAGAGTAAGGTAGCTCAAGGACTAATGTGAAGATAGCCTGATTGGGAAGAAATTTTCGTAATGAAAATTTCATTAAGGATTTAAAAACACACATTGAGTCAAAAATTGGCTTAGGTCAACATGCTGCAGTATGCTTCTAGGGACATCCTAACTATTGCAAAGTTTTTCGAAAAATATACTTGACCCTAGACCTGCAAGCATGAACCATGGATGATCTTTGACAAAATTTGCATTTATAAAATTGAATACAAACTCCAAAAAACAAAACTAAAGAAAAATCTTTTTGTTCTTTTTAATTTTTCGAAAATTGAATGACAAAACAACAATAAAATCTTTTTGGTGATTTTGGATTTTTTGAAAATTGAAAGACAAAATAAAAACAAAATCTTTTTAAGCTTTTTGATTTTAAGAAAGTTTAAAGACAAAAAATAACATCTTTTTGTACTTTTTGGATTGTTCTAAAGTTTAATGTGACATCCCCAATTTCACGGCCAGAAAAGACCTATTTGTTTATGCTTTGTTTTATAAATCAGAGTAATCGTTTAAAGAAAACGGTTGCTTTGTTTTATACAGGTCTTCGCATCGATACCTGTGATACAAAGAAAACTGAGTGGGTCAGGCTTGGGAGCCTAGTGAGCATATAGGGTTTTCAACCCACAATAATACATTTATTATATTCAATCATCAAACAATCAACCCAAACACCCATCCCCATATATCCTTTATTTCTTAAGGGTTTACTCTAAGAATCAACTATCCTTCATCCATTCATTTCTAAGGATTTATCTAAGGAATTGGCACGAACTCCATTGCTGCAAAAGTTTATCTATCAGGTACTAAGTCCATAGTTACCAACATTTTATCTCTCAGGTACTAAATCCATAGCTATCAGGCGCTAACTCCATAGTCACCAAGGTTCACTTAACAGTAGGCGCTAACTCCATAGTCACCAAGGTTTATACAATAGGCGCTAACTCCATAGTCACCAAGGTTTACTTAATAGTAGGCGCTAACTCCATAGTGACCAAGGTTTATCTAATAGGCGCTAACTCCATAGTCACCAAGGTTTACTTAACAGTAGGCGGTAACTCCATAGTCACCAAGGTTTATCTAATAGGCACGAAGTCACATCGTCGCCAAGGTTTATACAACAGTAGGCGCTAACTCCATAGTCACCAAGGTTTATCTAATAGGCGCTAACTCCATAGTCACCAAGGTTTACTTAACAGTAGGCGCTAACTCCATAGTCACCAAGGTTTACTTAACAGTAGGCGCTAACTCCATAGTCACCAAGGTTTATCTAATAGGCACTACGTCGCATAGTCGCCAGGGTTTACTCATACCATCTCTCATCATACACCAACTATTCCATCTACCCATGTTCAACCCAACATATTTGTAGATATAGAATATATATACAGGTTAACTCATTTAAAAACCTATATAAAACATTCATTCCACCCATCTCAAATAAACAAACAATATATAAACACATAGCATGTATTTCATAGTAAATACTTTATATCTATGCGGTAGAAGAAAGTAACTACACACTCACTTGATTAGATGATTCTCGGACAGCACTACGGCTCTTCGAGTAGTAATTCTTCGGTGAAACCGTGATCTCTTCACACACCGGGCTTCTCGCAGGCAGAGCTTCGGCTCGGAAACTCTTTTCTTCTCGGGATCTTCGGGCTTCGGGACTTGCTTCGTGTCTTGGGATGATACAGGGGCTTCGGGGGGTTAAAATAGGGCTTAGAGAGAGTATCGGGAGTGGGAGAGAAGAGATAGAGCAACCAAAATCGGCTGACCCTCGATTTCTATTTATAGGGTCATTTTTCAGCTCTCACGTCATGAATTTTAAGTTCTCACGTCGTGAATTCAATATTCATCAGGTGCATCATCGCCACTTGCGTCTGTCAGGCTCCAGAAGTCATAAATACTGAGTTCACGTCGTGAACACT
Organism: Lactuca virosa; assembly: GCF_052849685.1. Classification (NCBI taxonomy): domain Eukaryota; kingdom Viridiplantae; phylum Streptophyta; class Magnoliopsida; order Asterales; family Asteraceae; genus Lactuca; species Lactuca virosa. Next base: position 288,601,379 of record NC_136434.1, read on the forward strand.
GTATTCACGTCGTGAACTCTGACAGTTTTGGGGTTTCGCGCCCCGAACTTCAGAAATTCATAACTTTCGCATACGAACTCCGTTTTCGACGTTCTTTATATCCACGCGTAGGTGAGATTATGTTCTACAACTCTCGTTTAGACTCCGTTGGCTAATTTTGACTTTAATTTTAATATCTTATTATTATATTATTTTTAGTAGACCGGGACAGGAAAACTCCGTTCGAAATTCATAACTCCTTCATCTGAACTCCGTTTTCGTCTGTCTTTTTATCGTTGGACTACTATTGATGAGATATTCAATTCTCATTTAGAAAGTTTTGGCTAAATATCGCTCGACCTCAATCTTGAGTTTCGGGCTGTATACTGCTAATGCTGAAACTTCAAAAAATCATAACTTCCTCATACGACGTCAGATTTAGACGTTCTTTTTATGCACGCTCTCGGTTTAACGTATTCTACGACTTTCATTTAGATCGCTAAGGCCAAATATCGCTCTAACGTAAATTCACTATTTACGTCGCGCTGTGTCGTGCCGGTTCTGTCGCGAAACTTCGACAGGTCATAACTTCTTCGTTATAACTTGGATTTCGGCGTTCTTTATATGTACGGAATCCTTGTAACATATACTAAAACTTAGTTAAGATTACTCCTTCTAAATAATCTTCCATCAAAAAGTCATGTTTGATGCTTATCGTCTCTAAATTGACTAGCCCGGATCTACGGGCGTTACAATTATCTCCCCCTTAGGATGATTACGTCCCGGAGTCATCAACGAAAATAGGACTGGTATAATGATTCCATACGCTATCTTTTCATCCTAGGTAATAACCGTAACTTCTATGTTTCCTCGAAAGAGTATTTAACTCTATGGCTTTCTTGACCGCAGACGATGCCCAATCTTGCATCTGCTTATCGTACTATGTTGTACTTTCAATCGTAACCTTCGAGTTACAAAATAAATCCTTATTGAGGACTCCTTCTTCTTCTTAGGATAAGTACTTCCCTTTATCTATTGTAACAAACCGATGGGTCGTGTTCTAATGACCTCTCATCGTATGATGCAACGCTTAGACTCAAGTCTCATAGAGTCAAATTCCAGAATGGAATATACCTTCCTTCATATTCTAATGTGATATAATCACACTTTTTTACATGTAGCATTTCTAGCTACAAGCTTCCTTAACAACGAGCGCGATGCTATCGATCGCATTGATGTCAATCTTCTGACTTGAGTCAGATGCTGCCTCGAACTTGGTTCTATGAACCACATAACAAAATCATCGTAGTCGGACTCAATTTGATATGACCGCTAGGGTCAGAATATCAATCATCTTCTTAGTCACTACCGAAACAATGGTAACGACATACTTGAATAAAACGAGACCAATCACTAGCTTCTTGGTAACCTTGTGACTTTCCCTGATCCAAGTGTGAGTCCTGTGCTTCAGGTAGTATATGCATCTACTACCTTTCACACCTACTCATACTCGTCCCAAGTATTGCCTTGGAGTCCCCAAGTCCTAAAATCACAAAACAATTTAACACATACGAATGTGTCCAATTAATCATACTAATTTTCCTAGAGTCTACTAGCACTTCTTCCATGCATATCTTCAATCATCATTACTAATTCAACTCGGTTGGTGATGGAAATTCCAGACGATGGGACAACTTCAAGAATTACACCAATCGTTCCATCATCCTGCCAATTGAAGGTGTACTTCAGACGTACCGTACTCCTCTAAACGTTCCGTTATTTTATCAGACATAAACTAAAGGCAAGATACCACTCTTACGATATCTTCCGATAGGTGTCATTCACTATCAGCCTTTCATTTCCTTCATTTACTCAATTCTCTACGAGTCTTCACCATAACGTTTTGTACATCCAAGCAGACGTTCGGTGTACCGGGCGAGAATTTAAGATAAGAAAGCTTTATTTACGATAGACGTATAAATCTCCTTATCACTCCGAAACGTTTACATGCTAGTTCTAATATCGTAGATGTACGCTTAGAATCCTAAACACATAAGGTTTCCAGATCCGGTCGGCAACAGACCATAGATCCGAACAAACAATATCATATATAGCAAACATATAACATTTACCACATAAAAGCATTTTAGGCAACTTTCCTAAAATATACTAGTGCTCTTGTATAAAATATGGTAGACACTCATCTCACAATCATTGCTTAGCATTCTAAGTTTAAGTCTAGAAATCCTACAAATTCCTAGTTCGCTTAAACTAATGCTCTGATACCAACTATGACATCCCCAATTTCACGGCCAGAAAAGACCGATTTGTTTATGCTTTGTTTTATAAATCAGAGTAATCGTTTAATGAAAACAGTTGCGGAATTTGTTCCCAAAACAAGATATGATAATAACTTATCAAAACATTTCTCAAACATAATGTATTTTTATTTAATAATAAAACCTCGGGATGTCATGTTCCGATACAGACACATAAGCATAAACATATCATACATTCATTTACACTAGTGATTTACATCTCTTATAATCTCTCAGTGAAATGGGTCTTCGCATCGATACCTGTGATACAAAGAAAACTGAGTGCGTCAGGCTTGGGAGCCTGGTGAGCATATAGGGTTTTCAACCCACAATAATACATTTATTATATTCAATCATCAAACAATCAACCCAAACACCCATCCCCATATATCCTTTATTTCTTAAGGGTTTACCCTAAGAATCAACTATCCTTCATCCATTCATTCCTAAGGATTTATCTAAGGAATTGGCACGAAGTCCATTGCTGCCAAAGTTTATCTATCAGGTACTAAGTCCATAGTTACCAACATTTTATCTCTCAGGTACTAAATCCATAGCTATCAGGCGCTAACTCCATAGTCACCAAGGTTCACTTAACAGTAGGCGCTAACTCTATAGTCACCAAGGTTTATACAATAGGCGCTAACTCCATAGTCACCAAGGTTTACTTAACAGTAGGCGCTAACTCCATAGTCACCAAGGTTTATCTAATAGGCCCTAACTCCATAGTCACCAAGGTTTACTTAACAGTAGGCGCTAACTCCATAGTCACCAAGGTTTATCTAATAGGCACGAAGTCACATCGTCGCCAAGGTTTATACAACAGTAGGCGCTAACTCCATAGTCACCAAGGTTTATCTAATAGGCACTAACTCCATAGTCACCAAGGTTTACTTAATAGTTGGCGCTAACTCCATAGTCACCAAGGTTTACTTAACAGTAGGCGCTAACTCCATAGTCACCAAGGTTTATCTAATAGGCGCTAACTCCATAGTCACCAAGGTTTACTTAACAGTAGGCGCTAACTCCATAGTCACCAAGGTTTATCTAATAGGCACTACGTCGCATAGTCGCCAGGGTTTACTCATCCCATCTCTCATCATACACCAACTATTCCATCTACCCATGTTCTACCCAACATATTTGTAGATATAAAATAAATATACAGGTTAACTCATTTAAAAACCTATATAAAACATTCATTCCACCCATCTCAAATAAACAAACAATATATAAACACATAGCATGTATTTCATAGTAAATACTTCATATCTATGCGGTAGAAGAAAGTAACTACACACTCACTTGATTAGACGATTCTCGAACAACACTACCGCTCTTCGAGTAGTAATTCTTCGGTGAAACCGTGATCTCTTCACACACCGGGCTTTTCGCGGGCAGAGCTTCGGCTCGGAAACTCTTTTCTTCTCGGGATCTTCGGGCTTCGGGACTTGCTTCGTGTCTCGGGATGATACCGGGGCTTCGGGGGGTTAAAATAGGGCTTAGAGAGAGTATCGGGAGTGGGAGAGAAGAGATAGAGCAACCAAAATCGGCTGACCCTCGATTTCTATTTATAGGGTCATTTTTCAGCTCTCATGTCGTGAATTTTAAGTTTTCACGTCGTGAATTCAATAGTCATCAGGTGCGTCATCGCCACTTGCGTCTGTCAGGCTCCATAAGTCATAAATACTGAGTTCACGTCGTGAACACTGTATTCACGTCGTGAACTCTGACAGTTTTGGGGTTTCGCGCCCCGAACTTCAGAAATTCATAACTTTCACATACGAACTCCGTTTTCGACGTTCTTTATATCCACACGTAGGTGAGATTATGCTCTACAACTCTCGTTTAGACTCCGTTGGCTAATTTTGAATTTAATTTTAATATCTTATTAATATATTATTTTTAGTAGGTCGGGATAGGAAAACTCCGTTCGAAATTCATAACTCCTTCATCTGAACTCCGTTTTCGTCTGTCTTTTTATCGTTGGACTACTATTGATGAGATCTTCAATTCTCATTTAGAAAGTTTTGGCTAAATATCGCTCGACCTCAATCTCGAGTTTCGGGCTGTATACTGCTAATGCTGAAACTTCGAAAAATCATAACTTCCTCATACGAAGTCAGATTTAGACGTTCTTTTTATGCACGCTCTCGGTTTAACGTATTCTACGACTTTCATTTAGATCGCTAAGGCCAAATATCGCTCTAACGTAAATTCACTATTTACGTCGCGCTGTGTCGTGGCGGTTCAGTCGCGAAACTTCGACAGGTCATAACTTCTTCGTTATAACTCAGATTTCGGCGTTCTTTATATGTACGGAATCCTTGTAACATATACTACGACTTAGTTATGATTACTCCTTCTAAATAATCTTCCATAAAAAAGTCATTTTTGATGCTTATCGTCTCTAAATTGACTAGCCCGGATCTACGGGCGTTACATTTAAAGACAAAACAAAAATAAAATCTTTTTGTTCTTTTTTAATTTTTCGAAATAAACAATCAACAAAAAAAATATTTTTGGTATTTTTGGATTTTTCGACAAAAAAGAAAAGATTATGTACAAAACTCACGAAAATTTGTGATTAAGCAGTGTGTACAAAATGTCGAATTTGAAGCGTGTCGAAGCGCTGAACGTGAACAGTAACCTCTGAATGTCAAGCTATTGCCTCTGAATGAACCCTCAGCACCTCTGAATCGACACTTTAACACCTTTTTCCTTTGTCATGCTTTCGAAATAAATCCAGGAACTAAATTTACTTCAATCCTTCCTAGACCCCCCAAAATTCTCACGAATGATTTCTCATCCAATGGCTTTGTGAAAATATCAGCAAGTTGATCAGTGGTTTTCACAAAATGAACTTCGATATTGCCATCCTCAACATGATCTTTTATAAAGTGATAACGAAGAGCAATATGTTTAGTTTTTGAATGTTACACAGGATTGTGACAAATGCATATGGCACTTTGTGAATCACAATACAATGGAATTTTCTTCATGTTGATTGCATAATCACGTAGTTGGCTTTGAATCCATTTGATTTGCGAAGTGCAAGCTACAGCAGCCATATACTCTGCTTCTACTGTTGAAATCGAAACACATGTTTGCTTTTTCGATTGCCAGGTTACTAACTTCCCATCCAGTAATTGACATCCGCCACTTGTGCTTTTTCTAATAAGATTGCAACCTCCTAAATCAGCATCTGAAAATGCTTATATGAAAATTCCAGTTTTCGAAGGATACCACAATCCTAACGAAATGGAGCCTTTGAGATATCGGAATACATTTTTCACAGCAGTTAAGTGAGGTTCTCTGGGATTTGCTTGATACCTAGCACAATTACAAACAGAAAACATGATATCAGGTCGACTTGCAGTAATATAAAGCAACGAACCTATCATGCTCTTGTATAAAGTAAGATCAACAACAGGTTTATCTAACGAAGGTGTAAGCCATGTTCCAACCACCATTGGTACTCTTAACTTGGTGCTATTCGTCAATCCAAACTTTTCAAGCAAATTCTTGGTATATTTTTCTTGATTGATAAAGATGCCTTCTCTGCTTTGATGAATATTTAATCCCAGAAAATTGTTAATTTTTCCCATCATACTCATCTCAAACTGACATTTCATTAAGTTTTCGAATTCACTAGACAAAGCAGGGTCAGTAGAGCCAAAAATAATATCATCAACATAAATTTGAACAAGCATTAGATGATCCCCAACTTTCTATCGAAATAACGTAGGGTCAACTGATCCTTGTTTAAATTTCGATTGTTTTAAGAAATTGGTAAGAGTTGCATACCAGGCTCTTGGTACTTGTTTTAACCCATAAACAGCATTATCTAAGATATAACAATGATCAGGATATTCTTCATTTATAAAACCTGGAGGTTGTTCAACGTAAACTGTTTCTTCAAGTTCGCCATTGAGAAAAGCACATTTGACATCCATTTGATATACATCAAAATCCTTGTGAGCTGCATAGGCTAAAAATATTCGAACAGCCTCGAGTCTTGCTACAGGGGCAAAGGTTTCTTCATAATCGATACCTTCTTGTTGCGAATAGCCTTTAACTACAAGCCTAGCTTTATTTCGAACAATGTTGCCATCTTTGTCGGTTTTATTTTTAAAAATTCATTTTAAACCAACAATTGAAACATCTTCAGGTTTAGGAATTAATCTCCAAACCTTGTTTCTTTCGAATTCAGCTAGTTCAGATTGCATAGCAACAACCCAATCTGAGTGTTCCATTGCAACCTTAACTGTCTTAGGCTCTATTTTCGAAATAAAAACATTAAACATGCAAAACTCTTGATGAGCATTAAGTACCTCATTCTTTGCACGAATTTGAGCTCTTGTCAACACTCCATCTTGTCGATTTCCAATTACTTGTTCTTTTGGATGATTTCTTGTCCATTTTTCCAGTGGTGGATATGCTGGATCAAAATGCAATAGTGCATCTTCGTACATTTCATCATTTTTTGAACCTATAACAGAAACATTATCAATTGAATCAAGAAAAAATTCAATTTGATTCACATTCGACATATTTGTATCAATATGCTCCCCCTCGACATTATTATCATTTTGATGCTCCCCCTTGACATCTCCATTCATTCTCCTATTCACCCCCTTGAAAGAATGCTCCCCCTCAACTTGAGAAGTTGAATGCAAGTTCTCCCCCTCCACTCGATCATTTAGCATACTTTCGAAAATTCTAGGAGAATTCGATGTTGAGTTTAAATCTGAATTTTCTTGTGTTAACGTTGAATTTTCAGAATGATTTGATGCTTCAGATATTCGATTGTCCGCGACATTAACTTCAGCATCAACAGCCCTATTAGGAACACCAAATATTAAATCATAATCAAAATATATCGAATTAACATTTGCATATTCATCATTTGATTCATTAATAATTGGATGTTGTTCAAAACATTTTTCAACTCTTTTAACGTAATAATCATCAAACGTGGGATTAAATGTTTATTCCACTTTTCTCGTTCGTTTATTCAATACTCTTTATGCAACCGAATTATGTGAATATGCCAAGAAGATTCCTTCATCAGCCTTAGATTGAAATTTCGAAAGATTATCCTTGAGATTCATAATAAAACACCTGCAACCAAAAACATGAAAGAATTTGACATTAGGTTTTCGGTTATTGATAACTTCATAAGGAGTAATATTGAAACGACGATGAATGAACGATCGATTTTGAGTAAAACATGTTGTTGAAACTGCCTCTTCCCAAAGGTATTGACGAAGATTCGCATATGTGAGCATCATTCTTGCTGCTTCACAAAGAGAATGATTTCGTCTTTCAACTACACCATTTTGTTGTGGTGTATATGGTGAAGAAAAATTATGCAAAATTCCTTTATCCGTTAAGAACGAATCAAGAACATTGTTCTTAAATTCTAAGCCATTATCACTCTTGATTTTTCGAACTTTCTTCCTTAAGCTTGTTTCTATTTGCTTGATGAAATCAATCATTGTTTGAGCTACTTCAGATTTTAACCTGAGAAAATAAACCCAAGTGAATCGTGAAAAATCATCAACAATGACTAAAATGTATCGTTTCTTGTTGAGTGTTTCAACAGTTGATGGTCCCCATAAGTCAATATGAAGAAATTCCAATAGTTCAACAATGTTCGAATCTATGACAATTTGATGTCCTTGACGATGTTGTTTTCCTTGTTTGCAAGCTGCACATAAAGTATCATTGTCAAACTTTAAAACAGGTAAACCTCGAACAAGGTCATTTACCACTAATTTATTTAGATTTCGAAAATTCAAATGAGAAAGCCTTCGATGCCATAACCAGCTAACATTTGTTGGAGCTTTCGAAAGTAAGCACACTGAAGGTTTCCCAACAATTGGTTTGATGTCGAGAGTGAACATGTCACCATGTCTCTTAGATTTTAACAAAACCTCTTCTGTTTCGAGATTTGAAATAATGCTTGCTTCTTCATTGAACACCACTTGATTGCCAGTGCCCACAACAAGTTGCGAAACACTTATAAAGTTATGTTGAAGACCTTCGACATAAGCAACTCGGTTGACTGTAAACTTCCCATTCGTGACTTTACCATAACCTTTCACTTGAGATTTCTAATTGTTTCCGAACTTCACGACTCCTGCATTATCCAAACTTCTGAAGTCTTATAAATTTTCCTTCTTTCTAGTCATGTGACGCGAGCAACCACTATCAATGTACCATTTTTCGTCATATTGCTCGTCACATAAAACCTGCAATTAATGGAAAAATTTAGGTACCCAAGGTTGTTTGGGTCCTGGGTGATTAGTTTGAAAAACATAGTGAAAACTTGAACTTAAGACCCAATTTCGAACTTTTGATTTGAAACTATCAATTAAGTCCACATCATGAGTTAAAGGCGCAGAGACATAAACTTTTGAAGATTTAGGATTGTCACTGACATTCTCCTTTTTCTTCTCAGTTAGATTCTCAAAATTCTTCACTTTCGAAATTGGTCGCCAAGTTTGAACCAACGGATTAGATTATTTCGAAGAAGAACTTCCACTTGAAGATTCATTCAAATATTTCTCATAGGCATCATTGATTTGTTGTTGAGAAAATTTTCCAGATTGGTAGATTTTGCCTTTGCCTTCAAGCCAATGATCTAAGTTGTGTATATCTGAATGACCCTTTATGTATGAAACTTTCAAAGGTTGTTTCACATATGGATTTGGAAAGTTTGGTTTTTGTGGAGTGAATTTTACATTTTGTTTTGTTCGAACATTTTTAAATTTTCGATTTGTAACGTTTGAGTGAAAACCTGTTTTCAAAGAAAATCGATTTTGAAAATTCGATGATTGTTGTGTAAAAGAATTTTGTTTTGAAAAAAGATTTTGTGAAAACCTTTGTTGATTGTGGGTTCTAAAATTCCTTGATGATTGAGATGTTGGAAACTTCTTTGTGTGATCATTTTGATTAAGATTCTGAGACAAAGATTTGGGTGTTTGAGATTTAAATTTCATAGAATTTTCTGGTGGTAATGATTGAGACAAAGACTTTTGTTTTTTAGCGGGGTTTTTCTTAATATCTGAATTTGTTAAAGACATCGTCTTAACAAATTTAGACATTATATTTTTGGTCTTTTTCTTTGTCAAATCATTTGGTTTCTTACGATTATCCACAACTGCCAAAAAAAATTCTTTCTTGCTTGTCTTTTCGAAATTACATTTTCTTTCGAAAATTTTTCATTTAATTCCTTACAATCTTGTGAATTGATTTAACCATTTGATTTGTTTCAACAACATTTTCTTTTGAAACTTCTTTTGAAATTTGTTGTTTTTCAACCCAATTTCGTTGTGGTTTTTGTATTTGAAAAATGTAGTAATTCTTTGTGAGATTATTTTCGACAGTGCTTTGATTTGAAAAGAATCCTTCATCTGATGTTTTCTTGTTATCTTCTTCAACCATCTTGTTAAATTCCGGTTTAATGTTGTCAACATTCCCAGTAGTGACAAACACTTGATTGGGAAAGATGATATCATCTGTGCACTTGAAATTTGGATACACAACCATATTTGTTTCAAGATAATGAGCACCTTTTTCAGTCATCACTTTGTCGAAATTTTCAGTATCTCTATACACTTGATCTACAACAATTCAAGGAATGATTGTTTCTTTCGAAACATTCTTTTCTGACTTTGAATTTTTCGGAACCTCATCCTCATCCTCATCATCACTACTATCAGTTTGACTATCTCTGACACTCACATGGTCGAAATCATAAACTTTTGAAGTAGAGGGTTTGTCACTGTCAATCTTAGAATCATTACATATTTCTTTGCCCTTAGACTTAGATGTGACATTAATGACAGACAACTGGGAACAATCGACACTTTCCTCTGTCTCAATTTCACTGATTTCGCTAAAACTATCAGAATTATCTTCGATATCAGCAAAATTAGATTGAGAGTTAGATTTTGAATTCTCAGTTCTTTTCAAAAATTTTATTTGTTCTCTTTTGGTCAATGTGTCATTCACAATTTCAATAAGTTCATCAGCATCAAGATATTCATCTATTTTAACAATACCATAAGCAAATCGATTATCAGGAACTCTGTCAAATTATACTATGGTTTTTTCACAATCATAAGATATGCTATCAACCTTTTCTCTTTCAAAAGCTAGAAAAGGTAATAACTTCCTATGGTGTTCTTTGCTTATTTCAGATGAATGATGCAATGAAGTTAATTTCGCATATAGACGTTTAGCAGAATTACAATAGATGTTTCTTTGAGCTAATAACATCCTTACATCATTGTCCAAACTTTCCCTATCACAACTAAGATTTTTCAATTGAAGTTCTAGATACTCAACCCTCCCTCTTTTCGAATCCGCCAGCTTTTGAGTCTCTAGCAATTGAATAATATATTTCTTAGCCTCATTACTAGCAGACACAACAAGAGTATCGAAATAAGCAACAGTATCATCAAAAGCAGTTATCTCAGAATCATATGCTTGTAAAGGAATATTAAAAGATTGAAGAATAGAACGTACCTTGGTAGTCATCAGTGATTTATCTCCACTCTTGGTTACGAAACAACGACCAGTCACCACTTCTTCATCTTTTTCCACGAACCTTTCATACATTTCCCCATGCGTAGGATTACGCATCTCCACATCATCTGATCCAGATGACCAGATATGATAAGTTCCATCATCTTCACATTCACCTCTAGCAACCAAAGACATACCCTTTGCTTTTGCTCGAACTTCCTCCAGACGTTTTACATAGTATGCTTCGTCTTTCACCTTGTTCTTCTTTTCATCATTCTTTCAAAGCATACAATCATTAGCCATGTCATTTGCACCGTGGCAAAAATTACAATCAATTCCAGAGTCACCTTTGAGCTTCTTTTCAACTTTTGCATCATTAGTATTCACATCATTCTTTTCGACCTTTTTCTTATCATCACTCACAACTTTGTTGACAAAACTTCCTTTACCATCATTTGGTTTCGACTTTGGATTAAAAGGTTTCTTGAAAAACTTCTTTACTCTGTAATTAGAGTAAAATGCAACTGCCTCATCGTTAGAATTCATCAAAAATCCTTCTTCATCAGAATTCTCTTTATCAAGTGTCTCCTTCTCAGCAACTTTCGAAACCAAAGCTAATGGACCTCCCAGACACATTTTTGTCTCCTCATCTATTTCATTAACTTCTCCTTCGTGAGTCCTCAACAAGTTGTATAGATCATTCAAGGTTGAGTTATCGAAACTCTGCTGATTTTTCACCATCATGCTAACACTTCTCCATTCCTTACGAAGTCCCATAATGAATGTGAGATTGAACTCCATGGTTGACCTTGTGACTCCATAACGATTGCATCTGTAAATGAGTTCGTTCAAGCGATCATAGTATCCTTCAATGGATTCACCGTCTTTTTGTTTGAACTCTTTCAACTCAACCAAGCATTGCTTCACAGAATTAATCTTCATTTTCTCACTTCCTTGAAACTTCTCTTTAAGAGTATTCCACATTTCTTTAGCAGTTTTACAACCAGGCACATAGTTATAAACAACAGGTGGCAATGCACCTTGCAGTTCCGTCATGCATCTTTTCTCATTGTTCTTCAGCCTCGTAGATTGTTCACTAACAGCTTGAGTTGAACCCGATGAACCAATGTTCTGAACATTCGAAGGAAGTTGAACATTTCCATTAATGAAATTCCAAAGCTCCTCATCCAGTCCATTCAGATAATCCTCCATTCGATCAGCCCACTGATGATAATAATCTGGAATCAGCATAGGAATCTTCGTTGAAGATTCTAGCAGATGATAAAAAGAGGCCATCGTATTCATGTTAAAGTTCGCCATGAAAGTACGGACGTGATTTTCAGAAAAACTTGATAATTTCACAGATGAATGAATGAATTGATCCGGAATTCCAAATCGTATCACTCGACTAAACAAACCAATTGCAGAATCAAATCACAACTGAATATCAGAAATGATTTTCAAAACCAAAAAGTGCGGAAACTTGTGAATCAAAATCGCGACTCAAAAACTTATGTTTCAGAACGAAAATCAGATCATTGCAGTATGACTCTTGCTCTGATACCAATTTTAGAAGTGATTTATCGAGTGTATGAAAGAAATCAGAGTAAAACAACGTAATCGGAACACCAGAGTAAATAAGATCTTGTTTCAACTCATTTATACTTTCAACATACAACGAGAGTGTTAGACAGAATTACAGCCAAAAGTTCTATCTATCTCAGAGTACATCTATTATTTACAGAAGAACTGAAAGTATACAAAAACTACTAAGGACTCGACATTTAAACTTCAAAACTAAAATGCTTTAGTAAATAGATTACATAACATTCGAAACTGACTCAACAAACTTCGACACATTACAACATATATGACTCAACAAGATCAATTGCCAATGTCATGAAATAGTCATCGAACGTTTTTTATGTGAACTTTGCAACATTATCAAGTCTAATTAACTTATCAGATAATCTGGATAATGAGACCTTAATTTAATGATATAGGTTAGGAGTTTAGGAAATGTCGTTGTAAGGGTCGAAGACCAGTTGTAATATTTCTAAGACCTAAGTTTATTTTACAAGGCACATTTGTAACGAAGCGTATTGTTTAGTCCTTGTAATTTTTTGTATGCTTTCTCGATTCCTATAAATAGGGACATTACTTAGAGTTAGATAAGGGTCTTTGTACAACTTGTCTATTTTTCTCTCTGTAACAGTGAAAGCATAATAGAGCTGAAACCAGATCATATTTACATCTCATGTTCAATCTATATTCGTATAACTCTGATTTGATTCATACTTGATTCCACACTTCATCAATTGGTATCAGAGCAGGAATCATCAACTGCGATCTGATTTTCACTCTGATTAAAAAGGTTTTTGAATCAAATTTATGGTTCAAAAGTTCCGCACCTTTTGACGTGAAAAAGCGTTCTAGATCTTCAGTTGTGATTCGATTCTGCAACTGATTTGTTGAATCGAGTATTCTACTTGATATTTTCTGATCAATTCAGCAATTTGCTTTCAAATTCTCTTTGATTTCTCAAAATTCTCAAAAAATTTCTTCCGTACAACAATGGCGAACTTCAATCTTAACTCGATGACTTCATACTCTCATCTGCTAGGATCTTCAACTAAGATTCATATGCTCATTCCGGAATACTATGATCAGTAGGCGGATCGGATGCAAGATTACTTGAATGGAATCGATGAAGAGCTTTGGTCATGTAGCTCAGGGAATGTTACTCTTCCGATGAACCTTCAACCAATTGGATCGTCGTCTAGTACTACGAGTGTGGAAAATCAAAATGATCGAATGAAGAAACTTGAAAAACGATGCATGAGGGAGTTACGTGGTGCATTACCTCCAGTTGTGTATAACTATGTCAGGAGTTGTACAACTGCAAAAGATATCTGGAATAATCTCAAAGACAAGTTTCAAGGTAGCGAGAAGACGAAAATCAATTCAGTGAAGCAATGTTTGATTGAATTGAAGGATTTCAAGCAAAAATATGGTGAAACGATTGAAAGTTACTATGATAGGTTGAAAGAGCTGATTTACAAATGCAATCGTTACGGAATCATGAGGTCTTCCATGGAATTCAATCTCACCTTTGTTATGGGACTCCGTAAAGAATGGATGAGTGTTAGTATGATGGTGAAAAATCAGCAAAGTTTCGACACATCTTCTCTAAATGATTTGTACAATCAACTGAAAACTCACGAAAGTGAAGTAAATGAAATTGCAGAAGAGTCGAAGCTTAGTCTTGGAGGTCCATTAGCACTTGTCTCTAAAGTGTCTGAAAAGGAAGCAGTCGAAAAAGGTGATTATGGTGATGAAGAGGGATTTCTCATGAATTCGGATGATGAGGCGGTAGCTTTCTATTCAAACAATAGAGTCAAAAAGTTTTTTAAGAAACCGTTTGTTTCGAAGATGAAGAATGATGGAAAAGGTAGTTTCGTGAATAAAGCTATTGGAGAGGAGAAGAAGAAGTATGAGAAGAATGATGGAAAGGTTGCTGAGGAGAAGAAAGAGAAGAAACTGAAAGGAGATTCTGGTATGGATTGTCATTATTGCAATGGAGCCAATCATCTAGCAAATGATTGCATGCTTCGAAAGAAGGATGAGAAAAAGAATAGAGTGAAGGATGAGGCATATTATGTGGAGAGGTTGGAAGAAGTGCGTACGAAGGCGAAAATTTTGTCCTTGGTGGCTCAAGGTGAACAGGAGAATGATGGCACATATCAAATTTGGTCTTCGGGCTCCGATGATGAGGAAATGCGTAATCCTACGCATGGGGCCATGTATGCGAAGCTGGAGGTAGATTCAGACGAAGAGGTCAAGGGCCGATGCTTTGTGTCAAAGTCTGCTGATAAGTCTCCAATGACAACAAAGGTACGTAATATTCTTCAATCTTTCAATATTCCTTTGAGTGCATATGATTCTGAAATCATTGCTTTTGATGATATTGTTGCTTATTTTGATAATTTGGTTGTTTCTGCTAGCAATGAAGCTAAGAAATTAAGCAATCAGTTGTTAGAGACTCAGAAGAAGTTAGATTCGAAAGTTGTCAAGATAGAATGTTTAGAATTGCAAATAACAAACATAATGTGTGATAGAGATTCGTTGTCTAGTGATGTAAACAACGAAATATCTACTGCAATTCTGCTAAACGTTTATATGGCAAGTTAGTTGGATTGCATCATTCGTGTGATATTAGCAAGGAACTACATAGGAAATTATTACCTTTTCTAGCATATGAGAGAGCGAAGGTTGATAATATTTCGTATGATTGTGAGAAAAATATTGTTGAGTTTGACAAAATTCCTGATGATAGATATACTTATGGAATTGTCAAAATTGACGAATGTCTTGATTCAAATGAATTAGTTAGCATTGTGAATGATACTTTGACAAAATCAGAACAAATCAAAATTTTGAAAAAGACTGAGAATTTGACATCTGATTCTCAATCTAATTTTGCCGATATTGAAGATAACTCTGACAATATTAGCGAAATTAGTGATATTGAGGATGTTGATTGTTCTTAGTTGTCTGTCATTAATGTTGCATCAAAATCTAAAGGAAAAGAAAACTTAAGGATTTGAAGGTTAAGATTGACACTGAG
Source organism: Lactuca virosa (assembly GCF_052849685.1). Lineage (NCBI taxonomy): Eukaryota > Viridiplantae > Streptophyta > Magnoliopsida > Asterales > Asteraceae > Lactuca > Lactuca virosa. Next base: position 288,616,841 of record NC_136434.1, read on the forward strand.
AAACCCTCTACTTCGAAAGATTGTGATTTTGTGGATATCTGAGATAGTCAAACGGATAGCAGTGATGATGAAAATGATGATGTTAATTCGGACAAAAAGGTCTCATCAAACAAAGATTCGAAAGAAAATGAAATTCCATGTGTGGTTGTTGATCAAGTGTTTGGGGACACTGAAATTTTCGATAAAGTGTTGTCTGAAAAATGAGCCCATTATTTGGAAACAAATCAAGTGGTGTATCCGAATTTCAAGTGTACTGATGATGTTGTTTTCCCAAATCAAGTATTTCATACTACTGGAAATGTTGAGAACATTAAACCAGAATTTAACAAAATGGTCGAAGATGACAACAAGAAAACAACGGACGAAGGGTTCTTTTCAAATCAAAGCACTTTGGAAAATAATCTAACACATAATTCGTATATTTTTCAAAGACAAAAACCACAACGCAAATGGGTTGAAAAATCAAAAATTGTGAAAGAAGTTACAAAAGAGGTTATTGTGGAAAATGAAATTGTTGTCAAATTAAATTCCAAAGAATTTAAAGAACAAATTGACAAGTTTTCAAAAGAAAATTCAATTTCAAAAAGACAAGCACGAAAGAAGATTTTTTGGCAAACCGTAGAGTTACGAAAGCAACAAAATGGTTTGACATTAAAAACAAATGAAAACAAAAAGACTAAACCTGTTGAAAATAAGTCTTCACATTCAGCAAATCATTCAGATCACAAGAAACATCCCGCTCAAAGAAATAAAACAAGATCTGAATTTTATCCAAAAACAAATTCTTCGAAAGTTTTAAACTCATCATTTTCTAAAGATAACAAAAATACCTCAAAAAGTGTTCAAAATCAAACATCACCACAACGATTTTCTTCAAATCAACAAACAAGGTTTTCTCAAAAACAAAAATTTCAAAATCGGTTTTCTCAAAATATAAGTGTTGGAAACAATGATGGAAGTCGATACGCTATGGCATTTCGACCTAAATCAAATGTTGATTTTGTCCCACAAAAACCAAATTTTCCAAATCCTACAGGCAAACAAACCTTAAAAGTTTCATATACAAAAGGGTTGTCTCATGACAAAAACATCGATCATTGGCTTGAAGGAAAAGGACGAATGTATCAATCAAGGAAATATTCTCAACAGCAAATTCACGAAGCTTATGAAAAGTATATGAATAATTCGTCAACTGAAAGCTCATCTTCAAAAGACTCAAATGTTTCAGTGAAAACTTGGCAACCGGTTTCGAAAGAAAAGCATGTCCAAACACATTCTAAAAAGAAGAAGGCATGTGTCACTGATAATCCCAAACTAACAAAAACTTATGTTTCTGTTCCTTTACCTAGTAATGTGGACTTAATTGATAGTCTCAAAACTAAAGTTTGTGATTGGGTTAAAAGTTCTTCATTTCATTCTGTTTTCAAAACTAATTTCCAAGGACCCAAACAGCCTTGGGTACCTAAATTTTTTCATTGATCGCAGGTACTATGTGACGAGCAATATGATGAAAAATGGTATATCGATAGCGGTTGCTCACGTCACATGACTGGTCGAAAGGAAAATTTAAGAGATTTTCGAACTTTGGAAAATGCAGGAGTTGTGAAGTTTGGCAATAATCACAAGTGCCAAGTGAAAGGATATGGCAAAGTCACGAATGGAAAATTCACTGTTAATCGTGTAGCTTATGTCGAAGGTCTTCAACATAACTTGATAAGTGTTTCACAACTTGTTATGGGTACTGGCAATCAATTGGTGTTTAACGAAGAAGGCAGCATCATTTCGAATGTGGAAACTAACGAAGTTTTGCTCAAATCCAAAAGACATGGTGACATGTTTACTCTTGATATCAAACCAATCATCGGCAAACCCTCAGTGTGCTTACTTTCGAAAGCTTCCTCTGATATCAGCTGGCTATGGCATCGACGTTTATCGCATTTAAACTTTCGAAATTTGAATAAATTGGTTGTTGATGATCTTGTTCGAGGTTTACCTGTACTAAACTTTGACAATGATACCTTGTGTGCAGCTTGTGAACAAGGGAAACAGCACAGGAAAGGACATCCAATTGTGATAGATTCGAAAATTGTGGAACCGTTGGAACTTCTTCACATCGACCTTTGTGGACCATCAACTGCTGAAACTCTCAACAAGAAACGGTACATTTTGGTTATTGTTGATGATTTTTCACGATTTACTTGGGTATATTTTCTCAGGTTAAAATCTGAGGTTGCTCAAACAATGATCGAGTTTATAAAGAAGATTGAGATGAGTCTGAAGAAAAATGTTCGAAAGATCAAAAGTGATAATGGGTCTGAGTTTAAGAACAATGTGTTGGATTCGTACTTAACAGAAAAAGGAATTTCGCATAACTTCTCTTCGCCATACACACCGCAGCAAAATGGTGTTGTTGAAAGACGAAATAGGTCACTTTGCGAAGCAGCGAGAACTATGTTAACATATGCAAATCTTCCTCAATATATGTGGGCTGAACCAGTTTCGACAGCATGTTTCACTCAAAATCGATCTTTCATACATCGTCGATTCAATATCACTCTGTATGAAATTATCAATAATTGAAAGCCTAATGTCAAATTCTTTAATGTTTTTGGTTGCAGGTGCTTTATAATGAATCTTAAAGATAGCCTCTCAAAATTTCAAGCTAAGGCTGACGAAGGCATATTTTTGGGATATTCGCACAATTCGGTTGCATACAGAGTGTTAAATAAGCGCACACGAAAAGTCGAAGAGACATTCAATCTTACTTTTGATGATTATTATGTCAAACAAGTTGAAAATCAATTTGAACAAAAACCAATTATTAATGAATCATCTGATGAAACTAAAGAATCAAATTCTTCTGATTTTGATTATGATTTAATTTTTGGTATTCCTGACAGGGCTGTGGATGCTGAAGTTCATGCAAATGATAATCATCACTCTGAATCATCGAAGCATACTGATGACTTGGCAATCCCTCAAACTATTGTAGATGTTAATTCAACAACGAATTCTCCAGGAGTTTGCGAAAGTATGCATAATAATCCAGTGGAGGGAGAGCACTTGGATTCGAATACTCTGGTTGAGGGGGAGCATTCTTTCGAGGGGGGGAATGGGAGAATGGATGAAGTTGTTGAAGGGGTGCATCTAAATGATAATAGTGTTGAGGAGGAAAATGATACAATAAATCTTAATCAAATGATGATTTTCATGATCTAAATGATGATATTTTTGTTGTAGGATCTGAAAATGAAGAGATGTACGAAGATGCACCTTTGGAATTTGATCCAGCATATCCACCGTTAGAGAAATGGACAAAGACTCATCCAAAAGATCAAGTCATTGGGAATCCTCAAGATGGAGTATTAACAAGAGCTCAAATTCGTGCGAAGAATGAGGTATTAAATACTCATGAAGAATTTTGCATGTTCAATGTTTTCATCTCGAAAATTGAACCAAAAACAGTTAAGATCGCAATGGAACACTCAGATTGGGTTGTTGCAATGCAATCTGAACTGGCTGAATTCGATAGAAACAAGGTTTGGCGATTAATTCCTAAACCTGAAAATGTTTCGATTGTCGGGTTAAAATGGATTTTCAAAAACAAAACCGACAAAGATGGAAATATTGTTCGAAATAAAGCACGTTTAGTTGTAAAAGGATATTCGCAACAAGAAGGGATTGATTATGAAGAAACCTTTGCCCCTGTTGCAAGACTCGAGGCTGTACGAATATTTTTAGCTTATGCAGCTCCTAAGGATTTCGATGTCTATCAAATGGATGTGAAATGTGCTTTTCTCAATGGTGAACCTGAAGAAACTGTTTATGTTGAACAACCTCCAGGTTTTGTAAGTGAAATGTATCCTGATCATGTATACATTTTAGATAAAGTTGTATATGGGTTAAAACAAGCACCAAGAGCATGGTATGCAACTCTTACCAGTTTCTTAAAACAGTCAAAATTTAAACAAGGATTAGTTGACCCCACATTATTTCGAAAGAAAGTTGGGAATCATCTAATGCTTGTTCAAAATTATGTTGACGATATTATTTTTGGCTCTACTGACCCTGTGTTGGGTCTAAGTGTTGCGTCGTGGGCTCGGTTCGTTAGTCCATTTAGTTTACCCTATTTGGGCCTGTCCAACCGTGGATAATCATTAGGGTTAGCATTTATATATTGCATGCATGTATTGCTTTAAGGCGATCGATCTCATTAATTACTTAGCATTGTAACCCTAGCACACCTCTACAGTCGAAGTTCTTCATCGAGCTCTTCTGAGGTGTGAGTTATTAATCATTCGACATCGTTTGATCCATTCCTGTGTTCTTTGATTACTTCATTCTTGTTTTTCTGTTTAAAATCTATCGATCTATAACTCAATATTCTTATCAATTGGTATCAGAGCAGGAGACTGTGTAATATATACGCATCTCTTCTGTTTGAAGAATCAATTAGGGTTTCCGCTTTTATTGAATATATAGAAGCCGTCTTCATCTTGTCGACGGTGTATCTGTTGTTCGATAAAACCCTAGTTTCGACTTTACAAGTCTGATTCAAGCAGATTAAAAGAAGAAGTTTATCATCATGTCTCACGACGATTCTCAAGTCAATCCAATCAACATCTCCAACAGTATATGATCCACTACGAGGGTTCCCATTCTCTACACTCAAGATTATGAAGTATGGGTGCATCACTTTGAAGACTATGTCGTTGGATCTGAAGACAACGGTTATCTCATCTGGGAAGCAATAACATTGGGTCCGTTTGTTCACTCTGGAACAAACCGAACGGTCAAGACTCAAAAGGAGTATATCCAACTCTTGGCGGACGTAGATAAGATCCCTCAAGACGAAAAAGACAAAGTGCTGTGCAACGTTAAAGCCATGAGAATGATAAGATTCACTTTGCAATCTGACACTTTTCCTCTGGTTAGTGCATGCACAACAGCTAAAGAAATATGGGAGAGGTTGAAAGAATTATATTCAACTGATGAGGATCTAGAGCACTCGATTCAAACCCTACTGCTCTCTGAGTTTGGTGCTTTCGAACAAAAGCCTGAAGAGAAACTCATTCAGACATTTGATCGGTTCAACCATTTACTTAGCAAGATGATGAAGTATGGTATTGAAAGGAAGGTGATCAAACAAAAGGTGACATTCATGAATGGCTTAAGGCCCGAATGGATGGGAGTGGTCTCGACCGTGAAGGCTCATGAGCAATTTAAATCATACTCACTAGCGAAACTGATGGGTATACTCAAATCTCATGAAAGCGTGGTGACAAAGGAAGCGAAGGTAATTTCGGGTGTGGGTTCACTGGCCCTCGTTTCTAAGAGAAAGAATGTAGCAGACGAAGAGGAGGAATCTGATATGTCAGAGTGTGACCTGTCCAATGAAGAATATGCAATGATGGTTACAAACCCAAAGAAGTTTGCTCGCAGAAAGTTCCCGGTCAACAAGAACCGAAACTGGTAGGGAAGCTACAGCTCTTCTGAGAATAAGGTGAAAGAAGAAACCAAAAACACCTCTCAAAAGGACGATGAAAAGAAGGAGAGTAAAATTGTGGGAGACTCTGGGTACGATTGCAACTACTATCATGGCAAGAACCACTTTGCCAAGGATTGCATGCTAAGGAAGATGGCTGAGAAGAAGGATGGTGAAGATGACGAGACTTACTACATGAGAAAGCTGGAGGAGATAAAGAAGAAGAAAGCTACTAACGTTTCTATGAATGCTTTGATTGTACAGGAAAACGTTATTGATGATGAGTTCGATGGAGTGGAATTCTGGTCCACAGATTCTGAGGATGAAGAGGTACAGAGACTCTCGCATGGAAGAGCATTTGTTGCGAGAGAAGGAGTTGTTGAGTCGGCTGGGAGATGCTTAATGGTTACAACCGAAAGTAAGCATGAGGAAGAGAAGGTCATGGAAGACAGGTGTTTCGCTGCCAAGCCCATGAGTGAAAAGATCAGCGATTGCGATCAATTGATCAAGAAGGTACAAACTATCCTAGAATCTCATAAATTGCCAATAACAAACTATGAAAAAGATTTAAATGAATTAAAATTCAAGTTTTCGAATTTAAGTGGAAGTCTTATGCAAACTCGCCTAGCTAATTCTAACCTAACTGACCAACTCAGCAGGGAGTCTTCCAAGAGTGAGGAGAGAAGGATGTGGATTCAGCAGAAGGAGTTAGAGTTAAGTAGAGCTAGGGATGAACTTATTTATTTGCAAAGAGACGATTTGAAATTTTTGAAACAAAGAAATGTTTTCTGTTTGATTGCTAAACGCTTATATACTAACATCACTCAGTTACATTTAGATTGTGAGATACGAAAACAGATTCATAAAATGATTTTGCCTTTCCTAGAATTTAAGGAGGACGAAGTCATTGCTGAATGTGAATCTATAATGTCCTCGGATGAAGTTTTTGTCACTTACAAATATAGACTGGACAAAATTGAATCTTTCATTAAGTCTAAAGAACATAAATGCATGCTTAAGAATTTACAGGACGAAAACGATAAATTAAAAATAAAGACTGAAACTATATAGAAGTTTGACTCATCCAACACCAAATTGAGTTCAGAAAATAAAATAAATTTGGAAACCACTTCTGAATTTGATGAGGAAAGTGAGATGAGTGAAATCTCTGTAGAAGATGAGGTCGACTGTTCAGAATTTCTCAAGAGCGAACCCGAAGCAGCAAAACCACTAATATCTGAAAATTCGGTTGAATATGCTCGGATGTCCAAAGACAAATCCAAGAAACTCAAAGAAAAAGCAGTTGTTTATCAGAAGGTTCAAACTACACCAAACCAAGTGTATGCAGTCACTGGAGTGACTAAGAAACAAACAGCTGAGTTGACCTCCATGGTTGACAAGGATAATGCTGAAGGTTGCGATAACCACTTCTGGTCCGCTTCCATCGATAATACAGACGAAACAGTTGGTTTGTCAGAGCAAACCTCATGGAGAGTTAAGGGACGATACATTCCTGAACCCCTCAACAAACCCTCAAGCTTTGATAAACCCAGCACAAGTGGTACAAAACATATACCAGAGGAACCACTGAAAGCTACCAGCGATTCATTAACAACAACCGGTGCTCATGAGAAGAAAGCGAAACCTAAGGCCAACATTCACTTGACTCAAGAGCAACTTGCTAAACAGAAACGACAGAGGAACAAAAGATACATGAAAAATCTCAATGAGAGAAAGCAGTTTTGGCACTCACAAAACCCCTCTTATGTTCGCTCTGAAAAAGCTTCTACTCTCAAAAAGGAAGCACATGCCAAATCTTATTCTAGCAATCAACATCAATCGTACCGTCAGGCGAACCAAACGACCCGTTTCGGCCCTAATACTTGTGGTCACGAGAACCAAAAGACAAGTTTTGGTCCCAGCTCCTACTATGCCAAAAATCGAAGGTCCAGTTTCGGTCCCAACACAAGAGCTCAGAACCGACAGTCAAGTTTCGGTCCTAAATCCCATCCTCCTCACTCACATCCTAAATCCAACTCTATGAATGATGTCAAAGGAAAGGGAAAGCTGTACTCAGATACTGAAGTCCAAAACATCAAAAAGTCAGCTACCCCTAGAACTTCCAAGAAAACATCTACTGAGAAACCTACTAACCATAACACACATCGGTTAAAACAAGATAAAAATAAACTCAAAGTTTACACCATCAAACGAAAAGATGAAACCACATTAATAAAAAGAACTTATATGGTTGATCTTTCGGTTGCAATTCCCTATTCTGTAAAACACTCACCAGGGCGCAAGAGACTTTGGGTTCCTAAATTTGCTTAAATTTTACAGGTTATCAGTGACGAGCAGTTTGACGACGAATGGTATATTGACAGTGGCTGCTCTCGTCACATGACAGGAAGGAGGGAAGAGCTTAGGTAGTTTCGGTCCCTTAAGGATGGTGGATGTGTTAAATATGGAAACAACTCATACGGCACGATCAAATGGTATGGGATGATCACCAACGGAGAGTTCTCAATACGAAAAGTAGCCTACATGGAAGGGTTGCAGCACAACCTCATCAGTGTTTCTCAGCTAGTTGTGGGAACCGGTTTGAATGTCTCGTTTGATGATGAGGGATCTGAAATAGTTGAAAAGCAGACAAAGAAAGTTCTGTTGAAATCTGAGCGCAAAGGGGAGATGTATCCTCTAAATCTCAACCCGATAAAAGGAAAGTCGGCAATATGCTTACTATCGAAGGCGAACTCAGATGAAAGTTGGTTGTGGCATAGAAGACTATCGCATATGAACTTCAAAGATATTAATAAACTGGTGCTTGGTGATCACGTGTGTGGACTCCCTGTTCTCAAATTTGACAAAGAACACATGTGCGCAGCATGCGAAATGGGCAAGCAAAGCAGAAAGAGTCACCCTTCTCGAATCAATACAAAGATCATCGAGCCTCTTGAACTACTACACATCGACCTATATGGTCCTTCGGCTATCGAAAGCATCGGCGGTAGAAAGTTTATACTTGTAATTGTAGACGATTTTTCTCGCTTCACCTGGGTTTTTTTTCTTAAACAGAAATCAGAAGCGACTCCCAAGCTGAAGGTTTTCATCAAACAAGTGGAAGTATAGCTACGAAAGGTAGTTTGAAACATTAGAAGCGATAATGGTCTTCAGTTCAAGAATAAAGACTTTGAAGATTTTCTGGCTGAAAAGGGAGTAACTCACAACTTCTCTGCTCCCTATACTCCACAGCAGAATGGGATCGTTGAAAGATGAAACCGTTCTTTATGTGAAGCCGCCCGAACCATGCTGAGTTTCGCTTCCTTCCATTATACTTCTGGGCATATGCTATAGCTGTTGCATGCTACACTCAGAATCGGTCCTTCCTTAACAAGCGATTTTCCATCACTCCATATGAGATTTTGAACAATCGCAAGCCCAATGTAAAGTTTTTCCACGTGTTCGGTTCAAGATGCTTTATATTCAACTCCAAAGAGAACCGAAACAAATTTGATGTCAAGGCAGACGAAGGGATCTTTCTTGGATATTCACTTACCTCAAAAGCATATAGGGTTCTCAATAAACGCTCAAGGAAAATTGAAGAAACCTACTATGTAACTTTTGATGATAATTATATGAAGAAGATTCAAGAAAGCGAAAGCTCAACAGAAGAAATCTTTCCGGAATCAGGTAAAGTCTCTATTCCCATTTCCAATCTTTTTGAAGAATACATGCTGCTCTTTGATGAACCAGAGAAGGCGATCCACTCAGAAGCGAAAGCAGCAGATAATAAAATCGATACCTTGAAGAAAATCATCGATGAAGCTGCTAAAGACATGGAAAGCGAACCTCACCAACCAACCGAGAAGCAGACACAAAGCAAACCTACTGTAGCAAGTGATCATACAGCTACTAATGACCCTCCAAGAGAAAGTACTACAATCCAGGGGGAGGGTTCGTCCACACCAAAAACAACCGACATGACTTTCCATGGGGAGAATTCATCAAAAACCCCAACCCATGAAGATCCATCTGAGGGGGAGAGCACTGAATCTGATACAGGATTCGATTCTCCATTTGAGGGGGAGAACGAAAATGAAAATGACGAAGGCAATGCAAATGACGAAGGAAATCCGTCAGAACTGGAAGAAGAAGTCAATGATGAGCTGGATCCTGCCTATGATCCTAATTACCCTCCTCTCATAAAATGGACAAAGGATCATCCTAAAACACAAATTATTGGTGAATCATCTGAGGGTGTTCTCACACGCTCACAAATGAAAGCGAAGCAAACTGCTTTATTCTCTCAAGTACAATTCTGCATGTTTAATTCGTTTGTCTCTAAAGTAGAACCGAAGACGGTAAATGCTGCTCTTGATCACTCTGATTGGGTGCAAGCTATGCAAGACGAACTCCATGAGTTTGAACGAAATCGTGTTTGGAGACTGATTCCCACACCAAAGGATGCATCTGTAGTCGGCTTAAAGTGGGTATTTAGAAATAAGTTAGATAAAGAGGGTAATTTCATTCGCAACAAAGCGAGGCTGCTGGTGAAAGGGTATTGCCAGGAAGAAGGAATAGACTATGAAGAGACCTTCGCTCCAGTAGCAATGTTGGAATCTATAAGAATCTTCTTGGCATATGCTGCACATAAAAACTTCAAAGTTTTCCAAATGGATGTAAAATGTGCTTTCTTGAATGGAGAACTAGAAGAAACGGTATACGTTGAGCAACCACCTGGATTTGTGAACGAGAAGTATCCAGATTATTGCTACATTTTGGATAAAGCGGTCTATGGATTAAAGCAAGCACCGAGAGCCTGGTATGAAACTCTAACTCGATTTCTCAAAATGTCAAAATTCAAGCAAGGTTCGGTTGACCCAACCTTCTTTCGCAAGAAAGAGGGCGAACACTTAATGATCGTTCAAATTTACGTCGATGACATCATCTTCGGCTCCACGAATCCAAGCTTAACAGCTGAATTCAGGAAGTTGATGGAGACTAAATTTGAAATGAGCGCAATAGGTCCAATTAACTTTTTCCTTGGATTAAATATAAGACAGGGACCATAAGGCATCTTCATCAATCAGGAAACGTACACAAAGACATTGTTAACGAAGTTCGGCATGATGGGAGATTCGAAATTAAAGGTTCCAATGGCATTTGGCACGAAGTTGACTCCATCTCTTGAGAAACCGGCTGTTGATATGACTCTTTATCGTCAAATGATAGGGTCACTAATGTATCTAACGACTAGTAGGCCAGACATAATGTTTTCTATCTGTTATTGTGCCAGGTTTCAAGCTAATCCAAGAGAACCTCACATGATTGCAGTGAAAAATATCTTCCGGTATTTAAAGCGAACCTCGTCTCTCGGTCTTTGGTATCCTGCAAAATCTGGCTTCTTTGTTCAAGCTTTCTCTGACGCTGATCTTGGTGGATGTGGATTGGATCGAAAAAGCACAACCGGCGGGTGCCAGCTCCTTGATGGCAAACTTGTCAGCTGGCAGTCAAAGAAACAAACTTGTGTGTCCCTCTCCACAGCTGAATCTGAGTACATTGTTGCAGCGTCCTGCACATCACATGTCATATTGATACAAAGCCAACTTAGAGATTATGGCTTGAGCATGAAGGAAATCCCTCTCTACTGTGACTCTGAAAGTGCAATACGAATATGTCACAATCCAGTGCAACACTCCAAGACAAAGCATATCGCACTGAGATATCACTTCATCAAGGACCACGTTGAAGATGGAAATGTTGAAATTCACTTCGTTCGGTCCTCGGATCAACTGGCTGACATCTTCACTAAGGCCTTACCAGAAGCAAGATTTAACAAGATACTCCAAGGCTTGGGAATGATGGAAGCTGAGTCAGCACCGAAACCTTCTTCTTCTCACTAAAATTGAAAAAGCGAAGTAGAGCGTTTGCTCGGTCTATTTCGGCTCCTGAATTTTCGGGAACCGAATTGAACTGAACGCTCGGTCTATTTCGGTTGCTAAATTTTTGGGAACCGAAATAAACCGAACGCTCGGTCTATTTCGGCTCTTAAATTTTTGGGAACCGAAATGAACCGAACGCTCGGTCTATTTCGGCTCTTAAATTTTTGGGAACCAAAATGAATCGAACGCTGGGTCTATTTCGGCTCTTAAATTTTTGGGAACCGAAATAAACCGAACGCTCGGTCTATTTCGGCTCTTAAATTTTTGGGAACCGAAATGAACCGAACGTTCGGTCTATTTCGGCTCTTTAATTTTTGGGAACCGAAATAAACCGAACGCTCGGTCTATTTCACTTCATCTTTTCTAAGGAATGGTTTCGGTTGTATAATTTTATAAAGCCTTCTTATTCTTTCGTGTGTTTATATTTACTTTTTTTCTGTTTTTATTATTTTTTCAGAAAATCCAAAATTCCAAAAATATTTTTTTTCTGTTTTTATTATTTTTCAGAAATACCAAAAATCTAAAAATATTTTTTTTCTCTTCTGTTCTTATTATTCAAAAACTACAAAAATATTTATGTGTGTTTTTTTTTTAAATTTTGTCTCTCAATTCGTACTTCAAGCTCACATATGCGAAACATAATGTCGATGGGGCAGGTATAACATTCTTATCTATGTACTAGTTAAGTGTCACTAGAAGCATGCTGTTGCATGTAGACCGAAGCCTCCATGATTCTGAGTGAAGCCTTAATGATTTGATAAGCACCAATCGTTTCTTCCCAATCAGGCTATTAAAATCCCTCAAGTCACGAGCTACCTAACTCTTCTCATAATGAGTTAAGAGTTTTCTGCTTTGTCCTTCTAATATAGCAGAGGTACTTTCGGTTCCTTAACCACCTCACATTTCTTCATTTAAGTTTCGCTTCATAAAAGTAACCCTTGAGACTCTCAGTAATTACCATTGAGGTTTATGGTTACACAATCTCTGTGTTGATGATCTTAGTTTCGTTTACCACGTGCTAAGTGAAACCCAAAAACCAACACCTTGAATGCATTGACGGTGAACACTCTCATGTTCAAGCTATTACTTGTTACCTCACGAAATCTCTTTTTCTTTTTGCGTGATCTTTATGAAACTGTCTAACACCAGGACGTTCTTCCCATAAAATCCATTTTGTTTTTTTTTTTGGAGATTTCTTACTAATTTCTAGTCACTTAATATATTTTTTTCAAACCTAATTGTTCAACAAACCACATCGGTTTCACAAGTACTTCATCCAACTTTCGGTCTTATTTTAAGTATCGATGTTCGGTTGAAGGTAAACTACCCACTAAATCCTGTACTTGAAAAGATGCCTTTCAATGTTTCTTTACAAACATTTGATCGTAATTCACGGGAAACCACACAGACACTTCTCAATCTCTCTAGACTTTGAAGGAAGAGATTCGTTCCCGGGATCATCAGTTTCATGTCTCAATAGACATCACTTAAATCCCACAAATATTTTGCTTTATTTCTTTATCATTGGCACACTCTTGCACGAAGGTCTTTATGATTTTCCAAATTCTTGTTCGTGGTACTAATGGCAATTTTCATATTTATGCTTTCGATTCTAACAGATATGGTGGTTTCCTTTATTATGGAGAAGCGACAGTTGATTACAATAACGCGAAAGAATGTATCTAATTTATGGTGGTGTTGATTTTTTTTTATTAATAAAAATCAAATAAGGGTGAGTCAGCATGAAGTTGAAACGGTTCAAAATTTGAACAGGAGATAAAGTGAAAAAGGTGCGTGAATTTGAAACGGCACCTGATATCACGCCTGCTGACGATACCAGGCTGTCAAATCCCGCTTTTTCTGGCGACGCTTCAGAGATAAAATCATCATCACAACGAATTTTTCTCTCTCCTAGAGATGGTATAAAAGATTTTCTCGCACCTCTTGGACTCCTTTACCATTTCTTCTTTCTCTCTCACAAACACATCGGCGATATTCCACCGTTCATCTTCTTCTTCTCACCTGCAACAATGGCTGAATCTTCATCAGTTTTTGATCAATCCGCTCAGTCCACTCTTCTGACCATCAAACCTAATCAGAATCTGGTCATCGAACTCAACCCCTTTGTCTATGATTCGTATATGCTACATGTGGTCGAATGTCTCATGTATTCACCACTGGTGGTCGCTCTTACAAAGGTGGAAAGTGTTCCAATGTCGATGCTCTCTGCTGTCTACTCCTCTGCCGTTTATGATAAAGCCAATGAGCATATATTCTTTGAAATCGTCAATCAAAAGTTCTCAATTTCAAAGGCTAGGTTTTCTTCATTACTACGCCTTCCTGCTGCTGAATCAATGGTTAACCCAGATTCCATCACTACCACTCAACTGTACTCGATCCTCTATGATATGGGGTACACGGAGCTTCTCACAACAATCACCAAGTTCAAGAAGTCTTCTCTTCCTCCTCAATGGAACGGACTCTTAACGCTCCTCTCCAAGGGCTTATCGGAGAGGGTTGCTGGTTTAGATGGTACGAGCAGGGCTTTTATGACCATTCTATATGGTCTGTATCATGGGATTAGTTTGGACTATGGCTCGATTCTATGGGCTCAACTTGTTCAGAGTATAAGCTCTTCTTCGAGGTACACTGAAATTTCTTGTGCACGATTTTGGACTATCGTCACTCGTTGGGCGATGGAAAAGTTTACTGTTCCCACTATGGCGGATTCCCTCATGTCTTCGATTGCTACATTTCATACGACGAGGATCCTTGTCCCAAATCCCTCCAAGTTTATCTTTATCGGGTCAATTCCAGAATCTATGTACCACTGTGTATCCAGTGCGAGTCATGTCATGGCAGATTACAGAAAGCTTTCTCCTTCGGGTCCAAGACCGCTTACTCCCGAGATGCAAAGATCGTTGGATGCTGCAGACAAGCCTGCAAAGCGAGGGAAGAAGTCTGATAACAAAGGGGAAAAGGTTGGTCAATCATCCAAAGCTTCTACTCCTAAGAAACGCAAGTTAGAGCAAGCCGAGTCTACTGCTCCAAAGAAACGCAAGACCAAAAAGCAGGCTCGTAGACCAAAGTCACCTTCCCCATCCTCTAGTGACTCTGAATATGTTCCTTCTGATGGCCAGCGTGCTCCTGAGTCAAATGACGACGAAGCCACTGAAACCGACAGTCCACATAGAGGTAATTCGCCTCCACCCTCACCTACCAATAATAGTAACCGAAACTCGCCTCCTCGTTCTGTTCCACTTTCGGTTCCTATTACTATCGCTCCCTGTCCTCCACCTGTCTCCTCTACAACTGCAAACTCTATCCCAATTCCAACCCCACTATTCACTACCGTCACTACCACCACCATTCATCCAACCGAACCTACTGTTCATGTCAACGTATCTGATACGGGGGCAAGTCCATTCGGTTCTGATCCTCCTGTTACATCAGCACCTTTATCCCCACCTAGATCACATGATTCTGAACCTGTTCTTGGCGGTGAAGACTTGGAGTTTGATTCCACTTATTTCAGTCCTTATCGGGTACAGAGTGATGAAGATGATGAAGCCCCTATTACCAAAAAGGATCTCAAGACTGTGACCGACAAACTTGATCGCTTGCTCTCTTCATCTTCTTCCAGTGCATATTCAGAGGCAGCTCTCAAAGCCCTGTTCTCATCGGTTGTGAAAGACCATGAAACCTCCATCTCCAGCACTGCTAAAGTGATTGAAGCCTAAACCTCAACCTGCCAAAAATCTTCACTTGCAATTGAAGCTTCTACCAAAGATTGCAAGCAGGCGACCGCAAATGTCGAAAAACTAATTTCAGAGGCATAGATATTTCTCGATTCCCTCCAAGCAGCTGCCCATAAGAATGTTGAAACAGTGAACGCTTCGATTGATCATCTTAGGCATTCACTGGCAGCCGAAAAGACTCATCTCGAGGAAGCTCGCAAATCCATTCAGGTTGCTAACTAAGAGCTTCATACTTCGATTAATGATCAGCTGACTCTACTTGAAGCTGAGCTTGCAGTTGAAAATAAAATTATGGATGAGCTGGATAAGCGAACTTCCCAGCTTAAAATTCAGAATCTCAAGCTCAAATCTGCAACAAAGGAGATTGAAGAATTGAAAACCGAGCGAGAAATAATTAAGAGTTCTGTCGGTGATGTGCATTCCCTCCTCCTGCATCTCCTGGAAGCCCATGACTCCATCCTTACTATCTCCATCCGACGCCACTTGGCTGAAAAGATGTGATCTGCTTTGGACGTGTTAAGCAGGATTGAAGGTGTTCCGGAGTCTGGTGTCCCTCCGAAACAAGGGGGAGATAAGGTAACTCAGGGAAAAGGCCAACCTCATCCACCTCCCAAACCGAAAGTCACTACTGAGCCAAAGGTTAATGAAGCTTCGGGCAGTATGAAGGACAAGAAAAAGAAGAAAATTGGAGACGATGATGTGGATGAAATTGATGATTAAGATGATACAGGAGGGAATGCTTCGAAAAATGAAAGTTTGAAAGTCAAGCCCACTGATCAAGAGATTCGGGAAAGACTTCAGAAAGAGAAGGAGCTTCTTGACAAGGAGTTGAAAGCGAACAATTTGCTGGAACAGAAGAAGTCCATGTTTCCTGAATGGACTATGGAATCGCTTCTAAGAGAGGTTATTGATGCCTTGAGCACTCATTGGCTTGAACCGGTTTCATCGTTCGGGCTTGAGAACTCTAAGGACTCACAGTTTGACATGCCCATCTCCCGAAAGGCATTCATCTTCCACTGTTTTGAGTCGACGGCTGGCATTCCTTCTCCAGACCAGAAGGTCAATCGGGATTTGCTCGAGTATTATCTGGAGTTTTCTCAGTCACAATACCTGACCTGGAGCAATCAAAAAATTACAACGGTCAAGGTGTTGAAGCCCACTTCGGCAGGTAAATTCATTAACATCAAGTTCAAGGTGACCCGAGGCTCTGATAGCTCGGTTCATATGATTTCACTGGCTGACCTACCGAACTTGAACCCTCACGAATGGATACTTCTTAATAATATTTTGCTAACCAATCCACAGGAGTATCAGCCTATTATCGATCACATCAAGCGAATGCTCGTATGTTATATTCATGAAGTCGCGAAGATGGATCAGGAGATCGCTGCTGCTATTCATAAGCGAACCACTATGAAAGCGATTGGAAGGGCAGGCGATGTGAATACGATGGTTAAGGGGAAGATCGATCCCAAGTTTGACACTGTTATGTTTACGAGGGGTAAAGGTCAAAAATGCATGTTCGCTCTGATTGACAAACACCTGTTCTCCACCGCTTGTTTGGAACACATTTTGGAGATTATTCATAGGTGTAATCAGAACAGTGAAGCCGATAAGAAGTTGTTTACTGATATGCTTCGATGGTATATTCTGTTTCGGCAAACTATTCTGGACATTATTCCTAGGCTGTTCAAGGTTGTAAAGAAGATCAAAGTAACTCAGCCAAAGTAGTCTCTCGCCTCATTGACGCAAAGGGGGAGATTGTTGGGTCTAAGTGTTGCGTCGTGGGCTCGGTTCTTTAGTCCATTTAGTTTACCCGGTGTGGGCCTGTCCAACCGTGGATAATCATTAGGGTTAGCATTTATATATTGCATGCATGTATTGCTTTAAGGCGATCGATCTCATTAATTACTTAGCATTGTAACCCTAGCACACCTCTACAGTCGAAGTTCTTCATCGAGCTCTTCTGAGGTGTGAGTTATTAATCATTCAACATCGTTTGATCCATTCCTGTGTTCTTTGATTACTTCATTCTTGTTTTTCTGTTTAGAATCTATCGATCTATAACTCAATATTCTTATCACCCTGCTTTGTCTAGTGAATTCGAAAATTTGATGAAAAGCCAATTTGAAATGAGCATGATGGGTAAAATCAATAATTTTCTTGGTTTAAACATTCATCAAAGCAGAGAAGGCATTTTCATCAATCAGGAAAGTATACAAGGAATTTGCTCGAAAAATTTGGAATGACAAATAGCACGAAGCTAAGAGTTCCAATGGCAATTGGCACAAGGCTATCACCTTCGTTAGAAATGCATGCGGTTGATCTTACCTTATACAGGAGCATGATAGGTTCATTGTTTTATCTTACTGCAAGTAGACCTGATATCATGTTTTCTGTATGTAATTGTGCTAGGTATCAAGCAAATCCACGAGAACCACATTTAACTACTGTGAAGAATATCTTTCGTTATCACAAGGGAACAATTTCGTTAGAATTGTGATATCCTTTGAAAACAGGGTTTTTCATTCAGGCATTTTCAAATGCAGATCTTGGAGGGTGTACTTTGGATCGAAAAAGCACAAGTGGTGGTTGTCAATTTTTGAATGGAAAGTTGGTTAGTTGGCAGTCGAAGAAACAGACATGTGTTTTGATTTCTACTGCTGAAGCTGAATATGTTGCAGCTGCTGCTTGTACATCACAAATTATTTGGATTCAGAGTCAATTGAGAGATTATGCTGTTAATATGAAAAAGATTCCATTGCATTGTGATTCACAAAGTGCTATACGCATTTGTCATAATCCAGTACAGCATTCGAAAACAAAACATATTGCTCTTCGTTATCACTTTATCAAAGATCATGTGGAAGATGGCAATATAGAAGTCCATTTTGTAAAAACAACGGATCAGCTTGCTGATATTTTTACAAAAGCTTTTGATGAAAAATCATTTGTTCGAATTTTGACAGGTTTGGGAATGATCGAAGCAAGTTCAGTTCCAGGAATGATTTCGAATATATAACAACGAAGTGTTATATAAATATGTCGATTCAGAGGTCATCATGACTCATTCAGAGGCTGATAGTCAACCATTCAGAGGTTACTGTTCATAGTCAACGCTTCGACATGCTTCGACTTCGTGACATTGTACTTTTTGGTTTGGAGTAACACTCTTCGTTAGATTTCCAAATTTCTTTTGTATTCCATTTTCTTTTCGAAAAATCAAAAACAACAAAAAGATTTTATTTTTGTTTTGTCATTTTCTTTTCGAAAAATCAAAAACCTCAAAAAGATTTTATTCCTGTTTTGTCGTTTTACTTTCGAAAAATCTCAAAATCCAAAAAGATTTTCTTTTGTTTGTTAATTGTTTCTTTTAAGAAAAATCAAAAACATCAAAAAGATTTTGTTCTTTTGTTCTTTATCTTTTGTTTGTACATATTTCACGAAGGACATACAAGGGTCATGCTTGTGTTTCTCTGAGAAGGTACAATTTCGACAACTTTGTACTAGTTAGACTGTCCCTAGAAGCATGCTGCAGCATGTCGACCCAAGCCTCTACAGACTCAATGTGTGTTTATGAAAGCCTTAATGAAAATTTTCATACGAAAACTTCTTCCCAAGTCAGGCTTATATTCACATTAGTCGAATGAGCTACCTTACTCTTCTCAAATGAGTTAAGAGTTGTATGTTTGGTCCAATTATAACAGAGGTACAAGTGTTTTCGTGATCCAATCTTTTTCATCACAAATTTCTAACACATTTCACACACAATGACATATGTCCGAGAGGTCATCGATCAAACGAATCATGACTTAGGCATATCAAAATTCTATGTTAATGATATGACATCATGAGACCGTGATGAAAGTGAAACCCAACATTCCATCTTCGTAAGGAATTGATGGGGAACATTGTTCCAGTTTTGACGAAACATTTGTTTCAGTACCACTTTTCAAAACTCCAAATCATATTCATTTCTTTTGCGTAATCTTGACCAAACTATCGAAGCCCACGATGTTTGTTACCCAACAGGACTCAGTATCAATTCTTTCATGAATATGATTTCCGTGTGAGTTTCATTTGCTTTCGAAGTTACTTTCAAAATAATTCAAAGTATACTTGTCACTGACTACACTGGTCAAACAGGTAATTTCAGTTACAATTACTCACCTTATGTTTAGGTTGATATGTAACGAAATTGTAAACCATCAACGAAGCCTTATAAAAGAAGCCCTTCGATACTTCTCTATAAGTATTCAATTGAAATTCACGGGAACATACACAAGCAGTTGATTATCTCTCTTGATAATTAGCGAAGCAACCTTTGCCCGGGGTTTATCTGCTTTTGTGTTGAAATTTTTTTTTTGACATCACTGATCCAAATTTCCGTTAAATTGCTTCTTATCTTTTCTTTGGCACACTTCACTCACGGAATCCTTGTGGTTCTGGGTAAAACCAACTTAGGCTGATGATTTCAAACATCTAGCAAATGACTTCGCTTTTTATCCCAAAAGTGAAAGAGCCTTACCTCCATTCGAAGGCTGGTGATGATTGCAATTCAATTGGGATATACAATCAGACTGTTTGAAAAGACGTTCTGTATTCAGTCCGGGTTTCTAGGTAATGTGACAGCTACTTTTTGACGCATGGCTACTTTATCGGCAGTATGGTGCGAGATTCAAGGTGCCACGTCGGATTTCATTTAATGTCAATCCCGCTTCAAATTAAAACACTAGGGTTACATATAAAAAGGGGAATCAAAGCGTGTTCTCAGTTTACGCTTCCAAACGAAAAATTCCCAACTTTTCTCTGCAAATTTCCGATTGTTCTTCAAAGCTTTCAAAAACCCTAATCATGGCCAATTCTGTTGAAGTCGTTGTTCAATCTCAAAACACTGAAGATGTTACTTCGCAACCAATCATGAAGATTCAAGGCACAAATTATCAAGTTGAAGATGATGTTTCTCTTTACCCAGACGAATTGAAGATGTTGGTTGTCGCCTTGAAGAGTTCTGTTCTTTCCACTGCCATGTTCAATTCGTTTGCAGTTCCACTTTCATGGCTTTCTCAAGCAGGTTCTACTGCCACGTACAGCAAAGCAATGGATATCATCACTTTTCAACTGGTGAATGACAAGAAGATCCGATTGTCCAAGAAGATCTTTTGTCAGATTCTTGATATCCCGAATTCTCCAATTTATACTGATCTTTCTTCTGCACAAATCATCCATATGTTCAATGAGATGGGTTATCAACCCCCACTCACAAAGATCAGTGATTTCAAGAAGTCAGGACTTCCAACTGTTTGGAATTTTCTCTTCGGAATCTTTTTACGCTGCTAGACTGGTCGTAGTGTAGGTTTGGACAAAGGTCGAATGAAGGTGTATGCAATGGTGGCTAGCTTGTACTATGACATCTCTGTGGATTATTCTACACAACTATGCAAGGAGTTTCAAAAGAGTGTCGAAAACACGAATGTAGTTCAAGGGATTTCGTGTGCTAGGTATTGGAGTTTAATCCTTCGATATTTCTATGCAAAAGAAGGAATTGTAGTGCCTACTGATGAGGAGACTGCTGAATTTATCAAGTATCAATTTCCGAAGGAGGTTACGGATGATGCTGAAATCTTTACACACATTGCAAGAATTCCAGATGCAATGTTACAACGTGTTGATCCAATGAATTTGGTTCTAATGGAGTACTTGGAAACAATCAATCCGGATGATGGCTCTGGGAAGTTGTTACCGAAAGAAACTGTTGGTCCTTCGAAGAAGTCTCACTAGTTAAAGAAGGATGTAACAATTACTCCTGAGAAACCAGTACAAGAACCAAACAAAAAGAAATCACTACCGAAACAGACGAAGCCTGATACAAAAGTTTCGATTGTTGTGGTTGATCCGGTTGAGCCTGTTGATGATACTCAAGAAAAGGAAACACTCCCATCCAAATCAGGTATTTTTCGAAGAATAAAGAAAAAGACTCGAAGATCACGAAAGTCTTCCGATGGTTTATTTAAGTCTTCTTCGATGGTTCATAAACCATATTTGAATCACCAAGGAATTCTCATTCGTGAGGTTCCAGCTCCTGTTTCTCCTTCTTCCAAGAAACGAAGAGCTGAAGATGTTGCTACACATCTTTCGAAGAAGAAGTTAAAGAAGAGAAAAATGGTTCTTCAAGCAGAATCATCCGAAGGGGAGAAAGTTCCTGAAACTCTTGAAGCTACAATTCTCCAATCAACATCTATTCCTGAGCAGACTAAGGTCACACCACCCGAAGTTTCGATAACTGAATCAGTTCTTGAGGAGGTTCGAACTTCAAACATCACTACACACGTATCTGATATGGATGTAAATGTCAATATGGGTGAAGGAAATACGAATAAAGAACTTGTTGTTTCGACTCAAGGTATTCCTGCATCTTCTACTACTCTTGTTTCTTTACCACCATTTATCGTATCGATCACAAACACTACCAATTCACCCACATTTGAAACCATTCTCACCCAACCCATCACTACATTGTTCTCATCGCAAACCACTGACCCACTTCAAAATACTGAAGATACTGATGTTGACGAAGGGGGTTTTGGGAGAACATTCGAAGAGATGGAATTTGATGAAGAAGAAGAAACTTTCCCTGACAACATGTTAATGACGATGAAGCAGTTTAAGATTTTGAATAAGAAGATGAATTCTATTATTCAGTCTCAAGCTGACATGGGGAGAAGTCAATCTCTTTCAAGTTTGGAACTTGACGTTATGCTCAAAGCATTCGAAGCTAGAATGGTTAGTAAAGTTTCTGGGATGATTCAAGATTCTGAGTCGAAAATCATGGAGAAGGTGGATCAAAATGATAAGAGCAACGAACTAAGGGTGAAATCCCAGTCTTCGAACTTTGTGAGTGAAGTTCAAGATTTACGAATGGTTGCAAAAGAAAGACATGTCTTGTTTGTTAAAGATGTAAAGCAAGTACGAGAAGATGTCAATATAAAGATTCAAGAACTTCGTGAAGACATGATCAAAGAGATTGCTAGTGCTCAGCAAGACTATGCATATCTAAATCAAAAGGTTGATATTATTTGTGAGGCTGTCACAAAATTTGTCAAGCTGTATGAAAGCTTGAGTCCTCAAGTAACTCAACTTTCTACAGATAACAGTCGAAGCTTTGTGGAGCTTACCTCTTTGCTGAAGGAGTTGAAAGATTTGTCTACCACACCTGTTGCTTCTTCGATCATAACTCCAGAATTCTTGTCTCAGAAGTTTTCTCAGTTCGAGGTTGTGCTGCACAAACAATTGGCTCCATTATCCAAGTTTTCGACTCTTCTATCAACGGATGCCCCACCTGTGGTCACAGGGGTGCAAGGTGGAGAAAAGAAGGTTGGTAGTGCGAAAGTTGGTGAGATTTCCCATGTAGCTGAGAAAACTGAAGCTGGTAAAACTGTTGGGAAGATTTTTCAAACAACAATTCCAGTATCAAAGCCAATTATTTCAACTGTTGGGCCTGTTACTTCGACAGTTGTGACAACAATGCCAATTTCTACGAAGCCAATTTCAAGACCAATTTCCAAAGGTATTGTGATTGGGGAAGGTGGTAGTAGTTTGAAGCCCAAGGAAGTCGGTGATAGTTCCTCAATCAAAGACAAAGGAAAAACAATTTTGGTTGAAAAGTCGAAAGAAGAAAAGAAAGCTGAAGCTGAGGCTGAGGTAGAGAAGCTAAGAGTTGTACAAAGCATTTTAAGTCTTCGTGCAAGTGACCCACCTGGAATGAACAAGGGTGATCCTGCGAAGCATTACAACTATGAAACAATTGAAGCAAGAGTGGCATATAACCATATGTATGCTTTTGAGAATAAGCCGAAGCAAAGCTATGCAGTTGTTAATACGGATATGAGACAACTGGATTTCCCAATCAATGAAATGATGTTTATCATGGCTCAGTACAAAATTGCTGAGAAGTTTGATAATGATAACGATTATACATACATGAAGCTCAGGTTTCATGCTGTGCTAGGGAAACTTCCAGAGGAAATTTGGTCACTTGTGAAGATAAAGAAGGTGATCAGTATTAAGAGGGATGTTCTTTTCGAAGACATGATGCAGAACCTTCGATTTTACGTTCCAAGGGCGAATGGTCAGGAATGTAATTTCTCGATAGCTGATTTTCCATTAATAAACTTGTATGATCTTATACAAGTTGCATTACTTCTGAAAGACAAAGATGCTTCTTATCTTCGAGAGACTGATCCAGAAGTGTTTCATCTTGGTCTAGCTCACATCAAAATATTCATAGATAACTACTATGAGTGTTTGGCTTTAACGGATGTGGAGTTAGCTACTGCAAAGGGATTCGAAGTGAAAGTACCCATGGAACCAACGAAGACTCAACCTGAGTTGAAGAAGTATGCTGATGGGGAAATATGTTTGAAGCCTTTTGGCATGGTCTTCGCAGGAAAAGACAAAAATGGAAAAGCCAAGAGATTCTTATTCCAAGCTTGCGAAGTGGAGAGATACACTACGTCCCAATATAAGAACTTCATTGTTCGTATGAATAGCTGCAAGAAGAATAACGAAGGGGACAAGAAAGAGTTGAAGAAGATTATTTCTTGGTACTCTGAAATTCGAAGGGTGATGCTATATGCTATACAGATTCTTTTGAACTGAAGATGGTCGACATTATTACAAATGGGGAGAATGTAAGGGTCGAAGACCAGTTGTAATATGTCGAAGACCTAAGTTTATTTTACAAGGCACATTTGTAACGAAGCGTATTGTTTAGTCCTTGTAATTTTTTGTATGCTTTCTCGATTCCTATAAATAGGGACATTACTTAGAGTTAGATAAGGGTCTTTGTACAGCTTGTCTATTTTTCTCTCTGTAACAGTGAAAGCATAATAGAGCTGAAACCAGATCATATTTACATATCGTGTTCAATCTATATTCGTATAACTCTGATTTGATTCATACTTGATTCCACACATCATCAGTCGTATTTCTTGTGGACAACAAAGCTACGCGAAACCATCTTATTGATGCATCAACCAATACCATGAAATATTTAAATGGTCCGCATGTTGGTTGGATAGGTCCACAAATATACCCTTGAATTTTCTCAAGAAAACTTGAAACCACTTTTGTAGGTTTTATATGAAATGGTTTGAGATGTCTCTTTCCAACTGAGCATGCTTGTCATAGGCTTTTCGGTATAATCATGAGATCCTTTCCTCCAAAAGGATGCCCATGAGATGCGTTTATTGTTCAAAGCATCGTATTTTGACCCAGGTATTGCAACTAGTCATGACATAACATATAAGGTCCCTCGTTAAGGAGTGCCCAATAAATGATTAGATTGATTTCAATTTTTTGGGTCGTTCTAACATGCAAACCATTTGAAAAACATCTCAACTTTTGCAATATACGCTTTTGGTCTTATTAAGTGGAGGTAATGTAAAGGTATTCAATACAATTTTCTCGAACAGTTTCGAGATGAAACTTGTTTTCTCGAATATCCTTATAAGTAACAAGTTTCAACTAGAACTTGGGCGACAAAATTCTTTATCTATGGTTAAAAGGGTACCAAGTTAACATAAATTGGAATTTACCAAAGCCTTCAACAATGTTTGACAAGCCCAAAAACAATGTAACTAAAGTTACTTTAGGTGTAATGTGGATTAAGTAATCCTTTTACTTTAGGATAGTGTGTGTGTGGTACTACTATCGACCAGACAATCAATTGACACAATATGCATGCCTAAAAGTAAAACTAATTAAAATTTAGTCACACGTAAAAAGTAATTTCGTAGGGAACAACCTTTAAATTATTTTTAGAAACGTGGTTGGGGTAAAACAATCTGTAATCCAAAAGATAGATAGTATCTAAATAGGAAAACATAATCCAAAAGGAGAAAAAAAACATAATCCTTGAGCTAAACAATAACTCTATTAATCCATTTGAGTCATAAAATCGGGGGTCTTAAGGAATGTGTCTGTTTTTTGTAGCATTTACTTCAACTTCTCTTCCCTTATGATAGCTTTGAACATCTTCGGGAGTAACGTTACAAGTCCATTGCATATGACCATAACCACCACATTTGTAGCATAAAGCTTGCTCATTACCATAATCTATTACTTTGGGACAACTTGACATATTATTCTTGTTCCTGTTATAATATTACATGGGAGACACATGATGTCGGTTTGGATTAGAATATGAAAGTTGTTTGGCTTTGCGAGGTTCAGGCTTACCATGATTCCTTCGATTTCGGGATGATTGGCACTTGTCTCGGTTTCTGTTTCGTGGTTGAGGCCCATAAACATTGTTTGCATCAGGCATTGGAATTGCCTTTTTCCCAACTGGACAATACTTGTTATTTCTCATTAAAATGATGTTATTTTTCCATCCAATAGTAATTGGGAATTTAGCTCAGGGAATGTTGTGAAGTTGGACTGATGATATTGCTTTTGAAGCAGTTTGTGAGAAGTCAGAAAGGTGGTGTAACTCTTCTCCAATAAGTCAACATCAATCATTTTTTACCATGATAGTGGAGACACGGACGAATCCTACAAACTTTGGTGTTCTACTAAGTATTAGAAACGAAGTCTTGGAACCATAGATTGAGCCAATCTTGGCAGGCTTCAATAAGCCATATGGTTTTTTTAACAATGAAAATGCTCTTTCAAAGAGTCCTATAATGTTTCGAGGGAGGTGATTGCTATTAATTCATATTTCATCGTGTCTAACAGGTGACGACGAAATAATATCATCGCTTTAGCATTCGTTGCGTGAGTAACGTCAACCTAAAGACCGTCCTCATCATAAATGTCATATAATAGGCCTTGGGCGTCTAGATGATTCTAGATATCTTGAGTCCAGACCAAATAGTTTTTACCAACGACATCCAAGATCATGAATTCAACTCTAAACAACATTTTTCTATGATGGGAGGAAAAAAAATATTAGATTAAATGTCATACAAAATGACATGTTTATATGTTTATGGTTTGTAGTAGCACAAACTGTGTTTCGAAACAGCACATTCGAGAAACACTAGTTTTTCTAGAAAAAACTTTGTTTTCGAAAATCCAAGTTCGAGAAACACAAGTGAATGGGTTCTTCATAATCGAACGATGAGTCCATTTATCCAACCCTTTTCGGTAACTCAATTCAAATACGACCAGAAAAAGTAGTAAGGGTGGTAAGAACATAGAGTTTTAAAAATTAACCTCATTAGGATATAAATAACCTCCTGTAACTTTCCTAAACTTCATGTTTAAAATAGGTGAGGCTATTTGGCGATAAAATAGGTAAGGCTATTTGGGGATGATTCATAATTTTTCTAACTTAAAAGTGCAAATATTAATTTTATATATTGTAAAAATATGAAAGAATTCATGTTTGAAAAAAAAAAACTTTTTGATTTTTTTCATGCCAATTTTAAGGGTTTTAAAATAACTTTTTAGGCATCCTAAAAGACAAAAAAACCATTGATTTTGCATAAATAAATAATTATTGTATAATAATAAAACGAAAAATGTTTGTCATTAGAGAACAATTATCATTGTCAATTTCTTTCAAATTGGGTTTGTAAATTGGTCCCAGGAGATTTCTCATTAACTCATTCCAAAACATGATGAGTGATGTGTTTCCTTTATTCCTTAAAAATGATTTATTATAAAAATTATAATAATGAAAATAAACTTCATTTCTTCTAATCTAAATAAATATATATTTTTGTTTCTAATTTCAAAACCACGCATCAAATTTGAAGTCTTAAAAAGAATTATTAAACATGAAAAAAAAATCATTTTATTTTTCTCTGGACCACATAAGAAAAATTGAAAGAAACTATTTTTTTTTTTTTTGGCGAGATTTCCCTTTGTTTTTTTATAAGAACACACAACTATGAGATGATAAAAATTTGAGGCGAAGTCAATGCGTTATAAAAAAAATCTTACTTAGGTATTAGGGAAGAATGATCTCAAACATCTCGCTTTGCGTTACTCCTCAAGTAACAAAAGTGACTATAAAGCTTTCGTTTTTTAGCAAACTGTTGATAATGTGTTGTATTACGAACTAGTTTAACTCAACGATTCAACTCAATGATTTATTCTAACATTCTCATTGATCGTATATGTGTTTACATATGTTTTCTCTCAAGAGTTTACATAATACGTAAGAACACACTATATACACAGTACGTAAGAACACACTATATGTAGGGCAAATTTTGGTTAAGCCAAAGGTTGTATGAGTTATGTACATAACTCCTACTTAAGAAAGCCGTAAATGTAAGAAAGTCATTACTAACTTGTAAGTTACAATAGTTGTACTTTTTATCTGTTACTCATTTATGAATTTAGTTTTATGAATATATTTCAATCCAAATGTATTGAAAAAATAATTTACTATAGTCATATATGAGTACATTCATTTATTCTCCAATGGAAGGTATATTGGTGTCTGAGTAATCATTTATTAATTTTTTTTACGAATAAACACGTATGAATCCGTGATATAAGAAAAAAAAATTGTGATTTCGTTTAGAAAAATTGATAAAAATGTTATTTCATCTTCCATTTATAAAAACTAGACTAATTCTTTTTCTAAGAAAACTTTCAATAATAATCCCTAAATTTTGAGAAATTATGATTTATTTTATTTTGTTATAATTTTATTAAAAAAACAATTATTAATATATCATTCAATATTGATTAGTCTAGAACTATTCTCATATTCTCAACTTTGTGTGTGTCTATATATATATATATATATATATATATATATATATATATATATATATATATATATATATATATATATATATATATATATATATATATATATATATATATATGATGCATGTGGTACAACTGTTGATGCACGGCTCGATGACGTCAGTAGTCGTAGGAACCGAAGTTTTCCAACAACTGAGAATTAGACGAAATTCGCACACGATATGTAAAAATATCTTTTTATCTTCCATTTATATAAAAATTTTGATTAATTCCCTTTTCAAGATAAGTGACAATCATAATCCCTAATTTTTGGAAAAAGCAAGTATTGATATGTCATTGTATATTGATTTGTCTAGAACTCTTCTAGTATTCTTAACTTTTTGTTGTTATCAATTTAATCTATCTATATATATATATATATATATATATATATATATATATATATATATATATATATATATATATATATATATATATAATGCATGCATTACAAGTGTTGATGTATGACTTCATAATGTCAATACTAGTAGAAATTGAAGTATGATGACATCAGTCATAAATATGACAAAGTGACCCAACAACCCATAATTGGACAAAATTAACACATGGCATGTAAAATGGGCCTATTAAGAAAAATCATCAATTTTCGATGATGTGTGGTGTTTTACGGCCATTCAGGATTGTTTAGGGCCTCAAACATGTTTATCTGATTTTTTCTGTGCGGCAATTTTTTATATTTTATTTTGATTTAGATAATTGACTGTGGATGTTATCCTAATCATTTATGATCTCCTAGAGTTAAGGAATGAAGCTTATCTTCTCCTCTTTATAAATATCTCATTTTTATTGTTTTGTGACATAGTTTTTTCGATTATTAATAGAAATCCAGTTTTTGAGTATATTTGTTCTTTGTGTTCTTGGTGTTTGTACATTTTGATTCAATCTGATCATCTGGGCTTCATTAGGTATCGAAGGAAACAAACAATTGGCTGAACAGATGGTTCGTGATCACTGAGTAGCTCGTAGTTTTCGTGCTGGTGGATGCGTTCCAAGGAATGATAGGGTCGATCTATGAGATCCACATGACATAGAGATTGAACAATTACACTGAAAGATCTAAGAACCCGATTTGTTGCATCTAAACACATCAGATCAAGAGACGGAATTGGAACCTAGTATGTGAGACGATGGTGATGTGGTAGTCAATCATTTTGTTGTGCCGAAACGGGATCGCCATGAAGGAGTATACCATGTTGATCTGTTGAGGAATATACAGGTGAAGGTTAAGATTCTCGATTTCAGGGTACATGATCATCCCAACGAAGTCATTGAATGGTTATGTACCAAAGACAAGTAATTGATCTGTGAGACATATCACAACAGTTGAAGGTGAAGGTGATGGCCATCCGATTGAGGAAACACACTTGTTTGGTGTGATGACGTGAAGAAACAATAGAATCTATGAATAAGAGAACAGGTCTTTACATGGGAAAATATGAAGAAATTGATGAATAACAACTTTCTGTCTCAAAACCATCGACAAGAAGTTTACTTAGAGTATCACAATTTGTCCTAAAGAGCCATGTCGGTACACGAAGTCATTCATGAGTTTGATCATCTTTGGATGCGGTGTGACATGGTGGAAGAGGAAGAATAAGGTATTGCTTGATTTTAAGGGGTGTTGAACCATGACATCTCGCATATGGTGATTCTCCAACCCTATTGGACATATTCAAATTTGTGCCAGTTTGCCCTAAAAGTTGAAAAACAACACAAGAGTAAAAAAAAAACAATATGTAGCTGGTTCGTACCTCTGAATATGTCAGCAGCCCTTACTGGTCCTAAGGTTGGTCCTATATCAAAATCCCCAACCCCCATGCCTAATACCCCGGGTAGCAACAATAACCGACCTCCACAATTGCAAATGTCAAGGTATAGGCCATATCGTTCGCGACTGTCCGAACCATCAGTTGGTGACATTAACCGAAGAAGAGCCAATTCAAAAATCTGATATCGATGGGGACTACACTCTCGAAGTTTAGTTTATTATTTATGCTTAGAACATAAATTTCTTGTAATATAAAACAATGTTTGTTTTGGAACAATATATGTTTTGAATTTAGCATGTCTATGTCTCAGTTATTTGTTTAAATGTTTGATTATTTACTAGATCGTTTTTCATAACGATAATACTCATATTCTGAAATGGTTGACTTCTATTTCTAAGAGTAGATCTATTAATAGAATTAAAAAGCAAATATCTACATTTTTTAAATAAAATTAAGTTCTATGTGCAAGCACTTTTGACTTAAACTTGTTTTAAATCAAACTTATTCATGACATTTTTATGTTTATTGTATAAATGAAATCCACATATTCCAACTTCAAGAAAGGGATCTTTGAAGGCAAATAATGTAGTTTATTTGACATATGTGAATCTTATTTATATATAAAAGAGGTTCCTAATAATATTTTCACTAAAGTGTAGAGAAACTAATTATTAATGAACTATACACTTTGGTGTATGACTTCCTTTCTAATGAATGTCTGAGATTAAGCACGAGATACCAAATCAACTTTATTAACAACTATAGTAGTTTTAATTATATTTTACGTGGTAAAACAAAATTGTTAAATCTTTTTTGAAGGTTTCAAAGGTTGAGATACAAACCGGTGAGAACCATCTAAGGCCTTAATGATAATAAAGGATGAATTAAAGCTTACTTGGTAGAAATGTACTTTTTTAACCTTTTGGGATTATAATTCAATCACTATTAATTGTATGTAGAATACAAACACCAACTAATTACATAATTGTAGAATATTCTAAAAGGGCATTTAGATTATTATATACAAACCCACAAAGAATAAGTCTTGTTATTCCTCTGAAAGCTGAGTTAGCATAAATCAAGCTTCAAATGACAAAGCATGTGGGAGGAACGTGGAACTTAAAGCAGTTCAAGAACCATAGCCTGATGTAACAATTGTTGGCACTAGTTTTAACAAGAAATTGTTAAACATGAATAATAGCTATTCATAAACACAAATTGTTCACGAGAATGGTAGAAATCATCTATGACTTGAGAAATGTGGAATCTCTCACTGATGAGTTCTTGATGGTTTCTAGTTAAACCATCAACTACCAAAATGTTATATCAGATCATGAGTCTGAAAAATGACTTAGAGTCATGAACATTGAGATGTAATCCATGTTTAATAATCAAGTATGGGCTTGATTAAGCTTCCTCTCTATAGCAAGGCTAAAAGGAGTAAGAGATTCTTCTAGAAAGAATATATATACATGGATATATATACACATTTAGTAATACTTGTTATATAAGGATTTTCTCATACTCATGTCATTGACTAGGTCCTTATCATACTCATGACATTGACTATGATCAAACCTTTTTCACAAGTAGCTATGATTAGATCAACAAGGATATTATTCACTATAACTTCATATTCTTAATATGAGATATAGCAAATAGATTTCAAGAAATACCGCTTTTCTTAATAGACATCTACTAGAAGATATCTATATAGCTTAGCCTGGAGGTTTTCTTAATCCATGTTATCCTAACCAAATGTGTAAGGTTTAAGATCCACTTGTGGATATAAAGCAAACATCTCAAGGTTGGAATAGTCATTTTAATATAAAGATACAAGGTATGCTTTTATATCAAAATGAAAAAGAACCTGTATGTGTTTACTAAGAACTAGTGGGAGGATAGTGATATTCCTAATCTTGTATGAAAGTGACATACTTAATCATTTGAAATGACATTCCGACTATGCAAGGTGGTTTTCACCTTGACTCGGAAAGTATTTATAAAATGAAAGACTTGGCAATGACAAGATACATTCTTGGAGTGTAAAATCTATAAGAGATAGATAAAGATGAATGTTAAAGGTTTTAAAATTCTTTTTGCATGAAATGACAATATCTTGAAAAAGGTCAAGATACAAGATTCCTTTGGATAATTCTTTGCATTGTTACATGACACCTTTTGAGTCTGTCTCAAAGGACCTAGCACATAGGTTGAGCTAGATGAAATGATTTATATTCTATTTGCTTGGCAAATGAATCCATCATTTATGTCATATCATGAGATAAAAAAATGAATACATGGTTAAGTCACTAGATGACTATGAGAACATTGTAAGAGTACTTAAGAAGAGCTAAGAGAATGTATATGCGATAATTAGTTTAGAATAAAATCTTAATGTAAAGAGATACATAGGATTTTGATTTCTAAATAAATATAAATAATTATGAATAATAATTGGATTATGACTTCATTTTGGAATGAAGAGTAAGTTTAGTTGGAATGAGGTCCAAGCAAAACATAATGACACAGTCTACTACAAAATAAGAATACAAAACTTTTAAAGTTAAAGTCAAATATGATTGGATGAATGAGTTCATTGAAAAACTATGTTGATTGCTGCCATTCATGGATCACATAGAATTTTTTATTGACTTCGAGAGTTGACTTAATTAAGATAAGAGACTCTATGTCATGAAAGAACACCAATCATATTCTCCAAGATATTTAACTATACCTAGAGTAAAAGTCAAATATGGAGATATAGTATTCGCGAAATTCACACAATTCAAATTTAGTCGAACTGTAGTGGTGTTGATTATGATGGCATGTGCGGTATTAGAAAAGATCTAGTGAATCATCATGTAAACTCAAGAACACATGAAGTAAATAAATCTGGGTTTTGCTCTCTTTAGTATTGTTAGAAAGAGTACAAATGGGTGTTGCAAGTTTCTCTCTCTAAACTAATGCTCTCAAAGTGTTCCCTAGATAAAATGAGTGGTACTCACTTCCTTATAAAGGAAAGACAACTCATTACACACATACAAAGGAGTAAGCCCTAATGACATCCAAGAGTGACTTCGCACCCTAACATTCTCCCCCTCAAAGTTAGGATTGGATGCCCGGCTTCAATATCCAACAAGCACGCGTGATTAAGACAAAACTCCCCCTCGAAGTAACACCGGTCTTCAAATATGCAAATGAATATTATCATTCTCCC
Organism: Lactuca virosa; assembly: GCF_052849685.1. NCBI lineage: Eukaryota > Viridiplantae > Streptophyta > Magnoliopsida > Asterales > Asteraceae > Lactuca > Lactuca virosa. Next base: position 288,649,804 of record NC_136434.1, read on the forward strand.
CCTTTTTATAATCAAAAAATGATTATAAAACCCATTAAGGGTGAGAAGCGCCCGAGGAATGAACTTCACAATACTCCCCCTTGATGTGTGCAAAAAATGAAACCTTGAAAATCTTGCACGGAAAAACAATCACGAAAAAGCATCGAAAAATTTCCAATTTGTGAAAATTTTCGACTTTTGGGTGAGAGTTGCAAGATTTTCCAAAATCCGGGTAAAAATAGTCAATAACATAATTCTGCAGGGACCCGTTGCGCCAAAAACAGCTAAAGATGCGAAACACTCCTCCTTTTGTGAAACTGGGGATAAAGTATAAGTTCGCACTAACTGTAGGGACCAGAAATGAATATTCTTCAATTTCTCAGCTTTATAACCCCATTTTCGAAGTTGGGTATTTTCTGCCAACTTTTTGAAACTGCAGGGACTCTTTTCGAAAATTCTACCTCTTTTCTTCCAAAATGTCGAAAATCAGTCCTTATTTCGAAATGGGTTTAAACTGTCAAATCTTCGAAACTTGAAAGACCAATTTCGAAACTTTTATATCTTCTTCTCCAATTCGTTTTATTAGCAACGTAACCTTCGAAATTTTGTCCTATACGAAAAAAATATTTGTTATCAAGCATATAGCCTTAACCCAAAATCTTCGCTTTTTAAACAAAAATCTTCGATATTTTATTGACGAATCTTCGTTATTAAAACATTTGTTATCAAAACCTTCGCAACATGTAACTATCAAGCCTTCGAAACATCAAGCCATCTATCGACCTTCGTTTTTCAATAACCAAGTCTTCCCATTCGTTATCAAACAACACGAATTCGCTTTTAGTACAAACAAATTCCCAGTCGATTCTTAAAAACGAACTCAGCTTGACCACCAAAATCAAAATGGAATCATCAAAAGCGAAGCATCAAGCATGCACCCATTGAAAACGAACATCCACCAAAATCAACCCAAAAACAGTCGAATTCAATTACACAGACTTCGCTTTCTATACAGGGATTTCAATTTTTCCTCAAACCTTCAATTCTCAATCGAGTTCCCAAACCTTCCTAGTTCGTTAGCGAAGTCGATGTTTGTTCATCTCCAAACCATCGACCATCGAACCTGATTCCAATATCAACAATAGATCACAGTCCTTCGTTCTCAACTATCAATCGACATTAAAACCAAAACAAATTCGTCTTCCCAACTCCAAATCAACACACCTTCATTCTTTGCTTTCATTACAGAAACACAAATACCATTGACCACTAATATCAATTCCAACCCCTTCGATTCACCAAAATCAGTTGATATCAACAATCAACAACCTTCGAAATTAGATACTCGACTCCAAAATTAACATTACATCTCAGTCGATACCCATCAACAAACGAACATTGACCCTTTGCAATTGATTTCCACAATCATCAACTCCTTCGTTTTTTGTCCATCCACAATCAACCTCATTTGAAACAAACAACCAAAAACAACCTATTTTGATTTCGAAACCAATCAACCTAAGGCTATTCATGTTCGATGCAAACGATTTTGATTTTTTCTCATGTTTGACTTTTCGATTACAAATGTGAAATCGATTCAAACTTCACAATAATCGACTCCAAAACATACAAACAAGATCGTTCATTTTCAACTCCAACAAATTCATACAAGTTCTACTCATCTGTGCGAACTTCAATCAAAGATACGAGTAAATTGAGATTTAATAAACGTTCGTTCACGAACAAACAACGTATGATGAAAAAATTAAGTAAACGAATTGATTCAATTAGCAAACCAATTTAGATATAGATCGAAGTTTGCACTCCAACGTATGGGTCATTAAACAGTAGCATGATCATGATTGAAATTGGGCTTAATCAAAACAATTCAGCAAAATTCAGGAATTAGAAAAGATCTAGTGAATCATCATGTAAACTCAAGAACACATGAAGTAAATAAATCTGGGTTTTTCTCTCATTAGTATTGATAGAAAGAGTACAAATGGGTCTTGCAAGTTTCTCTCTCTAAAATAATGCTCTCAAAGTGTTCCTTAGATAAAATGAGTGTCACTCACTTCCTTATAAAGGAAAGACAACTCATTACACACATACAAAGGAGTAAACCCTCATGACATCCAAGAGTGACTTTGCACCCTAACACGAACCCATTAATAAAGTCTTTCCTTTTAAGCTAAGTATGAGTGGTCACACTTAAGCCATAAGACTTTTATTATTCTAAAAATGGGATTTTGGTTTGGGTTTAGTATTTAGATATTGGAACATTGTAACAACAACTATTACATAATGTTTTGATATACTGGGATATGATCATCATATTAATACTTGTTGTGTTCTATATTAACATGTTTAATCCATGAATAATTTTATTATTCTAAAAGGTCATAGGCGGTCATGATTATGGGAGCAGTTATGAAGTAAGACTAATATGAATTGGATTGGTTGACTCTCACTAGATGAAAGTAGGCAAGTGGTTGTAACCAAGTTTCATAGGTACTTTTTAGAGAACTAGTACTGAACGGACCCGCATCAAGATCAACTTATAGATCTCAGTCATGAGTGACACTTGATTAAAAGGTACTATCTTTGTATCCTTCACACCTGAGATACATAGTAGGTCTTAAGTATAGAGAGTATTGTGCTTTGATATGGTCAGACGCTGATCCTTAACCAGACAGTTATAAAAGCCATTTTTAGGTATGGTGTGAACTATGCAAGAGGCTTATGTAGTCAAGATGGGATTTGTTCCTCTTATGTGTTGAGAGTTAGACATCTAACGCGTGTTACCCAAAGTTGAATTACAAATGACATTGATTGTGATCTAAGGCTCATGTTCAACAGGATGTCTGTAACAAAGGGATAATTGATAAACTTACCTTAGCTTTTGGGAATTCGATGTTGATGAACGACATTCTTCGTCACATGTTATTGGGGGCAGTGAAATTTTGCTAGACGTTCACCACTGTCTATATCAATCTATGATGAATCTTGTGCAAGTGGGAGATTGAAAGATCTACTATGCCCAAGAGTCATTATAGAATGATATTGGTAATAATATATGATCATATAGGGTCACACCTTATAGCAAGTTACCGTTAATTGATTATTTATTAGTATAATAAATATATCAACACTTGTATTTAATTGGAAAATTATTATTTCATAGAAAATAATATTTTATTAATTGGAAATTTATTATTTGTGGAAATAATATTTATTGGAGAAATAACAACTTATGAAATATATCATAAAGTATGATTATTTATAAGTTATATTTATATCTTAATAAACTAGTTCAATTTATATAAAAGGTAGTTTATATAAAATAAGATATTTATATATTCATATTTATATCTTAATAAGCTAGTTACAATTTATATATAAAAGGTAGTTTTATATAAAATAAGATATTTATATATGACTAGTTATCTAGATATATATGTTGGAAATTCTTTATAAATAAGATTGACTTTTTTATAAAGATAACATGTATGTATATATAAACTAGCCATGAGACAACTTTTGTCTTCTTTGCGCCTTGCCTTTTTCGAAAAATGAGAGGAGACCAAGCATGGTCTTCTTTTGAATTGTTTAATCAATTCTACCATGCTTGTAAGAAACATGTCCCATGCTTTTGCTTTATGGTTTCCTCTAGTTTTTTGGATTTTATATATAAGGGAGAGTATGGAAGGTTAGAAGTAAGTCCTTGTATAATTCTTCTTCTTCTGTTGGCTATGAAAACCGAGAGCATTGTGCTCATATAGGGCTGCCATATTTTTGAGATTTAGGCTCTCTCCTCTCCTCCATTCTCTTGCATTTTGATGTTTGAAAAAGTCCCTTAGTTGCTTCACCTTAGAACATATATTTGGTATATGTTTCGAAGGCTTATGAACAACTAATTACAAGTGTTTACTAGCATACTTTGATGGTTCTACTATTGCTTGGTGGATACTTCCAGAGAACTCTTGTTTTAGAGTTTCATGCCACACTTCATCAACTTCCAACCTCCCATGAGGATCAAAGTCTTCAAAGGTTGTTATGCTTTCTCTTATGTGGTTGTTTTAATCTTTCTAACACTTGCAAAATGGTCCTTGGTGAGTAAAATAGTTTTAGTTTTATTCAACATTTTTTAAAGCTTCCGTTGTCATTTTTAACGGTTGTGAAACCGGATTTTTGAATAAAATCCTAGCAACCTCTATTACCGACTATGTCATCCGATCACCTCCACAGTCGTAGTCGTCTGTGTTTCTGTCATGCACAATAACCAGCTGGAATAGAGGCCATGCTACCTCTTACCACTCGCCTGTGTTCTTTAATATCCGGACTCTTAAATCTCCATTTTTTCTACTCTTTCTTGTTTCTTGAAACATACACATACATGAAAAAAATAAAAATAAAAATAAAAAACAAAGATCAAACAGAAAATCAAACATCTTAGCAAAGCCATAAAAAATTATTCAGGTTATTCCAGGATGTTTTTGGGTTTGCCGATGATCTGGAATATGTTAACGATCTTGTTGGGTTTGCATCCTTTCCACGGGGAGATGGGATAACTTTTCTAGCATATGATTTTTATGTCATTTAAAATTAAGGAGATAACAAGTTAGCATTCTTCAACAATTAGTTTGCAAAGATTTTAGATGACGGGATGGTCTCCCTTGATGACAAGGCAAGGGATAACTAGGAGCACCCCTTCAACTTTTCAAAAATGACCATTTAAAAAAAAGAGATAGACTATGCCTCTAGAAAGACAAAAAACGTTAAGGGGATTTTTGTTAAAACAAGAACGTTTGTAAGGCCTCAATGACATTATCTATTTTATCTTCTTTGATAGGAGTTTTGTGTGATGAGTGTTGGTACATGTGACTTGTACGACACTAACAATTGTTGTTATTATGTTGTGTTTTAATTATAACAAACAACAATCCAATTTATTATTTTATGTTAGATGTATATCTGTATATATTTTATATTTAGTTTGTATTTGGTTGGGCTGTCCAACATTGTATTTAGCCCATTATGTATTATTGTGGTATTAATATACGTGAGAGGCTCAATGCCAATTCATGGGAAAATATTCACTCTAACATGGTATCAGGCTATTCTACCCTCTAACCCTAGCCGATCCATACCTGTGGTCGTATTTTTCTCACCTTTCACCTCTGTTCTTCATCTTCTCTCTTCTTCTTCGTCACAATGACCGGAGAGTCTTCTAATCCCAAACCTAGTCCCAACGATAAAATCTACGGGATAACCAATATCAAGTCTTATGTCCCCCTTCTTCTCGATCTCGACCGCTTGAATTATGATTCTTGGAAAGAGCTTTTTAAAACTCACTGCATTGGATACAAAGTATATGGTCATCTTGATGGGTCTGCTAAAATTGAAGATGATCCAGAATGGGAAACAGTGGACAATATTGTAAAACAATGGCTATATGGAACACTTACTCAATCCGTTCTCCAATCTATTCTCAAACCCAACGCCACTGCAGCAGATGTTTGGAAGACTATTGAAGACCCGTTTCATGAGAATAAAAGACTAAAGCCATGGAATTAGATGATGAACTTCGTTCTATCACCATTGGCGATTCTACAGTTATGGAATATTGTACACGTATCAAGTCCATCTCTGATCTTCTTGCTAATATTGGATCCCCGGTACCCGAAAGAAACCTCGTTATTTATGCCATCAATGTTTTATCTCAGAAATTTACCCATGTCGTCACCACCATTCGACATCAAAAAAACCGTTTCCTACTTTCCTTGAGATGCGCTCCATGTTAACCCTTGAAGAACGGTCCATGGCAAAAGATCATTCCCCTCACGTTCAAGCCTCACATCAAGACAATGCATCTTCACCAACCATTCTCATCACCGAACACCAAAATCGCCCCTCTCATTCTCGATTAAACAACTCCGGAGGTAGAAGTGGTGGTCGGAATCAACATGGCGGCAGGGGAGGTCGGAACGGCGGGAGAGGTGGCGGCAGGCAGGGACGATCTGGAGGCGGAGGTTTCGCTCGCGGTCAAAATTGGGGGGGGGGGGGGGATATTCTCCCTGGATGACGTCGTCGCAGATTCAAGGTCAACAGCAGCATCGTGGGCTGCTGCCTTCTCCACCAATTCAACAATTCCCATGGCCCAATAGTCATTACTCAAATTCTCAACACCAATGGCCCAATTCGAATTTAGCCCATCAGCAAGCTCTTTCCATGTCTCAGCAGCCCAATAATCAGTCCAACAGCTGGCAATGGTTTCAATACCCGAATAATATGGATCAACCGACCACTTTACCGCAAACATTTAACACTATGACTCTTCAAGACCCAAACAATGCAGATTGGTATATGGACACCGGGGCAACCGCTCATCTTCATGCCGATTCAGGTAGTCTCAAGTCCTTTAAAAATAAGTGCACTAATTCAAATATATCAGTTTTAGTCGGCAATGGGTCTCGTATTCCTGTCACCAAAATTGCTCACTCTACTCTTGCTTTAAACCCTTTTCGCACCCTTATTTTAAAAAATGTTCTTATCACTCCCCAAATTATTAAAAATCTCGTTTCTGTTCGTCAATTTACTCGTGATAATAAATGTTCTATAGAATTTGACGAGTTTGGTTTTTCTGTGAAGGATTTTCTCACCAAACGCACCCTCCTTCGATGTGATAGCACCGAAGATCTTTACCCAGTCACCAAACCGAGTCCTCAAGTCTTTCTCAGTCTTAGCTCATCATTGTGGCATCAAAGACTCGGTCATCCTAGTCAACCTGTTCTGAAACAATTAATTTCTTGCAATTCCATTTCATGTAATAAAAATGATTCGTCATTTCTTTGTCATGCGTGTCAACTTGGCAAGCATACTCGTTTATCTTTCTCGTTATCTAAAACTCATGCTTTATTTCCTTTTCAAGTTATTCATTCGGATGTCTGGACTTCACCCTTGCAAAGTCATAGTGGAATAAAATATTATGTTATTTTTCTTAACCAATTTTCTCATTTTGTGTGGGTGTACCCTCTTAGACTGAAATCGGATGCGATCTCCAAATTTCTTCATTTTCGTGCATATGTCAAAAATCAATCCAACACTGATATTCAAACATTTCAATGTGACAACGGAAAAGAATATGACAACTCTCTCTTTCATCAACTTTGTGACACCAATGGCATACACATTCGTTTCTCATGTCCATACACTTCCCAACAAAATGGGAAATCTGAGCGTATGCTTCGTACTTTAAATAATATGATCTGCACACTTCTTTTCCAAGCTCATCTTCCCCCCACTTATTGAGTGGAAGCTCTCCATATGTCCGCTCATCTCTTGAATATCCTTCCATCCACATCTCTCCATAATGACACGCCATTTCACAGACTCTTCAACAAACACCCGTCCTACTCTCATCTTCGAGTGTTCAGGTGCCTGTGCTATCCTCACCTCAATACAATCAATAAACTTGAGCATCGATCGGTCCCATGTAACTTTCTCGGGTATCCCTCCAATCACAAAGGTTTCCGTTGTCTCAATCTTCATTCTAAACAAATAATCATCTCTCTACATGTCACCTTTGATGAAACCATTTTTCCATTCGGCTCAATGACCCCGGACCATCCCCCCACTTATGATTTTCTTAATATATCTGACTCCCGCAATTGTTTTAATGATCCCACCATCACTTCCCATTCTCCTTCATCTCCCCCTATTCTGTCTCCTGTCGGTGACACCTCCACCGACAATGCTGATGTCTCTGTCGACCAAAACATCCCTGTCGACGATGCTGTAACTCCAGCTGCCCCTTCGATTCCTTTAAATCATAACCGGTCCACCATGTCGGGTCCTTCTAGTACTCATCCTATGACCACTCGTGCTAGACTTGGTATTCATAAACCCATTGACCGTCTCAACCTTCATACCGACATAGTTTCTACTCCCTCCCCTCTTCCTAGAAACTATTCTGAAGCTTTCCAAGACCCTAACTGGTGTAATGCCATGAAAGACGAATATGATGCACTTATTTCTAATGGAACTTGGGTACTTGTACCTCGGCCTCAAAATGCTAATGTTGTTAATTGTATTTGGTTGTTTAAAAAGAAACTTAATGCAGATGGCTCTCTTGCTCGATATAAAGCACGGTTGGTTGCTAATGGACGTAGCCAACGTCCAGGCATTGAGTGTGATGAAACTTTTAGTCCGGTTGTTAACCCTGCTACTATTCAGACAGTTCTTAGTATTGGCATCTCTCATTGTTGGCCAGTTCATCGATTGGACGTTAAGAACGCTTTTCTTCATGGCCATTTACAGGAAACAGTTTATATGCATCAGCCACCGGTTTTTCGTGATCCCTCCGCTCCAGATCATGTATGCTTATTACAACGATCTCTTTATGGTCTTAAGTAGGCTCCTCGTGCATGGTACCACAGATCTGCTCAGTATATCACTCAGTTCGGCTTCACTAACAGCAAATCTGATTCTTCTTTATTCATCTACAACAAAGGGGGTCACATAGCCTATCTTTTACTTTATGTTGATGACATTGTGTTGACTGCTTCATCCATAGGTCTCTTATAGCAGATTATCACCACCTTACATGCCGAATTCTCCATGACTGATTTGGGTGCTCTCAATTATTTTCTTGGTATATCTGTCGTTCGAGATCGTCATGGCATGTTTCTCTCTCAACAGAAATATACCACAGAAATTATGGACCGTGCTAAAATGTCTAATTGCAAACCTGCTCGAACTCCAGTCGAAACGTCTGCCAAATTTGATGGCTCAGGCCCTCCTGTTGTCGATCCAACCTTCTATCGTAGTCTTGCGGGTGCACTTCAATACTTGACTTTCACTCGGCCGGATATATCTTATGCAGTTCAACAGGTGTGTCTATATATGCATGATCCTCGAGAACCTCACTTTACTGCTCTCAAACGGATCCTTCGATATGTTCGTGGCACTCTTGATCATGGCTTACAACTCTATGCTTCTCCTCCTCGTGGTCTAGTTGCTTACTCTGATGCTGATTGGGCAGGCTGCCCTACCTCTCGTCGATCCACATCTGGCTATTGTGTCTTCCTTGGACATAATCTTCTCTCTTGGTATTCCAAACGACAGGGTACCATTTCCAGGTCTAGTGCTGAAGCAGAGTATCATGGTGTTGCGAATGCCGTTGTCGAGACTAGTTGGCTTCGTAACTTACTCCGGGAGCTCTTTTACCCTCCTCTGACTGCTACTCTTGTTTACTGTGACAATGTTAGTGCCGTTTATCTATCTACCAATCCTGTTCAACATCAACGCACCAAACACATCGAGATCGACATCCATTTTGTGCGTGATAAAGTGGCCTTGGGCCAGATTCGTGTTCTTCATGTTCCCTCTTCATCCCAATACGCTGATATCTTTACCAAGGGGCTACCGTCTACTATGTTTCTTGACTTTCGGTCCAGTCTGAACGTTCGTTCGCGACCTCTCGTCCGGACTGCGGGGGGCTGTTAGATGTATATTTGTATATATTTTATATTTAGTTTGTATTTGGTTGGGCTGTCCAACATTGTATTTAGCCCATTATGTATTATTGTGGTATTAATATACGTGAGAGGCTCAATGCCAATTCATGGGAAAATATTCACTCTAACATTTTAGTAACCATTTTATATGATCATAATGTTAGCATAACACAATAAACAATATATCGAACCATATTACTGAATCAACAAGATAAAAAGAAATTCATACCTTGACTCTTAATGTGTCATCTTCTTGATGTTGAAGTTTGACGACGAAAAATAACTAGTGTGTGAAAGTCTTCTTCAACATAGACCCTTAGTATTCTTTCAAGAAACCTTTGATGACAGGGATCAAGTATGATGCAAATATTTGTGTGTTGTTGGGGATCATCCACTATTTATAAATAGAGGTTACAACCCTAGATTGAATTGTAATATATTATAATAATTATTATTATAATATAACTTATTAACAATCCCCCACTTGGGTATTATATGCATGGAAATGTATTACATATTTTTTAGGCGTACTACTATTCATTTTAACTTTATTTCCTTTAAAACAGTTGGTCCAACTATAATCTTCAGTGGTGTCATTTCCTTATGCAACAAAAATATTTACAAGTTCTTGAATTTAGGACAATGATAAAATTATCAACAACTTTATTCTGCAAAAATTCACAACATTTCTAGATATAAAACACATAGTATATAAAGACTCTCATTAAACCAAAGTATTATCTATAATAACGAGCATACGAAGAACATGCTAACGAAACACCTTTATCAAAATAAAAATAGAGGAACAACAATAGTTCAAAATCCAACGGGGGAAAGAATATTTCTAACAGTTACTCTGACCAAATCAAAATTGTGGGCCTCGTCTTCTCAAGGGAATCAAGTGAAAGATCACTCGAGGAAAAAAGTTGGCAAAATCATGGAACTCATCAAGAAAAACTTCAATTGGGTATACGTTCATTCAAAATCCATTGCAACACTACAAAGGCAAGTTGAAGAATTAGCAGAACAAACCAATAGATAACCATTAGGCAACTTTATGAGCACCGTGCAAATGAATCCTCAACACACACGAGCTTCGAGAACTAACCCAAACAATGACATGCATGTAAATAAGGTATCTATCTTAAATAGTGGTAGATTATATGATAACATGATGCATAAGTCCCTACATTGCTTGAATCGTTATAACGGAGGTTTGTATATCTTCAAGCAACGAAAATCCCGAGACGGAATGTAAAAAAGAAAAATGTTGTGTATAAACTTGAAAAATATTAGGAATAATCTACTAGCTGGAATCGTCTTAAGCTGTGGAGTGGTTTGTGGAGAGATAATAATATTCGAGAAACTTTTAGACAAGTAGAAATTAGTATCCCACTTGTAGATGTGATCAAGAAGATTTAAGCTAATGTAAATTATATGCGTTCATAAAACACTACTAGGAAAATGGATAATTTGCTACGGAAAATACCTACAGAACTTTTCCGTAGGAAAATACCTACGGAATAGCGACAAATTGCCTACCAAATAAAGTTGACCTAATTTAATAACAGATTTCCTATAGAATAGCTACACAAAAAATAATTTTGTAGTTATTCCATGTGTAATTTTCTACAGAATACCTATGGAAAGTGGGAAAACAAGATTATTTCAAATTTTGTAGGTATTCTGTAGGTAATTAATTTACTACCAAATAGCTACAGAACAAACAAAAAAAAAGCGGGATATTTTCAAATTATGTAGGTACTCTGCAGTAAACATTGTTATTTCCCTCCTTTTTATTCTCTAGATTATACTAATATCTTTTATTTGTTATTATTATTATTATTATTATTATTATTATTATTATTATTATTATAACTGTAATTTATTTTTATTGTTACATCTATAATTACTTTTTTATTTTTATTATTATACTTATTTCTAAATTTATAATTATTATGTTTTATTTTATTATTTTATTATTATTACTATTTTATGATATTCATTAATTTATTATTATTATTATATGTACTTTATATGTGTATAAATGGGTATGTGTGAGTATATATATATATATATATATATATATATATATATATATATATATATATATATATATATATATATATATATATATCTGTATGTGTGTGTGTCTGTGTATGAATGTATGCGTATGCGTGTATACACATGTATGTATGTAATTGTATACATATACGTTGTATATATATGTGTATATGTCTATGTGTGTAAGTATATATATTTTTGTGTGTGTGTGCATATATATATATATATATATATATATATATATATATATATATATATATATATATATACACACGTATGTGTGTGTATATGTGTGTGGATGTGTATATATGTGTATATGAGTATGTATGTGTATTTTATATACGTATATTTTTGTGTATGTACACAATTGTATGTATATGTATATGTGTATGTGTGTATGTAGATGTATGTATGTATGTGCGTGTTTATATATATATATATATATATATATATATATATATATATATATATATATATATATATATGCAACACATGTTTCCTGGATTGAATCAGTGTGGGGCAGTAAGAAGTCAAAGGCATGGTTTTGCGAAAAGCCATGGGTCACAATGGAATATGTATCATAGGATCTAGAAGATCGGGTGTACCCAAGGAGGCATTGGGCTATTCCTGTCTAAGGACAGGAGAGTTTTGTTGATATTCTAAACTTGTTGGGACCGTGTTTTAAGCATCTTTGGGGGAATTCTTGAAGTGTCAAAAGAAGGATGAGGTTGTGAGTATATAAAATATGCATGTATGTGGATGTGTATGCATGTGCATATAAGTATGTATGTATGTATGTGTATTTTGTATAAAAATATGTATATGTGTATGTATATGGATGTGTATATAGAAAAGTGATAAAACTTGAAACGAGTCATGAATTTCGATTGTAAATACGATTGTATGTATGTTTATATGATGTTCAATTTGCTGAAAACAAGATATTCAAAGTATATATTGTTGTTAAAAAAATGAAGTAAAAAACGACATTTAACCCTCAGAAATTAGAAAATAGAAAACCATTGTATGTAATCCGTAGGTAAATACCTACGGATTACCTATGTATAAAGGATATCTGTAGGTAATCTGTAGGTATTTACCTACAGATTACCTACGATGGTTTTTGTATTTTATTTTATTTTTCAAGGGTAAAATATCGTTTATTTCGTTTCATTTTTTTACAAGATCATTATACTTTGATTACTTGGTTTTGAGTAAGTTATACACAACATGTAGGTATTCCGTAGGTAAATTTCTAACAGAATATTTCGTAGGAAAACCGTAGGAAAGTTTGTAGGTAATTCGTAGGAAAAAAATACCCACGAGGGTTTTTCCTACAACCCGTTTTTGTAGGAATTCTGTAGGTAACACCTTGTTACTACGGATTTCCTACGAATACTGTCATAGGTAATTAATCAATTTTCTAGTAGTGAAAGAACAAGAGATGTGAAACGTGAAACACTAGTATACATTGGATGTGTTAGGATTTGAATCTTGAACCTACCGTATGGAATTACACTTATCAAACACCATTCTTCCATCACGAAGCTAAACATTCACATTTATAAGGGATCTGTTAAGGTGCTTAAAACCGGAAAGTGCAGCAGCTTATGTTGGACAAAACCACAACATATCATTTGTTTGGATTTATATTTTATATCTTTTTGATATTATAAAATTGTTGTTGGAACATTATAAAGTATTCAGAATACACTTTTGTTAATCAAAGTAGTTGTTCTTTGGATTTTGTAAACTAAAATTCTTAGGGTGAGTGTAGTTTAAAATTAGTGATATAAGAATTTTTGCCTCATAACATGCACGTACATGCTATTGCACAATCGCATATAAAATATCAGTGTTATATCAAATAAATATTATTCAATTATATTTGTCAAAGCCAATATATTGATTTTTGCTAATTTATTTGATTTAATATACATGTTCACAAAAAGGAGTAATATTGTAGTTTTAACAAACTTAATTCACTTTATATATTAGTAACATAATATGGTAATGTAGTTAAACTGATTTTTTCCCACCCGATGCACATATACCAAACCATAGTCAAACATAGACGAGCAAAAAGAAACAATTGAAAACAACTTGAATGATAGTTGAAACGTAATGGAATCCAAATTCTTGGTATTATATTGCTTCAGACCATATCCAACTGAGCACCGACCTTAACTTAATTGAATATATATATATATATATATATATATATATATATATATATATATATATATATATATATATATATATATATAGTTTTATAAAGAGTGGACTAGGGCTGAGAGTTAGTGGAAGGTATATGGGAATCGAGGCCAATATGTATCTCATTAAGTCAAAGCTAACTTTGGGTGCTTAGTCAACTTTTACTTTTTTTGGTATTTTAGCATATTTAACGAATGGTCTTTTATTTCTCATTTTCAATTCATTCAATCAAGTTTGAAATTGTTAATCCATTTTAACACTTAAAATACCACCAACGACCAAAGGATTTGTAGTTCAGCGGTATCCGGTGTTGTCCTCCCTCCTTGAGGTTGAGGGTTCAAATCTCGTCGTGGACAAAGGTGGATTTAAGGTGTAGTTTAGAAGTATGTTAGATTTAGCTATTTCAAAAAAAATAAAAAAATAAAATAAAAAATAAATAAAAAAAATACCACCAACGCATATCAATTTATATGTTGGCTAGAAAAAGAAACAAGTGCCAGAAGGCATTCCAATTATTTTATCCAAAATTCATTTTCAACTTCTCATATATTTTATTTTTGCGTACATTCAATACCAAATTGAGACACCATAGGAAATCATGAAAATATATCAATAAGATTGGTTGATTGGTTCATTTGGTTTCATGTTTTAAAATGTTTTTTCCTTGAACTGCTCAATTTCAGTTTATAAGTGTAAAATAATATATATATATATATATATATATATATAAAAGGCTAGGTTATAACGTGGATGACATCTATTGTGTGGTCGTAAGGAAAATTATGGACCAATAGATTGAAAATAATGAATGACTATGATTGGAGGGTGTATGATATTATAATGGAATAACATGTACCATATAATCACACAAAATTCGTTGTAAGGACATTTTATTAGTCATCAAACTATATTTAAAAAAGGAAAATTTCAAATTTTAAGGAATAATTAATTTTCTTAATTTCAATAATCTGATTTTTTTTAATTAATTTAGTTTCGATTCTAACATAATTTTTTGATTTTAACCGATTTTATTCTTTTAGAACGATATCCTATGAGAATGTTAGCTATAAACTAAAAAAAAAGTATTGAATCTTGAAAGTTTGAAGTTTTGTCCAATAATAACGAATATTTAGATCAATCTTTATTTATTCTCCAATAATAACTCGAATAACATAGTATTTGAATAATAAAAATGTTCATATAAAAGATATTCTTGTAGAATTTGTTGAGACTTTTATCATAATGAACTTAAAATACAATTAAAAACTGAAATACATCAAAAGAATAAAAATTTTGAAAAATATTCTTAAAATTCTTGAAAAAACCCTAAACCACTTCAAAATACATTGGCATTCTGTCAGAATGACATTGTGTCATTCTGTAATGACATTGTGTCATTCTGTAAGAATGACTTTATGCTTTATTGTGTTTATAGAACCCTCATGCTCATTTAGTTTACCAACAAGATCAGTTCTCTTTACAAGAGCCTGCAATAACAATGTAGAAGAAGCCAATGAGATACTCATATGAAACGATCAATTATTGAAAAAAAAAACTCTAATTTCAACACTAAAATCCGATTTAAAGAAAATCAACCAATTACCAAATATATCAATAATTAATATTAATAAGTTTGATTTTAATCACATACAACATGAACAAAGGTGAAGCCGTCAATGTTTCTAATACGCTTCTAAGCGAACACTGCCTATGAATTAAGAAAGATGATTAAATTATTTCTATCAAATGAAGTTTTTGACTTCGTCCATTTCAAGTATACAGTAAAAGGATTAACAATTCCAATATGTTTATCATAATTATTTTACTTCAAAAAGAAAGACAATATAATATAATTATGAAAAAAAAGTTGTTTTTTGTTGAATACAAAAACTCACCATTGATAACTTGAAACAGTATACATGTGTTCCTTTACAAACCATCCCAAAAAACTACGCTCGAGTTTATAATTCATAAACAATGTTTATAAATTATTATATACATGTTCTATTTTTGAGAAAAAAGCAACGTAAACGTTGTCAGGTGAAGTCTAGTTGTGAAATCAAAACAGGTATAGTTCTGAAGACGACGGTTGTGATGGTGACTACGAAACCGGTGGTGGTGATGGTGGTGCGACGAAACTCGGGCTTCTATGATGATGACAATGAGGAACAAGATCGCCCGTGGTTAGTGATAGTGTTTATACCTGGATACCCTAATTATAGGCTAAATTAATCAGTTGCCATAATAATAGGATTTATTATAAATATAAATAATTGATTTAAAAGTTAATTTACTAAGTTATCTTTACTTATTTAATTAGTTATTAAATATCAATAATTAAAATGGTTGGCCCATATTAATCCCTACATCCACACAATATTTATTCATCCATATATGAACCTACATCTCTCTCTCTCTCTCTCTCTCTCTCTCTATATATATATATATATATATATATATATATATATATATATATATATATACTAGGCGAATGCCCGCGCGTTGTGCAGAAGCATAGTTGAAATCTTTACAAATATATGTTTTTTAAATATAATAGTAATGTTGTTAAATTTGATATAATAATTTGTATACTAAGTTGATATAATATATTGATTATTTTGAATTATATGATAATATATACATCTATTAAAACTGCATAATATCAATCTTTTGAATGACCTCTACCCGCGGGTTACTCATGAATAAAATTAAATATAATATATGTTTTAATGTTATTTATAGTTATTGTTATTGTTCATTAATTTTTAAAAATTTATTTGTTTAACGTTTTAATTTCTATCATTGTAATTATTTAAAACATCAAACAATCTTTTTTATTTTAAAAGTAACAATATAATCATTTATATAGAGTTATTTTCAACTATTGTTATTGTAAGTTATTTTAAGCCACTTATTTGAAATCTTTTAACGATTATAAAAATATCTTTAACAAATATTTTAGTTAAATGGATATTAGAATTTAGTTTTTGCATTTAGCACTACAATTTATCATTTTTAACTATTCACAAAATATTATTTGGGTTTTTTAAGTGGAACTAAAATTTATATTGAAGTTGACCCTGTAATGTTATTTTTAAATCTACAATTTAAGTATTTTGTCCAAACTATTCAAAAGTTGTAGCTTTGAACTGATAATGGTTTACATACAACAACATATTAAATCTAATAAATTAAGTATAACATGTTAAAAGTTAAAGACATAACTTTATAAGTAGAAGTATATTATTTTAATATTGAAATTGAGTTTAATTATGATTACATTTTAGGTTTGATACTTTTTTAACCTTATTAACCAACTTATAATCATTATTAGAAAGACACTCACTTTTAACTATTTACAAAATATTATTTGGGTTTTTTAAGTTGAACTAAAATTTATATTTAAGTTGATCCTGTAAGGTTATATTTAAATTAACAATATAAGTATTTTATACAAATTTTTCAAAAGTTGTAGCTTTAAAATGATAATGTTTTACATACAACAACATATTAGACCTAATAAATTAAGTATAATATGTAAAGTTAAAAACATAATTTTATAAGTAGAAAAAAATATATTCTTTTAATATTGAAATTTAGTTTATATATGATTACACTTTAGGTTTGATATTTATTTAACCTTATTAACCAACGTATAATCATTATTATAAAGAAATTGAAAAGTCATGAGAGTTTCAAATGAATGTGGTAAAAGGAAAAATGAATGGGAGTTTCAAATGAATGTGGTGAAAGGAAAAATGTTTCATTTATAAGTCCATACATTATAACATAAAAATCCATCAACTTATATTTTGATACTATCTAATATAGTCCATACCTTATAAACTTTACTTTTACTTTTATAATATCCAATATATTATAAGTTTTTGTATAACATTAATATAATCTACTTTTCTTATGTTCGATAATATTTTTTTGGATAAAATAAGAAATAAGTTGTTTTGAATGAACTATTAATAAACAATATTGAACTAATAAACTTTGTATTACACTATTTATATTAGACCAAAACATCCAAGGTTTCATATATGAACTTTTAAATATTAAACATTAAAATTAAGAATGAAGTCATACAAAATATATCATTATACATAAATGTCATCAAGAGTTTTAAAATAAGTCGATTAGTAAATATGATATTTAATTTTAATTACATATTTTGCAAGGCGTACCTTTGACTTTATGTTGGTGCGCCGAGAATCCTCTTCCTTAATTTGTACCTAAAAAATTAAGGTGAATAGGAATATAAAATAGATATTACTAAGCATTAATATAAATAATTAAAAAGGGTATGTGGATCTCCTACCACCGGTTAAAGACAACATACATCTCTAGTGGTATCGATTCCTATGTGAAATTGAAGTAGTCATTCTATGTACACCTTGTTTTCTAATTACATAAACAAATATGAGTAACCAAACATAAAAATGTTATCTTTATCTAGGAAAAATATTTTAGTTAACTAACAAATTAAATAATATAAGTTTAAGAGTTAGGAGTTTCAAAACATTAATATTTTTATTAATCAATCAATTAAGTAACACATGTTGAAATTTTTACAATCATTATTAAAAAACATTTGAAATATTAGATTTTAAATGAATTTTGGTTGAAGTATTTTGACCTGTATTATAATATATATATATATATATATATATATATATATATATATATATATATATATATATATATATATAGAGAGAGAGAGAGATGGAAAATATAACATATGTATGACTTTTAATTAATTATCTTTTTGAAATGGTACAATTACAAAACAAAAAAACATATTTAAAATATTTAATTAAATATTTTCGACATCACCCTATAAAATATGATCATTATATTAACGATTAAACCACAATATACAACGACTGTGTTACAATAATCCAAAAACGAAGAAAATATAAAAACGAATTAGTATAACAAACTTACAAATTAAAAGCTCTAATATAATAGCATATCTCTAAAAGTGGTCATAAGACCTCAACCCAACACAAAAACTTTTAAGTTTGTATTCTTTCTGAAATTTGTATATGATTTGTATACATGTCTTCCCAAAAGATTGACATTTTTATAGTAAACTTTTCACTAAATGCTAATTAAACATAATATAAGTTATAAAACTTTTGAGTTGCAATAGTTAAAAAATGGGGTTTAAATGAATGTAGTTTGAGGAAGTTAAAAAAGGGGGGTTCAAATGCATGAGATTTAAGAAAAAATGCTAGCTTTATAAGTATATATATATATATATATATATATATATATATATATATATATATATATATATATATATATATATATATATATGTTAAGGCGCAACCACTAAAGAAAATATGTGCAACTACTAGTTTATGTTGAGCGATTTTTTTTTTGTTTTTGACGCCGCTAGTGCTGTTAATTTTCTACACCCGCCCCTGTGTGTGTGTGTGTGTATATATATATATATATATATATATATATATATATATATATATATATATATATATATATATATATATATATAGGGCTAGGATCCTTTATATTAAACGAATAGTATGTAAATGTATAACCATAGCATGACCATTAGATGAAAATAATAAATTTCTATGATGTTAGGGTATATGATATTAAGAAGAACTAGCATATACCATATAATAACAAAAACTCTGTAAAAAGGAATAATGGGCATTTCATGTTTATTTATTTACAGAATGTGCAATAATTATGAGATGAAATTTTTGACTATCTTTTGAATAATTATGGGATGTATTTTTTACTATTTACAGGAAAAAAAGTCTATTTAATTCTAAACTTATTCTCATCAGAATACGATGCATTCTTGAAAGAACGTGTTTTTTTCACAAAATATATTTTCAAAAATCCGGATTTTTAGGAAATAACAACAAAAATGTAATCAGTTATAGTCATTCTCAAAAAATATTTTTCACGTTTGGATGAATACACTATAGTCCTTGGATATTTCTAAAATCTTGAAAAAAATATATAATAAATAATGAATAATCTACTAAAATCCTATCCATTCTAAAAAAAACTTTCATTCTTGAAGGACAACATTGTTATTTCTTGATTTTTCTTAAGAAACTGTAACACTCCAATCCAGGTATTCCATTGTTCACCCTCAAGTATTTCAATTTTGTCAAAAATGGTCCTTTTTCGTAAGTTGGGAGTACATTTGTGTACGCTTAGCGTAGTGTGTGAGAGCATCGGGTAGCTGGGGTTCGTACGCTGGGCGTACGAGCATGTACGCGAGGCGTATGTCTAAAACCCTAATTTCTTGACTTGCACCCTGTATAAACAACCTTATATCATTTGGACCAAAACCTAATCAGCCTCCATAGCCTCATTCCATCCCTTAACCCCAGATTTTCATGTGAGTGTAATCCTTGAGCTTAAAAAGAGTGTTTTGGTGGCAATTTAGAGAGCATTCAAGAAGAAGAAGGTGGTGATCAAGTCTTAGGTGTCATTGAGCTTTTAGATCCTGCATCTAGTTCATCTTGAGGAACTTCTGGAGGTATAAAGTCATAACCTTGTCATCTCTTTTGTTAGTTTGAGCTAGGGTTTTGTTATGAAGTCCCTTTTTGGTTCTTGGACCCTCTAATGCTAGTTAAGCAACTCCAGAGACTAGGATTGTTAGATCTAAGCTCTTTGAGCATGCTTGATGCATAAAGGTGCCATCTTTATGGTTGTATTGAGACCATGCATGAGTTTGAGGTCTTAAATGAGGTCTTAATGGGAAGAATTAAGTATTGGATTCACTCATGGCATGCAAGGGAATAAAGTTGCCAACTTTATGTCCCAGGACATCTTAATGGACCCAGATCTGAAGTTTGACATTGAAATCCTAAGTATTAAGCACTTAATGGTCGGTGGTGCACATAATGCTTGTACGTCGGGCATAACATTGTGTACGTAGCGCGTACAACCATGGGGTTCAGTACGCTGAGCGTACTGGAGTGGTACGCAGGGCGTACGCACCCCAGATGGGTTTGGGCTTTGTGTGGGCTTGTAAGCTTGTTGGGCCTTATTCAGTGTTGGGCCTGGTCCCAATTTAAGCTATTGATCTATTATTTTGTATTTGGGTGTATTGGTTGGGCCTTATTGGGCCATGTGGGCCATTAATAGCTTTTATCTTGGATCTTAGGCCTATTAGCAAGGGAAAGACTATTGGGTGACCATGGAAGGACTTAGGTTTAGGTTTTTGGAATCTTTGATTGGGTTGAGTTATAATCCTAATTTAGGGTTATTTGTACCATTGTTCAGTGTGAGGTTTTGGACTGTTAGGCGAGCAGCTATTGTGTTCAGCAGACTGACGTGAGTCTTCTCACTACACTCATGGGTCGAAGGCACCAAGGCCAGCCCATTATTTGATATGAGATGTTTAGTAATTGAGTATACAATGGTTTTCTAATGAATATATGTGGGCTTATGTGAAGACCATAGGGGAGCCCATGGCACCTGGCAAGGCCATGGGGGGAGCCCATGGCTCTAGGATACAAGACCATGGGGGTAGACCCATGGGGGTAGCCCATGGCATTCCAAATGAAGACCATGGAAGGAGTCCATGGCAATCTTATATATATGTGTGCATGACATTATGTGGTTATGTGTTTCATGTGTTTTTTGCGAAACTCACTAAGTGTGTGCTTACAGTTTTGTTGGGTGTTTCAGGTACTTCTGGTTCTAAGGGCAAGGGCCCGGCTTGATGGCGCAGCGTGAACTCTCCAGTATTTTCGCACTTAGTATTTGGATACTCTGATTTTGAAAACAGTGTGGTTATGTAATGGGATTTTTGGAAAACGAATGTGGTTGACATTTCTAGTTATTTAATGAAAAATTTTATGTGAAATTTGGGCTGTTACAAGTTGGTATTAGAGCCTTGGTTTGAGGGATTCGGGCACACTCTCAGGTGTGTCGGAACTCAAACTGAGGAAATGGTAAACCCTTTTCAAAAAGAAACCAAAAGTTAAAATTTTCTTGAAAACGGTTTTTGTAAGTAAAAAGGGGACAGTGCAATGTGCGTAATCGACCGAGCTTAAGTAAGTGTTTCCAATGTGTTATCCATGCTATCGTAATATTTGGAAATTGATGTTGAAATTATTACTTGTTATGTGTATGCTTTCAAAGTTGTATATGTTTAGGATTGCATAGCCTTAGAATGATAAATTCTACCTTATTCTTGTTCCTTGTTTGGTTGTGGTTTAGGGTAGAAGCTTATTTGACAGTCTATGTGATTCTATTTGTGTATAACTTGCATGCATAGGGCAACCTGCTATGTTTGGCTTAAGTTTATGGTTAAATAGGGATTGAGAAATCCTAGAATAGTCTAGGATCTAAGTCGGTGTTGTGTTTTGTAGATTATGATTTGTGGTTGGGTGAATTAGGGGTATCAGGTATGGCCTTGAGGAAGGTACAAGTTGGTGTGGAAGGTAGTATTGGGCATGTACTACTGAAAGCATAGGACCTGTACCCAAAGCAATGTCAGACCTGAAAGCTCTAAAGAGTCTGGTGAGGAGGAATCCCCTTCGAATTCCTTATCATTTCTTTTTTTTATCATGTGGTATTTTTCAGTTGAGGATGGTGATGATCACGCGGGGTTCGGGTTCAGGATCAGGATCAGGTTCAGGCTCTGGTGCAGAGCCCATTGATAAGAGGTTGCGCGATCTGATCGTAGTTGAGGTTACTCGCGACATCCTTGACGCTACCCTGGTGATCTTTAGTACCATCAAGGACAGCACCATGGAGATCATGAAGGAGCAGATCAAGTCATTCCATGTCGAGATTGTTGCATGCCAGATTGGGGCCCAAGCTCCCTCGTTCCGATAGTTTAAGGCATGTGGTGCGCCTAAGTTCTTTGGGGTCAGGGACCCCATCACTAGTCGACATTGGGTGGCAGACATGAAGAATGCCCAACGCACGAGCTTTTTCCATGAGGCGGAAAAGGTGGGGTTCACATATTGTATGTTCAGGGACCGACCACGAGATTGCTGGGAGGAGGTTACCCGCGAGGTGGGATCAACAGGTGTGGCTGAAATTGTTGGATTAGGTGTCTAAGCCCATAAATATAATTGGTATGTACTTTATCTGATAGTAGCATGGTCCTTTTGGGTTGCCTTCACCATAGCAACTTGACAGGATGACTTTTGAGAGAGAGGTTAATTAATGATTTATTAATATATTAATTAGAAATCATATTATTTAATTAGTATTTAATCAGAAATTAGTTTGGTATTAATTTTGGGATTAAAGGAACTGATTAAAAGTAAGGGGACTGGTTTGCAAATCATTGTTGCAAACTGGGCTACTGGACTCCCTTGGAATAGGGTGGAGGATATTCTATAGGGAGGCCCTATAGAAATCGTCCAAGGCCTTCTAGAAGGAAGTCCATGGGCTACTTGGAGCCTAAGTAAGGAATTAGGGTTTCACCTGGAAACCCTAGCAGCCACAAGTATATAAAGGCCCCTAGAGCTCTTGAAATTGGCCACTGCTTCACAAGGAGAAACCCTAGCCGATTTATGCCCCTCTCTCACTAATCCTTTGCTTTTGGTGTTTGTGATTCCATTAGAGGTGCAACACGTGAGGCACTCAAGCTTTCAAGAGTCAATATCATCATTGGATTACTTGTTATTACCAGATAACAAGAAAGGTAACATTCAAACCCTAGTTTTCATATGGATCCTGTATTTTGTATGCTATATTAGGGTTATTGCTTTGGAACTTCTATTTTCATGTATAAGTATATAACTAGAGAAAAACTTAGATCTAAAGTAATTAGGGTTGCATGAACACATAGGAATGTTGTTGTGCTCAAAACCCATCAGTGGTGTCAGAGCCGCAATTAGGGTTGCATGAACACATAGGAATGTTGTTGTGCTCAAAACCCATCAGTGGTATCAGAGCCTAGGATGTTTTTCTGTTATATTTCATACAATAGTGATCTGTCCAAATCGAAAAATCAAGCAAAATCGTAATCTGCTTGATGAACTCGACGAGTTCAAGGAGGAACTCGACGAGTCCATGCCCTGACTCGACGAGTTGACTCGTCTGTTGGCTGAATTGTTGATCTATTTTGGATTAGGATAATTACCATAACTTATTTTTATTCCCATAAATTGATTTTATTGAATGGTAATTTGATTTCCTTATCAAAATATATGGATTTGGTCAAATTTTATGATAATGTCTAATTGTATGATTAATTAATTATTTAAAATTTGATATAGTAATTTTGAAAAGTTTCAAATTGCACCCTTTAAGTTTTGTAATTTAAAATTTAATTAAAAGGTTAATTTTAAAATATTAAATTCTAAAACCTTAGTATTTTAAAAGTCTAAAATACACCCTTATATTATTCTAATATTAAAAGTTGAAATTATATATATGTAAAAGATGAGTCAGTGTTACCGTTAGTAGGCCTTATTCACGAAGCTGTTCTATAAGGGGTGTTTAAGGAAGCGGCCTATAAAATGACCGACATTGGGTATCCACTCTTACCCACCGCACTCTTGACTAGTGGAGGGTTGTTAGTCGAACGGGTAGGATAGCACATTAATTCTCTCATTAATAAGTATAATGATAAATATAAAGTAACTAGATGTTTTTAAATTCCCAATCTTAGTTACTTTAGGAAAATGTGAATTTGATGTTATTCCATGAAATTGCACATTGCACTCTGCCAAGTCGTTAGTGGAGCGCATGTGGTTAACCGGCACACTAACTTGGACTAGCAAAGTGTGGCAATGGGTAGCTCGTAAATTATCATTGATCAATGGAGTGTGTGTGGTTAAGCGGCACATTGATTAGGTGGTAAATGACAACGAGAGTACCAAGCTAATTTGCATGGTTATTCACACCTTGTTTGTGATCCTTGGTATCCCAGTCACAAACTTGAAGGGCATAATCGAGATTAAACATGACATTGAAAAGTTCAATGAATCTCAAAATATCTAGGAAATTCATTTAATAAACCCTAATTTATTTAAATTTCGTTTTTCGTAGTGGAATTGGTAAATCGTCATTTACCTAGCTTCAAATAATTTACAATTGAATTACGGCATCCCTTTTCCGAATTGTGAATTATTGTTTTGGGTCCTAGCCTTGATATTTCATTTGGGTGTTATATTGAGGATTTCCTATCTAATAAAACTTTTCCTGCTTCTTTTGCAGATGTCTTCTTCAAACAACGTTTCCGGCTCCACAAACAACAACAACTCCTCCAACTCATTCTCGCTCTTGAGCATTTGTGCAAAGGTAACATTCGATGGGTCCAATTTCAATGATTGGATTCGCAACATTCGAATGGCCTTGCGATTCGAAGACAAAGAGTATGTCCCCGATAAGGAGCTGAACGAGATTGATGAGTCCAAGTCAACTCCCGAAGAAATCGTTGAGCATAAGGCACATGTCAAAGATGCGACAAAGGTGTCGTGCATCATGGTTGTCACTATGACTCCTAAACTGCAGCGGTTTTATGAAGATTACTGGCCTTACGAGATGTTCTAGGACTTGATGGAAAGTACCGTCAAAGAGTGTGTCAATAGAGGTACGAGATAGTCACGCAATTTATCACAACCAAGATGAAGAATGGAGAGTCCATCATGACCCACCTATAATGTATGTAGAGATATGTCGATCGTCTGCTCAAGTTGAACGTGAACTTTGATGAAGAGTTGGCTATTGACATAGTCCTACACTCTTTACCTCCCTACTATGATCAGTTCAAAATGACTTTTCATTTGAGCAGGACGAAGTCACCTTGAGCAAACTTTAAGGTCTGCTGAGAGCCGCTGAAAGTGGTCTAAAAGGGAAAAATGTCGTTCCCACTCCTACTGCTGCCACTCCTATCCTGGACATTTGACAAGGAAAGGGGAAGAAGAGGACAGCTCCCTCTAAGTCGAGCTGGAAGGGAAAGACCCATGAGGGATCTACTAGTGGATCCAAAGCAAAGTCCGGTTCTGCTCCCCCCTCTTCCGATCTGAAGGAAGCAACGTGCTTCTATTTCCAAGACAAGGGGCGTTGGAAGAGAAGCTACCCAAAGTACTTGCAGGACATCAAGGATGGGAAGATAAAGCCCACCTTCGTAGGTATTTATACTATTCTATCTAAAAACTCATCACACGCTAGTTCTTGGGTCCGTGATACAGGATGTGGTTTTCACATTTGTTCTAATTTACAGGGACTAAAAAGAAGTAGGGATGTGGAGCATGGGAAGATGAACCTAATAATGGGGAATAGGAAATCGTCGCCTGTCACCAAGATCGGAGTTTATTCTTTAGTGCTTAGTAGTGGGTTAGGATTAGATTTGAATGATTGTTGCTACTCGTTAGAAATGACGAGGAATATTATTTCTTTTCATGGTTTGTACAGACAAGGTTTTAGATTTTCATTTAATAATGAAAATGGTTCTATTAATGCTTATTATAATGGTTTATTTTTTTTCAAGCATTGCCTTGTAATGGTGTATATGAAACTGTGATGGTTGTAGATAATTTAGGAAATAATGTGTTGCATATTGATTCGTCTAGTGGTTTAGACAAGGCATGCTTGTGGCATTGTCGTCTTGGACATGTCAACAAGAAGCGCATAGCCCAAATCCAAAAGGATGGAGTGTTGGAGTCATTTGGCCTAAAGTCGGATGACACGTGCGAATCTTGTTTACTTGGAAAGATGACTAAATCACCTTTCACTGGTACTTGTTAAAGAGGTGAGGGATTGTTGGATCTCATACACACAGATGTGTGTGGGCCCTTCAGATCTGCCACAAAGGATGCAAACCGCTTCTATGTGACTTTTACCGATGATTATAGCAGATATGGATATATCTACTTGATCAAGCATAAGTCAAAAACTTTTGAAAAATACAAAGAGTTTAAGCAAGAAATGGAGAATCAATTGGGTAGGAAGATAAAGATGCTCAGATCTGATAGGGGTGGTGAGTATCTTAGTATCGAGTTCCACGACTATCTTAAGGAATGTGGAATTGTTTCACAATTGATACCTCCTAGGACATCGCAGTTGAATGGTGTGGCTGAGAGGCAAAATCGAACCTTGTTGGACATGGTTCGTTCCATGATGAGTCGAGCTTCGCTTCCGATATCGTTCTGGGGGTATGCCTTAGAGACTACCGCCCATATCCTTAATCTAGTCCCGAAAAATAAGGTTTCCAAAACACCTCATGAAATTTGGACAGGGAAGGTTCCCTCGTTGGCACGTATCAAGGTTTGGGGTTGTGAAGCTTTCGTAAGACGAGAGACTCACGACAAGATTGAACCTCGAAGTGAGCGGTGTATTTTCATCGGCTATCCACATAAATCCTTTGGATATGTTTTCTACAGACCTAGTGACAACGTGGTCTTCGTAGCAAGGAGAGGGGTTTTCCACGAAAGAGAACTCATATGCCAAGAGGACAGTGGGAGGTTAATTGATCTTTAAGAGATTCAATAATCAGGCGGTGAAGGAGCCTCTAACACTAGCGCTCAACCAGAGGAAGAGATTCATGTTGAACCGATTGACGACTCATTACCTCTTCGATGTTCCACTCGAGTTAGAATGGAACCGGAGTTTTATGGTTTTCATATAACTATGGAAGGTGATACGTTTATCAGTGATAGTACACTGGTAAATTTGGATGAGCCTACTAACTACAAGGAAGCCATGGAGGGCCCTAAGTCTGAAAAATGGAAAGAGGCAATGGACAGCGAGATCCAGTCCATGTATGACAATCAAGTTTGGAACTTGGTTGACAATGTACCAGGTCGAAAGACAGTTGGGTCTAATTGGATCTTCAAGAAGAAGACCGACATGGATAGAAAGGTGCACACGTTCAAGGCACGGCTGGTTGCGAAGGGCTTTACTCAAACCCCAGGGGTTGACTATGATGAGGCCTTCTCACTAGTGGCCAAGATCAAGTCTATTAGGGTTATGTCAAAACCGCTTTCCTTAATGGGAAGCTGGCTGAAGATGTTTACATGTGTCAGCCAAAAGGTTTTGTAGATGCTAAATACCCCAATAGAGTGTGCAAGTTTGAGAAATCCATTTATGGATTGAAGCAAGCGTCTCGCAGATGGAATATTTGCTTCGATGAGAAAGTCAAAGAGTTTGGTTTCTCTAGAAGTGAGGATAGGTCCTGTGTGTATGTCAAAGCTAGTGGGAGTATAGTTAGCTTCCTAGTATTGTATGTCGATGACATACTGCTCCTAGGAAACAACGTTCCGACCTTGCAGGAAGTTAAGTCCTGGCTTGGAAAGTGTTTCGCTATGAAGGATCTAGGGGAAGTTGCTTATATTCTAAGAATAAGGATCTTGAGAAATAGGAGTAAAAGACTAATAGGACTTAGTCAAAATACTTACTTGGACAAGGTGTTAGAGAATTCCAAGAAACGGGAGTTACCAATCCAGAGCAATACCAAGCTGAGTAAGACTCAGAGTCCAAGTACCAATTCCGAGATAGCAGAAGTTAGTCGAGTGCCATATGCTTCCGACGTTGGCTCGATCATGTACGTTATGACATGTACTCACCCTGATGTGGCGTTTGCTTTGAGCATGGTCAGTCGATATCATGGGAACCCGGGTAGAGCTCACTGGAAAGCAGTTAAGAACATTCTTAAGTATCTTTGAAGGACTAAGGACTGGGTCCTTGTACTTGGTGGCAGTGATGACTTGAGAGTGACAGGGTATAGTGACGCCAACTTTCAGACCGACAGAGATAACTCCTGCTCTCAGTCGGGCTGGGTGTTTACCCTTAATGGAGGAGCAGTGACTTGGAAAAGTTCTAAGCAGGAAACTGTGGCTGATTCAACGTGCGAATCAGAGTACATAACAGCGAGCGAAGCATCAAAGGAGGCTATATGGTTGAAGAACTTCATTGGAGACCTTGGAGTTGTACCAGCCATAAAGGACCCCATGAAGATTTTTTGTGATAATGAAGGAGCGGTTGCCTTAACCAAGGAACCAAGGGATCATGGCAGATCGAGACATATCGACGGAAAATATCACTTCATCGGACATCGTGTAGAAGAAGGACTCCTCGTGGTCAAGAGGGTATCGTCAGAAGAGAATCCCGCAGATCCCCTCACAAAGGGTCTGAGTAGGATTAAGCACGTTCAGCATGCGAGGAGCATTGGACTGAAGGACGATATTAGTTTTAGTGATTAGATAGATAGTTAGAAACTTGTAACAATATAAATGTAATTGACATTTGATGAATAATTAATGGAGATTTATTTATAAGTAATTGTTTACTATTGTTTCACTTTTGCATGTTTTACTTCTAGAATAATTGGATTATTCAAATTATGTTAGGTCATAAATTGTGGTTTATACTTTGATTTTCATAAGATATTAGAGTTCTCGGTCTAGGACCGAAAAAACCATGTTTTGGTGTTGTTTGGACCAAAATCACATGTGATTTTGGTTAGGCTTAATATTGTTTTGTTTGGGTTTTGGGCTTGGGCTTGGTTATTAGGTCTAGGTATAAATAGCTTTATTTGAGTCTTGTAAAGGGTGTTGGACGTTCTAGGGGCTGTTATATTCAAGGGACGTGATCTAGAGAGGAATAGAAAGAAAACAGTGTGTAATCGGAATCTTATGTACCAGACGATTAACCAATATATCGTGTGCATTGAAGATTAATTTTGTGTTCTTATCCATCTTATATCTTGCATTATACACTTTGATTGGGATTCCACACCATCAAAGTGAATCCGATTGATACGTAGGAGAATTCGGGACTTACAAGTGGTATCAGAGCTTGGATCGCTATCAATCGGGTCATTGCAAACAGTTTTTTCTTGGAGTTTCTTAGTGTTTTTGATTTATATTTTATGAATTTTTGGCCATTGTTCTTCTTATTTTTGGAGTTTTGATCGAGTTTGGCATTAAAGATTTGAAAATCCCGTGTTTTTGGCAAGTTTTGGGCATTTTAGGTCAAGATTTGCGAAATCTAGGCGGATATCCTCGGTCTCGGTCAAACCCTAGGCGGCCAGCAGCAGATTTCGGAGCTCAGCAGATTTTGTAGTCAGATTTGCAAGATCTCGTCTGAAGTCCTCGGCCTCGCAACGATTTCGGTCAGCAGCGAACTTTCCCGGTCTACACGCACGTTTTCGGTCCGAAGCGCGGTCAGCAGGTTTTCAGATCGTATGTTCACGGTCAGCAGCCTCAGTGTTTGCGGTCAGAACCTTGATTTCGGTCTAGCGATTTCGATGGAGTGTGTGCGAGTCTTCTCAGTTGCACTAAGAGGCTTCGCAATTTTAGTCTAAAATCTCACTTTTGGCCCAAAAGTCACGTTTTTTATCCAAACTCTCGTTTTCGATCTAGAAATTTTCTTTTTCGGTTAAGGTTATTTTTTTTGGACAAAAGGTTTGACTTTCATCTTTGACTTTTAAATTTGACTTTTGACTCTCAAGTTTGACCTTTGACTTTCAAATTTGACTTTTGACTTTTAAATTTGACCTTTGACTTTCAATTTTGGCTTTTAAGCTTGACTTTTAAGTTTGACTTTTACGTTTGACTTTCTAGTTTGACTTTTCAAGCTTGACTTTTGAGGTTTCAGATCAAAGGGCATTTTTCTTGGTTTCACAATCAGTTCTATTTTTGGTAAATTATTTTTGTTAATAATGAGTTCATCAATCACAAAAGAGGTCAATAAAACTTCATGTTCTCAAGCATGTAGTGATACAATTAAATTTCTTCGTGATCAAATTGATATATTACGTAGAGACAACGAGGACCTTAGGTATGAAGGATACACTCTCAGGAAGGGCCAAAAATCTTTAAAAAATCAATTAGAGGCCAAAACCAAAGACTTTAGAAAACTTCAAGAAGAATACAACACAAAGTGTGAACGTTATGATTATGCTAAAATGGAAATTTCCAAATTAACTGCCGAACTTGATGCACTAAAAGCTAAATATAAAGATGTTGAATTTAACTTTAAGAAATTTGACGTGTCAAGTGAGGTAGTTGTGTCCATGATTGAAAAACAATTAAAATTTAAAGATAATCAGAATAAAGGTCTAGGGTATCACAGTGTTCCACTTCCCTTCAATGACAACTATAACCCTCCCCTTGAAACCAATGAGGTAGAGATACCTGCTCAGTATGACCAGTCCCCTGTACCAGCTTCAGTTAATACTGAACAATCTGGCCCAACTGAGAATATTAAGGTGAACGATACTAATGCCTCTACTTCATGTGCAGAGCAGGTCCTAGTGCAAGATGAGCATGAGCAGAACAAAAATGATTATTGTTATGCTGATAAAGATTCAAAACCTTGTGATGCTAATACTCCCACTGTGGAAAAACGCAAGCCAAAAAAGTCTGTTAAACAATATGTTAAATGTTCTTGTGTTTGTGCTTGTGGAAGTCCCTTCAAACAAAATTCTTTTGGACAAGGACCAAGTCATAATCTCATCTATATGAAAAGACAGACTTGCTTTTACTGTGGGACTCCCGATCACATTCCCAGAAATTGCCCACATCGTTTGTATTTTCCTTACTACAGACAAGGTTGGCAGAACACGCCAAGAGGGAGATCCTCCAAAAGAAATCCTTCAAGGTCACAATCGCGCAATGGTGACTGGAATGTGAAAAGGGCCAAGAATCAAATTCCCAAGGACAAGAAAGGAATGTCAGACAAGAAAGGAATGTCGGACAAGAAACCAAATTCAAGAGATGGTTCTGTTAGACAAAGATCGGTTAGGTCGAAGTGATCTCGGCGGTCGGTTTCAAGTTCTAAAGCGAGTGCTGAGGCATCCATCCGATCAAACAAGAAATGGGTTAAACCCGACTACAAATGGGTACCAAAGGTTCATACTCCCAAGTCATCTAATGATTCTAACATTTCTTCATCTTCTGTGTCTGATAAACAGGATATGTCATGGGAGAGAGTACCTTGTGTAGATGATAAAGGTCAACCCAGCTTTAAAATGGACTGGGTCCCAAAGACCAACTAATCCCGCACTCTGTGGCGGAGCAGCTACGGAGGAATATCATCAAACTTCGTTTTGTTGATAGTGGTTGTTCCAGGCACATGATAGGAGACATCTCTCATCTGTACGATACTCAGAATCTTCATTGAGAGTATGTGTCCTTTGCGGGAAAGGAAGAAAGAAGAGGACCACAAATGGGGATCGTACTTAACGATGTGAAGAATTTTTGGATTTGTTCCGGAATTGAAACACAGCTGATGTTGAACATGTTACTGCATCTGTGTGCTGTTCTCAGATCATCTGGATGCAACTTTAGATTCTGAATTACGGTTTGAGTTTTCTTCTCGATACTTCTAAGTTTTTCTTAAATTGATTCGTTTTGAAGACAATTTTTTAAATTTGTGCATTTATTTTATTTTCTTTCTTCCCCATGCCCAATATAAGGGGGAGAAATATATATATATATATATATATATATATATATATATATATATATAAATCAAAAATACAAAAATATGTTTTCTTTCGCAAGTATTTTTAGGAAGTGATATGAAGTTAGTGCTAAAGGGAAATATGAGATGCGTGTAATGCACTGAAGCTGAATTGTTTAGACTCCGTGTTTAATGTGCTGGTAGGCATGAAGGATTCTAAATTAATGGACTAGACACAACTGAAAATGAAAGGACTAGACAATGTTAACTCGTCTGGACTTAGATAGTTACATTTGGACTGACTATACGACGCTTGGATAGATTGAGCAGTGAGATAAACAAGGGAGCCTATGAGATACGTTAAAGTTACTTATCATCTAGAACTATGGCTCAACACTTCTTCGATGTACGGACTTATGTCCTTAAATCTGGTACTGATAGGGTGACTGGGGGTTCTAATAAAGTATGTTGGTGTGAAATTGTTTTTCTTTCTTATCCTCTCTGTCAATCATATGTTGCCCCCTTTGCGTGATCGGAAGATCCGACCTGGGACGCAACATATGCACTCTATTTCTATGCATTTCTATCTATGCTTTTCTCTATCTATCTATGTCAGTCATATGTTGTCCCCTCTGCGTGATCGGAAGATTCGACCTGGGACACAACATACGAACCTTTCTATCTCTCTAACTCTCTATCTATGTTAGGCATATGTTGTCCCTCTGTGTTATTAGAAGACATCCAACTTGGGATACAACATATGCATCTCTATATCTATCTTCTCTCTCAAATAATTGAGCACTCACCTAAAGTAAAGAGCTCTTTGGAATTCCTTGATTGCTAGGGTATGTCGTGAACTGGGGAACACGTTCTAGTGAGCTTAAAACTGAATTGGTTCATGGTTAAAGGTTGTCTGTAGATCTCGTTGCTGAATTTAAGTGGACAACAATATCCTTGGTCGTCGTCAGCAAAATTGTTTATTTAGGAATATAGGTGTAATGTCTTGTCACTTATAATCTGTCCAACTTGTCAATATCTTTTGTGTTTAAGTGGACCACAATATTGGTGATTGACCAGAGCTAAACATGGAGGTGTGTGCTGATAAACGATATTGAATCGCTTGACAACTTTGATCCCAAAAGTTTATGTTTCGTAAATTTAGTTGTTATTTTTGTTTTTGTTAAATTTTTTCATATTTTTCCTCTATGCACAAATTTAGGGGGAGAATTAAAAACATTAAAAAAAAATCATAAAATTTAAAAAAAAATCCAAAAAATATTTTATTTCTGTTTTTATTTGCTTTCAGAAAAATCAAAAATCCAAAAATATTTTATTTTTACTTTTGAGTGTATTTTTAATTTTATTTTTATTTTTTAGTCATTTCTATTGTGTGCTAAGTTTACTTTTATTTTTTATCTCAAAGTTTCGTTTGTCTTAAAAAGTGAATTCAAAAATCAGAGAAGGCTCAAGCTGACTGTATCGGAAATTCGAAAAGAAGAAGAGACTCAAGGAGACTGTATCGGAATTTTCTGAGCAAGGAGAAGAAACTTGGAAAGGAGTTTATGGTTATTACACTTCACTCTATTTTCACAAGGAATTGAAGGATTGAAACTGTACAAATTGTCAGTTTGGCAGTTTCTTTCTAAGAACTGTCGTATTTAAGGAATTGGAAGTCTGAAACTGTACATATTGTCAAATTGGTGTTGTCAGCTTTCCTTACCTAAGAACTGTCACGGCACCAGGGCGATTCACCCAACAGGGAAACAGATATCGTTGAGCGTCTTGCCAAGGGCCAAGTTAACTTGTTTAACTTGAAAAACTGTATTGAGATCTTTGATCTAGGATATATAGGGGCTGACATCGAAATAGCCATGAGTAGTTCTCCGATACTCAACAAATTGCAGTGTGTTCCTCCGTGTTCACACAGATACTGCGAGTAGTCTCCTTCTGAGCCAAGGCTGGGTCCTTGAACAACTGTGGTGAGAAGGGTCTTTATGTTTCTGTGATCCACATGGACTTTTTAGTCATGACTACTTTTCAAGGTGCAACGGTGATCATTAAAGAACTTTCATTCGAAGGAACAAGAAGTGAAGATTATTTTTCAACATTCAATCTTTCAACCCTAGAAGCAAGGTGAAGCTGTACTTGAAGTTATGTGACAGATTGCATTAAAGCCTCCCCAATCAATTTGCTGCTATCTATGAACTTGCTGAAGTGATCCAGAAGAATCGGTCTCTCTGTTATTTTTTCTAAAGTATTTAAACGATGAAAGTGCTGATTTTCAAGAATCTTTACAAGAAGCCCTTGCACCCAATGTGCGTTCAAGTTAAATTCTTTGAAGGAAGTCCAACTGTTCAAGATGAATTCATTCATGTAGAAATTGGTATGTTCATCTTGAAGTTGTGAAGAAATCGAAGATTAGAGCTGAAAGCCAAAGATCAAGGAAGACTGAAAAGAAAAGAAAGCAATAAACCAATGGGAGATTGTTAGGACTAAATTATGGTTTATTCTAAGTGAAAAGAAAGCTATAAACCAAGGGGGAGATTGTTATGTCATAAATTATGGTTTATACTTTGCTTTTCATAAGATATTAGAGTTCTCGGTCTAGGACCGAAAAAACATGTTTTGGTGTTGTTTGGACCAAAATCACATGTGATTTTGGTTAGGCTTAATATTGTTTTGTTTGGGTTTTGGGCTTGGGCTTGGGCTTGGTTATTAGGTCTAGGTATAAATAGCTTTATTTGAGTCTTGTAAAGGGTGTTGGACGTTCTAGGGGCTGTTATATGCAAGGGACGTGATCTAGAGAGGAATAGAGAGAAAACAGTGTGTAATCGGAATCTTATGTACCCGAGGATTAACCAATATATCGTGTGCATTGAAGATTAATTTTGTGTTCTTATTCATCTTATATCTTGCATTATATACTTTTATTGGGATTCCGCACCATCAAAGTGAATCCGATTGATACGTAAGAGAATTCGGGACTTACAAATTATGCACAGTTGATCATACTTTGGAAGTAAGTAATGAGGCAAGACTGTCATGAATTGGCTTGTAGATTGTCTAAGTGATTAGACATAGCAAAGGTTTGCTGCAACGTTCATCAGTACTCCTGAAATAGGATTTGAGTATTGGATCAAACCTACGCTCATTTGAATCACTTCATGGAATTTATCACGAGTGATTGTGAGACGATAATACGGTATAATCTTTAAAACGAGATATATTAGTTGTTGTTTATGAGTTGGTTATGAATTGATAATGCGTAAACGCATTAGTAACTTGATGTTATAAAACGTATTGTTATGTGCGATTTAATGAGTAAATAGTACAAGCATATAAGTCAAAGTTTATCTGTTCCTTTTGCCCTAACGGGAAAAGCGATATCTTGGGCCCCTCGATGATTTTGTGATGACTTATGTGTCGGTCCCGGTCAGGACTGAATTGATGTGTTCAATTAAGTCCCTTGTCAAACAAATCAGAATCAGAAACAAATTGTTGGACATTGAGAATGATTTTGTTTCATGTCATTGTCCATACAATATCTTATAGAACAGAGGATTATATGATCCCTTATCTAAAGGATGCGTCATTGACTAGGTCAGAGTTCGACAACGACTTTTGAAAGCTACAATTGCTACTCAGATTCTAAAGTCGTACTTGCAATTTTAGTTATTAGACTTATCCAAGTGGGAGACTGTTGGATTAGGTGTCTAAGCTCATAACTAAAATTGGTATGTACTTGATCTGATAGTAGCATGGTCCTTTTGGGTTGCCTTCACCATAGCAACTTGACAGGATGACTTTTGAGAGAGAGGTTAATTAATGATTTATTGATATATTATAAGAATAATATATTAATTAGAAATCATATTTTTAATTAGTATTAAATCATAAATTAATTTGGTATTAATTTCGGGATTAAAGAAACCGATTAATAGTAAGGGGACTGGTTTGCAAATCATTGATAGTTGCAAACTGGGTTGTTGGACTCCCTTGGAATGGGGTGGACGATTTTCTATAGGGAGGCCCTATAGAAATCGTCCAAGGCCTTCTAGAAGGAAGTCCATGGGCTGCTTGGAGCCTAAGTAAGGAATTAGGGTTTCACCTGGAAACCCTAGCAGCCACAAGTATATAAAGGCCCCTAGACCTCTTGAAATCGGCCATTGCTTCACAAGGAGAAACCCTAGCCAATTTATGCCCCTCTCTCACTCATCTTTTGTTTTTGGTGTTTGTGATTCCATTAGAGGTGCAACGCGTGAGGCACTCAAGCTTTCAAGAGTCAATATCATCATTGGATTACTTGTTATTACTAGATAACAAGAAAGGTAACATTCAAACCCTAATTTTCATATGGATCCCGAATTTTGTATGCTAGTATTAGGGTTATTGCTTTGGAACTTCTATTTCCATGTATGACTAGAGAAAAACTTAGATCCAAAGCAATTAGGGTTGCATGAACACATAGGAATGTTGTTGTGCTCAAAACCCATCAGAAATGAATTGGGAGGAGTTTGTGAGGAGATTTGATCAGGAGTTTGCACCATCCATTGAGGTGCAACGTTTGGTGAGAGAGTTCCAGGATTTGCAGCAGACTACATAGACTGTGGGGGAGATCACTGCCAAGTTTCGGGAGAGGGCACTATTGGTCCCGCAGTACGTTGCAGACGAGGAGATGAAGAAGACCAAATATCATTCCATGTTGAGAGATGAAATCCGAGAGTTTATGAGTTTTTCAGGGAGCAAGACCTTGAATGACATGGTGGAGAAGGCCCGGGAACGTGAAATTGAGTTAGAGCTCCACACGAAGCGGAAGACGGAGTAGGTTTTGACGGCTCTGAGACGGAAATTATGCGAGGCCCCGATTCTAGCACTACCCAAGGGATTGGATGATTTTGTAGTGTATTGTGATGCTTCTATTTCGGGTTTGGGGCTGTTTTGATGCAGAGGGGGCATGTGATTTCTTATGCCTCGAGGCAGATGAAGCCTCATCAGGAAATTTACCTCACTCATGATTTGGAATTGGGGGCAATGATATTTGCCCTCAAGATTTGGAGGCATTATTTATATGGGGTCCGATGCACCATTTTCACCGATCACAAGAGTTTGAAATATTTGGTGGATCAGCATAATCAGAATATGATACACGGAAGATGGTTAAATGTGGTAAAAGATTCTGACTGCGAGATTTTGTATCATCCCGGGAAGGCCAATGTGGTGGCCGATGCTTTGAGCCGTAAGGCAGTGAGTGCTCCGATCCGATATGTCTGTTTGAGGATGACGGTGATTTCACCTTTATTGGATATGATCAAGGAGGCACAGGTGGAGGGATTGAAAAAGGAGAACTGGAAGATTGAGCGGATTCAGGGGCAGATTCCATTGTTTTTTCGAGACAGCGGGGGGTTATTGACTCAGTGTGATAGAGTTTGGGTTTCGGTATTTGGGGGAGTGAGGCAAAGGATCTTGGAGGAGGTGCACAAGTCCAAGTTTTCTACTCATCCAGGGGCCACAAAGATGTACCGAGACCTGAGATTGAGCTATTGGTGGCCCTGCATGAAGCGGGAGGTTGCGTGGTTTGTTGAGCGGTGTCTGACCTGCAGGAAGGTCAAAGCCGAACATCAGAGGCCTCACGGCAAGGTTCAGCCGTTACCCATCCCCATATGGAAATGGGAGGAAATCACAATGGACTTTATCACGAAGCTACCTAGGATGGCGCGGGGCGTGGACTCTATTTGGGTTATTGTTGACAGATTGACCAATAGTGCGCATTTTATTATGATTTCTAAGAGTATCTACGCCAAAAAATTAGCAGATATTTATGTGCGGGAGGTGGTGGTCAGGCACGGGGTGTCAGTATCTATGGTTTCAGATCGCGATGTTCGTTTCACCTCCAGATTCTAGAGGAAGTTTCATGAGGAGTTGGGTACTTAATTGCATTTCAACACTGCTTACCACCCCCAGACTGATGGTTAGAGAGAGCGGAAGATCCAAATGCTCGAGGATATGCTTCGTGCATGTATGTTAGATTTCGGAGGGAGTTGGGATACTTACCTTCCACTAGCAGAGTTATCATACAACAATAGTTATCATGCTAGTATTGACCAACCCCCGTTTGAGATATTGTATGGTCGGAGGTGTAGGAATCCAGTTTATTGGGGGGATGTTGGACATCGAATCATGGGAAGCACCGAAGTGGTGCTTAAGACCACTGAGTTAATTCAGTAGGTTCGTGATAGACTGAGGGTTGCGCAGAGCCGTCAAAAGAGCTATGTTGACCGGCGTCGATCAGATCTCGAGTTTCAGGTGGGAGATTTTGTGTTGCTTAAGGTGTCACCGAGGAAGGTGGTCATTCGGTTTCGGAAGATGGGCAAGTTGGGGCCCCGATTCATTGGTCCCTTCAGGATTTCTGCCCGAGTTGGCAGGGTTGCATATCGGTTGGATCTTCCGCATGAGCTTAGTCAGATCCACAACACCTTTCATGTGTCTCTGCTCTGGAAGTGTGTTGCGGACGAGGTCGAAGTTATTTCCTTGGACGACATCCAGGGGGATAGGAGCCTGAATTATGTAGAGAAGCCCATCGCAGTCTTGGATAGAAAAACAAAAGCCCTTCGTAACAAGGTGGTGAAGCTAATGAAGGTGCAATGGCAGCACTAGAAGGGCTCCAAATGGACTTGGGGGCCGGAGGACGAGACACGAGAGCATTACCTGGATCTATTTGCGACTGCGGACTTCCAGGACGAAGTATAGTTCAAGTAGGGGAGAGTTGTAACACTTCAATCTAGGTATTCCATTGTTCTCCCTGAAGTACTTCAATTTTGTCAAAAATGGTCCTTTTCCGTACGCTAGGCGTACATCTGTGTACGCTTAGCGTACGTGTGTGAGAGCATCGGGTGGCTGGGGCTCGTACGCTGGGCGTACGAGCATGTCCGCGGGGTGTACGTGGCGGATATCTAAAACCCTAATTTTTGACTTGCACCCTATATAAACAACCTTATATCATTTGGACCAAACCCTAATCAGCCTCCATAGCCTCATTTTGTCCCTTAACCCCACATTTTCATGTGAGTGTGATCCATGAGCTTAAAAAAGTGTTTTGGTGGCCATTTTTGAAATCCTTCAAGAAGAAGAAGGTGGTGATCAAGTATTGGGTGTCATTGAGCTTCTAGATCCTGCATCTAGTTCATCTTGAGGAACTTCTGGAGGCAAAAAGTCATAACCTTGTCATCTCTTTTGTTAATTTGATCTAGGGTTTTGCTATGAAGTCCCTTTTTGGTTCTTGGACCCTCTCTTGTGAGTTGAGCAACTCCAGAGACTAGGATTGTTAGATCTAAGCTCTTTGAGCATGCTTGATGCATAAAGGTGCCATCTTGATGGTTGTATTGAGACCATGCATGAGTTTGAAGTCTTAAATGAGGTCTTAATGGGAAGAATGAAGTATTGGGTTCACTCATGGCATGCAAGGGCATAAAGTTGCCAACTTTATGCCCTAGGACATCTTAATGAACCCAAATCTGAAGTTTGACGTTGAAATCCTAAGTATTAAGCACTTAATGGTCGTTGGTGCAAATTTTGCTTATACGTCGGGTGTAACATTGTGTACGCAGCGTGTATAGCCATGGGGTTCAGTACACTGAGCGTACTGGAGTGGTACGCATGGGGAACGCACTCCAGACGGGTTTGGGCTTTGTGTGGGCTTGTAAGTTTGTTGGGCCTTATTCAATTTTGGGCATGGTCCCAATTTGAGCTATCGATCCGTTAGTTTGATTTTGGGCTATAGTTGTATTGGTTGGGCCTTACTGGTCCATGTGGCCCATTAATAGCTTTTATCTTGGATCTTAGGCCCATTAGCAAGGGAAAGACTTTTGGGCCACCATGGAAGGACTTAGGTTTAGGTTTTTGGACTGTTTGATTAGGTTGAGTTATAATCTTTGTTAGGACAAAAACCCTAATTGTGATTTGATGAACAAGATGCGGAAAATAAGAACAAACACAAATATGAAGATATGTCGAATGATCACTCGATTTTATTCAAAAAATGAGGAATAGAATACACTTTCAGAATAGACTAAAGAATCTAACTCTACATAAGAAACCTCACAACGTGGCGGCTACATTTTGCCTCACTCTTAACCCTAATTATGAATAATACATGACTATTTATAGGGAAAAGACAAGTCTTGGGCTTTTAACCTACACTTCATCAAGGGGGGCCATTGTCATAATCCATGGAGTACTTTGAAACCCTACATGAGCACTTTTGGGAATAAATCTGATATGACGAATGCGGAATATCAAGAACAATCAAGAATCAATCACCATAATATGCAAGTAATCTGATAAAGGTTTTTCGTATATTGATTATGATATGAACATACAGAGAAAACCTAATCTGGTAAAAGCTTTCCTCAAAATCTAACGTAATGATTATTTATAGGGAACATAAAATATCTTCCATAAATATAAAACTAATGCCTTAATATAAAACCAATACCTTATAAGAGCTCGATTAAGAACTTTTACTGTAAAGGCACCGTAGGGAATCATAAAATGATTAACCCTAAAAAGGCTTCCCTAAATAACCAAATATGCCAAATCAGTTTCAATATCTCAAATACTCAACAATCTCCCCCTAGATGTTGAAACTGATGAAGATCACGATTTCCGATCTTCTTGGCATTTCTCCCCCTAAATTGTGAGACTCATCAGCACATGAGGTCTTCAAAGCGAGAGAAATAAAAATAATCTTCCAAAGACGAACTCCCCCTTGAATAATCATCACTCCCCTTGAATCTTCAACAAATACCATGGAGAGAATTTGGAAAGTTAAGAAGAATCACCCACAATCTTCAAAACCCGTTAGATTTGATGAAATAAATCCCTTTAGAAAATACCCAATTCTCAAAAAATAAAACCGGTAAAATAACAAAAATTAATTTGTATTTTTCGATTTTTAAATATTGGACAAAAAGAATAGAATAAGAAACAATTTATTTAGAAGGGTTTAAAAAGAATAAGACCAAAGAAAATGATTAAAAATGATAAATTTTGGTAAGAAGGGGGAAAATTTGATAAAAACCCAAGAAACTGCAAAGAATAGTGTGAACTGGGGTAGAAATCGTCATTTGTAGAAAGATTAAGGGCTGTAAATGAAGCGTCTTCTTCACTGGAACGGGAAAAACACATTTGTTGACTTAAAAAAGTCAAAATCAGATTATTGGATGAAAAATCGCCGATCAAGCTTCAATTTTGGAAGCGATCCAAAGACATCCGATAGCCAGTGATACGATAATTCCCTTCCGATTGAGATGCTGGTATCAATTTCTAAAACCAGGACCTGTTTAATCCCGAATGCAGTTTTTCCAATACCGATTCCGAAAGCTTTGAGACTTGAAACTCCGATTCCAATTTCAGCTCCGATTTCAGATTGAGATATTCGTCAATTTCATAACCTGTTAATTCCGGAAGCATATGATTTGCAAGTCTGAGTCGATTGCAGATTCGTTCCAATGATTACCGTTTTCAAATTCCGATTCCAGAACTTCCAAATCGATTTTAATATTGAGACGGAAACTCTTAACGATTTGATTAACCTGTGAATACTGATTCTGAAATCTTCAACGTCGACTGTGAATGCGACTCCAGATTCGTTCGAGTTTAGAGACATGGACTGTGAGAGGTTCACTTCAAGTCCTATGAATCAAGGCAGCCCCAAATCCTTGACCTCTCGCTCCGAATCGATCGATCATGGACCTAATGCGAATCTCAGGTTCGCTGCTAATGGAGGACTGTAAATGGGAAAGTACAACCGTTGCGAGAGCTGAGAAGTATAGGGTTCGTTGCGAACGTTCGCTTCACAGAGTGATAAGAAACCTGCGAATCTCGTTAACTTTCGCTTATTTGACATTCGCGTCTTGACTTTCACATTTTGTGACATTCGCGTCTTTGAGTTTCGCATCTGTGACCTTGTGACTTTCGCGTGTTGACCTTTCTCGACTTTCGTTGCGAATGTTAATTGTTGATTCAGAGTCAAAATTCCAAATGCGAACAATGAGCGACAATTGTAAAATTGAAGTTTTACATCTAAGATACGAATATGGTCCCCAGAGTATCAGCGAAGAATCAAATGCAGCCCAATGTACCGATCAAACTTCATCTTTGATTGTAATTTCGAATTTAACCTTTTATTTCTTCAAAATTTCGAACCAGACCTTGCTAAAAGTACATATGACAGCTTGCATCCACAGTTCACTGCAACATGTCACAATTTTACCCCTTTTGCAGAAAATGTCCTTTTTCACCCCATATTTTTCAATTTTTTCAACTTTTGTCATTTCCAACAATTAAAAATCAATAAAAATTGATTTCTTCAACAAAATTTCTCCTTTTTGACTAAAAAATCATCAGCTTTTGTCCCCTTTTTCGTTTTTTTTTTTTTCTTTTTGATAAAGGACAAAACTTTTCAAGTCACTTTTGGTACCCATTTAAGATTCAAGAATGAAGTTGGTTTCTTGCACACCCATTTATTTGA
The DNA here is from genome assembly GCF_052849685.1 of Lactuca virosa. Taxonomy (NCBI): domain Eukaryota; kingdom Viridiplantae; phylum Streptophyta; class Magnoliopsida; order Asterales; family Asteraceae; genus Lactuca; species Lactuca virosa. Next base: position 288,692,482 of record NC_136434.1, read on the forward strand.
AGAAAATCTATCATCTTCTGAAAATAATACTCGCATTTTAGTTGGAAAACAAAAATTTCCATAAATTTCATTAAACCAACCAAATTCTCTTTTCTTTTCCTTCCAACTTCTAACTTTTTATTTAAAGAAAAATAAGAATTAAAGTTTCTTTAAACATGCTTGACTTCAACTTTTTCACAAGCATTAGGTACTTGTACTTTGGGTATCCAAACCTTCTTTATTTTACTCTTGTTCTTCTTCCTCTTCTTCCTTTTCTTATTTCTAGGCTTCAGGAACAAATTGTGGATCTGAACAACCTTTTCACCATTCTGAATCTGAACATTAGAAGACTTTGACACACAAACTTTTTGAGTTTGATAAATCAGAATTTCTTGAAGCATTGGCTTTCTGTAAGGAATCATTCCTTCAAAAACATCATTAGAACATAAAGATTCAAATTATAAAACTTCTGAAAAACATGAACCACTTGACTCCCCCTCAACAAGAACATTTGGAGTCATCTTTTCTTCAGAACCATGAATAACATTATGAACTTCACCAATAACATCATGAACTTCTTCTTTTTCTTTTTCAGCTCTTTTCATCTCCAACATCTGTTTATTTTCTCGATCTAAATGTCCATAGATAATACGAAATTGTTCTACTATTCTCTCACTCTTTTGTAATTCACGTTCATTAACCCATGAGTATTCATTTATTTTCTCATCAACAAAAGAATTATAACTCAGTAACATCCCTTAAGGTAAAATCACCAAGAACATGAAACAAACTCACTTTGTCTACACCATAGATTGGTTTAGTAACCTTTAATCCAAGTTCTAAAATGGAGTTACAAAATAAAATATCCATTTGATCTTCAACAAGTGACAAAACTTGAAGAGAGAGAAAGTAGATTTGATCAGAATTCTAGAGAGAGAAAATGAATCTGAGATGATTTCTAGTGAGAGAAAACAGATCTGACACAAATTTTAGAGAGATAAAGTAGATCTGAATTCGAACAAACGTGAAAATTTTCTTCTAATTCTCTTCCAGAACTCGATTCAAGAACAAATCAGATGAAATAATGAGTTGAAGATAACAGGACTGAAAAAGATTTTTCAATAAAAACGAGGTATTAGACTTTTTCTTTTCAGAAAACTTACAAAACTTGAAGAACAAGGTGAGATTCATGATAAAATATCGCCATAAACAAGATCGATTCTTGCAAAAATCGTTGAGATCTACATGAACCCGCTCTGATACCACTTGTTTGGACAAAACCCCTAATGTGATTTGATGAACAAGATGCGGAAATTAAGAACAAACACAAATATGAAGATATGTCGAATGATCACTCGATTTATTCAAAACATGAGGAATATATTACACTTTCATAATAGACTAAAGAATCTAACTCTACATAAGAAACCTCACAACGTGGCGGCTACATTTTGCCTCACTCTTAACCCTAATTATGAATAATACATGACTATTTATAGGGAAAAGACAAGTCTTGGGCTTTTAACCTACACTTCATCAAGGGGGCCCATTGCCATAATCCATGGAGTACTTTGAAACCCTACAATATTTGAGTAAAGATGTTATTTCAAAGTACAAAAATTGTAAGGATTTCATAATTAATACATAACATTGTTACAACGTAAAGACCTAATGGTCCTCAACACTACTGCAGGTTGTCTCTTAATCACTCGACATCCTAATAAAGTTCCAACAACTTTTAACCTTGTTACATGTGATGCATATAATTTGAGTGGGCCGGGTTAGGAAACTTGGTGAGACACATAGGGTTTTCAATCCCACAATATTATTATGATGATCATTTATAATTATCAAACCTGCAAAACCGATATACGACTATTCTTTCTATCCAGTTTAACTGGATCTAAATATTCTTTATATATCTTAGTTTTAAACTTAGACAAGATTACAATCCTTGTAATAAATTTTAATACTAGCTATGTTTAGACAACACCATAGTAAGTTAGTGTATATTTCTAACGCAGAGTATCAAGTACTTTTATATATAGTAATCTTTTAAGTAATAATACTAATTTTTAATATGATCATGTGATAATATCATATAGTCATTTAACACTTAATTAACCATATCCCACAATATATGTTATCAAATATACATTTAAAAAATATTCCTGATAATAAGCAATTAATTCACAAATAAACTTTCAATAGATAAATAATACTATTAAATAAATACTTTGTATTAATATCATGTTCTTAAAAGTAACTATGAACTCACCTGATATAGGTTGAAGACTTGTAGGAAAGTCAACTCTTTGACTGTCACTTCAGATTCCCTTTTAAAACGACCTAAACACTAATATTACTAAGTTTTGGTATTCGTTCGTATTTCTAAAGTTTAATCGCTATAATGTTTTTATCAGATTTGTCAATAATACCAAAAAACACTGACGTATAGCTAATAAGAAACAACCAGGTAAGATCATATCAGAGGTAGGATCCGTTTGGCATAAAAAGATATATTGTTTGGAAAATCCACTTTAAACACTTCACTATTCTGGAATAGACATCATTATCGTAAGTAGATTGGTTAGTATAACGACTAGTATTACTGATAAATTTTATTTATAAGTTCATAATAATGTTTACGAATAAAAATATAAGTTATACTTAAAGCATGGTAAGCATAACTTAACATACAAGTTGTTTGATGAAAAACTAGACATTGCGCGGGTAGAACTTCAAAACCAAAAACTCTATTTCTCTAGGCTCTCTAATTCTCCAGAGCTTCACTACTAATACCTAAGAAGTCCCAAGATTGGGCCTTGAGAAAACAGGAGTGATTTGGAAAGAATTGAGCACCAAACAAGTGAGAAAACGAACAAATATATAGGGGATTCAGGATGGCGCGCTGCATCCTGCCACGTGTTGCTCATCCAGTGCATTTCGTAGGGAGAAAGGGTGGAGTAGGATGCTGCCAACTTTCATTTAGATTGTTTTGGCTAAAAATTAACCGATTTTTATTTCGATTTTTGTGTCGCACACATCTATACTGTGTCGCACTCGAATTTCGAAAAATCATAACTTCTTCATAGGAAGTCAGATTTTGGCGTGCTTTATATGTACACTTTCCTAATTACAAGTACTACGACTTTTGTTTAGATCATATAGACTAATAAACAACCTATCTCGAATTCACTTTTTATGACACACGTTATCGGTTTGAACGCGAAACCTAGATAAATCATAACTTCCTCATACGCAGTCATATTTGGGAGTTCTTTATATCTATGGAATTATCATTACGTCTACTACAACTTTTGTTAAGATTATTTATCCTAAATAATATTTTATTTTTAATCTTTATTTTATCGCTTCAACGATAATTTTTATATTAAGGTTTTCTACAAATATTATATAATCTTAATATTTTTCCAAATAACATGTATATGATAAATATTTATTGGCTCGTAACACATATGAAGAACAATTACTATAATCAAGGATTTTAATTGTTCGTCAAAATGTATAATCATTATTATTATACTCTAAACGTCTAGCCCAAAATTGTGGGCATTACAATTACCTCCCACTGCGGATGAAGCAACTATAACGGATGGGCAGCTTCCCTACCCACTGGGGATTTTTTTTCCCCGTTCCAACTTCGGATTCTTGGAAATCATCCCCAGTTCTATGATTTAAGGTTAGGAGTTTCAATTCCTAACCACTTTCGAAAAGGTTCGCTCATGCTGGAGGGAGCATCCCCACTTAGTGATCGTTCCCGAAATCATATAACAACAAAATAGCTCTGAATAATAACTTCTACGTCACCTTCCGATCCCCTAATAAGGAGTTGCCTCAGTACTTGTTTTCACATAGTACTATCTCAACCAACCCCATCGTGTTATACACGAAATAACGTTTTAGGTTCCTTTATGACAGCTTCACAGTCTGCCGACCTAATTCCATATCATTAACCCTATTTTTTAAGGTCTCATTTAAGACACCTTGTTACGTCGAATTCCTCACACGACTATTTTTCCTTATCCAAAATTAACAAAGTTCATGAATTTAACTGTTCCGTGCTCTTTCTGGTTTCGACTTTGTCAGACTACAACATTTTTCACTTTATCACCAATATAAGTATTTTTAAGAAGATCATGGTATGGTCTCAGATCAAAAAATCTTTACTTATTTCTTATAACAAGTCTATGAAAACATTCTCTATAGACCAATTCCTTACATATGTGATGCCTATGAAGGTATACTATTATCACTTGGTCTGTTTTAACTTGTAACAAATCATGATTCTACACAAACCTATGACACTTGATGACAAGATCTAAGGTAAGATCATTCCATTTACCCATAGGCATAGGCAAAGGTCTCAAGTTCCCTCACGATAATTGATGTCGTTCACTTTCTAACCAGAACATCCATTCTATCATCTGCATAACAACAATCGAAGCTAATAACTCTTCTCCTAGCTTCTTGTGTTTCAACTCTTCCGGATCTTAACATCGAATCCGAAGTCGAGTTGCCTTTTGTAATTTTTTTAAGGGTTGGGTCTTCCCTACTTGGGTTTGAACCCTCATATGTTGCTACTTTCAATCGATCAAAGCCCAAGTGGTTCGGATTATGTGATTTGTAGCTCCTTTTCTTACTGGAAGAAACTCCCAATTTTCATATTAATGACTTTAACATCCCTAACATAGTATCATTGTTTGTGCCTACATATGTAGTATCTTCTCACATAACACGACCATAGTCTTGATCAAGATTACGACGAGTACAAATTCGTCCACTAATGCACACATATGTAAAAATGGTATAATATGATATTACGATCATAATGGAAATATTAGCAACAACAACACTTACTAAACTCAATATTGTTCTTCTCTCTTTTTTGGGGCGATTAACCTTGACGCGCTCCAACTGATCTTCTTGTAATGATCCTTCTGATCATCTTTTGAAGCATTTAGGTAGAAACATACAAAATACACTTGTTTGCGCATCATGTACTAGCTACAATAACTGCAACTCCCCTGGCTTCCTTAACAAAAATCAATAGGTTTGAACTTATCTGCTGATGGTGGTGCTTGAACATGCACTTGTTCTTTCATCTACCGATACACCTTCAATCCTAACTATTGAGTCATAAACTTGAATTTCATCAGAGACTACTTATCCTTTCTAAATTGGGTTGTAAACTCGTCCCAATATATGGTCTTTACTTCAGCTACAGCAACAGACCATATGGTCATACTCTAATGACCTTCCATTTCACGACGCAACATATACATAACGAACTACACTTTTGTCTCTACGAGACAAACAGTAATACGAAAGACATATTCCATCTTGTGTTAATAATATGATTTTCCCTCCTTCTTTGATTAAGATAGAACGACCTACAACTACATTACATCAGGTAGTATTTCTAGTTATTGACTGCTTAACCCTAACAAAGGCTACAATACCTTTATCGATCACCTCGATCATTTCCTTCTTTAATCTCCCGACTAAAGTCGGTCATTAAACAAAACATGGTTCTCTGAACCAATCAGCTCACTTACGTAAATTTATATTATTCAGACTCGATCCTTCATTACCACTTGGGTCTGAACCAAAACTACTAATAACGGAAACAGACAAAACAATTCCAATACTAGTGGCTTAGTAACCTTGTGACTTTTCCTTATCTAAGTATAAATCATGTGCTTCCGGTAGTACATGCATATACTAACTTTCACACCTACTCATACTCGTTCCAAGAATTGTTTCGCAGTTCCCAAGTCATTACACATGAAAACCACAAAAAAAATTTAGCATATATGTCTGTATCCAGACGAACACATGCAACAAACTTTCCTATGCTCCACTAGGATTTTCGCATCTTTATCAGGTGCTCTAATAACAACCATGTGTTTTACCAAACACGTACTAAAATCTCCTAGACTCATCTTCGAGGATTATTTTCGCGCATATGCTTGATCTATCATATTCTAACATTTTTTAGTTCTTTAGGAACTCTAATTCCAACTCTTCGTATTCCTTTTAGAATAATTCCCATTCTGTAGGGCATACTACATCTGAATTCTCTCTGGTGGTATGGAGATAAATGCTCTTCAACTATTTGTACCACCTGTTGACATAAGCAAGTCACCAAGTATAACATCATGTCTCTTTACTTCATCATCATTTACTTTGTAGGAGTTATTTCTAAAAGTCTGCCTCTCAACTGCATCTCAGCATGTTCCACTACCTTCCACTTAATTCCTTGTGATCTCCTAACATTATCATTTATCCGTGTGCAATACTATGGGTGTATCGCCACTTTAGCTAACTGTTCTAACTTTACTTAAAAAGTAATTTCTTTTAGCACTTCACAAACCAATGACTAATTTCACCATTCTAGTCTTGTGTGTTAAATTCGGCTTAACATACTATGAAATTTTTGTAAGGATGTGATAGGAGTAACTTGTCATTAACTATTGTTAAATACTAAGTCAGAGCATTATGTATACGGTACAAATCAACTCTTAACACACCATTCTAACTGCATACTATAGCGTAAAGATAGCCAAAGACTCGATCTATTGAGTTTGGAAACTCTATCAACCTCAATCTTTTCATCTTTCTCGAATTCTCTGAATTCTTCATAGCATCTCTCATAACTTCAACTTTGATATTGTTGAATTATTTATCACCATCTTCAGTACTTCTAAATCTGTAACCAATCACTGCTTCAAACTGGTTGGTGGCGAAATCGTCAAGTGATGAGACGGTTTCATGGATCACGCCAAAGTTCTATCATCTCTCCAATCGAAAATGTACTTTACACGTACAATACTCCTTCGATGGCACTATTATTTTACCAAACATATTCTAAAGTACGATACCACTCTAGGTATTAATATATTATCTACGAATTTACCGATGTTAACTATCGTAAGTCTTCTTATCTCCTCGAAAAAGTTACATGCAAATTCTAATATAGTAATTAAACATTTAGGATCCTTCACACATAAAATTTCCTTTTCATAATCAAGGTCGTCAATAGACCTTCTCAACTATTAGCATTCTAGGTAGGCAGCCTAAAGCATGCTATAACATATTACATTTAGAACCTATTAGCATATAAGGCATTACTCCTAAAATATGCTAGTGCACCTAATAGCAAATAAGGTATACAACCTAAGGCATGCTATAAAATAACTTTATTAACATATAATTTTAATTAAGGCGTATACCCTAGAATATTCTAGTGCTTGTGTCTTTATAATATTAATTTAGGTAGACATCCTAAAATATACTAGACACATCTCTCACCATCATCATTTATTCTCTAAGTTTAAGTCTATAAATAATCACTATTCTTAGTTCGCTTAAACGAATGCTCTGATACCATCTATGACATCCCCTATTTTTCAGAACCAAAAAAACTTTTCTTTACGCTTTAAAATCATAATATATTTGTTCGCGGTAAATCCAATACAATAAAACTTTTTGCAGAAACTGTCTCGTTTTATTAAAATATCTTTGAGTAAAGATGTTTTTTTAAAATACAAAAACTTTAAGGATGTCATCATTAATACATAACATTGTTACAACATAAATACCTAATGGTCCTGAGCACTACTGCAGGTTGTCTCTTAACCACTCTACATCCTAATCAAGTTCCAACATCTTTTAACCCTGTTACATGTGATGCATATAATTTGAGTGGGTCAGGTTAGGAAACCTGGTGAGACACATTGGGTTTTTCAATCCCACAATATTATTATGATAATCATTTATAATTATCAAACCTTTAAAACCAAATGTTACCAAACAATCTAGATATATCCCTTAAATTAGATGTTTATAAAACATTACACCCATATATCCATCCCAACCGATTCTCACAAATCCTAGTCCACGATTGCTAGGAAGAATCAACTCGACTGATGAATCATTTAGAGTAATGATTTGACTACATAAATAGGGGCTTCCTCAGTTGGTGTAAGTCATAAAGGCACTTAAGCCATCAGAGTATTTAATAAATATGGTATCCCATTTCATCTAAGTATATGGGTTATGAGCCCACACTAGCAATGTAATTCACAAGACCAAGTGTTGTCATCTTACTTTGGGAGATGACCATGCATTCAGTTACAGTTTCCTGATATGGACCCACCATTTCTGGTCATCCAAAGGAATACTTTATTGTACTCGGGTACTTAATCCATACATCGACACCTGATAGTGTCACATAACAGAGTTTTACTCTCCGTCCCTATCACACATACCATTAATATGATGCTATGCAATATGAAAACTTAATTGAACTAAGTATCCCCTTTAAGTCCTAGTGTATAACTAGACAAGATTACAAGGCCTGTGATCAACATAATTTCCTGCCTACGTAATATTTTAACAATACAGGGTGTAACTAAACATTCCTTTGATTTAACTCGAACTAAGCATCATTTATAAATCTTATTTTGCTACCAGGTAAGACTATAATTCTTATAATTGATCTCCAAAACATTTTTTCTGTTTATATCGCAATATAATATACGACTATTCTTTTTATCAAACTTAAATGGATCTAAATATTCTTTATATGTCTTAATTTTAAACTTAGACAATATTACAATACTTGTAATAAGTTTTTAACACTAAATCTGTTTAAACAACACTATCGTAAGTTAGTGTATATGTTTAACGCAGAGTATCAGATATTTTAATATACATTAATCTTTTAAGTAATAATAATTATTTTAAGATTATCATGTAATACTATCATATAGTCATTTAACACTTATTTAACCATACCTAGTTCACAAAGTATATGTTATCAAATATACATTTAATAAATCTTCCAGATAATAAACAATTAATTCACAAATAAACTTTCAACCGATAATTAATAATTTTAAATAAATACTTTGTATTAAAATCATGTTCTTGAATGTAACTTTGCACTCACCTGATATAGGTGGAAGACTTACGGGAAAGTCAACTCTTTGACTAACACTTCATATTCCCTTTTAAAACGACCTAAACACATATTACTAAGCATTAGTATTCGTTCGTATTTATAAAGTTTAAGCATTATAATGTTTTATCATATTTATCAATAATCCCAAAAGAACACTGACATATAGTATATAAACAACAACCGGGTAAGATCGTATCGGAGGTAGGATCCGTCTAACATATAGAGCTATATTGTTCGGAAAATCCACTTTAAACGCCTCACTGTCTGGCCTAGCCATCATTCCCGTAAGTAAATCGGTCAGTATAACGACTGGTATTACTAATAAATCTTATTTATAAGTTCATAACAACGTTACCAACAAATATATAAGTTATACTTAAAGCCTGGTAAGCATGACTAAACTTACAAGTTGTTTAACAAAAAATGGGACATTACGCGGACAAAACTTCAAAACCAAAAACTCTATTTCTCCAAGCTCTCTAACGCTCCAAAGATTCACTAATAACACCTAATAAATCCCAAGATTTGGGACTCGAGACAACAAGAGAGTTTGGGAGTGATTTGGAAATAATTGAGCACCAAACAAGCAAGAAAACGAACGAATATATAGGGGATTTAGGAGGACGCGCATCACCTAGGCGCGCCGTGTCCTGCCACGTGTCGCTCATCCAGTGCATTTCCTGGGGAGAAAGGTGATGGATTTTGAGCATAACAACAAATCCTATGTGTTCATGCAACCCTAATGCTTTGGATCTAGGTTTTCACTAGTTGAACATGCAAACTTGAATACAAAAGAGAAAACCCTAGGAGGCTAATACAAGTATTGAAATCTATATAATATTAGGGTTTTGATGCTTACCTTTATTATTATGTAGTAATAACAATGAAACTTTCAAGTTGAACTCTTGAGAGCAAGTGCCTCAAATGTGACACCTCTAATGGCTTACAAACACTCTATGCAAGAGGATGAGAGGAGAGAGGTGGAGATTGCACCAGAATTTCAGCTATATTAGGGTTAAAAAGCATAGGGCCAAAACTCTAAGGGGTTGGGATCTTTATATAGCTGTTGGTTGCTTAGTCCCAAAGCTAGGGTTTGCTGGAGGAAACCCTAATTCCCAGCTTAAGGCCTAAGCAGCCCATGGATCCCTATTCTCAAGGTCATGGACGAAAACTTATAGGGCTTCCCTGTAATTTTCATCAACTCCTTCTTAAGGGGTCCAACAGCCCAATTTCACAACTATCAATAAATTACAAAACAACCCCTACACTTTTAATTAATTCCTTTAATCCCAAAATTAATTCCAAATTAATTTCTGATTAAATATTAATTAAATAACATGATTTCTGATTAATATATTATTCTCATAATACATTAATAAATCATTTATATCAATTTACTATTCTAAATAATAATTTCAACCTCTCTCTCCAAAAGTCATCATGTCAAGTTGCTAGAGTGAAGGCAACCCAAAAGGACTGTGCTACTATCAATTCAAGTATATACCAATTATCGTGATGGGCTTAGACACATAATCCAACAGTCTCCCAATTGGATAATTCTAATAACTATAATTGCAAGTACACCTTCAAAAATTGATCAGCACATTGTAGCTCTTAAAATCCGCTGTCGAACTCTGACCTAGTCAGTTACGTGTCCTAAAGATAAGGGATCATATAATCCTCCATTCTACAAGATATCATGTGGAAAAATGACATGGAACAGAATCATTCTCATTGTCCATCAATTTGTTTCCCGATTTCTGATTTGTAATGACAAAGAACTTAATTGAACACTCAATTCAGTCCTGACCGGGCCTGGCACATAAGTCAACACCAAATCATTGAGGGGCCCAAGATATCAGTTTTTCCTCTTAGGGAAAAAGGAACGGATAAACATTGACTCATATGTTTTTGCTATTTACTCATCAAGTTATGCACAACAATACGTTTCATAACACCAAGTTATTGATGCATTTATGCATTATCAATGCATAACCAATTCGTAAACAACAACTCATATATCTTGGTTTAAAGATTATACGATATTATCGTCTCAGAATTACTTGTGATAAATTCCATGAAGTAATTCTCTGAGCGTGGGTTTAATCCAATACCTAAATCCCAATTTCAAAAGTGCTAATGAATGTTGCAGCAAACCATTGCTATGCCTAAACACTTAGACAATCTACAATCCCATTCATGACAGCCTTAATTCACTACTTACTTCCAAAGTATGATCGACTGTGGATATTTTGAATAATTTAATTATTCGGGAAGTAAAACATGCAAAGTTGAAACATGTAACGGCCCAGTTTTCAAAAGAAAATTTTCATTTTAATTAGCCAAAACACTTTCCATAAACCATGAAATCCCAAATACAATTATTTTCAAATTCGTAACAATAACAATATTATTTCAAATCATCAGAGTGTCCCATAAAAACGCCTGAGAGAGAGTGCACGTCACGTCATCAAGCCTTGCCTTTACCCTTAGGTTCAGATGTACCTGAAACAAATCCATAAACTGTAAGCTAATGCTTAGTGAGTTCCCCAAAGCATACCCCACACACAATCCATATAAAAACATATCATATTAGCTATAAAGTTACATATACCACATAAGCCATGCATACAACATATAGGGATGCCCTGGAAACCCTCCAAGGTCTTACTTCGGGTGCCATGGGAACCCCCACATGGTCTTAGCCCACTACCATACAAAACAAACATGCAAACATATCAGGATTCCCTGAAAACCCTCCAGGGTCTTACTCCAGGAGCCATGGGAACCCCCACATGGTATTAGCCCAGGGATGCCATGGAAACCCTCCAAGGTCTTACACCCAAGTGCCTTGGGAACCCCCTGGGGTCTTTACTAAGGATGCCATGGAAACCCTCCAAGGTCTTACACCCAAGTGCCTCGGGAACCCCCCGAGGTCTTTCATGCAGGTACTACAATCACAACTAGCATACTACATATCTCATAACCAACTAGCATGTCACATAACAAATAATGGGCGGACCTTGGCGCCTTAGACCCATTGGTATGGTGAGGAGACTCACCTCTCAAATGCTGAACTGACAAGCTAAGATCAGATAAATCCCACGCACTGCTCCAACTCAACTACCTATAATCATCATGTGATTAACTTGTCACAATCCTAAAATACCATAAATGCCCTCAAAGTCAACACTGGTCAACCCTGGTCAAAGTCAAGGTCAACAGTCCATGTTGACCTCAACTCGTCGAGTGCATCCAGCAACTCGTCGAGTTCCTCTCGAGTCCATTCCACTGAATCCCGAGTCAACTCGCCGAGTCACTTAAGTGACTCGTCGAGTTCATCAAATGTTCAGAAGACCAAAAGTTCATGCATACCAAAACTCTACCCCTTCACTAAACTCACTAAGAATCTCGAAAACAGATAAACCCTACCCGGCTCGTCGAGTCGACTAAGGGATTCGACGAGTTCCTTCAGTCGTTTTTGTGTTCAGTCCTTTCTAGTGAGATCCAAAGTCCCAAACTTTAGATCCAACTTCTCCTAGTGGAGTTACCATGTAAAGTTGCAAACTTTACGTGCATGAAAGGCCTCACAAGGCTAAAACACCAACACTAAGGTTCCTACAAGGTCTTCAGGCATGGAAAGGGCCTAAGGTGGATAAAGTCAGCAACTTTATGTCATTGAGGACCTAGAGATGTCCAGATCTGGAACCATATCCTTGTGATAAGTCCAAATCCGAGTATGACACCCTTTTTGGCACCAAAAGTGACCATTTACTTCCAAGAAGAGAGATCTAAGCAACTAAAGATCAAGATGGTGACTTTATACCTCAAGATGGTTGCCAATACAGAGTAGATGTCAGATCTACTGCTTCTCTCCTTGCTCCTTCTTCTTCAAGCTCCAAAATCCTTCACAACCACACCAAAATCACTCTCAATGGATCTCTCTCTCTCTCTCTCTCTCTCTCTCTCTCACTCTCACTCAAGAAGGTGCAAGGCTCAAACTAGGGTTTCTCTGGATGTAGGAACGATGGAAGAGGCTGCAAATGAGCCATAACTTCTTTAAATAGGGTACAAACCCCTGGAAATTAGGGTTTCTCTTTACAGTGCCTACTCATTGAGTCGAGCCTTCCGACTCATCTAGTAGATCTTAAGTCCCGCGTCCTCATAATAATCTCTACTCGACGATTTAGAGCTCCCCAACTCGCCGAGTCCAAGCTCAAAACCCTAAAAACTTATATAATTTAAATGATACCTGGAACAGGTATTACAAAATACAATGATAAACAATTGACAAAAGATAGTAAACAATACTCATAAATAATTCTCCATTATTTAATCATCAAATGTTAATTACATTTATTTGTTACAAGTTTCTGAATATCTATCTTATCACTAAAACTAATATCATCCTTCAGACCAATGCTCCCCGCATGCTGAACGTGCTTAATCCTACTCAGGCCCTTTGTGAGGGGATCTGCTGGATTTTCTTCAGATGATACCCTCTTAACGACGAGGAGTCCTTCTTCTACTCGATGTCTGATAAAATGATATTTTTTGTCGATATGCCTAGATCTTCTATGATCTCTTGGTTCCTTGGTCAAGGCAACCACTCCTTCATTATCGCATAAAATCTCCATCGGCTCCTTAATGGCTGGCACAACTCCAAGGTCTCCAATGAAGTTCTTCAACCATATAGCCTCCTTTGACGCTTCGCTCACATCTATATACTCTGATTTACATGTTGAATCAGCTACGGTATCTTGCTTGGAACTTTTCCAATTTATTGCTCCTCCATTAAGGGTAAACAACCAGCCTGGCTGAGAACGGAAGTTATCTCTATCTGTCTGAAAGCTAGCATCACTATACCCAGTAACTCTTAAGTCATCACTGCCACCAAGCACAAGGACCCAATCCTTCGTACTTCGCAGATACTTAAGGACGTCCTTAACTTCTATCCAATGAGCTTTACCCGAATTTCCCTGATATCGACTAACCATGCTCAAAGCAAAAGCCACATCAGGGCGAGTACAAGTCATAACATACATGATCGATCCAACAGCGGAAACATATGGAACTCGACTCATTTCTATTATCTCGACATCGGTACTCGGACTCTGAGTCTTACTCAGCTTGTTATTGCTCGGGATAGGTAGCTCTCCCTTCTTTGAATTTTCCATGCTAAAACGCTTTAGCACTTTATCCAAGTAAGTGCTTTGACTAAGTCCAATTAGTCTTCTACTCCTATTTCTCAAAATCCTTATTCCCATAATATAAGTAGCCTCTCCTAGATCCTTAATAGCGAAACACTTTCCAAGACAGGACTTAACCTCCTGCAAAGTTGGAATGTCGTTTCCTATGAGTAGTATGTCATCAACATACTGATGGGTTTTGAGCATTCTAATACTTCCTAAGTGTACATGCAACCCTAATAACCTTGGATCTATGTTTGTCTAATAATCATGCAAAGTTGAATTCCAAGGTTATATTCCTATCTAGCATACATGGGGAACATTTTTAACTTGAATGAAAGATAGAATAACTTACCTTGTTGTTGATTATGATCCTTGAAACCTTGTGAGCCTAGCACCCCAAGTGTGATGCCTCAAATGCTTCACACAACACCAAATGCAAAGGAGTAAACTTTGAGAGAATCTTACACTTGCAAAATCGGCTCTAGCCCTCTTGTTTCTTAGTGTCGCCGATTTTGGTGGAGAATGGGTTTCTTATATAGTGTTGACACATCTAGGGTTACACCATGTAAACCCTAATGTGTCATGACTCTTCATTTCCATGACCCATGGGTTTGTAACTCCCATGGAGCATCCATGGAGCATCCTATGGGTGGAACCCAACTTGATAATCCATGGAGCCTCTTAACCCACTATATAAGATATGGAAGATTTACATAATCTACCCATATATTTAATTAGTTATCTTTTGATCACTTAATTAATTCTAAATTAATTCTTGATCAAACTAATTAAATAATATTATTAATATATTAGAACTTATAATATATTAATAAACCATAAGTGTTATTTCTCTCATTTTAGTTTATCCAATTGCATGGTGCCATGCAACCCAAATGGACCATGTCGGGTCGGGTCAAGTACATACCAGAAATAGTTATGGACTTAGACACCTTATCCAACAGTCTCCCACTTGGACAAGTCTAATAACTATAACTGCAATACTTCAGGAACCGATCGGCAATCGTAACTCTTTCAAGGTCTCTCGGAACTGAGAAGATGATGATACGCCATTTAAGATAAGTGATCATATAATCCTCTGTTCTAGATATCAGCCGGACAAATACATGGAACAATGTCTTACTTATTGTCCAGCAGTTTGTTTCCCGATTTCCGATTTGTTTGACAAAGAACTTAATTGAACACATCAACTTAGTTCTGACCGGGCCCGGTACATAGGTCAAAACAAAATCATCGAGGGGCCCAGATATCAGCTTCTAATCCAAGAAGGAACAGATAAACTTCGACTCATATGTTTGTTCTACCACTCATTGAATTATACACAAAAGCACGTTTTATAACATCGAGTTACCAATGCGTTAACGTACAATCAATGCATAACCAACTCATAAGTAACAAATCATATCTCTAGGTTTGAAGACTTATATGATATTACCGTCTCACGATCACTCGAGATAAATTCCATGAAGTGATTCCAGTGAGCTTGGGTTGAGTCCAATGCTCAGAACTTATGAGCACTCATGAGTGTTGTAGCCATGTCCAACAACTTAGACCTCTGCAACCAATCATGACAGTCTTGATTCATACCTACTTCCGACATATGACCGACTGTGGAGGTTCGAATAATATGATATACCAAACATAATTATTCTGGAAGTCAAAACATGCAAAAGAAATATAGTAAACGATCGACAAGAGATAGCAACACTTTACTCATAAATAAAACACCTTTTATTCATCATCTAATGTCAATTACACTTTACAAATTTCAAGGTTATCTAACTACTAAATCTAATATCATCCTTCAGCCCTATGCTCCGAGCATGCTGGAGATGCTTAACCCGAGTCAGTCCCTTCGTGAGGGGATCTGCTGGATTCTCATCCGATGATACCCTCTTTGCCACGAGGAGTCCTTCTTCTATTCGATGTCTGATTGAATGGTATTTTCTGTCGATGTGTCTGGATCTCCCGTGATCCCTTGGTTCCTTGGCTAAGGCAACTGCACTTTCACTATCACAGAAAATTTCCATTGGCTCTTTAATAGCTGGTACAGCTCCAAGGTCTCCAATGAAGTTCTTCAGTCATATCGCCTCCTTTGCTGCCTCGCTAGCTGCTATATACTCTGATTCGCAAGTTGAATCAGCCATTGTCTCTTGCTTGGAACTTTTCCAAGAAATTGCTCCTCCATTTAAGGTAAAGACCCAGCCTGACTGAGAGCGGAAATTATCCCTATCAGTTTGAAAGCTAGCATCACTATACCCTACAACTCTCAAGTCTTCACTCCCATCGAGGGTAAGGACCCAGTCCTTAGTCCTCCGTAGGTACTTGAGGATATTCTTTACCGCAGTCCAGTGTGCCTTGCCAGGGTTCCCCTGATACCTGCTAACCATGCTCAAAGCAAAGGCTACATCAGGTCGAGTACACGTCATAGCATACATGATCGATCCTACAACCGAAGCATAAGGTATTCGACTCATTTATGCTATCTCAGCCTCAGTACTAGGGCTTTGTGTCTTACTCAATCTGGCATTACTCTGGATGGGTAACTCTCCTTTCTTGGAGTCCTGCATGCCGAATCTCTTCAACACCTTATCCAAGTAAGTACTCTGACTAAGTCCAATTAGTCTTTTACTCCGGTCTCTCAAGATCCTTATCCCTATAATATAGGGAGCTTCTCCTAGGTCCTTCATAGAGAAACACTTCCCAAGCCAGGACTTAACTTCCTGCAGAGTTGGGATGTCATTTCCTATGAGTAGTATGTCATCCACATACAATACCAAAAAGCTAACTATACTCCCACTAGCCTTGACATATACACAAGATTCATCTTCACTCCTAGAAAAGCCAAATTCTTTGACTTACTCATCAAAGCAAATATTCCATCTGCGAGGTGCTTGCTTTAACCCATAAATGGATTTCCCAAGCTTACACACTTTATTAGGGTACTCTGTATTGACAAAACCCTCTGGCTGACTCATGTAAACATCCTCAGCCAACTTTCCATTAAGGAAAGCGGTTTTGACATCCATTTGCCATATTTCATAGTCATGAAATGCAGCTATGGCTAACAGAACCCTAATAGACTTAATCTTGGCCACTGGAGAAAAGGTCTCATCATAATCAACTCCCGGAGTTTGTGAGAAACCCTTTGCAACCAGTCGTGCCTTATAAGTGTGTACATTACCATCCATGTCGGTCTTCTTCTTGAAGATCCATTTGCACCCTACAGTCTTACGACCTGGTACATTCTCAACCAAGTTCCAAACTTGATTGTCATACATGGACTGTATCTCGCTGTCCATTGCCTCTTTCCACTTGGCTGACTCAGGGCCTGCCATGGCTTCCGCGTAACTGTTAGGTTCATCCAGACCTATCAGCGTCTCATCACTGATAAGTGTATCACCTTCCGCAGTAATATGGAATCCATAGTAATGCTCAGGTGCATTCCTAACCCTTGTGGAACGCCTTAGAGGTACAGACTTGTCAATTGGCTCAACAGAAGTTTCCTCCTCAAGTTGAGTGCTAGGGTTTGAAGTTCCTTCACCACTTGACTTTTGAATTTCTTCAAGGTCAACTTGCCTCCCACTGTCTCCTTGGCTTATGAACTCTCTCTCTCTCGAAAGAAAGCCCTCCTAGCTACAAAGACCACATTCTCACTAGGTCTGTAGAAGAGGTAACCAAAGGATTTCTGTGGGTAGCCGATGAAAATACACCTCTCACTTCGAGGTTCGAGCTTATCATGAGTCTCGCGTCTCACAAAAGCCTCGCAACCCCAAATCTTAATGTGGTCTAGTTTGGGTACTTTACCAGTCCACATCTCATGAGGAGTTTTGGCAACTTTCTTTGTGGGAACTAGATTAAGGATATGGGCGGCAGTCTCTAAGGCATACCCCCAAAATGAGATTGGTAGCGAAGCTCGACTCATCATGGAACGAACCATATCCAACAAGGTTCGATTACGCCTCTCAGCTACACCATTCAACTGCGGTGCCCTGGGAGGTGTCAATTATGAGACAATCCCACATTCCCTAAGATAGTCGAGGAACTCTGAACTAAGATACTCACCACCTCGATCGGATCGAAGCATCTTAATGTTCCTGCCCAATTGATTCTCGACTTCCTGTTTAAACTCTTTAAACCTCTCAAAAGTCTCTGACTTATGCTTGATTAAGTAGACATATCCATATCTACTGTAATCATCAGTAAAAGTCAAATAATAACGATTAGCATCCCTTGTGGCATGTTTGAAGGGCCCACACACATCCGTGTGTATAAGATCCAACAAACCTTCACCCCTCTCACAAGAACCTGTGAAGGGTGACTTTGTCATT
Source organism: Lactuca virosa (assembly GCF_052849685.1). NCBI lineage: Eukaryota > Viridiplantae > Streptophyta > Magnoliopsida > Asterales > Asteraceae > Lactuca > Lactuca virosa. Next base: position 288,710,991 of record NC_136434.1, read on the forward strand.
TTTCCAAGTAAGCATGATTCGCAACTATCATCTGACTTTAGGTCAAATGACTCCAATACTCCATCCTTTTGGAGTTGGCCTATGCGTTTCTTGCTTATATGTCCAAGACGACAATGCCATAATGATGCTTTATCCAAGTTATTATCATTAACAGAATCAATACACAATACATTATTTCCTAAGTTATCAACCACAGATACAGTTTCATACACACCATCACAAGGTAATGCTTTAAAATAAAGAACATTATTAAAGAAAGCATTAATCGAACCAACTTCATTATCAAATGAAAAGGTGAAACCTTGTTTATACAATGCATGAAAGGAAATAATATTTCTTGCCATTTCTGGCGAATAACAACATTTATTCAAATCTAAACTAAACCCACTACTTAGCGATAAAGTATAAACTCCAATCTTGGTGACAGGTAAAGCTTTCCTATTCCCCATGATTAAGTTTATTCTTCCATGCTCCACATTCTCACTTCTTCTTAGTCCCTGCAAATCAGAACAGATATGAATACCACAACCGGTATCAAGGACCCAAGAGTTAGAATGGGGTGAGTTATTAGATAAGATAGTGTAAATACCTGCATGGTTGGGTTTAACTTTCCCATCCTTCACATCTTGCTGGTACTTTGGGCAGTTCCGCTTCCAATGTGACTTTTCATGGCAATAGAAGCATTCAGCCTCTTTAGGGTCAGAAGAAGGAGTGACAAAACCTTTCTTGGTTCCACTTGAAGAAGAGCCATCAAGGGTCCTAGCCTTGGTACCCTTCGAAGAGCTCTTCCTCTTCTTCCCTCTACCTTTCCCGATTGCCAAAACCGGGGAGGAGTTTGGAGTAGGAGTGTTAACAACCGACTTACCCTTAAGACCTGTTTCTGCTGTCTTGAGGAGTCCCTGAAGTTTGCTGAGTGTGACCTCTTCCTTATTCATGTGATATGTCATGCGGAATTGATCATAGCACGATGGTAAGGAGTGCAAAATGATATCTATTGCAAGCTCCTCAGGAAGTTCACATTAAGCTTCAGCAACCGATCCACATACCTTTGCATTTTCTGCATGTGGCTCGTGACGGATTCCCCGTCCTTCATCATGGTTGCTATGATAGAGCATATGATTTCATACCTCTCTTGTCGTGCACTTTGATGGTATCTTTCCATCAGATCTTGGTGCATTTCAAAAGGGTAGAAGTCCTCATAGGACTTTTGGAGTTCCGCTGTCATGGTGGCCAACATGATGCATGCCACTTTTGTAGCATCCCTTTCATGTGCCCGGAAGTCAGCGATCTCCTGGGGAGTTGTAGTGGTCTCATCAATCTCCTTAAGCTCCTTGTCAAGGACATATTCTTTGTCCTCGTAGTGGGTAATCATCCTGATGTTTCTGATCCATTCATTGAAGTTGGATCCATCAAAAGTGACTTTCCCACACAAGTTCATAAGGGTAAAGGAGCCATTAGGATTAGAGCCAGAAGCAGCATTGTTTGAAGACATCTGAAAGAAGAGAACAAGATTAGTTTAGATATTAAGAGAGTCCTTAATAAAACACCCAAATGTAATATTAAGGCTAGGATCCAATCACAATATATTATAACTTAGAAGAGGTATGTCGTAATCCAAACTATAACATATTTGAAAGGTAGGTGAATGACGATTCACCAATTTCCACCATGAAAAACGAAATATAAATATTAGGTTTTTAATTGGTTCTTAGAAATTGTTATATTCTTTTGAGATTCAATGAACTTTTCAAAGGCATGTTTCAATCTCGAGTGTGCCCTCCAAGTTTTGTGACTGGGATACCGAGGATCACAAAACGAGGTGTGAAGTAACCATGCAAATCACTTGGTACCCTCGAGGTTTATCACTCAATCGATGTGCCGGTAAACCACACACGCTCCACCGATGCTATGGTAAACCTTAAGTCACCCTTTACCTACCTTGTTAAGTCCAAGTTAGTGTGCCGGTTAACCACACATGCTCCACCAACGACTTAAACAAAGTGTAAAGTGTAATTTCATGGATTAGCACCTTATTCACATTTTCCTAAAGTAAATAAGATGGGGAATTTAATAAAAGCATTTAGTTACTTTATAATATTCATCATACTTTTAATGAGAATTTATAAGTCCTTGTCTTACCCGTTCAGCTAACGACCCTCCACCGATCAAGGAAGCGGTGGGTGAGAGTGGACACCCATTAAGTTGCCATTTTATAGGCAACAACCTTATACCCCCCTTATATACGGTCTTCGTGAATGAGGCGTACTATCGGTAAGACGACTTGACATTATACATATATATATATATTAGTAACTTATAATATTATAAAGTATAAGGGTTGAATTTTAACTTTTAACATTCTAAGGGTTGGAACTAAAGTTTTAATCAAGACTTTACAGAAAACCCAATATTTTCTTTATTAAGTGTGGAATGAATGCTTCTATGTTATGCGATAATGAACCCTAGAAAGACCCATAGATTCCTTTTATAACCACCCAGCGTATATAAGTTATATAAAATTCAAGTTAAATAAACCGTTGAATATAATGGGTCTGCCCTAGGTCCACAACCAAACAAGGAACAGGAGATAAGGCGGGCCCACCAATTCTAAGTCGATTGTGACTAGATTCTTATATAACTCTAGCATATACACTTAGCAATTATAGCTGAAGCCTAACAATTCTAGACGTAATGTAGTTTTAATAGAAATATGTTTCCAAAGAAAATCCAATATTTTCTTAATTAAGTGTGAAATGAATGCTCCTATGTTATGCGATAATGAACCCTAGAAAGACCTGTAGGTTCCTTCTATAATTACCCAACGTATATAAGTTATATAAATTTAAGTTAAATAAACCGTCGAATATAATGGGTCTGCCCTAGGTCCACAACCAAACAAGGAACAGGAGATAAGGCGGGCCCACCTATTCTAAGTCGATTTCAATTCAATTTCATATAACTCTAACATGTACACTTAGCAATTATAACTGAAAACTAACGATATGTAGTTTTAATATCATAAAAACCCTTTTTGTGTGAACCTGGTACTTTGTATTTGTACCCCTTTTTGTGTGAACCTGGTACTTTGTATTTGTACCCCTTTTAGTGTGAATCCGGTACTTTGTACTTGTACCCCTTTTTGTGTGAACCTGGTACTTTGTATTTGTACCCCTTTTTGTGTGAACCTGGTACTTTGTATTTGTACCCCGTTAATGAAAATCCTTTGTAATGAGTTTGAAATGTAAATGAAACATAACCTATACCTATTATAGTTTATCAAAATATTTGTAATGTATATGCAACCTAACTATACCTATTATAGTTCTAGCATGTTTGTTTGTGATGTATAAGGACACTTTTCTATGTAAGTCGAATGTATAGCAAAAATATAACTATGTTTATCATGCCTTATTTTTGTACTAATGGTAATAATGGAGAATTCTTACAATTCAATGAGTATTTTCTGTTATATAATTATACCACAACAAGAAACACATGTAAAATATGAAATCTTCAAAGATTAACACTTTGCTCAACAAGTTACAAAGTGTGATGAAAGTTATAAGCTGTTATCTAGATTTTTACCTTTCTACACTGTTTTAGAAAAATCATAGAAAAATCATACGAAGTCGAAAACTGATTCCGTAAATTCTGAGAGTTCACAAAATGTGTCTAGTTTATTCATAATTTTTATTATGATTTTTAGAAGTCTTTAACTTGTGTTAAAATGTTCATATTCACAGACTGGTCCGAATTCGTTTCTGAAATGATAGGCAGTTTTGTAAAAATCATCAGAAATGGTAGAAAAATCGTGTCGAGATGTGCAGGTAGTCATTTTAAACGTATGAACCTGAACTATTTTCATATTAAACAGTTTTGAAAGATATTAAGTTTAAGATAGTCAAAACAGTCTGTGAATAAGACTCAACTTTTCTGATGAAAGCTGTTGTTTGAGTTTAGTTAAGTTTTTGGTGTTTTAACTTGTATTCCCCCCCTAAAACTTGAAGAAAACATGAAAATATAGGGGTATGGACTCACCTTGAGTGATTTCAGTAGATGGATGATGAAGAAAAGAAGTGTTCAACTCAAGAACACTTAGATGATGCTTGAAGATTCGAAGATCTAACAACAAATGAGACGATATTTGTGTAAGGAACTCATGATTTGAGTGAAGAAGTGTAAGGAAATCAAGTGTGGGAAGAGATTTACTTACCAAGGTAGATGAACTTGAAAATCAGCCTTGAAATCTCGAAATTTAGAGAGAGAAGTGAGAGAGAATGAGTTTTTGCTTCTTGGTGAAGTGTGAGTGAATGGGAGGAGAGATAAGGGTTTTTCTACCCTTGATTCAAAGTACTTGGCTGGAAAGAGGGGGAAAAGGACAATGAAATGACCAGGTATGGTGGAAGGACAAGGGTTGGTCATTGAGTGGGCATGGGTGGTTGCTTGTGTCATACACTAAAGTAAAGTCAACACTCCACCAATAATATCCCACCCACTCTTCTTGGATAAGGATTATACCCCAAAAACGTGATTAATTATGAAGTATGGGGTTCTATATGTTAAAATATGATTTTGGGTGAAAATCCCGCGTTAAAATTATGTAAAACGGGCCTAAAATGAAGTCGTAGTCGAAAACCGGGTGAATTTGGCCTCTACGAGACTTCTCGGTACTGGGCCGAGATTCGGTCCCTACTATTGCTGGGCCCGAAGGCGAAATAGACGAAATGAGCCGAAGGCGAAGGTCAGGAGCGAAATGTGGCGAAGGCGAAAGGAAAGTTCGGTCCGAAGGGAGGTTCGGTTCGGTTCGCAGGCTTCGGGTTCGGTTCGCATGGTTTCGATTCTTCAGCAGTTCGGTCCCTATAGGGACCTTCGGTTCTAAGCACTTTCGGTCCAAGAGGGTTCGCTTCCTAAAGGGAGGCTTCGGTCTATTAAGGCTGTTTTACCAAATATTACCCCGTTTCAAGCGGTTTTTGACCCGGTTAAGTGTCGGGATGACCCGAAAGATTATAAAAAGTTAAAAGAGATTTGGGAGAGATTGTTCATACTTGGAGAGATTTGGGAGAGATTTCACACACTTGGAGAGATTTCTCACACTTAGAGAAATTTGGGAGAGATTTCACATAGAGAGAGATAGAGTGAAAGAGGTTGAGAGAGATTTCGTTTGCGACCTTTTTGAGTGTTTGGCTTTGTAAAGTAAGCTTCGTAAATCTCGTTAAGTCTCGTTATGAATGTTATACGCCCTCGAGGGGTATAGAATAATGTTTTATCGAGTAGTTTCATCACTTGCCCTGATTAGGGTTTAGATTTTCCGAACACGTGAAAACTCTAAGTGATACTTTGTATTAAGATTGCGAGTAGTGCAATAAGAATCATAATGGAAACCCTAATATACAAGGGTTAGATGAGTTGACCGGTTTGACTTGTTGATTTTAGTTGACTTTGACTTGGCCAAAAATTGACGGTTGTCACAGTCACAGGGTATAGTGACGCCAGCTTTCAGACCGAAAGAGATAATTTCCGCTCTCGGTCGGGCTGGGTTTTTACCCTGAATGGAGGAGCAATAACTTGGAAAAGTTCCAAACAGGAGACTGTAGTTCATTCAACGTACGAATCAGAGTGCATAGCAGCAAGCGAAGCGTCGAAGGAGGCGATATGGATGAAGAACTTCATCGGAGACCTTGGAGTTGTACCAACTATAAAAGAGCCTATGGAGATTTTCTGTGACAATGAGGGTGCGGTTTCCTTAACCAAGGAACCAAGGGATCATGGCAGATCCAGGCACATCGACAGGAAATATCACTTCATAAGATATCGAGTGGAAGAAGGACTCCTCATGGTAAGGAGGGTATCATCAGATGAGAACCCAACAGATCCCCTCACGAAGGGACTGAGTATGGTTAAGCATTTGCAGCATGCGAGGAGCATTGGGCTGAAGGATGATATTAGTTTTAATGATTAGATAGCTATTTTGAAACTTGTAATACATAAAATGTAATTGACATTTGATGATTAAATAAAAGGTGTTTTTATTTATGAGTAAAGTTACTATCTTGTGTCAATTGTTTACTATTGTTTCATTTTGCATGTTTTGACTTCCAAAATAATTATATTATTCAAACTGTCCACGGTCGATCATACTTTGGAAGTAGGTATTGAGGCAAGACTGTCATGAATTTGGCTTGTAGATAGTCTGAAGTGTTTTAGACATAGCAAAAGTTTGGTACAACATTCATGAGTGCTCATAAGGCCTAAGTATTGGATTAAACCCACACTCACTTGAATCACTTCATGGAATTTATCACTAGTGATCGTGAGACGATAATATCATACAAGTCTTCAAACCAAGATATATGAGTTATTGACTATGAGTTGGTTGTACATTGATAGTGCGAAAACGCATCAGTAACTTGATATTATTAAACACACTGTTGTGTATGATTTAATGAATAGTTAGTACAAGCATATAATGTCGAAGTTTATATGTTCCTTTTAATTCTTGGAGGATTAAAAGCGATATCTTGGGCCCCTCTATGATTTTGTTTTGACTTATGTGTCAGGCCCGGTCGGGACTAAATTGATGTGTTCAATTAAGTTCTCTGTCAAACAAATCGGAAATCGAGAAACAAACTGTTGGACAATAAGTATGACATTGTTCCATGTATTTGTCCAGCTGATATCTTGAAGAACGGAGGATTATATGATCCCTTATCTAAAGGACGCATCACTGACTGGGTCAGAGTTCGACAACGGCTTTTAAGAGCTACGATTGCTAGTCGGTTGTTTAAGTCGTACTTGCAGTTATAGTTATTAGACTTATCCAAGTAGGAGACTATTGGATTAGGTGTCTAAGCTCATAACTATAATTGGTATGTACTTGACCCGAGAGTAGCATGGTCCTTTTGGGTTGCCTTCACCAATGCAATTTGATAGGATGAACTTTTGAGAATAAGATTATTTATGATTTGTTAATATATTACAAGTATAATATATTAATATGAAATCATATTAGTTAATTAGTATTGATCAAGAATTAATTTGGAATTAATTTAGTGATCAAAAGAGACTAATTAAATATACAAGGACTGATTTGGTAAATCAAAGATTCTTTTAGTGTGGGACAATGATCCATGGTTATTTAGGATGGGCTAAACCAACATGGATAGTCCATGGAGGTTTAACCCATGGAGCCTAAGTAATATGAAGAGTCATGGCACATTAGGGTTTACATGGATGTAACCCTAGCACTTGTCACATTATAAAAAGAACTCCCTATGGGTAAAATCGGTTGCCACATACATTCTTGGAGAGTGTGAACCGATTTTTGTGCTAAACTACTTATTCTCTCAAGCCTCCTTTTGCACTTGGTGTTTGTGACACATTAGAGGCATCACACTTGAGGTCCTAAAGCTTTTGAAGGCCAAGAACTACAAGACCTACTAAGAGGTAAGATATCTAACTAGTTATATTGTTCAATTGTCAAATTGTATGCCAGTTAGGATGTGTGCTTTGGAAAAACAAAATGCATGTATAATTAGAGAAAACATAGATCCAAAGCATCTAGGGTTGCATGTGCACCATAAGGTTGTTAGAGTGCTCAAAACCCTTCACTTTTGTGGGTAGCCGACGAAAATACATCACTCACTTCGAGGTTCAAGTTTGTCGTGAGTCGTTCATCTAACGAAAACTTCACAACCCCAAACCTTGATATGTGCCAACGAGGGAACCTTCCTTGTCCACATCTCGTGAGGATTTTTGGAAACCTTCTTTGTTGGGACTAGATTAAGAATATGGGCGGCAGTCTCTAAGGCATACCCCAAGAAAGAGATTGGTAGTGAAGCTCGGCTCATCATGATACAAACAACGTCCAACAAGGTTTGATTACGCCTCTCAGCCACACCATTAAGTTGTGGTGTCCTAGGAGGTGTCAATTGCGAAACAATTCCACATTCCTTGAGGTAGTCGTGGAACTCGATACTAAGATACTCACCACCTCTATTGGATCTGAGCTTCTTGATCTTCCCACCCAATTGATTTTCGACTTCATGTTTGAATTCTTTGAACTTTTCAAAGGTTTCTGACTTATGCTTGATTAAGTAGATATATCCATATCTTCTATAATCATCGGTAAAAGTCACATAAAATCGATTTACATCCCTTGTCGTGGATCTGAAGGGCCCACACACATCCGTGTGTATGAGATCCAACAATCCCTCACCTCTTTCACATGAACCCGTGAAAGGTGATTTAGTCATCTTTCCAAGTAAACAAGATTCGCATGTATCATCCGACCTTAAGTCGAATGATTCCAACACTCCATCCTTTTGGAGTTGGGCAAAGCGTTTCGTGTTGACATGTCCAAGACGACAAGGCCACAAGCATGCCTTGTCTAAACCATTAGACGAATCAATATGCAACACACTGTTTCCTAAATTGTCTACAACCATCACAATTTCATATACACCATCACAAGGTAATGCTTCAAAATAAAATACACCATTATAATAAGCATTGATAGAAACATTCTCATTATTGAAAGAATATCTAAAACCTTGTCTATACAAACTATGAAAATAAATAATATTCCTTGTCATTTCTAACGAGTAGCAACAATTGTTCAAATCTAAACTTAACCCACTACTAAGCACTAAAGAGTGAACCCTAATTTTGGTAGCAGGCGACGATCTCCTATTGTCCATAATCAGGTTCATCTTCCCATGCTCCACATCCTCACTTCTTCTTAGTACCTGCAAGTCAGAGTAAATGTGAAAACCACATCCTGTATCAAGGACCCAAGAATTATAATGCGATGAGTTTTTAGATTGAATAGTGTAAATACCTGTCGAGGTTGGCTTAATCTTGCCATCCTTTATTTCTTGCAAGTACTTGCGGCAGCTTCTCTTCCAATGCCCCTAGTCATGGCAGTAAAAGCAAGTAGCCTCCTTAGGATCAGAGGCAGGGGAGCTTCAGAACTAGATTTTCCTTTAGGGTAATTGCTTGACGACCCGGCTTGAGACTTTCCCTTCCAGTTCTGTTTTGAGGGAGTTTTCCTCTTCTTCCCCTTCCCTTTCCCAATGGCCAAGACAGGAGCAGCAGCAGCAGGAGGAGTGGAGGAAATACTATTTCCCTTCATTCCACTCTCAGCTGTTCTCAGCAAGCTTTGGAGTTGACTCAATGTGACTTCCTCCTTGTTCAGATGATAAGTCATAACAAACGGATCATAACAAGAAGGCAATGAGTACAGGACTATGTCAATAGCCAATTCCTCATGAAAGTTCACATTGAGCTTTAAGAGACGATACACATATCTTTGCATGCGTTGCAAGTGGGTCGTGACGGACTCTCCGTCCTTTATCTTGCTGGTTATGAGGGACTTCACAATTTCATACCTCTCTTAACGAGCTCGTTGATGGTACTTTTCCATAAAGTCCTTGTTCATCTCATATGGCCAATAGTGCTCATAGAACATCTAAAGCTCAGGAGTCATAGTGGAAACCATGATGCACGACACTTTGGTTGCATCGTGGCAATGTCTCCTATACTCAACAATTTCTTCAGGAGTAACTTTAGTTTCATCGATCTCGTTCAGCTCTTTTTCGAGAACATATTCCTTATCCTTGAATCTCAAATCCATCTTGACGTTGTGAATCCAATCATTATAATTGGATCCATCAATGGTGACTTTTGAGCAGATGCTCAAGAGAGAGACATGATTGGATTTGTTGTTGGAGGAGCCAAAAGCATTGTTAGAAGTTGACATCTACAAAAGAAGAAGGACAAGTTTTTATTAGATAAGGAAATCCTTAATATAACACCCACATGAAATATTAAGGCTAGGATCCAACTAAATAATTCACACTTCAGAAGAGGGATGCCGTAATCCAATTGTAAATTATTTTGAAGGTAGGTAAATGACGATTTACCAATTCCACCGCGAAGAACGAATTTTTTCGAATTACGTTTTAAATGAAATTCCTAGATCTTTTGAGATTTATTGAACTATTTAATGGCATGTTTAATCTCGATTATGCCCTTTCCATTTGTGACTGAGATACCAAGGATCACAAACAAGGTGTGAATAACCATGCAAATTAGCTTGGTACTCTCGATGTCATTTATCACCTAATCAATATGTCAGTTAACCACACACGCTCCATTGATGAATGATAATTTATGAGCTACCCATTGCAACCCTTTATAAGTCCATATTAGTGTGTCGGTTAACCACACACGCTCAACTAACGACTTTTATAAAGTGCAATGTGCAATTTCATGGATTAGCATCAAATTCATATTTTCCTAAAGTAACTAAGATTGGGAATTTTATGAAAACATTTAGTTACTTTTTTTACTTCATTATACTTATTAATGAGAGTTTAGTGTCCTATCAAACCCGTTCGGCTAACGACCCTCCACCAATCAAGGAAGCGGTGGGTGAGAATGGACCCCCCCCTTATAGATCGGCTTCGTGAATGAGGCCTACTAACGGTAAGACTGACATTTTCTTATACATATATATATAAAAATATTAACTTTTAATTTTATAATATATATAAGGGTGTATTTTAAACTTTTGAAATACTAGGGTTCTAAAATTTAAGATTTCAAAATTAAACTATTTAATTAAATTTTAAATTATAAAACCAAAGGGTGTATTTTTAAAACTTTCCAAAAATACTAGGTTAAAATTTTAATAATTAAGTTAACAAATTAATTTTATCTTTATCTAAAATTTAACCCAATCATGAATTCATGATAAGGATATAAGATTACAGATTAAAATTTCCAATTTTAAACCATTAAAACAAATTTAAGGTAACTATCATAATCAATCCATGAAAGATTTGTCAAAGCCAAAAATTTGGGATCTGAGAGCTCAACTCGTCGAGTATGGGCAATGCACTCGTCGAGTTCCAAGATGAACTCGTCGGGTTCGATGAACAGAATGACGATTTTGTTCTCATATCCTTTGGACAATTCACAATTGCATCATATTCAACATAAAACTAATCCTAGGCTTTGATGCCACTAATGGATTTTGAGCATAACAACAAATCTTATGTGTTCATGCAACCCTAATGCTTTGGATTTAAGTTTTCACTAGTTGAACATGCAAACTTGAATACAAAAGAAAAAACCCTAGGAGGCTCATACAAATATCGAAATCTATATAAGATTGGGTTTGGATGCTTACCTTTATTGTTATGTAGTAATAACAATGAAACTTTGAAGATTTTGAACTCTTGAGAGCAAGTGCATCAAATGTGATACCTCTAATGGCTTACAAACACTCTATGCAAGAGGATGAGAGGAGAGAGGTGGAGATTGCACCAGAATTTCGGCAATATCAGGGTTAATAAGCATAGGGCCGAAACTCTAAGGGGCTGGGGTCTTTATATAGCTGTTGGTTGCTTAGTCCCAAAGCTATGGTTTGCTGGAGGAAACCCTAATTCCCAGCTTAAGGCCTAAGCAGCCCATGGATCCCTATTCTCAAGGCCATGGACGAAAACTTATAGGGCCTCATTGTAATTTTCGTCCACTCCTTCTTAAGGGATCCAACAGCCCAATTTCACAACTATCAATAAATTGCAAAACAACCCCTATACTTTTAATTAATTCCTTTAATCCCAAAATTATTTCCAAATTAATTTCTGATTAAATATTAATTAAATAACATGATTTCTGATTAATATATTATTCTCATAATACATTAATAAATCATTTATATCAATTTATTATTCCAAATAATAAATTCAACCTCTCTATCCAAAAGTCATCTTGTCAAGTTGCTAGAGTGAAGGCAACCCAAAAGGACTGTGATACTATCAATTCAAGTATATACAAATTACAGTTATGGGCTTAAACACCTAATCCAACAAAAGGGTGGAGTAGGACGCTGACAATTGTCACTCATCCGTGGTGCCACGTGTCGCGATCTCGACGGTATGAATTAATTATATTTCTAAAATTCATAACTTTCACATACAATCTCCGTTTTTATGGTTTTTATATCCATGTGTAGCTATCGATGAGTACTACAACTTTAATTTAGACTTTGTCGGCTAGTTTTCACGTTAATTTTCGTTTTACGATCCGAGAAGGCTATAAATTTATAATTTCTTCACACGAGCTCTTTTTTCGACGCTCTCTATATCTCCGATTTCATATTGAAGAGTACTACAATTTTCATTTAGATTGTTTCGGCTAACAATCAATCTATTTTTATTTCGATTTCTGTGTCGCACAGTATTGTATTATGTTGCACTCGAAACATAGACAAATTATAACTTCTTCATACGCAGTCAGATTTTGGCGTTCCTTATATGCATACTTTCCTAATTATGATTACTACGACTTTTTTTAGATCACTTAGGCTAATAAGCAACTTATCTTCGATTCACTTTTTATGATACACATTGTCATATCGGTTTGAACGCGAAACTTAGATAAATCATAACTTCCTGATACGAAGTCAGATTTAGGCGTTCTTTATATCCATCAAATTTTCATTACGTCTACTACAACTTTGTTTAATATTATTTATCCTAAATAATCTTTTATTTTTAAACTTTATTTTATCGTTTCTATGATAAGTTTTATATTAAGGTTTACTATATATATTATATAATCCTAATATTTGTCCACATAATGTGTATACAATAAATATTTATTAGGTCATAATACATATGAAGAATTATTGCTCTAATCAATGATTCTAATTGTTCGTTAAAATGTATAATCATTATTATTATACTCTAAGGAAAGTTCAACAGAAAATCATTATTAATCAAGGATCCAATGAACCAATCTAAAGCGTCAGAATTTATAGCGATTGAAGGCCAATAGAAGAGTTGTACATTTTTACATTGGATGCGCGTGCACCAGATTATACAAAAAACTCACTTCGTTTAAAGTTTCATTTTTTAGACCATGTTTTTTATTGAAAAAAAAAAACCAAAAATATATAGATTCATATTGGTGTAAAAAAACAATTTTTTTTTTGAAATTTTAGCTCAAATTCACATTTTGAATGTTGAAAACTGAATTATATATAATTCAAATTCACAGTGTGAATAATTATAAGTCAGATTCACATTGTGAATCCTGAAAACCGAATTATACATGGTTCAAATTCACAAGGTGAATAAATTCACTTGTGAATTTTATAATTTTTTTTGTTTTGTTGTCGTTTTTTTTTTAATATTTAGGATTAGTTTTTTATTGAAAAAATTAAATAAATATATCAAAATTCATAATTTTTTGTACTTTTTAAATAGACATTCATATTGATAAGTGTGTGTGTTTCTCTCTCTCTCTCTCTCTCTCTCTCTCTTTCTCTCGTTCTCTCTCTCTCTCTCTCTCTCTATATATATATATATATATATATATATATATATATATATATATATATATATATATATATATATATATAGAGAGAGAGAGAGAGAGAGGTAGGTTCAAATGTTTTTCACATCTATTGTGTGCTACAATGCACCAATAGGAATTTAGTATTAATTATATGTATATTAATGCTATCCATACTTATAACTCATTTTTATAGAAACCAATTAAATTCGTCATTAATGACAACAATAATATTCTTTCAGAATGAATTCATATCTAAAATAATGAGAGTGTATTCCAGCAGAATGAGAGTGTATTCTAGTAGAATACACTCTCGTTCTTCATATTCTATGCAACTTTATTGTATTTTAAGTGAGTGAGTCCTGAAACAAAATACGAACTCATATATAAAAACCTAGATGCGAATTCATTCTGAAAGAATGTTATTGCTAACATTAATGACGGATTTAATTAGTTTCCATAAAAAGAGAATTATAATTATGGATATCATTTAATATACATATAATTATGGAAATCATTTAATATCTATATTTACTTAATTAAATAATTATATAATTTACTAAATTCCTATTGGTGCATTCTAGCACACAATAAATGTAAGAAACAAAATAACATAGCCCTATATATATATATATATATATATATATATATATATATATATATATATATATATATATATATATATATATATTATAAAACATATTCATCGTATATTGAATTTTAAGAGATATATGTTACAAAGATTTTTGTACAAATCAATTATTCAAAAATAAATCATTAATACTCGCCAAAAATATAAAGACGTGAATAAGGAAAGTTCTTAATAAATTCAATTTGTAGCAAAATAAAGTCATGTATATAAATTAATTTATATTTCTTAAACTATACATTGTTATTAAGTAATTTACATGAAAAATATAAATAGACAATATACATATAAGGTCTAAAAATAATTATTTTACTTAAAAGTGGTAATTCTTTTTATTACTTAATTATTAATAAAATTTAATAATTATTACCCGTAAGAAACTATTCATCAGTACAGCTATTTGTCGCAGTCACTTTGCGCGAGCACACAACTACTATATATATATATATATATATATATATATATATATATATATATATATATATATATATATATGTTAAAAAATTTAGTTCACATTCACAATGTGAATGCTGAAAACTCAATTTTATTTGGTTAAGAGTCACGGTTTTAATAATATTAATTTAGATTCAATTCATTATTTGAATGCTGAAAACTTTGATTCACATGTAAATTTCACTATTTCAATTTGTGAATGATTAAAGATTTGTAATACTAAGTCAGATTCACATTGTGAATGTTAAAAAACATATAAATATGATATTATTTATATCGATGTTGATGTCTTTTTATAGAGTAAATAAATTGAGAATTTTGGTATATTTAGTTTTTTTTTTTTGATAAAAAGTAAACCTGAATATTTGATAAAAACAACAAAATGAATTGATTTTGTTTTTAATTTTTTTCTATATGTTAATATGGATGTCAATAGAGAGTGAATAAAAAATTATGAATTTTGGTATATTCAGTTTTTTTTCGATAAAAAACACGGCGTAAAAAATTTAACGAAAAAACAAAATAAGTTTTTTGTTATAATTTGTTGTATTCGCGTGCAATATACAAATTCTATAACTCTTTCATATGTCGTTGATCGTTATAATTTTTGATGATCGCGATTCGTTCCTATTTAATAATGGTTTTCTATTCAATGTCAACACAGACACACACACACATACACACAGATATATATATATATATATATATATATATATATATATATATCTTTATATATATGTATGTATGTATGTATGTATGTATGTGATAACGTGCCCTAGCTAGCACGAAAGGGACACGCCCAGCTCAGAAGGCCGGCGCATCCGACAGACCAGGCCCAGCGGGCTTAGCGCCCGCGAGCGCCCTCAAGGGCAGGGCGCTTTAGCAAAAGGATAAGCGCCCGTCAAAGGCGTCCTCACAAGAGGCTCGCGCCCGCCAAAGGCGCTCCAGAGCTCCACGACAAAAGATACGGTCAGGGGACAAAGCAAGGGATCAAAGCATTACCGGCAGGACCAATGGCAGCGCTCTGACAAGTAGAGGAGCACGATCCTCCAATCAGCGCCCCGGATCCTGTCGGCTCAGGAGATCCTGTCTCGTACGGACGAATAGGGTCGTTGAGTATAAAAGGGAAAGCTCATGATCTCGGTAGGTAAGACGCCTTCTCCAAGCTACACTCATACACACTCTCGAAACCCTACTGACTTGACCGTCGGAGCGTCTTTCCGGGAGCCTCCTCCCGGGAAACGGCTGACGACCTTCTTTTCTCTGTGATCTTGTAGGAGCAACTCAGAGACCGTTGCCAGAGTCTACTTGGAGTAGGAGCAAGGTCGCATCATTTGGCACCATCCGTGGCGCCACATATTTGGCGTCATCATTGGGTTTCCATGCCATCAAAGACAAAAGAGCTTCTAACACAGCTAACGCATATGGCCATATCTTCCTGTTGATAAGAACCAAGCTGCAGAGACACACTTGGACATTTAGTTCAGTTCTATCTGATGTATCCATAGTGACGGATACAGTTTATCAATTGGTTTTTGATCTTACAAGTTGAGGAGTCCGCATATACAGCCGTAACATTTATAAGGAATAATAAGGGAGGAGGCATTTTATAAAGGTTCCAAAATAAAATACCTTTCGGATAAAGTTCACCTCGACACATAGGCAGATGAGCTATGCACTCATCCATCCGACAAAGCTCTTAGGAGGATTGTTTAGAAGAAGTCACATTTCATCTTCTCCATCATTGAAAAAGCAGTATACCAACTCCATCCTTAAGAAAATCGGCTACGATCGCCATTACAGATCATACCTCTTCTCATCGGACCAACCCCTTCCAGTTGCGCTCGCTGTTATCATCGTCGATCACTCTCAACTGGCCGACGGCAGCTCCACCAGCAGTACCCGATGATGCACCGCCGCCCCTCCTCGACAGATGGAAAGAGAACCTCAGACTTACCATAGGAAGACTAGTAGGTTTCACAGGGCACATCATATGGCCCTTGGGCACAATCCACTTGCCTCTCACGCTGACCAGCCACGACAAACAACGAAGAAAAACAACTTTGATCGAGTTCGTGGTCATCCGCCACTCTGTAGAACACAACATCATACTAGGAAGGACGGCCCTGCTCAAACTTGGGGCGATCCCGTCAACAATGCATGAGATCGTAAAGTTCAACACGACTGAAGGACCATCAACAGTCCTCGCCGCTCCACCAAGAGAGTTGCAATGCTTCGAAGTCATGCAACCGGCAGAGATAGCGCAGGAGACTAAGCGGGCAAGGGTCGAAATGTCGAACGAGAAAGAGGTGATCAATGAGGAATACCCGGACCAGTCAGTAAACATTGACCGTAACCTTCCAGAGGAAACCAGGAGAAAGTTGGTAAGCTTGCTAAGACAATACAAGCATGTGTTCGCATGGACCCCCACGGACATGGTTGGCGTGGACAAGCGGTCATAAAACACAAGCTAATGATCACACCGGGCACGAAGGAGGTGAAACAAAAAAAAAAGAGTCCAAGGAGGGGACCGAAACCGAGCAATCAATGCAGAGGTGGCCAAGCTAACAAGGGCAGGAATCTTGAGAGAGGCAGTTTTCCCAACATGGATTGCTAATCCTGTGATGGTAAAAATGTTGTATTAGTGTCTAAGCCCGTAACTATATTTGGTAAGTACTTGACCCGGTTGTGCATGGTCCTTTTGGGTTGCCTTCACCATAGCAACTTGACAGGGTGATTTATGAAGAGAGAAGAGATATTATTACATTAATATATTATGAGAATAATATATTAAAGGAATAATAATATTATTTAATATTAGGAATTAATTTGGTGACTAAAAGAGGTTAATTGAATAAAGGGGCTTAAACTGTCAAATGTGTGATAGTTGAGTTTTTGGGCTATGGATCCTTATGGGATATAGGGTGGCCGAAATTAAGGAGTATGGGCTCCTTGAATTCGTCCAAGCCTTACTCTAGAAGGATCCTTGGATTGCTTAGGGCCTAAGTTATTCAATTAGGGTTAAGGATGTAACCCTAGTAGCTCATAGTATAAATAGACCCTATGGGTTGGAGAAATCGAAAACCTTGCTTCCTTGGGAACCCTAGAGCCGATTTCTACACCTCTCCTCTCTCTCCAAATCAACCTCTTGCTAGTTGGTGTTTGTAAGCCATTAGAGGAGTGACAATTGTGACTCTAAGCTCCAAGAACAAGAAGATTCAAGCAAGCAACTTAAGGTATTCACCTAGATCTGATTTCATATGTTATGTTTCAATTGTATTCTCTAGATCTAGGATTGTAAGCCTTGGATACATTGCATGTTCAATTAGAGAAACCTAGATCCAAGCATTAGGGTTTGCATGTACACATAGGAAAGTTCTTATGGCTCAAACCCATCAGTGGTATCAGAGCTTAGATTGATTTCTATTGAATTGATGCATTGTTTGATTGTTCTTGCCATGAAAAAATCGTTTTTTTGTTCCCCTAACTGACAGACTCGGCGAGTCCCATTGTGGACTCGACGAGTTCATGCTACTCGGCGAGTCCAAGCGTCTGTCAGAGTGATTTTCGGTATTTCTTGTTGTTTTGCTTGAGGATACTTGCCTTAATCGTTTTGGGTCAATAAAATCCGAATTTTATCATATATTTGACTATATCCTTGACAAAACAAAAGATAATTACCATTTAGTTAAATAATAATTCCTTATGTGATAATAATTGATTATTTGAATTAATTGGTAGATTGTCTTGCAAGTAATATTGACTAGGTCAAATATAGATAACCACTTAATTAATTAGTTAATTTATATTATTTGCTATTTGATCCTTTATGTTTTGAAAAGTTCAAAACTTGTCCTCAAGTTTTGAAATTTAAGTTTTGTGATTAAAAGTTTTAATTTGAACCATTTAAATTTCAAACCTTAGAATTTTACAAGTTTTAAAATTCAACCTTATACTTATAGTATTATAAGATTAATATATATACGTATAACTTAAATGCTAGTCTTACCGTTAGTAGGCCTCATTCACGAAGCCGATCTATAAGGGGGGTATAAGGTTATGGCCTATAAAATGGCCGTTTAATGGGTGTCCATTCTCACCGACCGCTTCCTTGATGGTGGAGGGTCGTTAGCCGAACGGGTAGGATCGGGCAAACCTTTCCTCATTAAAAGTATAATGAATCTATATAAAGTAACTAGAACGTTTTCATAAAATTCCCAATCTTAGTTACTTTAGGCAAAAGTGAATTGATGCAATTCCATGAAATTACACTTTGTGCCCTTGCTAAGACGTTAATGGAGCGCGTGTGGTTAACCGGCACATTAATTGGGTTCTAAGCAATGGTAGCAAAGGGTGACTCATTGTTTGTCATAGTTCGATGGAGCGTGTGTGGTTAACCAGCACATCGAATAGGTGACTGTAACAATGAGGGCACCATGTACATTTGCATGGTTATTCACACCCACTTTGTGATCCTCGGCATCCCAGTCACAAACGAGAGGGGCATATCGAGATTTAAACATGCCATTGAAAGGTTCAATGTATCTCAAAAGATCTAGGAGTTTTCAATACATTTAAAACCTAATTTCTTTTTCGTTTTTCATGGTGGAGAATTAGTGAATCGACATTCAATTGCCTTCAAATTATTTACTTGTTAGATTACGGCATCCCTTTTCTAATTTGTAAATAATGTTGTTGGTTCCTAGCCCTAATTTCTCATTTGGGTGATTAATTGGGGAAATTCATTTCTAATCAACTTTGTTCCTTTTTCCTTTTCAGATGTCGAACTCAAACAACAACGCTTCTGGGTCAAACTCCTCTGGTTCATTCTCACTCTTGAACTTGTGTGGGAAAGTGATCTTTGATGGGACCAATTTCAGTAATTGGATCCACAACATTCGCATGATCACTCGCTACGAGGACAAAGAATATGTCCTTGACGAGAAGCTAAAGGAGATTGATATTGAAACTGCTACTGCCGATGAGATTGCGGCCTACGAGGCCCACGAGCGTGATGCCACGAAAGTCCATTGCATCATGCTCGCGACTATGACTGCTGAACTCCAAAAGTCCTATGAGGACAAGTACCCCTATGAGATGCATCAGGATCTGCTGGAACGCTACCACCAGAGCGCTAGGCAAGAGAGGTATGAGATCATCACTTCGATGATCACTACCAAAATGGGAAATGGAGATCCCTTACTGCCCATCTGCAAAAGATGCAGAGATATGTTGATCGCCTGCTGAAATTGAATGTGAACTTCGATGAAGAGCTGGCAATTGACATCATCCTTCACTCATTGCCTTCCTGCTATAGCCAGTTCCGCATGACCTACCACATGAATAAGGAAGAGGTCTCCTTGAGCAAGCTTCAGGGCTTGTTAAGAACTGCTGAGAGCAACCTCAAGGATAAATCCGTTGCATCACCTTCAACTCCAGCTGCTGCCCCTGTCTTGGCAATAGGGCAAGGGAAGGGTAAGAAGAGGAAGGCATCCTCAAGGGGCCACCACAAGGGAAAGTCCCAAGATGGCACCTCTTCTAGTGGAACCAAAGTTGGTTCTGCTAAACCCAACTCAAACCCTAAAGAGGCAGAGTGCCACCACTGCCACAAGATAGGGCATTGGAAGATAAGTTGCCCAGAATATCTGCAGGCCATCAAGGATGGAAAGATCAAGCCATCTTTCGCAGGTATTTACACAATTAAATCTAATAGTTTATCACATGCTACTTCTTGGGTTCTTGATACAGGATGTGGTTTTCACATATGTTCTGATTTGCAGGGACTAAAAAGAAATAGGGATGTGGAGCGTGGAAGGATGAATCTGATCATGGGAAACAGAAGATCGTCGCTTGTGACCAAGATTGGAGTATACTCCTTAGTGCTTAGTAATGGTTTAGATTTAAATTTGAATAATTGTTGCTATTCGCCAGATATGGCTAGAAACATCATTTCATTTCATGGTTTATATAAACAAGGTTTTAGATATTCATTTGATAATGAAAAGGGTTCTATTTATGCTTATTTTAATAATGTTTTATATTTTGAAGCATTACCTTGTAATGGAATATATGAAACTGTGATGGTTATAGACAACTTAGGAAATGATATGTTGTGTGTAGATTCTTCCAATAGTATGGATAAAGCATGCTTGTGGCATTGTCGTCTTGGACATGTCAACAAGAAACACATAGCCCAACTCCAAAAGGATGGAGTGTTGGAGTCATTCGACCTTAGGGACGATGACGTGTGCGAGTCTTGTTTACTTGGAAAGATGACCAAGTCACCCTTCACTGGCTCTTGTGCAAGGGGTGAGGGTTTATTGGATCTCATACATACAGATGTATGTGGACCCTTTAGATCCACCACAAGGGATGCGAACCGCTTCTATGTGACCTTCACAAATGATTATAGCAGATATGGGTATATCTACTTGATCAAGCACAAGTCAGAAACCTTTGAAAAGTTCAAAGAGTTTAAACAAGAAGTGGAGAATCAGTTGGGCAGGAAAATCAAGATGCTTCGATCTGATCAAGGTGGAGAGTACCTAAGTCTTGAGTTCCATGACTACCTCAAGGAATGTGGAATAGTTTCACAATTGACGCCACCTAGGACACCACAATTAAATGGTGTAGCTGAGAGGCGTAATCGAACCTTGCTAGACATGGTTCGTTCCATGATGAGTCGTGCTTCACTACCTATCTCATTCTGGGGGTATGCCTTAGAGACTGCCGCCCATATCCTTAACTTAGTACCTACGAAGAAGGTTGGCAAAACACCTCACGAGATGTGGACAGGGAAGGCTCCCTCGTTGGCACATATCAAGGTTTGGGGTTGCAAAGTTTTCGTAAGACGAGAAACTCACTACAAACTCGAACCTCGTAGTGAGCGATGTATTTTCATTGGCTACCCACAGAAATCCTTTGGATATCTCTTCTACAGACCGAGTGACAATGTTATCTTCGTTGCGAGGAGAGGGGTTTTCCGAGAGCGAGAACTCATAAGCCAAGGAGACACTGGGAGGCAAATCGATCTTAAAGAGCTTCAAGAGTCGAGCGATGAAGGAACCTCTAACACTAGCGCTCAACCCGAGGAGGAAACTCCGGTTGAACTGATTGACGAGTCATTACCTCTTAGACGTTCTGAAAGGGTTAGTGTTCCACCCCAGTTCTATGGTTTTCATATTACTGTGGAAGGGGATACATTCATTAGTGATAGTACACTAGTGAATATGGACGAACCTAACAGCTATAAGGAAGCCATGGCAGGCCCAGAGTCTGCGAAATGGAAAGAGGCTATGGACAGCGAGATTCAATCCATATATGACAACCAAGTTTGGAATTTGGTTGACAATGTACCAGGTCGTAAGACGGTCGGGTGCAAGTGGATCTTCAAGAAGAAGACTGATGTGGATGGAAACGTGCACACTTATAAAGCGCGATTGGTTGCGAAGGGTTTCACTCAAACTCCTAGAGTTGACTACGACGAAACCTTCTCACCAGTTGCGAAGATAAAGTCTATCAGGGTGATGCTGGCCATTGCTGCATTTCATGATTATGAAATATGGAAAATGGATGTCAAAACCGCTTTCCTTAATGGGAAGTTGGCTGAGGATGTTTACATGGCTCAGCTAGAGGGTTTTGTCAATGCGAAGCATCCCAACAGAGTGTGTAAGCTTGAGAAGTCCATTTATGGACTTAAGCAAGCGTCTCGCAGATGGAATCTTTGTTTTGACGAGAAGGTCAAAGAGTTTGGCTTTCTGCGAAGCGAAGATGAATCATGTGTATATGTCAAAGCCAGTGGGAGTGTAGTAAGCTTTCTCATATTGTATGTCGACGACATATTACTCATAGGAAACGACATCCCGACACTGCAGGAGGTTAAGTCCTGGCTCGGGAAGTGCTTCGCTATGAAGGACCTCGGAGAGGCTTCCTATATTTTGGGAATAAGGATAGTGAGAGACAGAAGTAAGAAACTAATAGGACTTAGTCAGAATACTTACTTGGACAAGGTACTAAAACGTTTTAGTATGGAGAATTCGAAGAAAGGGGAGTTACCAATCCAGAGTAATGCCAAGTTGAGTAAGACTCAGAGTCCGAGTACTGAAGTCGAGATAGCAGAGATGAGCCCAGTACCTTATGCTTCTGCAGTTGGCTCAATCATGTATGCTATGACTTGCATTCGCCCTGATGTGGCCTTTGCTTTGAGCATGGTCAGCAGATATCAAGGGAACCCTGGCAGAGCGCATTGGATCGCGGTCAAGAATATTCTTAAGTACCGTCGGAGGACCAAGGAATGGTTTCTAGTCCTCGGTGGGAGTGATTGTTGGGTTTTTGAGCATTCTAACACTCCTATGGTGTACATGCAACCCTATAAACCTTGGATCTATGTTTTCTCTATTATACATACAAATATTAAATATTCCAAGGTTTCATCCTAACTAGCATATTATGAAGCACCTATACTACAAAGTTCTAGTTAGATGACATACCTTTTGATGTAGCTTGATGTCTTCAAGCTTTAAGAGCTTAGCCCCAATAGTGTGGAAGCCTCAAATGGAATCACAAATCACCAAAACACCTTGGAAGAACTTGAGAGAATATGTATGCACACTAAAATCGGCCCACTCTTATTTTCACACACTTGTGCCAATTTTGTGAGCCAAGGACCCCTTTATATATTATGGAGGATTAGGGTTACATCCATGTAAACCCTAATACCCATGACCTTTCATTTACATAGGATCCATGGGTTAAAAGCTCCATGGACCATCCATGAAAGCTTAGCCCAACCTAAATGAACTTGGTCCATTCCATATATATAAGAGTCCATATTTAATTAGTTCTTTTTGATCACTTAATTAATTCTAAATTAATTCTTGATCAATACTAATTAAATAATATGATTCCATATTAATATATTAGAACTTATAATATATTAATATAAATCATAAATATACTATTCTCAAAAGACTATCCATATAAATTGTGTCGGTGAAGTGCAACCCAAATGGACCATGCCGGGTCGGGTCAAGTACATACCAAATATAGTTATGGACTTAGACATTAATCCAACAGTCTCCCACTTGGATAAGTCTAAAACTATTATTGAGTATGACTTCAAAACCTAACTGGCAATCGTAGCTCTTAAAGCCGCTGTCGAACTCTGACATTGTCAATGACTTGTTCATTAGATAAGGGATCATATATTCCTCCATTCTAGATATCATATGGACTGAGACATGGATTATCAATCATTCTCTCTGTCCATTTGTTGTTTCCCGATTTCCGATTCATGATGACTGACTGATTGAACAAATCAAATCAGTCCTGGCTTGGCCAAGCACTCACATGTATCATCTTTAAATCATCGAGGGGCCCACAGATATCGCTTTTATCCAGAAGGTAAAAGGAATGGATAAACTTCGACTCATATGGCTTGTTCTACTACTTGTTGAATCATACACAAAGGCACGTTTTATAACATCGAGTTACCGAATGCGTTTTCGTGCAATCAATGTACAACCAACTCATAGTAACAACTCATATCTCTAGGTTTGAAGAATATAAGATATTATCGTCTCATGATCACTCGTGATAAAATCCATGAAGTGATTCAAATGAGCGCGGGTTGAATCCAATACTCAGAACTTATGAGCACTCATGAGTGTTGTAGCACCACTTTGTCCACCAACTTGGACCTCTACAAACCAACCCATGACAGTCTTGATTCATATCTACTTCCAACATATGACCGACTGTGGATGGTTTGAATAACTTAATCATTCAGGAAGAGCGACTTAGTTATTCTGGAAGTCAAAACATGCAAAGTGAAACACAAGAATAAATGAATCAAATATGGTATCAAACCCTATGAATATAAATAAACACTTTTATTTATCACCATACTGATTACTCATTATTCATTGTTTCGGTTTTATCAACTTTATACTTGAATTAAAAACACTAGTTGTCCCATGCTCCAAGCATGTACACTATGTTTTTCTTAAACAATAGCTTTGCCATACACCAAGTATGCACTCTATGTTTGTCTATGATCCTTACTTTGTGAAATAAACCAATTGAACATAATTTCAATGATTCTAATTTCATACTCCCAAATCCTTATCGAAAAATGTGAGAATTTCAAATTCCTATCATTTATCGAAATCTGTTTAGATTTTAAACTTATATGCACTGACCCTCCTGTAATGAATATGTAAAAAGTCATAAAGACTTGTCAACAGTCATTATAAGGTATTCCAATGGAGATCAACTCCATGGAAACTAAGTCTCATATTCAAAGTACATTGCTTTGGACATGCTTCTTGCATTAAGTTTTCTAATCTTACACAGATAACTTCCACCTATGAAGAGAACTCTATATTCCCATTTTGACTACCACTTCTGAACAAGCGTTGCCTCTTTTCAGACCATGTCAATATCGTCCTTCCAATATTAACAGTATACTTCCTACTGTCCTTGAGCAACCAATCTTTGGTAAACCTTAGATTGTCCTCGACAATTGCTTAATCACTTTAGTCATATCCAATTCTAGATATTGTTCCCCTTAATGCCCCAAGGCATTTGGAAAATTCAGAAAGGATAAATATTATAGCACATGTAATCGATCTTGTACCCAAAGTAAATGGGACACGATTCATGATATTTCACATAAAGACATGGTTCTAGACCAGTCTTTTTCCATAATAATTTTTTGTTTGCCATATTCTCAAAATTTAACTATGAAAAGGGATGCCGTAATCATAATCGAATTTTAAGAACGCAATATATAGAATTTTCTTAAGTTGAACCAATCCAACATGAAATTCATATATATATTCTTGACTAAAGGTGATTAAAATCTCAATATAAGCTCTTTAGAATGATTATAAACTCAATCTAAGCTTTTTAGAATTGAAATGAAGTATAATTTCCTCTCCCTTAATTATAGCAAAACAACTTTTTCAACCCCTGCAACCTCACGAATTGAAACTTTTGTTTTCTATAATTAACATTGCTAACTTGCAATACTTATCATAATTATCATGCTCCCACTAACATGATGATTATTAGCATAACACTTATGCTCCCACTAGCTTTCACATGTATCCAGAAAACAACTGGACCTCTAGAAGTCAATACTTTATTGACATTCTTACCAAAGTTCAGATTTCTGATACTAGATTGCTTTGATAAGACTTTATCAAAATCATACACCTTATCTTAGATAGATCACAGGTGTGTCTAAACAATTTCAGAACTATGAAAAGGGATGCCATAATTATAGTCTCAGTTGTTTAGACCTTTTGCCATTTCTCATAAGTCCATGTTAGTGTGCCGGTTAACCACGCACGCTCCACTAACGACTTTGAGAACTGCAAATATCACAATTGCTATCTACTTAAAATCTACTTAGTGAAAGAATTTCCTCACCATCAATTTCATGAATCGGAGAGAAACCTTATGACACTTAGATTTTATGGTGTATGTGTTCTTATCCATGTGAATTTGTCAAACCATAATCACAAGACTAGGTTAGTGACAAATCCTAACTCATATGGATTGAACTTGTGCAATCTTAATTTCTTGCCACCTGGCAGCTCAAGGGCCTGCCATTGCTTCCAAGTAGCTATGCAAACAATTGAGAACATGTAGAACTCAAATGTATAGCCAACTTAAATGGAATGGGCACAGAAATGTCAACACGATAGGTTATAAATCTCTAGTTGTGTGCTAGTGATGAAATACAGGTTTTATTCTTGATTACTTCTTGAAACCCTTTCAGGATCTTTTAGACTCCCACTGTCTCCTTGACCTATAAGACTTTCTTGCCAAATATTCAAGAGATAGTGTGGATTCTAATCACAACAAATACTTAACACAATTGGCCTAATTTGGTCTCTGTTTTATCCAAAACATCACAACTTACCAAATTCAAATGTACAAGAGTAGAAAACCTTTTACTCTTACATTTCACTAGTGTTAATAAACCTTCTTTAAGATGTGTCACTCAAGTTACATTTGTGGTAGGCTTGATCAGTGCACAAGAATGTGTACTCGATCCCTTAGTCCTTTACTTGACTCATACATCCATGTGAACAAGTAATTAGTCTTAATTTTCCAATGCTTGAAAGTTCTCATTCATCATACTATACAACTTGCATGATTCCAAGTTTCTATCCAACTGAAACTTGGGTGATGAAAATCTTTCGTTATTTGGAAAATTTAGACACTACCACAAATGAAAGAATCAAATTCATATTTCCACTCTTGCTATTAATGGAATCATATAAGCAACAATTTTTTTTCCTTTTCACAAATGCCATTGTAAGGATATTTTAAAATAAATAAAATCAAAATTTTTTTTCCTTTTATTTTAAAAACTTTGCGGAAAAAACTATCCTTACAGTGCAAAAGCACATGAAAAACTTTGTTGTTATCTATTCCTAAGCAATATATCATAACTCCTAAGCAACAGCTCAAAATTCTGATCATAGAACCATGCGATCGAGATCCATCTTCGCGATCAGAATCAACATATACTTCCTTTAAGTTTCTTCACTTTTCTTTGATTCTTAAAACATCAACATGTGACCCAGTCACATCATGTAACAAGAATCTCAGAATAGAAATTTAACAGAGTTAGATAGTGGACTTTACCTGAAGTAGAGTCAATCTTCTTGACTTGATCAACCTTATGATCTTTCAGGTAAATAGGCTGCTTCGCAATCAATGCCCCTTCCTTTGGCAAGAGAAACATATGGACTCTTTGGGAATGGTACATGGGACTATCGCAGACTTAGCCTTTCTCTTTACCATTTGGTCAACCTAGTTGACTATGGTCAATCCCTTTCCTTGGGAAGAGAAGGCTTTTCTAGATATCCAATGTTACCATTGTTAATGTCCATGGTAGCTTGGGAAGTTGATATACTAATCAAATTTGCTCTCCCAGTGCTCCAAATTATTGCTGATTCAGCAGCACCAAGCAAATAAATAAGATCATTAAGGGTCATGTCATAGTCTGTTTCATAGTAGTCCCAAAGGAATTCACTATGTGACTTAGAAAGTGATTGAACCACCAACTTTCTCAAGAGTTTGACACCCAACTCTCCCGGCTTGTCAATATGTGACTTCATCTCCAAGATACGATCACACATAGACCTTGTTTGCCAATAGGGCTTGAGTGACCTTGAACTTGTGGGTTAGGGAGAATAATTGGAGGAGGTGGAGGAAGTGAAGTTCCAAGAGATTTGGGAGGATCATAGATGTCTGAACCAGACATCTTTTTGGGAGATATTCAAGATAGTTGATCTAAAGTCCTTAATATAACACCCAATATGAAATATTAAGGCTAGGACCCAACAAACTATTTTATAACTTGGAAGAGGGATGCCGTAATCCAAGCTATACGTGAATGACGATTCACCAATTTCCACCAAGATAAACGAAATGTATTATTAGGTTTTAATTGGTTTTGAAACTCCTAGATTCTTTTGAGATTCATTGAACTTTTCAATGGCATGTTTCAATCTCGAGTGTGCCCTTCAGGTTTTGTGACTGGGATGCCGAGGATCACAAAACAAGGTGTGAAGTAACCATGCAAATATACTTGGTACTCTTAATATTTACCCCTCAATCGATGTGTCGGTTAACCACACACGCTCCAACGATACTATGATAAACATTAAGTTACCCTTTGCCTACCTTGTTAAGTCCAGGTTAGTGTGCCGGTTAACCACACACGCTCCACTAACAGCTTAAACAAAGTGCAAAGTGTAATTTCATGGATTAGCACCTTATTCACATTTTTCTAAGTAACTAAGATTGGGAATTTATAAGTGTTTAGTTACTTAGTATTTATCATTATACTTATAATGAAGGGAGAATTATAGTCCTTGTCCTACCTGTTCGGCTAACGACCCTCCACCGGTCAAGGAAGCGGTGAGTGAGAGTGGACACCCATTAAACTGCCATTTTATAGGCAGTAACCTTATACCCCCCTTATAGACCGGCTTCGTGAATGAGGCCTACTAATGGTAAGACGACTTGCTCTTATACATATAATATATTAAACTTTTAATATTATAATAGTATAAGGGTGTATTTTAGACATTTAAAATACTTGGTGGTTTAATCTATTAATTAAACTACACTTTTAATTTAATTAAACTCAAACCATATATTTATGGATTAATAATACTCTTTTAATTAAACGCTTTAGTTAACTATTAATAAAGTCCATAAGAGTTAATTTGAACTATTCAACAAAACATCATAATTCCAATTATTAAACTCAAAATTAAAACCATTTAATTAATTGTTTAAGTTATGAACCCAAGAGTTTTAGAATTCAATTCTTTTTTTCATAAAAAAACTTTTCTCAAATTCCAAAACTTGAGGGCAAGTTTTGTAATTCTTGAAAACATTTGGATTCCATAACTTATGGAATTAATGGTGTTTTATGATGAAACTTTCCATGCTCCATAACTTAAGAACAAGTTATGGAATTCTTTAAAACATTAACACCAAATTTTGTAACTCCATAAAAACTTTGAATCAAATTTTTTTTTTAAAAAAAACTTTCATATCCATAACTTATGGAAGTTTCAAAAACCCTTAAGATCACAACTTTAAAAAAAACTTTTGAGCTCCAAAATTTTATGACAATATATGTAACTCCTTAAAACATTTAGATCAAACTTTTAAAACTAATAAAATAATCATATCATTTTATCTTTTACTAAATTTGACCTAATTCAACTCATATAACAAATGATTCAAATTTTACAAATAATTCGTTTTTCACAAAACAAGTAATTATCTTAAAATTTGACAAACGTCATGTTTTTTTTTCCTTTTTTTTCAACTTGAAAATAAAACATTTGCATCAATATAACAGAAAACAACCCATGGCTCTGATACCACTGTTGGGTTTTTGAGCATTCTAACACTCCTATGGTGTACATGCAACCCTATAAACCTTGGATCTATGTTTTCTCTATTATACATGCAAATATTAACTATTCCAAGGTTTCATCCTAACTAGCATATTATGAAGCACCTATACTACAAAGTTCTAGTTAGATGACATACCTTTTGATGTAGCTTGATGTCTTCAAGCTTTAAGAGCTTAGCCCCAATAGTGTGGAAGCCTCAAATGGAATCACAAATCACCAAAATACCTTGGAAGAACTTGAGAGAATATGTATGCACACTAAAATCGGCCCACTCTTAGTTTCACACACTTGTGCCAATTTTGTGAGCCAATGACCCCTTTATATATTATGGAGGATTAGGGTTACATCCATGTAAACCCTAATACCCATGACCTTTCATTTACATAGGATCCATGGGTTAAAAGCTCCATGGACCATCCACGAAAGCTTAGCCCAACCTAAATGAACTTGGTCCATTCCATATATATAAGAGTCCATATTTAATTAGTTCTTTTTGATCACTTAATTAATTCTAAATTAATTCTTGATCAATACTAATTAAATAATATGATTCCATATTAATATATTAGAACTTATAATATATTAATATAAATCATAAATATACTATTCTCAAAAGACTATCCATATAAATTGTGTCGGTGAAGTGCAACCCAAATGGACCATGCCGGGTCGGGTCAAGTACATACCAAATATAGTTATGGACTTAGACATTAATCCAACAGTGATGACTTAAAGGTGCGAGGGTACAATGACACCAGTGTTCAGACCGACAGGGACATTAATCCAACAGTGATACCTTGGAGTTGTGCCAGCCATAAAGGAGCCCATGGAGATTTTCTGTGATAATGAAGGAGCAGTTGCCTTGACCAAGGAACCAAGAGATCACGGTAGATCTCGACATATCGACATACAATATCACTTTATTCGACATCGGGTGGAAGAAGGACTCCTCGTAGTAAAGAGGGTATCGTCAGAGGATAATCCAGCAGATCCGCTTACGAAGGGACTGAGCAGGGTTAAGCACTTGCAGCACGCTAGGAGCATTGGGCTGAAGGACGATATTAGTTTAGATTAGATAGTTTGGAAACGTGTAATAGATAAGTTGTTATTAACATTTGATGATTAAATAAAGGAGTATTATTTATTAGTAATGTTACTGTCTTATGTTAATCTTTTACCTATTGTTTCAATTTTGCATGTTTTAACTTCCTGAATAATTGAGTTATTTGATAATAATCGAATTATTCGAACGGTCCACAGTCGTTCATATGTTGGAAGTAGATATGAATGAAGATTGTCATGAATTGGTGTGTAGATTGTATAAAGTGTATTATACATAGCAAAAGTTTGCTACAACGTTCATGAGTGCTTATGAACTTGATTTGAGCATTGGAATAAACCCACACTTGCTGGAATCACTTCATGGAATTTATCACGAGTGATCGCAAGATGGTAATATCATATGGTCTTAAAACCAAGATATATGGTTTATTATTTATTAATTAGTTGTGCATTGATAATGCGTAAACACATCAGTAACTTGATGTTATAAAACGAATTGTTGTGTATGATTTGATTAATGGATAATAAATGCATATAAGTCGAAGTTTATCTGTTCCTTTTATCCTAAGAGGATAAAAGCGATATCAGGGCCCCTCGATGATTTGATTTGACTTATGTGCCGGGACCGGTCAGGACTGAATTGATGTGTTCAATTAAGTTCTATGTCAAATGAATCTGAGATCGAGAAACCAATTGTTGGACAATAAGTATGACAATGTTCCATGTAATTGTCCGCACGATATCTAGAACAAAGGATTATACGATCCCTTATCTGAAGGACAGGTTACTGATAAGATCAGAGTTTGACAGCGTCTTTGAGAGCTACGATTGCTAATCGGATTAGGTTTGCATTTATAGTTACTAGACTTATCCAAGTGGGAGACTATTGGATTAGTGTCTAAGCCCGTAACTATATTTGGTAAGTACTTGACCCGGTTGTGCATGGTCCTTTTGGGTTGCCTTCACCATAGCAACTTGACAGGGTGATTTATGAAGAGAGAAGAGATATTATTATATTAATATATTATGAGAATAATATATTAAAGGAATAATAATATTATTTAATATTAGGAATTAATTTGGTGACTAAAAGACGTTAATTGAATAAAGGGGCTTAAACTGTCAAATGTGTGATAGTTGAGTTTTTGGGCTATGGATCCTTATGGGATATAGGGTGGCCCAAATTAAGGATTATGGGCTCCTTGAATTCATCCAAGCCTTACTCTAGAAGGATCCTTGGATTGCTTAAGGCCTAAGTTATTCAATTAGGGTTAAGGATGTAACCCTAGTAGTTCATAGTATAAATAGACCCTATGGGTTGGAGAAATCGAAAACCTTGCTTCCTTGGGAACCCTAGAGCCGATTTCTACACCTC
This sequence comes from Lactuca virosa, assembly GCF_052849685.1. Taxonomy (NCBI): domain Eukaryota; kingdom Viridiplantae; phylum Streptophyta; class Magnoliopsida; order Asterales; family Asteraceae; genus Lactuca; species Lactuca virosa. Next base: position 288,742,849 of record NC_136434.1, read on the forward strand.
TCCTCTCTCTCCAAATCAACCTCTTGCTAGTTGGTGTTTGTAAGCCATTAGAGGAGTGACAATTGTAACTCTAAGCTCCAAGAACAAGAAGATTCAAGAAAGCAACTTAAGGTATTCACCTAGATCTGATTTCATAAGTTATGTTTCAATTGTATTCTCTAGATCTAGGATTGTAAGCCTTGGATACATTGCATGTTCAATTAGAGAAACCTAGATCCAAGCATTAGGGTTTGCATGTGCACATAGGAAAGTTCTGTTGGGTTTTAGTATACTACAACATCCTATGGTGCACATACAACCCTAAATACCTTTGATCTATGTTTTCTCTATTATACATGCAAATGGTTTCCAAGGCATTAAACCTATAAATAGCATGCATTTGACATAAACCATATAATATACTAGTTAGGGAAACATACCTTTTATGTGGCTTGAAGTCTTGACGTATTTGGCCTTAAGAGCTTAGCACCAATAGTATGAAATGCCTCAAATGGAATCACAACACACCTAGGACAAAGGTGGCTCTTGAGAGAGAATTCCATGCACCAAAACGCCTCCATATTTCTCTAAGAAAAGAAGTGGTGATTTTGGCTATGGAGTAACCTATTTATATGTAGGATTCCAAAGGTCATGGGTATAACCCATAATCCATACCCATGGGTTTTATGATCCATGGTTCATGTGGCCCAACTCTTTATGTATCCATACATAAACTTGGTCTAACATGGATCATAAGCCCAACACATATAAATATAACTAATTATCATAATTAGTCCCCATAGATTTAATTAGTCTCTTTTGATCACTAAATTAATTCCAAATTAATTCTTGATCGATACTAATTAAAACATATGATTTCATATTAATATATTATAACTTATAATATATTAATAAACCATAAATAACCTTCTCTCAAAAGTCCATCCTAACAAATTGTCCTGATGATATGCAACCCAAATGAACCATGCTACTCTCGGGTCAAGTACATACCAATAATAGTTATGGGCTTAGACATCTAATCCAACAGTCTCCCACTTGGATAAGTCTAAAACTATTATTGCAAGTACGACTTCATAACCCGACTAGCAATCGTAGCTCTTAAAGCCGCTGTCGAACTCTGAACAAATCAATGACGCGTCCATTCGATAAGGGATCATATATTCCTCCATTCTAGATATCATATGGACTGAGACATGGATTATAATCATTCTCTCTGTCCATTTGTTGTTTCCCGATTTTCGATTTATGATGACTGACTGATTGAACAAATCAAATCAGTCCTGGCTTGGCCAAGCACTCACATGTGTCATCGCTAAATCATCAAGGGGCCCACAGATATCGCTTTTATCCCGAAGGTAAAATGAATGGATAAACTTCGAGTCATATGGCTTGTTCTACTACTTGTTGAATCATACACAAAGGCACGTTTTATAACATCGAGTTACCAAATGCGTTTTCGTGCAATCAATGTATAACCAACTCATAGTAACAACTCATATCTCTAGGTTTGAAGAATATAAGATATTATCGTCTCATGATCACTCATGATAAAATCCATGAAGTGATTCAAATGAGCGCGGGTTGAATCCAATACTCAGAACTTATGAGCACTCATGAGTGTTGTAGCACCACTTTGTCCACCAACTTGGACCTCTACAAACCAACCCATGACAGTCTTGATTCATATCTACTTCCAACATATGACCGACTGTGGATGGTTTGAATAACTTAATCATTCAGGAAGAGCGACTTAGTTATTCTGGAAGTCAAAACATGAAAAGTGAAACACAAGAATAAATGAATCAAATATGGTATCAAACCCTATGAATATAAATAAACACTTTTATTTATCACCATACTGATTACTCATTATTCATTGTTTCGGTTTTATCAACTTTATACTTGAATTAAAAACACTAGTTGTCCCATGCTCCAAGCATGTACACTATGTTTTTCTTAAACAATAGCTTTGCCATACACCAAGTATGTACTCTATGTTTGTCTATGATCCTTACTTTGTGAAATAAACCAATTGAACATAATTTCAATGATTCTAATTTCATACTCCCAAATCCTTATCGAAAAATGTGAGAATTTCAAATTCCTATCATTTATCGAAATCTGTTTAGATTTTAAACTTATATGCACTGACCCTCCTGTAATGAATATGTACAAAGTCACAAAGACTTGTCAACAATCATGATAAGGTATTCCAATGGAGATCAACTCCATGGAAACTAACATATTCAAAGTACATTGCTTTGGACATGCTTCTTGCTTTAAGTTTTCTAATCTTACACAGATAACTTCCACCTATGGAGACAACTCCATATTCTCATTTTGACTATCACTTCTGAATAAGAGATGCCTCTTTTCAGAATATGTCAATATGGTCCTTCCAAAATTAGCACTATACTTCCAACTGTCCCTGAGCAACCAATCTTTGGTAAACCTCAGATTGTCCTCGACAATTGCTTAATCATTTTAGTCATATCCAATTCTAGACCTTTTCCCTTCTTAATGCCTCTGGGCATTTGGAAAAATTTAGAAATGACAAATATTATAGCACATGCAATCGATCATGTACCCAAAGCAAATGGTACACGATTCATGATGTCTCACATAAAGACATGATTCTAGACCAGTCTTTTGCTACAATATTTTTATTTGCCATGTTTTCAAAATTTGACTATGAAGAGGGATGCCGTAATCATAATCGAATTTTGAGAACGCAATATATAGAATTTCCTTAAGTTGAACCAATCCAACATGAAATTCATATATATATTCTAGACTAAAGATGATTAAGGTCTCAATCTAAGCCTTTAGAACTGAAATGAAGTATATCCTCTCCCTTAATTATAGCAAAACAACTTTTTCAATCCCTGCAGCCTCACGAATTGAAACTTTTGTTTTCTATAATTAACATTGCTAACTTGCAACACTAACAATAATTATCATGCTCCCACTAACATGATGATTATTAGCATAACACTTATGCTCCCACTAGCTTTGACATGTACTCAGAAATCAGCTGGACTTCTAGAAATCAATACTTTATTGACTTCCTTACCAAAGTTCAGATTTCTGATACGAGATGCTTTGATAAAACTTTATCAAAATCATACACCTTTCCTTAGATAGCATGCATGTGTGTCTAAACAATTTCAGAACTATGAAAATGGATGCCGTAATCATAGTCTCAATTGTTTAGACCTTTTTCCATCTGCTTCAAATCTACTTGGTGAAAGTGTTTCCTCACCATCATTTTCATGAATCGGAGAGAAACCTTATGACCCTTAGATTTTATAGTGTATGTGTTCTTATCCATGTGAATCGTCAAAACCATAGTCACAAGACAAGGATAATGACAAATCCAAACTCATATGGACTGAACTTATGCAATCTTAACTTCTTGCCACCTGGCAGTACAGGGCCTGCCATTGCTTCCAAGTTGTTATGCAACCAATTGAGAACTTTCAGAACTCCTATGCAAAGCCAACTTTAACTGGAATGGGCACATAATATGTCAACACGATAGGTTATAAACCTCAAGTCGTGTGCTAGTGAAGAACCTCAGGTTTTATTCTTGATTAGTTCTTGAAATTCTTTTTAGGATCTTTAAGACTCCCACTGTCCTCTTGACATATAAGACTATCTTGCCAAATATTCAAGAGATAGTGCGGATTCTCTATCAAGACAAACACTTCACACTATTGGCCTTAGTTGGTCTTTGTTTTATCCAAAACATCACAAATTACCAATTTCAAATGTACAAGAGTAGGACACTTTTACTCTTACATTTGACAAGTGTTTTAAACCTTTCTTTAAGATATGTCACTCAAGTTACAATCTTGGAGTATGACTCTAAGAATTGTTTTGGAACGAAGTATGACTCATCTTCCTGATCTAACCATTTCAACAATTCATGACTCATCTTCTTAGTCATAAGAATGCACTAAGATGACCTTTAGAGGACTAATTGTGATATGATTTCTAAATCATTAAGATGATCACAAACATGATACTAAAGTACTCTCCCATCTTTTCAGATTTGAGAAACTTTTATCTTTCTGCCTAATTTGATTCTTCCCATTCGTTCTGCCATACATTGAGACTTTTCCAATGTTTCAGAATTATACTTAAACTTGTAAGTATAACCATATTTACTAAACTTTAGTAAATCAAATAGTCTTAACGAGTTTTGTGGTGGACATGACCAGTGCACAATAATGTGTACTCGATCCCTTTAGTCCTTCACTTGACTCACACATCCATGTGAACAAGTAATTAGTCTTGATTTTCTAATGCTTGAAGGTTCTCATTCATTATACTATTCAACTTGCATGATTCCAAGTTTCGGTCCAATTGAAACTTGGGTGATGAGGAACTTTCCTGATTTGGTAAATTTAGACACTACCACAAATGAAAGAATCAAATCCATTTTCCAATATTGCTGTCAGTGGAATCATATAAGCAACAATTTTCCACAAATGCCATTGTAAGGATACTTCAAATAAATAAAATTAAACAATTTTCTTTTATTTTAAAACTTTGCGGAAAAACTTATCCTTACAATCCACATGGAAAATTGTTGTTATCTATTCCTTAGCAATATATCATAACTTCTTAAGCAACTGCTCAAAATTCTGATGCGATCGAAATCCACCTTCGCGATCAGAATCAGCATATACTTCCTTTAAGATTTCTCTCTATTCTTTGATTCTTAAAACATCAACATGTGACCCAGTCACATCATGTAATGAGGATCTCAGAAAAGAATTTAACAGAGTTAGATAATGGGCTCTACCTGATGTAGAGTCAAACTTATTGACTTTAACATCCTTAGGTAAATTTGGCAGCTTTGCAATCAACGCCCCTTCCTTTGGCAAAATAAACATATGGACCCTTTGGTAATGGGACTATCTCAGACTTAGCCTTTCTCTTTACCATTTGGTCAACCGGGTTGACTATGGCCAATCCCTTTCCATTGGGAAGAGAATGCTTTTTCTGGATTTCCAGTGTCACCATTGTCACTGTCCATAAATTTTTTTGGAAGTTGAAAATACATCTATTTAGGCCCACAGGGCCTAAATAGATGTATTTTTTCTAATCAAATTTGCTTTACTATCGTTCCAAATCATTGCTGATTCAGCAGCACCAAGCAAATAGATATGATCATTAAGGTTCATGTCATAGTCTGTTTCATAGTAGTCCCAAAGGAACTCACTATATGACTTAGAAAGTGATTGAACATCCAACTTTCTCAAGACTTTGACACCCAACTCTCCCGGCTTGTCAATATGTGACTTCATCTCTAAGATGTGATCACACATAGACCTTGCTTGCCATTAGGGCTTGAGTGACCTTGAACTTGTGGGTTAGGGAGAATAATTGGAGGAGGTGGAGGAAGAGAAGTATGACTTCCATGAGCCAAACTCGGGAAGTCATATTCATTAGGAAAGCTTGGTTTGGGAAGATCATTGTTGTCTAAACCAGACATCAACAATGGGAGAAATTCACGTAAAGTTGATTTAAGTCCTTAATATAACACCCAATATGATATATTAAGGCTAGGACCCAACAAACTATTTTATAACTTGGAAGAGGGATGCCGTAATCCAAGCTATAAAATATTTGAAGGTAGGTGAATGACGATTCACCAATTTCTACCAAGATAAACGAAATGTATTATTAGGTTTTAATTGGTTTTGAAACTACTAGATTTTTTTGAGATTCATTGAACTTTTCAATGGCATGTTTCAATCTCGAGTGTGCCCTTCAGGTTTTGTGACTGGGATGCCGAGGATCACAAAACAAGGTGTGAAGTAACCATGCAAATATACTTGGTACCCTTAATATTTACCCCTCAATCGATGTGCCGGTTAACCACACACGCTCCAACGATACTATGATAAACATTAAGTTACCCTTTGCCTACCTTGTTAAGTCCAGGTTAGTGTGCCGGTTAACCACACACGCTCCACTAACAGCTTAAACAAAGTGCAAAGTGTAATTTCATGGATTAGCACCTTATTCACATTTTCCTAAGTAACTAAGATTGGGAATTTTTAAGTGTTTAGTTACTTAGTATTTATCATTATACTTATAATGAAGGGAGAATTATAGTCCTTGTCCTACCTGTTCAGCTAACGACCCTCCACCGGTCAAGGAAGCGGTGAGTGAGAGTGGACACCCATTAAACTGCCATTTTATAGGCAGTAACCTTATACCCCCCTTATAGACCGGCTTCGTGAATGAGGCCTACTAATGGTAAGACGACTTTATCTTATACATATCTATATAATTAAAATTATAATAATAGTATAAGGGTTGAATTTTAAACTTTTAAAATTCTAAGGTCTAGTTTGGAATTAAAGTATACATGAGGGGTAACTTTACAAATTCCAAAACTTGAGGACAAGTTTTGAAACCTTTCAAAACTCTTGGATTTTTCATAACTTATGAGTTTAATTAAGGTTTAATGAAAAAAAAAATTCAAGTTCCATAACTTGAGGACAAGTTATGGAAGACATTAAATCATTTAATGATGACATTAAAAATAGTGACTCTTCTATTTTCATAACCTATGAGACTTAATGACACTTTAAAAAGAAAAACTCTTCACTTTCCATAACTTGAGGACAAGTTATGGAGTTCATAAAAACCATTAAGATCAAATATTCCAATTAACATAATAATCAAATAATTTTTCTATGATCTAGATTAAACTCATAAGTAAAGATAATTCACATCAACAATTTTCAAGAAATTAGATAATCATATAAACTAATACAAATCTTGAAACTTTGACAATTATCCTTTGAAGACTCTTGGAATTCATAACCTAAAGAGTTAATAAATGAGACATTTCACATCCATAACTTATGGAAGTTTCAAAACTCTTAAGATCATAACTTTAAAAAAAACTTTTGAGTTCCAAAATTTTATGACAAAATTTGTAACTCCTTAAAACCATTTAGATCAAACTTTTAAAACAAATAAAATAATCATATCATTCTATCTTTTAATAAATTGACCTAATTCAACTCTTTTAGTAAAGTGACTCAAATTTTATAAATAATTAGTTTTTCATAAAATCAAGTAATTATCATAAAATTAGACAAACTTCATGTTTTTTTCCTTTTTTTCCTTCAACTTGAAAAAAAAATACATTTGCATCAAATATAATAGAAAACAACCCATGGTTCTGATACCACTGTTGGGTTTTAGTATACTACAACATCCTATGGTGCACATACAACCCTAAATACCTTGGATCTATGTTTTCTCTATTATACATGCAAATGGTTTCCAAGGCATTAAACCTATAACTAGCATGCATTTGACATAAACCATATAATATACTAGTTAGGGAAACATACCTTTTATGTGGCTTGAAGTCTTGATGTATTTGGCCTTAAGAGCTTAGCACCAATAGTATGAAATGCCTCAAATGGAATCACAACACACCTAGGACAAAGGTGGCTCTTGAGAGAGAATTCCATGCACCAAAACACCTCCATATTTCTCTAAGAAAAGAAGTGGTGATTTTGGCTATGGAGTAACCTATTTATATGTAGGATTCCAAGGGTCATGGGTATAACCCATAATCCATACCCATGGGTTTTATGATCCATGGTTCATGTGGCCCAACTCTTTATGTATCCATACATAAACTTGGTACAACATGGATCATAAGCCCAACACATATAAATATAACTAATTATCATAATTAGTCCCCATAGATTTAATTAGTCTCTTTTGATCACTAAATTAATTCCAAATTAATTCTTGATCGATACTAATTAAAACATATGATTTCATATTAATATATTATAACTTATAATATATTAATAAACCATAAATAACCTTTTCTCAAAAGTCCATCCTAACAAATTGTCCTGATGATATGCAACCCAAATGGACCATGCTACTCTCGGGTCAAGTACATACCAATAATAGTTATGGGCTTAGACATCTAATCCAACAAGTTCTTATGGCTCAAACCCATCAAAAAAAGCATGACGGGTCATGGTGCATGTGCATCGACTATTCCGACTTAAACAAATCATGCCCCAAATACTGTTACCCACTACCGGAAATCGACCAGAAGGTGGAGTCATTACAAGGTTTCAAGCTAAAGTGCTTTCTGGATGCGTATAAAGGGTACCATCAAATCCTGATGAGCAAGGAAGATGAGGAGAAGACGGAATTCTACACAGATCATGGCACCTTCTGCTACACCAAGATGTCATTCAGATTAAAAAACGCAAGGGCAACGTATCAACGACTAGTCGATTCCATATTCGTCAAGCAGATTGGAAGAAACATAGAAGTATACGTTGACGACATGGTCATCAAGACTCCAAATGAAGCACGACTGCTGGAAGACATTGAAGAAACTTTCAAGACGCTAGAGAAAGCCAGGATGAAGTTGAACCCATGGAAGTGCACCTTTGGGGTAGAAGAAGGGCAATTTCTAGGGTACTATGTAACCAGGCAGGGGATACAACCCAGCTCGGTCAAGATATACGAATTCATGGAAACACCTCCACCAAGTACCCTAAGGGACGCACAAGGCCTAAACGGAAAGCTTACCGCGCTTAGCCGTTTCATCTCGAAATCAGCTGACAAAGCCATGCCACTTTTTCACACGCTCAAAGGATGCATTGAGAAAAGAAACTTTCAGTGGACAACGGCAGCAGAGACGACCCTCCAGCAAATCAAAGAGGCCTTGCACAAACTGCCCACACTAGCCAGCCCTATCCCGGGAGAAACGTTACAGATATACTTATCGACTTCGGCCGAAGCCATTTCATCTGTGTTGGTTGTAGAAAGAGAAGGAGAACAGAAACCAGTCTACTTCGTCAGTCGGGCATTACAGGGCCCTAAACTCAACTACCCCGCCCTCGAAAAATTGGTCCTCGCACTCATTTACGCCGCTAGAAGAGTAAGGCGATATTTCCAGGCACAGCAGATCGAAGTCTTGACAAATTGCCTTGTTGAGAGAAAAACTTGAGAAACACACTTGAACAAACGTTAGAACAAGTTTATATTGCGGAAATTAAAGTTAATCTCAAAGGATCATAAAGCTCAACAATAATATAAGTTAGAGTTAGATAGTTAGATGATTAGTTGCGAAAATATAAGGAAATATAAAAGACAGCAAGTATTATATCAAGTATACACTTAAGTTGATTCTTAACAAGGAATGCAATCAAACCAAGTTAGTAAGTGAGATAAAACTTAGTGATTAAGTCAAGATTGACTTGCTCCGAAGAGATAACGATAGTAGAATCAGAGTATCTTTAAGGTGAAATAGTAAGATGGAGATTTTTGAGATACAAGATGCGTAGAAAGATTTGTTTAATCAGAAAGAGAGAACTCTATTTATAGAGTCTCGAAGATTACAAAAGTCCTATCTGTTAAGAGTTGCCACGCAGGGCACATTGGATAAAAGGAAGTACTTAAAGAAAAACAGATAAAAGACTAAGACTAAGTGTTGATGACTGCGGTTGCTGATCTAGATTGCGGAGTTGAGATTGACTGCGGTTGCTGAAAGGTAGCTTCGGATCTCTTTTAAGTTTATGAGGGTCACTTTTATGTTTCAACATGCCTAATTAAGCAGATATTGCTCAAACCAGAAACTTCAGGTCGACTAGCAATATGGACGATAGAAGTGGGTGAGCACGACATCAGTTACCGCCCGCAAACAAGCATCAAGGGCCAAGCAATTGCAGATTTTTTACTTGAGATTCCATGGGAAGGGAAAAGCACGACCCAAGGAGAGATATCTGAGGCAGGGAAAACCCCAAAGGACAGTCGGAAAATGGACATTATATACAGACGAGGCATCCAGCAGAGAGGGTTCAGGGGCAAGCCTGATCCTAACCAGCCCGGAAGGAGAAGAGGTCACATACGCACTCCGTTTCGATTTTCACACCTCGAATAACGAGGCGGAATATGAAGCCTTACTTGCCGGCCTACAGCTGGCCAAGCATATGGGAGCAGAAGCGGTAACGGCGCTGACGGATTCAAGGTTGGCCGCCAACCAAGTTAATGGGAGTTTCGTGGCAAAAGATAAAAGTATGGAGAGATAAGTCAAGATGGTACAACGGCTCACTAAGTCTTTTACGGAGTTCACAATCAAACAAATACCAAGAAGTCAAAATAGGAGGGCGGACGCCTTGAGCAAATTGGCATCAACGTGTTTCGACCACTTGTCTAAGAAGGTCCTAGTCGAAGTACTCAAGGAGATGAGCATAGATGAGCAATGAGTAAATACCTTGGCAGCAGTTAGAGACACGTGGATGACCCCGCTAACAGAATACCTACAACACGGCATTTTGCCAAACAACCACGGAGAGGCAAGGAAGATATGCATAAAAGCGCCATCATATGCACTTGTGAACGGAGAGCTGTATAGGAAAGAGTTCACAATGCCTTGGTTGAAATGTGTGGATGAAGCTAGGGGAAAAGAAGCACTCCAAGAGATACATGTCGGTCAGGCGGGCGCGCATGAAGGGGCACGCGCCCTAACATGAAAGGTGCTCCGTATGGGAATTTATTGGCCTACCACGCACCAAGACGCGGTGGAACTGATAAGGAGATGCGCAAAATGCCAAACATACTCACCAGTCCAAGGAAATCCCCCGGCCCCTCTGACTAGTATCTCCAGTCCATGACCGTTCTATCAATGGGTAATAGATATTGTGGGGCCTTTCCCCAGAGGCCCCGAGGAAACTAAAATACATGGTGGTCGCGATCAACTACTTTACGAAATGGATGGAGGCCGAGCCAGTTGCATGCATATCGGGAAGGCACATGATCAAATTCGTATGGAAGAACATACTGACCAGATTCGGAACACCCAAAACACTCATCAGCGACAATGGGCTACAGTTCGCGGAAAACCCTTTCAAAGACTGATGCGCTAGCAAAGGGATCACTCAGCGATTTACGTCAGTAGCACATCCCCAGTCAAACGGGCAGACAGAAGTGTCCAATCGAACAATTGTAAGTGGAATCAAGAAAAGACTGGGGAAAGCTAAAGGTAACTAGGCCGAAGAATTGCCCGCAGTGCTATGGTCATATAGGACAACGCCACAAACAGGAACGCAGGAAACGTCGTTTAGCTTAGTGTATGGAGCAGAGGCGATGCTCCCAGTAGAAGTAATGATAGGCACCTTGAGAACAGTTCATGCTGAAGAAGAAACCAATTCTCAAGATCTAAGACTGAACCTAGATCTCCTCGAGGAGCAACGAGAAAAGTCAGGGGTGTGGCAGGCCGCGTACAAGCACGCCGTAGAGAAATATTACAACCAGAGGGTCAAAGAAAAGGCATTAAAAGTGGGGGATTATGTGTTGAGGTGAAATGAAGCAAGCCGAGCCCAGGCATAAGTAAAGTTGGTCCCCGTATGGGAGGGACCATACAAAGTTATTGAGGCAAACCGCAGCGGGGCATACACACTGGAAACGATGGATGGAAGGGAAATTCCAAGAACCTGGAACGCAAGTAACCTAAGGAAATTCTACTTCTGATAGGCACGAACGGTTAGCGCCTAGGCCGGCAAGCCCGGACCCTCCACCCAACACACCTAGGGCAGATCATGCAGCCGCAGTACTTAATGCATCAAAAAGCAAACTTTCCGCGCTAAAATACATAGTGTATTAAGCGCAAAAATCTCATACTTAGTGTATTGATGATTGAGTACTTAGTGTATTAAGCACACATTATTATAGAATACTTAGTGTATTAAAGCGCACATTATTATTGAATACTTAGTGTATTAAGCGCACACCATTATTGAATGCTTAGTAAGCGCAAAACTCTCATACTTAGTGTATTGATGATTGAATACTTAGTGTATTAAGCGTGCATTATTATTGAATGCTTAGCAAGCGCAAAACTCTCATACTTAGTGTATTGACGATTGAATACCTAAAGCGCACATCATCATTAAATACCTAGTATATCAAACGCAAAATCCTCGCACCCGGTGTGGTGACGACCAAATGCTTAGTGCATTAGGAGCATACTCAACATATTAATATTAACACCTAGTATAAAATTGATATATAGTATGCCAAGCGCAAAATCGGGCGTATCAACCACAGGTCAATACTAAGACCACCAAAGGAATGGTCCCATTCACCAAGTTAGCATACCAAACTGTAAACGCACAGAACAATAACAAACACAACATACAAAACATATCCAGTGCAATAAGGCCTAAGGATTACAACGCCAGGCAAAATAAAAGTTCAACGGTACTGGTTCAAAAAACAATACACATATAAATAGAAGATTTTCACGCCCCAGACGGGGTAGAACACGGTGCATGAGCACCTTTTTCAGCATCACCAACAACAGCCTCACCAACAGGCTCAACCACGCTGCCATCACCAGCACCAACAGCCTCGCCATCACCAACAATTCCCTCGAGAACATTACCAGCACCCCCTCCACCACTCTCAGTCTCATCATTATTATCCATAACACCCGCCGACACACCATCAGGAGTCCATTCAGAGCCTGCGAAAGCACAAAGCTCACGGACCCCTGGATATCCAAATCCCCTAGCCCCAGCAAGGACGCATGGTCAATGCTAGTAAACGACAACAAGGCCTCATTTACACTCACATGGGGGACACCATCACCAGGATCAACAGAATCAGAACCTGCAGGAACAGAAACGTTGCGACTGGACTCCCCCCAGCAATAAAAGAAGCATGGCGGATGAGACTTATAGCATTTGTAAAACCCGGATGCTCAATCAGCTTATCTACAACCCGTACAAGACCCACACGTAGCAGCCAGTCCAAGTCACGCTGGGTAGCTTCGGCACCCGCTTGAACGGCGACAATCAGTCTATCTCGATCAGCAACATTGTGTTCCAAGCTCTCAACTTGAATCATCAAACCTTCATTCACCTGCGTGAGGGAATCCAACTTGGCCTCCAGAGCAGCCCTGACTTCTTCCACATCAGTCTTCTCAGTGGCAAGCAGCTGACACTTCTGCTCCAAACCCTGTACATCGCTTCCCAACTCAGACACTTGACACTTCAACCCAGCCTCACGTGAATTACACCCCGCATGAACTGCCTCCACCTCGCTGAGCAGCTGGATACACCGAGCACCTGCAACAAGGTAGAACATAGCTTACGCAACGGCATACGACATATTATGAGAAAGAACGGGACTGCCCATGGCCTCCATGTCAGTAACTACAGCAGGAGGGAATGCGTGTCCGTAAAATTCTATTGCGTTTGTACGCACCGATAGGTGGGACTCATTGTTGAGATTCCAAGCAGGAACAAAGGTGGGAGGACCAGAGGGAACCTCGCCAGCACCCCCACTAGGAGGAGTTGAGCCCCGCTCCACACTGCTAGAACCTCTGACCGGAGAAGTATGCGGAAGGACCTCAGACACAACCGGAACAGAAACACTGGGCTGCTCAGACGCCCCCTGGCCCCCCTCGGACTGTTGAACGTCGTCATCGGGGATCACAACAAGCGCTGACGGTGTCGAAGATAAGGAATTTAGAAGGCGGGCAAAGCCACGCCTCGTCTGAACCTATTTGGCAATGTTAAGAGCTCCAGAAACCGTCTCACCCATAGCTAAGACGGCTTTTTGCTTAGCCTGCACACGACGGACATCAGAGATAATCCCATCTTTAGCCGAGATATAAAAGGGGGGGGGGGGCAGAGAAGAGGAAGAATAAAGGAAAACACCTACCTGATGGGTTTTGCGCATTCTAACACTCCTAAGTGTACATGCAACCCTAAATACCTTGGATCTATGTTTTCTCTATTATACATGCAATTATGAACTTTCCAAGGTATTACCCTATCTAGCATACAATACTTGATACTTGGGTAATCAAATGGATAGAATACATACCTTTGTTTGATGTAGCTTGTCTCCATGAAGCTTGAGTGCCTAGTGCCCCAAGTGTGACACCTCAAATGGTTCACACAACACCAAATGCACATGGAATGACTTGAGAGAAATGGAACACTCCTTGAAATCGTCTAGCCCTCATATTCACACATTAGTGCACGATTTCTTGAGCCATGAGATTCTTTTATATGATGGCTATTAGGGTTACACCATGTAACTCATAACTTTACCCATTCCTTATGCTCCATGGATTTTAACCTCCATGGAGTATCCATGGGTCACCCCATGGACTTAGTCCAACATAAGGAATCTTGGATCACAAGCCCACATATATAAGAATGAATGATTTACACAATCAACCCATATATTTAATTAGTCTCCTTTTGATCACTTAATTAATTCCAAATTAATTCTTGATCAATATTAATTAAATAACCTTATTAATATATTAGAACTTATAATATATTAACCAACCTTAAGTGTTATTTCTCTCATTATAGTCTATCCAAATGCATGATGCCATGCAACCCAAATGGACCATGTCGGGTCGGGTCAAGTCTTACCAATTATAGTTATGGACTTAGACATTAATCCAACAGTCTCCCACTTGGATAAGTCTAAAACTATTATTGCGTATGACTTCAGGAACCGATCAGCAATCGTAGCTCTCAAAAGCTTCTGTCGAACTCTGACCTTGTCGATGAACTCTGACCTTTGTCAATGACTTGTCCATTAGATAAGGGATCATATATTCCTCCATTCTAGATATCATATGGACTGAGACATGGATTATCAATCATTCTCTCTGTCCATTTGTTGTTTCCCGATTTCCGATTCATGATGACTGACTGATTGAACAAATCAAATCAGTCCTGGCTTGGCCAAGCACTCACATGTATCATCTTTAAATCATCGAGGGGCCCACAGATATCGCTTTTATCCAGAAGGTAAAAGGAATGGATAAACTTCGACTCATATGGCTTGTTCTACTACTTGTTGAATCATACACAAAGGCACGTTTTATAACATCGAGTTACCGAATGCGTTTTCGTGCAATCAATGTACAACCAACTCATAGTAACAACTCATATCTCTAGGTTTGAAGAATATAAGATATTATCGTCTCATGATCACTCGTGATAAAATCCATGAAGTGATTCAAATGAGCGCGGGTTGAATCCAATACTCAGAACTTATGAGCACTCATGAGTGTTGTAGCACCACTTTGTCCACCAACTTGGACCTCTACAAACCAACCCATGACAGTCTTGATTCATATCTACTTCCAACATATGACCGACTGTGGATGGTTTAAATAACTTAATCATTCAGGAAGAGCGACTTAGTTATTCTGGAAGTCAAAACATGCAAAGTGAAACACAAGAATAAATGAATCAAATATGGTATCAAACCCTATGAATATAAATAAACACTTTTATTTATCACCATACTGATTACTCATTATTCATTGTTTCGGTTTTATCAACTTTATACTTGAATTAAAAACACTAGTTGTCCCATGCTCCAAGCATGTACACTATGTTTTTCTTAAACAATAGCTTTGCCATACACCAAGTATGCACTCTATGTTTGTCTATGATCCTTACTTTGTGAAATAAACCAATTGAACATAATTTCAATGATTCTAATTTCACACTCCCAAATCCTTATCGAAAAATGTGAGAATTTCAAATTCCTATCATTTATCGAAATCTGTTTAGATTTTAAACTTATATGCACTGACCCTCCTATAATGAATATATACAAAGTCACAAAGACTTGTCAACAGTCATTATAAGGTATTCCAATGGAGATCAACTCCATGGAAACTAAGTCTCATATTCAAAGTACATTGCTTTGGACATGCTTCTTGCATTAAGTTTTCTAATCTTACACAGATAACTTCCACCTATGGAGACAACTCCATATTCTTATTTTGACTATCACTTCTGAATAAGAGATGCCTCTTTTCAGAATATGTCAATATGGTCCTTCCAAAATTAGCACTATACTTCCAACTGTCCCTGAGCAACCAATCTTTGGTAAACCTCAGATTGTCCTCGACAATTGCTTAATCATTTTAGTCATATCCAATTCTAGAACTTTTCCCTTCTTAATGCCTCTGGGCATTTGGAAAAATTTAGAAATGACAAATATTATAGCACATGCAATCGATCCTGTACCCAAAGCAAATGGTACACGATTCATGATGTCTCACATAAAGACATGATTCTAGACCAGTCTTTTGCTACAATATTTTTATTTGCCATGTTTTCAAAATTTGACTATGAAGAGGGATGCCGTAATCATAATCGAATTTTGAGAACGCAATATATAGAATTTCCTTAAGTTGAACCAATCCAACATGAAATTCATATATATATTCTAGACTAAAGATGATTAAGGTCTCAATCTAAGCCTTTAGAACTGAAATGAAGTATATCCTCTCCCTTAATTATAGCAAAACAACTTTTTCAATCCCTGCAGCCTCACGAATTGAAACTTTTGTTTTCTATAATTAACATTGCTAACTTGCAACACTAACAATAATTATCATGCTCCCACTAACATGATGATTATTAGCATAACACTTATGCTCCCCCAAATTAATTCTTGATCAATACTAATTAAATAACCTTATTAATATATTAGAACTTATAATATATTAACCAACCTTAAGTGTTATTTCTCTCATTATAGTCTATCCAAATGCATGATGCCATGCAACCCAAATGGACCATGCCGGGTCGGGTCAAGTCTTACCAATTATAGTTATGGACTTAGACATTAATCCAACACTACCATCGACAACAGAGAAGAAGACTGCCATCTTCCCTCCACGCCTCCAAGAAGGACTCATTCCCACACCTGCCAGCAGCACCTCAGAATAATCCTCAGGAGTAACCTGGATGTTCTTCAAAAGATCATAAACACTTTGATTGTGTGGTAACAGTTTGGGAGTAAGATCAGCGAAGGAGTTATCACGATATCGCCCACTGCCTGCCAAACCATGATCCACCCATAACCACTTGTCTTGCCAGTTCTTGGGGGTCTTTCCATCGGGAACCAGGGTATGCCCCCCTCGCCGGACAGAGAAAGTGCACTTGTCACCAGTGCAACAAAACCTAAAGAAGTATTTAAAGACAAAATAGTCGGGGAGAACGCCGTTGGCACGACAGATCATCTCAAACGCCACTACTTTGTTCACAGCGTTGAGAGTCAACATCTAGATGCTACAACCTTCTTTTCGCAAGACCTCTTCCTGGAGGTCGGTAAGAGGAATTCGCAGTCCGACGTCAAGGGATTTCAGATAAACCCTAACTTTTCCAGGAGGGGGAGACGTGATAGATGAACCAGGCAGCGGGAACTCGACCCCATCCGCTGAAGAAAGACCATACGTTTCCTCCAAATACCGATACTCAGCATTAGAAGGAAGATTTCTAGATGAATCAGCCATGGAAGAAGAAAAGGAAAAAATGGAAGAAAAAAGATGAACAGAAGGAGATGAAGCGTAAGGGTAAAGATAAATGACAATGAAGTGACCTTATATGAGAAGAGGAAAAGCGAGATATTCAAAATCCCTAACACGTGACGTAACCGCCGGCCATGATGAGCGGTCACGTCGCCATTAAAAACCGAAACGACAGATGAATAGAAAACAGGCACGTATAGAGCAATTAAGTCCAGAACGTCGTAGCTAGCGCAGCAACGCTACGTCTACCGGACTGGAGGACTTGATAACGTGCCCTAGCTAGCACGAAAGGGCCACGCCCAGCTCAGAATGCTGGCGCATCCGACAGACCAGGCCCAGCGGGCTTAGCGCCCGCCAGCGCCCTCAAGGGCAGGGCGCTCTAAGAAAAGGATAAGCGCCTGTCAAAGGCGTCCTCGCAAGAGGCTCGCGCCCGCCAAAGGCGTTCCAGAGCTCCACGACAAAAGATACGGTCAGGGGACAAAGCAAGAGATCAGAGCATTACCGGCAGGACCAATGGCAGCGCTCTGACAAGTAGAGGAGCACGATCCTCCAATCAGCACCCCGGATCCTGTCGGCTCAGGAGATCCTGTCTTGTACGGACGAACAGGGCCGCTGAGTATAAAAGGGAAAGCTCATGATCCCGATAGGTAAGACGCCTTCTCCAAACTACACTCATACACACTCTCGAAACCCTACTGACTTGACCGTCGGAGCGTCTTTCCGGGAGCCTCCTCTCGGGAAACGGCTGGCGACCTTCTTTTCTCTGTGATCTTGTAGGAGCAACTCAGAGACCGTTGCCAGAGTCTACTCGGAGTAGGAGCAAGGTCGCATCAGTATGTATGTATGTATGTATGTATGTATGTATATATATATATATATATATATATATATATATATATATATATATATATAGAGAGAGAGAGAGAGAGGACGGTTCCATTGAGATTTTGAAAAAAAATAGAGATATTGAGATTCAACCTCAACCACATATTTCTCATCTGCCGCTCTATCGTTCCAGTGTACCGGTGTAGCGGGATATGCCTAATCATAAATGATTTTATGGCGAAAGGTATAATTATAAATGATTATACATGTTTATACATATATGCCAATTATAAATGTTTATCCATATATGTTTGTTCACAAAGTGATTAATTATGTATGATTATTGTGGCGGTTGTAGACGTGACAGAGGTGGTGATGGGGAAGATGGCGGGGGAAAACGAATGGGCGACGTTGCATAATCATTTATGAATATAACTCTTGCATTGCGCCAGTACGCTGGAGTACTAGTGCGGAAAATGACAAATATGTGGTTGAGGTTGAATCTAAAGATTTATGTTTTTTTTCTGAATCTTAAGAACCTACCCCCCCCCCCCTCTATCTCTATCTCTCTTTCTATATATATATATATATATATATATATATATATATATATATATACACTACCATAACCAATATTATAAATTACCTATACTATCGAGTACAAAACCAACCCACCAAACCTAATGGGTAGGGAAACAATTCGTCTCTATATGTCGCCAAAGAAAGGGCCACAACAAACCAAGATGTCCTCAATCGCCTCACACAGTCCTTTGTCAAAGAGAAATGTCGTCTCCTCCATATGAATGGGATTGCAGGTCCTCAACCCAAATAAAAGTTTAACAATACATATACAAGACCGAAGAAAAAGGAGTTCACTATGAGGATCAGACAGTTGTGGAAGAAGACACATCAAATTCACAGCTTTTTCGACTATCTTTATGGCTAAGCTCCTAATGAAACTAGCGTCTCTACTAACAGCTCTCCCAAGAAGTTTCACCCCCAATGGCGGCCTCCCGATGCCAACCGGTAAAAGCCCCTCACGGAGCTTCCTACCATCACACGAGGGAAAAAAGAGCTCGGTTTTCTTGATATTCAACTGAAGGCCCAATTTTACATCCATCACTGTAATGATGTCTAACGCTTTGGCCACCTCCTCCGAATCTCCAATAAGTGTTCTATCATCAAGGTACCATGCATGGAGAAGAAGCTTGCAATTGTCTATAATATTATGCAAGAGCGGGTGCAACACAAGAGCAAAGAGAAGTGATCCCCAAGGGGTCTCCTTGCTGAACCCCAGTGGTGGACCATATATGTGTGCCTCCTAGATACAACATTGTTGCTTGACCATATAAGAATTCTACCCACAAGGATATAAGGGTACCTCAATCTGACCTCATGAAGTAATGCAGATCTGTCCACAAGGTTAAAGACATCAGAGAAGTCCACGATAAGCATATAAAGAGTCCCGTCGTCGTGACGCTCACTCAAGACCCTGTTGACAGGGTTGTTCCAAACATATTTTGGGCCCAGGATGAGAGAGGAAATGAGACCCTTAAGATACACAGATTTTGTTGGATTAGTGTCTAAGTCCATAACTATAATTGATATGTACTTGACCCGATTTGACATGGTCCATTTGGGTTGCATGACATCGGAACAAGTTGGATAGACTTTTGTGAGAAAATGATATTTATGATTTATTAATATATTATAAGTTCTAATATATTAATATGAAATCATATTATTTAATTAGTATTGATCAAAAATTAATTTGGAATTAATTATGTGATCAAAAGAGACTAACTGAATATATCGGGATTGATTATGTAAATCATTCATTCTTATATATGTGGGCTTATGATCCATAGTTCTTCATGTTGGGCTAAACCCATGGATACTCCATGGAGGTTAAAACCCATAGATCATGAGGAATATGGAAAGTCATGAGTTACATGGTGTAACACTAATAGCCACAATATATAAAGACCCCATAGCTCAAGAAATCGGCCAAAAGGATTCATATGAGAGGGCTAGCTGTTTTTTAGCATGAGAACCTTTTCTCTCAAGTTATTCCAAGTTGTTGGTGGTGTTGTGTGAACCATTTGAGGTGTCACATTTGGGGCACTAGACTCTAAAACTCCATGGAATCAAGCTACAACAAAGAGGTATGTCATTCTACTAGATTATTGTATTATATATACTTCATATTATGCTAGTTAGGATGAAACCTTGGAATATTGAATATTTGCATGTATAATAGAGAAAACATAGATCCAAAGTTTATAGGGTTGTATGTGCACCATAGGATGTTGTAGTATACTAAAACCCAACAGATTTCATTCACTTTTTTATAACAACTCAATAACCGAAACAAAATTATTTATACTAGCTTCTAAATAACATTATCGATTACAAAGTTCATATATTTAAGGAAAAATAGTTATTCTAGCTTTTTGAGATGCAAAATTATTAATGATATATATTCAAGATCGATCTTGTCTAACATATCATTAATAAAGTCTAAAAATTTTGGTCATCTTTTAAAAGATGGGTCTTGGACGGTCGCCCCTTTCGTCCACCCTCTGGGACGAGCCTGCCTATTGACGCTATGTAATACGGCCTCAGCACCACTCGACACTCCGATCCCGAACTGAAAATTATTGAAATGTTTTGTCATTTATTTACCAACACCTTTCATAACCAATTTAAAAACCAACCATCTCCATATAATGCCTACTACAATAGGTTGTATTCTATCGTCAGGATTTAAAAGCGACGTAAAAAAAAAGCAGAGACAACAAATTTTATATTACTTTTTAAAAATAATATATACGATTTTTTTACAATAAATCATATAAAACAGTTATATTTTTTTAAAGAAAAGTATTCAAATAATTTTAAATCTTAATGCTGAAGTTTAACAAAAAAACCATATTAATTCACGCCAAAAATCATTCAACACGGTTTGAAATACATTTGCTTTTACCTTTCCAAAAAAAACTTTGCAGTATCCCACGCGCGCAACTTACTTTCACCCAATAACGTTCGACCGATGACGTTTTCTCTGCGACCCTACATCATTTCATTTGTTCGTATCTCTCACGCGCGAATACAACGTCGTGAACATCAAAAGCCTCCGTACTTACATACCAAAACTGGAAAGAAAAACGTAAAATACGGCGGTTAAAACTTTTACTTTTCCACGCGCCTCCATATCCGTATAAAAACCATCCCCAAATACCCTCTTATCTCTTCTTCATCTTCTATCTTTTTAAACAAAGAGTCTTCAAAGTAAGTTGTATTACATGCATTAAAAGCTATATCTAATTTATTTTAAATTTCGACTTTTATCTGGTCAGGTATTGTTGAAAGAATAATTTGTTTGTAGAATTATGTTTCTATTTGAATATGTTTCATTATGTCAGTCGGTGAATGGAGTCCTTTTGTTACTAAATTTATGTATATGACATGTTTGGTGTGAATTTGAGAGGTAAAGGAAGATAGGGTGGTGACATCAGGTGTAATAATGGTGTGAGAATGTCATGTGTTTATATATGGTAACGTACTATAGATACAAGTTTCATGTATGTATAGTAATACGTATGAATGAAGAGAGAATAAAGAAAAAAGAGAGCGGTGGAGGTGGAGAGGTATGGTGTGGGACCCGTGAAGTTATGAGAGAGAAGACTTCAACATCACGACAGGGTGAAGGGGGTGGGGGTAAGAGACAGCTAGTAGTGAAGGAGGTGCCTCACCTACCATACATCTCTCTCATCTTCCCTCCCTTTTTAGGGTTCTTCACGCCCTTCTTTCTCGTTTCAAATTTCATAATCTGTAGACTACTATATACGCTCCACTTTCAGTTTGATTTTAGGTTGTAGAGCTCAGAGTTGATAATCGGTTTCTGTTTCGTGTATCGAGTTTAGGGATTACCTTTTGTCATTTCATTTGGGAGTATTTAGATTCGTGATTCCTGATTCGTCATTCGTTATTCGTGATTCGTGATTCGTGAATGAAGTTTTTGAATTGAGAGGGATTTTGCGTGTAGCTTTTTGCATATTGTAGGCGGGAATTAGGGTTTAAAGCGAAGGTTTGCCTCTTTTAAACTTCCGTTTTTCAGAATAAATGTTGAATGTGTAGATAATTAAAAGAGTTCACCTCTTCGTAAGGCATTTGTTTCGGGTTTTCACGAATTCATCGCAAATTGATGCGTTTTCGTCTTCTGAAACATGAAAATAGGATTATATCTTGTTTTTCATTGGGTTTTTTGAAGCTAAACAGAGAACAGAGCTGATTTTTCGTGAACTGTAATACAGCTCTGTTGTTTGAAACATTGTTCACAGTTTCTGCTTGAAATTTGCTTGAATTTGTCGTCAATTTCATAGCAATAGTCTCTCATTTTGTTCAATTTGGCATTTTCATTTTTTAATCAGTTCTATAATCTTCAATTTCTATATTGCAGGTAGTTCAGTTCCAAAATCTACAAGTGAAAGTAACTCATTTGAATTCTAACCTCAAGGTTAGCTCAAATTTTCCCTTTCCCAAATCCCCACTGCATTTCCTGTTTTACTAAAGGACATAACAGGGTAAAAGTTGTTTCACTTTGAAACCGACAAAATTTCAGCAAATTTCTCAATAGTACACTACTAGATTGAGTGGAATTCGTAAAGGGATTTTGAAATTATTACAAGTTTTCTGCATATGAAGCAAGAATCTCAGTACGCTAAAGCTAAATTTGGAGATTATACTTTGTTTTTCTGATATTTTTCTGCTAAAATGCGCTATATAAAACCAATGTGAGCTGTCTCACCATTGTCATTCATCACCGAGCACGTTAGCACACAAAAAAGGTCATTCACTTTTTGAAATGTCACACTCGTTTCCATTACAAACCAATCTTTATTTTAACGCAATTCAACATTACATTATATAAGTTCTAACAATTTTGGAAATTTTTTTTTGCAAAGTGTAATAATATACTAATACAAAAATCTTCAATTCTTGCGAGTTTTAGTGTCTCTTTCGTATTCTTCCATAATTTCTTCAACGTTTACTCATCTTCTTTTGGTTTCTTCAATACCCAGAGTTAAAAAAACAACAATGGAGGGCCAAACTTACAATGAAGAGATCGATTGTGGAAGTTTCTTTGATCAAATTGACGATTTCATCGAATTCCCTCCAGTCAACGACACCACATTCAATAATTCAATAGATTGCAATGATTTTGCCGACATTTGGACCAACAACTCCGATGAACTCCAAGTCTCTGATCCCATCTTCTCCGATAGTAATCCCGCCTCAACCCTATCAGCAGAACTTTCCGTTCCGGTGAGTAATCATAAACTCGGTAACTATTTTCATTTTTCATGCATTTTTCTTTGTAAATGTTTCGGAATTATGACGTCATTTATCGGAATCTGATCTCATCAGTGTCGGTCCAACACTTCTTTCCCTTTTCTCGAGATTTTAATATTTTTATTTATCTTGAAATTTGAAAAATTTGAGCTCTCAAAAATCGTCGGTGGGCTTTTTAAAGCATTTTCGTGTTTTCATTTCGATTTTGTTGCGTAACTTGTTCTTATTTAAAAGCATTCTTGAATATATATATTTAATAATAAGATATTTTTATTAAAGTAAGCATTTTTTTTTTTGAAATGAAGACAGCATTCAATCTTTTGGCTGACCCCATCAATAATTGTTACTTTCAAATCCCGCATCGATTGTTTAAAAAACACGGTCGATTTAATAATTACAGAAGAAGTCAAAAGAGTTTTCAATCCCCATTCACTGAACACCTTAATTTTGATTGGAGAAAATGAACGTAAATATATCTTAATAATAATAATAATGTTTTTTTACGATATATTTGTATTAAATTTATTTTATCCTTTTCTATTATTGTACTTATGATCTGTTTTATGCATAATTTTCAGTATGAAGATATCATCCAGCTTGAATGGCTTTCAAACTTTGTGGAAGACTCGTTTTCCGGTGGGGGAATGACAATGAACAAAGAGAATATTCCGGTGAAAAAAGAGCCACCAGTGGTGGTGGCAAACTACCACTTCCAGATGTCAAGTCCGGTCTCCGTTCTCGAAAGCAGTAGCAGCTCCTCCAGCTCCTCCTCTAGCTCCGGGAGTGGCACCGGCGGCATGATGATCCCACTCAGCCCAACTCACCGGGGCCCGCAGCGGGCCCGAAGCAAACGGTCTCGACCTGCCACCTTCAACCCCCGTGCCGCCATCGAACTCCTCTCCCCTCCAAACCTGATTCCGATTCCGATTCCTGGTTCTATGGAATCGGTGATTCCGGTTGAGAAGAAGAGAAAGAAGAAGCCGAAGAAGAAACCCGAGGCGGCTCAATTCAATCCGGAAGACAACGAGAACGGAATCGAGAACCAAAAGATGGGGACGGGGCAAGGAGTTAGGAAGTGTATGCATTGTGAAATTACGAAAACGCCCCAGTGGCGGGCTGGCCCGATGGGTCCGAAAACCTTGTGTAATGCTTGTGGGGTCCGTTACAAATCCGGGCGGCTGTTCCCGGAGTATCGCCCGGCTGCAAGTCCGACATTTGTCCCTTCCGTGCACTCGAATTCACATAAGAAGGTTGTGGAGATGAGAACTAAGTGTATGCCGATTGAGGTAATGGGATCAGTTCAGGTTCCACTTGGACCTGAACTGATCCCCAACCCGAACCCACTACCAGAATATATCTGATGTGGGTTGGGTATAATGTATTCGGGATTCGATATCTGGTATCTGGTATCTAATATCGTATAATTAGTATGTTGAATTGGTTGATTGTACAGGAGGGTAATGAAGGAGGGAGGAAGAGGAGGAGCATATATATATATTATAGATATTTTAGAAGGTTAGAGAGAGATTAAGGAATATGTTTGAAGGTTTAGAGAGATTAGTGTTCATCAGAAGTTAGGTTTGTAAGGTTAAGAAGAATAGATGAGTTGTTTTTATTTGTTTGTTTGTTTGCTTGTGTTTTTTCTAAGGTTTTTATGGGAATTCTTTTTGTAGCATGTGTATATATATATATATATATATATATATATATATATATATATATATATATATAGAGAGAGAGAGAGAGAGAGAGAGAGAGAGAGAGAGAGGTGAGGTTCAATAGAGAACCATAATTAACCAAGGAACAAATCTTTTTTTTTTAACTTTTAAAACTTATTTATCAAAAAAAAAAAAAAACTAAAAATACAGAAATTCATAACTTTTTATCCTTTTTCCAATGATATCAAATTCGATTTTTTTTACGTCAAATTCACAATGTGAATCTTTGAAAATTCACAATGTAAATCTGGATTCACACAGTGAATCCGAAAAATATTTTTCACATTCACAATGTAATATATGAATTTAGATATTTTTAGATTTTTTTTTTCGATAAAGAATAAGCTCTAGAAATTGAAAAAAAAAAGATTTGATTTCTTGAATAACCAATAATTATGGTTCTCTATTTAACTTTTCCATATATATATATATATATATATATATATATATATATATATATATATATATATATATATATATATATATTAAAGGGGTAGTTTTTAGGCGAGTAATCGTGAGTTTGTTGCCATTCGTTGCTTTTGTTTTCGTTATGAATATTATTACTTAGGCGGTTAACTTTTTTTTTTTTAAAAATATTAGAGTTCCATGAGTAAAATTTGTTAATTATGCAGATTAAAATAAAAATAAAAAATATGAATACGATTTGAAGAAGACTAAAATATACAAATGGTCCATGTTTGTTCAAAATTACCATTTTGGTCCAAAAAAATTTAGACTAGCATCAAAGGTCTAAAGTTTTCATTTGTTGTGTCTTTGGTCCAAAAGGTTAACCTCCGTCTATTTCCTCCCGTTAATATATGTTTGACTTGTCAAATTGGGGGTATTTTGGTCATTCCCTATTTATTCCCCTTATTTAATATTAATAAATGAGTCCTATAAGATCGAAGCTACTCAACCTTCTCTGTCGTCGTTCTCATATTCTTCTTCTTCCGTTGACCTAAATCAACTATCTTTTTCTTCTTCAAGAAATCGAAATCGAAAATGGTGCTTTGTTTTTGTGGTAAAATGGTTGTAGTTTGCACCTCATGGACTGACAAAAATCCAGGTCGATGCTTCTGGGGATGCCCTATTGAGGTACGCAAAAGTTTTTCGGATTTCAACATTACTCTCCCATTACATGTTACGATATGAGTTTGTTTCTTCAATTTTGAAGGGTTCAAAATGTCGATTTATTGGGTGGTTTGATGGTCCAATGTGCGAACGTTCAAAAGCTATTAGACCTGGGCTTCTGAGAACAATCAACAAATTGAAGTCACAAAACACAAGACTCAAATGTTACCTGTTATGCAGTTGGATGTTGTTTGTGTTTGTTCTGGTTTATAAGAAGTAGATTGAAGTGTAATGGTTTGGGTAGTATTTTTATGTTTTGGGTAGTATTTTGGTTAAGCAATGTAATCTTTTGGGTAGTATTTTGTGGTAGTCTTTTGTGGTTAAAATGTAAGCAATGTAAGACATGTTTTGCAACAAATTGTCAATGGTAATTATATTTGGTATCTACATTTTGACCATTATGTTTTTTTATGGCTTGAACATTGTCAATGACAATTGTATGTTTTGTTTAAAAGGGCATATTGGTCAAGTTCTGCAACATGAAATTGTACATAAGAATAACATCAAGACATTAAACATAACATAAGTCATTACATCAAATCCAGTCTAAATTGTTCCCACACATTATAGTACACACTATCAAATATCAAAAAAGAACATCCAAATAGCTTAAACCCCAAAACACATCAAGTACTAAACATACAATACACATAAACACAACATTATCCCAAAAAGACACTTATACCCCTACATACATCAAAATACCTTCAAATCCTATCAGTTACCTCCTTGGCCCCTGCAAGTTCTAGCATTTTGCCCTTTATTTGTACACTTGCTGCAAGTTATTTTGATAAACTTTATTGTAAGCTTTCTACTCCTACTATCAACATGAATTTGACTTCCACTCCCAATAGCACCATTATCTCACTTCTTCTGGCTTTTCTCCTCAACAGATTGCTTCCTCTTTTTTCTTGGGCATTCCAGGTTGATTATGGTCCCCCTGCACATCTTTTTTTCGCAGTAAATTTGGCCCTGAATACCTTGTGAATAGAGAATCCAACTTGTTACTCCTTTTGCAGTTGATCTTTAAGATCTTGATTGGGATTGTTCGGTTGGATTCAATCTGATCCATGATCTGTTTAGAAATAAACTTTGCAGTTGCAGATCTAACTTTTCTTTTCTGGAGGCATCTATGTTCATGGTTGTAAGTTTTTATGAACCAAGTACTATCTACCATTGACCTAGAACCTTGTATCACCCAAGTACAAGGGGTAGGTTCACCCACTTCACCATCATTAAAGGCTACAGTTCCTTTACGGAGAGCCCTTAACCTCATTTTGTCGTTTTTCTTGAAGAATATATTCCTTCTCATTTCCAATGCATGTAGTTGTATCTTTTCCTTTAACTCCTTCTTACTTTTATATTTTTGTCTTATCCTAAAAGTTACTTTGTGTATCTCACCTTGAGAGAACCTTGTCTCCTTCCCCAATTCCTTTAGTATAACTCTCCTTTTCCTTTCTATATCAGAAACCTCATCTAATGAATCCCATTGCTCATTATCTATAACATCAAATTCTTCAGGGTCATCCTCACTCATTATCTCTATGTGTTATTACTCTTTTTTTCAAGAAATTCTACTTCAAGATCGATTTTTATGTAAAAATACCTCATATATACTTCTACATCAGGGATTATGTTGTCTTCATCCACCCAGAATTCATTATCGTCATTGTCCTCACTCTCATCACTTCTTTCATCATTCTCTTCATCAGTCTATGTCTTATCTTCATCTTTAGTTCCATCATCAACTCCATAATCCCTCATCTCTACATTGTCCTCACCTTAATGGACCTAATCATCGACATTATATTCATTGATTTCATTCATTTCAATGAATTCATTGAACTCATTCATTTTATTGAATTCTTCGGTGACTTCCATATTAATTGCATTGTCCTCACCTTCTTGGACCTCATCATCTACATTATATTCATTGACTTCCACATTAACTGCAGAATTAGACTGTAAAATTTGTTGGTACAACCCAAGATCAAAGTCATTAACTGCCTCATCAAATTCATTAAATCACTTGTCAATATCATTAGCTACATCATATTTATTCCCACCAATCCTAACAACACTAACATCATCCATGGCCAATTTCTTAATACATGATTATAATGGTTTGTCCTCGATAAAATCCATTTTCGTATTATACTTAGGGGATATTGACAAGGCTAAAGTAGCTTCATTGTCTATAACATGTGGTATTCATGTTTGTGGCATGCCACTAGGTTGGTTAGCAGTTGGGGGGGGGGGGTCATGTTCCTCAATCTCCTCTAATTGCTCAATACTAACTTTTCTTACAGGTTTAGGAGCCATCAAGTAAGTAAGCAAGTTAGTCATACCATGTTCCGTGTAAATCCTTATCAGTGTATGCTCCTTCACATATTGGGAAAGATTGAGGACATCATCATCATTTCCTAGGGCCCGTAATCCAAAATGCATGTCTCCCTTAGGTACTCGAAAATTATAGTAGATAACTGGAGGAACTGAGTATCCTAACCCTTTTATAATCACATCCATCTCGTGAAAAAAAAACTCTTCTATATCCACCATATCAACATACATCATAGTACCCTCAATGTAGTTGACATATGGAAACTTTGTGAACTCGCCTCCATGATGTAGCTTGATGGTAAACAGTGTAGGGTGTCCATCTTCAAGACAAGAGCAAAAAACAAGCTTCAGAAGGGATGATTTCTTGTAAGCAAATCAGGTAAATGATCAAAAACAAAACTATGTACCATAAACCACCCTTGGGTTGAATGACGTGCTTGACAACCTTAAGTGCCACATTGGTATATGCATTCACTACGAAAGTCGCCTGATCGAAGCTAACAACCTTGGTAATCAGATTAGGGTTCTTGATCCTCAGTTAATGACGATGGAAATTGAATCGACTTACAGTTATTAAGGACTATAAATGCGAATTAGGCTTAATATTATCCATATGGCGATAATTAAATATGTACATTATCCATATGGCGATAATTACATATGTACTATATTTTATTAATATTAAATAATAGAAATAAATAGGGAATGACCAAAATACCCCCAATTTAACAAGTCAAACATATATTAATGGGAGGAAATAGACAGAGGTTAGCCCTTTGGACCAAAGACGCAACAAAATGAAAACTTTGGACCTGTGGTTCTAGTCCAAACTTTTTTGGACAAAAGTTGTAATTTTGAGCAAACCATAGGGACCATTTGTGCAGTTTAGTCTTTGAAGAAATAATATTGGCAAAAGACAAAACTGCAAAAATGGTCCATATGGTTAGTTGAAAATTTTCACTTTGGTCCAAAAAGGTTTGGACTAGCACCAAAGGTCCAAAATTTTCATTTTGTTGCGAGTTTGATCCAATGTATTAACTTCCGTCAGTTCTCCCCTGTTAAGATAGGCTTGACTTATCAAAGTGAGGGCATTTTGGTTATTCCCTATTTCATTCCCATTTATTTAATTAATAAGCCCCCTATAAGACGGATGCTACTCAAGCTTTTCTAACTTTGTTCGCGTCTTCTTCTTCGTCTTCAGTTGCCCTAAGTCACCCGCTATTCATGCATTTGTTTTAGTGGTAAAATGTATGTTGTTCGCACATCATGGACTGAAAAAAACCTGGTCGACGCTTCCGGGGATGCCCTACTGAGGTAAGCATTTTTTTTGGATTTTATACCTTACTCTCCCAGTACATGTTAGGATATGTGTTTGTTTCTTTATTTTTGAAGGGATCCAAGTGTCGATCTATTGGGTGGTTTGATAGTCTCATTTTTGAACATTCAAAAGTTATCATACCTGAGTTGAGGAGGTCAATCAACAAATTGAAGGCACAATCCACAAGACTCAAGTGTTATCTGTTATGCAGTTGGCATTTTGTTTGTGTTTGTCCTGGTTTACAAGAAGTAGTTTGGAATGTAATGGTTTGGTTAGTATTTTGTTTATTTTGTTTAAACTGTAAACAATATAATCTTTTGGGTAGTCCTTTGGTTAAGATGTAAGCAATATAAGACATGTTTTGCTTCAAATTGTCAATGGTAATTACATTTTGTATCTATATTTTGACCATTCTGTTTTGTTTATGATTTAAACATTGTTAATGACAATTGTATGTTTTTAGTAAAATGTAACAATGTAACAATGGTATTTAAACATGAAATTATACATCAGATTAACATCAAATTAAGCATACCATAAACCATAACATCAAATTCCTCATAAGTTGTTCCTATAGATCACAACACATAGTATCAAGTACCAAAAAGGACAGCAACGTAGCTTAAAGCCCAAAAGACATCAAGTACCAAACATACAATACACATAAACATAATATCATCCCATTACAACAATTGATACTTAAACCCCAAAAGACATCAAAGTAGCTTCAAATCCCATAATGATTTCCTGCTTGACCCCTACAAGTTCTAGCATTGTGCCCTTTATTTTTACACTTGCTGCTAGTAACTTTAATACACTTCCTTGTAAGCTTTCCACTACCTCTAGCACCATGACTATGACTCCCACTAGCCCCATTGTCTCCCTTCTTTGATTCTCTCTTCCTCGGATTGCTTTTTCTTTTTCATGGGCCTCCCACGATGATTATGGTGTAGAGGAGGGGTGATTTTAATTGGGCATTCACTTATAGGCGATATTGCTCGACCTTTAATAAGCTCTACCTTGTAGACATAAGTTGTTTTCCAAGTTTCTAGCCAATGCACCCTGTGGACATAAGTGTGTAGCTCTTCAACCTTTTCACATTTATTTGCTTTGTCAGTTAGGACTACAATCACATGTTTACAACGAATTGTTGTTAATTCCCACTTCGTGTAGCTACATACCCTTTCAACTATGTCAACAAATTCATTAAATCCTTGTCAAAACACTACTACAAAAATACCCTTTAATGACATGCATTGCGTGTCGTAAACACCAGAGATGACACGCAAATGCGTGTCAAGGAAGGCCCTGTCATAAAGGAAGACGACAGGCTTTTGCGCGTTGTAAACTTACGACACACATTTACAACGTGCATTTACGCCACACATTGCGTGTCATTGAAGCCTCTGTCATAAAGGAAGACGACACACATTTGCATTTTGTAACCTTACGACGCACATTTACGACTCGCATTGCGTATCATTAAATCCCCTGTTATAAAGAAAGACGACACATTTTTACGTGTCATAATTTTAAATGTTTTAAAAATTATATATTTTGATAGGTTTACTAATTTTCAAATTAAATAACACATTAAAAGTCTCATAATACAAAATAAAATACCATAAACAAGAAAGATAATTTATTGCACTAATATGTCAAATACAAATAATCATTCGAGTAGTACGTAAATGTAACACATTTCTAACATTGCATAATATTTATTATAGAAAACAAAACATGTACGCCATTAAAAGGAACCCGTGAGTAAGCGCTCCTTTGACAATCTCCATGACAGCTTTAAGCCTTGCAACTTCACCACTTGAAGATGCATCAACTCAACCAGTGTCGACTCTTTTTCTACAATTTTTCTGCACTTGGAGACATAAAATGAGTTATGTAGTTAAAAAAAAGTAAATTATATTTTTTTCAAGTCAAATCAATTAAGTATGCTACTATTTCTTGCATTTTAACAAAAAAAAGCCTAAATACATGAAATAGTTACAATAAAAAAACATCATCGAAAGTGGTAATTGTAAATATAAATCCATGGAAAGAACAAAAAAACAATGTAAGTAGAAGTATCAGCTGAAAATAGTTACCTGCCAATAATTTTTTATTTTGACTCTATCAGTTATATCTTTGGTTCTTAATCTCTCAGAACGCACCAGCCTACCAGAATCATCTTTGCAAGAAAGAAAGGATTTATTTAATTTTATATATATATATATATATATATATATATATATATATATATATATATATATATATATATATATATAAAGTAATGAGACATACCTATATCCAATGACTTATATACACTAGGAAAAAAATTTATCTGTAGTTTTATAAATAAATAAGTATTCCCAAACAAAGATATTAAAAACACTCTTGAAACTTTCAAAAATATACCCTTAAACTTATAGCGCATATACAACATATTTAAAATATAGTATCATCCAATGACTAATATGAGGGACACTTGGTGAAAACAAGATACATTTCTTTTACTTTTACTAAAATAAACAGGAAAAGAAATAAATACATTACTAAGATAATGCATAAGTGTCATTCTATTATCATTCGAGACCTGGTTGGTGCTATGCGCCCATCCTATGATATGTGGCAAAGCAAACTGCATTTCATTTTTCAAAATATATAAATTCTAATTTTAAATTTAGTTTGCATTAAAGAAAGAATCAAAAACACATACACTGAAAGTTGCACGCATAACTTCAAACTTTGCTATACTTGCAGGAACTGTTAATCGTTCGTTTGTTTTCAAGATATTGTTTACTACAGCTGCACACAAATAAAACTCCAATATAAATTCAACAACCTTTTTTTTATACATAAATAACGTCACATTTACATACTTAGAGACATGAAAACCATGTTCATTCTCATTGTATAGAAAAATAACCTACTTAGAGAAATGAAATAACCATCCGTGTGTGACTTAATTGATAAGATCTTCCTCACTTGACCTGCATCCCTATAATATAGACCATCATCAAATAATATTTCAACATGGTGAGTAAAGAGTGATTTTTCTATATACTTACCATAAGTAAGAAAGGGTTATTATTATACCTCGATTGCATTAATGGACCATGGAAGAATTCACAAGAATCTCCTGGACCTAAACTTATGAATGATCCAACTTCTGTCACTAACAATGCAAAAAACTACACAACAAAAAACCAGTTAGATCACTAAAGAGGATTATTCTATTCCATAGTAATGCTTCATTCCATTCCAATTTTAATAACTCAGGAAATAGAAAGTAAATTATAATTACAAATGTGCCATTACCTAAGATCCAAGGATTTACACTTGCATTTCACCTGAAATCTTCTGATTCACGGCACCCATTCACTAAACTGGGATATAAGAATCCCTAAACCACCGTTGAGATTACCAGTCTCACACTTGGTTCAACCACCGGGTTTCTAAGAGAACCACAAAACCAGGAACTCTCTATACTACAACCACAAACCTTCCCCATAAGGATACTTCTTGAATCCGGGAACTCATCAGTCTATTCTCAGAAACCTTTCCCTAAGACTGATGAGCATCAATTCATGAACCTACCCCTAGTCCCTGACTGGAGACACCACCAAAACATGCAGAAATGATACTCAAAACATATCAATTGCGAACTTCATCCAAATCAAAATCCATAAGATGTACCAAAACCTTAAATAAACCCTTGACTCCCTGTCATGCCATTACCAACCACTGCTCCTACGAGCAAAGATGATCAATCCAAGAATTTTCACATTGCATCCAACCCTTATCAGCTCAGGTGTACCCCCACCTGTCAAATCACTCGAGACATTCACAAAGAACCTTATGATTTGAGACTTCATAACCGATTCCCAACCTTGATAATCAAACCCCTAATAACAGCTTGCGAACAAACATGATTTATAATGCATACATTCCGCGGAGACTTTTTGATACCTGACTGATACTCCCAACAACCCTTAACTGTTCCCTTTATCCAAATCAGCTGATTTGTGAGTCTCCCGACTTCCGTCAACGCGCCAATACCGAAAGTACCACAAGTAGGAGAAATGAGCAATCATGATTACTGGGCCCCCAACCCATAAACACCCCTCTCGGCAACATATTATGAATTTACCACGATGCACATCCTTATGAAACCCATAACCTCAACTAAACAAGGAATAAATACCAGCGTTCTATCGCAACGACAAACCTAAATCATTAACATAAGACATCCCCACGAACAATTAGAACAAGACCCCATACCTTGATTGAGACTGAACAGATTCGACCAATACGCATATAGCTCAAGAAGAATTCCAAGGTGATCTTGAATGCTACCAAAACCTAAGCCTGCTATAAACCCAAAATTCAACACCACCATTGGTAAGCATACCCAGAGACCAAAGGAACATAAAACATACTAAACTTGATGATAGGTTGTCACATTCCTTGAACTTCTACTGTCACCACTTAAAACTTTCATAGAATCTCCGCTGAATGATGAATGAAACGAACAATGATCGAGAACACATTGACATTAGATCTAATGAACCAAAACCTGCGCGGAGCTGAATGTACCCAACTCAGAAACTAATTTCCCGATCGACCTCTGTCCAATCTAGACTATAATCAGAAATCCATACAACGAGCTAACAAATTCCTCAACCACCGATACTTAACTTGAGTGATCCCAGCGGTTCCTCATCTATTTATTGGCACCCCAAAAGGAATCAATAGTTGCAACGAGCCGTTGACAAACCACTTTCTACTAAGGGGCAACTCATGTGTCTCCTGAACACATACATCCGATCGCCACCTATTATATACCCCTTCCTTGACCAACTCCTAAACCGAGATCCTACATACTTGCACAGCAGATCCCTATGAACCATCCTCCCAATACCACGAACTTGAATAGATCGATGATCCTCCAAGCAGAATACCCAGTTCTCCCCCACTTAGTGTTCGAACTACAACCCACTGGTGTTGAAACCAAACCATAACTCAAACCGGCTCAACCAGGTACGGACATACCTGACCCTGGAATGAATAACACACATAGGATGATCTTCTAGATAAGGACCAATCAAATCCTAAGAGAATTCTGGATTTCAGCTAAAGACCTACGAAATTCCCAATCATGCCACTTAAACATTAAGGATTCCATGCAAATACATACACAAACACCAACTTGCGATCCAAAACATACACTCCTTGCCTGCAATCCCAATCGACAATCCGGCACCTGGCTTTCCTATACCCAAGGAAAACAGACCCTTGACCGCGTCACTAAGCATCCATACCACATCAATCCTCCTGCGCATTCCCATGCTGGCATACTATCTCCGAACACTGGCCACATGCTGGGTTTACATCCCAACTCTGGAAGTCACAATCCGGATCACTCCTTCTCCAAACTCAGAAAACTAAAAGGGAAAAATCCCTACTATAGATAGCGACATTCCAATCCATCAATCAACCACTCACTTCCAACTGCAGTCCTCTAGCCGATCATAACAATAGTTTCCTTCTTGAGTCCCACGACTCGAATGCACAATCTCGAGCAAAACCCTCGAGACCTCAAAACCAACAACCCATCTAGGTCTGCACCACTCAACCCAAACCGATATCTCCACTGGGGCCCAAAGTAACTACCAAACCCATTCTCATGTATGAGCAACCATACCACAAGATCGATAGATACGGAACTACTGCCACAAATCTGATGGGTTTTAGTATACTACAACATCCTATGGTGCACATACAACCCTAAATACCTTGGATCTATGTTTTCACTAATTATACATGCAAATGGTTTCCAAGGCATTAAACTTATAACTAGCATGCAATTTTTCATAAACAATACAAGATACTAGTTAGAGTAACATACCTTTTATGTGGCTTGAAGTCTTGAAGTATTTGGTGTTGCTTGAAAGACTTTGGCCTTTAAGAACTTAGTGCCCCAAGTGTTGCACCTCAAATGGAATCACAACTCACCTATAACAAAGGTGATTCTTGAGAGAGAAACTCCATGCACCAAAAACACCATAATTCTCTAAGAACTTCTAGTGGCGTTTTTAGGCAATGGACTACATATTTATATGTGGGATTTCAAGAGTCATGGATATAATCCAAATCCATACCCATGGTTTTTATGATCCATGGTTCATGTGTCCCAACTCTTTATGTATCCATACATAAACTTGGTCCAACATGGATCATAAGCCCAACACATATAAATATAACTAATTACCATAATTAGTCCCCATAGATTTAATTAGTCTCTTTTGATCACTAAATTAATTACAAATTAATTCTTGATCAATACTAATCAAAACATATGATATTATATTAATATATTAGAACTTATAATATATTAATAAATCATATATAACCTTTCTCTCAAGAGTCCATCCTAACAAATTGTCCTGGTGTTATGCAACCCAAATGGACCATGCTACTCTCGG
Source organism: Lactuca virosa (assembly GCF_052849685.1). Lineage (NCBI taxonomy): Eukaryota > Viridiplantae > Streptophyta > Magnoliopsida > Asterales > Asteraceae > Lactuca > Lactuca virosa. Next base: position 288,779,395 of record NC_136434.1, read on the forward strand.
GTCGAGTACATACCAATAATAGTTATGGGCTTAGACATCTAATTCAACAGTCTCCCACTTGGATAAGTCTAAAACTATTATTGCGTACGAATCCAAGATCCCGACTAGCAATCGTAGCTCTTAAAAGCCGTTGTCGAACTCTGACCTAGTCAATGACATGTCTATTAGATAAGGGATCATATATTCCTCCATTCTAGATATCATATGGACTGATACATGGATTATAATCATTCTCTCTGTCCATTTGTTGTTTCCCGATTTCTGATTTACGATGACCGACTAATTGAACAAATCAAATTAGTCCAGGCCCGGCCGAGCACTTACGTTTGTCATCACTAAATCATCGAGGGGCCCACAGATATCTCATTTATCCCTCCAAGGGTAAAAGGAATGGATAAACTTCGACCCAAATGTTCGCTTGTACTTACTCATCAAATTACACACAACGATATGTTTTATAACAACCAAGTTACTAGTTGCGTTTACATATGTCAATGTGCAACCGATGTGCAACTACAACTCACACGTCTCCGTTTGAAGAATATAAGATATTATCGTCTCATGATCACTCGTGATAAAATTCATGAAGTGAGTCAAATGAGCGTGGGTTTAATCCAATACTAGAATCTTATTCCAAGAGCACTCATGAATACTGCAGCTATGTCTAGGCCACCTAGACAAACTATAGACCCATTCATGACAGTCTTGATTCATACCTACTTCCAAAGTATGATTGACTGTGGAGAGTTTGAATAACCTAGTTATTCGAGAAGTCAAAACATGCAAAGTGAAACACAAGAATAATACTAATCCTATATGGCCCCAAGCACCTTTGAGAGTAAATAAAACACCTTTTATTTAAAAACCATATTGATTACTCATTATTCATTGTATAATGTTTCAAATAATCAACTTTATACTTGAATATGAAACAATAGTCATGCCATGCTCCAAGCATGCACACTATGTTTGTCCAAACAATAGTTATGCCATACTCCAAGTATGCACACTATGTTTGTCTATGATCCTTACTTTGTGAAATAGACCAATTGAACATGATTCCAATGATGCTGATTTCACAATCCAAATCCTGCCATTTACCAAAATCAGTTAGATTCTATACTTATATGCATTGATCCTCTTGTAATGACTATGCACAAAGTCACAAAGACTTGTCAACAAACATTACAGAGTATTCCAATGGAGATCAATTCCATGGAAACGGAGTCTTAAATTCAAAGTACATTCCTTTGAACATCCTTCTTGCATTAAGTTTTCTAATCTTACACAGATTTAATGGACAACTTCCACCTATGGAAACCTTTCCAGATTCCCATTCTGACTATCACTTCTGAATAAGAGTTGCCTCCTTTCAGAATATGTTAATATGGTTATTTCCAAAAATTTACACTATACTTCCAACTGTCCATGAGCAACCAATCTTTGGTAAACCTCAGATTCTCCTCGACAATTGCTTAATCATTTAAGTCATATCCAATTCTAGACCTTTCCCCTCTTAATGCCCTAGACATTTGGAAAATTTAGAAAGGATAAATATTATAGCACATGTAATCGATCCTATATCCAAAGCATATGGGACACGATTCATGATGTCTCACATAAAGACATGATCCTAGACCAGTCTTTTGCTACAATATTTTTTTACTTGCCATGTTTTCATAATTCGACTATGAAGAGGGATGCCGTAATCATAATCGAATTTTTGAGAACGCAATATATATAGAATTTTCTTATGTTGAACCATTCCAACATAAAATTCATATATATATATATATATATATATATATATATATATATATATATATATATATATATATATATATATATATATCCTTGACTACAGATGATTAAAATCTCAATCTAAGCTTTTAGAATTGAAATGAAGTATAATTTCCTCTCCCTTAATTATAGCAAAACAACTTTTCCCAGTTGAAACTTTTGTTTTCTATAATTAACATTGCTAACTTGCAACACTTATCATAATTATCATGCTCCCACTAACATGATAATTATTAGCATAACAATTATGCTCCCACTAGCTTTGACATGTATCCAGAAATCAGCTGGACTTCTAGAAATCAATACTTTATTGACTTTCTTACCAAAGTTCAGATTTCTGATACGAGATGCTTTGATAAGAGTTTATCAAAATCATACACCTTTTCTTAGATAGATCACATGTGTGTCTAAAAAATTTTTAGAACTATGAAAAGGGATGTCGTAATCATAGTCTCAATTGTTTAGACCTTTGTCATTTCTCACAAGTCCATGTTAGTGTGCCGGTTACCCACACACGCTCCACTAACGACTTTGAGAATGCAAATATCACAATTGCTATCTACTTAAAAACTACTTTGTGAAAGCGTTTCCTCACCATCATTTTCATGAATCGGAGAGAAACCTTATGACACTTAAATTTTATGGTGTATGTGTTCCTATCCATGTGAATTTGTCAAAACCATAATCATAAGACAAGGTTAGTGACAAATCCAAACTCATATGGACTGAACTTGTGCAATCTTAACTTCTTGCCACTTGGCAGCACAAGGCCTACCATTGCTTCCAAGTATTTATGCAAACAACTGAGAACTCATAGAACTCACATGCATAGTCAACTTTAACTGGAATGGGCACATAAACAAGAATATGTCAACATGATAGGCTATATACCTCAAGTCGTGTGCTAGTGATAAACAACATGTTTTATTCTTGATTAGTTCTTGAAACTTTTTCAAGATCTTTAAGACTCCCACTGACCTCTTGACATATAAGATTCTCTTGTCAAGAACCATTCCTTGACAAAGAAAATATTCAAGAGTTAGTGCAGATTTTTATCAAGACAAACACTTTACACAATTGGCCTTAGTTGGTTTTTGTTTTATCCAAAACATCACAACTTACCAATTTCAAATTTTCAAGAGTAAGAAAACATTTTACTCTACATTTGACAAGTGTTATAAACCTTCTTAAGATTATGTCACTCAAGTTACAATCTTGAAGTATTACTCTAAGACTTGTTTTTGGAACGAAGTATGATTTATCTTTTGATTCAACCATTTCAACAATTCACGATTCCTCTTCTTAGTCAAACAAATGCACTAAGATGTCCTTAGAGGATTAATTGTGATATGGTTTCTTAATCATTAAGATAATCACAAAACACGATACTAAAGTACTCTCCCATCTTTTCAGACTGGAGAAACTTTTATCTTTCTGCCTAATTTGATTCTTCTCATTCGTCCTGCCATACACTGAAACCTTTCCAATGTTTCAGAATTATACTTAAACTTGTAAGTGTAACCATATTTACTAACTTTTAGTAAATCATGACGAATACCCTTATAGATCTTTGTGGTGGACCTGACCAGCGCACAACCAATTTTACCCGATCTCCTAGTCCTCCACTTGACTCAAATATACATGTGAACAAGGAATTAGTCTTAATTTCCCAAAGATGAAAATTCTCATTCAACGTACAATACAAGTTGCATGATTCCAAGTTTCTATCCAACTGAAACTTGGGTGATGAGAATCTTTCCTTATTTGGTAAATTATGACACTACCACAAACGAAAGAATCAAATCTATTTTCCAATATTGCTATCAATGGAATCATATAAACACCAATTTTTCATAAATGCCACTGTAAGGATATTTAAAATAAATAAAATTAAAACTTTTTTCGTTATTTTAAAACTTTAAGGAAAAAACTTATCCTTACATTGCAAATGCATATGAAAACAATATTGTTATCTATTCCTAAGCAATCTATCATAACTCTTAAGCAGTAGCTCAAAATTCTGATTTTCAAATCATGCGATCGAAATCCATCTCTTCGCGAACAGAATCAACATACTATTCTTTTAAGCTTCCTCTCTTTTTCTTTGATTCTTAAAACATCAAAATGCGACCCAGTCACATCATGTAATAAGAATCTCAAAATCGGAACTTAATAGAGTTAGATAGTGGACTTTACCCGAAGTAGAGTCGAACTTTTGACTTGACCATCCTTATGATCTCTCAGGTAAATAGGGGAGCTTCGCAACCAATGGCCCTTCCTTTGGCAATAGTAAACATATGGACTCTTTGGTAATGGTACATGGGACTATCTCAGACTTAGCCTTTCTCTTTACCATTTGGTCAACCGAGTTGACTATGGCCGATCCCTTTCCATTGGGAAGAGAAAGCATTTCTGGATTTCCAATGTTACCATTGTCAATGTCCATAGAAGTTTGGGAAGTCGATCTTACAATCAAATTTGCTTTACCAGTGCTCCAAATCATTGCTGATTCAGCAGCATCAAGCAAATAGGTAAGATCATTAAGGGTCATGTCATGGTCTGTCACATAGTAGTCCCAAAGGAACTCACTATGTGACTTAGGAAGTGATTGAAGAACCTAGTCAACAACCAACCTCCTCAAGACTTTGACACCCAACTCTCCCGGCTTGTCAATATGTGACTTCATCTCCAAGATGTGAGCACACATAGACTTTACTTGCCAATAGGGCTTGAGTGACCTTGAAATTTTCAAGAACTTGTGGGTTAGGGAGAATAATTGGAGGAGGTGGAGGAAGAGAAGTATGATTTCCATGATCCAACCACGGGACATCATCTTCATTAGGAAAGCTTGTTCCAAGAGATTTGGGAAGATCATAGTTGTCTGAACCAGACATCTATAATGGGAGAAATTCAAGTTTAGTTGATTTAAGTCCTTAACATAACACCCAATATGAAATAATAAGGCTAGGACCCGACACAATATTTTATAACTTGGAAGAGGGATGCCGTAATCCAAGCTATAAAATATTTGAAGGTAGGCGAATGACGATTCACCAATTTCCACCATGAAAAACGAAAAAGGTATTAGGTTTTAATTGGTTTGAAACTCCTAGATCTTTTGAGATTCATTGAAATATTCAATGGCATGTTTAAATCTCGATTGTTCCCTCTCCAGTTTGTGACTGGGATGCTGAGGATCACAAACAATGTGTGAATAACCATGCAAATTTACTTGGTACCCTTAATATTTATCACCTAATCGATGTGTCGGTTACCCACACGCGCTCCACCGATCTATGATAAACATTAAGTCACCCTTTGCCACTCTTACTAGTCCATGTTAGTGTGTCGGTTACCCACACACGCTCCACCAACGACTTGGTAAGGTACAAAGTGTAATTTCATGGGTTAGCACCAAATTCACATTTTCCTAAGTAACTAAGATTGAGAATTTATAAGTGTTTAGTTACTTTATATTTATCATTATACTTTTAATGAAGGGAGAATTAATGTCCTGTCAAACCCGTTCGGCTAACGACCCTCCACCAGTCAAGGAAGCGGTGGGTGAGAGTGGACACCCATTAAACTGTCATTTTATAGGCAGTAACCTTATACCCCCCTTATAGACCGGCTTTGTGAATGAGGCGTACTAACGGTAAGAATGACTTTGTTCTTATACATATATATAACTATTAACTATTAATATTATAATAGTATAAGGGTTGAATTTTAACTTTTAAAATTCTAAGGGTTTAACTTGGAATTAAAGTATTCATGGGGGGAAACTTTACAAATTCCAAAACTTGAGGGCAAGTTTTGAACAATTCAAAAACTTTTGGTTTCCATAACTTATGAGTTTAAAGTAGTTTTAATGAAAAAACTCTTCAAGTTCCATAACTTGAGGACAAGTTATGGAAGACTTTAAAACATTTAAAAATGTGACATCCCCTAATTTCTCGACCAGAAAAGACCGATTTAATTTATGCTTTTTAAAATAAAGTCAGAGAAATCCTTTTAAAAGATGTTACGGAATTGGTCCCCAAAACAAAACATGATAAAAGTTTATCAAAACCTTTCTTTATGAAATATATATTTTCATTTGATATCAAAACCTCGGGATGTCATGTTCTGATACAGATCAAAAGTATAAACAAGACATTATAAGCCTTACAACAGTTATTTACAACTACTGGCCTATAATCCAAAAATCTCTCATCATCATCCGACTATGCTCGGGGTCCACTACCTGTAATATAAAAAGCTGAGTGGGTCAGACTTGGGAGTCTGGTGAGCATATAGGGTTTTCAACCCACAATAATAATAAACTTATTAAGTTCACCAATCAACAATAACCTTGATTACCCATTCCCGTTATCCGCACTTTACGTCCCTAAACACCTATCACAAGGGACCTAGCCTAAGGATTATCATCGGAGTGGACACCAATGCTAAGGGGACTCCTCAGCCATACATGTCCTAAAGGCAACCATGAGGGGGATGGAGTACGCCAATGAACATTTAGTTCACCAACACCTACAAGTTGCGAACCTGCTAGTGTTCCACTGGACTGTCTAGAAAGGTCCGTGGTCGTCATCTATACTCCGCTAGACGACTACAACAACAACAACAACAACAACATCTAGGCCTCTCACCATTTTAACACACATCGACTATTTCGTCTACCCATGTTTTACCCAACATATTTGTAGATAAAATACATATACACTTTAAAACTTGTATAAAACATCTATTCAACAGTCACCTCAATTAAACAATTAATATAATTACACATAGCACGTATTTTATAGAAAATACTTCATATCTAGGTGTAAGATGAAAGTGACTACACACTCACATGATTTACTGATAATCGGGCAGCACTTCGTTTCCTAAAACGATCGTTTCTAATAAAATCGGGAGTTTTATTGAGAAACCGGGCTCTGCGAGGGTCGGGCTTCAAAACCGAAAAGATAAAATTATCGGGCTTCTCGGGCACTTCGGGACGTGTTTCGGGTGTTTGGTATAATATCGGGGCTTTGGGGGAAGTTGGAATGAAAGAAATATGGGTTTAAGGGTGTAAAATGACAAATTTCCAAATTATCCCCGGGAGGTCTCGCACCCTTCTATTTATAGGGGCGAGGCTTCTGATCCAACGGCTGAGAAGCGACCAGGTGTCAGCAAATTCGAAGGGAAGGCTGATGGCTCGCACGTGCGATGGTCTATGTGGCTGCTTCTGATTGGACCGAGGTCTAGGTCCGAGGTTCGGGTCCGAAGCAAGAGGGAAGGGGGACAGGTGGTGCGAAGGTCGGGCACGCGGCAGGGAGAGCGAGGCTCGGACGAGGCTGCACATGCGTCACTCCTCGGATACGCCACGGCTTCGGATGACTCAGCAATTTCGGACACGTGGCGCGCATAGAGCGAAGGTGACGTGGCCGAAGTATGACTATGCGAATTTTCTCGATTTTTGTGCAAAAACTTCTAAAATCCATAACTTTCGCATACATGCTCCGTTTTTGATGTTCTTTATATGCACGCGTAGGTAAAGTTACGCTCTACAACTTTCATTTAGACTCCGTCGGCTAATTTTGACTTTAATTTTAATATTATTATTTTTAACAGACCGGGACAGGAAATCCGTTAAAAATTCATAACTTCTTCATCCGACGTCCATTTTCGTCTGTCTTTTTACCGTTGTACTACTATTGATGAGACCTTCAATTCTCGTTTAGGTTGTGTTGGCTAAAAATCACTCGATCTAAAATTCGAGTTTTTAGCTGTCTACTGCTAAGCTGAAACTTAGAAAAATCATAACTTCCTCATACGAAGTCAGATTTGGGCGTTCTTTTTATGCATACTCTCGGTTTAACGAACACTACGACTTTCGTTTAGATCACTAAGGCTAAAAAGTAGTTTATCAAAAACTCACTTTTTACGTCATTCGGCACCGTGGCGGTTTTGTCGCGAAACTTCGACAGGTCATAACTTCTTCGTTATAACTCGAATTTCGGTATTCTTTATATATCTGTAATCCTTGTCACGACCACTACAACTTTCTTAATAGATATCAGATTTATCTAATATTTATTTTCGACGCTCATTTTTATTCTTAATTAATTAAATCCTAGTAATTAAGCATAAAACACATAATATTCACATAATTCCTTTTCATTTCTTCAAAATGAGTTACAAAGGTTAACCTAGACTATCACCTCAATAATAATGCCTAGCCTAGAAACACGGGCGTTACAAAAAATGAGACTCTTCATTTTTCATAACTTATGGAAATCTTATGAGATTTAAAAAACATAAATGAGACTTTTCATATAACTTGAGGACAAGTTACAAAAACACATTTTATGAACAACTTTTAGATCAATTTGGATCGAAAACACATTATCACATAATTTTTCTATTATTCTAAATCAACTCATAAGAACAAGATAACTCATATCATCAATCTTCAAGAAATTAGCATGAACATATAAACTAATACAAATCTTGAAATTATGACAATTATCTTTGAAATTGGATTATCATGAACATTACCACATCAAAAACAGGTTTATAAGTTCAAAAACAGCTTAGGGTAATATTCCTAGTCCAATTCCAGCCCAAACACTCGAAAATATGCTGTGAGGGGGTCCAACTCGCCGAGTGCATGAACCAACTCGACGAGTTGGATGAATTTGTACATGGACTCGTCGAGTCCCCTGTCCAGATAGCAAAAAACTTCAATTTTTTTTCAGCTTTTTGCATCAAGTATAATTGAAAACAAGCCTTGGCTCTGATACCACTGATGGGTTTTAGTATACTACAACATCCTATGGTGCACATACAACCCTAAATACCTTGGATCTATGTTTTCACTAATTATACATGCAAATGGTTTCCAAGGCATTAAACTTATAACTAGCATGCAATTTTTCATAAACAATACAAGATACTAGTTAGAGTAACATACCTTTTATGTGGCTTGAAGTCTTGATGTATTTGGTGTTGCTTGAAAGACTTTGGCCTTTAAGAACTTAGTGCCCCAAGTGTTGCACCTCAAATGGAATCACAACTCACCTAGAACAAAGGTGACTCTTGAGAGAGAAACTCCATGCACCAAAAACACTATAATTCGCTAAGAACTTCTAGTGGCGTTTTTAGGCAATGGACTACATATTTATATGTGGGATTTCAAGAGTCATGGATATAACCCAAATCCATACCCATGGGTTTTATGATCCATGGTTCATGTGGCCCAACTCTTTATGTATCCATACATAAACTTCGTCCAACATGGATCATAAGCCTAACACATATAAATATAACTAATTACCATAATTAGTCCCCATAGATTTAATTAGTCTGTTTTGATCACTAAATTAATTACAAATTAATTATTGATCAATACTAATCAAAACATATGATCTTATATTAATATATTAGAACTTATAATATATTAATAAATCATATATAACCTTTCTCTCAAGAGTCCATCCTAACAAATTGTCCTGGTGTTATGCAACCCAAATGGACCATGCTACTCTCGAGTCGAGTACATACCAATAATAGTTATGGGCTTAGACATCTAATCCAACAGAATCATGGTATCAAACCATGCTATCTCTCCTGACCAACCCTTAGAATCCCCGAAACTCTCCTTGATTCGAGTATGGATCATATGCTTCTAGTAGTACGGGACCAATACTACCTTCCACACTTATCCATACTTTCCTCAAGAATCATCTCAGGTCCTCTAAGATCTACTCATAAAACACTCCTGATACCTGCTCAAAAATGAAACAACCGCACTAAAATACTTCTTAGGTTCTCCTAGGATTCCCCACCTCCCCTGCCATTAGTTGCTGAAGGACTACAATCAATGTCAGCCAACCACTTCATGAATACAATTACATGCAACAAAACTTAAATAATCTTTCGACTAAAGGACCCAACCCTACAACGGTTAGACTGAAACGAGAGCTGCGCAATAGGGCCACATCCTTCACTCTAAGATTATTTAACCTCCATAACATGTAACTTAATGTATTCATTGTTGGATTAGGTGTCTAAGCCCATAACTATAATCGGTATGTACTTGACGCGATAGTAGCATGGTCCTTTTGGGTTGCCTTTACCGGAGCAATTTGATAGGATGGATATTTAAAAAAGAGGTTATTTGTGATGTATTAATATATTATATGAATAATATATTAATTTATAAATCATATTATTTAATTTGTATTGATCAAGAATTAATTTCGAATTAATTTAGTGATCAAAAGAGACTGATTAAATTAATGGGGACTGATTAGGTAAATCAGTAATATTTATAGTTTGGGCTAATGATCCATGTTGATTAGGGATAGACTAAATCTATGTGAGAGTCCATAAAGCTTTATTCCATTGGGCCCATCAAATGAGTTATTGGATTAAAGTCCTAAGTGAATGAATTAGGGTTTACAAGTTAAAACCCTAGGAATTCCACACTATAAATGTAACCCCTAGCATCACCAAAATGGCCCCTAAGAGTTCCAAGAAGAACCCTAACCGTTTTGTGTGCCTCCTATCCTTTCTCTCATTATCCTCCATTTTCTTATGGTGTTTGTGACTTGTTAGAGGCATCACATTTGAGGTGCTAAGCTCTTGAAAGGTCAAGTTCTACAAGATACAACAAAGGGGCATTCATCTAACTAGTTTTATGTTTCAAATATCAAATTTGTATGCTAGTTATAGGTTTCATTCTTTGGATAATTTTATTGCATGTATAATTTGAGAAAACTTAGATCCAAAGCATTAAGGTTGTATGTGCACCATAGGGATGTTATAGTGCTCAAAACTCATCAGTGGTATCAGAGACTAGAGTGTTTTCTGTTATATTGATGCATTGGTAATTGTTCAAAGCAATGAAATCGTTTTTTTGGGAATCTGCCTGATGACCACGACGTGGTCATAGTTACCACGACGTGGTCATAGTTACCACGACGTGGTGATTGTTCAGTGGGCAGGTTTTCAGTTTTTGGCCAAGTTTTGGATTAGAATCATTACCACAACTGTTTTGACTACTAAAAAATCGTTTTTTATGATAAGGTAATGATTATCTTCATCCAAATTAAAAGATAATTGTCAAAATTTTAAGATAATTGCTAGTTGATATGAAAAGCTAATTATGTGTATTATTTTATTTGAAATTATCTTGCTATATGAGTTGAATTAGATCAAATTGGTAAATGATAAAAATATGTGATTGTTTTACTTGTTTAAAATTTGATCTAAATGGCTTTGGAGAGTTACAAAACTTGCCATCAAGTTTTGGAATTCAAAAGGTCTTCAAGAGTTACAAAACTTGCTATCAAGTCTTGGAATCCAAAAGGTTTTGAAGAGTTTTAAAACTTGCCCTCAAGTTTTTGAATTTAAAAAGTCTCATTTATGAAACATTAAATTCTAAAATTCAAGAGTTTTTGAAGAGATTCAAAACTTTCCCTCAAGTTTTGGAATTTGAAAATTTTAATTAAAAGCTTTAATATTAAATTCTAAAACCCTAGTAATTTGAAAAATGTTCAAAAAATGCACCTCTTGGTTTTGTAACTTAAAATTTAATTAAGTGACCTTAATTGTGAAATCTTAAATTTAGAACCTTGATATTTTGAATAGTTCAAATTACACCCTTATGGTTTATTAAATTAATTAAGTGTTTAATTAAAAGAGAGAATTAATAAATCCATAATGACAAGGTTTAAGTTTAATTAAATTAAAAGTCTAATTTATTAATAGATTAAACCACTTAGTATTTTGAATGTGTAAAATACACCCTTATACTATATAAAATTGAAAGTCTAATATATTATATATGTATAAGTAAAGAGTCAGTCTTACCATTAGTAGGCCTCATTCACGAAGCTGGTCTATAAGGGGGTATAAGGAAATTACCTATAAAATGGCGATTGAATGAGTGTCCACTCTCACCCACCGCTTCCTTGACTAGTGGAGGGTCGTTAGCCAAACGGGTAGGATAGGACATTAATTCTCATTAAAAGTATAATGAATTATAGAGTAACTAAAGCTTTTATAAATTCCCAATCTTAGTTACTTTAGGAAAAATGTGAATTTGATGCTAACCCATGAAATTGCACATTGCACCTTATTGGTCGTTAGTGGAGCGTGTGTGGTTAACTGGCACACTAATATGGGACTAATGAAGGATGGCAATGGGTAGCTCGTAGGTTATCATTGATCAATGGAGCGTGTGTGGTTAACCGGCACATTGAATAGGTGATAAATGACTTCGAGAGTACCAAGCTAATTTGCATGGTTATTCACACTTTGTTTGTGATCCTCGATATCCTAGTCGCAAACTTGAAGGGCATAATTGAGATTAAACATGTCATTGAAAAGTTCAATGAATCTCAAAAGATCTAGGAGTTTCATTTAAAACCTAATTTGTTTAAAAATTTTCGTTTTTGTGGTGGAATTGGTAAATCGTCATTTACCTATCGACAAATAGTTTGCAATTGGATTACGACATCCCTCTTCCGAATTGTGAATTATTGTGTTGGGTCCTAGCCTTAATATATCATTTGGGTGTTATATTAAGGATTGAATCAAATAACTTGAATTTCTCCCTTTGTAGATGTCTAGTTCTGACAACTATGGTCTACCTTATCCTTTTGGAAAAAGCTTTCTTCATAAAGATGATGTTCCACGTTTCGATCGACGAACTAGAAATCATTCTTCACCTCCTCCACCTCCTCAAATAATTCTCCCTGACCCACATGTTCCTCGACTTGAAAAGTTCAAGGTCACTCAAGCCCTATTGGCAAGCAAACACCAAGATGGAAGGTCTGTATGTGCTCACATCTTAGAGATGAAGTTGCATATTGACAGGTTGGGAATGTTGGGTGTCGTTTTTCCGAGGAAGTTGGCCGTTGACTTGGTTCTTCAGTCACTCCCGAGTCTTATGGTCAGTTTCGTTAAAGACTACTATATGACAGATCACGACGTGACCCTTATTGATATAATCTATTTGCTTATTGCTGATGAATCAACAATGATTTGGAGCACTGGTCAAGCAAATTTGTCTGGAAGATCAATCTCCCAAACTTCCATGGACATTAACAATGGCCACATTGGAAATCCAAAAAAGCTTTCTATTCCCAATGGAAAGGGATTGGCCAAGGTCACACCGTTTGACCAAATGGCAAAGAGATGGTAGAATCAAATTGTATGGTTCTACTTCAGGTAAGTTCACTATCTAACTCTATTAAGTTCATATTTATAGATTCTTAATACATGATGTGATAAGATTGCATTTTGATGTTTTGCAGAATCCAAAAGAAAGAAGGAAGCTTAGAAGAAGAAGTTAGCTGAGTCTGATCGTGAAGAGATGGATTTCGTCGCATGGTTCAATGATAAGATTCTTGAAGCTACTACTTAGGAGTTATGATAGACTGCTAAGGAATATTTAGAAACATATTTTTCATTTGAATTTGCATTGTAAGGACAAGTTTTCCGCATTTTATAAATAAAGAAAAAAAATTGATTTTATCTTATTTTATGTTTCCTTGCAATGCCATTTGTGAAAATTGTTGTATGTATGTTTCTATTAATAGCAATGTTGAAAATGGTTTGATTCTTAGTTATATTGATTGTGGTAGTGTTGTGATTTTCTATGTAAGGAAAGATTCTCATCGCCCAAGATTCAATTGGAAAGAAACTTGGAATCATATGATTTGAATCATGTGATGTATGAAAATTTTGGTACTTGGGAAATTGAGACTGATTCCTTGTTTACATATGTATGTAAGTCAAGTGAAAGATGAAAGGATCTAGCACACATTGATGTGCATTGGTCAGATCCACCACAAAGGACGATAAAGTCTATTCGTCATGATTTACTGGAAGTCCAGTAAATATGGTCATGCTTACAAGATTAAGTGTAATTCTGAATCATTGAAAAAGTTTCAATGTATAGAAGAACGAATAAGAAGAATCAATTAGGCAGAAAGATAGAAGTTTCTCCAGAATGAAATGAAAGAAGAATACTTGAGTATAATGTTTTATGATCATCCTAAATGATTATAGGACCATATCACAATTGATCCTCTAAGGACATCTTAGTACACTTGTATGGATAAGAAGAGGAATCGGGAATTATTGAAATGGTTAAATCAAGAAGATAAGTCATACTTCGTTCCAAAATCGAGTCTTAGAGTCACACTCCAAGATTGTGACTTGTGTGGCGTATCTTAAGTAGTTTTATAACACCTCATGAAATGTGGAGTAGAAAAGTTTTCTTACTCATGCACATTTGAGATTGGTAGTTGTGATGTTTTGGATAAAACAAAGACCAACTAAGACCGATTGTGTGAAGTGTTTTTCTTGATAAGAATCCACACTAACTCTTGAACATTTGTTTATCAAGGAATGATTCTTGACAAGAGAATCTTATATGTCAAGAGGTTAGTGGGAGTCTTAATGATCTTGAATAAACTTCAAGAACTAATCAAGAATAAACCTATTGTTAATCACTAACGCACGACTTGAGGTTTGTAATCTATCGTGTTGACATATTCTTGTTTCTATGCCCATTCCAGTTAAGTTAACTATGGATGTGAGTTCTGTGAGCTGCATAATAACTTGGAAGCAGTGGTAGGACCCTTGTGCTACCAGATGGCAAGAAATTAAGATTGAAAAGGTTCAGTCCATATGAGTTTGAATTTGTTATAGACCTTATCTTATGATAGTGGTTGGATATGACAACTCCGCATGGATAGGAACACATACACCATAAAATCAAAGTGGTAAGAAGTTTCTCTCTACTTCATGAAAATGATTGTGAGGAAACTTTTTCACTAAGTAGATTTTAAAAGGATTGTAGTTGTGTCAATTGCATTCTCAAATTCGATTATGATTACGGCACCCCTCTTCATAGTTCGAATTGTGAGAAATGGCAAATAGTTTAAACATTCGGGACTTATTGCTGTAAGTTCTGAAATAGTTTAGACACACACATGAGCTATTTAAGGAAAGGTGTATGAGTTTGAGAAGCCAATATAAAGTTTTATCGAAGCATCTTGTATCAGAAATCTGAACTTTGGTAAGGAAGTCAATAAGTATTGATTTCTAGAGGTCCAACTGATTTCTGGGTACATGTCAAAGCTAGTGGGAGCATAAGTGTTAAGCTAGTAAGGACATAATTATTGTGCTAGTGGGAGCATAATCATTATGATAGGTGTTGCAAGTTAGCAATGCTGTTTACAGGAAACAAAGTTTTGATTTGTAAAGTTGCATAGTTTGAAAAGTTGTTTCGCTATAGTCTAAGGGATAGGAACTAATACTTCATTTCGAATCTAAAAGTTTAGATTGAGATTTTAACAGAATCTAGTCATGTACATACATGAATGTTATGTTGAAATGTTTTAACATAAGGAAATTCTCTATGTGGAAATATTATAACAAAGGACTGGTCGAGTATCATGTCTTTATGTAAGATATTATGAATGGTATCCCATATGCTTCGGGTATAGGATCTATTACATATGCTATAATATTCGCATGTTCTAATTTTCCAAATGCCTAGGGCATTAAGAGGGAAAAAAGGACCAGAATTTGATATGACTAAAGTTGTTAAACAACTATCAAGGACGATCTAAGGTTCGATGAGGATTGGTTTCTTGTGGGCAATTAGAAGTATAGTAATGTATGGACCATATTGATATAATTCTGAATAGATAGGATTCTATTTAGAATGGATAGTCATATGGAAATTATGGAAATGTTTCCATAATGGGAGTTGGATATTAAGAATGATGGGTTTTGAGCATTCTAACACTCCTATGGTGTACATGCAACCCTAGAAACCTTGGATCTATGTTTGACTAAGATACATGCAAATAATTATTTTTCCAAGGTTCTTATCCTAACTAGCATGGCATGGGATATTTGAATCAAATAAAACTAGTAGAATTACTTACCTTGTAGTAGTAGTTGATTGCTTGGAGTTTGAGAGCCTAGCACCAATAATGTAGATGCCTCAAATGGAAGTCACAAATCACCACAAACTTGGAAACTTGAGAGAATAGTCACAAACTTCTTGAAATCGGCCCCCTTAGTTTACACACATCAACTAGTGTTATTTCAAGAACCAAAGCCTCCTTTATATAGTGTGGTGGATTAGGGTTACATCCATGTAAACCCTAATACCCATGTCTTTTCATTTCCATGAGATCCATGGGTTAAAGCTCCATGGAGTATCCATGGACTTTCCATGCAAGCCTAGCCCATTCCAAATAAGCATTAGCCCACACTATATAAATACAAGAGCCCATATTTAATTAGTCATACTTTTGATCTCTAAATTAATTCTAAATTAATTATAGATCAACACTAATTAAATAATATGATTTTATATTAATATATTAGAACTTATAATATATTAATAAATCATAACTTATACTATTCTCAAAAGATTATCCGTAAATTGTTCGGGTGAAGTGCAACCCAAATGGACCATGCCGGGTCGGGTCAAGTACATACCAAATATAGTTATGGACTTAGACACTATCTCCAACAGTCTCCCACTTGGATAAGTCTAATAACTATAGTTGCAAGTATGACTTCAGGAACCGATCAGCAATCGTAGCTCTTAAAACTCTGTTGAACTATGAAGCGCCATTTTAGATAAGTGATCATATAATCCTCTGTTCTAGATATCAGCCGGACAAATACATGGAACATGGTCTTGTTTCGATTTGTTTGACATAGAACTTAACTGAACACATCAATTTAGTTCTGACCGGGCCCGGTACATAGGTCAAAACAAAATCATCGAGGGGCCCAGATATCGCTTCTAATTCTAGAAGGAACAGATAAACTTCGACTCATATGTTTGCTCTACTACCTGTTGAATTACACACAAAAGCACGGTTTATAACATCAAGTTACCAATGCATTTTCGTGCAATCAATGCATAACCAACTCATAGGCAACAAATCATATCTCTAGGTTTGAAGACTTATATGATATTACCGTCTCACGATCACTCGAGATAAATTCCATGAAGTGATACAAGTGAGCGTGGGTTGAATCCAATACTCAGAACTTATGAGCACTCATGAGTGCTGTAGCCCCGCTTTGTCTAACATCTTAGACCTCTACAAGCCAACCCATGACAGTCTTGATTCATATCTACTTCCAACATATGACTGACTGTGGAGAGTTTTAATAATATGATATAAACCATAACATAATTATTCTGGAAGTCAAAACATGCAAAAAGAAATAATAGTAAACGATTGACAAGAGATAGCAACACTTTACTCATAAATAACAACTTTTATTTATCATCAAATGTCAATTACATTTTACAAATTTCAAGATTATCTAACTACTAAAACTAATATCATCCTTCAGCCCTATGCTCCGAGCATGCTGGAGATGCTTAGCCCGAGTCAGTCCCTTTGTGAGGGGATCGGCTGGGTTCTCATCCGATGATACCCTCTTTGCCACGAGGATTCCTTCTTCTATTCGATGTCTGATGAAGTGATATTTTCTGTCAATGTGTCTGGATCTCCCATGATCTCTTGGTTCCTTGGCTAAGGCAACCGCACTATTGCTGTCACAAAAAATCTCCATTGGCTCCTTTATAGTTGGTACAACTCCAAGGTCTCCGATGAAGTTCTTTAGCCATATAGCCTCCTTTGCTGCCTCGCTTGCTGCTATATACTCTGATTCACAAGTGGAATCAGCCACTGTCTCCTGCTTGGAACTTTTCCAAGTAATTGCCCCTCCGTTTAGAGTAAATACCCAGCCCGACTGAGATCGGAAATTATCCCTATCAGTCTGAAAGCTAGCATCACTATACCCTACAACTCTCAAGTCCTCACTGCCACCGAGGGTAAGGACCCAGTCCTTAGTCCTCCGTAGGTACTTGAGGATATTCTTTACCGCAGTCCAGTGTGCCTTGCCAGGGTTCCCCTGATACCTGCTAACCATGCTCAAAGCAAAGGCTACATCAGGTCGAGTACACGTCATAGCATACATGATCGATCCTACAGCTGAAGCATAAGGTATTCGACTCATTTATGATATCTCAGCCTCAGTACTAGGGCTTTATGTCTTACTCAATCTGGCGTTACTCTGGATGGGTAACTCTCCTTTCTTGGAGTTATGTATGTTGAACCTTTTCAACACTTTGTCCACATAGGTGTTTTGACTAAGTCCAATTAGTCTTTTACTCCTGTTTCTCAAAATCCTTATCCCTAGGATATAGGCAGCTTCTCCAAGGTCCTTCATAGCGAAACACTTCCCAAGCCAGGACTTTACTTCCTGTAGGGTTGGGATGTCATTTCCTATGAGTAGTATGCCATCCACATACAGTACCAAAAAGCTGACTATACTCCCACTAGCCTTGATATAGACACAAGATTCATCTTCACTCCTTGAAAAGCCAAATTCTTTGACTTTCTCATCAAAGCAAAGATTCCATCTACGAGGTGCCTGTTTTAATCCATAAATGGATTTCTCGATCTTACACACTCTACTGGGGTACTCTGTACTGACAAAACCCTCTGGCTGAACCATGTAAACATCTTCAGCCAAGTTTCCATTAAGGAAAGCGGTTTTGACATCCATTTGCCATATTTCATAATCATGAAATGCAGCAATGGCTAACAGAACCCTAATAGACTTAATCTTGGCCACTGGTGAAAAGGTCTCATCATAATCAACTCCCGGAGTTTGAGAATAACCCTTTGCAACCAGTCGTGCCTTATAAGTGTGTACATTACCATCCATGTCGGTCTTCTTCTTGAAGATCCATTTGCACCCAACTATCTTACGATCAGGTACATTGTCAACCAAGTTCCAAACTTGATTGTCATACATGGACTGTATCTCGCTATCCATAGCCTCTTTCCATTTAGCAGACTCAGGGCCTGCCATGGCTTCCGTGTAGCTGTTAGGCTCATCCAGATTTACTAGTGTGTTATCACTGATAAGTGTCTCACCTTCTTCAGTAATATGAAAACCATAATAATGCTCAGGTGCATTCCTAACTCTGGTGGAACGCCTCGGAGGTATAGATTCTTCAGTCGGCTCAATAGGAGTTTCCTCCTCAGGTTGAGGGCTAGGGTTTGAGGTTCCTTCACCACTTGACTCTTGAATTTCCTCAAGGTCAATTTGCCTTCCACTATCTCCTTGGCTCATGAATTCTCTCTCTCGAAAGAATCCTCTTCTTGCTACAAAGACCACATTATCACTGGGTCTGTAGACGATGTAACCAAAGGATTTCTGTGGGTAGCCGATGAAAATACACCTTTCGCTTCGGGGTTCGAGCTTATCGTGAGTCTCGCGTCTCACGAAAGCCTCGCAACCCCAAATCTTGACATGGTCTAGATTGGGAACTTTTTGTTGGATAAGGTGTCTAAGTCCATAACTATTTCTGGTATGTACTTGACCCGACCCGGCATGGTCCATTTGGGTTGCATGGCACCATGCAATTGGATAAACTAAAATGAGAGAAATAACACTTATGCTTTATTAATATATTATAAGTTCTAATATATTAATAATATTATTTAATTAGTTTGATCAAGAATTAATTTAGAATTAATTAAGTGATCAAAAGATAACTAATTAAATATATGGGTAGATTATGTAAATCTTCCATATCTTATATAGTGGGCTAAGAGGCTCCATGGATTATCAAGTTGGGTTCCACCCATAGGATGCTCCATGGGAGTTACAAACCCATGGGTCATGGAAATGAATAGTCATGGCACATTAGGGTTTACATGGTGTAACCCTAGATGTGTCAACACTATATAAGAAACCCATCCTCCACCAAAATCGGACACACATAAGAAACAAGAGGGCTAGAGCCGATTTTGCAAGTGTAAGATTCTCTCAAAGTTTACTCCTTTGCATTTGGTGTTGTGTGAAGCATTTGAGGCATCACACTTGGGGTGCTAGGCTCACAAGGTTTCAAGGATCATAATCAACAACAAGGTAAGTTATTCTATCTTTCATTCAAGTTAAAAATGTTCCCCATGTATGCTAGATAGGAATATAACCTTGGAATTCAACTTTGCATGATTATTAGACAAACATAGATCCAAGGTTATTAGGGTTGCATGTACACTTAGGAAGTGTTAGAATGCTCAAAACCCATCAGTGGTATCAGAGCCTAGGTTTGTTTGTTGTTTTTTGTGTGCAAACAGCTTGAAAAAAAATCGTTTTTCTGTTTTCTGCTCGTATGAAAGTTTTCACATTTGTTGCTGGAAATGAACTAGAAACATTACCCTAAACTGTTTTGATGTTTTAAAGCTTGTTTTAGATGGTGTAATGTTTATGCTAATCAATTTACAATGGCAATTATTAAAATTACAAGTTTTTTTAAGTGTAATTTTTTGATTCTTGAAAGTGTTCATATTCATGTTCTTGAACTTATGAAGATTAGATGATCATAGGAATTGTTTGTAACCTTCATGGTAGTTTAATTCATGATCATAATGTGTTTTAATGGAGTCCATAACTTGTCCTCAAGTTATGGAAAACCAAAAGTCTCACTTTTATTAAAGCCATTAAAAGAACACAAGAGTTATAAAATGAAGAGTCTTCATTTTTATTACTCAATTAATTCATAAGTTATAAGAAATGAAAAGTTTTGGAAGTTTACAAAACTTGCCCTCAAGTTTTGGTACATGTAAAGTCTTGATTAAAATTTTAGTTCCAACCCTTAGAATTTTAAAAGTTAAAATTCAACCCTTATACTTTATAATATTATAATTTACTAATATATATATGTATAACGTCAAGTCGTCTTACCGCTAGTACGCCTCATTCATGAAGCCGGTCTATAAGGGGGTATAAGGTTGTTGCCTATAAAATGGCAACTTAATGGGTGTCCACTCTCACCCACCGCTTCCTTGATCGGTGGAGGGTCGTTAGCCGAACGGGTAAGACAAAGACTTATAAATTCTCATTAAAAGTATGATGAATATTATAAAGTAACTAAATGCTTTTATTAAATTCCTAATCTTAGTTACTTTAGGAAAATGTGAATAAGGTGCTAATCCATGAAATTACACTTTACACTTTGTTTAAGTCGTTGGTGGAGCGTGTGTGGTTAACCGGCACACTAACTTGGACTTAACAAGGTAGGTAAAGGGTGACTTAAGATTTACCATAGCATCGGTGGAGCGTGTGTGGTTTACCGGCACATCGATTGAGTGATAAACCTTGAGGGTACCAAGTGATTTGCATGGTTACTTCACACCTCGTTTTGTGATCCTCGGTATCCCAGTCACAAAACTTGGAGGGCACACTCGAGATTGAAACATGCCTTTGAAAAGTTCATTGAATCTCAAAAGAATCTAGGAATTTCTAAGAACCAATTAAAAACCTAATATTTATATTTCGTTTTTCATGGTGGAAATTGGTGAATCGTCATCCACCTACCTTTCAAATATGTTATAGCTTGGATTACGGCATACCTCTTCTAAGTTATAATTTATTGTGATTGGATCCTAGCCTTAATATTACATTTGGGTGTTTTATTAAGGACTCTCTTAATATCTAAACTAATCTTGTTCTCTTCTTTCAGATGTCTTCAAACAATGCTGCTTCTGGCTCTAATCCTAATGGCTCTTTTACCCTTATGAACTTGTGTGGGAAAGTCACTTTTGATGGATCCAACTTCAATGAATGGATCAGAAACATCAGGATGATTACCCGCTACGAGGACAAAGAATATGTCCTTGACAAGGAGCTTAAGGAGATTGATGAGACCACTGCAACTCCCCAGGAGATCGCTGACTTCCGGACACATGAAAGGGATGCTACAAAAGTGGCATGCATCATGTTGGCCACCATGACAGCGGAACTCCAAAAGTCCTATGAGGACTTCTACCCTTTTGAAATGCACCAAGATCTGATGGAAAGATACCATCAAAGTGCACGACAAGAGAGGTATGAAATCATATGCTCTATCATAACAACCATGATGAAGGACGGGGAATCCGTTACGAGCCACATGCAGAAAATGCAAAGGTATGTGGATCGGTTGCTGAAGCTTAATGTGAACTTCCCTGAGGAGCTTGCAATAGATATCATTTTGCACTCCTTACCATCGTGCTATGATCAGTTCTGCATGACATATCACATGAATAAGGAAGAGGTCACACTCAGCAAACTTCAGGGACTCCTCAAGACCGCAGAAACAGGTCTTAAGGGTAAGTCGGTTGTTAACACTCCTACTCCAAACTTCGCCCCGGTTTTGGCAATCGGGAAAGGTAGAGGGAAGAAGAGGAAGAGCTCTTCGAAGGGTACCAAGGCTAGGACCCTTGATGGCTCTTCTTCAAGTGGAACCAAGAAAGGTTTCGTCACTCCTTCTTCTGACCCAAAAGAGGCTGAATGCTTCTATTGCCATGAAAAGTCACATTGGAAGCGGAACTGCACAAAATACCAGCAAGATGTGAAGGATGGGAAATTTAAACCCAACCATGCAGGTATTTACACTATCTTATCTAATAACTCACCCCATTCTAACTCTTGGGTCATTGATACCGGTTGTGGTATTCATATCTGTTCTGATTTGCAGGGACTAAGAAGAAGTGAGAATGTGGAGCATGGAAGAATAAACTTAATCATGGGGAATAGGAAAGCTTTACCTGTCACCAAGATTGGAGTTTATACTTTATCGCTAAGTAGTGGGTTTAGTTTAGATTTGAATAAATGTTGTTATTTGCCAGAAATGGCAAGAAATATTATTTCCTTTCATGCATTGTATAAACAAGGTTTCACCTTTTCATTTGATAATGAAGTTGGTTCGATTAATGCTTTCTTTAATAATGTTCTTTATTTTAAAGCATTACCTTGTGATGGTGTGTATGAAACTGTATATGTGGTTGATAACTTAGGAAATAATGTATTGTGTATTGATTCTGTTAATAATAATAACTTGGATAAAGCATCATTATGGCATTTTCGTCTTGGACATATAAGCAAGAAACGCATAGGCCAACTCCAAAAGGATGGAGTATTGGAGTCATTTGACCTAAAGTCAGATGATAGTTGCGAATCATGCTTACTTGGAAAAATGACAAAGTCACCCTTCACAGGTTCTTGTGAGAGGGGTGAAGGTTTGTTGGATCTTATACACACAGATGTGTGTGGGCCCTTCAAACATGCCACAAGGGATGCTAATCGTTATTATTTGACTTTTACTGATGATTACAGTAGATATGGATATGTCTACTTAATCAAGCATAAGTCAGAGACTTTTGAGAGGTTTAAAGAGTTTAAACAGGAAGTCGAGAATCAATTGGGCAGGAACATTAAGATGCTTCGATCCGATCGAGGTGGTGAGTATCTTAGTTCAGAGTTCCTCGACTATCTTAGGGAATGTGGGATTGTCTCACAATTGACACCTCCCAGGACACCGCAGTTGAATGGTGTATCTGAGAGGCGTAATCGAACCTTGTTGGATATGGTTCGTTACATGATGAGTCGAGCTTCGCTACCAATCTCATTTTGGGGGTATGCCTTAGAGACTGCCGCCCATATCCTTAATCTAGTTCCCACAAAGAAAGTTGCCAAAACTCCTCATGAGATGTGGACTGGTAAAGTACCCAAACCAGACCAAATTAAGATTTGGGGTTGTGAGGCTTTCGTGAGACGCGAGACTCATGATAAGCTCGAACCTCGAAGTGAGAGGTGTATTTTCATCGGCTACCCACAGAAATCCTTTGGTTACCTCTTCTACAGACCTAGTGAGAATGTGGTCTTTGTAGCTAGGAGGGCTTTCTTTCGAGAGAGAGAGTTCATAAGCCAAGGAGACAGTGGGAGGCAAGTTGACCTTAAAGAAATTCAAGAGTCAAGTGGTGAAGGAACTTCAAACCCTAGCACTCAACTTGAGGAGGAAACTCCTGTTGAGCCAATTGACAAGTCTGTACCTCTGAGGCGTTCCACAAGGGTTAGGAATGCACCTGAGCATTACTATGGATTCCATATTACTGCAGAAGGTGATACACTTATCAGTGATGAGACACTGATAGGTCTGGATGAACCTAACAGTTACGCGGAAGCCATGGCAGGCCCTGAGTCAGCCAAGTGGAAAGAGGCAATGGATAGCGAGATACAGTCCATGTATGACAATCAAGTTTGGAACTTGGTTGAGAATGTACCAGGTCGTAAGACTATAGGGTGCAAATGGATCTTCAAGAAGAAGACCGACATGGATGGTAATGTACACACTTATAAGGCACGACTGGTTGCAAAGGGTTTCTCACAAACTCCGGGAGTTGATTATGATGAGACCTTTTCTCCAGTGGCCAAGATTAAGTCTATTAGGATTCTGTTAGCCATAGCCGCATTTCATGACTATGAAATATGGCAAATGGATGTCAAAACCGCTTTCCTTAATGGAAAGTTGGCTGAGGATGTTTACATGAGTCAGCCAGAGGGTTTTGTCAACACAGAGTACCCTAATAGAGTGTGTAAGCTTGAGAAATCCATTTATGGGTTAAAGCAAGCACCTCGCAGATGGAATCTTTGCTTTGATGAGAAAGTCAAGGAATTTGGCTTTTCTAGGAGTGAAGATGAATCTTGTGTATATGTCAAGGCTAGTGGGAGTATAGTTAGCTTTTTGGTATTGTATGTGGATGACATACTACTCATTGGAAATGACATCCCAACTCTGCAGGAAGTTAAGTCCTGGCTTGGGAAGTGTTTCTCTATGAAGGACCTAGGAGAAGCTGCCTATATTCTAGGGATAAGGATCTTGAGAGACCGGAGTAAAAGACTAATTGGACTTAGTCAGAGTACCTACTTGGATAAGGTGCTGAAGAGATTCGGCATGCAGGACTCCAAGAAAGGAGAGTTACCCATCCAGAGTAACGCCAGATTGAGTAAGACACAAAGCCCTAGTACTGAGGCTGAGATAGCAGAAATGAGTCGAATACCTTATGCTTCGGCTGTAGGATCGATCATGTATGCTATGACGTGTACTCGACCTGATGTAGCCTTTTCTTTGAGCATGGTTAGCAGGTATCAGGGGAACCCTGGCAAGGCACACTGGACTGCGGTAAAGAATATCCTCAAGTACCTACGGAGGACTAAGGACTGGGTCCTTACCCTCGGTGGGAGTGAAGACTTGAGAGTTGTAGGGTATAGTGATGCTAGCTTTCAGACTGATAGGGATAATTTCCGCTCTCAGTTAGGCTGGGTCTTTACCTTAAATGGAGGAGCAATTTCTTGGAAGAGTTCCAAGCAAGAGACAGTGGCTGATTCAACTTGCGAATCAGAGTATATAGCAGCTAGCGAGGCAGCAAAGGAGGCGATATGACTGAAGAACTTCATTGGAGACCTTGGAGTTGTACCAGCTATTTAAGAGCCAATGGAAATTTTCTGTGATAGTGAAAGTGCAGTCGCCTTAGCCAAGGAACCAAGGGATCACGGGAGATCCAGACACATCGACAGAAAATACCATTTCATCAGACATCGAATAGAAGAAGGACTCCTCGTGGCAAAGAGGGTATCATCGGATGAGAATCCAGCAGATCCCCTCACGAAAGGACTGACTCGGGTTAAGCATCTCCAGCATGCTCGGAGCATAGGGCTGAAGGATGATATTAGATTTAGTAGTTAGATAACCTTGAAATTTATAAAGTGTAATTGACATTAGATGATGAATAAAAGGTGTTTTATTTATGAGTAAAGTGTTGCTATCTCTTGTCGATCATTTACTATATTTCTTTTGCATGTTTTGACTTCCAGAATAATTATGTTTGGTATATCATATTATTCGAACCTCCACAGTCGGTCATATGTCGGAAGTAGGTATGAATCAAGACTGTCATGATTGGTTGCAGAGGTCTAAGTTGTTGGACATGGCTACAACACTCATGAGTGCTCATAAGTTCTGAGCATTGGACTCAACCCACGCTCACTGGAATCACTTCATGGAATTTATCTCGAGTGATCGTGAGACGGTAATATCATATAAGTCTTCAAACCTAGAGATATGATTTGTTACTTATGAGTTGGTTATGCATTGATTGTACGTTAACGCATTGGTAACTCGATGTTATAAAATGTGCGTTTGTGTATAATTCAATGAGTGGTAGAACAAACATATGAGTTGAAGTTTATCTGTTCCTTCTTGGATTAGAAGCTGATATCTGGGCCCCTCGATGATTTTGTTTTGACCTATGTACCGGGCCCGGTCAGAACTAAGTTGATGTGTTCAATTAAGTTCTTTGTCAAACAAATCGGAAATCGGGAAACAAACTGCTGGATAATAAGTAAGACATTGTTCCTTGTATTTGTCCGGCTGATATCTAGAACAGAGGATTATATGATCACTTATCTTAAATGGCGTATCATCATCTTCTCAGTTCCGAGAGACCTTGAAAGAGCTACGATTGCCGATCGGTTCCTGAAGTATTGCAGTTATAGTTATTAGACTTATCCAAGTGGGAGACTGTTGGATAAGGTGTCTAAATCCATAACTATTTCTGGTATGTACTTGACCCGACCCGGCATGGTCCATTTGGGTTGCATGGCACCATGCAATTGGATAAACTAAAATGAGAGAAATAACACTTATGGTTTATTAATATATTATAAGTTCTAATATATTAATAATATTATTTAATTAGTTTGATCAAGAATTAATTTAGAATTAATTAAGTGATCAAAAGATAACTAATTAAATATATGGGTAGATTATGTAAATCTTCCATATCTTATATAGTGGGCTAAGAGGCTCCATGGATTATCAAGTTGGGTTCCACCCATAGGATGCTCCATGGATGCTCCATGGGAGTTACAAACCCATGGGTCATGGAAATGAAGAGTCATGACACATTAGGGTTTACATGGTGTAACCCTAGATGTGTCAACACTATATAAGAAACCCATTCTCCACCAAAATCGGACACACATAAGAAACAAGAGGGCTAGAGCCGATTTTGCAAGTGTAAGATTCTCTCAAAGTTTACTCCTTTTTAGTCCCTGCAAATCACAACATATGTGAATACCACAACCTGTATCAAGGACCCAAGACTTAGAATGAGGTGAGTTATTAGACAATATAGTGTATATACCTGCATGGTTGGGTTTTACTTTCCCATCCTTCAAATCTTGCTGGTACTTTGGGCAGTTTCGCTTCCAGTGTGACTTTTCATGGCAATAGAAGCATTCAGCCTCATTAGGGTTAGCAGAAGGAGTGACAAAACCTTTCTTGGTTTTGCTTGAAGAGGAGCCTTCAAGGGTCTTACCCTTGGTACCCTTAGAAGGGTTCTTTCTCTTCTTCCCTTTGCCATGCCCGATTGCCAAGACATTGGCCGCAGTTGGAGTAGGAGTAGGAGTAGTAACAACCGACTTACCCTTTAGACCACTTTCGGTGGTCTTCAAGAGTCCTTGAAGTTTGCTGAGGGTGACTTCTTCCTTGTTCATGTGATATGTCATGCGGAATTGATCATAACACGATGGCAAGGAGTGCAAAATGATGTCTATTGCTAACTCCTCAGGGAAGTTCACATTCAGCTTCAGTAAACGGTCCACATACCTTTGCATTTTCTGCATGTGGCCCGTGATGGGTTCACCATACTTCATTCTGGTTGTTATCATGGAGGAGATTATTTCATATCGCTCTTGACGAGCACTTTGATGGTAGCGTTCCATCAAGTTCTGGTGCATCTCAAAAGGATAATAGTCCTCATAGGACTTTTGGAGCTCGGCTGTCATGGTGGCCATCATGATGCATGCCACTTTTGTAGCATCTCTTTCATGTACCTCATATTCAGCAAGCTCTTCAGGAGTAGCAGTTGGCTCGGGTACCTTCAGCTCCTTGTCGAGAACATATTCTTTGTTCTCATACCGAGTGACCATCCTGATGTTTCTGATCCAATCTGTAAAGTTGGACCCATCAAAGATGACTCTCCCACAAAGATTCATGAGAGAGAAGGAGCTAGTAGGGTTTGAGCCAGAAGCATTGTTATTGGAAGACATCTGAAAAGAAGAGGGAATAGATTAGATTAGATATAGAGATAGTCCTTAACAAAACACCCAAATGTAATATTAAGGCTAGGACCCAACACAATATTTTATAACTTAGAAGAGGGATGCCGTAATCTAAGCTATAAGATATTTGAAGATAGGTGAATGACGATTCACCAATTTCCACCATGAAAAACGAAATATTTAATTAGGTTTTAATTGGTTTAGAAACTCCTAGATTCTTTGAGATTCATTGAACTTTCTTCAATGGCATGTTTCAATCTCGAGTGTGCCCTTCAAGTTTTGTGACTGGGATGCCGAGGATCACAAAACAAGGTGTGAAGTAACCATGCAAATTACTTGGTACCCTTAATGTATTACCCCTCAATCGATGTGCCGGTTAACCACACACGCTCCATCGATACTATGATAAACATTAAGTCACCCTTTACCTACCTTGTTAAGTTCAAGTTAGTGTGCCGGTTAACCACACACGCTCCACTAACGACTTAAACAAAGTGTAAAGTGTAATTTCATGGATTAGCACCTTATTCACATTTTCCTAAAATAACTAAGATTGGGAATTCAATAAAGTTTAGTTACTTTAGTATTATCATTATACTTTTAATGAGAATTTATAAGTCCTTGTCCTACCCGTTCGGCTAATGACCCTCCACCGATCAAGGAAGCGGTGGGTGAGAGTGGACACCCATTAAGTTGCCATTGTATAGGCAACAACCTTATACCCCCCTTATAGACCGGCTTCGTGAATGAGGCGTACTAGCGGTAAGACGACTTGATCTTATACATATATAAATATTATTAAACTTATAATATTATAAAGTATAAGGGTTGAATTTTAACTTTTAAAATTCTAGGGGTTGGAACTAAAGTTTTTAATATGACTTTACATGTTCCAAAACTTGAGGGCAAGTTTTGTAAACTTTCAAAACTTTTCATTTCTCATAACTTATGAGTTAATGGTTATTAAAAATGAAGACTCTTCATTTTTTGTAACCTATGTGTTCTTTTAATGGTTATTTATAAATGTGACTTTTGGTTATCCATAACTTAAGAACTAGTTATGGACTCCATTAAAACACATAAAGATCAAGAATTAATCTAATCAATTATTAGCACATAATTTCTATGATCTTCTAAACTCATATGTTTATGAATGTTCATATGAAAAATTTCAAGAATCGTAAGTACATATACAAAACTTGAAATTTTGATACGAGCTTTTGAACAAAACTTCGATTTTCAAGTTTTTATTTTTTTATTTTTTTTATTTGCATCAAGTATCAAATAAACAAACCAGGCTCTGATACCACTGATGGGTTTTGAGCATTCTAACACTCCTATGGTGTACATGAAACCCTAGAAACCTTGGATCTATGTTTGACTAAGATACATGCAAATAATTATTTTTCCAAGGTTCTTATCCTAACTAGCATGGCATGGGATACTTGAATCAAATAAAACTAGTAGAATTACTTACCTTGTAGTAGTAGTTGATTGCTTGGAGTTTGAGAGCCTAACACCAATAATGTGGATGCCTCAAATGGAAGTCACAAATCACCACAAACTTGGAAACTTGAGAGAATAGTCACAAACTTCTTGAAATCGGCCCTCTTGGTTTACACACATCAACTAGTGTTATTTCAAGAACCAAAGCCTCCTTTATATAGTGTGGTGGATTAGGGTTATATCCATGTAAACCCTAATACCCATGTCTTTTCATTTCCATGAGATCCATGGGTTAAAGCTCCATGGAGTATCCATGGACTTTCCATGCAAGCCTAGCCCATTCCAAATAAGCATTAGCCCAGACTATATAAATACAAGAGCCCATATTTAATTAGTCATACTTTTGATCTCTAAATTAATTCTAAATTAATTATAGATCAACACTAATTAAATAATATGATTTTATATTAATATATTAGAACTTATAATATATTAATAAATCATAACTTATACTATTCTCAAAAGATTATCCGTAAATTGTTCGGGTGAAGTGCAACCCAAATGGACCATGCCGGGTCGGGTCAAGTACATACCAAATATAGTTATGGACTTAGACACTATCTCCAACAGTCGCATCATTTGGCGCCATCCGTTTGTGTGACAACAGATACACAAACCCTTTCCCATTTTACTACCTTTCACAACCACGCATGGTGGAGAAAGCGACGGGCGAGCCGTCGGAACAACCGCACAACCCCATACGCCCGATGGGACCTTTGGGGACGGAAGACACTCCGGCAGCTCCATTTCCTGACAACCAAACACCAAACCCCAGTGCACCGCCGTTAATCGGGAACCCGATGCCAAATCTCAACGCAGCACCAGCTCCAAGTGGTCCGCTGCCGCAAGCTCCGGTGATTGTACCACCAGACTTGCTGCTAAACCCCATCACCACAGCTGTGCAAACCGCCCCGTCTCAACCCCGACCAATACCAACTGTGACACACTTAACCCCATCCCAGAATCGACCAATATACACCACACTACCTCTTCTCCCCGCCATCGTTAATCCTCATAATACCCAAACGACAATTGTCACACCCCTTGCAAGCAGTGCACATCTCAACAGCACTATGACCGGCGCAGGCACCACATCACAACTACAGAACCACCAACTGTCAATGGCAGGTGCCATACCAGCTCCGCCACTCTTGTTCTACCAACAGCCA
This sequence comes from Lactuca virosa, assembly GCF_052849685.1. Classification (NCBI taxonomy): domain Eukaryota; kingdom Viridiplantae; phylum Streptophyta; class Magnoliopsida; order Asterales; family Asteraceae; genus Lactuca; species Lactuca virosa. Next base: position 288,809,883 of record NC_136434.1, read on the forward strand.
ACCATAGCCCACCAACAGAACCCCCCGGCTCAACAAGTAACATCTACGCCGTACACCCCCTATTATGTCCCAACCGTTCACCCCACGCCATACAATTCCCATGCTATAACCCAACCGTCTAACCCTTACGACATACCAATACCAGATCTAACCGCCTACAACAACATGTTGGTACAACCATTTCTGGCGACACAACAACCCGGGTACTACCTTAGCCAACATATCCCAACCCAAGACTGCTCATCACGAAGTGTTACGTCACTATTTGTCAAAGAACTCCTGGAGTATGAAATCCCTAACACCGCTAAATTACCTCACCTCAAGACATACAACGGAACTACCGACCCGGACAGCCATATCGACACGTATGAATGGACGATGACGTCCCTGAAACTAGATGAGCGGTTCTGGTGCACATATTTTCCCACTACCTTGGACGGTAACGCAGGAACAGAGTTCAAAACGTTGAAACCGGGTAGTATCAGCAATTTCAACCAGCTGAAATACCTAATCCTAACAAACTTCATGCAACTCCAGAAATACAAAGGTGACTGTCACACAATCATCGGGTGCAAACAACGAGAAGGAGAAACAGTTAAAGATTACTTCGCCAGGTTCACAAAGGCAACACTAGATGTCCCAGGGCACGACGAAGGCCTAATCGCAGGGGCATTCACCTGGGGCCTGCTACCAGGATCGTTGTCCCAAAAACTCATGGGTAAGCAACCCAAGACAAGAGCCGAGTTGGAAGAAAGGGTGGAGCGCTTCTTACGCCAGGAGGAAGGTGAAGCATGGAAGCAAGCGTACCTGAACGCCATGACAGCCTCCGCGGGGAGGCGGAATAACTACAACACAACCCACCATGATTTTCGGGGAAACAATAGGTTTACGGGACGAGACAGACGACCAACAGGATGCTTCAGACCCTTCACCAGAGACGATAGGTGAGGGAGACAGACAGAAGTCTACACAGTCGATGAGAAGCCAACAGCGAAAGGCACTAAAACGCGATACTGCGAATACCACAAGAGTAGGACACACGATACGATCAATTGCGTGGTCTTAAAATGGGAAATCGAGGAGAGACAGTTAAAAGGCAACGTAATAGAGATCGCCAAAAGCTTGAGAGCTAAGTTCAACGCAGATAACCCCAAAGACGCCGCCAGGAAACCAGAACCCAAGCTGGAGATATTGGCAATCCACCACAAAAGGGGGAGAGTAAAGCATGGGGAACGAACACGCGGCGTCGCAGAAACGGCACAAGGATTAACGTTCTCTAGGAACGACCCAATCCCAGTCGGGTGGAGCAGGGACAACCCCCTCGTCATTCAAGGGTCTATCTGAAACGTCATAGTTCACCGGGTATACATCGACACCGGGAGCTCGGCAGACATCATTTATGAACACTATTTCCGACGCCTGCCGAACGAGTGGAAAGAAGGACTGAAACCCGCCACAGGCCAGCTCACAGGGTTTACGGGGCACAGCCTATGGCCATTAGGTATGATCCATTTACCATTCACACTAGTCAGCCAGGACAAAACTAGGAAACGAACATCCCTTGTGGATTTTGTAGTTGTACGACACCCGTCAGAACACAATATCATACTGGGACGACCAACCCTATTAAGGTTTGGAGCAGTCCCATCAACAATCCATGGGGTGGTTAAGTTTAGCACTAGCCAAGGACCAGGAACGATCCTGACCACACCCCCGAAGGACCTTAAATGTTATGAGATTATGCAACCAAGAGACATCTCAGCCGAAGCCAAAAGACCAAAGCCAGACCCGTCAGACGGAGGGGAAGTGATCAACAGGGAACATCCAAACCAGCGAGTGATAATAGGAGTGGCCCTCCCTACAAAAACAAGGGAGGCGCTGGTCCAGCTACTACAAAAATATAAGCACGTGTTTGCATGGAGACCCACAGACATGGTAGGGGTCGATAGAGAGATCATAGAGCACAAGCTGATGATAAAGCCGGGGACTAAGGAAATAAAGCAGAAGAAGCAGGTCCAAGGTGGGGACCGAAACAAAGCGATCAATGCGGAGGTAGCGAAACTGACCAACGCTGGAATCCTTAGAGAAGCGATTTTCCCAACATGGATCGCCAACCCGGTAATGGTGAGGAAACACGACGGTAGTTGGCGAATGTGCATCGACTACTCAGATCTAAACAAGGCATGCCCAAAAGATTGTTATCCACTACCCGAAATAGATCAGAAAGTAGAATCCCTGCAAGGATTCCGGTGGAAGTGCTTCCTTGACGCTTACAAGGGATATCACCAGATTCTGATGAGCGCAAACGACGAGGAGAAAACAGCCTTTTACACGGACCATGGCACCTTTTGTTACACCAAAATGCCATTCGGATTGAAGAACGCTGTGGCAACCTACCACCGGCTTGTCGATTCCCTGTTCGCCGACCAAATCGGACGAAATATCGAGCTCTATGTTGAAGATATGGTTATAAAAATCCCAGACGAGAATATGCTGCTGCGAGACATCGAGGAAACACTACGAACATTAGAAAAGGCTAGGATGAAATTGAACCCCGCCAAATGCACTTTTTGTTGGGTTTTAGTATACTACAACATCCTATGGTGCACATACAACCCTAAATACCTTGGATCTATGTTTTCTCTATTATACATGCAAATATGAAGTTTCCAAGATATTACCCTATACTAGCATACAAATATCATATACTTGGGTAATAAAATAGATAGAATACATACCTTTTTTTGATGTAACTTGTCTTCATGAAGCTTGAGTGCCTAGTGCCCCAAGTGTGACACCTCAAATGGTTCACACAACACCATGAACACTTGGAATAATCTTGAGAATAAGGATACTTTGGTTCTCTCTAGTGAAATCGACCTTGCCCTTTTGTGTACACACACTAGTGCCCATTTCACCAACCAAGGACATCTTTATATAGTGTGGAGATTAGGGTTAAACCCTAATACCCATGACCTTTCATTTCATATGATCCATGGGTTAAACACTCCATGGACTATCCATGAAAGCTTAGCCCAACCTAAATGAACTTGGCCCATCACACACATATATCTTAGAGTCCATATTTAATTAGTTCCTTTTGATCACTTAATTAATTATAAATTAATTCTTGATCAATACTAATTAAATAATATGATTATATATTAATATATTAGAACTTATAATATATTAATATAAATCACCAGTATCCTTTTTCCTCATCTTGTCTATCCAATTGTCCCGATGTCATGCAACCCAAATGGACTATGCCGGGTCGGGTCAAGTCTTACCAATTATAGTTATGGACTTAGACATTAATCCAACAGTCTCCCACTTGGATAAGTCTAAAACTATTATTAAGTATGACTTCAAAAACCAACTGGCAATCGTAGCTCTCAAAAGCTTCTGTCGAACTCTGACCTTGCCGATGAACTCTGACCTTTGTCAATGACTTGTCCATTAGATAAGGGATCATATATTCCTCCATTCTAGATATCATATGAACTAAGACATGGATTATCAATCATTCTCTCTGTCCATTTGTTGTTTCCCGATTTCTGATTTATGATGACTGACTGATTGAACAAATCAAATCAGTCCTGGCTTGGCCAAGCACTCACATGTGTCATCGCTAAATCATCGAGGGGCCCACAGATATCGCTTTTATCCCGAAGGTAAAAGGAATGGATAAACTTCGACTCATATGGCTTGTTCTACTACTTGTTGAATCATACACAAAGGCACGTTTTATAACATCGAGTTACCAATGCGTTTTCGTGCAATCAATGTATAACCAACTCATAGTAACAACTCATATCTCTAGGTTTTAAGAATATAAGATATTATCGTCTCATGATCACTCGTCATAAAATCCATGAAGTGATTCAAATGAGCGTGGGTTGAATCCATTACTCAGAACTTATGAGCACTCATGAGTGTTGTAGCACAACTTTGTCCACCAACTTGGACCTCTACAAGCCAACCCATGACAGTCTTGATTCATAGCTACTTCCAACATATGACCGACTGTGGATGGTTTGAATAACTTAGTCATTCCGGAAGAATAACCTAGTTATTATGGAAGTCAAAACATGCAAAGTGAAACACAAGAATAAATGAATCAAATATGGTATCAAACCCTATGAATATAAATAGACCACTTTTATTTATCACGATACTGATTACTCATTATTCATTGTTTCGGTTTTATCAACTTTATACCTAAATTAAAAACACTAGTTGTCCCATGCTCCAAGCATGTACACCATGTTTTTCTAAACAATGGCTTTGCCATACACCAAGTATGCACTCTATTTTTATCTATGATCCTTACTTTGTGAACTAGATCGATTGAACATAATTTCAATGATTCTCTTTTCACACTTCCAAATCCTTGTCGTAAATGTAAGAATTCCTAACATTTATCGAAATCTGTTTAGATTTTAAACTTATATGCACTGACCCTCCTGTAATGAATATGTACAAAGTCACAAAGACTTGTCAACAGTCATTATAAGGTATTCCAATGGAGATCAACTCCATGGAAACTAAGTCTCATATTCAAAGTACATTGCTTTGGACATGCTTCTTGCATTAAGTTTTCTAATCTTACACAGATAACTTCCACCTATGAAGACAACTCCATATTATCATTTTGGCTATCACTTCTGAACAAGAGATGCCTCTTTTCAGAATATGTCAATATGGTCCTTCCAAAATTAGCACTATACTTCCAACTGTCCCTGAGCAACCAATCTTCGGTAAACCTCAGATTGTCCTCGACAATTGCTTAATCATTTTAGTCATATCCAATTCTAGACCTTTTCCCTTCTTAATGCCTCTTGGCATTTGGAAAAATTTCGAAATGACAAATATTATAGCACATGCAATCGATCCTGTACCCAAAGCAAATGGTACACGATTCATGATGTCTCACATAAAGACATGATTCTAGACCAGTCTTTTGCTACAATATTTTTATTTGCCATGTTTTCAAAATTTGACTATGAAGAGGGATGCCGTAATCATAATCGAATTTTTAGAACGCAATATATAGAATTTCCTTAAGTTGAACCAATCCAACATGAAATTCATATATATATTCTTGACTAAAGATGATTAAGGTCTCAATCTAATCCTTTAGAACTGAAATGAAGTATATCCTCTCCCTTAATTATAACAAAACAATTTTTTCAATCCCTGCAGCCTCACGAATTGAAACTTTTGTTTTCTATAATTAACATTGCTAACTTGCAACACTAACAATAATTATCATGCTCCCACTAACATGATGATTATTAGCATAAAACTTATGCTCCCACTAGCTTTGACATGTACTCAGAAATCAGCTGGACTTCTAGAAATCAATATTTATTGACTTTCTTACCAAAGTTCAGATTTCTGATACGAGATGCTTTGATAAAACTTTATCAAAATCATACACCATTCCTTAGATAGCATGCATGTATGTCTAAACAATTTCAGAACTATGAAAAAGGATGTCGTAATCATAGTCTCAATTGTTTAGACCTTTTGCCATCTGCTTCAAATCTACTTGGTGGAAGTGTTTCCTCACCATCATTTTCATGAATCGGAGAGAAACCTTATGACCCTTAGATTTTATGGTGTATGTGTTCTTATCCATGTGAATCGTCAAAACCATAGTCACAAGACAAGGATAATGACAAATCCAAACTCATATGGACTGAACTTATGCAATTTTAACTTCTTTCCACCTGGCAGTACAGGGCCTGCCATTGCTTCCAAGTTGTTATGCAACCAATTGAGAACTTTCAGAACTCCTATGCAAAGCCAACTTTAACTGGAATGGGCACAGAATATGTCAACACGATAGGTTATAAACCTCAAGTCGTGTGCTAGTGAAGAACCTCAGGTTTTATTCTTGATTAGTTCTTGAAATTCTTTTTAGGATCTTTAAGACTCCCACTATCCTTTTGACATATAAGACTATCTTGTCAAATATTCAAGAGATAGTGCGGATTCTTTATCAAGACAAACACTTCACACAATTGGCCTTAGTTGGTCTTTGTTTTATCCAAAACATCACAACTTACCAATTTCAAATGTACAAGAGTAGGACACTTTTACTCTTACATTTGACAAGTGTTTTAAACCTTTCTTTAAGATATGTCACTCAAGTTACAATCTTGGAGTATGACTCTAAGAATTGTTTTGGAACGAAGTATGACTCATCTTCCTGATCTAACCATTTCAACAATTCATGACTCCTCTTCTTAGTCATAAGAATGCACTAAGATGACCTTTAGAGGACTAATTGTGATATGATTTCTAAATCATTAAGATGATCACAAACATGATACTAAAGTACTCTCCCATCTTTTCAGATTTGAGAAACTTTTATCTTTCTGCCTAATTTGATTCTTCCCATTCGTTCTGCCATACATTGAGACTTTTTCAATGTTTCAGAATTATACTTAAACTTGTAAGTATAACCATATTTACTAAACTTTAGTAAATCAAATAGTCTTAACGAGCTTTGTGGTGGACATGACCAGTGCACAAGAATGTGTACTCGATCCCTTTAGTCCTTCACTTGACTCACACATCCATGTGAACAAGTAATTAGTCTTGATTTTCCAATGCTTGAAAGTTCTCATTCATCATACTATTCAACTTGCATGATTCCAAGTTTCGGTCCAATTGAAACTTGGTCGATGAGGAACTTTCCTGATTTGGTAAATTTAGACACTACCACAAATGAAAGAATCAAATCCATTTTCCAATATTGCTGTCAGTGGAATCATATAAGCAACAATTTTCTACAAATGCCATTGTAAGGATACTTCAAATAAATAAAATTAAACAATTTTCTTTTATTTTAAAACTTTGCGGAAAAACTTATCCTTACAATCCACATGGAAAATTGTTGTTATCTATTCCTTAGCAATATATCATAACTTCTTAAGCAACTGCTCAAAATTCTGATGCGATCAAAATCCACCTTCGCGATCAGAATCAGCATATACTTCCTTTAAGATTTCTGTCTATTATTTGATTCTTAAAACATCAACATGTGACCCAGTCACATCATGTAATGAGGATCTCAGAATAGAACTTAACAGAGTTAGATAATGGGCTCTACCTGATGTAGAGTCAAACTTATTGACTTTAACATCCTTAGGTAAATTTGGTAGCTTTGCAATCAACGCCCCTTCCTTTGGCAAAATAAACATATGGACCCTTTGGTAATGGGACTATCTCAGACTTAGCCTTTCTCTTTACCATTTGGTCAACCGGGTTGACTATGGCCAATCCCTTTCCATTGGGAAGTGAATGCTTTTTCTGGATTTCCAGTGTTACCATTGTCACTGTCCATAAAGTTTTTGGGAAGTTGATCTTCTAATCAAATTTGCTTTACTATCGTTCCAAATCATTGTTGATTCAGTAGCACCAAGCAAATAGATATGATCATTAAGGTTCATGTCATAGTCTGTTTCATAGTAGTCCCAAAGGAACTCACTATGTGACTTAGAAAGTGATTGAACATCCAACTTTCTCAAGACTTTGACACCCAACTCTCCCGGCTTGTCAATATGTGACTTCATCTCTAAGATGTGATCACACGTAGACCTTGCTTGCCATTAGGGCTTGAGTGAGCTTGAACTTGTGGGTTAGGGAGAATAATTGGAGGAGGTGGAGGAAGTAAAGTTCCAAGAGATTTGGGAAGATCATAGATGTCTGAACTAGACATCTTTTGGGAGATATTCAAGATAGTTGATCTAAAGTCCTTAATATAACACCCAATATGAAATATTAAGGCTAGGATCCAACAACCTATTTATAACTGGAAGAGGGATGCCGTAATCCGAGTTATAAAATAGTTGAAGGTAGGTAAATGACGATTTACCAATTTCCACCATGAAAAACGAAATAATTTAATTACTTGGATTTGAAACTCCTAGATCTTTTGAGATTCATTGAACTTTTCAATGGCATGTTTCAATCTCGAGTGTGTCCTTCAGGTTTTGTGACTGGGATGCCGAGGATCACAAAACAAGGTGTGAAGTAACCATGCAAATATACTTGGTACCCTTAATATTTACCCCTCAATCGATGTGCCGGTTAACCACACGAGCTCCACCGATACTATGATAAATATTAAGTTACCCTTTGCCTAGTTTGTTAAATCCAGGTTAGTGTGCCGGTTAACCACACACGCTCCACTAACGGTTTAAACAAAGTGCAAAGTGTAATTTCATGGATTAGCACCTTATTCACATTTTCCTAAGTAACTAAGATTGGGAATTAATAAAAGGTTTAGTTACGTAGTATTTGTCATTAATACTTTTAATGAAGGGAGAATTATAGTCCTTGTCCTACCTGTTCGGCTAACGACCCTCCACCAGTCAAGGAAGCGGTGGGTGAGAGTGGACACCCATTAAGCTGCCATTTTATAGGCAACAACCTTATACCCCCCATATAGACCGGCTTCGTGAATGAGGCCTACTAATGGTAAGACTGACTTGCTCTTATACATATATATATATATATATATATATATATATATATATATATATATATATATATATATATTATTAACTTATAATATTATAAAGTATAAGGGTTGAATTTTAACTTTTAAAATTCTAAGGGCTTAACTTGGAATTAAAGTATTCATTAGAGAAAACTTTTCAAATTCCAAAACTTGAGGGAAAGTTTTGAAACTATTCAAAACTCTTGGATTTTCATAACTTATGAGTTTTAAGTAAAGCTTTAAAACTTTTAATGAAGAGACTCTTGGACATCCATAACTTGAGGACAAGTTATGGAGCCATAAAAACTATTTATAAGAAAAGACTCTTCATTTTTTTTGTAACCTAAGGCATATTTATGAGTTTTTAAGATTCATAAATGTGACTTTTAATATAACTTGAGGACAAATTACAAAAAAAAACACATTTTATGAACAACTTTTAGATTAATTAGGATTGAAAACAACTAAAACACAAATTTTTTTTTCCATTAATCTAAACTAACTCATAAATCAAGGAAACATAGAACTTTTGGAAATCCATAACTTATGGAGTTAAATGCTTGTTTTATGATGAAACTTTTCATGTTCCATAACTTAAGAATAAGTTATGGAATTCTTTAAAACATTAACACCAAATTTTTTAACTCCATAAAAACTTTGAATCATTTTTTTTTAAAACCTTTTCATATCCATAACTTATGGAGGTTTCAAAACACATAAGATCACAACTTTAAAAAAAAACTTTTTGAGCTCCAAAATTTTATGACAAAATTTGTAACTCCTTAAAACATTTAGATCAAACTTTTAAAACTAATAAAATAATCATATCATTTTATCTTTTACTAAATTTGACCTAATTCAACTCATATAGCAAATGATTCAAATTTTACAAATAATTAGTTTTTCACAAAACAAGTAATTATCTTAAAATTTGACAAACTTCATGTTTTTTTTTATTTTTTTTTTCAACTTTGAAAATCAAACATTTGCATGAATATAACAGAAAACAACCCATGTGTCTGATACCACTGTTGGGTTTTAGTATACTACAACATCCTATGGTGCACATACAACCCTAAATACCTTGGATCTATGTTTTCTCTATGATACATGCAAATATGAAGTTTCCAAGATATTACCCTATACTAGCATACAAATATCATATACTTGGGTAATAAAATAGATAGAATACATACCTTTTTTTGATGTAACTTGTCTTCATGAAGCTTGAGTGCCTAGTGCCCCAAGTGTGACACCTCAAATGGTTCACACAACACCATGAACACTTGGAATAACCTTGAGAATAAGGATACTTTGGTTCTCTCTAGTGAAATCGACCTTGCCCTTTTGTGTACACACACTAGTGCCCATTTCACCAACCAAGGACATCTTTATATAGTGTGGAGATTAGGGTTACACCCTAATACCCATGACCTTTCATTTCATATGATCCATGGGTTAAACACTCCATGGACTATCCATGAAAGCTTAGCCCAACCTAAATGAACTTGGCCCATCACACACATATATCTTAGAGTCCATATTTAATTAGTTCCTTTTGATCACTTAATTAATTATAAATTAATTCTTGATCAATACTAATTAAATAATATGATTATATATTAATATATTAGAACTTATAATATATTAATATAAATCACCAGTATCCTTTTTCCTCATCTTGTCTATCCAATTGTCCCGATGTCATGCAACCCAAATGGACCATGCCGGGTCGGGTCAAGTCTTACCAATTATAGTTATGGACTTAGACATTAATCCAACACTTTTAGGGTCGAAGAAGGTCAGTTTTTGGTGTACTATGTCACGAAGGAAGGCATCCAGCCGAGCCCAACCAAGGTAAACGAGCTCAAAGAAACGCCCTCTCCCTGCACGATAAGAGACGCGCAGGGTCTAAACGGGAAGCTAACGGCACTCGGTCGATTCATTTCCAAGTCGGCCGAAAAAGTCATGCCGCTGTTCAACACACTCAAAGGCTGCATAGAGAAAAACAACTTCAGATGGACGACAAAGGCCGAGGAGGCGCTACAAAAAATAAAAAAGGTACTCCATACATTACCAACCCTGGCTAGCCCGGTACCCGGGGAGGTGCTACAGGTGTGTTTGTCCACGTCAAGAGACGCAATCTCGTCAGCACTAGTAGTCGACAAAGAAGGGGGCCAACTACCAGTCTACTTTGTGAGCCGGGCCCTGCAGGGTCCAGAGATGAATTACCCTACCATTGAAAAACTGGTACTCGCCCTAGTATACGCAGCGCGAAGGCTCCGCCGATACTTCCAGGCCCACCAAATACAAGTCTTGACCAACTGCCCGATCAAACAAGTACTCCTAAAGCCGGAGACATCGGGGCGACTCGCGAAATGGGCCATAGAGCTAGGAGAACACGATATCACATACCACCCCAGGGTAAGCATAAAAGGACAAGCCTTAGCGGATTTCTTACTCGAAATCCCGGGAGAACTTCAGCGAGAAATGGCCGACTCGGGCAGGCAGGAACAACCAGGAGGAGCGCCCGACCAACAATGGACTCTCTATACAGATGGGGCCTCTAGAAAAGAAGGGTCGGGCGCCAGACTAATATTAACCAGCCCTACAGGAGAGGAAGTCACGTATGCCTTGCGTTTCAACTTCCACACATCTAACAATGAGGCAGAATATGAAGCTATGCTGGCCGGTCTCAGGCTAGCAGTAAAGATGGGAGCAGAAAGAGTCGTGGCCTTGACCGACTCGCGCCTATCAGCCAACCAAGTATCAGGAGAATTTGAAGCAAAAGACAAACGAATGGAGAGGTATGTCAAAGCAGTACAACAGATCACCGGTGCTCTAAAAAGCTTCACAATAAAGCAAATCTCAAGGGGAAACAATAGGCGAGCACACGCTCTCAGCAAGTTGGTGTCAACATGCTTTGGGCACCTATCAAAGGAGGTCCTGGTGGAAGTGCTAAAAGAAAGGTGCATTGACGAGCGGCAAGTTGATTCCCTATCAACGGCCCAACCGAATTGGATGACACCCATTATAGACTATCTCCAGCACGGCATACTCCCGGACGACCACGGAGAAGCTCGGAAGACAAGGGTGCGAGCCCCCCAGTACGCGATGCTCAAGGGAACGTTGTATAGGAAAGGCTACACAACCCCATGGCTCAAATGCATCGATGACACAGCTAGGAAACTAGCACTGAAGGAAGCCCATGCAGGGTCGGCTGGAGCTTAAGAAGGAGCGCGGACACTCACAGGAAAAGTACTGCAAATGGGCCTTTACTGGCCAGGAATACACCAAGACGCCATCGAGCTAACGTGAACCTGTGTAGAATGCCAGACCTTCGCACCAACACAAGAGGCGCCACCATCCAAGATGACTAGCATACTCAGCCCTTGGCCTTTCTATCAATGGGGAATCGACATAGTGGGCCCCTTCCCAGAAGCACCAGGGAAAGTAAAATTTCTAGTCGTGGCAGTTGACTACTTCACCAAGTGGATAGAAGCAGAACCGTTGGCCTGTATCACAGGAAGGCAGATAATCAAGTTCGTCTGGAAGAACATCTTAACGAGATTCGGGATGCCTAAGGTCCTAATTAGCGATAACGACTTACAGTTTGCAGAGAATCCCTTTAAGGACTGGTGCCGAGAAAGGGGAATAGAGCAGAGATTCACATCCGTGGCACATCCCTAGGCCAACGGACAAACGGAAGTATCCAACAGAACCTTACTCCAGGGAATCAAAAAACGGTTGGGCACAGCGAAAGGCAACTGGGTGGACGAATTGCCGGAAGTCCTCTGGTTATACCGGACCACACCAAGGACTAGTACAAAAGAGACGCCGTTTTGCTTGGCTTACGGAGCAGAAGCAATGCTACCGGCGGAGATGATGATAGGATCGATACGGACGGAGTGCTGCCAGGAACAAGAAAATAGCGAAGGACTAAGGGAAAATTTGGATCTCTTAGAAGAGCGGCGCGAGCGCTCGAGCATACGCCAGGCCGCCTACAAAAAGGTGACAGAGAGATATTACAACCAGCGCGTGAAAAATAAGGCGTTTCGAGTTGGAGATTACGTCCTGTGAAGGAACGAAGTCAGCCATGCGCAACCCCGGGGGAAATTAGGCCAAACATGGGAAGGCCCATACAAAATAATCAAAGCACACCGCAACGGATCGTACTCCCTCGAAACTACAGAAGGAAGGCAGATTCCCAGGCCGTGGAACGTAAGAAATTTGAGGAAGTTTCACATCTAAAGAAAGAAAAGGCCCCTATGCAGAAGGGAGAACAGAGGCACACAGCGAGCAAACTCGAAGCGCCCTAAACAGTAGGGAGGAAGTGAAAGATATCTTGTGGCTGGGCTAATCACCCGGGTCAACAGATGGACCCTTAGAGTAGTCCAATAGGGAATCGCTGTAAGAAACAACTATGTATTAAAAGTTGCAAATATATGAAAACACGCATTGTCTTTAGTATGAAATGCATAGCATAGAGGATACTTAGTGAATCCAAAACGCACAATATATACGCATGCACGGACACATATATGAAAAAGAAAAAGAAAGTCAACCTACATAGCAGGTTTACAATAATCAACACAAAAGCATTCCAACACAAGCCATATTGTCCGGTACACCAAAAGCCTTAAAGGCCATAAAACAACACAGGATCCCTAAGGGCTATAATACAAACTGAAACAAATGTCTTAATAACACTTCTAATGCTTCGGAGGAGCAGCCACAAACAACCTTACGCAACAACACCACCACCAGCACCGCCACCGCCAACGTCACTACCACCAGCACCACCACCGCCAACGTCACCACCGCCAGCACCGCCACCACCAACGTCACCACCACCAGCACCGCCACCGCCAACGTCACCACCACCAGCACCGCTACCGTCACCGCCAACATCACCACCGCCGGCCCCCATACCCAACATACCTGTAGCCTCTTCATCCTCATCAAAAGCACACAATGCCCTTACTTCATCCATACCCAGCTGACCGAGCCCAAGCAAACCTGCAAAGTCAAGAGTTGCGAAAGCTAATAAAGCGTCCTCCAACGTTGAAGAATGACTAGATCGGGAATCGCTGGCCGAAGGATCATACGTCCCGGCATCAACTTGAGCTTTCAAATTCGACCAACCAGACTCTTCCCCAGCGACAAAGGCAGCATGATGGATTCGACTGATGTCACCTGTAAATTTGGGGTGCTTAAGAAGTCTATCCATTATACGCACAAAACCAACTTGAAGGAGCCAACTACAATCTCCCCTCAGCACCTCCAATTCCCGTTCACGATCAGCGAGATCCCGCTCCAAACTCTCATTTTGAATCATCAAGCCTTCATTGGCCTGAGTTAGAGACTCCACCTGCCCCTCCAAAACACTACACACATCCTCCAATATCATCTTCCATAACACCAAAGACTTGTTCTAGCGTTCCAACCGACTAACAGTAGCACTCAAATCTGACACTTTACCTTTCAAATCAGCCTCGCTATCAATAAGGGATGAATGAAGACGCTCTAATTCATCAAACCGCTGCGCGCGACGAGATCCAGCGGCCAAATACGTCATGGCCTGTGCAACGGCGTATGCAAGATTATGAGCCATAACAGCATTGCTCATAGCGTCCATGTCATTCACGGTGGCCGGAGGAAGAGCATGGCGCGTGAAATCCAATGCCACAGTCCACACAGACACGCGAGTGTCCGGCCCCAGACTCCATCCCGGCGTAAACACAAGCGCCGTGGCAGTAGGACTACCCCCTGAAGTCGGAGAACTAGCATTAACATCTGAAGAAACAACAACAATGGGCTGATGAAACGCCCCCTTAACACCCTCTGACTGTTGCGTGTCATCATCGGGTATCACCAACACATCCCCTGAACCATATGGAGTAGCTGATAACAAGCGCATGAGGCCACGACGCTGCATCACACGCCGCCCAATGTGTCTCGAGCTACCCTCAGGTGTCGGACCACTCATTGCTTGCACAACTTTTCTCTTCTCAGCAGCCCGACGAGCACCAGCCAAAACCTCAACCTTGCTGTCCAAAGGACTATCAACAGTCGACCCAGCAAAAGCAGCAGACGTGGTCATAGGAGTCACGATAGTATGGGAGCTCGGTCGACTCCCCGACGCGGTAGAGCTCCCCGCGGGTTATGGAGGTACCGGAGCAGCAACAACCAAGCGACGGGGGGGGGGGGGGGGGAGGAAGAGTTTCGTACAATGGCACCACACGGTGCTCCGACTTCCCTTGATAGCGACCTCGAAGCACAGAATCCATGGAGATAGCATACTTGTAACAAACCGTTATTTCAAACCTATGTAGTAATGTAGGTCAATTTGTATGTCTTTTTAAAATAGTAAAGAGAAATTTTAGCATACTGTGTATATTTACATAATTGACCCTCAAAAATAAATTATTAAACAATCTCGATTGGGATGAACCAAGTGATAGAGATTGTAACAAGGTTTCCAAAAACATAAATAACACTAAAATCGTAGTTATAACGAAGAAGTTATGACTAATCGAAGATCCGCGACAAAACCGACAAAACATTGTTCAGTGTAAAAAATGAATGTTCAATAAAAGGCTTTTTAGCCTTAACAATCTAAATGAAAGTTGTAGTTTATGTTAAACCGAGAACTTTCATAAAAAGAACGACAAAATCTGACTTCGTATGAGGAAGTTACGATTTTTCTAAGTTTCAGTATAGGAGTGTACAGCTAAAAACTCGAAATGAAGATCGAGTGATTTTTAGCCGACACAACCTAAACTAGAATTGAAGGTCTCGTCAATAGTAGTACAACGGTAAAAATACAGACAAAAACGGACGTCGGATGAAGAAGTTATGAATTTTTAACGGATTTCCTGTCCCGGTCTGTTAAAAATAATAATATTACAAATAAATTCAAAATCAGCCGACGAAGTCTAAACGAAAGTCGTAGAGTATAACTTTGCCTACGTGTGTATATAAAGAACGTCAAAAGCGGAGCTCGTATGCGAAAGTTATGATTTTCGCAAGTTTTTGGCATAAAAATCAAGAAAAATGGAAAACCGGGCAATTTCGCATGCATGACCTTCGGACACGTCACCCTCGCATGCGAGCTTCCACGTGTCGTCTGCTGATTGGACCGAAGTCTCGCGTGGCGCCTTCTGATTCGACCAAGTCCGCGGTCCACTTACCTTCTGACACCTTCGCATGATACACCCCGCAGACACCCCTCGGACACATGCCCTCTTCCCATTGGACCGAAGTCCGGTCCAGTCCGAAGCCTCCACCTCCGAGCCACCTGTCCGAGCCTCGCACGTGGACCTCGCTGCTGACGACGTGTGTTGCTGCTGACTCATACTTCGGACCGCCCCTCGCACCCTATATAAAGGGTGCGAGACCTCTCAGATTTTTCACATCTTTCACCCCAAAATTCACCTTTCTTCACACTTTCTACCCCCACAAGCATATTTACAACCCCTAGAGCCCCGGTATCTTATTTCAAACCCTAAGCAAGCCTCGAAGTCCCGATATTCCTGAGAAGTTCACCTCTCTCCAGTCGAAACTCTGTCCGATTTGAGCCGGTTTCTCGTCAAATAAACTCCTTTCCGGGAAACGAAGCGCTGCCCAAATCACCATCTAACAAGTGAGTTCATACCCCCGTATTTTCATAATTTCTATTGTTTTAAGGGGGGGGGGGGGGAATACAAGCATAACACAAGAACTTTGTGTTATAAAATCATGATTTCAAATCATGATAAAACGAAATTAAATCATCAAAAATACTCAAAACATTAAACGCTTTTATAATCTTATATTTTTCCCCAAAATTCATATTTGTATATATATATATATATATATATATATATATATATATATATATATATATATATATATATATATATATATATATAAGATTTAAAAGGCTTAGGACTGATAACTCATTCTGGGTCCTTTTCCTTGTTTGGATGTGGGCTTGTAGTACCGGTTATTTGTCCGAGTGTCGTTTAAATTTACTTCTATATAGAATTGTATATGTATATAAACATAAAAGTTATTTCATCAGTTTAACTACCTTTGTAACATGTTGAGCAAGGGATTACATGCAAACATAGTTAAATACAGATTCAGAAAGTACATATAAATTATAATAGGTATAATTTATGATACATAGAACAAAAATTCATGATTCAAGTATACTAGAATACACTGTTTTACAAGAAACAAGGGTTTTGATTCAGAACAAATCAAGGGTTTACACTTATCAAATACATGTTCGGAATACTAATTCAAGAACATATTGTCAATCATTTATTTCAGAATGATTGGGTTTTGATTCAAGAACATACATGTTCGGAATACTAATTCAAGAATATACTGTCAAACATTTATTTCAGAATGATTGGGTTTTCATAACTAATATACATGTAACGTTTATATGCTTTTTATGAGACATTCAATTCAGGTTGTTTAATTCATTTTAGACAACCAAGGTAAAGCCCTGACATTATAACCAGAATCTCCAGCCCGGGGATCGAAACAAGTTGTGTGTAGATCTATATCGGGATTGACAACCCCGCACTCAGGCTGCTAGCTACAGTCAGGCATACACGCCAATGAGTGGCAATTGTTATCAATAGTTTAAACGCCCACAAAGCGTTTGTTTCAGGCCATCCGTCATAGTATGGTTATAATAACTCATTAAAAAGATATTAACAATACGTTAATGTGTAAACAACTAAATGAAAGTACACCTTCAAAGCACCCGTTTACAGAATACAAACTACAATGGTTCAATACAGTTTTCAATAACAGCTGGTGGAGCCAGGCACACTCTCAGTTACAAGTTTTCATAAAGGAATACAAATACAAAACATTGATACAAAGAGAACGGTTTTATGGGAATAAAACTACTTTTCATATACAACAGAAAATATAGGATTTTCTGGAACAGTTTACATATACAAGATACAGAGATACTCTTTCAAACATAAACACTTATGCACTCACACAACTTTATGTTGATACTCTCTTTTCAAATTACTTGTATTTTCAGGGAAATAATACACAGGTACTCCCCGAGCTTTTTGAGAAGATGGAGCTATGTTGAGTCATATCTTCTTTTGTATAACTATTTTGGTTCAATATACAATGATTGAACACATGTAAATACTTATACTTTTTAAATACAATGGTTGTTTGTACTTTGATTACTATGATGCATGTGTTGTGATACTACAATTAAAGTCCTCCACCCCCGGACGTTTCCGCCGTCTGGTTTGGGGGTGTGACAATACCCGACACCTACCAGGCAAAAGGAAGAGGGCAAACACATAAAAAAGCAGCAATATAACGGATAAGCTCCTCCCTCACTCTCCTTTTAAAGAAAAAAGGGGGAGGGGGAAGAGGAAGGAAAAGAAGAAAGTGGAGGAAAAATAGATGGGAAGATAACAACAGCTTACTGTCGGAAACAGAGTAGAACACAAGCATTTCTGCCCGGGAACGCCAGCTGGGGCTCATACCAACTCCGGCGAGGATAACCTCCGGCATAGCATCGACATCCACTTGAAGAGAACGCAGGAGATCTGCAGTTGCTTGGTTATGAGGAAACAACTTAGGGATGGTATCAGAGGGCTTGACCGCTCGAGGATGGTCACGACCGAGCAACTCTTGGTTAACCCACAGCTACTTTTCCTGCTAGTTTTTTGGAGGCTTGCTATCGAGAACAAGGTTATGCCCACCGCGGCGAGCAGAGAAGGTATACTTGTCATTAGTGGCGGAAAACCGGAAAAAATACTTAAAAACAAAGTAATCGGGGATGATGCCGTTAGCACGACATATCATCTCAAAAGCGACCACTTTGTGAATGGCGCCGGGAGTCAACATCTGCACGCTACACCCACATCGCTAGAGTATTTCTTCCTGAAATTCGGTCAATGGAAGACGGAGACCAGCGTCGAAGGTTTTCAGATAAACACCCACCTTCTCGGCGGGAGGACGGGTGATCAACGAACCTGAAACAGGAAATTCCACTCCATCGGCAGGGGTGAGGCCATAAGCCTCCAGAAGAGTGTCGAATTCGGCAGCAGTAGGGATCAAGCTTGGAGTAGAAGCCATAGCAAAACAGAAAGAGAGAAGAAAAAGGAGAACGAAAAGGCAAGATAGAAGCTAAAAGGAGAAACCGTTCAGGGGAATAAAAAGGCAAAAAAGGCGGGATCTGCAAAAATCCCTGACACCACTGACGTAACCGCCGCACACACGTCGAAACGTCACGTCGCCGAAAATGAAGCGTCAACCGAGTAAGAGCACGACGCGTGTCAGTATTTTAGTCCAGAACATCATAGCTAGCTAGCATACGTTATGACTACTGGACTGAGGGACTTGATGTCGCGCCCCTCAGAGCGGGCCAGAAAACAAGCGAGTCGCGGAAGAGCGCCTTTGGCGAAGGAGTCGACCCAGCGACCTGGGTAGCTCCAAGCCCCCGCGCAGCGATCGCGTAGAAAGCTCGCCCTCGCCAAGAATTGTCTTTTAGCTACAGTCCAAAGACAACGGCTTCAGGCGACAAAACGTCCAGACAGAGCACAATCGCCTGAACCAATTGGAAGCCGGGACACGAACGTGGAGCAGAGCCTCCAATGAGGACGACGGATCCTGTCGGGGCCACAGTCCCTGTCCCCGTACGGACCGAGGAGGATCCTCACTATAAAAGGACTAACACTTGGTTCAGCCGAGGTAAGTGAACCCAACTCCGATCACACATTACCATATTCTCCCACACACTCTAGACTAACTTGATCGTCGGAGCGTCTTTCCGGGAGCTCCTCCCGGACGACGGCTGACATTCTTTTCTCTTGTGTGACTTCTCAGGTTCCGCCGCGAAGGAGCTCTTCCACATAGCCGGTGGTTTGGGACCTGGTCGCATCACTATTCTTAGTGGATTTGCCTGATTGTATGTTGACTAGTTGTATATGGTTATCTATTATGTATATGTCGACATGTTATGTGTGGTTGGGTTGAGGCGGAACGGTGTGGACCGAAGGCTAAGAGACCCAGGGTGGCCGAGATAGACTGAAGGCCTGGGAGGCGTACCAGTCAGGCCGAAGGCCCAAAGAACGTTCTAGATAGGTTGACGGCCTGGTGAGGCGGTCCAGTCATGCTAAAGGTTCTATGAGCGATCCAGATAGTTTGTAGGCTGGCGCGACGTTCCATTCAGCCTGAAGGCCCTGTATGCATAATGTTTGTTATTATGTTTATGTGGTGGTACTTTGGGGGAACTCACTAAGTTTTGGCTTACAGTTTTGGGTTATGGTTTCAGGTACTTCGGATGATCGCGGGAAGGCGAAAGCGTGACCATACACATCCTTTTGTTTATGGCTTATGATTTTGGGAGACTCTAATGTTTGGAAAACATTTTCAAAACCATGATTTGTAAACAATTTATGATGTTGGGGCGATTTTAAAAGTTTAAATTTCTTGAGATTGTTTTTATGGATGTTACAGCAATTTTGTATATAATATATATATATATATATATATATATATATAATACTATTATTCATTTTTATTAGCATATATGACTTAATGTGACATTTTGTTCAAGCTTGGCAGTATAACAAATAAATTACTTTGGTTCTAACTTATTTTTACTCATTATATTACGGTTTAAGTTATATTTTTAAATACTTGATCGTTTGCTCAAATTTTGTATGGCTAATAGATTCTTTTTGTAAAAGGGGTATGACTCAATATTTATGCTTACTACATATCAATCAATCCTCACACTTATGAACTAAGTTTATTATTTTTGTGTTTACCAAATATTAAATTTAAAATATAAATAATATTTCCTTCAAAGTTTAACTTATAACTTTTTGTGTACAACCTCTATTTCTTTTTATTTTCCTATCAACCATTTTTCTTGATAAAGAAATATTAAAAATAGTTGTTGGTTTTAACTGTGTTATTATTTTAATTATAATTTTATTTTTATTTGTAATAATCTTTATATATCATTATAATTTTTTATTTGTTATTATTACCATTATTTTTTTATAATATATCAATGTTACTTTATATAAATAAAAATATCCTCTTGACTCGATTAAAAAAATGAATGAGAACATTAATATCTAATTTTCCCCCGGTCTCTACTTACGTCATTATTGACGTGACTTCACTCTATAGGGAGCTCCTCTCACTCCTCTTGTTTGCTTCGTCGTTCATCACGTGCTCCGTTAATTGGAAGGTTCTTTGCCACTTTTTTCTCGGTCGTCTTCGTCCCTACCAGGTAACCTTCTTCTCTGTTATGTTTGCTTCTTAAAACCTGAGTGACTCACCATTAAATCAAGCAAAATACTACTATTTTTTAGTAATACAGTTTCGGTACAACCCTAACTTTAGGTAAATGTTAATTTTGCTATTTTGCAGTTCGATCTCTGTCTTTGCTTCTCTTCCGATCTTGTCTGTCTCATCACTTGTATCTTAATAATATGAGCCTCTCTAAGTTTAGGTAAATCTTTCTTCTTTGGTACATAAATTGGATTATGCCTGGTGCTAAACTGTATGGACTGTGATGATGAATTCCTTGAAAATAGTAGTTGCTTTAGTTAATTTTATATATCATCAAATTGTATAGTTTTGTTGCATAAAATCTCACCCTTTACATCTTAAGCCTATGAGCCTCTCTAATATATGCTTCTAACAAACTACTGTTTTTTTGCTTTTATCACTTAATTGATTTATCAATCTGATTGATTCAAAAGTTTACCGGTTACACCTAAATGCAAAGAATAACAATCTACATTCATTAAAGTATTTGGATTTTGGAAAAGAAAACATCATTTGTTTCCGGTTTGTTACTAATTGTTACACGACTTACATAACGTTTTTAACTTTTTTTTCTTATCAAACCATTGTACTTTGAATAATCTGACATAATTATAACATTATACTTTTTCAGTTTTGTATTTAGATCACATTGCTACAATTTGGTAAATTTTCAAAGTAAAAAGTAGGATACTAAAATAAATTTAAACAAACAAAAGTACACTGTTATTTTAAAGTCAAAAGTAGGAAGCTTAAATTTTCAATAAGATATTTCTATAATATTTATGAACCAATAAATTTATAAGCTCTTAAGTTTTTAAAATTTCTGGAAAAGATGTCACAATTCTTATTAAGAGGAGCATATGGTTCCATTTTGATTTTAAAAGGACTCAACCTAAAAAATAGCAATCTACTTTCATTTACTTTTGTATCATAACAATCTAGTTCCATTTTGATTTTTTAAAAGGGTTATTACTAAAAAGTATGTTATCATTTTTTTTTTCATTTTTAAAGGGCCGAGCCTAAATACAAAAAAACAGCAATCTACTTTCATTTAGATTTGTATCATAGCAATCTAGTTCCATTTTGATTTTTAAAAGGGTTGAGCCTAAAAGTAAGTAGCTATTTTTTCATTTTTAAAGGGCAAAGCTAAATATAAACATATCAGTCTACTTTAATTAGGTTTTGTATCATAGCAAACTACTTTAATGTTTAATTTTTGGTATATGTATTTATCATGATGGAGTGGCTTTTTTAGTCGAAAAACCTAAAAAAATCATGTAAGTTTTATTTCGAATAACTTCATGTAAGTTTTATTTCGAATATTTTATGTATAAGTTTTTATCTCAACACAATTATAAAATTATAGGATGATTTTAAGGAACAATGTAAGCAGTGGAAACGATAGGAGAGGAAATTCATGAGGAGCAACTCTTTTATGATGTTGGAGGACATGATCGGAAAAGTAGATTATATGGATTTGGTTCATATGGCAAGCACATTCTTTCTAGTAATGACTCTTCTGAAACGTATGATTTGTCGGATAATAATGTTGATTAAGAGTGTGCCGAGACAAAAGTCGATATTGAAAAATTGAAGAAGTTAGTTGAGACGCAATGTGAACAATATGAGGATATTCGACAAAAATATGAGGATGTTCAACAAAAATATGATGATGTTCTACAAACGCATGTGAAGTTTCAACAGAAAAATGTAGATGTCCAAGCAAAGTTTGAACAACAACTTGCAAAAGCAATGAATGTGATTAACACTTTGAGTGAACATGTCAAAACTTTTATTACTAAATGATAGAATATTATGTATCAAATAGCGTTTTATGTTAAATTTGTAGCGACTTTTGATTTTGCAATATGTATATTTTGATATATTGGATATTTTTTTTAGTTTCTATAGAAATACTCTGTTGCTTTTGGTTATATATAACTGTATTTTTATAAATTTTATATAAATAGTCGAATTGAATAACTGAATTTGATCAAATAATGGTACGTAACAAATGCTACGAAATTTGGTATGGAAAAACTGCTACAGATTTGCTATGTAAAAATTGCTACAAAATTGCCTACGGAAAAATCACAATAGCATTTGCTACGGAAAAATTGTTATGAATTTTGCTACGGAACAGTTACGGAAAAATTTGTACGAAATTTGCTATGAAATTTGATAGAAAAATGCTATGAAACTCAAATTGCAACAAAATAGACGCCGTAGAAACCGTCATAGAAAAACTGTTATAAAATTATAATTTCATAGATAAACATTTTACTACAAAAAATAAAGCTACAAAGTCTAATTAATAAATCGTGTAGCAAATTCCGTAGTTATTCATATTTAGCTACGAAATTTCAGCTTTTTGCTATGGAATTTTTTCATAGTTAAATTGGAATTTTCTTGTAGTTAATACCTTCCTAGGGATGTTTTAGATCTAATAAACGCAAACTAACTGGTTTATGATTGATTGAGGAGAACTCCGTTACATAAGCTTCATCGAAAGTCATGACTTTCACTATAAAAAAAAGAGAAGAAAAAAATATATAATGAAAATGAATTTTTTTTAAAATTTGTAGGTTTTAGTTAGTTGGAATTTTAGCAAGTTAGTTTATGATTCTACATTTGCTTGAGGGCAAACAAGGTTTATGTATGGAGTATTTTGATATTGCTAAAATTAGTCATTAAATATGATTAATTATATTAGTATTTTAAATAGAAAATTGTAAAATAAGGATAAATATGATGTAAAAATATTCATATATGATAAATAAGTCCAAAATCCGGAGATAAGTCTTAAAGAAGAAAAAAAGGAGCTAAAGATGAACTAGATAATGAAGAAAATGGAAGATACCATAAATTACGGGGTTAGCGCCGCGAAGTTAGAGCATAACGACGCGAAAGAGGGGATTACTTCGGGAAGATTCGCTAAAGATAACACCGTGAAGACGAAGGCTTAGCGCCGCTAAGTTTATTTTTCTATAAATACGAGATTTTAACATATATGAAAATAGTGAAAAAAACCCTTTGAGGTGCGAAAAAAAACCATTGTTTCGTTCCTGAAGGCAGAAAGGTTGTAGATGTGATGTAGAAGAGGATTGTGGAAGAAATCATTAGGTTTGCAATATTTAACAATTTTTTAAATTGTTTTTTTTTAAGGCTAAATACCTCATCTTCCACTTAAATATAGATAAACTATATTACTATTATGTAAATTTGATTTTGAAGATAATGAGATGATATAATGTTACTTTTTGATCAAATCGTTTACTTCATTGTTAAAATTTCAATTTTTTATTGCTTATAATTTAGTTGCATGTAGTTTTGATTTTGGATATGATTATTGTGGCTTGTAACTTAATTAGTTTTGTTCTTCAAACTATTAAAGAGTTGTGAGTAAACAATCCTAGGTTTAGGTGGTAATTATCGGTCACTTTAGCATATAAGAGAACATTGGTTTGATAACCCATGCTAGGTTTAAACTCACTAAACCCTTGATTTAATCATAAGTAGATTTAAACAATTAGTTGGTTTATAGGTTTCTAGTTTCGTAAACATTAAATTAGAATACTTATTTATCATAAAAAACTAGTAATTGATCATAATTGTTAGTATAGGTTTAGGTGGTAATTATTGGTAACTTTAGCAGATAAGAGAACATTGGTTTAATAACCCTTGCTAGGTTTAAACTCATTAAACCATTGATTTAATCATAAGCAGTTTTAAACAATTAGTTGGTTTATAGGTTTCTAGTTTCGTAAACATTAAATTAGAATACTTATTTATCATAAAAACTAGTAGCTGATCATAATTGTTAGTATAATTGGTAAAATCTCAATACTTCATTGCACATTTGCACTATCATAAATTCATCATATGAAATAGGGATTCGAAGTTTATGTGGAAGTCCTTCAAAACTGATTCTCTAAAACTTATTTTGTTTGTTAATTTGAGTTTATTCGACACCCTTATTTACCGCAACTATATTATATCTATTCAGGTTCACTGTTTGTATGTGTGTTAAGAAGCATTAGATAAATGTTTTATAAATTCAAAACGTAGAGAATTTTTAGTATAAAAATCTCACGCCGGTTAGTTTAAGAAAGAAACTTAACGAAACATGTCACACCCCCAAACCGAAACGGCGGAAACGTTCGGGGGTGGAGGACGTCATGCGTAGTATCACAACATTTGTATAGCAAGCATAGTAAACACAACCAAACATTGAATACAATCATGAAAAGAGTTTACATCAGTTTGAAACTTGTTTTAAATACATTTAAAGTATGCAAAAATATAGAAAACATGACTCTTATTGCTCCGGCTCCTCTAATCCAAGAAATACCTGTCTACTGATTTCCTGAGAATACAAGCAGTTTTGAAAGAATATCAGCATAAAGCTGGTGAGTTCATAAACATTTAGTTTTAGTGGAAAAGTGTTTCTGGAATCCTTTTGAAAAGTGTTCCTCAAGAAAATCCTATGTTTTCTTATGAAAAGCTTGTTTGAAAACTCATTCCTTCCATGACTTCCAAATTCATACAAGGTATGTACGATCCAAGGAGTCGTGGAAGGAATATGAATATCCATTGATTACATGTTAAACAATCTGTTTTTGAATAGCCGGGTTATCCCGGGAAAATCCTATATTTTCCCTAAAGGTTGATGATTGATTATCCGTTCTAAACTGAGGTGTGCAAGTATCTACCATACTCGAAAAGCAGTTTTCTTTTAAAAACCCTGGTTACACCTAGAGATGTATATTAGCCTTATTACATAAATAAAACTAAATAAAAGAAAACCGTGATGAACTAAGTCCTGAAGGTATTATTAGTAATACCCTCCAGTAATCTATCGGTTATTACTTTGAGGTTAGTTCACTTGATTCATTATTACAAAAGTAAATCTTTGATATCTAGCTTGTGAGTTTTATAACCATACATTAACATGATACGGAACGTATGGGGGCCAGTATCCTTTATGACTTTGTCACCTGTAGACCTGTCGGTCCCACTGTAGCTAGCAGCGAGGTGCAGGATAGTCAGTCCCGTATAGATCTATACACAACAGTCACGCTCTCCCTCCAAGAGATTCTGGTCATAAGTACTTGTCCTACACTCTGATTCTGTGGGAGTGTTACCAGGGACGTGTCTCCAACTTAGACTAACAAATTTACAAGTAATAATACTGAAAATCCTGTTTATGATTTGCATGAATCCTTTATAAAATAATACATTTTACTACGTGATTCACAAGTTCATTGTTCTAGTTTTGAAAACTGTTTCTACGAGTTGATTTCTTTGGCAAAACTGTTTTTCCATGTTAAAAGCATACTGAACATATAATTATCTTAAACAAATTAATATATTTTGAGCACAAGTTTCCTTGTACTTTTGCTTGTATTCCCCCCCCCCTGAAAACATGAAAAACTCGGAAAAACGTAGGGGTATGAACTCACCTCGGGTGATTTGAATGAAGGATCGACACGAAACGCTGGATGTTCAAGTGAAGCCTTGAACACGATTTGACCCTAAATTACATGCAATGACACATAAAGGAGTCAAATGGAGGTATTTCACCACTAAATGTGATGGAGAACCATTCTAGGAACTTGGGACTACTTGCACTAAGTGTTAGAGCTCTAAAGGATTGCATGAGGGGGGTGTATGGCCACCTTTAAGGTGTGTGCGGCCATGGGTGTGCGGCCCAAGGGGTGTGCGGCCATACACCCATGATGGAAGCTGTTCTTGGGGTGTTTCAAGGTCCATACTTGCAATCCATGAAGTGTGGTTGGTCCAAACTTAGTTGGAGTACAAGTTTAGGGTCTTAGAAGTGGGTTTATGGTCCTACAATGAGTGTGTGGTCGCACACTTGGGTGTGCTGCCTCGCAAGTGTGTGTGCGGTCGTACACTCCACTCAAAAATGTCCAAAATGCCATTTCCAAGGTACAACAAGGCTAGGGGCATGTCTATCTCGAATATGGAAGTCAAACTCTCACTTTGGAGGGTGTTTTAAGGGTGTGCGGCCACCTTAAGAGGGTATGCGGCCGCACTCACTTCCAACACAAAGAACATGTCCATTTTTGCACCTTTAAAGCTTAGATAGAGAGGTCTTTCATGGATTGTAAGCTAGAGGAAGAAGTACTCACGTTCTTGAAGCTTTGGGAGGTTCAAAGTTGGAGAAACTTGAGAGGAAATGATGTTGTGTGCTGCCAAGGTGCTAAAGGAATGAAAGGAAGGAGGCTACCCTTGATATAGGAGTAAGGGTGCTGCCCAAAAGTGAGTGTGCTGCAGAGGGAGTGGGTGTGCGGCCGCACACCCATGTGTACGGCCGTACACTTCTCCAAGAGGCGTGTATGGCCCGGTTTCCTCACTATATGGCATGATGACTCATTCCTAATCTCAACCTTGGTCAAGTTTAATCTTAGAACACTTAAATGAACCCTTAAATAGCACTAGACATCGACAAAACAAGTTGAATAATGATTGAATTGATTAACTGTACAAGATTGAAGTTTCCGGGTTGTCACATCATCCCCCCGTTAAACCCGAAATTCAAGGATAAAGTACAATCATGATCTAGGAAATAGATGGGGGTACTTCTGCTTCATAGAATCCTCGTGCTCCCAAGTGAATTCAGGACCCCGCTTGGCATTCCAGCGGACCTTCACTATCGGGATGCGACTCTGTTTCGTACGTTTGACTTCTCGATCCCTGATTTCGACAGGTTCTTCCACGAAGTGTAGACCATCGTCTAATTCGATCTCGTCGAGAGGAATCACAATTTTCTCATCGGACAGACACTTCTTTAGGTTCGACACATGGAAGACAGGATGGATGTTGCTGAGCTCTCGTGGTAACTGGAGTTTGTATGCTACGGGACCGATCCTAGCAAGGATCTCGAATGGTCCAACGTACCTTGGGTTTAGCTTTCCACGTTTTCCGAAACGTATCATGCCTTTCCAGGGTGAGACCTTCAGAAGGACGCGATCACCGACTTGGAATTCCAAGGGTTTTCGTCTCTTATCGGCGTAGCTCTTTTGTCTATCTCGTGAGGCTTTTAGTCGTTCTCGGATTTGCATAATCTTTTCAGTCGTCTCTCGGATAATTTCAGGACCAGTGAGAGTGCTGTCAGGGACTTGACCCTTGACTAGCTGCGTGTCACCCACTTCAGCCCAGCACAGAGGGGATCTACACTTGCGGCCATAGAGGGCTTCAAACGGCGCATCCTTGATGCTGGTATGGTAGTTGTTGTTGTAGGAAAATTCAACCAAGGGAAGATGAGTGTCCCATGACGCGCCGAAGTCGATGACGCAGGCTCTCAACATATCTTCCAATGTCTGAATTGTTCTCTCACTCCGTCCATCAGTCTGTGAATGATAAGCCGTGCTCATATCTAACTTAGTTCCAAGAGCCTTCTGTAGTGATTGCCAGAATCTTGAGGTAAACCTGCTATCTCGGTCGGAGATAATGGATACAGGTACCCCATGAAGGCGAACTATCTCTTGAATGTAGATCCGTGTGAGTCTCTCCATCTTGAAGTTTTCTTTGATTGGTAGGAAATGGGCGGATTTAGTCAACCGATCGACAATCACCCAGATGGCGTCGTGCCCGCTCGGAGATCTGGGTAATTTGGTGATAAAATCCATGGTTATCCTTTCCCACTTCCACTCAGGTATCTCTGGCTGCTGGAGTAAACCTGAGGGCTTTTGATATTCCACCTTTACCTTGGCGCAAGTCAAGCACTTGCCCACAAAGGTTGCAATTTCCGCTTTCATGTTTGGCCACCAATAGAGTTGTTTGAGATCCAAGTACATCTTATCTGACCCTGGGTGAATGGAGTATCTCGTCTTGTGAGCTTCGTTCATGACAACTTCTCTGTAACCACCATACTTCGGGGTCCAGATACGGTCCATGAAATAGTAGACCCCGTCTCCCTTGACCTCCCTGAATACTCCTTTCGGCTGAGGGCATCTGCTACCACATTGGCCTTGCCGGGATGGTAACGAATTTCACACTCATAGTCACTGAGTAGCTCTACCCATCGTCGATGTCTCATGTTTAACTCCTTCTGATCAAAGATATGCTGCAAGCTCTTATGGTCGGTGAAGATAGTGCACTTGGTTCCGTAGAGATAACGTCTCCAGATCTTTAACGCAAAGACCACTGCTCCCAACTCTAAATCGTGAGTTGCGTAATTGACTTCGTGTGTTTTTAACTGCCTCGAGGCATAGGCGATGACCTTTCCTCGTTGCATGAGCACACAGCCTAGGCCCTGATTGGATGCATCGTAATAGACCACGAAGTCTTCCGTCCCTTCGGGTAGGGACAAGATCGGTGCGCTGCATAGGGCCTGCTTCAATGTTTGAAACGCAATGTCTTGCTTGACTCCCCAACTAAAGGTTACACCTTTTTGTGTCAGGGTAGTTAAAGGCTTAGCGATTCTGGAGAAATTCTGGATAAACCTGCGATAATAGCCCGCGAGTCCCAAGAATTGCCGGATTTCTGTGGGTGTCTTTGGTGCAGACCAATTCTCTGTCGCTTTGATTTTGGAAGGGTCCACGTGTATGCCTTCTTTGCTAACCACGTGACCAAGGAAATTCAACTTCCTGATCCAGAACTCACACTTTGAAAATTTTGCATATAGCTTCTCTGCCCTTAAGGTTTCCAGCACCTGCCTTAAGTGCTGTTTATGATCGTTCTCACTCCGAGAATAGACAAGTATATCGTCGATGAACACGATCACGAACTTGTCCAGGAAAGGGCAGCACACTCGATTCATCAGGTCCATGAATACTTCCGGTGCGTTGGTCAGACCAAAGGGCATTACTACAAATTCGTAGTGTCCATAGCGAGTTCGAAATGCTGTCTTGGGCACATCATTCTCGTGAACTCGCAACTGATGGTACCCTGATCTTAGATCTATCTTTGAGAAATAACTGGCTCCCTGAAGTTGGTCAAAGAGATCATCGATTCTGGGTAAGGGATATCGGTTCTTGATGGTCAGCTTGTTCAGTTCTCGGTAGTCAATGCACATCCGAAAGGATCCATCTTTCTTTTTCACGAATAAGATCGGAGCTCCCCAAGGTGAGAAACTCGGCCTTATGAACCCTTTGCTGATCAGCTCATTGAGCTGGCTGGATAATTCTTGCATTTCTGCTGCTGCTAAACGGTAAGGAGACTTAGCTACCGGAGTAGCTCCGGGGATTAAGTCGATACGAAACTCGACTTGACGCTCGGGAGGAATTCCTGGGAGATCTTCAGGGAAGACATCAGGAAAGTTGCAGACTTCGGGGATGCTCTCGAGGTCTTTACCCTTTTGTGTCTCATCAACGACATGAGCTAGAAACGCATGACATTCCTTCCGCAGGTACTTCTGAGCTTTGACGCACGAGATGATACGAAGGTTCGAACTGAGTTTATCACCATAAATCATGAGGGTTTCGCCAGAGGGAAGGTTGAGGCGAATGGCTTTTTCGAAGCAAAGGATGTTAGCATGATTGGGGCTCAACCAATCCATACCGATAATGACATCGAAACTCTTAATAGATACATGCATAAGGTCGATAGGAAAGGAATGATTGCCTAA
Source organism: Lactuca virosa (assembly GCF_052849685.1). NCBI lineage: Eukaryota > Viridiplantae > Streptophyta > Magnoliopsida > Asterales > Asteraceae > Lactuca > Lactuca virosa. The sequence goes on from NC_136434.1 coordinate 288,840,317, forward strand.
GGTAAGAGTACAGCCTATGAATACGTCGTTCGCGCTTTCTTTCTCTCCGTTAGCCATCTCGATGGTGAACGTTTCGGTTAAAGGTTGGGATTTACGTTTGATTAGATGTTTGAATGCATGACTAACAAAACTCCTCTCTGCACCAGAATCGAAAAGAATGCATGCATGAGAGTTGTCAAGGAGGAACGTACCCGTATCAACGGTAGGATTAGCGACCGCTTCCTCCTGGCCTATTGCCAACACCCTTCCTGCATTGCCACCTGTTGTTGCCTTGGGACAATCTCTCTTGAAGTGCCCAACCTCTTCACAGCCATAACAGGCTTGACCAGCACCCACCCCAGGAGCCTAATTGTTTGGTTGGGCTGGTCCTTTTCAAAATCGAGTTGTGTGTCCCTTCTTGCCACAGTTGGTGCACGACATCTCCCGGCACTGTCCCTGATGATGGTAGTTGCACTTGTTGCACAGAGGTAGTTTTCCAGCATAGTGACTGGGGTTTGTTGGAGTAACGGGGACTGCAGCAGGAGTAGTAGCAGGAGTAGTAGCAGCGTGAACTGCCACTATTTGTTGTTTCTTGGATGGCTCCTGAAAGGACTGGCCCTTGCGCTTGTTCCAAAATTTCTTCTTCCCACTACTCTCCTTCTGTGGTGCAGGAGCAGCCGTCACCTCGTCAAGATCGACTCCATGATCGATCAGAGTCTGAGCCAGATCCTTGGCGCTCTCAAATGTGGCCGGCCTCACAGCTAAGACATTTCCTTTGGTTGGTTGCGTCAGTCCCCAAATGTACCTTTCGATCTTCTTGCTTTCCGGGGTGACCATTCCCGGACAGAGGAGAGCCAGATCACAGAATCTAGCGGTGTAGGCAGCGATGTCTGAACCCTTCATCTTCAAATTCCAGAGTTCGTGCTCCAACTTTTGCACTTCGCCCCTCGGGTAGTATTCCGCAAGCATGAGTTCCTTCAGTCTTTCCCAACCCATGGCATTAGCCACTGGCAGGGTTAGGGTTTTGACTCGACCATTCCACCAGGTCAGAGCTCTGTCGGTGAAGGTGCAGGCGGCGAACTTCACCTTGTTTGCTTCGGAACAGGCGCAAATTTCGAAGATGGATTCGATCTTCTCGAACCACCGAGTCAGAGCGATGACTCCTCCGTTTCCGTCGAAGGACTTGGGTTTTGCAGTCATGAAGTCCTTATAGGAACACTCCTTTTGATGTCCCTAACTTCCGCCTTGTCTTTGTGGGTCGGCTCCACCTCCAGCCCTACCATAGTTTACTTGTGCCATTGCTGCTGTTACAGAAGCGGTAACTGCTGCCTGGAACATGACGGGGTCAAACTGGGGAGGTGGTGGTGGTGGCGGAGTGTTGTCCCTTCTGTTGGGTCTTGGTCGAGGAGGCATCTTTTTCTAGAAACAATCAGGAAGAAGAGGATGGTAAGTCCTCAAGATATATGGAACAATATATATCTCATCTTGATAATAAAAGTGTTTTACCAAGCGATATGCATAGGAAGGTTACTAATGCAAGTAAGTTATCGCTTAAGAAAGAAGAGGTATCAACACTTGGAACAAATCTATATACCGAGTTTGGCTCTAGCTAAAATACTCCTATAGTATTTTATGTTGATTGTTTTAGGTAAGTTCTTAGGCTTGCTGCAACACCATAGTCACTCCCAAGCACATGTTGGTCATGTCTCGGATGAATATAGTTGATCAGGCTATATTGACCCTAGACATGATTACATAACTGCCCAGGCTTAACCGTAGTGTCCAACATCCAAATACTTTTGTTTTGTTTTACTTACAACACAGATTTTAATACTCGGGTATACTTATATACTTTTATAAAAATACTTGTATTTTTGAAAGTATACTTTTAGTTTAGAGCGCTTAGGCCCCTTAATATTTATAGTTGTATACCATGTAAGGTTCGGTATACTTAGTTCGCTATAAACAAGGGCTCTGATACCAATCTGTCACACCCCCAAACCGAAACGGCGGAAACGTTCGGGGGTGGAGGACGTCATGCGTAGTATCACAACATTTGTATAGCAAGCATAGTAAACACAACCAAACATTGAATACAATCATGAAAAGAGTTTACATCAGTTTGAAACTTGTTTTAAATACATTTAAAGTATGCAAAAATATAGAAAACATGACTCTTATTGCTCCGGCTCCTCTAATCCAAGAAGTACCTGTCTACTGATTCCCTAAGAATACAAGCAGTTTTGAAAGAATATCAGCATAAAGCTGGTGAGTTCATAAGCATTTAGTTTTAGTGGAAAAGTGTTTCTGGAATCCTTTTGAAAAGTGTTCCTCAAGAAAATCCTATGTTTTCTTATGAAAAGCTTGTTTGAAAACCCATTCCTTCCATGATTTCCAAATTCATACAAGGTATGTACGATCCAATGAGTCGTGGAAGGAATATGAATATCCATTGATTACATGTTAAACAATCTGTTTTTGAATAGCCGGGTTATCCCGGGAAAATCCTATATTTTCCCTAAAGGTTGATGATTGATTATCCGTTCTAAACTGAGGTGTGCAAGTATCTACCATACTCGAAAAGCAGTTTTCTTTTAAAAACCCTGGTTACACCCAGAGAGGTATATTAGCCTTATTACATAAATAAAACTAAATAAAAGAAAACCGTGATGAACTAAGTCCTGAAGGTATTATTAGTAATACCCTCCAGTAATCTATCGGTTATTACTTTGAGGTTAGTTCACTTGATTCATTATTACAAATGTAAATCTCTGCTATCTAGCTTGTGAGTTTTATAACCATACATTAACTTGATACGGAACGTATGGGGGCCAGTATCCTTTATGACTTTGTCACCTGTAGACCTGCCGGTCCCACTGTAGCTAGCAGCGAGATGCGGGATAGTCAGTCCCGTATAGATCTATACACAACAGTCACGCTCTCCCTCCAAGAGATTCTGGTCATATGTGCTAGTCCTACACTCTGATTTTGTGGGAGTGTTACCAAGGACGTGTCTCCAACTTAGACTAACAAATTTACAAGTAATAATACTGAAAATCATGTTTATGATTTGCATGAATCCTTTATAAAATAATACATTTTACTACGTGATTCACAAGTTCATTGTTCTAGTTTTGAAAACTGTTTCTACGAGTTGATTTCTTTGGCAAAACTGTTTTTCCATGTTAAAAGCATACTGAACATATAATTATCTTAAACAAATTAATATATTTTGAGCACAAGTTTCCTTGTACTTTTGCTTGTATTCCCCCCCCCTGAAAACATGAAAAACTCGGAAAAACGTAGGGGTATGAACTCACCTCGGGTGATTTGAATAAAGGATCGACACGAAACGCTGGATGTTCAAGTGAAGCCTTGAACACGATTTGACCCTAAATTACATGCAATGACACATAAAGGAGTCAAATGGAGGTATTTCACCACTAAATGTGATGGAGAACCACTCTAGGAACTTGGGACTACTTGCACTAAGTGTTAGAGCTCTAAAGGATTGCATGAGGGGAGTGTATGACCACCTTTAAGGTGTGTGCGGCCATGGGTTTGCGGCCCAAGGGGTGTGCGGCCGTACACCCATGATGGAAGGTGTTCTTGGGGTGTTTCAAGGTCCATACTTGCAATCCATGAAGTGTTCTTGGTCCAAACTTAGTTGTAGTACAAGTTTAGGGTCTTAGAAGTGGGTTTATGGTCCTACAATGAGTGTGTGGTCGCACACTTGGGTGTGCTGCCTCGCAAGTGTGTGTGCGGCCGTACACAGGTGTGTGTGGTCGTACACTCCACTCAAAAATGTCCAAAATGCCATTTCCAAGGTACAACAAGGCTAGGGGCATGTCTATCTCGAATATGGAAGTCAAACTCTCACTTTGGAGGGTGTTTTAAGGGTGTGCGGCCACCTTAAGAGGGTGTGCGGCCACACTCACTTCCAACACGAAGAACATGTCCATTTTTGCACCTTTAAAGCTTAGATAGAGAGGTCTTTCATGGATTGTAAGCTAGAGGAAGAAGTACTCACGTTCTTGAAGCTTTGGGAGGTTCAAAGTTGGAGAAACTTGAGAGGAAATGATGTTGTGTGCTGCCAAGGTGCTAAAGGAAGGAAAGGAACGAGGCTACCCTTTATATAGGAGTAAGGGTGCTGCCCAAAAGTGAGTGTGCTGCCGAGGGAGTGGGTGTACGGCCGCACACCCATGTGTACGGCCGTACACTCCTCCAAGAGGCGTGTATGACCCGATTTCCTCACTATATGGCTTGATGACTCATTCCTAATCTCAACCTTGGTCAAGTTTAAGCTTAGAACACTTAAATGAACCCTTAAATAGCACCAGACATCGACAAAACAAGTTGAATAATGATTGAATTGATTAACTGTACAAGATTGAAGTTTCCGGGTTGTCACAAAACACTAGTATCATTAATGGTAGGAAATTTGGGTCATTACAATCCTCTCCCGATAATTTCGATTTCTCATAATCAGTCACCGACATGAACATACAAGAATAATGAACCCTTATGTCATCTTCAAATTCTCATGTCGTCTTCGAAAACTAAGCTTTTCTTTGAACCAGTCAGTAATAGAAACCTGAATTTTGGCTAGCTTCACATTGGAACTAATTGGCAACCCGATGTAAGTAAAAAGAAAAGAAGACCCTTCACAATTAAGGAAATAAGTAAATCTAAAAGTCTCAACATTTTCAAGAGCAATACCAAAATTTTTGCTTTTATTAGAGTTTTCCTTCAAAACGGGTGAGAGATGTAATGTTTTATATATAAAAATAAGTTAACAAATTGGGTATGATTTGTGGTATGCCATAAATTATTTTTAATAAATACGAAAATTATTCATCAAACTGCATAAACCACATAAACCGTCTGTACTACATAACATGATTTAGAACTTTGGTGGTGTGATTTTGTTAGGCAGCAAAATAGGTCTGAGACCTGCACTACTTCAAGCGAGTGCTAGCTCTAGAGATAGAGAAAGGAAGACGAGAAGATTGATCCAAAATCTGCCATGTTGGCTTGTTACCGAATGCATTAAAATACTTCAAACTAACAGGATAAAAAGATAATCCCAAAAAACAATTCAAAATCAAAACAAAGCTAATATATGAAACGTAAATATTGAAACCTTATCTGCTACTTATCAAACACATAATCCTTATGCCAACCCGGAACCGTCTTGACCTGACTCGGTCTAGCCATTCCCGCATCATGGTCCGTCGCAACATTCCCCTCCGCGTCTGGAAGCACCTTGTCCTTAATGTGATAGTGAGGATAGGCAGCCTGAAATTCATCTACCCACTCCCATGTCGCATTCTATGGTGAACTACATGTCCATTGAACTAGCACTTGCACAGCTGGAATACCCTTGTCCAAAACACGCCTAGATCCACAAATGGCGACCGACTGTTCGATGGGTCTTCCATTTTCAAACTCCACTGGTAGTGTGGTCACATGGGACTCGTCAACTACGTTATACGGACGGGTTGGCATAAGGATTATGTGTTTGACAAGTAGTAGATAAGGATAAGCACCAGTTTCAATATTTACGTTTCACATATTAGCTTTGTTTTGATTCTGAATTGTTTTTTGGGATTATCTTTTTATCCTGTTAGTTTGAAGTATTTTAATGTATTCGGTAACAAGCCAACATGGCAAATTTTGGATAGTTCAAAAGCTTCACCCAAGGTATTGGGTTTGGAAACAAGGAGTTCCCTTTGTATTGTAGGTTTCAATCCTGATGTGTAAAACGAGATGAGTAAGTTTTCGCTAATATTAGTTACCCGATTCATAAGTTTCTCGAATTCGGCTTGGTATTGTGACACGGTGCCACATTGGATTAGCTTAGACAAGGCGCCTTGCGGGTCTTCATACTTCGATGGTCCAAACCGGGTCCGTATGTTTTCCAAAAAACCTTCCCAATTGGTGACCATATTGTTGCGTTTCATCCAACGAAACCATTCCGCTGCGTCTCCGTCCAGATTAAATCCGACGATGCGAAGTCATTGTTCTGTTGTTGTCCCGTGTAGGCCAAAATATTCCTCCATGGCGAAAATCCAAGTCTCCGGGTCGGTGCCATTGAAACGAGGCACATCCAAGCGCATGGATCTGGGGAGGTTCGATCCCCGATCTCCATTTCCGCTGACTTGTTTTTGTTGTTTGAAAATCTGTAGTTCAGGGGAAAGTTGCTCAATCCTGTGGTTTAGTGTGTCGGTATGCTCTTTGATTAGCAACCGAAGAACAACTTCATCCATGGCCAAAAATCTCTCAATGAAAGCACTAGTTGTTAAGCAGCACAATAGGTCTCAGACCTGCACTACTTCAAGCGAGTACTAGCTCCAGAGATAGAGAAAGGAAGACGAGAAGATTGATCCAAAATCTACCATGTTGGCTTGTTACTGAATGCATTAAAATACTTCAAACTAACAGGATAAAAAGATAATCCCAAAAAACAATTCAAAATCAAAACAAAGCTAATCTATGAAACGTAAATATTGAAACCGGTGCTTATCCTTATCTACTACTTGTCAAACACATAATCCTTATGCCAAACCGGAACCGTCTTGACCCGACTCGGTCTAGCCATTCCTGCCTCATGGTCCGTCGCAACAGATTTGCAGTTCATGATTTTGTGAAACTATACAATACGATCAACTTGAGGTTTCCAAAAAGCTTAAACCACACTACATCGCACCACGATACCCCTTCCACAAATAATATCGACTTCAATAAAAAAAAGACTTAAGGGTTTAAAAGACAATTCCATGAAAATGGGTCCTACAAGTGTAAATATTTTGCCCAAAACTCCAAATTATAATTCCTTAAATTTAGGGTTTCGGGATCATATCCTTTCACCAAATTTAATTGCAGACAAATAAATAAAGACAACAAAGATGATCGAGGTGGTTTCGAACGATCGTTTGGGGAAGAAGGTTCGTGTAAAGTGCAACGACGACCACACCACCGGTGATCTGAAGAAGCTCGCAGCAGCTCAGACTGGAACACGCGCCGACAAGATAAGGATCCAGAAGTGGTACAACATCTATAAGGATCATATTACCCTCAAGGATTACGAGATTCACGATGGCATGGGTCTCGAGCTCTATTACAATTGAAATTCAGCGTTATATGGTTCTATGTAAGTTCGATCATTGACCATAACTTGGTGTGTAAGAACGAAATTCCGTGTTTTGAATTGCTGAAACTGTTTAATATGTGATCGAAATCAAAGCTATTTACTTTTCTAAATTCAACGCCTTTTATGTTCAGTGATCGAATCATATACCAGTGGGGGCAAATTAACCTTTTTTAGTTAAACATATGATGGCGTAAATTCAATGTTCACAGATTTCTGATGTCTTTTTCCTTGCAAATTTAGGAAATTAGAGCAAATTCATCGGTTTCCATTTGGCTTGATTCAATTGTTAAGCTGTATGGTATCATCTCGTTGAATGTTTTTAATGATTTCTCATGCCCTTTTCCTTTGATCTTGCAGAAATTATGCAATTGGATCAGCATTCGATTTACCTTGATTGCTAAATGTAGAATGTCATATTATAATCTTCTTGAGTGCTTTAATTGTTTTCGTTAGAATCTTGGAAATTAGGGCCAAAAGGTGGCCTTCTATTTGGCTTTAATTGCTAAATATATATAAATTATATTATACTAATGCAGTTAAGATTAGTCTCCATTGGCCTTCATTTCTGAATGCATACCTTGAACAGTTCATATTTTTGAGCAAGGAATGATGATGGCTTTTAGGGCTGCAAATTCGGGATCAACGGATCTAACTCTGACTCAAATAAATTTTGTGGATATGATTTTTAACCCGTGTTTTAATTCTTCTTAGTTTAATATATAAAGTTATTAATATATCCCTCGTACATATATCAGAAAGCGTGTTTAGTCCCTATTTTCAAAAATTAACTCGGATGGTCTATTGTTTTGTTTTTTCTTGCTTGCTTAGTCCCTCTGCACATAAAAAGACCATTTTACCCTTATTTATTTATTTTTTGATTTATTTTCTATTTACTTGTTATTTATTAATTATTTATTGATTTGTTTATTATACAAAATAAATATTATTTCATTTTTTTTAAATGGGCCGGTAAATTTAATCACTCTTCTTCTTCTTCTTCTTCTTCTTCTTCAACACATCTCATATCTACCGTTACTACCCACAACGACCGACTTCAATGCTTCGGCATCTCCTTCGGAAAGTCCTGGACATCTCCGGTTTCATACAGAAGAGATCGACTCCAAGACACCGGCCAAGTTCAGTCTCTATTTTACTCTATTCTCCTGTTTTCCCTATTCTGATCTCACACTTGCGTCTCTCCAGTTTCAGATTTGGAAATGGAACCTTTTGAGTTTCCCCATCTCAAGATTTCCCACAGATTACCCAACACACCGCTAGCACCTCTGACACCACCACCTATCACTGCCATGTCCTCCTCCAACCAAATCATAATCTGAAAACCTTGCACCTGGCTTCTTCCTTGATCTGAAACCTTAGGTGGAAATCCATCTGAACATATGTGAAGAAGGAGATCAATCCAAACATATGCCGACAACTTCTTCCTCGATCTGAACCTTGCACCCATCTTCTTCATTAATCATCCCTGTATTCTTTCCATTCAATCAGACTTATGGTTTGTATGATTTCCTTACATGGTGCATCCATAAATCCAGATGTAAAAGAGATCCAAAAAAATCAATCTAGGTTAAAATCGGACAATCATCGATTGTAAAATTTCCCAAACATCCATTGTTTTCTAATAAACAATCACAATTATAAAAAAGATAAAAAAAAAGAGACCAGCATTCCAATTCGACCATATCTGAAAGGCACTTGGTATCGATTTGAACGGATCTAAAACGAGTTTCAACCCATCTACAACCCTGTATAGCCATGGCGCCGGAGATAGTGTCCGCTTCCGCCTCCGATTATAACACCTTCACCTCTGATTCGAATAGAGAATTAAGAAAGATTGTGACAGTTCTACATTGAGAACGGAGAAGAGGGAAAGAGATCGACTATTCTTCATATCTTTCTGGCGATGGCTTCCCCCCCATCACAAAATCAGATCCAGAGGAGGTAACCTTGCTCCTGTGGTGTCTGATTTAGGTTTCGGATTCATGGTAGCTTTTGAGGTGCATATCGACTTCATGGGTATCTTGAAGCTTGCCAGAATCATATGATTTTGCCGGCGGGTTCTACAATACTGAAAGAAAAGAGAAAGGGGAGATGTAGAGGGTGGGTGAGAGTGGGCCGAATTTCCTTTTTTAAATGATAAATAATATTAGATTAATTGAAAAAAATACACAGGGGCATTATGGTCATTTTAAATCTGGTGAGGACTAAACCTGCAACAAAATCGTTTTTTAGGGATGCAACATGCAACTTTAAAACAAACAACTGCACGAGGGGATTCATGTAATTTACCCTATATAATACATTCATTATTAATATATAACGTTATATATACAGACCACGTCGCCTGCGTGATTTTGAAAGTCTTGTGCAATTTAACAAAAAGAAAAAAAAAACCTTAAAATTAAAAAATCTAAAACTTTAATCAAAAGTTCAAAACAGTTTAATTTATTAGTTTTTAATTGCAAAATACATAATTTAAAATTTTATTCTAAATAATACAAAAAAAGTTGTTTGTACTTGAAATCAATCATTTTTATAATATTGGTTGAAATAAATTTTTTTATAACATATTCAATGGTCATTTTTTCCTACAATGCCACAGGAACATGAATAGTCAAACATAATTCTATATGCAATAGATGTAATAGGAAAACAATATTTTGCTTTTTTTTTAAATAATCATAGACTTTATTTCGGAAGAAAGTAAAAGTATTAATCCATTATGTTTATAGATACCAATTTTATTTGTAATACATTGAATATTCTCATAAGAAACCATGTCAAAGCCAACATTTCAATTAAACCTTAGAAAATCATTGTTATTTTCATACAATTTCTCATTAGTACCACAAAATGCTAGATTGATTTAGCAAGAAATTTCACAATAGAGATAATTCTCAACTAAACTTTTCTACAATTAACTTTTTTTTATTGTTTTTGAGCCGCATTATAAATAGTTTTATTTTTTTGTAATCTTAGATGCAAATCATACCAAGTATTTATATTTTTAACATGTTCCATTCTAATTTCATGCTCTTTAACTATAGTATTAAGATGTACCGATCTCTAAAACCCTAATTTACTAACTGACCATTTCCACAGCATTTTTGAAATATTTTACAATAAAAAGCAAAATTAATCAATTTCTTTAGAACAAACAAACCAATTCCGGTCACATTTTTCTCCGTTTGGTAAAGTTTTAACATAATATGTTGCAGAAAACCTTAACCATTATCGTTTGGATTTTTTAATAGATAAATCTCTTTCAGTACCTTTTAATGCGAAAATATTATCATGTTAGAGTCGAGCACATCCGAATTTCTTGGATCAAATATATCAAATGTATGAAAATCATCACATTATTATTAACATCAACATTATTATTACCATCTACAATAACATCAATATTATCACTCTTTCAAAAAAAAAAAAAAAAAAAAACACCAACATCATCATTAGCATCACTAACAGTTTGTTTTTTATTTTTCTGAAAATTCGGTTTTCTTTTGTCATAAACTTATCAATAGATCATTTTTTATTTTTTATTGGATTCTTCAATTTTTTTTTGTTTCTTTTTACGTTTTTCATATCCGGATTCATATTTTTTTTAATCTAGGGGGCATCCTAAATTAGTAAAAAGAGAGAAACGACCTTATTTGCAATTTGGAGATTTCTACGTGGTTCTCAGTTCTAAAACTCAAGTTGTAAAGTATAACAAAATTGTAAAAAATCATAAACGAAATAAAAAAAATTAGATTACATTATCAAAAATACAAATCAGAAGAAAACCAGAAGAAAACCACAAAGGGAAATAAAAGAAAAATAAAAAAAATCAGAGAATCCTTATACCTTCTGATTTTAAAACCTCACACTAGATTGAACTTGGAGCTTCTAAAATCAGATTTTTGAGTAGCTTATCATAAATACGTATAAGAAATTATCAAAAATACAAACCATAAACAAACAAGAAAGGAAAAAACTTTGATTTGCTTGTGCCTTCAAAAATCAGAAATTGATTTCCTTGTAACTTTATTCCTTTTGAATTTTGAATATGATGTTTCCCTTCAAAAAAAAAAGGATCAGAATCTTAAAAAAAAAACAAACCAAAAAAATCAAATCTTTTACCTTATGATTTCGAAACTTGGATCTTTTTTTTTTTGAACGCTTGAATTTTATTGAAAAAATGTTAGCAAAAAGCTATCAAAGAATTACATAGGAATCGATAAAATAAGGTTTAATAATTAAGACCCTCTACTAAGACTTGACTCAAGAAATTTGATTTCAAGAAACAAGGCGAACGATAATAAGATTGTAAGAACTTAAAGCTATTTTTCAAGAAGATTGTAAGATTATTGCTTCTGATTTTCGAGAAGAAAGAAAAAAAGAAATAAAACCCTCTATGATCGACTGATTTTATACAAATATTGAAACCGTTTGTCAAGGATCGGAGACGATTCAGTAGCCATTATTAATATGTTCCCCATGTGTAAGCAGAACAACCAACAAGAAACTGAAGTGTTTTTTTCTTTTCCCAAGGTCAGTCGATTTTCCCGCTCATGTGATGCGTGCGTCGCTCCTGATAAATGAGATGAAGAAAACATGTTAACCTAACTGGATTTGGGCCTAAACTCAGCCTAGGCTAGTATATATGCTAAAAAAATTGGGTCCTATGACTTAGTAAGCTTGGACATACTTTGAACTCCTTTTTTGGTCGGCCATGATATACACATGCTCATACGAAGAAAACCATAGATATAATATTGGAGCGATGATAACTAACAAAAAAAAAATGAAAAGTGGAGAGAGTGTAGGTCAAACGGTAAGGAGAATTGATAAGGAAGAAGATTTGAAATGATAAATAATGATTGTTGAGATGAAGTCATAGGTAGAATCAACAAATGCCTATTTTATATCAACATACTTTTGACCAAGTATATTTTTCGGTTTTGTATCTCTTAATATGTGTTAGGTCCATGTTGTAACAAGAATACCGGGTTCTAATTTATTTATTTTATCTTATTCAATATCATATTTTATAATATTTGGCACAAAATGATGATAAGACCAATTACAACTTCTGCTTTTGTATCTCTTAATTTTTTAATATGTGTTACTTGTTAGGTCCATGTTAATTATTAAACCAAATCAAGAAATGAATATATGTTGTTGGTTATGTTTTGTTCCCATTAGTTTATATTGTTTTTGAAACACGGTTTGAATAAATTAAAAGAAATGGTTTCAGTGGTCGGTTTGACTTCTTATTAATGTTATTAGTATTAGTATTTTTTAAAAAAAAATTCTTACAAATTCCAATTTATTTCTTATTTTAATATTTTTTTTCTCCCAACCCTCATGAACGCACGTGCACAACATGTGATGCGTGGAAAAGACGTAGGATGGTTGTCTATTTCTAGAACCCAACCTTTTCATGTAGAAACCAAAGAATAGTTCAAATCCAACTATCCAAAATCATTGTACTAGATGAGATTAATATTCATTTTTTCAACATACGAAAAGCATATAAGACCGATGGGTATAAGCAACGCCCCTATGACGTTAATCCGATTTGGTATCGCCATAACGGTGCCATAACGGGCGAACACCGCCCCACCCTCCCGTTATTTGGCGTTACGTTATCACTCGTTGCTGTGATAACGGGTGGTAACGTGTAAAAATTCGTTGGCACATTTCACCCGTTTAAAAACGGTAACAATATTCGATATTGGGAAAATGGAACCGTTTAAAAACGATAACTTCAATAAAAAAAATTACTAATTAAATTTTTTTACATTATACCTTATTCTTTTTACCTACACATCTATTTCTCTATATTTGTCTCGATTTCTCTTATCACTCAAAACACAAACACAAAAATCAACCAACTATGGATCAAAACCCGAATACTCCTCCTCCAAACACAAGCACATCCATTCCAATAGGTTTTGCGGCATACGAGGGCTACATGAACATCCTCAACTCGCAAAACTCACCACAACTTTCATATTCCGACAACTTTTTCAATCCTGCCTCACGCCCACTACAATTCTCTACCTCGCCTTTTATGCGACAAACAACCACCGGATAAACAATTTGTTGATTGGTTAGAAATATGGTAAACCCCTTAACATGTTTATGTGTATTTCACTTATATGCGCATGTATAAACATAAAGCATGTATAAATATAAAGAAAGTACATGCAGATATAGGGGCGTAGCAAATATAATGTAAGAGTGGGTTTTGGCCCACCCACACAAAATTAAGGTTATATATATATATATATATATATATATATATATATATATATATATATATATATATATATATATATATATATATATATATATATATATATTTGTTAAATAAAAGGAATTAAGGTTGTGATATGATCTATTCCATTCAAAACTTGAAATTAGTAGAATACATTGTTGTTTATGTCGATTAAACTCCATTTTAGATTATTTTAATGATATAAAACAACATCGTGTGCAACTTAAATAAACAATTTATGAATTAACGTAATACACCTAATCTAATTCTATTTTTCGATCCATTCCAATTCTATTTCTCAATCATTCTAGTCGATGTAAAATGCTAATTGTTAATTAATTTAGAGATATATACAATTCGTATAAATTTAACATGTGAAAAGTTATCCGAAAATGACTTGTCGACTCTTTGACCCGAAATCGATCCACTAACCCACGAACCCATATAATTAAACGAGTTATGTGGGTTGGGTTGGGTTGAGGTTTCCACCCCGCCAACTCATGAACTGTCAACCCGTTAATCCATATATTATATGGGTTGGGTTGGGTCAATGTATTCTGACCCGCCAACCCAAACTCAACCCTATTGCCAGGCCAACCTAGGTACTCAACTTAGACACCAAGAGATCAAATGTTGTCTAACCAAAACAAGATTATCATCTAAAAATACATAATAACTTGAACAATACCGACACGTATTGACACATCCCATCCAATATACATCAATGTTGGAGAAGAAACAATCTAGTAAAGATGGATAATGCAAAAGACCATGAAAGATAGTGCCCCTAAAGATGGTGAAAAATGTGTTGCAACACATTCATATGGTACTTACATGAATCATGCATATAAAGGCATACTTGGTGGATGACATAAGCTACATCAATACGAGTAAAAGTAAAATACTAAAGAGCCCCAACAAGGATACAATACTGGGTGGAAATCACGTACATTTTTAGTAGCAGAGGATAATTTGAAGTTGGTATTAATATTAGTACTACATGGATTACCGATGAGCATATTCGCACATGTGAGAATGTCATGGGAGAATGAGCTTTGAAAGAAGAAGAAACTAGATGATGATCATGATGCATCAATACCCTCAAAGAAGGAAATATGAATAAGATCGGTCATGGAAAACTCACTGAATAACCAAGAGATGACAAACCAAATAAGGGTGAAGGAGGATACAATAAGGATTATATCATCCATGTAAAGAGGCAAATACATAATATAGCACCCGTTTCCCAGATTGGATCCGTAGATAGTATAAAGGGAGTCAATGACATGGTTTTCAAAGAAAACCATATGTCACAATGTGACAGTAAGGATGTCACAACGTGACATAACAATTATGTGAACGCGTTTCTAGATGGATGTCACAACATGACAAGGGTATGGTCACACCGTGATAATAACTGTAGCCCAAGCCCATCATCTTTTAGGGTTTCCTCTATATTTAAACCCCTAAACCCAGAATTAGGGCATCATTTCCAGCCTCCATCACCCTCTACAACCTTCAAGTAAACCCTAATCATCCATTGTTGATTGTGAAGCTCCTTTTTGGTGATTTTAAGCCATGAAGAAAAAGAGAAGGCATTTTGATGCATCATCTCAGCTAGCAAGCCACACCCTAATCATCTTGAGCTGCTTTAGGACATTTGTAAGTCCTCAAGTTCCCGCCTTTTTAGCTCAACCATGTTAGATATAAAGTTTTCCCACTTTTCTTAATGATTGAGAAAGTTTGAATGTTGGCAACTTTATGAATTCTTGAGGCTCCTTTGTGATTCCTTGTTCCCGATCTAGAGAGTTAGTGGGTTTTGATTCCATGCATGAGAATAGATCTCATTTTCCTTCATTTTGACCTAGATTGTGCCCAAGACATGCATTGGACATGCATATCTAAAAAGCTATGATTTTTATTGTATTTTGAGATGGTGAAAGCATTCTGGAAAGTTTGGTTGCTTGGGTTGGAGGATTAAGAGCTTAAGGCATTAAGCTGTCGAGAGCGTTCTTCACGAAGTGGTGATTTAGTCATCACGACGTGACGAGGGAATGCTTCGCGATTATTCTATCTTCACTCTACCACAACGTCACTAACGGGTGGTCACGACATGGCGACCGACTGTATAACTCTTGAGTGTTGGCTTTGATTTTGACTGTTGACTTTTTGACCAAGTTTGACAATAGGTCAAATTAGGGTATTTTCCTATAGTTTGAGATGTGTTCCCTATTTTTTTGTATAAGTGGCCTATAGTGCTAGTTATTGAATCTGTGATCGGTTTTGTTATCTTCTAGACTGCAAGGTGAGTTTTTCAAGCGGCGGTCACGGCGGCTGTAGCGGCTGCCATGTCTCATATCCATACTCCTGGTGTTAGTGGGTCGGGAGTTGGTGCACATCCTTCTAACCATGGCGAAAGTCATGGGCATTCGCGAGAGTGCACTTATAAGGATTTTTCTAATGCCAAACCCAGAACCTTTAATTGGACTGGGGGAGTTATGGCACTAAGACAATGGATAGAGAAGACAGAAGCAATTTTCGAAATTGGCTCCTGTCCGGAGGGTAGCAAAGTTAAATTTGCTGCCTGTACTTTTTCAGATAGGGCCCTAACGTGGTGGAATGACCACATTAAGTCACTTACTCTGGTAGTGGCTAACTCTATCAGCTGGGAGAGCCTAAAAGCCTTGTTAATGCGTGAATACTGTCCGCGAGGGGAAATACAGAAACTGGAGTAAGAACTATGGGGTCTTACAATGGTTGGTTCTGACATATCAACCTATAGCAGTAGGTTCTGTGATCTGGCAATTCTTTGTCCGGATATGGTTCCTATGGAGAGCAAAAAGATTGAGAGATATATTTGGGGTATGTCGCCCCAAATTCAGTCAAGTGTTTTAGCTTCGAAGCCTATTACTTTTGACAGTGCCAAAGAGCTGGCACAATCTATTATCAACCACGGAGCCCGTCAAAAATCTGTGGTTTCTGCTCCAGAACAACCCAAGGAGAACAACAACAACAGCAAGAAGAAGGGTTGAAACAAGAGGAAGGGCAAATCTCCTCTGGAACCTGCAAAGAAGCAACAAGTAGTGGCAATCCATCCTACTACTGTACCTGCTACCATACCTTCTGTACCTGCTGCTGTCCCTAATAACCTTGCACCAACTAAGCCCTATGCTGGTACCCTCCCTAAATGCAACAAGTGCAATTTTCACCACAACGGAAATTGCCGAGAAATGCAATGCCGTAACTGCAACAGAAAAGGGCACATTGCCCAATTCTGTAGAATACCACCCCAACCACTTAACCAAGTACCTGCCACTGGAGTAGGCCGAGCATACTACTAATGCGGTGATGTGGGGCATTTCAAGAAAGATTGTCCAAAAGCTGGAAATGCCGGTGGAGTTGGGAGAATTCTAGCACTGGGTCATGAAGAAGCGGTGGCAGACCCTGCAGTGGTCACGGGTACGTTCCTTCTCAACAATATTTATGCATGCATTCTATTTGATTGTGGTGCTGAGAGGAGCTTCGTGAGCCATAACTTTAAACATCTACTAAATCAAAACTCCCAACCACTAAATGAAACGTTTACAGTAGAAATGGCTAACGGGAAATCCGAATCCACCAACGATATATACATAGGATGTATCCTTACCTTGAATGACTTGTCTTTCCCAATAGACCTTATGCCGGTCTCTATCAAAAGTTTTAACATCATAATAGGTATGGATTGGTTGTGCCCCAACCATGCCGACATCCTATGTTATGAAAGAGCTATTCGTTTGAACTTACCAACTAATGAAACTCTTATTATCTATGGCGACAAACCCAGAACGAACCTTCAGATCATTTCTTGCATCAAGGCACATAAATACCTTCGCAAGGAGTACTGTGCATTCTTAGCTCACTTCGTAGACAAAAAGCAAGAAGTGAAAGATATCGCGAGCATTCCAGAGGTCTGCAACTTTCCCAATATTTTCCCGATGATCTTCCAGGAGTACCTCTCGAACGTCAAGTCGAATTCCGAATCGACTTAATCCCTGGAGCTACCCCTGTAGCCAAATCCCCCTTATCGTCTTGCACCTTCTGAAATGCAAGAATTATCCAGCCAGCTTAACGAACTCCTTAGCAAAGGTTTCATAAGACCAAGCTTCTCACCTTGGGGAGCACCAGTTTTGTTCGTAAAGAAGAAGGATGGATCATTCCGCATGTGCATAGACTACCGCGAGCTGAATAAACTTACCATCAATAATCGATATCCTTTGCCTCGCATTGACGATCTGTTCGACCAACTTCAAGGTGCGAACTACTTCTCGAAAATAGACTTAATATCCGGGTATCACCAGTTACAGATTTTGGAGGAAGACATTCCAAAGACCGCGTTTAGAACTCGTTATGGTGCATTACGAGTTTATAGTGATGCCATTCGGATTGACGAATGCACCTGCTGTGCTCATGGATCTAATGAACAGAGTGTGCCATCCGTTCCTGGACAAATTCGTCATAGTCTTCATCGACGACATCCTTATCTACTCAAGAAGCAAAGAAGAACATGGCCAACATCTTCGTCAAGTATTACAAACCCTTAGGACAGAAAAACTCTATGCGAAGTTTTCAAAGTGCGAGTTTTGGATTAGGAAGGTTGAATTCCTAGGTCACGTGGTCAGTTCAGAAGGAATACACGTGGACCCTTCCAAAATCAAGGCAATTGAAAACTGGCCAGCACCCAAAACACCTACAAAAATCCGACAATTCTTAGGTCTTGCTGGCTACTATCGTAGATTCATCCAAAATTTCTCCCGAATATCTAAACCACTTACCACCCTGACGCAAAAGGGTGTAACTTTTAGTTGGGGAGAGAAGCAAGAAACAACATTCCAAACGCTCAAACAAGCCTTGTGCAGTGCACCGATCTTGTCTCTACCCGAAGGGACAGAAGACTTTGTAGTGTACTGTGATGCTTCAAATCAAGGGCTTGGGTGTGTACTTATGCAAAGAGGAAAGGTTATCTCCTACGCATCAAGACAACTTAAGACTCATGAAGTCAACTATACAACACACGACCTTGAGCTAGGAGCGGTGGTGTTTGCTCTGAAGATCTGGAGACATTACTTATATGGCATGAAATGCACAATATTCACAGACCATAAGAGTCTCCAGCATATCTTCGATCAAAAAGAGCTGAACATGAGACAACAAAGATGGGTGGAGCTACTGAACGACTACGAATGTGAAATTCTTTATCACCCTGGTAAAGCAAACGTAGTAGCTGATGCCCTTAGCAGAAAAGAATACTCGAGACGCCGAGTAAAGTCGTTGACCATGACAATCCATTGACATCTGTCCACACAAATCAAAGAAGTTCAACTTGAAGCCTTGAAACCCGAAAACGTGGCAGGTGAAACTATGAGAGGAATGGATAAGAACTTTGAAATCAAGGATGATGGAGTCTATTATTTCATGAACCGGATCTGGACACCAAAGTTCGATGGTTACAGAGACGTGGTTATAAATGAAGCACACAAAAACCGATACTCCATTCATCCAGGTTCAGACAAGATGTATATGGACCTTAAGAAACTATATTGGTGGCCTAACATGAAGGCCGAAATCGCTACCTTTGTGGGCAAATGCCTTACTTGTGCCAAAGTCAAGGTAGAGTACCAAAAACCTTCAGGTTTATTACAACAACCCGAAATCCCTGAATGGAAGTGGGAGCGGTTTACAATGGATTTCATAACCAAATTACCCAAGACTTCGGGTGGTTATGATACTATTTGGGTAATCGTCGATAGATTAACCAAATCCGCACACTTCCTGCCAATAAAAGAAGCCGACAAGATGGAGAAGCTATCCGGAACTTACCTCAAGGATATTGTTAGACTGCATGGTGTACCAATATCTATTATTTCGGACCGAGATAGTAGATTCACCTCTCGTTTATGGCAATCTTTACAAAACTCTTTGGGAACCAGGCTGGACATGAGTATAGCCTACCATCCACAAATCGACAGACAAAGTGAGAGGACGATTCAAACATTAGAAGACATGTTGCGAGCTTGCGTGATAGACTTTGGAAAGGCATGGGATATTCATTTACCCCTTGTTGAATTCTCTTATAATAATAGTTATCACACTAGCATAAAGGCTGCTCCATTCGAAGCCCTCTATGGCCGCAAGTGCAGATCCCCTCTGTGCTGGGCTGAAGTGGGTGACACGCAGATGGCTAGAGGTCAAACTCCTGACAGTGCTCTCACTGGTCCGGAAATTATTCGAGAAACTACCGAGAAAATCGTACAAATTCGGGAGCGACTTAAAGCTTCCAGAGATAGACAGAAAAGCTACGCTGACAAAAAGAGAAAACCCTTGGAATTCCAGGTTGGTGACCGCGTATTGTTAAAGGTCTCACCCTGGAAGGGCATGATACGCTTTGGAAAGTGTGACAAATTGAATCCAAGGTACATAGGACCATTCGAAATTCTTGCTAGAATCGGTCCTGTAGCTTACAAACTTCGACTACCCCAAGAACTAAATGACATTCATCCTACCTTCCACGTTTCGAACTTGAAAAAGTGTCTATCCGACGAGACTCTTGTAATCCCACTCGAGGAAATCGAGTTAAACGAGAGCCTCAACTTTGTGGAAGAACTCGTAGAGATTCTAGACAGGAAAGTTAAGAAAACCAAACAAAGCCGTATCCTGATAGTGAAGGTTCGCTAGAATGCAAAACAGGGACCTGAATTCACTTGGGAACGGGAGGATCAAATGCAACAGAAATATCCACATCTTTTTCCCTAGTCTATCTGTAATGCTAATTTCGGGACGAAATTCTCTCTAATGGGGGGATAATGTAACAAACCGTTATTTCAAACCTATGTAATAATGTAGGTCAATTTGTATTTCTTTTTAAAATAATAAAGAGAAATTTTAGCATACTTGTATATTTACATAATTGACCCTCAAAAATAAATTATTAAACAATCTCGATTGGGATGAACCAAGTGATAGAGATTGTAACAAGGTTTCCAAAAACATAAAGAACACTAAAATCCGAGTTATAACGAAGAAGTTATGACCAATCGAAGATCCGCGTCAAAACCGGCAAAACACTGTTTAGTGTAAAAACTGAATTTTTCAATAAAAGGCTTTTTATCCTTAACAATCTAAATGAAAGTTGTAGTTTATGTTAAACCGAGAACTTTGATAAAAAGAACGTCAAAATCTGACTTCGTATGAAGAAGTTATGATTTTTCTAAGTTTATGTATAGCAGTGTACAGCTAAAAACTCGAAATACTGATCGAGTGATTTTTACCCGACACAACCTAAATGAGAATTTAAGGTCTCGTCAATAGTAGTACAACGGTAAAAAGACAGACAAAAACGGACGTCGGATGAAGAAGTTATGAATTTATAACGGATTTCCTTTCCCGGTCTGTTAAAAATAATAATATTAAAAATAAAGTCAAAATCAGCCAACGAGGTCTAAACGAAAGTCGTAGAGTATAATTTTACCTACGCGTGCATATAAAGAACGTCGAAAACGGAGCTCGTATGCGAAAGTTATGATTTTCGCAAGTTTTTGGCACAAAAATCAAGAAATATTGAAAACCGGGAAATTTCGCAAGGCTGACCTTCGGCCACGTCACCGTCGCATGCGAGGCCTCCACGTGTCACCTTCTGATTAGACCGCAGTTCACCGTGTCACCTTCTGATTCGACCAAGTCCGATGTCCAATAAGCAGCAGGCACTCTCGCATGAGACACCCCCCGGACACCCCCTCGGACACATGCCCTCTTCCCATTGGACCGAAGTCCAGTCCAGTCCGAAGCCACCACCTCCGAGCCATCTGTCCGAGCCTCGCCCCGTGTACCCTTTGCATGTCCGACGCGTGCCTAGCTGACTCACCCTTCGGTCCGGGGCTGCGGCCTATAAAAGCCATGCGAGGGCTTCCGAAGAATTCACATTTTTCACACCAATTTTCACACACTTTCACCCCTTTCACTTCCATAAGCTCACATACAACCCCTAAAGCCCCGATATCAAGTCTAAAACCCTAATCAAGCCTCGAAGCCTCGAGATTCCCGAGAAGTTAACCTCTCTCCAGTCGAAAGTCTGACCAATTTGAGCCGGTTTTTCGTCAAATAAACTCCTTTCCGGGAAACGAAACGCTGTCCGAATCACCACCTATCATGTGAGTTCATACCCCCGTATTTTCATAATTTCTACTGTTTTAAGGGGGGGGGGGGGGGGGGAATACAAGCATAACACAAGAACTTTGTGTTATAAAATCATTATTTCAAATCATGATAAAACGACATTAAATCATCAAAAATACTCAAAACATTAAACTCTTTTATAATCTTATATTTTTCCCCAAAATTCATATTTGTATATATATATATATATATATATATATATATATATATATATATATATATATATATATATATATATGTGTGTGTGTGTGTGTGTGTATAAATAAGATTTAAAAGGCTTAGGACTGATAACTCATTCTGGGTCCTTTTCCTTGTTTGGATGTGGGCTTATACTACCGGTTATTTGTCCGAGTGTCGTTTAAATTTTACTTATATATAAAAATGTGTATGTATATAAATATAAAAGTTATTTCATCAGTTCAAATACCTTTGTAACATGTTGAGCAAGGGGTTACATGCTAAAAACAGTTAAATACCGATTCTGAAAGTACATATAAATTATAATAGGTATAATTTATGATACATAGAACAATAATTCATGATTCAAGCATACTAGAACACACTGTTTTACAAGAAATAAGGGTTTTGATTCAGATCAAGGGTTTACACCTATCAAATACATATTCGGAATACTAATTCAAGAACATACTGTCAATCATTTATTTCAGAATGATTGGGTTTTCATAACTAATATACATGTAACGTTTATATGCTTTTTATGAGACATTCAATTCAGGTTGTTTAATTCATTTTAGACAACCAAGGTAAAGTCCTGACATTATAACCAGAATCTCCAGCCCGGGGATCAAAACAAGTTGTGTGTAGATCTATATCGGGATTGACAACCCCGCACTCAGGCTGCTAGCTACAGTCAGGCATACACGCCAATGAGTGGCAATTGTTATCAACAGTTTAAACGCCCACAAAGCGTTTGTTTCAGGCCATCCGTCATAGTATGGTTATAATAACTCATTAAAAAGATATTAACAATACGTTAATATATAAACAACTAAACGAAAGTACACCTTCAAAGTACCAGTTTACAGGATACAAACTACAATGGTTCAATACAGTTTTCAATAACAGCTGGTGGAGCCAGGCACACTCTCAGTTACAAGTTTTTCATAAAGGAATACAAATACAAAACATTTATACAAAGAGAACGGTTTTATGGGAATAAAACTACTTTTCATATACAACAGAAAATATAGGATTTTCTGGAACAGTTTACATATACAAGATATAGAGATACTCTTTCAAACATAAACACTTATGCACTCACTCAACCTTATGTTGATACTCTCTTTTCAAATTACTTGTATTCTCAGGGAAATAATACACAGGTACTCCCCGAGCTTTTTGAGAAGATGGAGCTATGTTGAGTCATATCTTCTTTTGTATAACTATTTTGGTTCAATATACAATGATTGAACACATGTAAATACTTATACTTTTTAAATACAATGGTTGTTTGTACTTTGATTACTATGATGCATGTGTTGTGATACTACAATTGAAGTCCTCCACCCCCGGACGTTTTCGCCGTCTGGCTCGGGAGCAATCTAGTCTTATGTTGTAGGCCTACGGGTAATCCAGTCTTAAGCTGTGGGCTTAGGGGCAATCCAGTCTTTGTAGCAGTATGCCCAGGGGAAATCTAGTCATCGTGATGCGGTTCCGGAGGCAATCCAGTCTTTGTGTTGTGGGCCTAGGGGCAATTCAGTCTTTATGGTTGTGGGTTCGGTGTGCATCCATTGTATATGTATTGTTGTGTGGGGTATTTTGAGGGAAATCACTAAGCTATGGCTTACAATCACTAAGCTATGGCTTACAGTTGTGGATTTCAATGTTTTCAGGTACTTTAGATGGCCGAGGCAAGATGAAGGCGTGATCGAACACATCCACCTGCTAATTTATGTTTGAGATATTATTTGATACTCAGATTTGTATGGATTTAATTTGAAAACAATGGTTGATTATCTTGTGGTTTTATGAAAATGTTTTTAATAAAATATAAAAAATTGTTATGGTTTTTGGGATGTTACAAGTTGGTATTATTGCCCTGGTTTGAGAGAATTGGATGAACACTAGTGTGATTCCAGACTCAAACTATGGATCCACAAAATATTTTTCATAAATAAATCTTAAATAAACAAAGGAGAGGATATGATGTGTACAATCAGTCGGAGCTCAAGGAAAAAGTTATTTCCCAAGATACATATACTTGTTTTATGTGTATTGGTGATATGTTAGATATGCATGCTAGAAGTTACAATAAGGATATGCTCAGGGTTGCATGCTGGAATGTCTGCTTAGGAGAGATGCCTTTTATGCCTTGGTTGTGAAGAGGTAGAGATGCCTGATAGTGAGTGGGCTAAGGATCTTTAGGAATTGCATGTGAAGATTTTCCTGGTCTTTATGATGTCTTATTGCCATTCGGTTTCTCTGCTTGAATGTTGCTTGGTTTGTGCTATGTGAGACCTATATTAATACCAATTAACTATTAAGTGAATACATTGGGTTGCATGCCTCAAGGATTAAATAATTTTTGATTACTTGATTCGGCTCTATTGCGCAAGTTTTGTTTGAGTGTAACTGTTGTAGGGCAGGATCTTTCAATCGAAAGATTGTTTAATCTTTGTTGCATGTAACTATATTTGTAAGATGGTTAATTGACATTTGTAAAAGTCTCCTCTACAGCTAAGAGCAGGGTAAGGTAGGGTTCCTGATTGTTAGGAACAGTGTTGGAGCATGCTTATATGGGATGCGAAATTCTAGGGGAGCCTTGGAAGTACCTTAATATGCTATTTAGCATGAGGATCTATGATAATGATCATTAGGAAGTGAATTAGAGGACCCAGAATGATTCTTGAGGAAAGTACGCATATGTGTGGAAGGTAGTATTAGGCCCATACTACTGGAAACACATGATCCGTACTCGAATCAAGGAAAGTCACAGGGATTCTAAGAAGCTGGTTGACGGTAGATAGCATGGTTTGGAACCATGATTCGTTGCAGTATTTCCATATATGTCGCTTTTTCAGTTAGGATTGTCTAAGATGAAGATGATCCTGGTATTTATACAGACATTAGAGGCCATGACAGTTTGGTTCTTGTAACGCCCGAGTTTTGGGGCTAAGCATTATCAGATGATGTAATAGTCTAGGTCAACTATTGTAACTCTTTTTGAGATAATAAAGATGAAATATTTGAGTATTATGTGAATTATGTGCCTTTATATGCTTATTTACTTATATATAAATGTGTAGTAGATAAAGAATAAAAAAAGCGTCAAAATTAAAGTGAGAAATAAACCCTATATCTCTACATAAAGTTGTAGTGGTCGAAACAGGCATTCCGGAGATATAAAGAACACCGAAATCCGAGTTATAACGAAGAAGTTATGACCCGTCGAAATTTCGCGACGGAACCGGCACGACATCGGGAAGCGTAAATAGTGAATTTACGATAGAGCGACTTTTAGCCTTAGCGATCTAAACGAAAGTCATAGAAAACGTTAAACCGAGAGCGTCCATAAAAAGAACACCCAAATTTGGCTTCGTATGAGGAAGTTATGATTTTTTGAAGTTTCGGCTTAGGAGTGTACAACCCGAAGTTCGAATATTAGATCGAACGGTTTTTAGCCGATACAACCTAAACGAGAATCGAAGATCTCGTTAATAGTAGCATAACGATAAAAAGACAGACGAAAACGGACGTCGGATGAAGAAGTTATGAATTTTTAACGGACCAATCCTGTCCCGGCCTGTTAAAAATATAACTTTCAAAATAAAGTCAAAAATAGCCGACGGAGTCTAAACGAAAGTTGTATAGTACGTTCCCGCCTACGCGTGGATATAAAGAACGTCGAAAACGGAGCTCGTATGCGAAATATACGAATTTTAGAAGTTGAGAGTGCAATATGGGAAATCTGATGCGAATAGCGATGACGTGGCAGCGCCACAGCCGTCCGTTGATGATCAGGAACACACTTCGGATTCAGACACGTCGCCCCTCGCTACGCCCCGCGTCCGAGGCCAAGTACGCCCAACGTAATTCAGTTCTTATCCGTTCCGAGTGCGAGACAGCTGGAGGCTCGCTGGCAGCCTTATCCGAACTACGCCCAACGTAGTGCTGCTGAACGCGCAGCGTAGTCCGAAGATGCTGAGCCTATAAATAGGTGCGAAGGGTTCCGAGGAAAATGCACCAAATCTCTTTCTCTCTCTAAATACTTTCTCTCTCTTGGGTTTCTAACCCCCCTAAGCCTAGGTAAACCCCCTAGCACCCGAAGGAAGCCCCGAGGCTCCCGGAGTCCCGAGAAAAAGAGTCTTTCGGTTCGGAAACACTGCTCCAAGCAAAGCCCGGTTTTCTATAAACCTGCTGTAAGTGAGCTACGCCTACGCTATTTTTAATATAGCTTTTATTTAATTATAGTAACATTATTAGGACCTTAAAATAATTATTTGGGCTATTATTATAAGTTATATTGAGTGTTGTTTAACGCTTATATAATAATAATAATAGCTAAACTATTAAGTAGTCACGGTTAACGTTAGACTAAACCCTAGTGGTATTGATACTAGGTTTTGTCAAGGGAAAAATTGTTTTGAGATAACGAAGCGCTGTCCGAGTACCGAGTCACCACCCTAACAAGTGAGTGCTAGTTACTTTCATCTTACACATAGATATGAAGTATTTAATATAAATTACGTGCTATGTGTGCATATTGTCTGAAAACTTGCTGTCTATGCTGATGAAATTTTTTTTATACATGTTTTAAATGATTTAAACTGTATATGTATTTTATATCTACAAAATGTTGGGGTAAAACATGGGTAGATGTAATAGACGATGTGTGATAAAATGATGAGAGACCTCAATGTTGTTGTTGTTGATTCTGTCATCTAGTGGAGTATGGATGACAACCACAGACTCTTCTAGACAGTCCAGTGGAACGCTAGCAGGCTCGCAACCTGTAGGTGTTTGTGAACGATGTGTTCACTGGTGTACTCCATCCCCCTCATGGTTGCCTTTAGGACATTTATTGCTGAGGAACCCCCTTAGCAGTAGTGTCCATCCCGATGATGATCCTTAGGCTAGGTCCCTTATGATAGGTGTTTAGGGACGTAATGTGAGGATAACGGGAACGGGTAATCGGGTTATTGTTGATTGATGAAATTAATAAACTTATTTGTTGTGGGTTGAAAACCCTATGTGCTCACCAGGCTCCCAAGCCTGACCCACTCAGTTTCATGTATTACAGGTAGTGGCGCTCGAGCCTAGATGTGATGTTTTGGATGAGGGATTACGGATATAGGCCTGTAGATATGAAATAATGTAGTAAGGCTTATATTGTACTGTTTATGCTTTTGATCTGTATCGAACATGACATCCCGAGTCTTTTTAATGAAATACATTTCTACGGAAATGCTTTGATTAATATTTATCATATTTTTATTTTGGGAACAAATTCCGCAACACTTTTACGTAAAATGTTACTCTGATTTTCAAACAAGCATAAACAAAATCGGTCTTTTTTGGCCGTGAAAATGGGGATGTCACAGTTGGTATCAGAGCATTAATTTAAGCGAACTAGGAATTTGTAGGATTTCTAGACTTAAACTTAGAATTCTAAGCGATGATTGTGAGATGTGAGCACTAGCTTATTTAGTAAAGTATGCCTAATATTCTTTATGTGCTAAATGATTTATGCCTTATATGCTGTTATTTGTTCGGATCTATGGTCTGTTGCCGACCGGATCTGGAAACCTTATGTGTTTAGGATTCTAAAGGTACGACTACGATATTAGAACTAACATGTAAACGTTTCAGAGCGATAAGGATGATTTAAACGTCTATCCTAAATAAAGATCTAAATTCACCTTATTCGGTGTATAGATCTTTATGGCAAGAACCCGTAGTGGAGCTAGGAATGTGAATGGGGTTAGGAATCAACCCCCAGTGATTGAGCAAATACGTGTTGTAGCAGCCGCTCCTGAGCCAATCACGATGGCCGGAGTACAAGCGATGATCCAGATGATGTTGGATCGTCAGATGGAGGAGACCAGACGTTCACTTCAACAGAATCGAGAGGAAGCTACAATACTAGTCGAACAGCCCGAGCTGAATGATGGGCCATCAGAAGGAGGAAACTACAGTAGGATTGTTGGTCAAGTCAACCCACCGATAGTTAGGCGAAACAACCAGGATGGAGGAAATGACGGACGTGGATGCAAGTACAAGGATTTAATGGCATCCAAACCACCGTGTATATCTGGAAGCCCGACGCCGGTGGAAGTCATGAATTGGATCTCCGAGATGGAGACAATGTTTGAGAGTTGCGAGTGCAGCAACATGCAGAAGACCGCTCTTGCGGTTCCTCTATTCAAATCTGGAGTACTAAGCTGGTGGAAGCTACTAGCCGATTCAATGCCCAAGGGTGAAGCTAGTAAGATGTCTTGGGAGGATTTTCTGGTGCAGCTGAAGATGCAATACTGCTCTGAGCAGGATCTTCTAGAGATCAACAATGAGTTCCAGAATCTAAAGAAGGGAAGAATGAGCATTACTGAATACGCTGCAAGTTTTACAAAGAAAATGAAGCTTGTTCCTCACCAAGTCCCAACCGAACTCTCCAAGGTTAACAAGTTTGCCCTCGGATTACCAGCGGACTTCGGTCCAATGGTCAAGCAAACAACCACTCTGAAAGCTGCCATCTGGGCTGCTAAGAATGTGGAGACCCATATACGAGAGAAGGGTCTGGAGAGAGCGAAGGTGGGAGAGAAAAGGAAATTTGATGGGTCGTCAAAATTTAGCAAGAAGAGAAAGTTCTCGAAGTCTGGTTCGAGAGGAGGAGGAGCTGAAGCGAAGTGGTGTGACAAGTGCAAGAAGAAGCACTTTGGGAAATGTGACGGAGGGGTCACTTGTTTCAAATGTGGAAAGCCTGGGCACTATGCCAATGAATGCACCCTTACCCAGAAAGTCTGTTATGGGTGTGGCGAGGAAGGGCACATCTCGAGGGACTGCCCGAAGAAGAAGGAGGCGACAAGGCCCAACATTCCACCGAAGCCGAAGGCAAGAGCCTTCCAGATGACACTCGAGGCTGCAAAGGAGGCAGCAGATGTCGCTTCAGGTACCTTTCTTGTAAATAGTTTGCCTGCCAATATACTGTTTGATTCCGGAGCAAACAACTCCTTTGTGTCACATAAGTTTGGTGGGAAACTAGCATTGCCTATAGAGAAACTTGATAATGCCCTAATTGTGGAAATTGCCAGGGGGAAATTCGTACCTGTTAGTGATCGTATTAGGAACATCGTCATCGACCTAAACGGAAACGAATTCCACGAAGAGTTGCTGCCCATAAAGTTGAACGGTTTTGATATCGTTCTGGGAATGGATTGGCATAGCGCCAACGATGCTGAGATTCTTTGCATGAAGAAGATAGTAAGGGTGAACCCACCCGGAAATGAGTCCTTTATGGTGTACGGGGACAAACACAGAGTAAATTCTGGAATCATCTCCCTGATGAAAGCCAGGAAATGTTTGTCCAAGGGATGTGCATCGTACTTGGCATTCGTTATCGATGCAAAGAAGGAGAAAAAGGAGGTGCAGGATATACTGGTCGTGTGTGATTATCCGGAGGTCTTTCCTGAAGATCTTCCTGGATTACCGCCTGATAGACAAGTGGAGTTCAGAATCGACTTATTACCAGGAACAACACTGATAGCGAAGGCACCATACCGATTAGCACCGAAGGAGATGAAGGAGCTTATGACGCAACTTCAGGAGTTGTTGGACAACGGTTTCATTCGACCTAGTTCATCACCCTGGGGAGCTCCGGTGCTATTCGTGAAGAAGAAAGACGGAAGCATGAGAATGTGTATAGACTATCGAGAGCTGAACAAGGCAACGGTGAAGAACAAGTATCCATTGCCAAGGATTGATGACCTATTCGATCAGCTGCAAGGTTCGAACTATTTCTCAAAGATCGATCTCAGGTCAGGATATCATCAGCTAAATGTAAGAGATCAAGATATTGAGAAGACTACATTCAGAACAAGATATGGACACTACGAGTTCTTGGTTATGTCATTTGGACTAACCAATGCTCCAACAGCATTCATGGATTTGATGAACAAGGTTTGTAAACCATTCCTCGATAAATCCGTGATAGTGTTCATAGATTACATTCTCATCTACTCGAAAAGCCAGGAGGAGCATGGCCAGCATCTACGAGAAGTGTTGGAAGTCTTCAAGAAGGAGAAGCTGTATGCAAAGTTCTCCAAGTGTGATTTTTGGGTCCGAGAAGTCCAATTCTTGGGTCATGTGGTTAACAAAGAAGGGATAATGGTTGAACCAATAAAAATAAAAGCGGTAATGAAGTGGGAACGACCAAAAAGTCCCACGGAGATTCGAAGCTTTCTGGGATTAGCCGGATATTACCGACGATTTATCCAAGGCTTTTCTTCGATAGCTGCTCCATTGACAGCTTTGACCCACAAAGGAGCTACTTATACATGGAGTGAGAAGCACGAAGAAGCATTTGAGAAGCTAAGGAAGAAATTATGTGAAGCACCGATTCTTTCTCTACCCGATGGAGTTAAAGACTTCGTGGTATATAGCGATGCGTCGGGATTCGGGTTGGGATGTGTTCTAACTCAAAGAGAAAAGGTGATCGCATATGCATCTCGACAATTGAAGGAGCATGAAAAGAACTACCCCACTCATGATCTGGAGTTGGCAGCGGTAGTTTTTGCCTTAAAGATATGGAGGCATTACCTCTATGGCACGAAGTGTAAGCTTTTCACTGATCATAAGAGTCTCCAATATCTCTTTAATCAAAAGGAATTGAATATGAGACAACGACCCTGGCTGGAGTTACTCAAGGACTACGACTGTGAGATACTTTACCACCCTGGTAAAGCAAATGTTGTCGCTGATGCTCTTAGTCAAAAAGTCTACCTTGAGAGAAAAAGGTCAAGAGCGTTGAGAATAGAAGTTGTCTCGACGATTGTGGAAAGTATCAGGAAAGCTCAAGAAGAAGCTTCAGAGAAGAATGACCGAAAGGAAGAAAGTTTGGGCAGAACGTTAGTGTTCGGTACAAACAATCAAGGACTGAAGGTATTCCAAGATCGGATTTGGGTACCTAAGACAGGAGGAATAAGAGAACTTCTGATGGAAGAAGCGCACAAAACCATGTACTCGATTCATCCCGGTAGCACAAATATGTATAGGGACCTAAAACCCTACTACTGGTGGCCGACGATGAAGGTCGATGTTGCAAAGTATGTGGTCGAGTGTGTAACTTGTGCAAGAGTCAAGGCACAACATCAGAAACCATACGGGAGTTTAGAACCTTTGCCTGTACCCATGGGTAAATGGGAAGACATCACCATGGATTTTGTGACTAAACTACCCAGGACGAAGAGCGGTCACGACATGATTTGGGTGGTCGTGGATCGTTTTACTAAGAGTGCACACTTCATAGCTGCCAACGAAAGGTGGTGTATGGATAAGCTCGCAAATGCTTACGTGAAGGAGATAGTAAGACTTCACGGTGTTCCTCTAACGATTGTATCAGATCGTGATAGTCGTTTCATGTCACGATTTTGGAGAAGTCTACAAGAGGAATTGGGTATGAAGTTGTGTTTGAGTACAACTTACCATCCGCAGACTGATGGTCAGAGCGAAAGAACAATTCAAACACTGGAAGATATGCTGAGAGCATGTACCCTGGAGTTCAAGGTAACTGGGACGAGCACTTACCTTTGGTAGAATTTTCCTACAACAACAGTTTCCATTTGAGCATCAAGATGACACCTTATCAAGCCTTATATGGACAAAAGTGTTGTACACCGTCTTGTTGGCTTGAGGCTGGAGAAAACCAGTTTATGGGCCCCGAGATAGTCCATGAAACTGCTGAGAAGCTGAAGGTGATCAGGGAAAGGATGTTAGCAGCTCAGGATCGTCAGAAGAGCTATCCTGACAAGAAAAGACGACCGATGACCTTCGAAGTTGGGGATTCGGTTTTGCTTAAAGTCTCACCGTGGAAGGGACTTATAAGATTCGGGAAACGAGGAAAGTTGAGTCCGAGGTTTATTGGACCATTCAAAGTTCTTCAGAAGATTGGGAACCAAGCTTACAAGCTTGAAATTACCCGAAGAACTAAATGGAATTCATAACACCTTCCATGTGTGTTATTTGAGGAAGTTCACGGGAGAAGTTCCCGACATAATTCCGATCTCAGAGTTAAGAATGGATGAGAATAAGAGGCTAATCGAAGAGCCCGAGGCAATTGTTAACCGTGAGACTAAGAAGTTACGATGCAAGATGGTCGACTTAGTGCTAGTCTGATGGAAACATTCGAATGGGCCAAATCTCACTTGGGAAACAGAAAGTGACATGATGAGTCGCTAACCACATCTGTCTGCCGATGCATGATTCCGAGACGGAATCATCCTAAGGGGGAGAGAATTGTAACGCGTGGGTTTCGGGGCTAAGCATTATCAGATGATGTAATAGTCTAGGTTAACTATTGTAACTCTTTTTGAGATAATAAAGATGAAATATTTGAGTATTATGTGAATTATGTGCCTTTATATGCTTATTTACTTATTTATAAATGTGTAATAGATAAAGAATAAAAATAAGCGTCAAAATTTAAGTGTGAAATAAACCCAATATCTCTACATAAAGTTGTAGTGGTCTAAACAAGGATTCCGGAGATATAAAGAACGCCGAAATCCGAATTATAACGAAGAAGTTATGACCCGTCGAAGTTTCGCGACGGAACCGGCACGGCACCGGGAAGCGTAAATAGTGAATTTATGATAGAGCGACTTTTAGCCTTAGCGATCTAAACGAAAGTCGTAGAAAATGTTAAACCGAGAGCGTCCATAAAAAGAACGCCCAAATCTGGCTTCGTATGAGGAAGTTATGATTTTTCGAAGTTTCGGCTTAGCAGTGTACATCCCGAAGTTCGAATATTAGATCGAGCGGTTTTTAGCCGATACAACCTAAACGAGAATCAAAGATCTCGTTAATAGTAGCATAACGATAAAAAGACAGACGAAAACGGACGTCGGATGAAGAAGTTATGAGTTTTTAACGGACCAATCCTGTCCCGGCCTGTTAAAAATATAACTTTCAAAATAAATTCAAAATTAGCCGACGGAGTCTAAACGAAAGTTGTATAGTACGTTCCCGCCTACGCGTGGATATAAAGAACGTCGAAAACGGAGCTCGTATGCGAAATATACGAATTTTAGAAGTTGAGAGTGCAATATGGGAAATCTGATGCGAATAGCGATGACGTGGCAGCGCCACAGCCGTCCGTTGATGATCAGGAACACACTTCGGATTCAGACACGTCGCCCCTTGCTACGCCCCGCGTCCGAGGCCAAGTACGCCCAACGTAATTCAGTTCTTATCCGTTCCGAGTGCGAGACAGCTGGGAGCTCGCTCGCAGCCTTATCCGAACTACGCCCAGCGTAGTGCTGCTGAACACGCAGCGTAGTCTGAAGATGCTCAGCCTATAAATAGGTGCGAAGGGTTCCGAGGAAAATGCATCAAATCTCTTTCCCTCTCTAAATACTTTCTCTCTCTAGGGTTTCTAACCCCCCCCTAAGCCTAGGTAAACCCCCTAGCACCCGAAGGAAGCCCCGAGGCTCCCGGAGTCCCGAGAAAAAGGGTCTTTCGTTTCGGAAATGCTGCTCCAAGCAAAGCCCGTTTTCTATAAAACCCGCTGTAAGTGAACTACGCCTACGCTATTTTTAATATAGCTTTTATTTAATTATAGTAACATTATTAGGACCTTAAAATAATTATTTGGGCTATTATTATTAGTTATATAGAGTGTTGTTTAACGCTTATATAATAATAATAATAGCTAAACTATTAATTAGTCGCGGTTAACGTTAGACTAAACCCTAGTGGTATTGATACTAGGTTTTGTCAAGGGAAAAATTGTTTTGAGATAACGAAGCGCTGTCCGAGTACCGAGTCACCACCCTAAGAAGTGAGTGCATAGTCACTTTCATCTTACACATAGATATGAAGTATTTAATATAAATTACGTGCTATGTGTGCATATTGTCTGAATACTTGCTGTCTATGCTGATGAAAGATTTTTTATATATGTTTTAAATGATTTAAACTGTATATGTATTTTATATCTACAAAATGTTGGGGTAAAACATGGGTAGATGTAATAGACGATGTGTGATAAAATGATGAGAGGCCTTGATGTTGTTGTTGTTGATTCTGTCATCTAGCGGAGTATGGATGACAACCACGGACTCTTCTAGACAGTCCAGTGGAACGCTAGCAGGCTCGCAACCTGTAGGTGTTTGTGAACGATGTGTTCACCGGTGTACTCCATCCCCTTCATGGTTGCCTTTAGGACATTTATTGCTGAGGAACCCCCTTAGCAGTAGTGTCCATCCCGATGATGATCCTTAGGCTAGGTCCCTTATGATAGGTGTTTAGGGACGTAATGTGAGGATAACGGGAACGGGTAATCGGGTTATTGTTGATTGATGAAATTAATAAACTTATTTATTGTGAGTTGAAAACCCTATGTGCTCACCAGGCTCCCAAGCCTGACCCACTCAGTTTCATGTATTACAGGTAGTGGGGCTCGAGCATAGATGTGATGTTTTGGATGAGGGATTACAGATATAGGCCTGTAGATATGAAATAATGTAGTAAGGCTTATATTGTACTGTTTATGCTTTTGATCTATATCGAACATGACATCCCGAGTCTTTTTAATGAAATACATTTCTACGGAAATGCTTTGATAAATCTTTATCATATTTTTATTTTAGGAACAAATTCCGCAACACTTTTACGTAAAATGTTACTCTGATTTTCAAACAAGCATAAACAAAATCGGTATTTTCTGGCCGTGAAAATGGGGATGTCACAGTTCTGAACGGTACAAATTCATATGAATTAGTTGGTCTTAAGGGGTTGACTACCTTGTTCAAAGTAGTGCTAGTTTGAGTCACGATACTCATGTAGAAGCGAATGTGATGATCGACCCAAGGGTTTCAGCCTGAGGATGGGTGGTCGACCGATGGATTAGGACATCACTATGATCGGGTTATGTTCTACAAACCTCCCACGTTTGAGGGGGGGTAGGGAAGGGATTGGATGTGTATCAGTCGATAGATATAAGAAAGGGAGGGTGTTCTCCACATATGTTTTGTTGTAAGCGGGTATCGTTTGATTCGTGGTAAATCATATTCGTCTTTCAGCAAGGGAATGTTCGAGACTCGACTGTTCTTTTGGTTTGGTGGCCTAGGTGAAGACCATGTCGCGAGTCAGATATGTGGCACTGTTTTGAGAAGATCGGGCGTAACCAAAGGGGATCGATATGTTCTAATTCGGAAAGGAGAGTTCTATTGATATGCTAAGTCTCTCGGAGCTATTAAATAAGTGTATTTAAGGGATTCTTGAAGCTCCAGAGGAGGATAAGGTCGTGGATAAATTCTTCTAATGCGAGTTTTAGTTGCACGAAGTTATGTTCATAGGATTCCTAGTCAATCCAACAGTATTATGATCGATTTCATTAAGATTGGGGTGCCGTTGATGGAAAGAGTTTTCAAGGTCTCCGTCTGAGGTTCAGGGCTTCTTTATGATTGTTGGTGATTATTTGAAGGATTTTCATATGCCATTTTGCATACCGAGAGTTAGTGTTGGAGAGTACATGGCTGAGTTGGTATGAGGCTTTAGGATTGCATGTGTTAATCAATAGTAGTTCGAACCCCAAGTGGGGGAGAACTAGGAATTCTGCTTGGAAGATTATTGGTCTACCTGATTTTGTGGGGTCATTGTAGGTGGAACGAGGGAATCTATGCTCAAGTGTGCAAGGTTTTGGTGCAGGGTTATTGTTGCTAAAAGGGACGAAGTTGCATTTTTAGGAGGTTTTCTAGTGGCGTTTTTCAAGAGTCTGTCAAACCTTCCTTGGTCGCGAAGAATTTAAGGATTTGTCAGATTGTGAGTGTTGAGCAAGTTGTCGTCAGACTTATGTCTTTAAGAATGCATATGTTGTTCACTCAGTAGGAAGCCGATGGATAAGAACATCGTTGTGGTCCATAGTCCCTAGTAGAAGGGCCAAGGATCTTGAGAGAGAAGCGTTGAACCACTCAGGTTAGGTATCAGATATAGAGAATGTGGTTAACTCACGGTGTGGGTTGGTTATCTCTGGTTGAGATGGACAACTATTGACCCGTCGGTCGGCCTTGGAGTTCAGAAATAGTATTTTATCATGTACCTTGTTCAGTTGTGTGGGATCATTGGGTTTAGTTTTCGAACCATTTCCGGTCGGCTGGTCAGTTCATACCTCACTAGCATCTAGGAGTCTTGCGAGGGTGTCCAAGGAGTATTAGTGGAAGGTGCAATTGATGTGTCAACCGTTTGTCACGTTTTATAATGTGTATATATTGGTCTCTGTGCTTAGGTACCCTTACTTATTTGGTTGTCAAATTATAGTCTCTAGTAGGATCGAGTTTGGCGATTGTCCTGGTAGTGGAGATTCGAATGATGCACTGTCGTTGGTAATCTTCCTGGTATGACCTCAGGTCTGCTTATGGTCTAATTTTGGCATATCGTGCCAACTAGGTTGGTACTTGGTTCAATTTAATGGCATGTTTCTTGTCTGATTTATTAATTTCGAGTTGGATTAGGCGTTTAACTGTCTATCTTATTTTATGGTTGTGTGCGACCATGTTTTCGTTTGATGATGCATTGGAAGAAGCCTGAACTCTGGAAGGGTTGCATGTGATAGAATGGTATGACTCTTGTGGTTTTTGGTAAATGTTAAGTGGGATGCCGACAGGGTTTCTGCTGGTCGGTGGGATGATGGTTGTGTGCCTATAGGCCCACTGGGTGCTGTTCGGGAGTCTTCATGTCTGTGGTTGGGTGATGGCAAGAACGGTGAGGAACCATGAGATTCTCATCCCAATGGTTGGATGGTGTGACAGCATGTCGTGAACCATCGTGGATTTCACTTATATATGTCGGGCCGAAATTTGGGTCGTGGAGATCCGTATATTTGGTTTGTTGGTCATTGTCATAGTTGGGTATTTTGAGCAGTATGGAAATACTACTGTTGGTTTAGTACTCTATGGGCTTGGGTTGGGCTTTGGTAGGATTATGGCTTGTTGGAAAGGTCACAATTGTTTCAGTTGTTCCTCACGGAGTTTTCATAATGGATCTTTATGTGTGGTTGCAAGAACCATTCCAAGTGAGTTGAGTTTCCAGTGATGAAGCTAGGAATCTTGGATGATTTGTTAAGTGGTTATACCCGTGAGCGCATGGAAGTGTGGTTCCTGCCTAAGATTTTCTTTTTAATTGATGTTACGCTCATGGGAGCGGTGGGATAGAGATGACTTGTCAAAAAGTCAAGTATATATATATATATATATATATATATATATGTGTGTGTGTGTGTGTGTATTTGAGAACTTTTAGGCGATTTTTGAATTTGGGATGGGTGGAATGAGACCTTTTATTATTTGTTTAGTTGTTCCTCTGTTTAAACTTAAGGGTTGTTAGGGCCATGTTGATGTATAGGCTAGGTTAGCCCGTGCTCGCTAGGCTTTTTTTTGGAGTCTATGTTCTTCCGTGAGTGTGAGTGTGGGTCCCAAATTTTTTTATGGAATTTAGTCTTCAGTCTATCCGTTTGATGGAGCAAGGTTGGTAAGGAACTCGGCCAGAGCGGACCTGTGAGTTCCTGGTCAACAAGGTTGACATATAGGATAGGTTTGTTCTCCACGTTGTCGGTCACAACCTCGGAGCCTTCGATTTAAGGGTAAGAGCTTGTTTTCTCAAGATTGGTTAAATGTTATGTTTGGGCTGTCATATCATCATCGGATCAGTCCAGTGAGTCGTGATCAGCACAGTTAAAGTTTGGGAGACTCTATATATCTGGAAGTCAGACATGATTATAAGATCCTCAGATTATGGTTAAGGTGTAGTTCTTCTCGATGTGATCTAGTTGGGAGACATTAGTGTTGTCTCCTAGATGAGTCACATATTTCTTGCTAAGGATTGAATTGGATTTTGGGATATAAGGAAAATGTCTGTTTTGAGCATTGCTCCAATGTTGTAGCGGTCATGAATTCAATCTTCTCGAAGATTCTGCTCAGGTATGGTTATGCACTTGGTTTCGGAGATCTTTCCTTTTGTGATTATAGATTCTGTCACTCGCTGTGGTTTTGGATGATGGTAGGAAGTAGCCTTAGGAGAAAACACAAGGAGTTCAAAGGGTGTTCAGGGAGTTCTTGGTAAGTGTTGGGTCACTCAATTGTATAGATTTGATGATGCAAAATATATACACTATAGTTATAGTTAGTTAATCTGAAGATATGCTGATGAAAGTTCATTTGTCGAAGACAGAAGAATATCCCCTGATGATTGAAAGACCCGAAAGACTTTATCAACACCAAAGGCATGAAGACACCATATACTGAAGACTAATCAGTGTTCCAAATGCTTATGGTTATACACTGATGACACATTGATCATATAATACGCTGATGATACTAACTAATGGTCATTCACTATCTGCTGAAGCTGAAGCTAGTCAGCTTGAACCTGACGCTTATGACTGAACCTGAAGTTGATCTCCCTGACACTGAAGTTGATGCTCTGATCAGCTTCTGAAGTGTTGGTGCTGATATCTGAATCTGGAGAAGATCTGATCTGATCCATTCCATATTTACATGATTCATTTTATATTTGGATTAGATACAATCCCTTGATTGAAGGGATTCACCATATTAGATTAGTATATATACAACACTAGGGTTAAACCCTAGTGTGTGAGTGTATTGTAGAACGACTTGGTGTCGTGACTGTGATTGTGACAACCTGTTTTCTTGGTGAAAACAAAACTCTTTCTTGGTGAAAGAGACAATTTGGAGAATCTCTTATGTTCTTTACTTTTTCTATTATTCATCGTTCTTTATTGTTCTTTCTTGTTTATATTTGATCTACGAATATACAAAGGGTTTGGGACTTTCAATTGGTATTAGATCAGGTTAGAACATTTTTTCTAGGATCTGTTGAAGATTTAGAAGTTCTTTTACTATTTAGAAACTCGAAAATCAGAAGGAGAAGAAAAAGAAGAAGATATCCTATACAGTCATCCAAATATGAAGAATACATCATACATTCAAAAGAAAGAGTATAGTATGTTTTCCTATCTTTGGTATTATTTAACTGTATCCGGTATGTTTGGTCCTTATAATGTCTCTCATATGAGAGAAGAATTCATAAGCGGAAGGATCAAAAAAGATACAAACGTTCTTGATGAAGAAGAAAAACATAATAGTTCGAAAAATAAAAGAGCGATGCAAGCCCTTTATCATGTTTTCTAGAGCTGGTGTATGATCCAAAGGTTCCTCTATCTATGTTCTTCATTGCTGAACTTGATCTGAAAGACAAAATCATCAATCAAAATAAAGAAGATATTGAAGTGTTGAAGAAGGAACTGATTGAAAGGAAGAAAGAAATATAAGATCTAAAGGAGAAGATTAAAGAAAATGGTGTGAAGAAGAAAGTACCCGAAGAATGTTCATCTTCAAGAAGCCGTAGCCATCAGCATGATGAACATCACATAAGATCTTGCGCCAACAAGCCTCATGCTGACAAGCTTCAAGCTGTGGAAGTTGGTCACGCTGGAAAGTCAGTTCACGCTGACAAGTCGAGTTACACTGCCACTCCAGTTCAAGATGTGAAGAATCCATCTCACATTGTCAAGACTCATGCTCCAACTCCATCCTCAAACATCAAAATATATCTTGCTAGTAAGTTGTCTTATGTATGTTCTTGTTTTAACAACTCTTTTCACAGAGCAAATTTCTCAAAGAAAAGGAAGTCGAATCACACTACACCAAAGATGGTGTGGGTTCCAAAGAAGCCATCTCCAGATTCAAGGAAGATGAAGCCAGTTTGGGTTATCAAGAAATCATCTTCTAAACCTGAAACAAAGCCATGTAAAGAAGTCAGATCAAACAAATGGAATTTAAAATGTTTTGGAAAGGTTGTTGATGAATGTTACAAAAAGAAAAGGAGAATTCAAAATCCTAGAGTTGGTGGTTCTTCATCTAATCAAAGGTATTCTGAAGAAGAAATGTATGTTTCTAAATCCAATGTCATATGGGTTCCTAAAGTCGTTTGTTAATTTCTAAGGATTTGAGGGAGTTTAAACTTTTAAAAGTCCATATTAGTTGTCTCTCTCACTGAAGAAAGGTTTGATTTAAATTATTGTTGTAACTTTTTTAAGTTTTTCATAGTTTTAATTCAAATTTTAGTTAAATAAAAAAAAACATTTTCATGTTTTAATTAGTTTTCATTTTAGTTTAACTCTTTTTACTTTGATTTTATTTAGTTTTGATTCATTTGAATTCTATCTTTTATATTTATTTTCTCTTCTTATATTTTAAATCCAAAAAATAAAAATAAATAAATAAATAAATAAAATCTTTTAATTTCCTTTTAGATAAATTTTCTTTTGTATATTTTCGTTCACAGTTGTTAAAATTATTTCATTTTAGTTTTGTCTTTTATATTTTTTTGTTATGGTTTAAATCTAAAAATTCATAAAGATGTGTTGTGCAGGTTTTCCCAGCACAGTTTTTCAAATGTATATTTTCTATCATCTTCGTAGAAACATAAATGGGAGAATGCATTGAAGTTTCAAGGAGTCAACCTTTCATCTCCGGGGGACAAATTTAACGATGTGTCTGATGTTCAAATATCTATGAACATTAGAACTTATTTACCCCCTAAAGCTCCTAACAGTTACATTTTTTTTGTGTGTTCAAAGTTTCTTGATTTCAGACACCGATTTACAATTGAATGAGAGATAGCATGGATGTTTGATCATGTGATGTTTTTAGATGGTTTCAAATAGGTCTTGGTGATGGTATACTTAATGTGTCAATACACATTTGGTTCAGAATTTGCAAATTCATTTACACCATTTTGATAAAACCGACGAGAAATGGCATGATTTATGATCATACATTGTGCTTACAAAGTGTCTCAAACAATGAATCACAAGCATAGGGGGAGCAATCAAGGTTGACAAAGGGAAATGAGCTAAAATTAACAGGCAGATAGAAATGGTTTTTGAAGTTGATACCTATGCTTCATCTGACTTGGTCTTTGTGATGATATCAATGTACCATACATGACTTGACGATGGCATGTCTTTAGCCAAGTATGTAACTTTTGACTAGATAGTGTCCCTAGAAGCATGCTGATTTATGTGCCTAAATCTCTCTAAGTATCTCATCAGTGAGACCATATGTCGAGATGAAGTTGAGTCACCGGATCATGCTGATTGTCTAGAATTGTCTATACTTTCAAAGTGAGATTGCCAGGTCCACATCAAAAAATTATTGCAAGGGTTGGGTGTTTATTTTTCTTGATTAATCATCTTTTACCTGACTCTGTCCCTGGAAGTATGCTTGCCGTATGCATCAAGTCTCGTGTTCTGATGAAACATCGAGCATAACTTAGTGGTATACCGTAATTACATAGTCATCGTCGTAAGAGATATTTTTAGGTCCTTAAATGACAAATGGTTATTCATGTCCTTGACCTCCTAGATTGAGGTATGACATGGTACCACTACGAATTGACGATGGATATATTCCAAGATTTTAACTCTTCTCTACAAGTCTTCTAATATAGAACTTGATGATTCACTATGCAATACCACACACTAATAAAAGTTCAAAATTCTGTGCCGATGGTTAGTCTATGTACCCTAGGCTATCACACACACCAACCCATTCTTGCCCTTATCATTTTTCTTAAAAGTTTTATGATTCAGTGTCAAATACCCGACACTAATGAGAACTTGAAAACTCTATGTCGATGGGTATATCATGTATCGTGATATATTACACGCACCTATCCGCTCTCGCTCTTTATTCTTCTAATAAAAGAAGTTAATGATTCAACGTTTAAAACCATACGTTGATGAGACTTCGCAATTCTGTGTAAATGATCTACTATTGCACCAACACAATAGTGTGATACACCTATCTTATCCTCTAACTTTGTTTGATGTTTTCTTTTTATTTCAGGTTACTTGTTGTCTTCTTAAAAAAAATCAAAAAGAAGGCAGTACCTATTGATGTTATCAAAAAGGGGGAGAAATGTCTAGTTCTGCTACATTGTTACTTGATCATTCTTTGTATAGCAGACACTCCTGAAAGAAGAAGTTTATTAATCTGAGGGGGAACAAAACTTAGATGTTGTTTATCTGAAGGGGAGCAAAATCTAAGGGGGAGAAGACATTAACATTCTACTTCAGATGTAGTTATTCATTCATTATTTCATTATTTATTAGCTTAGTTTTGACATCATCAAATAGGGAGAGATTGTTGGTCACTCAATTATATAGACTTGATGATGCAAAATATATATATACTATAGTTATAGTTAGTTAATCTGAAGATATGCTGATGGAAGTTCATATGTAGAAGACTAAAGAACATCCCATGATGAATGAAAGGCCCTGAAGACTCTATCAGCACCAAAGGCATGAAGACACCATATACTGAAAACTGATCAGTGTGTCCAGACGTTGATGGTTATACACTGGTGACACACTGATCAGATGATACGTTGTTGATACTAACTGATGGTCATTCACTATCTGCTGAAGCTGATCATCTAGAACCTGATGCTGATGACTGAAGTTGAAGCTCATCTCCCTGATGCTGAAGTTGATGCTCTGATCAGCATCTGAAGTGTTGGTGCTGATATCTGAATATGGAGAAGATCAGATCTGATCCATTCCTTATTTATATGATTCATTTTATATTTATATTAGATGCAATCCCTTGATTGAAGGAATTCACTATATTAGATTAGTATATACACAACATTAGGGTTAAACCCTAGTGTGTGAGTGTTGTGATATGTCTTCAGCTTAACTCCGTTTCCTTGAGGGGAATACAAGGTAAGCCTAAGGATCACAACAAAGAAAACAAGATTGCAAACGTCGTCCGGGAGGCGATCCCGGAATGAGGCTCTGACGGTCAAGTTAGTGAGTTCCTTTGAGGAAAAGTCTACAACGGAAAGTAAGAGACTGGGATTCAAAAGTTGATCCCTTGTCTTGGGGGAGAAAGGACCTTTTTATGCCTGTGGTCAGGGGGACAGATCCCCGATAGTATCTTCTACTTTTTCAGGTATGGGAGGACAAGACGACCTTTGATTGGTAGATCAGGCCCTGTTGGTGGCTGTTTACTATTGGTGCAGAACGGCCAGTTGGCAGATCAAGGAACACTACAACTGCGGCTCTGGGGAAACTGGTACTCCTTTGTCTTATCTGGAACGGGAATTTCTCTCCTAAAAGGAGTCCAATCCTGATGCCAAATTACCAGTGCTAGAACATGGGGTCTTATGGACTATAGTCCGCTCCTGGCTCTTGTCGAGTAATGGGTTTTTGATGGGTTGTTCCTAAGTTGACGGCTCTGTTATCCTTTGACGTTTCTTCAGG
Organism: Lactuca virosa; assembly: GCF_052849685.1. Taxonomy (NCBI): domain Eukaryota; kingdom Viridiplantae; phylum Streptophyta; class Magnoliopsida; order Asterales; family Asteraceae; genus Lactuca; species Lactuca virosa. Next base: position 288,883,469 of record NC_136434.1, read on the forward strand.
TGAGATAGATTAACAAATCCCCTAGGCTAGTGGACGTCAGCGTTTTCCAGGGCTAGCGAGGTGTTCATCGACTGTAGTTTCTGCTGGCTGTTGATGCGACGGAACCGTCTGGGTTGGCGGTTTCATCATTGTAACTATTCGGGTTTCCCGCCTGCATTTAAGACCTTCCACACCCGATCTGATTTTTGTTTTCCTTTGCTTCTACTTTCCTCTAACATTGCTTCTTTCTTTTCGTTCCTTCCGCATTTCTTCTTCCTCATTTTCGTTTCCCCTTTGCTATTAGGCCATGGCAACTCTGAGCACAGGTGTCGCACCATCTTCTGAAGAGTTTTTTCGGGTTGTAGGAATGATTCGGTTTCCTCCCCGATCATGGGGTTGAGTTTCCACGCAATGAAGTCGTCATCTCCCAGCCACCAGAGGGTAAGGTCGGAATTCCTATCCCCATCTTCGAGGCAGGGCTCCGGCTACTGACGACCGCCTTTTTTGATGAGATCATGCGTCACTATGGCTTCACTGTCGACGACCTTATCCCCAACGCTATCAATAAAATAGTTGGCTTTGAGATGACATGTCGGGCTCTGGGTGTGATTCCCCAACTGTGGGCTTTCAAGTACTTCTTCAATTCATTGACTCAATCAGGAATTCACACTTTTTCTCAATGCAGAGGTGTTCATGCTTTCATCATGAACCAGAAAGCGCCAAAGAAGAATTGGCAGGACAGGTGGCTCTGGGTGAATTGGAAGTTGTTCGGTTATGGTTATCCCTGCAGAACCAACTTTTCTGGTCGGATTCCTACTCTTTGGGGGGCTAGTGAGCAGGTTGCCAAAACTTTGAAGAGCGTCTTTTTCATTGGGGATGACTAGGTGTACTGTATGTTGGCCGTTGTGGGTATGAGTGCAGCTTGGAGGTCTCGAGGAATGATGCCCCAATTTTTCATTGTGAATGATGGTAAGCATTTCTCCCTTCCTCCCTTTTTGTTTTTCTTTCCTTCAGTTGTGTTTGTGTTCCATAGTGTGGCATGCCCCCCCCCCCCCGCCCTTTTCTGTTTGCTTGATCTTCTTTTTTTGTTGTTAGGTTATGAGAGGGCCATTCCCTTCGAGAAACTTCTGAGAGGTTGTTTCCAGGGTGCCTATCTTCATCAGGAGGTGTCGTTGGTGGAAGTGCTTCCGCCGCCAGTTAGCATCGACTGTGCATTGGCTCTCTTTGGGCTGATCACTACTCCAGATCTAATGCCTGACACTCAAGCTGATCCGAAACTGGTCTACGCTCCTGTCGGCGGTGTTTCTCATGATGATCCCTTGCCTTCTGACACGGAGGAGGAGGCCTCGACCAGGCTGGAGCGGCAGGATACCCGCGTTCCCTCCAAGCGACGAATTTCTTGGTTGGATTCACAAAAAGCGGAGTCTACCAGGACTAGCTCCTCGGGCTGACGCCTCCTCAAGAGGCGGAATGTGGACTTCCTTCTTGGGGAGTCCACCATGGTAGTGAACATCCCCGATGATGACACTCCGAAACAGTTGGAGGGGGTGAAAGAAGGGGCGACGAAACTTCCCCGTGAACCCAAAGAAGAGCCAAAGGAACCTATTGCTTTTGGTGAAGGCGTTTTTCGGTGTTGACTCGGGCGTTGCTCACAAAGATGTTCCAGACTCTTCAGTCCTGCTTCTGACTGGGGACGGTGCTACTGGGGATTCGACTTTTGTTCCTCTAACGGCACCGACCATATATGTGTCGGAATGGGGGATCACTCGGGAGTCTCGCCTCACACAGCATGCGGTGACGTATGAATGGGTTGCCACACTTTTCCCCTGCCACCATCAAGGCTTCGGAGCTTCTATCTAACTCTCATCTGTCAAACTGTCTTTTGTATGCAGCTGCTCAGGTTGGCTCATACATGGTGGCGACTGCTCATCGCCTTCGTCAGGACAACTTGAGTTCTAGTAAGCTTGCCTTGATTAGGGCCGAGCGAGATGAACTGAAGGCGAGGATACTGGTGTTGGAGGGAGAAAAGCATACATTTGATTGCCATTATGATCTTTTGGCCAAGGAGAAGGCCTATTGGGAGGAACAGGTTGCAAAGCTGGATGGATCCATGGAGCGTTTGTCTCAGTGTGTGGAGGTGTTGGTTGAGGAAAAAAGGGTATTGGAGGGCCGCGTTGAGGAGTGTTGTGGGCAGCTGGAGACAGAGAAGGTGAAGTAAGAGAATGTGGAGGCAGATTTGTCTTGGATCCTGAAGAAAGGGATTGTTTGGATTGTTGATAAATTGATGGAGAGCTCCGAGTTCACACTTGGGATTAAGCGAATGAAGGCTGCATGTATGGAAACCGAGGTAGAGGGTGGTAAGTAGGTAATCAGGGAGTAGGTTGTTGCCGAGACGTTTGCACCTGGTGAGCCAAGCTCCCTTCTAGAATATACCCAACCTATGCATGCTGAGGTGAAGTCTTTCTTTGAGACCGATTTCTCCTCATATCTCCACCTTGGCGAGCTGGACCCGAATGGTCTTTGCTTGTTGTGTAGTGACCCTGATGTTGAAGGGGAATGCCCTGAAGGAAATACTTTTGGGGTCAGACCTTCTGCCCCTGCCCCAGGTATGTGATCTCTGCTATCTCTCTTGTTATGTGCGAATTGCCTTTGGTCGGTGATACCCATACAATATTTTCTTGTGGATGGTTTTTATTTTAATGAACAGTTTTGTCAATACTCGTTAATCATTCTTTGAATGGCCCTGTGTGGTCATCTGCTAAGCTTGGGGTCTGTCCGGTAGACACTTTGTTTTATCATATGAAAAAACATAGCTTTGTGCTTTGTTTGTGATTTACTGGTGATTTGTTCGATTTGATTCGTGGGGGGTTTATGTTGGCCACCCCAGGGCTGAGTTCTTTTTTGGACCTTGGTCAGTGCTGGGAATGCTATTCTATGTTGTTGTTCCTGTTTAAATTTGTATTAAGTGATGGATTGACAGACAATTTTCTCTGTTAAGCGAGGGTTAGCCACTTTGGTTACTGTCCTTCAATTCTCTTCCCCTCTTTTTTCTTTTAGACTTTTATTCGGAGGTTTGGGATCCCGAAGCCCCTGTCTTCAAGTTTGATTATCTTGGTTGTGCCAGGATTGTCATCCTGGGGCTTTGACTCTTAGATATTGCTTTTGTTGTGAGGCGAAGGTTATGACCCTTCATAGCCTCTATTTATTCCACATCCTAATTCTCACCGTCCTTGGCCAGAGCGGGATTTTATTAGGGAATGGTTGTGAGGCTTTGAGGCCTATGGTTGTGTTTTTTGTGATGATTTCATGTATATGGCGCGGATGATCAGTCTGTATTTGTTTTCCATTTGAATGAATGTATGTTAATACGCGTGTGTTTCAAATTGATACTTTTCATTGTATATTTTCTAGTGTCTTAAAGAGATCTACATCATTAGATAGGTATTGGGGGTGGGATAATTGGTGCTATTCTAGGCCTAGCTCCTGGGCTGGCTCGTTGGGGGTGTGATTATCCGTTAGGAGTTTGATCACTTGGCCCTTTCCCTGGATTCCCCCTCCCCCATTTTAAGCCCGTTGGTTCGGGCTTTGGTGCTCCCAGGCTATCGGAGTGAATTCTTCTTCTTTGTCTTTCTTGGTTTGTGTCCCTCGACAACTTGTGTCTATGAGCTCTTCAATGTTTGTGCTCGCACGCAGGCCATGATTTGTTGTTTTTGGTTTGGCCGTCTTTCGGAGGACAATGTTCATTTTTCTCTATTCCCCGGTTCTGGTCACCTGGTCATCCTCTGGGGATGAGTTCGTCTTGTTCGATGTGGGTTTCTACATTATTATGACCCTTTGGCTCCTTTGTGGTTTGATACTACCTCTATTGTTTGAATGGTTCCTGACTATAGATCATCCCGAAAGAAGCCTTTTCCAGTTGTAGACCCTTACGGTTGTGGTGGGTCTCCTATCGTCATTTTCCTTTCTGGGGTAGTTATCTATCCTCGTTGTACCGAATTTAGCGCTTTCCCCGCTGCATTTCTGTTCGAGCTACGAGAGTTCGTGGTTATTCCATGTTGTTTCCTCTTTTTCCGTGCTCTGGTCTTTCGTCGTGCGATGGAACATTGATAGGCTTAGCGGTATCCATCCTTGCCCGGTGTTCATGCTGACTATCCTTGATGTTTCTGGCATGGTAATGCTGTTGCTATCACGCCCTTCTCCACCCGGGTTGTTTATGTAGGGGTGGTGGCTGTTCCTCATGTGTTGGATGTGGGTGGTAATTATTGTTGTGCGCCGCCTTTTTAGAATGTGCATGGTGGCCCAGGCGGCCATCGCCCGTTGTTGCTTTGCCCGTGGGTTGAGAGCGGTCACTGTTTTCGAGCCGTTGGTGGTCCTGAATTTTACTGTACCATGTATTGTTGACAAGATGGCTTGGAGTCGGAAAAGGGCTGGCCGCCCAACGATCATATCGTCATTGGACCTGTGTTTTACTACTGAGAATTCGATTATCCTTGTTACGTTTTCCTTCCCATCATGATTGAGTATTGTCACTGGTAGGGTTATGGTTCCAAGCGGCCATAGCTTGTGTCCTTTGAAGCCGACGAGTGGGCCTCGCATCGGAGATTTTAGATTCTTTTTCCAGGGTGGTGGGAGTCATTCGAAACAGTGCTCATAGAGGACGTCGACGCTGCTGCCACCGTCGAATAAGACTCGCCAGATCTGATGTAGTTGGATGTAGGCGGAGATTATGATCGGGTCTGTGGGATCCTAGTCGGGAGTTCGTGGTTTTCTTTGTAAGAAACTTATGTTTAGAGTATCGCCAGGTAGGGTGCCAATGCTGTTGTTTTCCGATCGGTGCCTGGCCCTTTTCTGGGGCTTCGCGATTGTGAAGATCTCTTCCTTTTTTGATTGGTTGTTTATTCACTTCTTTCCGGGTTCGCCCTTCTTTTTGTTCGACTTCGAATTTTGATCGTAGGTTCTTCTCGATCTCCGCGAGATCTCCATTCAATTGCTTGTCCGCTACTTCCCTTTTCAGGATCGTGCACTCCCCGGTGTCATGGGTTTTTCTCTTGTGGTATTCGCAGAACTTCCCTTTTCCTTTTTCCGCTAGCTTCCATAGTATGAGTCTCTGGCCTGTGGCTCCTGGGCTCGTCCTAGACGAATGGGCGAAACCTACGGGATGGATGTCTCGAATGTTTGCCATGCTAATCGTGACTTCCATCATGACGCTCCTTGTGGATATGGCGGGAGTGGGAGTCGGCTGATTCTTATTTGAGGTATGCATTCGCAACGACTTTTAGGTTGGTCTCTTTGTGCTCTTCTCCCTCAATTTGTCTAAGGTACTTTTCGACCCTAATAGTTCAGTTCGTCCCTAGATTTTGGCACTGTTCCTTGCATCCTCCTTAACAGGGGGGTTGGGAGCAACCCCTGGGTGAAAGCACTTGTGACTAGGAACTCCTCATGACCGGGGACGCTCAGCGTTGTGAGGGTAAACTGGTCGTAGTACGCTCGGACGGACTCTCCCACTTTTTGTTTTCATGCCATAATAGAGTTGGCATCTCCTTTGATTTTCCTTAATTGCATAAAATTGTTGAGGAAGAGATATCTCAACTGTTCAAAGTTGGAGACACTTCCCAGACGCAATGTCTTGAACCATTTGCTAGCATTTCCTGACAGCGTAACTGGGAAGTAAGTGCAGGTAAAGCTCGTGTCCATCCATAATGATGTCATTGTCCATTTGTAGATGTCTATGTGCTCATCCGGATCCGTCGTGCCGTCATACTTTGGAATGTTTGGGATCATGGCGGAATGCGGTATTTTGTACTGTAAGAGCTCTTGGCAGAATGCCGAGCTGGCAGGTGGCGGTCGCCATAAACTAGCAATGAACTCCGCTGCAGACCCGACTACCGGCGTTGTCGGTGTTTCAGTGGGTGGTTGCCCTTCCAGTGTCCACAGACCGCTCCCTTCGAGGAACAACATTGGTCTGGCTGGGCTGGTATCATTGCCGTTTGGCCGTATGGGTCCATTGTCCGTCATTTTCGGCACCTAACGTCTTTAGATGGGTTGTGCAGTAGTGAGTGCACACCCGGATGGAGCCAACTGTTGTGATATGTATTCGACTTAACTCTGTTTCCTTGAGGGGTGAAAAAGGTAAGCTTGAGGATCACAGCAAAGAAAACGTGATCGTCAGACGTCGTCCGGGAGGTGATCCCGGAACGAGGCTTCGACGGTCAAGTTAGTGAGTTCCTTTGAGGAAAATTATACAATGGAAAGTAAGAGACTGGTATTCAAGAGTCGATCCCTTCTCTTAGGGGAGAATGGGCCTTTTTATACCTATGGCCATGGGACAGATCCCCGACAATATCTTCTACTTTTTCAGGTATGGCGGGATGAGGCGGTCTTTGATTGGTAGATCATGCCCCACGTGTGGCTGTTTACTATTGGTGTAGAACAGCCAGTTGGCAGATCAATGAGCACTACACCTGCGAATCTGGGGCAACTGGTACTCCTTTATCTTATCTGGAATGAGAATTTCTCTCCTAAAAGGAGGCCAATCCCGAGGCCGGATTACCGGTGCAAGAACGTAGGGTCTTATGGACTATGGCCCATTCCCGGCTCTTGTCGAGTAATGGGTTTTTGATGGACCGTGCCTGAGTTGACGACTCCGTTATCCTTTGACGTTTCTTCAGGTGAGATACGTCAACAACGAGTGTCTTGTAGAATGGCTTTGTGTCGTAATTGTCTTTCTGACAACCCGTTTTCTTGGTGAAAACAAACTCTTTCTTGGTGAAAGAGACAATTTGGAGAATCTCTTATGTTCTTTACTTTTTATGTTCTTTATTTTTCTTTCTTGTTTATATTTGATCTATGAATCTACAAAGAGTTTGGGACTTTCAGTAAGGATTGATTTCGAGGACGAAATCTAATTTTAGTGAGGGAGAGTTGTAACACCCGTTTCCTAGATTGGATCCATAAATGGTATAAAGGGAGTCAAAGGCATGGTTTTTGAAGAAAACCATATGTCATGATGTGACAGGAAGGATGTCACGATGTGGAATAACAATTATGTGAACGCGTTTCTAGATGGATGTCACGACATGACAAAGGTATTGTATTGACATGACAATAGTTGCAGCTTAAGCCCATGATCTTTTAGGGTTTCCTCCATATTTAAACCTCTGCCCCATAAATAGGGCATCATTTTCAGCCTTCATCTCCCTCTACAACCTTCAAGTAAACCCTAATCCTCCATTGTTAATTTTGAAGATGCTTTTTGGTGATTTTAAGCCTTGAAGAAAAAGAGAAGCCATTTTGGTGCATCATCTCAACTAGCAAACCATTCCCTCATCATCATGAGCTACTTTAGGACATTTGTAAGTCCTCAAGTTCCTGCCTTTTTAGCTCAAGCATGTTATATCTATAGTTTTACCCAATTTTCTTAATGAGTAAGAAAGTTTGAATGTTGGAAACTCATAAAGTTGGCAACTTTATGAGTTCTTGAGGCTCATTTGTGATTACTTGTTCCAGATCTATAGAGTTAGTGAGTTTTGAGTCCATGCATGAGAATAGATCTCATTTTCCTTCATTTTGACCTAGCTTGTGTCCAAGACATGCATATCTAAAAATCTATGATTTTTATGGTATTTTGAGATGGAGAAAGCATTCTGGAAAGTTTGATTGTGTGGATGGGAGGATTAAGAGCTTAAGGCATTAAGTTGTCCAATGCGTTCTTCATGACGTAATGATTTGTTAGTCACGACGTGACGAGGGACTACTTCGAGATTATACTTTTTTCACTCTGCCACGACATGACCAATAGGTGGTTACGACATGGCGACCGACTGTATGACTCTTGAGTGTTAACATTGACTTTCACCGTTGACTTTTTGACCAAGTTTGACTTTAGGTAAAATTTTGGGTTTTGGGTCTATGATCGGTGCTATTATCTTCTAGACTGCAAGGTGAGCTTACTATATAGGTGGCCTGTAGTGCTGGTTATTGGATTTGTGATCGGTGTATGACTCTTGATCCATGTTTGTTGTATAGGTGGCCTACATTTTGATTATTGGATCTGTGATCAGTGATGTTATCTTCTAGACTGTGAGGTGAGTTTTCTCACTATACTTTGTGTTGTAGTATGTATCCTTTTATGTAGGATATTGTTATACTGTAGTGTTCTATTGGACTGGTAGATCTGTTATGATTACCTGTAGTTGCTTGTCATTGTTTTGTGCATAATACGGTTGGGTTGAGGTTGTACAACATTGTGTTATAATCCAACAAACTCAGGAGAAAGCCAGTCATAAGCTGAGGATTGGGAGAGTAATCTGGTCTTATGTTGTGGGCTCAGTAGCATTTCAGTCATAAGATGTAGGTCAGGAGGGCGATCTAGTCTTATGTTGTGGGCTCAGGAGCAATCCAGTCTTGTTACGTGGGCCCAGGGGCAATCCAGTCTTAAGTTGTTTATTCAGGGGCAATTCAGTCTTTGTGGCTGTGGGCTTGGGGCTAATCCATTCTTCGGGTTGTGGGCTCGGGGCAATCCAGTCTTCGTGTTGTGGGCTCGGGTTCAATCCATTCTTTATAGCTGTGGGCCCGGTGTGCATGCACTGTATATGTATTGTTGCGTGGGGTGTTTTGGGGGAACTCACTAAGCTTTGGCTTATAGCTGTGGATTTTAATGTTTACATGTACTTTTGATGGCGGGGCAAGGTGAAGATGTGATTTTACACATCCTCCTACTGGTTTATGTTAGAGAGATTATTTGATACTCGGATTTCTATGGATTTGATTTGAAAACAATGGTTGATTATCTTATGGTTCTATGAAAATATTTAAAAAAAAATGAAAATTTTTTCATGGTTTTTGGGATGTTACACATAATATTCAGAACCTGTTTGAAGTGAAGTTGGGCTCTCCGTCGAGTCTCCACTTGGTTGTCGAGTCCTGGAACACAAGGGAAGAAACGTCATCCGTACTCCAGGAGGAGATACCAGGAGGATGCTCCAGTGTGGTTATGTTGAGAAAAATATCTTTGGGTGAGCGGAATTGGGAACTTACCTCTTGGAGGGTGATCTCTATCCTTATATAGTTGGTTTGGACGATGCTTTTCCCTCTCAAGGGACACGAATGTCAGCTCTGATATGGGACATAGCTGATCATTGGAGGAGATATGCTCTTCTCTCTATTCTTGAGTGTGATTGGTCGGGATGAGGTGTTGATGGTGTGTGCACCACTAAGGTTGTCGACTGACATTGTCGCTAGGAGACTCTCCCGCCGCATGCCAGGGCGGTGAATTTCCAGGAAAACTACTCTCATGGACGTAGTTTCCAGGATAACGCGAGATCATTCCCACCCAGTCTCCTGTGGTGTTTCTGAGGCACCGCCGCCTGGCGTGGACCTATGGTACACTATCAAATATCCATAGTCTTAGACATTATGACGTAGAGTTGCTTAGACATGATGGGTGGACTAGCTTGTACAACTGTCCTGCGATGGTTGAGTATACATCTATCAGTTTTCTTTGATGTGATTGCTATCTTCGGGGGATGTCGATTGTAGTTTCCCATTATTAAGGTTTTCCATCCCATTTCTTCAGACACTATATATTCTCTTGTCTTCCTTATCCTTTTACTCTTTTCTGCCTCTTTCTTCTCATTTTATTCTTCCATTGCTTTTTTCTTCAAAAGATCTTCATGTAGACTCCTTATAGTATCTTGCCTACTCCTTGAAAGTGGGAAGCTTTTCAGAATCGTTATGGGTTTCAGATTGATGATAGGATCCTGATTCTGGTGGAAGGTCCTATCATTACTCATCCATCTCCTGGTAAACTTGTAATTTATCTCAAGCACTTTGATGTTTGTTATCTTCCGCTATCTTTTAGTTTTCTTCTGGAATTGTTAGACCACCTCAAGATCCAAACAGATTAGCTTTTTCCAAATCATGTGAATAAAACTTTTGCTTTTGAGATGCTACGCTGGTGTAATGGTATCGTTCCTGACATTTGGGTGTTTCGTTAGTTTTTCCGTCTTTCGGCTTCTTCTACTGGTGATAACTACACCTTTTTTGTGAGGAAGTATAGTCAGATTCTTGTGAATGATCGGAAGGGGTTCCCTAAGAATTAGTACAACATGGATTTGGGTTGATGGTGAGAGGGTTGGTCATATGTTTCTCCATTTTAAGTCTTAATGTGATACTGCGATAGAGTTATTCCCGGAGAAATAGAATGTTGGTAGGGTGTTGAGGGTTTTTGAGGTTGTTGTTGATGATTTTCATGAGTACATTCTTGTTGGGGCTAGCATGAGTACTTCCTGGTGTTTACGTGGAAACATTTCTGAGTTTTTTTGTTGTTGGTAATGGTAAGTTCTCAATTCCTTCTTCTTTATCTCTCCCCCACCCCTCTTTATACATATATATATATATATATATATATATATATATATATATATATATATATATATATATATATATGTGTGTGTGTGTGTGTGTGGTATGTGTATCCTTGTTATGTATGTGTAGATAAGCGTGTGCACTTCACATGTGTTCTGGCCAAGAAGTGGGCTGGAACTCTTAAGTTTTAGGAGGTGCCTCTTATGGATAGGGTCCTTCCTTGTTTTAATTTCAGACTTAAGAGTTTATTACGAAAGCCACCACTGTGTAACGTCCCAAAAACTAGAGTAGAATTTTTCATTTTAAAACACAGTTCCATAAATTTACAAGTTACCAAAACATTGTTTACTAATCATAATAAGTTAAAATATCAAATCAGAGTATTAATCAACATAAATTGTGGGAGGATGTGTACAATATTGCCTTCGCTTATCCTCGCTCATCAGAAGTACCTGAAACAATGAAATCCAAACTATAAGCCAAAACTTAGTGAGCTTCCCAAAATACCCCAAAACACAAATGAATACAAATATAATACAAGCATGCATACAGGGTTTGTTGGCCCTTCACCTCAACCCAATCATACCGGGTTTGTTGGTTTACAGCACAGAGCAGTAAAACCTCAACCCAACCATCCAACATTTGTTGGCACGTTGCCTCAACCCAACAATCCATGTTTTTTGGCACGTGGCCTCACCTCACCATAACGGGTATGTTGACTTTCAGTCTCAACCTAACCATACGTGGTTTGTTGGCACGTGGCCTCAACCTAACATTCCATATGTCGACATATACACAACAAATCACACATATAACTATCATAAAAATCCTACATCTTAGGATATATATATATATATATATATATATATATATATATATATATATATATATATATATATTCAATAAATGGGCCGGCTTGGTGCCTTAGACCTATTGGCATAGTGAGAGAACTCGCCTTTCAGTCTGAACAAAAGCTGAAATAAATATCGGCTCCGAATACCGGCTCTACCCATCACTTATTATTCAAATCATTGCCCAACTTAAATTTAATATCAAAATCCCCAAAATACCCTTTGGTCAAACTTTGTCAAATCCTGGTCAAAGTCAACAAACCAGCCGATTCAACCCAGTCATGTCAACGCAGCCGATTATGTTGGGTGTTCCCAGCTGTGTTGGATATTTAGTGTTGCGTCTTTTGGGCCTTTTACTTAGTATTTTTGTGTATACGGGTTGGTCCTGTCCACCTGTGTTTAATGATTAGGGTTTTACTATTTAAGGTGCATGCATGCATCGTGTATTAGGTAATCGTGTCATTGTAAACCCTACACACCTCTACAGTAGCAGTTCTTTATCGAGCTCTTCTGAGGCTGTGACTTATAATCATTTGACACATTCTTGATTCATATTCTGTGTTTGATTGTTATTATCTGTTTAAATCTATTCGATCTTTAGAGTTCTTAACTCATCAAATAGTATCAGAGCAGGAGATTGTGTAATCTATACGCATCTCTTCTGTTGAAAGAGTTTTTAGGATTTCCGCTATTATTGGATCTGGTTCAGCCGTCATCACTGTTATTGATGCGGATCTTTGTTCTTAATATTACCCCAAAACAATCTTAGTTTACACATCTGATTCATACAGGTTATAATCGATCTTGAAATATGTCAGACGACTCTCAAGTTAACTCCATAAATCTTTCAAGCAGCATTGGATCCATAACCAGAATCCCTATTCTTTTCCCCAATGATTATGAAGTGTGGGCGTTGTATTTTGAAGACTACGTCCTTGGGCTTGAAGACCATGACTATTTGATATGGGAAGCCATTATTTTCCAGACGTTTACTCATACAAGAACAAGAAGAGAAATTAAAACTCAGCGAGACTACAACAGACTTCTTCTTGATGTAATAGACGTATCGCAAGATGAGAAGGATAGGCTGATAAGCAACGTTAAAGCAATGAGGATTATCAGATTTGCTTTGCCACCAGACACTTTTCGTTTGGTTAGTTCATGCGACACAACAAAAGCCATTTGGTATAGGTTTAAGGAACTATATTCTATTGATGCTGATCTTGAGCATTCCACGTAAACTCTACTGCTTTCAGAGTTTGGTGCATTTGCACAAAAGCCTGAATAGAGTCTTGATCAAACTTTCAATCACTATAATCATCTTCTTAGTAGGATGATGAGGCACAAGATTGGACGTGAACTGATTGAGCAAAAATTCACGTTCATGAACGGGCTAAGATCTGAGTGGAAGGTTGTAGTTTCTACCATAAAAGCACATGAGCAGTTCAAGAACTACACGTTGGCAAAGCTGGTTGGAATAATGAGGTCACATGAAGATTAAGTGACGAAAGAAGGGAAGATAGTTTCTGGGATGTGATCACTGGCCCTTGTTGCAAAGGGTAAAAGGTTGTAGATGATGATGGTTCGGAGTCTGATCTCTCCGATTGTGAACTCTCCAAGGAAGAATATGCATTCATGGTGTCCAATCCAAGGAAGTTTGCAAAGAAGAAGTTCAGTCGCAACAAAAACCGAAAATGGCAGGGAAGTTATAGCTCTGAAAAGGTAAAATAAGAGAGTGCGAATAACTCTCAAAAAGAAGAAGCAAAGAAGGATAAAAAAGCTTATGGGGGACTCCGACTATGATTGTAATTACTGTCATGGTGAAAACCATTTGGCCAAGGAATGCATGCTGAGAAGATTGAACGAGAAGAAGGAGGAAGAGGATGATGAAGCATACTATCTCCGAAAGCTATAGGAGATCAAAAAGAAGAAGAACTCTGATAACACTATGTCTGCTTTAATTTGTGCAGGAAAACGAAGCTGAAGATGAATTTGGTAGAGTTGAGGTCTGGTCAACTGACTCTGAAGATGAAGAATTTCGTAAACCTACTTATGGAACGAGCTTCGTAGAAAAGGATGAAGTTTCACAGTTCAATGGAAGGTGTTTGATGGTTACGAGTGAAGTGTCAGAGCAGAGAGGCTATGCAACTGATGATGGACGTGGCGCCGATAGCTTTTTCGCTGTGAAACCAGTTCTTGAGCAGATAAGCGAGTGCGAGCAGGTGATCAACAAGGTAAACTCCATTCTTGAATCTTTGAATATACATGTGTCTAGATATGAAACTGAACTGAACGACTTAAAATACACATTTTCAAGTTTCATTGATAGTTTAAAACAAACTCGCTTAACAAATTCTAACTTAACCAATCAACTCGGCAGGGTTTTGTCAAAAAGTGAAGAGAGACGCATGTGGATTGAAAAGTTGGAGTCTGATTTGTCTAAGTCTAGGGATGAGTCAATTTATTTACAAAAAGATAATTTAGGTCTTTTAAAACAGCATAACATTTTCTGTTTGATTGCCAAAAGACTTTATTTTAATATTACTCGGTTACATCTAAATTGTGAGATTGGAAAAAAATTCACAATATGATTTTGCCCTATCTTGAGTTGAAAGAGGACGAAATCGTCGCAGAGTGCCATAGGTGCGAATCCATCGTCTCATCAGACGAAACCTCAGATGCACACATAGTAGGACTGGACAAAATTGAATCTTTCATAAAGTCCAAAGATCACAAAAACATGCTCAAACAGCTTTTAGATGAAAAAGACAAAGAGAAAATTAAATCCGAAACTGTACAGAAGTTTGACTAATTAAGCACCACGTTAAATTCAGAAAATAAACTCGATGTTGAAAACGTTTCTGAATTCGACGATGGAAGTGAAATGAGTGAAATCTCTGTGGAGGATGAGGTTGACTGCTATGAGTTTGTCAAAAGCGAACCTGTACCTGCGAAAGTACTAATTTCTGAAAATTCAGTTGAGTTTGCACGTGTTTCTAAAAACAAATCTAAATTTTTAAAAGCTAAAGCAACTGTTTTCCCAAAAGTTCAAACTGTTCCTAACCAATTTTTTACAACTAAAGGACTGAACAAAAATCAAACAGTTGAATTAATGTCCATGGTCGAGGATGATAACAAAGATGGTTGTGATGAGTTCTTCTGGTATGCTCCAATCGATAATACAGACGAAACCAAGGGTTTATTTGAAATGACCTCTTGGAAAACAAAGAGCCGATACGTAGCAGAACCCCTAAATAAAGTCAATTCAAGCTACGAAAAGGGAAGTCCCATTGGAACTAAGAACGTTCCAAGTGAGACATCGTCAGTTCGGCCGAAACTCCTACCAGAAAGCCAAAACCTAGGGCGAGTATTCATAAATCCTCTTAGTAGTTCGCAGCTCAAAAACGCCAAAGGAATGCAAGATACACAAAAAATCTCAAGGAAAGAAAGCAGTTCTGGCAGTCTAAGAATCCCAACTTCGTTCATAGAGAAAAATCCAATCCAAATGTGAAGGTCTCTTCACCTGTGAAACCTAATAATTCTCAACGAAATAAATCTACACAAGTTTCAAATCAAAAAGTTTTTCAAAAATCGTCCTTTCCAAATCTTGTGAAACATGTGCAGAAAACCAAATCTCACTTTTCTCCTAATGTGAATGTTTTGCATTCAGCCAAGACTTCACATGATGTCAAAGGCAAAGGAAAGATTGTTTCGGAGCCTAAAGTTCCTTTCAAAAGATCTGAAACTAATCTCAAGAAAGATGAGAACAAATTTGTAAAGCATCAAATCCTAAATAAACAAAAGAAAATATCTCTTAAGGATACGAACTTAAAAGACAATAGGATTATTGTTTTTCAAATCACAAATAAGGATAAAACAACCTGAATAAAACGAACTTATTTGGTTGATCCTGCTATTTCTTTTCCTGTGAAAAACTCATGTGGGACCAAACAACTTTGGGTTCCTAAATTTGCTGAACTTTTGCAGGTAATACATGACGAGCAATTTGACTCTGATTAGTAAATCGACAGTGGCTGCTCACGTCACATGACAGGTAGGAAGGGGGAACTGCGAGAGTTTAGAGCACTAAAAGATGGAGGCAGGGTGAAGTACGACAATAATTCACTTGGTGAAATCAAAGGTTATGGAATGATAACCAATGGAGAGTTTTCAATTCACAAGGTCGCGTACGTGGAAGGACTGCAACACAACCTCATTAGTGTTTCGCAGCTAGTAGTTGGTACAGGACTTAAAGTATCATTTGACGACGAAGGATCAGAGATAATCGAAAAGAAGTCCAAGACTGTGCTCCTGAAGTCAAAACGAAAAGGCGAAATGTATCCGCTAAATCTGAATCCCATCAAAATGAAGCCTGCAATCTACTTACTTGTGAAAACTTCTACTGATGACAGTTGGTTGTGGCACAAGAGACTCTCGCATCTCAATTTTAAAGATATCAACAAGCTTGTTCTTGGTGATCATGTGCGAGGGTTACCACTCCTGAAATTTGACAAAGAACATCTATGTGCAACCTTCGAAATGGGGAAACAGAGCAGGAAGAGTTATCCAACGACTGTGAACACGAAAGTCGTTGAACCACTTGAACTCTTGCATATAGACCTTTGTGGTCCTTCTACAATTGAAAGCATTGGTGGTAATCGATATATTCTCATTATTGTAGATGACTTTTCCAGATTCACTTGGGTGCATTTTGTTAAATAGAAATTAGAAGCCACTCCTAAGATGAAGGACTTTATAAAGCAGATAGAGATACAACTGCGAAAGCTGGTTCGTAACGTTCATAGTGACAATGGTCTGGAATTCAAAAACCAACCATTTGAATAATTCCTAACTGTGAAAGGAGTAACTCATAATTTTTCATCTCCTTATACTCCTCAACAAAACGGGGTAGTCGAAAGACGAAACCGTTCGTTGTGCGAAGCTGCGAGAACCATGTTGTCATTCGCGGATCTGCCACTTTACTTCTGGGCGGATGCAATAGGAACTGCTTGCTTTACTCAAAACCGATATATCCTCAATAAGTGATTCTCTGTCACCCCATATGAAATCATAAATAAGCGAAAACCTAATGTTAAGTTTTTACATGTTTTTGGTTCCAGGTGCTTTATCTTCAACTCAAAGGAACAACAGAACAAATTCGATGTGAAGGATGACGAAGGTATCTTCCCATGGTATTCTTTAACTTCTAAAGCATATAGGGTTCTCAACAAAAGATCCAGAAAGATAGAAGAAACCTACTATGTCACTTTTTATGACAATTACTTGAAGATATTTCGGAAGAATGACAGTCCATCAAAGGAAATCTTTCTCAAAACGAATCATGCTACCATCTCACTCTCCAATCTTTATGAGGAGTTCTTGAATTTATTTGAAGAAAAAGAAAAGGCAATCACCTCAGAGTCCAAAGCAACAGACAATAAGGAAGACAAATTGAAGAAAATTATTGACGATGCTGCGAAAGAAATGGAACAGGAACACACCGCTACTAAAGATCCTGAAGTTCCATTTCAACCTACAGATGCAGATGCTACACCGCAGGGGGAGGGTACTTCTTCAACCTCCTAATCTGATATACATGTTCAAGGGGAGAACGCAACCCCTGAAATCAGCTTAGAACCACCTTTCCAGGGGGAGAATCCGAATCTAGAAGAATACATATATACATCATTCGAGGGGGAGAATGGAAATACGAATGATGATTCAGATGTATAGTCAGAGTTTGAAGAAGTGAATGTCGAATTGGATAAAACATATGATCCTAATTACCTCCATTGGCTAAATGTACCAAAAATCATCCAAAAACTCAAGTCATAGGAGATTCGTCTTCATGAGCTCTTACGAGAGCACAACAAATTGCGAAACGAACTGCATTATTTTCTAAAGTGGAATATTGCTTGTTTAATTCGTTTATCTCCAAGATTGAACCTAAAAATGTTGAAATTGCTCTTGATCATTCGGATTGGGTGAAGGCAATGTAGGAGGATCTCAATGAATTTGAACGAAAAAAAGTCTGGAGACTTATTCCCACTCCAAAGGATGCATCTGTTGTCGGTCTTAAATGCGTTTTTCACAACAAGCTGGATAAGGAAGGTAACATGATAAGAAACAAGCAGAGGCTCGTTGTTAAAGGGTATTTTCAGGAACAAGGCATCGACTACGAAGAAACCTTCACACCCGTTGCAAGGTTGGAATCTGTTCGCATATTTTTGGCATACGCGACACACAAAAACTTTGAAGTTTATCAGATGGATGTAAAGTGTGCATTCCATAATGGGGAACCAGAAGAAACAGTATATGTGGAACAACCACCAGGGTTCATAAACGAAAAGTATCCGAACCACTGCTACATTCTGGACAAGGTAGTTTATGGTCTAAAGCAAGCTCCAAGAGCCCGTTACGAAACTCTAACTCGTTTTTTAAAACATGCTAAATTTAAACAGGGATCGGTCGACCCAACCTTCTCTCGTAAGAAAGATGGTGACCACTTGATGATAGTCCAAATTTACATTGATGACATCATTTTCGGATCAACTAACCCCACCTTAACAGCTGAGTTCCGAAAGTTGATGGAAACTAAGTTTGAGATGAGCTCCATGGGTCCGATTAACTTTTTCCTTGGCTTGAATATAAGACAGAGTCAGGAAGGTATTTTCATCAATCAGGAGGCTTATACAAAGACTTTACTCTCCATGTTTGGAATGGTGGGAGATTCAAAATTCAAGGTTCCAATGGCTTTCGAAACGAAACTAACTCCATCTCTGGACAAGGCAGCTGCTGATATGACACTCTATCGTCAGATTATAGGTTCATTGATGTATCTGACTGCTAGTCGTCCAGATATCATTGATGTATCCTCATTGGAAATATGGTACCCTTCGAGTTCAAGTTTCTTTGTGCAAGCGTTTTCGGATGCTGATCTTGGAGGATGCGGTCTAGATAGAAAGAGTACAACGGGAGGATGCCAATTTCTTGATGGAAAACTCGTAAGTTAAAAATCTAAAAAGATAACTTGTGTCTCCCTATCAACTGCTGAAGCAGAGTACATAGCTGCTGCATCTTGCACTTCACAAGTAATCTGGATTTAGAGTGAGCTTCATGATTATGGCATCAACATGAAGCGAATTCCCTTGTATTGCGATTCAGAATGTGCCATTCGCATATGTCACAACCCAATGCAACACTCAAAGACGAAACACATAGCAATGAGGTATCACTTCATCATAGATCATGTGGAAGATGGAAATGTCGATATACACTTTTTAAGATTCGCTGATCAATTAGCCGACATCTTCACGAAAGCCTTACCAGAACAATCCTTCAATCGCATTCTATAAGGCTTAGGAATGATAAAAGCTGAATCTGTTCTGAAATCACCTTCGCAGTCATAAGTTTTTGATAGGCCTGCGAATCGGTGTGAAAGCTTGCAGTGACTCACAGTCATCGTTTTGGCCTGCAAATTGGTGAGAACGCTCACACTGACTCGCAACCAACTGTTCACACTGCGAATTGATGGGAATGTTCGCAGTGACTCGTCGTCTACTGTTCATTCGTGGTTTGGAACTCCTTGTATCTTTTGTACATTTTCTTTATCTTTTTTTATTATTTCTTTCTATTTTTAATTTCTTTTTCAGAAAAATCAAAAATCCAAAAATATTTTATTTCTTTCTGTTTTTAATTTCTTTTTCAGAAAAATCAAAAATCCAAAAAATATTTTATTTCTTTATGTTTTTTTTTTGAAAAACAAATATACAAAAATATTTTCTTTATTTTCATTATTTATTTCTATAATAAAATTATAAAATACCAAAAATATTAGCTAATTGAGCAGGTTTCAAGGTAAACATCTTGGTGATCTCAATTACGAATGATGGGGCAGGTATAAATTCCGAAACTTTGCACTAGTTAAGTGTCCCTAGAAGCATGTTGCTGCATTTCGTCCAAAGCCTCAAATACTTTCTATGTTGAAGCCTTAATGAATCGATAATACCAATCGTTTCTTCCCAATAAGACTGTTCATTCACATAAGTCCAGAGCTACCTGACTCTTCTCACATCGAGTTAAGAGTTACCTGCTTTGTCACTTTCGCATAGCAGAGGTACATTCTTTCTTTGGAACCACCTCATACCATTTCTCTATCAACTTTCGCATTCACAAATGTAACCCTTGAGACTCTTAGAAGTTGCCACTGAGGTTTATGGTTACAACCAATTCTATGTTTATGATCTTAAATTCGTTATAACCACGAATTGAGTGAAACCCAACATCCAACACACACACACACACACATACATATATATATATATATATATATATATATATATATATATATATATATATATATATATATATATATATATATATATATATATATATATATATATATATATATATATACACGAATTGACGCTGAACAATATACATGTTCTAGATATTTCACCATGGAACTAACGAATGTCCACTTTCGTGGTCAGTACCAAAAAATCTCTTTTTCTTTTTGAGTGATCTTAATGAGACGTTATAGCCCTAAGACATTTCTTCCTAATAGATCCAGTTTTAATTTTTTTGAGATTTCTATTCTTACTCTAGTCACTTAAAATAATTCCATAGCATACTTGTTTTCATGGCTACACCGGTCAGACAAGTACTTCATCTGAACGTTCGGACTTATATCAAGTTTTGTAGTTTGGTTAAAGATAAAAGCCACCCTCAAAGCCTAATGAAAAGACGCATTTCACTGTTTCTCAACAAACATGTGATCGTAATTCAACAAGAAACCACACAGACACTTTAGAGTCTCTCTTGACTCTGAAGGAAGAAATCACTGACCAGGATCCACTGCTTTGTATTTTGACAAGACATCACTAAAATCCCATACAATTTTGATTTATTTCTTTATCTTTGGCACACTCTCGCACGAAGATCCTTGTGATTTTCCAAAGTCTGGTTCGTGGCACTCATATTTACTTTTAGTTTCGTAGACATGATGAAGACTATTCACCGCGAATGTTCATAAAAGAATCAACTGAGAAAGCGCGTTGCTGATGCACATTTTAAAAGATAAGATTGGGCGTGAGAATTTGAAACGGCGTTGATTTGATGCTGCCTGACACACGTCATAGCTGTCAGTCACGCCTTTTTAGGCGCCTTTTCAATAACCGATGCAACCAATCTACGATTTTCTCTAACCTACGACTCCGTATAAAAGGATTTCGACGCTTCATTATCTGATTACTACTCTAAAAAAGCAAACAAATCCTCCGACGATTATAGTCTCTATTGTTCACCGTCTTCTTCATCAAGCTTCAATGGAAGCTTCTTCAGAGACTCCTTCAGTTGCAGAAAATGTGGCCCGGTCCTCAATCCTCAACCTGAAAGCAAATCAAAAATTGATCCTCGATCTTGACCCGACGAAATATGAAGGGATTCTCCAACCAATCGTCGAGTGCCTGAGGTATTCTCCGTTTTTTATTGCACTTACCTAGTCAGACATTGTTCCTCTTGTGTATCTCTCCAAAGCTTACTCCACTGCCAGTTACTCAAAAGGGTTATGTAAACTCCTAGGGCTTCCTCAGGATCGTGACCTAATTAACCCTGAGAGCGTCTCCAACTCAGCAATTCTAGAGATGTTCTACCAGATGGGCTACAAGCATTCATTGATAGTCGTTTCAAAGTTCAAGAAACCTAATTTGCCACCGATGTGTAACGGTCTCTTCACGCTACTCTTCAAAAGATTCTCAGAAAGGGTTATCGGCTCTGACTGTGCGAGCAAGATGTTCATGACTACGATGTACGACATCTACTCCGGAATCAACTTGGATTACGGGCCCATTCTCTGGGCTTAGTTGGTTCAAATCACTCTTTCAACCACACGACACGGTGAAATCTCCTGTGCTCGTTTCTGGACCATCATCGTTCAAAGGGTAATTACCAAACTTAACATTCCGGTCTTGGAAGGGTCTTGTATGGCAGCCATTCAAATCTTTCACACCTCCAACATCATCCTCGCAGACAACTCAAAGTTCAGTTTCATCGGCTTTATTCCTGAAGCAATGCTTCTTGACGTTCCTCCAGCGAGTGATGTACTGCGAGCCTATCGCAGTTTGCCAATCTCAGGCTTTCGCCCCTTGACAGATGAAATGCGAAATATTCTCAAAGAAGCAGACATACCTAAGAAGGGAGGCAAAAAGAAGGGTACAAAAGTTGGTCCGTCTGAACTAGCACCATCTCTAAAGAAGGCTGGGAAACGAAAACCTGAAGCCGAACCTTCCGCACCAGCTAAAGCACCTAAAAGGAAGAGAGTCAAGAAAATGGCTCGTCGAACACGAACTCCGACACCAAGCGATCACGAGGATTCGCAATCACACACGGTTTCGGATGTTCCTATTCAAACAGAAGTTCACAACGAAGAATATGTTACATATCAACCGAAGGTTTCGGAGCCTGCCACTACGAATCCTGAGGTAACGACTGAAATCCTAACTTCTGTTCTCATTACTGAAGAAAAATTCCAAGATTTTTATGTCCCTTCTTCAACCGCCACTATTTCCACTTCCATTACAATTACCCATGCCCACCAGTATCATTGGGAGTTTCACAAGTCCAAACCCCGTTCTTTACTGATTCTATTGCCACCACCACTACCTTCACTGTTGATCCTCCAGTATCTGTCAACGCATCTGATGCGGGGGCAGGTGCTTCAGGTTTCACAGTCGTTCATTCTACTCCACCTATCTCTCCTTTTCGCCAGGCTGATCCAGATGCGATCTACGGTGGTGACAATGACGACTTCATAGGATTCACCTACAGTACATTTAACGTTCGGACTGAAAGTGATGACGAAGCCCCCGTCACAAAAGAGCAACTCAGGACTATCAATGAGAAACTGGACTCGTTGCTCCAAGCTTCTAAAGCATCATCCTGTGACGACTATTCACAAGCCACAATCAAGTCCTTCCTAGAGACCCTTACGAAAGAATACTCCGCTAACCTTGAAAAGACAAACAAAGCGGTTGATGCTTCTGCTTCAGTGTGCAACAAAACGACTGAAAAAGCCGATAAACTAATATAGATACTCGTCTATTCATGGAGAAATTTCAAACCTCTTTTGAGTCCAACACAGCGAAGGCTAATGAAGTTATTTCTAGCCTTGGCTCAGCACTAAAAACGAAGAAAGCGAAACTTGAAGAGGTTCGCACTGGTCTTCAAATAGACAATGCCGAGCTCAAGTCCTCTATTTCATCGTAGATCAAGAAACTTCAAGATGACTTGGCAACTGAGAGCAAGATAATAGATGCTCTTGTTGTAAAGACTGAAAAGGTGAAAGGTATAACAGTCAAGTTGGAGCATACAGAGAAACGAATCATTGATCTGTTGTCCGGAAAGTCAGTTATGAAAATTTGTGTAACAGATGTGAATGCACTGCTTTCAGACATCATTGAGACTCGCGACTCGATGATCACGATAACAGTCAAGAATCATCTCTCTAAAAAGCTGAGGCCATTATTCGCAATGCTCAATAGACTGGAAGGTGTTCCGGAATCCAGCTCAATTCCGAAACAAGGGGGAGAAGAAATGAAACAATCCAAGAAGGAAAACCCCAAACCTTCAGTCAAGCCCACTGTCAAGCCTAAAAGCGAAAATGAACCAAAAGGCAAAGTGAAGCTGATCAATGAAGAACAAATAATTGATAACAGTGAAGATGAAGAGCCTGAAGAAAACAAACTAAAGATAAGAGGAGATCGTGAAGCTCGGATAGATGAGCATCAAAGAATTATTCGCGAGGCTGAAGAGAAAGGAAAAGTCGAAAGTGAAGCACAAGTCACTCTGGAAAGCCGAAAGCTTTTGTTTCCAGTGTGGAATCTGAAGAGAATTCTGAGTGAAGCTATGGATATGCCAAGTCAGTATTAGTCGGAACCATTTGTGTCATTTGATCTATAGAATACACAATATTCGCAGCTGGACCTTCCAATCACACCGAAAGCCTTCAGGTTTCGTAGTTTTATGAAAGTTGCGAATGTCCCAACAACAGACAGCGGCGCAGACCACTTGGTTTTCTCGTTCTACCTTAAGCATATGAAGCCACAATATGAGACATGGAGTGCAAGCAAAATTACAGTTGTGAAGGTCACCGGTCCAATCGAAACTGATAGCTTCTCAAATGCGAAATTCAAGGTTGCTAGAGGTTTAAAGAGTCAGCTACATGAGTTTACCCTTGTTGATCTGCCATGCTTGAACCCATATGATTGGATCATGCTCTACAACTTCTTGCTGAGGGATGAACAGAAATATGAGTCTGTTGTTACTCACCTCAAGCAAATGTTAATTTCTTACATTCAAGAGGTTGGGCAGATGGATGTTGAGATTGATGCAGTGATGCGAAGGAAGCCAAGTGTACTCCCCAAAGATAACCCTGATGGCTTTGACAAAATGAAGCTTGGGAAGTTACAAAAGGATGGGTGGTGTGTAGCTTTTCAATTTAAGGAACGAACTGATGTAGACTTTCAGAAAGTCTGTTTCTTTCTCGACGACAAACATTTGTTCACCACTTCATGCCTGGAGTATGTCATGGACTTCGTCAACAATCACAAGGGCAACAACAAAGGCGACAAGAAATGCTTTTTGGCTATGATTCAGTGGTATATCCCAGTTTGCAAGGTTCTGCTGAGCGTGATTCCAAAAGTATTTGAAGTGCAGAAGCAAACTTAGCAATGAAGGACTTTCGCCTCAATTGACGCAAAGGGGGAGATTGTTGGATATTTAGTGTTGCGTCTTTTGGGCCTTTTACTTAGTCTTTTTGTGTATACGGGTTGGGCCTGTCCACCTGTGTTTAATGATTAGGATTTTACTATTTAAGGTACATGCATGCATCGTGTATTAGGTAATCGTGTCATTGTAAACCCTACACACCTCTATAATAGCAGTTCTTTATCGAGCTCTTCTGAGGCTGTGACTTATAATCATTCGACACATTCTTGATTCATATTCTGTGTTTGATTGTTATTATCTGTTTGAATCTATTCGATCTTTAGAGTTTTTAACTCATCAAGCTGAACACGGGGTGTACTCGGACGTTGACCAGATACGGGGGCTTGACTGCGTACGTGCAACATACCACTTAGTAAGCCCAACATACGTAGCTGGATCCCTTCCCAAATTATTAAGTGCTTAATACTTAATCCCTTACATCCAAATTACATATCCATGTCATAAATGTTGTCCTTGACCATAAAGTTTCCAATTTTATGGTCTTGCATGGCCATTAAGTGCTAAATACTAAAAGCCCCAACATCTTAAGCCATTAAGACAATCATACTCATGCATGGGGAAGAACCAAGAGTCAAGATCCTATTTTTATTACTCTAGACATAGAAAAACGTCCAAAAGGACAACCCATATGTTCTATAGCATGCCATGTACAAGAAATTCATAGTTTGGGGACAAAAGCTCATAATATCATCATAAAAAGAAGATCTATCAAGTTAATCACCAAGGTATGAACTTTATACCTTCTGGAGATTGAGAATGATGCAAGACTTCTAGATCTAAGCTTACTTCTAGCTTCCAAGCTTCACGACCACCTTCTCCTTCCTTTGAAATAAACAAAAACACACTCTCAAGCTTCAAAATGCAACAATGGGGGCTAGGGTTTGCAAGAGGGAATGTTTATAGTGATGGAGGTTGGAAATAGGACTTAAGATTCAATATATAGGGTCCAAACCCTAAAGATTAGGGTTTATGTTCAGATAGAGTACACCCATCGTACTCAGAGTATGCCCAGCGTACTCCTCAAAATGCCAACATTTCGCCTTATGCCCCTTGTGCCCAGCGTACCATCCAGGTAAGCCCCACATAAGGGCAAAAATTACAATTTAAAGGGTAGAAAGGGAAACTTACCAAGACTCGAGTGTAACAATTCTCCCCTACTTGGATCAGACTTTGTCCTTGAAGTCCACCGAAGTGAACAACTCTGGATAATGCTCCCTTATATCCGACTCCGGTTCCCAAGTTCACTTGGAGCCCTTCCGATGTTGCCCCTAAACCTTGACCAATGGTACTACCTTGTTGCATAAGGACTTCGTCTTCCGATCAAGAATCAATGTCAGTCTCTCAATGTAGTTTAGGCACTCGTCGACCTGAATGTCATTTAGTGGTACCACCACCATATTATCCACCAAGCACTTCCGTAACTGAGAAACATGGAAAGTGCTATGAATCCGACTGAGCTCCTTCGACAAATCCAACCGTTAATCCACCTTTCACACCCTAGCAATCATACGAAATGGTCCAATGAGTCGGTGTCCCAACTTTCCTTACTTCCTGAAGCGTATCACACCTGTCCAGGGTGACACCTTCAGTAAAACCATGTCCCCAGCCTGGAACTCCAGCTCAAAACATCGTTGGTCTGCATAGCTCTTCTACCGGCTCTGATTTGTATGTAGTCTCTGTTTAACCAACTGAATCATCTCTGTAGTATGGAGCACTACCTCAATGCTCCCCATAATCCTCTGTCCGACCTCACCCCAACATATCAGGGTGCGACACTTCCTCTTGTAGAGAAGCTCGAAGGGAGGTTCACCAATACTGGAGTGGTAACTGTTGTTGTATGAAAACTCTGCCAAAGGAAGGTAGGAATTCCAACTCCCACCAAATATCGCCTGATCCTCAGGCCCCTAAACAAAATCCACACCTTTCTTAGTCTGAAGAGTGAGAGGAACAAAAATCTTGGAGAAATCCTAAATGAATCTTCGATAATACCCGACCAAGCCCAAAAAACTCCTGATCTCTAAGGGGGTCGTCGGGACCTCCGACTGCATCACTGCCTCAATCTTGGTTCGATCGACCAATATCACATTATGGTTGATGAGGTGTCCAAAAAATCAAACCCTACGCAACCAAAACTCGCACTTGGAGAACTTGGCATATAATCTCTCCTTCCTCAGAACCTCCAGAAGGTCCCGTAAATGCTCCTCATGCTGCTCTTTGGCCTTGGGGTAGACCAAGATTTCATTGATGAACACAATAACAGACCGATCGAGCATCGGTTGACACAGCCTGATCATTAGATCCATGAACTTTGCCAATGCGTTGGTGATCCCAAATGGAATCAACACAAACTCATAATGGCCATAATGAGTACGGGAAACCGTCTTCTCTTCATCCTCCTCTCTAACTCTCATCCGATGGTACACTGACCTTAACTCAATCTTGGAGAATGTTAGGTAATAAATTGTGGTTTATACTTTGCTTTTCATAAGATATTAGAGTTCTCGGTCTAGGACCAAAAACACCACGTTTTGGTGTTGTTTGGACCGAAATCACATGTGATTTCGGTTAGGCTATATATTGTTTTGTTTGGGTTTTGGGCTTGGGCTTGGTTATTAGGTCTAGGTATAAATAGTGTTATTTAGGCCTTGTAATGGGTTTGGGACGTTTTTGGGGGCTTACATAAGCTTAGAACGTGATTTGGAGAGAAAACAAGAGACAACCAAGTGTAATCAAGAATCTTATGTACCCGACTATTGAATAATAGTGTGCATTGAAGATTAACCATTGTGTTCTTATTCTATATTTCGTCTTGTCTAATTCACTTGATTAGGATTCCGCACCATCATAGTGAAGTCTGATTGATACATCATAGCATTTTGGGGTTTTACAATTGGTATTAGAGCTAGGATCGGTATCATTCGGGTCATTGCAAACAGTTTCTCTTGGAGTTTCTTTGTGTTTTCGATTTATATTTTACGAATTTTTGGCTGTTTGTTCTTCGTGTTCGTCATATTTTTGGAGTTTTGATAGAGTTTGACTTTAAAAATTTAAAAATTCGTGTTTTTGGAAAGTTTTGGGGTTTTACAATTGGTATCAAACCAAGGGGGAGATTTTTAGGTCCTAACTTGCTGGTTTGTACTAGGCATGTACATGTTGGGCTTTGTTATTCATTTATAGAGTCTTAATATGGGTTTTTAGTTAGGTTTGGACCGATATCAGTCTTGATTTCGGTCCTTAGGCGTGTTGGGTTTAGGGTTTCCTTGTATAATTGTGTTCCCTATATAAGGAGACTTATATGGCCGATTCTAGTTTAACTTTTCTGTCATATCATTGTGAAGGGCAACCATTTTTAAGATCTCCATTGTACTAGACGATTTCATCAATATAATTGTGTGCATTGGGTTGATTACGCGTTTGTTCTTGATTTACTTTGCATTGATTCCGCCCTTGCTTAGTGATTTCGATTGATTACTAGTTGGTTCATGATTTTGGGACTTACAAATGGTATCAATCGGATTCCACTATGATGGTGCGGAATCCCAATCAAGTGAATGATGCAAGATCAAATATGGAATAAGAACACAAACATTAATCTTCAATGCACACTATTATTGATGAATAGCCAGGTACATAAGATACTTGATTACACTTGGTTTTCTCTGTTTCTCTTTAAAAATCACGTCCCTAGCATATGGCCACCACAAAAACGTCTCTTACTCCTATCTAGGATAAAATAACACTATTTATACCTAGACCTAATAACAAAGCCCAAGCCCAAAACCCAAACAAAACAATATAAAGCCTAACCGAAATCACATGTGATTTCGGTCCAAACAACACCAAAACATGGTGTTTTCGGTCCTAGACCGAGAACTCTAATATCTTATGAAAAGCAAACTATAAACCACAATTTATGACCTAACAATCTCCCCCTTGGTTTATAGATTTCTTTTCTTATGACCGAACAACCTCCCCCTGGGTTTGTAGCTTTCTTTTCTTTTTAATATTCTCTTCGTTCTTGACTTCAGCTTTTGTCTTCGATTTCTTCACAACTTCAAGATGAACATATGAGTTTCTGCATGAATGACTTTATATTGAACAGTTGGACTTCCTTCAAAGATTTGAACTTGAACGCACATTGGGTGTAGGGGCTTCTTGTAAAGATTCTTGAAAATCAGCGCTTTCAGCTTTGAAATACTTCAGAGAAAATAACAGAGAGACTGATTCTTCTGCATCACTTCAACAAGTTCATAGATAGCAGCAAATTGATTGAGGAGGCTTCAATGCAATCTGTCACATAACTTCAAGTACAACTTCACCTTGCTTCTGGGGTTGAAAAATTGAATGTTGAAAGATAATATTCACTTCTTGTTCCTTCGAATGAGTATTCTTTAACGATCACCGTTGTTCCTTGAAAAGTAACCATGACTAAAAAGTCCTTGTGGATCACAAAATCATAAAGACCCTTCTCACCACAGTTGTTCAAAGACCCAACGTTGGCTCAGAAGGAGACTACTCGTAGTATTTGTGTGAACACGGAGGAACGCACTACGATTTGTTGAGTATCGGAGAACTACTCATGGACTTCTTGATGTCAGCCCCTATATATCCTAGATCAAAGATCTCAATACAATTTTTCAAGTTAACAAGTTAACTTGGCCCTTGGCGAGATGTTCAACGATAATCGTGCCTAGCGAGGTGCATTGTCTTTGTGCCATGACATATGTACAGTTTTAGACTTTTAATTCCTTAAATACGACAGTTCTTTGAAAGATACTGCCTAACTGACATATTGTACAGTTTCAGTCCTTCAATTCCTTGTGAAAATAGAGTGAAGAGTAATAACCATCAACTCCTTTCCAAGTTTCTTCTCGTTGCTCAGAAAATTCCGATACAGTCTCCTTGTGTTTCTTCTTCTTTTTGAATTCGCTTTTTAAGACAAACGAAACTTTGAGATAAAAAATAAAAATAAAAATAAACTTAGCACACAATAGAAATAACTAAGAAATAAAAATAAAATTTAAAATACACTAAATTCAATTTTGCTGACGACGACCAAGGATATTGTTGTCCACTTAAATTCAGCAGCGAGATCTACAGACAACCTTTAATCATGAACCAATTCAATTTTAAGCTCACTAGAACGTGTTCCCCAGTTCACGACATACCCTAGCAATCAAGGAATTTGAAAGAGCTCTTTACTTTAGGTGAGTGCTCAATTATTTGAGAGAGGATATATATAGAGATGCATATGTTGTGCCCCGGTTCGGATCTCTTCCAATCACGCAGAGGGGACAACATATGACTAACACAGATAATGGAATAGAGAGATAGAAAGTTGCATATGTTGTGTCCTAGGCCAGATCTTCCGATCACGCAAAGGGAACATCATATGACTCACATAGATAGATAGAAGCATAGATAAAGATGTATAGATATAGAGGTGCATATGTTGCGTCCCTGCTCGGATCTTCCGATCACGCAAAGGGGACAACATATGACTGGCATATATAGATAGAGAGAAGCATAGATAGAGATGCATGGAAATAGAGTGCATATGTTGCGTTCCAGGTCGGATGTCTTGCAAATTTTGTGAGATCTCGGCGGGATCTTCGGTCTCGGGGGCCAGCAACAAATTTTGGAGGCTCAGCAGCGTTTTCGGTCGGCCTCGCAAGCTTTCGGTCCGGGTTCTCGGTCTCGCCTTCTCGGTGCGAGGTTCTCGGCGCGCCTGATTTTGGTTCGCTTCCTTTTATGGTCTACTTCTCAGTGTTTCTGGATTTCGGTCCAAGATTTCGGCCTTGTTCTCGGTTCGGATATTCAGCCCTCGCATCCTCGGCTGTAACTTCGGATTTTCAAGTTTTTGGCTTGTTTTCAGTCCTAAAGCCACGTTTTTGATCCAACAAATTCGTTCTCGGTTCTAAAGCTTCGTATTTGGTCAAAAAGTCACTTATTCGGTCAAATACTCTCGTTTTTTGGTCAAATACTCTCGTTTTTGGTCTTGAAATTTCGTTTTCAATCTAGAAATTTTTGTTTTCGGTCAAAGTTATTTTTTTGGACAAAAAGTTTGACTTTCATCTTTGACTTTCAAGTCTGACTTTTGACTTTTAAATTTGACTTTTGACTTTTCAAGTTTGACTTTTTAAGTTTGACTTTCAAGTTTGACTTTTGAGGTTTCAAGTCAAAGGGCATTTTTTCTTGGTTTCACAATCACTTCTATTTTTGGTAAATTACTCTTTTTGGTGAATAATGAGTTCTTCAATCACCGAGGTTAATGAAACTTCATGTTCTCAGTCTTGTGAAACTAAAATTAAAGTTTATCATGATCAACTTGATTTATTAATTAGGGAAATTGAGGACTTTAGATATAAAGGATACACTCTCAGAAAGGCCCAAAAATCCTTAAAACAACAATTAGAGGCCAAAACCAAGGACTTTAGAAAACTTCAAGAAGAATATAGCACTAAATGTGAATGCTACGATTATGCTCAAGTAAAGATTGTCAGTCTAACTGCCGAGCTTGACACATTGAAAAATAAGTTTGAAAATGTAGACTTTAATTTTAAAAAGTTTGATGTGTCAAGTAAGAAAGTTGAGTCCATGATTGAAAAACAATTAAAATTTAAATATATTCATAATAAGGGTCTAGGGTATCACAGTGTTCCACCTCCCTTCAATGACAACTATACCCCACCCCTTGAAACTAATGAGGTAGATATACCTGCTCAATATGGCTAGCCCCCTGTACCAGCTTCAGTTAAGACTGAACAATCTGGACCAACTGAGAATATTGAGGTGAATGATACTAATGTTTCTACCTCATGTGTAGAGCAGGTCACTGTGCATGATGGGCATGAGCAGAACACAAATAATTCATGTTCTGCTGATAATGATGCAAAAGCTTGTGTTGAGGTGAACGATTCTAACGCTTCTAATTCATGTGCAGATAAAGAAGCAGTGCAAGATGGGAGTGAGCAGATCAAAATCAATTCTGAGTCTGCTGAAAGTGTTTCAAAAGCTTATGATGATGACACTCCCACTATTGAAAAATCCCAGCCACAAAAATCTGTCAAGCAGTCTAACAAATGTTCTTGTGCTTGTGCTTATGGAAGTTCTTTGAAATGAACTTCTGTTGGACAAGGACCAAGTCACAATCTGATTTATATGAAAAGACAGACTCGCTTGTGCTTATGGAAGTTCTTTGCCAGAAATTGCCCACATCATTTATATGTTCCTTACTACAAACAAGGTTGGCAGAACGTGCCAAGAGGGAGATCTTACAAAAGAAACCCTTCGAGGTCACGTTCAAACAATGGTGACTGGAATGCTAAGAAGGGCAAGAATCAAACTCCCAAGGACAAGAGGGGAATGTCTAACAAGATTCCAAATTCAAGAGATGGCTATGTTAGATCAAGATCATTTAGGTCGAATTCATCTCAACGGTCGGTTTCAAGTTCTAAAGCAAGTGCTGAGGCATCCATCCAATCAAACTAGAAATGGGTTAAACCCGACTACAGATAGGTACCGAAGGTTTACACTCCCAAATCATCTAATGATTCTAACATTTCTTCATCTTCTGGATATGTCATGGGAGAGAGTACCTTGTGTAGATGATAAAGGTCAATCCAGCTTCAAAATGGACTGGTTCCAAAGACCAACTAATCCCGCATTCTGTGCAGGGGCAGCTATGGAGGAATATCATTAGACTTCGGTTTGTTGATAGTGGTTGTTCCAGGCACATGATATGAGACATCTCTCATCTGTACGACATTCAGAATCTTCATTGAGAGTATGTATCTTTTGCGAGAAAAGAAGAAAGAAGAGGATCATAAATGGGGATTGTACTTAACAATGTGAAGAATTTTTGAATATGTTCTAGAGTTGAAACACAGCTAAGGTTGAATGTGTTGTTGCATATGCGTGCTGTTCTTAGATCATCTGGATGCAACTTCAATTGCTGAATTACGGTTTGAGTTTTCTTCTCAATACTTCTAAGTTTTTCTTAAAATGATTCATTTTGAAGACAATTTTTTAAATTTGCGCATTTATTTTATTTTATTTCTTCCCCATGCACAAATTAAGGGGGAGAAATCAAAATACAAAAAAATTTAAAAAAATCAAAAATACAAAAAAAAATGTTTCTTTCGTAAGTATTTTTGGGAAGTGATATGAAGTCTAGTGCTAAAGGGCAATATGAGAGGTGTGTAATGCACTGAAGCTGAATTGTTTAGACTTTATGCTCAATGTGCTGGTAGCTACGAAGGATTCAAAATTAATGGACTAGACACAGCTGAAAATGAAAGGACTAGGCAATGTTAACTCATCTGGACTTAGATAGTTTCATTTGGACTGATTATACGACGCTTGGATAGATTGAACAGTGAGATAAACAAGGGAGCCTATGAGATACATTAAATTTACTTATCATCTAGAACTGTAGCTCAACACTTCTTCGATGTACGAACTTATGTCCTTAATTCTGGTGCTGATAGGGTGACTGGGGGGTTTTGATAAAGTATGTCGGTGTGAAATTGTTTTTCTTTCTTGTCCTCACTGTCAGTCATATGTTGCCCCCTTTGCGTGATCGGAAGATCCTACCTGGGACGCAACATATGCACTTCTATTTCTATATATCTCTATATATGCTTCTCTCTATCTATCTATGTTAGTCATATGTTGTCCCCTTTGCATGATCTGAAGATCCGACCTGGGACACATCATATGCACCTTTCTATCTCTCTAACCCTCTATCTATGTTAGTCATATGTTTTCCCTCTGCTGATTAGAAGACACCTGACCTGGGATACAACATATGCATCTCTATATCTATCTTCTCTCTCAAATAATTGAGCACTCACCTAGAGTAAAGAGCTTTTTGGAATTCCTTGATTGCTAGGGTATGTCATGAACTGGGGAACACGTTCTAGTGAGCTTAAAATTGAATTGGTTCATGATTAAAGGTTGTCTGTAGATCTCGCTGTTGAATTTAAGTGGACAACAATATCCTTGGTC
Source organism: Lactuca virosa (assembly GCF_052849685.1). Lineage (NCBI taxonomy): Eukaryota > Viridiplantae > Streptophyta > Magnoliopsida > Asterales > Asteraceae > Lactuca > Lactuca virosa. The sequence goes on from NC_136434.1 coordinate 288,916,459, forward strand.
GTCGTCAGCAAAATGGTTTATTTAGGAATATAGGTGTAATGTCTTGTCACTTATAATCTGTCCAACTTGTCAACATCCTTTGTGTTTAAGTGGACCACAATATTGGTGATTGACCAGAACTAAACATGCAGGTGTGTGCTGATAAACGATATTGAATTGCTTGACAACTTTGATCCCAAAATGTTTTAAATTTAGTTATTATTTTTGTTTTTGTTAAATTTGTTCATATTTTTCTTCTATGCACAAATTTAGGGAGAGAATTAAAAAAAAAAATCAAACAAAAATCATAAAATTTTTTAAAAAAATCCAAAAATATGTTTATTTCTTTTTCAGAAAATTAAAAAAATCCAAAAATATTTTATTTTGAGTGTATTTTTAATTTTATTTTTATTTCTTAGTTATTTCTATTGTGTGCTAAGTTTACTTTTATTTTTTTATCTCATGGTTTTGTTTGTCTTAAAAAGTGATTTTAAAAAGAAAAAGAGACTCAAGGAGACTGTATCGGAATTTTCTGAGCAAGGAGAAGAAACTTGGAAAGGAGTTGATGGTCATTACACTTCAATCTATTTTCACAAGGAATTGAAGGATTGAAACTGTACAAATTGTCAGTTAGGCAGTAACTTTCTAAGAACTGTCGTATTTAAGGAATTAAAAGTCTGAAACTGTACAGATGTCATGGCACCAGGGCGATGCACCTCGCAAGGCATGATTATCGCTGAACATCTCGCCAAGGGCCAAGTTAACTTGTTAACTTGAAAAACTGGATTAAGATCTTTGATCTAGGATATACAGGGGATGACATCAAGAAGGCCATGAGTAGTTCTCCGATACTCATCAAATCGCAGTGCGTTCCTCCGTGTTCACACAGATACTGCGAGTAGTCTCCTTTTGAGCCAAGGTTGGGTCCTTGAACAACTGTGGTGATGTGACAACCCGAAACTTTTTCCGTTTCCGTTAATCAACTTCCGTTAATAAAAATTTGAATTTTATTGAGTCTCTTCAAATTCTTTCAGTTTGGAAAATCATTTAGTTATATAATTGAACTTATATACGAGTAGGGACCAAAAACCGCGCGAAATCGAGTTTTCCTTCGAACAAAACAGCAGTTCACGGCCTGACAGGAGTTCACGACCATAAACCTGTTTACGACCGTAAACTCGTTTGCGGTCAATGCTAGGTGGACCCCACCACCGACGACGAAAACCCCCTATAAATACGTTTCCCTACCCTTCATTTATACTTTTCTGGCCGAAAACTATCTCCTTCTCTCTCTAGACTCTTGACCGTAAACACCAAAAACGCCATTGTTCTTCTGGAAATCATTGAGAATCACCATTGGGAGTCATTTCGGAGCATTTAGAACACATTTTCATCGAAATCCAACATCATTGTTCTTGAGTTTACGGTCGTACATGCTTCAAATCATCAAATCTTCAAAGGTCGTAAACTCGTTTATGGCCGTACACTCATCGAATCTTTAAAGGCTGTAAACCCTAGTTCACGGCCGGAAACTCTTCACGGCCATAAACCCCCCCCCCCCTTTACGGCCGCAAACCCTTCCTAAGTGCTGAAAACCCGTTTTCCTCGATTCAATCAAGTCCCGGTAACATTCCTTAACCGAACACAAGTGTTTTTCTAACACTTTACTTAACGAAATCGCTAATTTAAATGCATATATGTATTTATTGATATTAGGACTCCGTTAGGTGCCATGTACAACGACCCGAGGATCTTCGTTTCCAGTCGACGTTTTCACACAACAACTGTGAGTTCATACCCCTACGTTTTTATGACTTTTAATTTTTTCAGGGGGGGGGGGAATACAAGCCAAACACAAACGATTTTGTGAAACAAAAACAAAAGGATTTCAACGAGTTTAAAACTTATGCAATTGATACATTTAGATGGTTTCCCACGTTTTATGAAACATTTAGACATTTTATCCCTTTTGTATTATGATGAGCATAAGGGATGTTTTCAACTTGGAAACAAAATTGCATAGTTTTTAGAACAATTTACAAATCAAGAACAAAACATTTCAAGCAAACTATAGTGGGTATAGTTTGGGGATTTCAATACATAGCTTTTACCGATTCAGATTTCATTCATGGGTAAACATATAAACTATGACCGATTTAGTTTATGATATACACTACTACGAGAGTACAACATTTAATAACTATTTAAGTATAATTATTACCTCATACAGTATACATACGGATTTCAATACAGTATATCACTACAAGAACTACATGTAAACTAGTTAATACAAAATTGTGAGACACTACTTTAAAAACTGTACCCTTTGGTGTACTGAACGAAATCCTATCATATTATAACCAGAGTCTCCTGGAGGGAGAGCGTGAGATTTGTGAATAGATCTATTCGGGATTGACAATCCCACACCTGAACTGCTGGCTACAGTTAGGCAGGCATGCCTGGGGTGACAAATGTCATTTAACCGACACTTGAAGAACGTCATAAAGGTCACTAGGTCACATCAAGCATAGTTATACGACTCACAATAAGTATAAACTAATCATTTGTTTACGGGATTTCACTCTTCATTAGTTTTATTTTAAGTAATAAAACATACTATACATACTGGTGATAGCCAGGGTTTTCAAACAGAACGTACTATACATACTGGTGATAGCCAGGGTTTTCAAACAGAACGTACTACACATACTGGTGGTAGCCAGGGTTTTCAAACAGAACATACTATACATACTGGTGGTAACCAGCATTTTCAAATGGAACATGATATACAGTGGTTTTTCATACAGAATTCATCATACTATACACTCTAGTAGAAATCAAGCATACAGACTAATATGTTTTATTCTACAAAGGATACCATAACAAACATTCATAGAAGGAACTGACAAGTTCATGCTTTATTTAAAGAAAATATTGGATTTTCTTGGAAACATACAAACATTTCTACAGATTCATCAACAACTTTTCACTACAAAACATCGCTTATGAACTCACCAGCTTTATGCTGATACTCTTTCAAAACTGCTTGTATTCTCAGGAAATCAGTAGACAGGTTTCACGTGGAGTTTTGAGAAGATGGAGAAATGATAGTCACGTCTTTATATTTTGCTTATACTTCTGATGTATACAAACAAGACTTAAACAGATGTAAACCTTTTTCATATATGTATTTACTGTAATGGTTGTGTTTACTATGATTGCTATGATACAATTGTTAAGATACTATACATGACGCCATCCACCCCCGAACGTTTCCGTCGTTCCGGTTTGGGGGTGTGACAGATTGATATCAGAGCCGTTTGTTATAGTGAACTAAGTATACCGAACCTTACATGGTATACAACTATAAACACTAAGGGGCTGAAGTGCTCTGAAAAAAAAAGTATACTTTTAAAATATAAGTATTTTATAAGAAGTATACAAGTATACATACATACCTAAACCAGAGTCATAGGTAGAACAAAACAAAAGTATTTGGATGTTGGACACTGTGGTTAAACCTGGGCAGCTATGTAATCATGTCTAGGGTCAATATAGCCTGATCAACTATATTTATTCGATACATGACCAACATGTGCTTAGGAGTGACTGTGGTGTTGCAGCAAGCCTAAAACTTACCAAGTATATATACATCAAATACCGATAGAACAAAACATATAGCTTAAAATACTATAGGAGTATTTTAGCTAGAGCCGAATACAGTATAGAGATTCATTCCAAGTGTTGTTACATGTTCCTTCTTAGCGATAGTTTACATGCATTAGTAACCCTTCTCTATTTATCGCTTTGTAGAACACTTTATCTATCAGGATGAGATATATCTTGTTTTATATATCTTGATTTAAAAATTTAGGGGACTTACCATCCTCTTCTTCCTGATTGCTTCTAGAACAAGATGTCTCCCCGAAGGAGACCCAACAGAAGGAACAACGATCCTCCATCGCCACCACCTCCTCAGTTCGACCCAACTATGTTCCAAGCAGCAGTTACAGCTGCCGTGGCTGCGGCGATGTCGCAGATAAATCAGGGCAGCTCTCGTGGATCTGGAGGTGGACCTGATTCTCAAAGTCATGATGGAGGTCAGGGACATCAAAAGGAGTGTTCTTATAAAGACTTCATGAATGCCAAACACAAGTCCTTCGATGACAATGGTGGAGTTATTGCCTTAACCCGATGGTTCAAGAAGATTGAATCCATCTTCGAAATTTGCGCCTGTCCCGAAGCCAACAAGGTGAAAATCGTCGCCTGCACCTTCATCGATAGAGCACTGAACTGGTGGAATGGTCGTGTCAAATCCCTAACCCTACTAGTAGCAAATGCCATGGGTTGGGATAACCTAAAGGAACTCATGCTTGCTGAATACTGCCCAAGGGGCGAGATGCAGAAGTTGGAGCATGAGCTCTGGAACCTGAAGATGAAGGGTTCTGACATTGCTGCCTACACAGCTAGATTCTGCGATCTGGCTCCCCTCTGTATGGGAATGGTCACCCCGGAAAGTAAGAAAATTGAGAGATACATTTGGGGACAGACTGTAACGTCATGAAAATTCAAACCAATTTTTCATTTTCAATTCATAAAAACATATATCATATTGTTCAACTCCAAATATTCATTTAACAAAGTTTTCAAATCATCACATAAAATCCAGGATCCACGGTAGCTCTTCCCAAAACATAGTGTGTGTGTGTGTACAATCATGCCGGTGCCTTCCCACGATCCTGATAAGAACCTGAAACACATAACACATAACACGGTAAGCACGAAGCTTAGTGAGTTCCCCAAAATACTACATACAACACATAAGCCACTCGAGGCTATAGCTCTACGAGACCTTCCGGTCAATGTGTCTCAGGGGCCTTCCGGTCCCACAATCTGAGTAGACCTTCCGGTCCTACTCTGTCGACCTTCCGGTCCATACCATATTGACCTTCCGGTCCATACACTGCTGACCTTCCGGTCCATACACTGTTGACCTTCCGGTCCATACCATGCTACTCATAACATACATAACATATACATCTCACATAACAACATATATCACATACTCGTCATAGTACATAAGACCTTCCAGTCACACATAATTACCACTCTAGGTAAGGTATAGTGAGAAGACTCACCTCGTATGATGAACAGCCACTAGTAATGCTGTCGCTATACTTCGTTCTCTAACTCTGTGCAAAAGCCCACAATTACCCCAATTAGGTACTAAGTTCAACTCTCACTCTTTAGGTCTAATAATAGCCCACTGACCAGCCCAATAATGACCTAAACCCATTGGACCCACCAAGGCCCAATTCTCAATCTAATTGGCGGGCCCAACACTATATAAACTTCCCAAGTCCACTAACGGCCCACTTTGCTAAACTAGGCCCACTCCCTCCAATGGGCCTCGCCCCAAGCTCAAATACATCATTGGCCCATAACTTTAGACTATTGATGGCCCAACTGCCCAAGGCATGGCCCAAAGCATGGCCCAAAACACAAAGTCCAATACAGACAAGTTACGCGGGGCGTACTCCTACGTACGCTAAGCGTACCGACTCGATGGCGAGTACGTTGGGCGTACCTGCACGTACGCTCAGCGTAACCTTCCTGTTAAGACCTTTTTCCATTAAATGCTTAATACTTCATTCCAGAGGCCACAAATTCAGATCCGGGTCCTTATTATCCTCTTAATCCTTAAAGTCATAATCTTGGTGACTTGTAATCCACCAAATAAGCTCAAACTCAAAAGGCATCAACATATTTCCATAACAAGGGCTAGATATCATGCATGAACTCATTAGGACCATCAAGATTGAAACTTTACTGCTTATGGGACCCTTTTAGCTCTGAGGGTGGCAACCCTAAGCTCAAAAACAAGATTCCAACATAAAGGTCCAAAATTGGGACCAAAACAACTCCAAAACTTCACTACACAAGATCTATGCATTCTTAAGTAAGGTTTTGAACTTTATACCTCAGAAGAGCTCCAAATGATGAGGACATTCCAGATCTATGAGCTCCAAACTCCCAAGTTCTTCCTTGCCAACTTCTTCTTCCAAGCTTACACCACCAAATGAGCTTCATATGGAGAAAATCACTTAAGAATGAAGGGATGGGGCGTTCTAGGGTTTTCTGAGGGTAAGGGAACAGATAAGGAGGCTAGGGTTAGAACCAATATGTTCTTTATATAGTGGCACACCCTAAATTTAGGGTTTCTATACTCTGGACGTACGCTGGGCGTACCTCCTGTACGCTGGGCGTATGCCAAGGAGCACCCGCGACCATTTCCCTTGTACGCTGGGCGTACCCACGCGCTTCCATTTCACATGCATAGCCTTCCATGCCAACTTTTCTCCTTAAGGGACCGTTTATGCCAAAAACTTCCAAGTGTCATATCTTCCTCACCCGATGTCCGTTTTCGACGAACTTTATATCCATGAAAAGGTAGCGAGAAGTTCTACACTTGAATCAACTTTATTTCTCCTAGAGCCCACTCGAACTCAGATCCAAAATTCATGAAAAGTCCAAACCAACACTTACCGATACCCTTGGGACCTAAAGCACAAACCGAACCCCTTTCTCACACAATCCACCCTATCCATATCCAAGAAGACCTAAACATTTTTTTTTAAATCTCGAAACCTTCTCATATTCAAATTACGGCCCACGAGTCTTGAATCGCAAACAATCTGAAACAGGATGTTACAATTCTCCCCCACTTAATTTAGATTTCGCCCTCGAAATCGTTCCTTTTCTTCGCGTAGATCGAAACCAATAGTCCGGGAAGCACAACCGAAAAATCTCTTAACATTCAACGATCCTCCTCCCAGGACATCCGAAACCAAGTAGAAATTCCCAAGCCGGAGAAGGACGGACCCCTTTTTCCCGTGGAGGTATCTGCTCTAACTCTCCAAAACTGGAAGACTATAGTTGCCTGTCTCCCCGCCAGACCGCCCATGCAGAATATCACCGTGATAATCGATCATCGATTAACAGACTCGGATAAAACACTTCCAACTCTAAGTACCAGGTCAGATCACGACCCAACGGTTTCACCTCCAACGGCTACCCCTTGCACACCCAATATGATAACTTTACAACCCTCCTGCTCGCGATAGCTAACTCAGCTCATCGTGACGCACAAGTCATGTAGTTCGCTTTACCCCAAGCAAATACTACAATTTATCGGATATCGTCTAACCTTCGACCTCTGCCGTCTACCATTCACTGATTCCATGCGTTTCGTGGTTCTTCCCATACCGACGAGCTAACTCACTCTGGTTTAATATATCTGATGGGGAACAATACTTATCAAAATGAACCCATCTACGAATCCGACACCTCATCTTGCCTACTAAACACACGAACGAATCCACACTCAAGCTCTAGAGTCGGATTCAACAACAAAATTGGGTCCACTAAATTCCAATCTGATACTCAACTCATGACCCAAGATTCGCAATCCACGCGTACACCACTTCTTCAATTCCCTTCGGTTGCGATAACCATGACTCAACTTAGAATATAGCGATTTCTGACAAATATGGAGACCTCGGCCTCGTCCCTGGTCCAACCACCAGGCTCCCAAAATCAATCATTAGGGCTACCCAAGCCTAAAACCCTTCTGCGTCATGCTATGACTAGTGAGTACTACGGCTCCCCGTAGTATCACAAGACCCTCTCACTGAATAGTGAGTACTACGGCTCCCCGTAGCATCACTGCAACCTCTCACTGAATAATGAATACTACGGCTTCCCGTAGCATCACCGCAACCTCTCACTGAATAGTGAGTACTACGGATCCCCATAACATCACCACAACCTCTCACTGAATAGTGAATACTACGGTTTCTCGTAGCATCACCACAACCTCTCACTAAATAGTGAATACTACGGCTCCCCGTAGCATCACCGCAACCTCTCACTGAATAGTGAATACTACGGCTTCCCGTAGCATCACCGCAACCTGTCACTGAATAGTGAGTACTACGGATCCCCATAGCATCACCACAACCTCTCACTGAATAGTGAATACTACGACTTCCCATAGCATCACCACAACCTCTCACTGAATAGTGAATACTACGGCTCCCGGTAGCATCACCGCAACCTCTCACTGAATAGTGAGTACTACGGCTTCCTGTAGCATCACCGCAACCTCTCACTGAATAGTGAGTACTACGACTTCCCGTAGCATCACCACAACCTCTCGCTGAATAGTGAGTACTACGGCTTCCCGCATCATCTCCGTATCCTCTCACTGAATAGTGAGTACTACGGATCCCCGTAGCATCACCGCCACCTCTCACTGAATAGTGAGTACTACGGCTTCCCGTAGCATCACCACAACCTCTCACTGAATAGTGAGTACTACGGCTCCCCGTAGCATCACCGCAACCTCTCACTGAATAGTGAGTACTACGGCTCCCCGTAGCATCACCGCAACCTCTCACTGAATAGTGAGTACTACGGCTCCCCGTAGTATCACCGCAACCTCTCACTAAATAGTGAGTACTACGGCTTCCCGTAGCATCATCGCAACCTCTCACTAAATAGTGAGTACTACGGCTTCCCGTAGCATCACCGCAACCTCTCACAATCTCATCCTCAGTTCGACGCCGCACGACGATCATTAACTCATGTCCTGCAGACCAACCACCTCGAAAAATTTCCTATATACCACCAGGCCTCTGACCAACGGGCACCTGCCGTGCAGACACTCATCCTTTCTTGAACACGTACAACATGTATTAACTCTCTCTGCAACTCACTTCGACCACTAATAACCCTGGTCTCACGAATCCATAGTGCATGTCTCCATCCAGCTCCCTAACCGCTCTTGAACAAATATTTGATCCTCTCGATAGAATATCTAGTTCTCCCCCACTCAGGGTTCGAACCATCACCAATTGGCGCACCAATAATCTATTCCACAGATTGTTTCCACCAGAAACGTCACACTTACTCTTGGAAGGTACTACGCAATGCTCGGTGGTCTCCCTGATAGAGACCTCACAACTCCAAATACCCCGAATCTCAGATGAAATCCTCAGAAACTTCTCATCATGGTTGCCTCTAATCATACAGAATCTCATACCATCCCATTACCGGACATCTCAACTGTCCAGTAGTAACTCTGACTCTTAATCTGAAAGTAATGAACTATCATACTCCTCATCCTCAACTCCTCAACCAACGTTCCATCACGTGGGTCGTAATAAGAGCGGAGACCTCATTACTACACTCGATACTCATCATAGACAATAAGGGCCACTGCCCCACTATCCTCTTTTTGATCGTCCACCGCTGCAGCTAATACATGCCCTACTATGCTCAAATAGGATGTATCCTTGTCCTTAACCATCTCAGTCCCCACTGACAACCTGCTCATGCTGTCACATTACCCTCGGCAGACATACTACCCAAATATTCTGATGGAAAGTCGCCATCAATGCTAACCCGCAGGGTTATACCCCCAAGTTCAGAAACCGAAATCCCAACACCTATTATGTTTCCTACAGGAAATGGAAATAACACCACCCAGGTCACAGAAAGTGACATCTTCACTATCGGCCGGTCGCTCAGCCCAGACCGTATTCTTCCATAATGTACCATCCCTACACATTCCTGAGTCTTGCGACTCCAACTGGCATCTCACCAACAATTCCTTGGAGCTAACTCGATTCCCCTCTCAAGGGATGCTCCATTAAACTCGTTCATCATGGTCTTCTAGCCCCATACTCTTTCATATCTGATCTCAGTCTAGATAATCACCACGGAATAACTGGTAAAACAAGAAGAACTAACCGCCACATGCCATGGTGCTCAAACCGTGTGGCCACCTCTCGATCTGCTATGAATCATGGTACCAGTACCATGTTATCTCCTCTTAATCTACTACGAATCACGGTACTCGAACCATGTTCTCTCTTCTCAATCCGCCTCAAATCATGGTACTCGAACCATGATGTCACCTCTCGATCTGCTACTTATCATGGTACTCGAACCATGTCATCACTTCTCAGTCTGCTACTTATCATGGTACTCGAACCATGACATCACTTCTCAATCTGCTACTTATCATGGTACTCGAACCATGTGATCACTTCTCAATCTCCTACTTATCATGATACTCGAACCATGACATCACTTCTCAATCTGCTACTTATCATGGTACTCGAACCATGACATCACTTCTCAATCTGCTATTTATCATGGTACTCAAACCATGACATCACTTCTCCTCATCGCTAATACCGCTGCGCACCGGTGTGTGTCGTGTACCCACCATGATATCTCACATCATAAAAGAAAATAGAGACTCGCTCGAGTATGCTTGCACTCGATCACTCAGCCCTACTTGTTCCTTAGCATCCCAAGGATTCTTACTTGGACTGCTCACTGATCCGGTGTTTCCAGTAGTATGGGCCCTATACTACCTTCCACACCACATCATTTTTCACCCCAAGTCCTCCTCCTAGGATTCCAGATCACAAGTACTCTACATCTTATCACACACATACCACTTTCCAGTAGACCTCTCATAAGCTCCTCTCTGCTACCTACTCATTCTCGAAGTAACTCATAGTAGCAGTAACTCCTAGGCTAAGGCATCACAAATCAGGCCACTCTAGTCCTAGATATGAATACCTAGCCTACTCTCTAGCGTGCATAACATATCACATAACATCTCATAACATATAACGTAAGGGTATTTTGGGAAATCACCGTTCGGGCGCTGGCTGATTGTACACACTGCTCCTTTCCGCTTTCTTGAAAATCTTTTACTTATCTTAGAAAATCGTTTCTTTTTGAAAACTTTTCTCAAATCCTTAGTTTGAGTTCAGATATGACCGCAGGTGTATCCGAATCCCTCAAACCAAGGCTCTGATACCAACTTGTAACGTCGTGAAAATTCAAACCGATTTTTCATTTTCAATTCATAAAAACATATATCATATTGTTCAACTCCAAATATTAATTTAACAAAGTTTTCAAATCATCACATAAAATCCAGGATCCACAGTAGCTCTTCCCAAAACATAGTGTGTGTGTACAATCATGTTGGTGCCTTACCGCGATCCTGATAAGAACCTGAAACACATAACACATAACACGGTAAGCACGAAGCTTAGTGAGTTCCCTAAAATAGTACATACAGCACATAAGCCACTCGAGGCTATAGCTCTACGAGACCTTCCGGTCAATGTGTCTCAGGGGGCTTCCGGTCCCACAATCTGAGTAGACCTTCCGGTCCTACTCTGTCGACCTTCCGGTCCATACCATATTGACCTTCCGGTCCATACACTGTTGACCTTCCGGTCCATACCATGCTACTCATAACATACATAACATATACATCTCACATAACAACATATATCACATACTCGTCATAGTACATAAGACCTTCCGGTCACACATAATTACCACTCTAGGTAAGGTATAGTGAGAAGACTCACCTCGTATGATGAACAGCCTCTAGTAATGATGCTGCTATACTTCGTTCTCTAACTCTGTGCAAAAGCCCACAATTACCCCAATTAGGTACTAAGTCCAACTCTCACTCTTTAGGTCTAATAATAGCCCACTGACCAGCCCAATAATGACCTAAACCCATTGGACCCACCAAGGCCCAATTCTCAATCTAATTGGCGGGCCCAACACTAGATAAACTTCCCAAGTCCACTAACGGCCCACTTTGCTAAACTGGGCCCACTCCCTCCAATGGGCCTCACCCCAAGCTCAAATACATCATTGTCCCATAACTTCATACTATTTATGGCCCAACTGCCCAAGGCATGGCCCAAAGCATGGCCCAAAACACAAAGTCCAATACATACAAGTTACGTGGGGCGTACACCTACTTACGCTAAGCGTACCGACTCGATGGCGAGTACGCTTGGCGTACCTGCACGTACGCTCAGCGTAACCTTCCTGTTAAGACCTTTTTCCATTAAATGCTTAATACTTCATTCCAGAGGCCACAAATTCAGATCCAGGTCCTTATTATCCTCTTAATCCTTAAAGTCATAATCTGGGTGACTTGTAATCCACCAAATAAGCTCAAACTCAGAAGGCATCAACATATTTCCATAACAAGGGCTAGATATCATGCATGAACTCATTAGGACCATCAAGATGGAAACTTTACTGCTTATGGGACCCTTTTAGCTATGAGGGTGGCAACCCTAAGCTCAAAAAAAAGATTCCAACATAAAGGTCCAAACTTGGGACCAAAACAACTCCAAAACTTTACTACACAAGATCTATGCATTCTTAAGTAAAGTTATGAACTTTATACCTCAGAAGAGCTCCAAATGATGAGGACATTCCAGATCTATGAGCTCCAAACTCCCAAGTTCTTCCTTGCCAACTTCTTCTTCCAAGCTTACACCACCAAATGAGCTTCATATGGAGAAAATCACTCAAGAATGAAGGGATGGGGCGTTCTAGGGTTTTCTGAGGGTAAGGGAACAGATAAGGAGGCTAGGGTTAGAACCAATATGTTCTTTATATAGTGGCACACCCTAAATTTAGGGTTTCTAAACTCTGGACGTACGTTGGGCGTACGCCAAGGAGCACCCGCGACCATTTCCCTTGTACGTTGGGCGTACCCACGCGCTTCCATTTCACATGCATAGCCTTCCATGCCAACTTTTCTCCTTAAGGGACCGTTTATGCCAAAAACTTCCAAGTGTCATATCTTCCTCACCCGATGTCCGTTTTCGACGAACTTTATATCCATGAAAAGGTAGCGAGAAGTTCTACACTTGAATCAACTTTATTTCTCCTAGAGCCCACTCGAACTCAGATCCAAAATTCATGAAAAGTCCAAACCAACACTTACCGATACCCTTGGGACCTAAAGCACAAACTGAACCCCTTTCTCACACAATCCACCCTATCCATATCCAAGAAGACCTAAACATATCTTTTTCAAAATCTCGAAACCTTCTCATATTCAGATTACGGCCCACGAGTCTTGAATCGCAAATAATCGAAACAGGATGTTACAATTCTCCCCCACTTAATTTAGATTTCGCCCTCGAAATCGTTCCTTTTCTTCGCATAGATCGAAACCAATAGTCCGGGAAGCACAACCGGAAAATCTCTTAACATTCAACGATCCTCCTCCCAGGACATCCGAAACCAAGTAGAAATTCCCAAGCCGGAGAAGGACGGACCCCTTTTTCCCGTGGAGGTATCTGCTCTAACTCTCCAAAACTGGAAGACTATAGTTGCCTGTCTCCCCGCCAGACCGCCCATGCAGAATATCACCGTGATAATCGATCATCGATTAACAGACTCGGATAAAACACTTCCAACTCTAAGTACCAGGTCAGATCACGACCCAACGGTTTCACCTCCAACGGCTACCCCTTGCACACCCAATATGATAACTTTACAACCCTCCTGCTCGCGATAGCTAACTCAGCTCATCGTGACGCACAAGTCATGTAGTTCGCTTTACCCCAAGCAAATACTACAATTTATCGGATATCGTCTAACCTTCGACCTCTGCCGTCTACCATTCACTGATTCCATGCGTTTCGCGGTTCTTCCCAAACCGACGAGCTAACTCACTCTGGTTTAATACATCTGATGGGTAACAATACTTCTCAAAATGAACCCATCTACGAATCCGACACCTCATCTTGCCTACTAAACACACGAACGAATCCAGACTCAAGCTCTAGAGTCGGATTCAACAATAAAATTGGGTCCACTAAATTCCAATCTGATACTCAACTCATGACCCAAGATTCGCAATCCACGCGTACACCACTTCTTCAATTCCCTTCGGTTGCGATAACCACGACTCAACTTAGAATATAGCATTTTCTGACAAATATGGAGACCTCGGCCTCGCCCCTGGTCCAACCACCAGGCTCCCAAACTCAATCATTAGGGCTACCCAAGCCTAAAACCCTTCTGCGTCATGCTCTGACTAGTGATTACCATGGCTCCCCGTAGTATCACAACACCCTCTCACTGAATAGTGAGTACAACGGCTCCCCGTAGCATCACTGCAACCTCTCACTGAATAGTGAATACTACGGCTTCCCGTAGCATCACCGCAACCTCTCACTGAATAGTAAGTACTACGGATCCCCGTAGCATCACCGCCACCTCTCACTGAATAGTGAGTACTACGGCTTCCCGTAGCATCACCACAACCTCTCACTGAATAGTGAATACTACAGCTCCCTGTAGCATCACCGTAACCTCTCACTTAATAGTGAGTACTACGGCTTCCCGTAGCATCACCACAACCTCTCAATAAATAGTGAGTACTACGGCTTCCCGTAGCATCACCACAACCTCTCACTGAATAGTGAGTACTACAGCTTCCCGCAGCATCACCGCAACCTCTCACTGAATAGTGAGTACTACGGATCACCGTAGCATCACCGCCACCTCTCACTGAATAGTGAGTACTACGGCTTCCTGTAGCATCACCACAACCTCTCACTGAATAGTGAGTACTACGGCTCCCCGTAGCATCAACGCAACCTCTCACTGAATAGTGAGTACTACGGCTCCCCGTAGTATCACCGCAACCTCTCACTGAATAGTGAGTACTACTGCTTCCCGTAGCGTCACCGCAACCTCTCACTAAATAGTGAGTACTACGGCTTCCCGTAGCATCACCGCAACCTCCCACAATCTCATCCTCAATTCGACGCCGCACGGCGACCATTAACTCATGTCATGCGGACCAACCACCTCGAAAAATTTCCTATCTACCACCAGGCCTCTGAACAACGGCCACCTGCCGTGCAGACACTCATCCTTTCTTGAACACGTACAACATGTATTAACTCTCTCTGCAACTCACTTCGACCACCAATAACCCTGGTCTCATGAATCCATAGTGCATGTCTCCATCCAGCTCCCTAACCGCTCTTGAACAAATCTCTGATCCTCTCGATAGAATATCCAGTTCTCCCCCACTCAGGGTTCGAACCATCACCGATTGGCGCACCAATAATCTATTCCACAGACTGTTTCCACCAGAAACGTCACACTTACTCTTGGAAGGTACTACGCAATGCTCGGTGGTCTCCCTGATAGAGACCTCACAACTCCAAATACCCCGAATCTCAGATGAAATCCTCAGAAACTTCTCATCATGGTTGCCTCTAATCATACAGAATCTCATACCATCCCATTACCGGACATCTCAACTGTCCAGTAGTAACTCTGACTCTTAATCTGAAAGTAATGAACTATCATACTCCTCATCCTCGACTCCTCAACCAACGTTCCATCACGTGGGTCGTAATAAGAGCAGAGACCTCATTACTACACTCGATACTCATCATAGACAATAAGGGCCACCGCCCCACTATCCTCTTTTTGATCGTCCACCGCTGCAGCTAATACATGCCCTACTATGCTCAAATAGGGTGTATCCTTGTCCTTAACCATCTTAATCCCCACTGAAAACCTGTTCATGCTCTCACATTACCTCTCGGCAGACATACTGCCCAAATATTCTGATGGAAAGTTGCCATCAATGCTAACCCGCAGGGTTTTACCCCCAAGTTCAGAAACCGAAATCCCAACACCTTTTATGTTTCCCATAGGAAACGGAAATAATACAACCCAGGTCACAGAAAGTGACATCTTCACTATCGGCCGGTCGCTCAGCCCAGACCGTATTCTTCCATAATGTACCATCCCTACACATTCCTGAGTCTTGCGACTCCAACTGGCATCTCACCAACAATTCCTTGGAGCTAACTCGATTCCCCTCTCAAGGGATGCACCACTAAACTCGTTCATCATGGCCTTCTAGCCCCATACTCTTTCATATCTGATCTCAGTCTAGATAATCACCACAGAATAACTGGTAAAACCAGAAGCACTAACCGCCACATGCCATGGTGCTCAAACCGTGTGGCCACCTCTCGATCTGCTATGAATCATGGTACCCGTACCATGTTATCCCCTCTTAATCTAGTATGAATCATGGTACTCGAACCATGTTCTCTCTTCCCAATCCGCCTCAAATCATGGTACTCGAACCATGATGTCACCTCTCGATCTGCTACTTATCATGGTACTCGAACCATGTCATCACTTCTCAATCTGCTACTTATCATGGTACTCGAAGAATGACATCACTTCTCAATCTGCTACTTATCATGGTACTCGAACCATGTCATCACTTCTCAATCTCCTACTTATCATGGTACTCGAACCATGACATCACTTCTCAATCTGCTACTTATCATGGTACTCGAACCATGACATCACTTCTCAATCTGCTATTTATCATGGTACTCAAACCATGACATCACTTCTCCTCATCGCTAACACCGCTGCTCACCGGTGTGTGTCGTGTACCCACCATGATATCTCACATCATAAAAGAAAACAGATACTCGCTCGAGTATGCTTGCACTCGATCACTCAGCCCTACTTGTTCCTTAGCATCCTAAGGATTCTTACTTGGACTGCTCACTGATCCGGTGTTTCCAGTAGTATGGGCCCTATACTACCTTCCACACCACATCAGTTTTCACCCCAAGTCCTCCTCCTAGGATTCCAGATCACAAGAACTCTACATCTTATCACACACAGACCACTTTCCAGTAGACCTCTCATAAGCTCCTCTCTGCTACCTACTCATTCTCGAAGTAACTCATAGTAGCAATAACTCCTAGGCTAAGGCATCATAAATCAGGCCACTCTAGTCCTAGATATGAATACCTAGCCTACTCTCTAGCGTGCATAACATATCACATAACATCTCATAACATATAACGTAAGGGTATTTTGGGAAATCACCGTTCGGGCGCTGGCTGATTGTACACAGTACTCCTTTCCGCTTTCTTGAAAAGCTTTTACTTATCTTAGAAAATCGTTTCTTTTTGAAAACTTTTCTCAAATACTCAGTTTGAGTTCAGATATACCCGAAGGTGTATCCGAATCCCTCAAACTAAGGCTCTGATACCAACTTGTAACGTCGTGAAAATTCAAACCGATTTTTCATTTTCAATTCATAAAAACATATATCATATTGTTCAACTCCAAATATTAATTTAACAAAGTTTTCAAATCATCACATAAAATCCAGGATCCACAGTAGCTCTTCCCAAAACATAGTGTGTGTGTGTGTGTACAATCATGCCGGTGCCTTACCACGATCCTGATAAGAACCTGAAACACATAACACATAACACGGTAAGCACGAAGCTTAGTGAGTCCCCCAAAATACTATATACAGCACATACGCCACTCGAGGCTATAGCTCTACGAGACCTTCCGGTCAATGTGTCTCAGGGGCCTTCCGGTCCCACAATCTGAGTAGACCTTCCGTTCCTACTCTGTCGACCTTCCGGTCCATACCATATTGACCTTCCGGTCCATACACTGTTGACCTTCCGGTCCATACCATGCTACTCATAACATACATAACATATACATCTCACATAACAACATATATCACATACTCGTCATAGTACATAAGACCTTCCGGTCACACATAATTACCACTCTAGGTAAGGTATAGTGAGAAGACTCACCTCGTATGATGAACAACCTCTAGTAATGATGCCGCTATACTTCGTTCTCTAACTCTGTGCAAAAGCCCACAATTACCCCTATTAGGTACTAAGTCCAACTCTCACTCTTTAGGTCTAATAATAGCCCACTGACCAGCCCAATAATGACCTAAACCCATTGGACCCACCAAGGCCCAATTCTCAATCTAATTGGCGGGCCCAACACTAGATAAACTTCCCAAGTCCACTAACGGCCCACTTTGCTAAACTGGGCCCACTCCCTCCAATGGGCCTCACCCCAAGCTCAAATACATCATTGGCCCATAACTTCAGACTATTGATGGCCTAACTTCCCAAGGCATGGCCCAAAGCATGGCCCAAAACACAAAGTCCAATACATACAAGTTACGCGGGGCGTACACCTACGTACGCTAAGCGTACCGACTCGATGGCGAGTACGCTGGGCGTACCTGCACGTACGCTCAGCGTAACCTTCCTGTTAAGACCTTTTTCCATTAAATGCTTAATACTTCATTCCAGAGGCCACAAATTCAGATCCAGGTCCTTATTATCCTCTTAATCCTTAAAGTCATAATCTTGGTGACTTTTAATCCACCAAATAAGCTCAAACTCAAAAGGCATCAACATATTTCCATAACAAGGGCTAGATATCATGCATGAACTCATTAGGACCATCAAGATTGAAACTTTACTGCTTATGGGACCCTTTTAGCTCTGAGGGTGGCAACCCTAAGCTCAAAAACAAGATTCCAACATAAAGGTCCAAACTTGGGACCAAAACAACTCCAAAACTTCACTACACAAGATCTATGCATTCTTAAGTAAAGTTATGAACTTTATACCTCAGAAGAGCTCCAAATGATGAGGAAATTCCAGATCTATGAGCTCCAAACTCCCAAGTTCTTCCTTCCCAACTTCTTCTTCCAAGCTTACACCACCAAATGAGCTTCATATGGAGAAAATCACTCAAGAATGAAGGGATGGGGCGTTCTAGGGTTTTCCGAGGGTAAGGGAACAGATAAGGAGGCTAGGGTTAGAACCAATATGTTCTTTATATAGTGGCACACCCTAAATTTAGGGTTTCTGGACTCTGGACGTACGCTAGGCGTACCTCCTGCACGC
This sequence comes from Lactuca virosa, assembly GCF_052849685.1. Taxonomy (NCBI): domain Eukaryota; kingdom Viridiplantae; phylum Streptophyta; class Magnoliopsida; order Asterales; family Asteraceae; genus Lactuca; species Lactuca virosa. The sequence continues at coordinate 288,935,100 of NC_136434.1, forward strand.
TGGGCGTACGCCAAGGAGCACCCGCGACCATTTCCCTTATACGCTGGGCGTAACCCAGCCTTACGTTGGGCGTACCCACGCGCTTCCATTTCACATGCATGGCCTGCAATGCCAATTTTTCTCCTTAAGGGACCGTTTATGCCAAAAACTTCCAAGTGTCATATCGTCCTCACCCGATGTTCGTTTTCGACGAACTTTATATCCATGAAAAGGTAGCGAGAAGTTCTACACTTGAATCAACTTTATTTCTCCTAGAGCCCACTCGAACTCGGATCCAAAATTCATGAAAAGTCCAAACCAACACTTGCCGATACCCTTGGGACCTAAAGCACAAACCGAACCCCTTTCTCACAAAATCCACCCTATCCATATCCAAGAAGACCTAAACATATCTTTTTCAAAATCTCGAAACCTTCTCATATTCAGATTACGGCCCATGAGTCTTGAATCGTAAAATATCTGAAACAGGATGTTACACTGACGCCCCCAACTCAAGGAAATGTCCTGGCTGCTAAGCCTACTACTTTTGATAGCGCCAAGTGTCTGGCACAGACTCTGATAGAGCACGGGGTCGATCTTGATGAGGTAACAGCCGCTCCCGAACTACCAAATGCTAGTGGTGGAAAGAAAAAGTTCTGAAACAGACGAAAGGGCCAGTCTTCGCAGGAGCCCTCCAAGAAACAGGAAACAGTGACAGTTCATGCTGCTACTACTCCAGCTGCTGTTCCAACCACCCAATCACCTACCAGTGGATATGCTGGTACTCTTCCAAAGTGCAACAAGTGTAACTTTCATCATCATGGACCCTGCCGTGATTTGCAATGCAACAGCTGTGGAAAGAAGGGACACAAGGCTCGATACTGCAAGGCACCAGTCTAACCAACCAATCAGGCTCCTGGAGCGGGCGCTGGTCAAGCCTATTATGGCTGTGGAGAGGTTGGGCACTTCAAAAGAAATTGCCCCAAGGCAATAACAGCTGGCAACACAGGGAGGGTACTAGCTATGGGCCAGGAGGAAGCAGTCGCTGATCCTACCGTTGTTACGGGTACGTTCCTCCTTGACAACTTTTATGCATGCATTCTTTTCGATTCTGGTGCGAAGAGGAGCTTTGTTAGTCATGCATTCAAACACCTACTCAAATGTAAATCTCAACCTTTAACTGAAACATTTACCGTCGAGATGGCTAACGGAAAGAAATAGAGCACTAACGACATATTCATAGGTTGTACTCTTACCCTGAACGATCATTCCTTTCCTATCGATCTTATGCCAGTATCCATAAAGAGCTTCGATGTCATAATCGGCATGGATTGGTTGAGCCCCAATCGTGCTGATATCCTTTGCTACGAGAAAGCTATCCATCTCAACCTTCCCTCTGGCGAAGCCCTCACTATTTACGGTGATAAACTCAGCTCGAACCTTCGTATCATTTCATGCATCAAATCCCAGAAGTATCTGAGAAAGGAGTGTCATGCATTCCTAGCCCATGTCGTTAACGAAAAGCAGGAAGTTAAGGACCTCGAGAGCATCCCCGAAGTCTGTAACTTTCCTGATGTCTTCCCCGAAGATTTTCCAGGAATCCCTCCCGAGCGCCAAGTCGAGTTCCGTATGGACTTAATCCCCGAAGCTACTCCCATATCGTCTAGCGCTTCATGGATCTGATGAATCGGGTGTGCCGGCCTTTCCTAGACAAGTTCGTGATCGTGTTCATTGACGATATACTTGTCTATTCTTGGAGCGAGAATGATCATAAACAACACTTAAGACTAGTGCTAGAAACTCTAAGGGCGGAAAAGCTCTATGCAAAGTTCTCAAAGTGTGAGTTCTGGATCAGGAAGGTAACTTTCCTTGGTCACGTGGTTAGCGAGGAAGGCATACACGTGGACCCTTCCAAGATCAAAGCGATTGAGAATTGGTCAGCACCAAAGACGCCCACAGAAATCCGTCAATTCTTGTGTCTCGCTGGCTATTATCACAGATTTATCCAGAATTTCTCCAAAATTGCTAATCCGTTAACCACCCTAACTCAGAAAGGTGTACCCTTTAGTTGGGGAGAAAAGCAAGACACTGTGTTTCAAACATTGAAGCAGGCCCTATCTTGTCCTTGCCCGAAGGGACGGAGGACTTCGTTGTCTACTGTGATGCATCCAAGCAGGGCCTAGGCTGTGTGCTTATGCAGCGAGGAAAGGTTATTGCCTATGCCTCGAGACAGCTGAAAACTCATGAAGTCAATTACACAACTCATGATCTAGAGTTGGGAGCGGTGGTATTTGCGTTGAAGATTTGGAGACATTATCTCTACGGAACCAAGTGCACTGTCTTCACCGACCATAAGAGCTTACAGCATATCTTTGATCAGAAAGAGTTAAACATGAGGCAGAGGCGATGGGTAGAGCTGCTCAGTGATTACGAGTGCGAGATACGCTACAATCTCGGCAAGGCCAATATGGTAGCGGATGCCCTTAGTCGGAAAGAGTATTCAGGTCGTAGGGTGAAGGCACTGACAATGACCATCCATTCCCAATTATCCGCACAAATCAGAGAGGCTCAGCTGGAAGCCTTAAAACCGGAGAACATGCGGATGAAGCCTTGAGAGGAATGGAAAAGAACTTAGAGGTCAAGGGAGACGGAGTTTACTATTTCATGAACCAGATCTGGACCCCAAACTACGGCGGGAACAGGGAGGTTGTCATGAATGAAGCTCACAAGACTGGATACTCCGTTCACCCAGGATCAGATAAGATGTATCTGGATCTCAAACAACTATATTGGTGGCCGAACATGAAAGCAAAGATCGCTACTTTCGTGGGCAAGTTCCTGACTTGCGCCAAGGTGAAGGTAGAATATCAAAAGCCCTCAGGTCTCCTTCAGCAGCCAGAGATACCTGAGTGGAAGTGGGAAAGGATTACAATGGATTTCATCACAAAGTTACCCAAGTCTCCGAGTGGGCACGACGCCATCTGGGTAATTATCGATCGACTAACTAAATCTACCCACTTCCTGCCAATCAAGGAAAACTTCAAAATGGAGAAACTCACACGAATCTACATTCGAGAGATAGTCCGCCTTCATCGTGTACCTGCGTCCATTATCTCCGATCGAGATAGCAAGTTTACCTCGAGATTTTGGCAGTCACTATAGAAGGCTCTTGGAACTAAGCTGTATATGAGCACAGCTTACCATCCACAGACAGATGGGCAGAGTGAGAGAACCATTCAAACGTTGGAAGATATGTTTAGAGTCTGCGTCATCGACTTTGGCATGTTGTGGGACACTCATTTTCCCTTGGTCAAATTTTCCTACAACAACAGCTACCATACCAACATCAAGGTTGCGCCATTTGAAGTCCTCTATGGCCATAAGTGCAGATCCCCTTTGTGTTGGGCTGAGGTGGGTGACAAGCAGCTAGTCAAGGGTCAAGTCCCCGACAGCACTCTTACGGGTCCTGAAATCATCCGAGAGACGACCGAAAAGATCGTACAAATCTGAGAACGACTAAAAGCGTCAAGAGATAGACAAAAGAGCTACACCGATAAGAGACGAAAACCCTTGGAGTTCCAGGTTGGTGACCGTGTTCTTTTGAAGGTCTCACCCTAGAAGGGCATGATACGCTTCGGAAAGCGTGGAAAGCTAAATCCAAGATACATTGGACCATTCGAGATCCACGCTAGGATCGGTCCCGTAGCATACAAACTTCATTTACCCCAAGAGACACTTGTGATTCCCCTTAATGAGATCGCACTATACGAGAACTTACATTTCGTAGAGGAACCCGTAGAAATCATGGATCGAGAAGTAAAGCGAACAAAACAAAGCCGTATCCCGATAGTGAAGGTTTGCTGGAATGCCAAGCGGGGACCTGAATTCACTTGGGAGCACGAAGATACAATGAAACAGAAGTAACCCCATCTCTTTCCGAGCCCATGATTTGTATTCTATGCTTGAATTTCGGGACAAAATTCCCTCTAACGGAGGGATGATGTGACAACCCGAAACTTTTTCCGTTTCCGTTAATCAACTTTCGTTAATAAAAATTTGAATTTTATTGAGTCTCGTCAATTTCCTTCGGTTTGGAAAATCATTTAGTTATATAATTGAACTTATATACGAGTAGGGACCAAAAACCGCGTGAAATTCGAGTTTTTCTTCGAACAAAACAGCAGTTCACGGCCTGACTGGAGTTCACGGCCGTAAACTCGTTTGCGGTCAATGCCAGGTGGACCCCACCACCGACCACGAAAACCCCCTATAAATACGTGTCCCTACCCTTCATTTATACTTTTCTGGCCAAAAACTCTCTCCTTCTCTCTCTAGACTCTTGACCGTAAACACCAAAAACGCCATTGTTCTTCCGGAAATCATTGAGAATCACCTTTGGGAGTCATTTCGAAGCATTTAGAACACATTTTCATCGAAATCCAACATCATTGTTCTTGAGTTTACGGCCGTACACGCTTCAAATCATCAAATCTTCAAAGGTCGTAAACTCGTTTACGGCCGTACACTCATCGAATCTGTAAAGGCCGTAAACCCCAGTTCACGGCCGGAAACTCTTCACGGCTGTAAACCCCCCCTTCACGGCCGCAAACCCTTCCTAAGTGCTGAAAACCCGTTTTCCTCGATTCAATCAAGCCCCGGTAACATTCCTTAACCGAACACAAGTGTTTTTCTAACACTTTACTTAACGAAATCGCTAATTTAAATGCATATATGTATTTATTGATATTAGGACTCCGTTAGGTGCCACGTACAACGACCCGAGGATCTTCGTTTCCAGTCGACGTTTTCACACAACAACTGTGAGTTCATACCCCTACGTTTTTATGATTTTTAATGTTTTCAGGGGGGATACAAGCCAAACACAAACGATTTTGTGAAACAAAAAAAAAGGATTTCAACGAGTTTAAAACTTATGCAATTGATACAGTTAGATGATTTCCCATATTTTATGAAACATTTAGACATTTTATCCTTTTTGTATTATGTTGAGCATAAGGGATGTTTTCAACTTGGAAACAAAATTTCATAGTTTTCAGAACAATTTACAAATCAAGAACAAAACATTTCAAGCAAACTATAGTGGCTATAGTTTGGGGATTTCAATACATAGCTTTTACCGATTCAGATTTCATTCATGGGTAAACATATAAACAATGACCGATTTAGTTTATGATATACACTACTACGAGAGTACAACATTTAATAATTATTTAAGTATATTTATTACCTCATACAGTATACACACGGATTTCAGTACAGTTATCACTACAAGAACTACACGTAAACTAGTTAATACAGAATTGTGAGACTCTACTTCAAAAACTGTACCCTTTGGTGTACTGAACTAAATCTTATCATAGTATAACCAGAGTCTCCTGGAGGGAGAGCGTGAGATTTGTGAATAGATCTATTCGGGATTGACAATCCCACACCTGAACTGCTAGCTACAATTAGGCAGGCATGCCTGGGGTAACAAATGACATTTAACCGACACTTGAAAAACGCCGTAAAGGTCACTAGGTCACATCAAGCATGCTTATAGGACTCACAATAAGTATATACAAATCATTTGTTTACGGGATTTCACTCTTCATTAGTTTTATTTTAAGTAATAAAACATACTATACATACTGGTGATAGCCAGGGTTTTCAAACAGAACGTACTATACATACTGGTGATAGCCAGGGTTTTCAAACAGAACGTACTACACATACTGGTGGTAGCCAGGGTTTTCAAACAGAACATACTATATATACTGGTGGTAACCAGGATTTTCAAAGGGAACATGATATACAGTGGTTTTTCATACAGAATTCATAATACTATACACTCTAGTAGAAATCAAGCATACAGACTAATATGTTTTATTCTACAAAGGATACCATAACAAACATTCATAGAAGGAACTGACAACTTCATGCTTTATTTAAAGAAAATATTGGATTTTCTTGGAAACATACAAACATTTCTACAGATTCATCAACAAGTTTTCACTACAAAACATCGCTTATGAACTCACCAGCTTTATGCTGATACTCTTTCAAAACTGCTTGTATTCTCAGGAAATCAGCAGACAGGTATCACCTGGAGTTTTGAGAAGATGGAGAAATGATAGTCACGTCTTTATATTTTGCTTATACTTCTGATGTATACAAACAAGACTTAAACAGATGTAAACCTTTTTCATATATGTATTCACTGTAATGGTTGTGTTTACTATGACTGCTATGATACAATTGTTGTGATACTATACATGACGTCATCCACCCCCGAACGTTTCCGCCGTTCCGGTTTGGGGGTGTGACAGGTGAGAAGGGTCTTTATGATTCTATGATCCACGGGGACTTTTTAGTCATGATTACTTTTCAAGGCGCAACGGTGATCGTTAAAGAATACTCATTCGAAGGAAAAAGAAGTGAAAATTATTTTTCAACATTCAATCTTTCAACCCCAGAAGCAAGGTGAAGCTGTACTTGAAGTTATGTGATAGATTGCATTAAAGCATCCTCAATCAATTTGCTGCTATCTATGAACTTGCTGAAGTGATCTAGAAGAATTGGTCTCTCTGTTATTTTCTCTAAAGTATTTCAAAGCTGAAAGTGCTGATTTTCAAGAATTTTTACAAGAAACCCCTACACCCAATGTGCGTTCAAGTTCAAATCTTTGAAGGAAGTCCAACTGTTCAAGATAAAGTCATTCATGCAGAAACTCATATGTTCATCTTGAAGTTGTGAAGAAATCAAAGACAAAATTTGAAGTCAATAATGAAGAGAAGAATAAAAAGAAAAGAAAGCTACAAACCCAGGGGAGATTGTTAGGTCATAAGAAAAGAAAGCTATAAACCAAGGGTGAGATTGTTAGGTCCTAAATTGTGGTTTATACTTTGCTTTTCATAATATATTAGAGTTCTCGGTCTAGGACCGAAAACACCATGTTTTGGTGTTGTTTGGACCGAAATCACATGTGATTCCGGTTAGGCTTTATATTGTTTTATTTGGGTTTTGGGCTTGGGCTTGGTTATTAGGTCTAGGTATAAATAGTGTTATTTTGGCCTTGTAATGGGTGTGGGACGTTTTTGGGAGATGCCATAAGCTTGGAATGTGATTTGGAGAGAAAACAAGAGAGAACCGAGTGTAATCAAGAATCTTATGTACCCGACTATTCAATAATAGTGTGCATTGAAGATTAACCATTGTGTTATTATTCTATATTTCGTCTTATCTAATTCACTTGATTGGGATTCCGCACCATCAAGTGAATCCAATTGATACATCGTAGCATTTTGGGGTTTTACAGAGAACCAAGATGCACCCTGCAGTTGATCAAAGCGGCCATCAATCCTTGGTAGTGGGTATCGATTCTTCACTGTCAACTTGTTCAGATCCTGGTAATGTATGCACGTCCGATGGGTACTGTCATTCTTCTTCACAAACAGAATCGATGCTCTCCAAGGAGAACTGCTCGGTTGAATGAACTGCTTGCCCAATATCTCCTATAGTTGAGAGGAAAACTCCTGCATCTCAGGCGGTGCAAGGTGATATGGTGCTTTAACGATCGGGGCTGCACCGGGTATCAGCTCGATCCTAAACTCTAACTGCCTCTCCATTGGTATCCCAGGAAAATCCTTCGAGAATACATCAGAGAAATCACGAACTATCAGGACATCTAACACTGAATGTCTCAGCTCCACACGGGTATCTACCACATACACCAGGTAACCTGAGCAACCATGCTAAATAAATCTATGGGCCCTCGCTGTTGAGCAAAACGATGAATCAAACCTGATACCTTCACCATATATGGTTAGCTCTCCCCCACTTAGGGCACGAACCACCACGAGCTGACTCTCGCAATCAATCTGATCCCCAAACCGACTAAAACAATCCCTCCAAACAATAATACTAACATCCTCCATGGGAATCAGTACCAGGTTGATTGAGTATGACACCCCAAAAATCTCCAACGTACAATCGCGGAAAACACTCGAAATAGGGACTCTGTCCTTGTCGACAATATAAATTTGCATAGGATGCTCAAATTCATCAAGATGAATGCCAAAACTCCTACTAAAAGTCGAGGATACAAATGACCAACTCGCACCCGAGTCAAATAACACTAATGCAGGCCAAGAGTTCACAAGAAAAGTACCTAACAAAAATATGAATCAAAAGGATAACGTAAAATAATCAGACAACAACATAAATAGATACATACCAGCAAAGACGTTCGGCGCCGCTCTAGCCTCCTCAGTCGTCATCTGGAAAGCATGTCCTCTGGCTCTCGGGGCCTCAGCCCTCCCCTGACGTCCGTTTGTGATCCGAAGAATAGTCGGGGTCAGTTCTTGCATAGGAATAGCAGCAAGCAGATGGCATTGGGTCTTCACATGGCCCATCTGATCGCAATGGTAACAATTATGTGCACCCGGCGAAGGGGTCTTCTATTGTGGTTGTCGGCAATCCCTTGCAAAATTGCCCTGCCTGCCACAATTGTGGCACCCTGTAGCTAGTCGACATGTTCCCTCATGTGTCTTCCTGCACCTACCACATGTGCGGCCCCTATGTCCCCCATAATGTGAATCAGTGGGATTGACCCGCTTCGTCGTCGGATACGACTGGACTGGAGCCTAGCGCTGCTCCCTATCCTGAGTCTCGATCTCAATCTCACTCCTACGAGCAGCAGACTGTAACTTGGAAAGAGTCGAATACTACTATGTAAACACAAACTCTCGTATCTTAGTCTTGAGCATGATCAGATATCGCGACATCTAAACCTACTAGGAAGAAGCGTACTCAGGGCAGAAAAGTGCCCTCTCAGTGAACTTCTTGGTGATTTCTGTCACCGAATCCATCGTCTGTCTGAGTGAAAGATACTCCTGGGCCAGACGCTCTCTCTCTCTCTCTCTCTCTCTCTCTCTCCCTCTCTCTACCAAAGGCACATACTCTGCACGAAACATCTCAGTAAACTAGCCTTAATTCATTACGGCCATCTCCGCAGGTAAGTAAGAACCAGTAACAAGCTTTTACCAGTCCTTCGCCCCAAAGCGTAGAAGGTTTAGGGCGCACCTGACCTTCTGTTCCTCCGAACAAGAACACGTTAAGAAACAACCCTTCACGTCAGAAAACCATCTCATCGCCACAATTGGGTCCTTGACCCCTATCAAACTTTGAAGGCTTCATGTTACTGAAGTTTTGATACTGGAAAGATCCTCCTACCCCAGTGGCGGCGACAGTTGCAGTGGCTGCGGCAGCGACATCCTGTGTAACAGTAACATAACGCTCGTCAAAGAGCTTAATCATAGCAGTCTTCACCGGCCCAAACATCTCCGGGATAGCACCTTGTACAGCTGCAACTACCTCCATAGTGATCAACTCACAAATATCATCATCAAGTACAACCAACATCATTGGCTCACCACCTCTTGAACCACAAGCTCCAGATCCCGAACCTCTAGTGACCACCATGCTGAAAAATAAACATAAATTCATCAGATCACCAATAGAGTAACACCTTACAACTCACATATCTCAACCTTGGGTCTTGTGGTTTCCTTGACACGCATACGGGTCCTATGCTTTAAGTAGTACGGGCCCATAATACCTTCCACACCTACTCGTATATGTCTCAGTAATCACCACAAAGCCCTTGGGCCACTAGGCCCTCTATGCTTAGTGTACACACACCCTAAAACACACTCCTAAGAGTGAACAGAACTCCTAGTTCCACTAGGACTCTACAAATCCCGCTCATGACCCATGAAATCTCCACTAACACTGCATTCACCTCGCATATGCTAATCATACATAGCGCCAGATCCGAATAGACGGTCGAATAAGTGATTCTACCCTAAGCCCACAACCAAACAAGGAACAATAAGTAAGCTAAATCAAGAATTCTAAGGCTATAAAATCCTAACCATGTACAATTATAATCCATATACTCAGCTAATAGCAACAAAAATGTTGGTCCCCAACAAGCCATTCAAAGCAATCTCCTAGGCGATAAGGAATCATGTATCAGGCAATTCTATCATGTGACTATTGAGGGTCCTTAGCCTACATCCTAGCATGCAGTTCTATCACATAACATATCAAAATATACACATAACATGTGTGGGTATACAGAGGAACTTTCCTTGAGCTCCGGTTGATTGTACACATTGCATCCCTCCCCCCCCCCCTTGTGGCTATTTTGAAAACAATTTTGAAAAATCTTTTTGCAGATCCTTAGTTTGAGTCTGGAATCACACGAGTGCTCATCCACTTCACTCAAACCAGGGCTCTAATACCAACTTGTAACGTCCCAAAAATCAGAGTAAAATTTTTCATTTTAAAACACAATTCCATAAATTCACAAGTTACCAAAACATTGTTTACAAATCATAATAAGTTGAAATATCGAAACAGAGTATTAATCAATATAAACTGTAGGAGGATGTGTACAATCACGCCTTCGCTTTTCCCCGCTCACCATAAGTACCTGAAACATTGAAATCCAAACTATAAGACAAAGCTTGGTGAGCTTCCCAAAATACCCCACAACACAAATGAATAAATATACAATACAAGCATGCATAGAGGGTTTTTTTTTCTTGACCTCAACCCAGTCATACCGGGTTTGTTGGTTTACAGCACAATGCAGTAAAACCTCAACCCAACCGTCCAAGGTTTATTAGCACGTGGCCTCAACCCAACAATCCATTTTTGTTGGCACGTGGCCTCAACCTCACCATACCGGGTATGTTGACTTCCGATCTCAACCCAACCATACCGGGTTTGTTGGCACGTGGCCTCAACCCAACCGTCCATATGTCGACATATACACAAACAAATCACAAATAGAACTATCGTAGCAATCCTTCATCCTAGGATATATATATATATATATATATATATATATATATATATATATATATATCCTAGGATTAAGGATTGCTATGATAGTTTTATTTGTGATTTGTTTGTGTATGTGTGTGTGTGTGTATATATATATATATATATATATATATATATATATATACATATATATATATATATATATATATATATTCAAATAATGGGTCGGCCTTGGTGCCTTAGACCCATTGGTATAGTGAGAGAACTCACCTCTCAGTCCGAACAAATTTTGAAATAAATCTCAGCTCTGAATACCGGCTCTACCCGTCACCTATTATTTAAATCATTGCACAACTTAAATTTAATACCAAAATACCCAAAATACCCTTTGGTCAAACTTGGTCAAATCCTGGTCAAAATCAACAAACCAGCCGAATCGACCAAGCCGAGTACGTTGGGCGTTCCCAGCTGAACGCGAGGCGTACTCGGAAGTTGACCATATACGGAGGCTTGACCGCGTAAGCATAATGTACCACTCCGTACGCCCAAGGTACACAGTTGGATCCCTTCCCAACTTATTAATTTCTTAATACATAAGCCCTTACGTCCAAATTAAAGATCCATGCCCCAAATGTTGTCCTTAACCATCACGTTTCCAAATTTATGCTCTTGCATGGCCATTAAGTTATATATGTTAAAAACCCCAACATCTTAAGCCATTATGACAATCATACTCATGTATGGGGGAGAACCAAGAATCAAGATCCTGTTTTTATTACTCTAAACATAGAAAAACTGTTGGAGATAGTGTCTAAGTCCATAACTATATTTGGTATGTACTTGACCCGAACCGGCATGGTTCATTTGGGTTGCACTCCACCCGAACAATTTACGGATAATCTTTTGAGAATAGTATAAGTTATGATTTATTAATATATTATAAGTTCTAATATATTAATATAAAATCATATTATTTAATTAGTGTTGATCTATAATTAATTTAGAATTAATTTAGAGATCAAAAGTATGACTAATTAAATATGGACTCTTGTATTTATATAGTGTGGGCTAATGCTTATTTGGAATGGGCTAGGCTTGCATGGAAAGTCCATTGATACTCCATGGATACTCCATGGAGCTTTAACCCATGGATGTCATGGAAATGAAAAGACATGGGTATTAGGGTTTACATGGATGTAACCCTAATCTACCACACTATATAAAGGAGGCTTTGGTTCTTGAAATAATACTAGTTGATTTGTGTAAACTAAGAGGGCCGATTTCAAGAAGTTTGTGACTATTCTCTCAAGTTTCCAAGTTTGTGGTGATTTGTGACTTCCATTTGAGGCATCCACATTATTGGTGCTAGGCTCTCAAACTCCAAGCAATCAACTACTACTACAAGGTAAGTAATTCTACTAGTTTTATTTGATTCAAGTACCCCATGCCATGCTAGTTAGGATAAGAACCTTGAAAAAATAATTATTTGCATGTATCTTAGTCAAACATAGATCCAAGGTTTCTAGGGTTGCATGTACACCATAGGAGTGTTAGAATGCTCAAAACCCATCAGTGGTATCAGAGCCTGGTTTGTTTATTTGATACTTGATGCAAAAAAAAAAACTTGAAAATCGAACAAAAGCTCGTATCAAAATTTCAAGTTTTGTATATGTACTTACGATTCTTGAAATTTTTGATATGAACATTCATAAACATATGAGTTTAGAAGATCATAGAAATTATGTGCTAATAATTGATTAGATTAATTTTTTATCTTTATGTGTTTTAATGGAGTCCATAACTAGTTCTTAAGTTATGGATAACCAAAAGTCACATTTATAAATAACCATTAAAAGAACACATAGGTTACAAAAAATGAAGAGTGTGTGTGGTTAACCGGCACACTAACTTGAATAAGGTGCTAATCCATGAAATTACACTTTACACTTTGTTTAAGTCGTTAGTAGAGCGTGTGTGGTTAACCGGCACACTAACTTGAACTTAACAAGGTAGGTAAAGGGTGACTTAATGTTTATCATAGTATCGATGGAGCGTGTGTGGTTAACCGACACATCGATTGAGGGGTAATACATTAAGGGTACCAAGTAATTTGCATGTTTACTTCACACCTTGTTTTGTGATCCTCGGCATCCCAGTCACAAAACTTGAAGGGCACACTCGAGATTGCAACATGCCATTGAAGAAAGTTCAATGAATCTCAAAGAATCTAGGAGTTTCTAAACCAATTAAAACCTAATTAAATATTTCGTTTTTCATGGTGGAAATTGGTGAATCGTCATTCACCTACCTTCAAATATCTTATAGCTTAGATTACGGCATCCCTCTTCTAAGTTATAAAATATTGTGTTGGGTCCTAGCCTTAATATTACATTTGGGTGTTTTGTTAAGGACTATCTCTATATCTAATCTAATATATTCCCTCTTCTTTTCAGATGTCTTCCAATAACAATGCTTCTGGCTCAAACCCTACTAGATCCTTCTCTCTCATGAATCTTTGTGGGAGAGTCATATTTGATGGGTCCAACTTTACAGATTGGATCAGAAACATCAGGATGGTCACTCGGTATGAGAACAAAGAATATGTTCTCGACAAGGAGCTGAAGGTACCCGAGCCAACTGCTACTCCTGAAGAGGTTGTTGAATATGAGGTACATGAAAGAGATGCTACAAAAGTGGCATGCATCATGATGGCCACCATGACAACCGAGCTCCAAAAGTCCTATGAGGACTATTATCCTTTTGAGATGCACCAAGACTTGATGGACCGCTACCATCAAAGTGCTCATCAAGAGCGATATGAAATAATCTCCTCCATGATAACAACCCGAATGAAGGATGGTGAACCCATCACGGGCCACATGCAGAAAATGCAAAGGTATGTGGACCGTTTACTGAAGCTGAATGTGAACTTCCCTGAGGAGTTAGCAATAGACATCATTTTGCACTCCTTGCCATCGTGTTATGATCAATTCTGCATGACATATCACATGAACAAGGAAGAAGTCACCCTCAGCAAACTTCAAGGACTCTTGAAGACCGCCGAAAGTGGTCTAAAGGGTAAGTCGGTTGTTACTACTCCTACTCCTACTCCAACTGCGGCCAATGTCTTGGCAATCGGCCATGGCAAAGGGAAGAAGAGAAAGAACCCTTCTAAGGGTACCAAGGGTAAGACCCTTGAAGGCTCCTCTTCAAGCAAAACCAAGAAAGGTTTTGTCACTCCTTCTGCTAACCCTAATGAGGCTGAATGCTTCTATTGCCATGAAAAGTCGCACTGGAAGCGAAACTGCCCAAAGTACCAGCAAAATTTGAAGGATGGGAAAGTAAAACCCAACCATGCAGGTATATACACTATATTGTCTAATAACTCACCTCATTCTAAGTCTTGGGTCCTTGATACAGGTTGTGGTATTCACATATGTTGTGATTTGCAGGGACTAAAAAGAAGTGAGAATGTGGAGCAGGGAAAGATAAACTTGATCATGGGAAACAGGAAAGCTTCACCTGTCACCAAGATAGGAGTTTATTCCTTAGTGCTAAATAGTGGGTTTACATTAGATTTGAATAAATGTTATTATTCGCCAGAAATGGCAAGAAATGTTATTTCCTTTCATGCATTGTATAAACAAGGTTTTACCTTTTATTTTGATAATAATAATGGTAGTATTAATGCTTTCTTTAATAATGTTCTTTATTTTAAAGCATTACCTTGTGATGGCGTGTATGAAATTGTATCTGTTGTAGATAATCTAGGAAATAATGTATTGTGTATTAAGTCTTCCACTAGCTTAGATAAAGCATCCTTATGGCATTGTCGTCGTGGACATGTAAGCAAGAAACGCATAGGCCAACTCCAGAAGGATGGAGTCTTGGAGTCATTTGACCTAAAGTCAGATGATAGTTGTGAATCTTGTTTGCTTGGTAAAATGACAAAGTCACCTTTTACTGGCACTTGTGCTAGGGGTGAAGGTTTGTTGGACCTCATACACACGGATGTGTGTGGACCCTTCAGAACCGCCACAAGAGATGCTAATCGGTTCTATGTGACTTTTACTGATGATTTTAGTAGATATGGATATGTCTACCTAATCAAGCATAAGTCAGAAACCTTTGAGAAATTCAAAGAGTTTAAGCAAGAAGTGGAGAATCAGTTGGGCAGGAACATTAAGATGCTTCGATCCGATCGTGGTGGTGAGTATCTTAGTATTGAGTTCCTTGACCATCTTAAGGAATGTGGGATTGTCTCACAATTGACACCTCCTAGGACACCACAGTTGAATGGTGTAGCTGAGAGGCGCAATCGGACCTTGTTGGACATGGTTCATTCCATGATGAGTCGAGCTTCGCTACCAATCTCATTTTGGGGGTATGCCTTAGAGACTGCCGCCCATATCCTTAATCTAGTCCCTACAAAGAATGTTGCCAAAACACCTCACGAGTTGTGGACTGGAAAAGTTCCCAATCTAGACCACATCAAGATTTGGGGTTGCGAGGCTTTCGTGAGACGCGAGACTCACGATAAGCTCGAACCCCGAAGCGAAAGGTGTATTTTCATCGGCTACCCACAGAAATCCTTTGGTTACATCTTCTACAGACCCAGTGATAATGTGGTCTTTGTAGCAAGAAGAGGATTCTTTCGAGAGAGAGAATTCATGAGCCAAGGAGACAGTGGGAGGCAAATTGACCTTGAGGAAATTCAAGAGTCAAGTGGTGAAGGAACCTCAAACCCTAGCCCTCAACCTGAGGAGGAAACTCCTGTTGAGCTGACTGAAGAATCTATACCTCTGAGGCGTTCCACCAGAGTTAGGAATGCACCTGAGCATTATTATGGTTTTCATATTACTGCAGAAGGTGAGACACTTATCAGTGATACAGTTCATGTATGACAATCAAGTTTGGAACTTGGTTGACAATGTACCTGATCGTAAGATAGTTGGGTGCAAATGGATCTTCAAGAAGAAGACCGGCATGGATGGTAATGTACACACTTATAAGGCACGACTGGTTGCAAAGGGTTATTCTCAAACTCCGGGAGTTGATTATGATGGGACCTTTTCACCAGTGGCCAAGCTTAAGTCTATTAGGGTTCTGTTAGCCATTGCTGCATTTCATGATTATGAAATATGGCAAATGGATGTCAAAACCGCTTTCCTTAATGGAAACTTGGCTGAAGATGTTTACATGGTTCAGCCAGAGTGTTTTGTCAGTACAGAGTACCCCAGTAGAGTGTGTAAGCTCGAGAAATCCATTTATGGATTAAAACAGGCACCTCGTAGATGGAATCTTTGCTTTGATGAGAAAGTCAAAGAATTTGGCTTTTCAAGGAGTGAAGATGAATCTTGTGTCTATATCAAGGCTAGTGGGAGTATAGTCAGCTTTTTGGTACTGTATGTGGATGACATACTACTCATAGGAAATGACATCCCAACCCTGCAGGAAGTAAAGTCCTGGCTTGGGAAGTGTTTCGCTATGAAGGACCTTGGAGAAGCTGCCTATATCCTAGGGATAAGGATTTTGAGAAACAGGAGTAAAAGACTAATTGGACTTAGTCAAAGCACCTATATGGACAAATTGTTGAAAAGTTTCAACATGCATAACTCCAAGAAAGGAGAGTTACCCATCCAGAGTAACGCCAGATTGAGTAAGACACAAAGCCCTAGTACTGAGGCTGAGATAGCAGAAATGAGTCGAATACCTTATGCTTCAGCTGTAGGATCGATCATGTATGCTATGACGTATACTCGACCTGATGTAGCCTTTGCTTTGAGCATGGTTAGCAGGTATCAGGGGAACCCTGGCAAGGCACACTGGACTGCGGTAAAGAATATCCTCAAGTACCTACGGGGGACTAAGGACTGGGTCCTTACCCTCGGTGGCAGTGAGGACTTGAGAGTTGTAGGGTACAGTGATGCTAGCTTTCAGACTGACATGGATAATTTCCGCTCTCAGTCGGGCTGGGTCTTTACTCTAAACGGAGGGGCAATTACTTGGAAAAGTTCCAAGCAGGAGACAGTGGCTGATTCTACTTGTGAATCAGAGTATATAGCAGCAAGCGAGGCAGCAAAGGAGGCTATATGGCTAAAGAACTTCATCGGAGACCTTGGAGTTGTACCAGCTATAAAGGAGCTAATGGAGATTTTCTGTGACAGCAATAGTGCGGTTTCCTTAGCCAAGGAACCAAGAGATCATGGGAGATCCAGACACATTGACAGAAAATATCACTTCATCAGACATCGAATAGAAGAAGGAATCCTCGTGGCAAAGAGGGTATCATCGGATGAGAACCCAGCAGATCCCCTCACGAAGGGACTGACTCGGGCTAAGCATCTCCAGCATGCTCGGAGCATAGGGCTGAAGGATGATATTAGTTTTAGTAGTTAGATAATCTTGAAATTTGTAAAATGTAATTGACATTTGATGATAAATAAAAGCTGTTATTTATGAGTAAAGTGTTGCTATCTCTTGTCAATCGTTTACTATTATTTCTTTTTGCATGTTTTGACTTCCAGAATAATTATGTTATGGTTTATATCATATTATTCAAACTCTCCACAGTCGGTCATATGTTGGAAGTAGATATGAATCAAGACTGTCATGGGTTGGCTTGTAGAGGTCTAAGATGTTAGACAAAGCGGGGCTACAGCACTCATGAGTGCTCATAAGTTCTGAGTATTGGATTCAACCCACGCTCACTTGTATCACTTCATGGAATTTATCTCGAGTGATCGTGAGACGGTAATATCATATAAGTCTTCAAACCTAGAGATATGATTTGTTGCCTATGAGTTGTTTATGCATTGATTGCACGAAAACGCATTGGTAACTCGATGTTATAAACCGTGCCTTTGTGTGTAGTTCAACAAGTAGTAGGGCAAACATATGAGTCGAAGTTTATCTGTTCCTTCTAGGATTAGAAGTGATATCTGGGCCCCTCGATGATTTTGTTTTGACCTATGTACCGGGCCCAGTCAGAACTAAATTGATGTGTTCAGTTAATCTATGTCAAACAAATCGGAAATCGGGAAACAAATGATGGACAAAAAGCAAGACCATGTTCCATGTATTTGTCCGGCTGATATCTAGAACAGAGGATTATATGATCACTTATCTAAAATGGCGCTTCATAGTTCAACAGAGTTTTAAGAGCTACGATTGCTGATCGGTTCCTGAAGTCATACTTGCAACTATAGTTATTAGACTTATCCAAGTGGGAGACTGTTGGAGATAGTGTCTAAGTCCATAACTATATTTGGTATGTACTTGACCCGACCCGGCATGGTCCATTTGGGTTGCACTTCACCCGAACAATTTACGGATAATCTTTTGAGAATAGTATAAGTTATGATTTATTAATATATTATAAGTTCTAATATATTAATATAAAATCATATTATTTAATTAGTGTTGATCTATAATTAATTTAGAGATCAAAAGTATGACTAATTAAATATGGGCTCTTGTATTTATATAGTGTGGGCTAATGCTTATTTGGAATGGGCTAGGCTTGCATGGAAAGTCCGAGGATACTCCATGGAGCTTTAACCCATGGATCTCATGGAAATGAAAAGACATGGGTATTAGGGTTTACATGGATGTAACCCTAATCCACCACACTATATAAAGGAGGCTTTGGTTCTTAAAATAATACTAGTTGATGTGTGTAAACTAAGAGGGCCGATTTCAAGAAGTTTGTGACTATTCTCTCAAGTTTCCAAGTTTGTGGTGATTTGTGACTTCCATTTGAGGCATCCACATTATTGGTGCTAGGCTCTCAAACTCCAAGCAATCAACTACTACTACAAGGTAAGTAATTCTACTAGTTTTATTTGATTCAAGTACCCCATGCCATGCTAGTTAGGATAAGAACCTTGGAAAAATAATTATTTGCATGTATCTTAGTCAAACATAGATCCAAGGTTTCTAGGGTTGCATGTACACCACAGGAGTGTTAGAATGCTCAAAACCCATCAAAAACGTCCAAAAGGACAGCCCATTTGTTCTATAGCATGCCATGCACAAGAAAGTCATAGTCGCGGACAAAAGCTCCTAATATCATCATACAAACAAGATCTATAAAGTTAATCACCAAGGTATGAACTTTGTACCTTCTGGAGATTGAGAGTAATGCAAGACTTCCAGATCCAAGCTTGCTTCTAGCATCCAAACTTCACCACCACCTTCTTCTTCCTTTGAGATACACAAAAACACACGCTCAAGCTTCAAAATGAAACAATGGGGCTAGATTTTGCAAGGGGGAATGTTTCTAATGATGGAGGTTGGAAATGGGATGGGGAAATGGGACTTAAGGTTTAATATATAGGGTCCAAACCCTAAAGATTAAGGTTTATGTCCATGCACAGTACTGCCAACATACTACCCAAAACGCCATCGTTTCGCCTTATGCCCATTTACGCCCCACCTAAGGGCCAAAGTTGCAATTATTTACAATTTAAAGGGTAGAAAGGGAAACTTACCAAGACTTGAGTGTACCACGCTGTCTGTAACATCCCAAAAAAATTATAAGGTAAAAATTCATATTTAATTCAACCAGAAACACCAATAATCCTTTTCAATCATTCAAAAGTATATCAGAGTACAATCCCAAAATCATATAGTTGTGAAAACATGGGTGGATGCACTGCGATCAAGTCAGGCCCTTCCCCTTCGAACCTGAAGTACCTGAACCCATAACCACTAATTGTAAACACAAAGCTTAGGGAGTTCCCCAAAATACCACATACCATACATACCATTGGGCCTAACCCTCACATTGGGCCCAACCCAGGGCCGACCCAGGTACCTGGGCGGCTTGGGCCTTGGCCCAGGGCATCAAAGTTATTAGGGGCATTAATCTAAGCCCAACTATTATGCATATATGTAAAAATTTCGGCCATTCTTTTTAATCAGTAGATCCGTATTACGTTCGATGGGAGTGAGGGTGGCAAAAAGTAAATTGGGCGCGCGGTAGAACAGAAGACGAGGAGACAAGTCGAAAATTCTGATCCATTGGAAACGGATTGACACACCATTATTTACGCCCCTAGCCAGACGGTTGGAGATTTCATAGATGCAATGGACGTTAACTTGTGTGTTTGTGATTTCTGATTTTTCTTTATCAGTATGAATCAAAATCAGCATCTCTAATCTGCATTTCCGTAATCATCTGTAATTTGTTAGGCTGTAATCTTCATCTAATTATCGAAGCTTTTAGTCTCTCACTCGCAAAGGCACAATATCACCTTATATTCTCCTTCATGTGATTTTTGTGTGCAGGTTGTTCTTATTATAATAAAGATTTTAGAGTTAATTTAGAGTCTAGCTTCCCATCCTGAGTTATTGTGTGGTTGAGTGAAACTAAGTCCAAATGTGTTTTCCAGCTTTTTTAGACATTGGCATCTTTTTTTATATATCAAAAACACATTTGTATTCGAGTGAAAGATGTATCTTCAACCACTTTTTGTATTCAAGTGAAACACATTTGTAGTCACTACATGAGCTAGGTTGTAGCAAAAAAAATTAACTTCATATTTGTTTAGTTGTATTTACAGTTTTAGTTATCAATTGTTTAGCATTAATATGCTTGTCTTTAGACTTTTTTTGGTTGAACACTAGAGTGTTTAGTTTTTTATCAAGATTTTAATCCTTTGATTGCTTAGCACTAACTTAGTAACTTATAAATGTTTAGTTCTTAATCCTATTTAAGGATTTAACTTGTAATTGTTTGGTTATTTTGGGAATTATTCATCTAGACTTCAAAGAAGTAAATAGAGGATTTGAAATTCTATACAAACCAACAATACTTATTCATTGTGTGTGGGATTATACACATCATAAATTCTTCATATCAGTTTGTATCTGTATATTTGAGAGAAATGATGCACACTAGAAGAAGATGCTAAAGATAATGAGTTTCATATGGAGTACACTAAAATTTTGATTTGACAATAGAGTTGGTGTTTACAACTCTAGATGTTAATTTTTCAAACTCTAGAGTATAATCACAAGAATGCAAACACTTCTATGATTAATATATCACCGGTATTTTGTAGTTTAACTTTATAAAAACTTTATAAAAACGGTATCTTGTAGTATAATATATCACTGGTATTTTGTATTTTGTAGTTCAACTTTATAAAAATGGGGCATAATTATGCAATTTCACCCGGGGCATAAAATCCTTAGGACCGGCCCTGGCCCAACCCACCATAATGATCCTGGACCTCATACAATGGGCCTAACCCGACATACCATGCAACAGTTACAGAGACAACTAGCGTCCTACATAACATACATTGGGCCTAGCCCTTCCTGGTCCATGGCCCCAACCAAGAATACAAATGGGCCTATCACCTCATACAATGGGCCTAGCCCAACAAACCATTGCAAGAGTCACAAAGACAACTAGCATAACAAACTCTAGTGGGACGGCATTGGTTCTTCATCATTAGTTTGTTCAGCTCCCTATAATTGATGCACATCATGTGCGATCCATCCTTCTTTTTCACGAAAAGGATCGGTGCTCCCACAGGGAACTGCTCGGACGTATGAACCCCCGGCATAGCAGCTCCTGAAGCTGCGTAGAAAACTCCGGCATCTCAGGTGGTGCCAACCGATATAGGGCCTTTGATATTGGGGGGTACCCGTACCAAATCGATACGAAACTCCACCTGTCTCTCCGGCGGCACTCCTGGTAACTCTTCGGGGAAAACATCTCGAAAGTCCTGCACAACCGACACACTGCCCACATCTGGCGTGGTCTCTACCCTCGTATCCGAGATATAAGCCAGATATCTCGTACATCTCTGCTGTAAAAACCTCCTAGCCCTCGCAGCCGAACAGAGAGTTGGCCCCTGCAAGGCTCTCTCACCAAGGATAACCAGTTCTCCCCCACTTGGGGTTCAAACCCTAATCAATTGGCACTCGCAATCATTCATGGCCCCATTGGCCCCCAACCAGTCCATCCCTACAATCATCAGAACCAGATCCACGCGAAACCTCTCGCCCGACACATTCAGGACGCAATCGTGATGCACACTCGCAGCACTCACAGTGCAGTCGTCTGCAATCTCCACCTCAAGTGGGGAATCCAAAGTTCTCGGAGCATCCCAGAACTTCTTGCTAAGCGCAAGCGACACAAACGATCGGGTAGCACCCGAATCAAACAATACATGAGCAGACATACCATTGACCAAAAAGGTCCATATACAAGCATATCATACACATAAGACATAAAACTAATAAGAACAGTGAATAATAGACATGTACTAGCCACAACGTATGGCGCTGCCCGAGCCTCCTCAGCAGTCAGCTGAAATGCACGGCTCTTCACCGTCGGGGCATCCGCCTTAGCAGGGCGGCCATCGGTGATCCTCAGAGTGGTAGGTGCAGGAACCACCACTGCTCCTCCCCCTCCCTGTAACCTTGGACAGTCGGCCTTTTATGGCCAGTCTGGATGCTGTGAAAACATATCAAGCCCTTCTTGGGGCAATACTTGCTCAAGTGGCCCTGCTGACCACAAGAGTAACATCCCGGTATCTCGGCTGTCCGATAAGCCCCACTGTAAAACCTCCCGCACTTGGCACACCGGCCCCGGCCCTGCTGGCCCCTGCTGCAAGTGTCTGAAGTCTTAGGCTTGGTGCGGAAGTCTAACTCCATCTCCCGCTCAAGAGCCTTCTCCACCATCTCGTTTAGGGTCTTGCACCCTGTGAAGCTCACAAACTCCCTGATATCATCCCTCAGCATGGAATGATACCTTGTCCATATCATGTCCTTGTCGGTAGCATACTGCGGAACTAACAGTCGGT
The DNA here is from genome assembly GCF_052849685.1 of Lactuca virosa. Lineage (NCBI taxonomy): Eukaryota > Viridiplantae > Streptophyta > Magnoliopsida > Asterales > Asteraceae > Lactuca > Lactuca virosa. The sequence continues at coordinate 288,957,755 of NC_136434.1, forward strand.
AACCCCCCGTGCTGAATAATAATATTAACCCATGTTAGGTCATCACATAATCAAAGGGAAGCCCAAACCCCAAATCCTCCCATGAAGACCCAAATATCCTTTTTTGCTAATGGGCCAAAGTCCATGTCCAAAAATCATTAATGGGCCTTTTGGCCCAATAAGGCCCAACCATAACACCAATGGCCCAAACAGATAAAATGGCCCACTATTCTCAAAATGCAACCAAGTCTAAAAACCAAATGAGGCCCAACGGTCCAAAAGTCCAAAACAAATCCAAGCCCATCTGTGATGCGTACGCTTAGCGTACCATCCTGGTACGTGCGACGTACTGGGGTTCAGGGGCTTACGCGCAGTGTACATTGGGTTACGCCCAACATACGAACAGATTAAGCACTTTTTCCATTAAGTGCTTAATACTCAATTCTTTTACGTCCAGAAGTTAGATCTAAGCCTATTAAGACGACCTAAGGCATAAAGTGTTGGATGAGGTGTCTAAGCCCATAACTATTTTGGTATGTAATTTACCCGATTATAAGCATGGTCCTTTTGGGTTGCCTTCACTCATGCAACTTGATAGGATGACAAGAGGAGGGAGAGTAGAATTTATTATATGAATAATAAATTGGTACTCAAAAATGGTTTTATTAATATATTACAAGTTTAATATATTTTTTGGAAATCATATTATTTAATTAGTATTGATCAGAAATTAATTTGGTATTAATTTGGTGATCAAAAGAGACAGATTAAATAAAAGGGACTGATATTGCAATTAACTGTTAGTTGCTATTTGGGCTGATGGACTCCATAGAGTGGAGTGGACAAAATTTATGGGGAAGCCCATAAGATTTCGTCCAAAGGGCTCTAAGGAAGGAATCCATGGGCTGCTTAGGCCTTATGCAGTAATTAGGGTTTCCTTCAGAAAACCTAGCAGACCACACAACTACATAAGGAACGCTTTGCATAGGATTTTCGGCCCCAATGAGTTTTATGATAAACCCTAGCCGATTTCCTTCCCTCTCCAAGTCATCTTGTTGCATTGAGTGTTTGTGATTCCATTAGAGGTGCAACATTTGAGGCACTAGGCTTTCAGAAGTCAAGATCAAGAAGGAGTGATTGTTATTGCTACATAACAATCAAGGTAAACTTTCTAACCCTAATCATATGTGTTTTTCCAGTTTTGTATGATAGTCAATTAGGGTTTATTGCTTTGGTATTCAATGTTGTATGTTTACTTAGAAAAACCTAGATCAAAGCAATTAGGGTTGCATGAACACCATAGGAATGATGTTATGCTCATAACCTATCAGTGGTATCAGATCCTAGGTCGTTTTTCTGGTGCATAGATGCAAAAGTGAACCACCAAAGATCTTGAAAATCGAATTTTTGGGTTTCTGACAGGCAGACTCGCCGAGTCCATGTATGGACTCGACGAGTAGGTCCTACTCGACGAGTTCCATAGTGGACTCGACGAGTCCAAGGGTTTGTTGCCAGGATTTTCGATTTTCATGCCATATTTTGTTGAGGATAATTGCCAAAGCTCGTTTTTCTTTCCAAAATCCGACTTTTTTTTAAGTTTGGAATGGTTATCCTCATCAAATGGTTAAATATGGATAATATAGGATTATTATTAGTCAAATATTTGACCTGGTAAGTTTGAAAAGTTTCAATTTACACCCCTTACGTTTTATAGTTTAAATTTGAACTTAAAAGTTTTAGTTTTTGAAATTTAAATAGTTAAACCGTAATATTTTGAAAGGTTTTAAAATTTTTCCTCAAGTTTTGGAATTTAAAATTTAATTAAAAGGTATTAATTTTAAAATATTAAATTCTAAGACCCTAGTATTTTGAAAAGTTCAATTTACACCCTTATGGTTTTATTAAATTAATTAAATGTATAATTAAAAGAGAGTTAATAAATCCATAATGATATGGTTTAAGTTTAATTAAATTAAAAGTATAATTTATTAAATTATACCACCTAGTATTTTAAAAGTGTAAAATACACCCTTATACTATATAGAATTAAAAGTTTAATAATATATATGTATAAGTAAAGAGTCAGTCTTACCGTTAGTAGCTCTCATTCACGAAGCTGGTCTATAAGGGGTGTTTAAGGAAGCGACCTGTAAAATGACCGCCATTGGGTATCCACTCTTACCCACCGCACTCTTGACTAGTGGAGGATCGTTAGCCGAACGGGTAGGATAGGACACAACCTTCCATTATAAGTATAATGAAATACGAAGTAACTAAACACTCTCATAAATTCCCAAATCTTAGTTACTTTAGGAAAAATGTGGAGTTGGTGCTAATCCATGAAATTGCACATTGCACCTTGTTGGTCGTTAGTGGAGCATGTGTGGTTAACCGAAACACTAATATGGGACCAATGAAGGATGGCAATGGGTAGCTCGTAGATTATCATAGATCAATGGCGCGTATGTGGTTAACCGGCACATTGATTAGGTGATATACATCTTCGAGAGTACCAAGATAATTTGCATGGTTATCCACACCTTGTATGTGATCCTCGGCATCCGAGTCACAAACTTGAAGGGCACAATCGAGATTTAAACATGCCATTGAAAAGTTCAATGAATCTCAAAAGATCTAGGATTTTCAATTCATTTAAAACCTAATTTTCAATTTTCGTTTTTCATGGTGGAAAATGGTAAATCGTCATTTACCTACCTTCAAATGTTCTACAATTTGTATTACGACATCCCTCTTCCAAATTGTAGAATATTGTGTTGGATCCTAGCCTCAATATTTCATTTGGGTGCTATATTGAGGATTTTATCAACTAACTTGAATTTCTCCCGTTTTGTAGATGTCAAAGTCTATCAACTATGATCTTCCTGAATCCGATGGAAAAAGTTTTCCACTTGAAGATGATGTTCCACGATTGGATTGTGGAAATGGAAATCATGCTTCACCTCCTCCACCTCCTCCAATAGTTCTGCCTGACCCACGTGTTCGAAGACTTGAAAAGTTCAAAGTCACTCAAGCCCTATTTCCAAAAAGACACAAAGATGGAAAGTCTGTATGTGCTTATGTCTTGGATATGAAGTTGCATATTGATAGATTGGGAATGTTGGGTGTCGATGTCTCAAGGAAGTTGGTTGTTGACTTGGTTCTTCAGCCACTTCTTGAATCATATAGTGAGTTCATTAAAGAGTACTATATGATGCACCACGACATGACCCTCATTGATTTGACTTATTTGCTTATTGCTGCCGAATCAGCAATGATTTGGCGCACTGGTCAAGCAAATTTGTCTGGTAAATCAATATCCCAACCTTCTATGGGAATGGCAACATTGGAAGTCCAGAAAAGTTTTCTCTACGCAAGAGAAGGGCTAAATCTGAGATAGTCCCGTGTACCATTCCAGAAGAATGCATATGTTTCTACTGCCAAAAGAGGGGGCATTGGTTACGAGGCTTCCCTGACTACTTGAGAAATCTAAGTGATGGGAGAGTCTAGATGTATGACTCTGCTTCATGTAAAATCCACTATCTGACTCTATTAAGTTTTCTATTTTAGATTCTTAATACATGATGTGATAAGATTACATTTTGATGTTTTGTAGGATCGAAGAAAAGAAGAAAGCTTAAAGGAAGAAGTGAGTTTAGTCTGATTGCGAAGAAATGGATTTCGATCGCATGATTCGATGATCGGATTTTTGAGCTGTTGCTTAGAGTTATGATAGATTGCTTAGGAATATATATAATAGCATAGTTTTCATTTGAATTTGCATTGTAAGGACAAGTTTTCCGCACCTTTTTATAAATAAAATAAATTTTGAGTTTTGTCTTATTTATATATCCTTGCAATGTCATTTGTGAAAATTGATGCTAGTGTGTTTCTATTATAAGCAATATTAAGTGGATGTGATTCTTAGATATGTTATTTATGGTAGTGTCGTAATTTTATAAGTAAGGAAAGATTCCCATCGCCCAAGTTTCAATTGGAAAGAAGCTTGTAATCATATGATTTGAGTCATGTGATGTATGGAAATCTTGGCACTTATTAAATTAAGACTAATTCCTTGTTCACATAAGTATGTGAGTCAAGTGAAGGAATAAACGATCTAGTACGCATTGTTGTGCGCTAGGTCAAGTCCACCACAAAGAACAATAAGATTATTCATCATGATTTACTAAAAGTCTAGTAAATGTGGTTATGCTTACAAGATTAAGTGTAATTCTGAATCATTGAAGAGTTTCAATGAATGGTAGAACGAATAAGAAGAATCAATTGGGCAAAAAGATAAGAGTTTCTCCAATCTGAAAAGATGGGAGAGTACTTTAGTATCATGTTTTATGATCGTCTCATTGATTATGAAACCATATCACAATTGATCCTCTAAGGACACCTTAGTGCACTAGTATGGCTAAGAAGAGGAATCGGAAATTGTTGAAGTGGTTAAATCAAAAGGTGAATCATATTCCGTTCCAAAATCAAGTCTTAGAGTCATACTCCAAGATTGTGACTTGAGTGACACATCTTAAGAAGTTCTAATACACTCATCAAATGTGGAGTAGAAAATCGTTTTTTTCTTTCTCTTGCATGTTTGAAATTGGTAAATTGTGATGTCTTGGATAAGACAAAGACCAACTAAGACCAATTGTGTGTAGTGTTTGTCTTGATAAGAATCCGCACTAACTATTGAATATTTGTTTGTCAAGAAATGTTTCTTGACAAGAGAATTTTATATGTCAATAGGTTAGTGGGAGTCTAAATGATCTTGAAAAGGTTCAAGAACTAATCAAGAGTAAACCTATTAGACACTAGCACACGACTTGAGGTTTGTAACTTATCGTGTTGACACAATTTTATTTCTATGCCATTCCAGTAAAGTTAGCTATGCATATGAGTTCTACGAGTTCTCAATTGACTGCATAAAGGCAAGCACCTTGTTCAATGAAAGTGCATTAACTAGTATAGGTGAGCTGCCAGATAACTTGGAAGCAATGGTGGGACCCTTGATGGCAAGAAAGAAGAATGAACAAGTTCTGTCCATAAGAGTTTGGATTTGTCACAAACATTATCTTATGATTATTGTTATGACAAATTCACATGGATAGGAGCACATACACCATAAAATCTAAGTGTCATAAGGTTTCTCTCCGTTTCATGAAAATGATTGTGAGGAAACGCGTTCACTAAGAGTGATCTTAAGGAGTTAGTTGTTGTGTAAATTGTGTTCTCAAATTCGATTATGACTACGGCATCCCTCTTCATAGTTCGAATTGTGAGATTTGGCAATTAGTCTAAACATTTAGGACTTATTGCTATAAGTTCTGAATTAGTTTAGACATACATATGAGCTTTCTAAGGAAAGGTGTATGAGTTTGAGAAGCTTAGATAAAGGCTTATCGAAGCATATCATATCAGAAATATGAACTTTCGTTAAGAAATTCAATAAGTATTGTTTTCTAGAAATTCAGCTGATTTCTGGATACATGTCGAAGCTAGTGGGAGCATAAATGTTATGCTAGTATGAATATAATTATCATGTTAGTGGGAGCATGATTATTATTTTACGTGTTGCAAGTTAGCAATATTAATTATAGAAAACAAAAGTTTCACTTTGCAAAGTTGAAGGGGTTAAAAGTTGTTTTGTTATAATTAAGGGATAGAAGATTATACTTCATTTCAAATCTAAAAGCTTAGATGGAGAAATTTTAATCAAATTTAGTCAAAGGACATATATAAATGTTATGTTGAAATGATTCAACATAAGGGAATTTTATATATGGAAGTATTATAGCAAGAAACTGGTAAAGTATCATGTTTTTCATTATGAATCGTGTCCCATACGCATCGGGTATAGGATCGATTGCATATGCTGTAATATTCGAACGTTCTAAAATTTTCCAAATTCGTTGGGCATTAAGAGGGAAAAGGACTGGAACCGGATTTGACTAAAATAATTAAATGACTGTCAAGGACAATCTAAGGTTCGCCAAGGATTGGTCACTTGTAGGCAGTTGGAAGTATAGTAACGAATGGACCATAATGACATTATTATGATTAGATATGATTCTATTAATAATGAGTTGTCGTTCGGCAAATATGGAAATATTTCATATTGGGAGTTGGATATCGAGAATCTATGTCTAGATTAGAAACTTTTATGCAAGAAGGATGTTCAAAGGAACGTACTTTGAATGTGAGACTTCATATCTATGGAATTGCCTTGTAACAATCTCCAATAGAGCACTTTATATTATCATTGGCAAAGTCTTAGTGACTTTGGTGCTGTGACATTACGAAAGGATCATTGCATAAAATGTTACAATCTAACATATTCGAATAATGGCAAGAATTTAGTATTCTTACACTTATGACAAGGATTATGAGTTGTGAAATTAGTATCATTGGAAATGTGTTCAATTGATCTATTTCACAAAGTATGGATCATAGGTAAATAGAGTGTGCATGCTTAGAGCATGGGACAACTGTTGTTATAATTCATGTAATAAGTTGATTATCCGAACCATTATACAATGAATAATGAGTAATCAATATGGTGAGTAAATAAAGGTGTTTTATTTATACTCAAAAGTATGGGACCATATAGGATTAGTATTATTCTTGTGTTTCACTTTGCATGTTTTGACTTCCCGAATAATAAGATTATTTAAACCTTCCACAGTCGATCATACTTTGGAAGTAGGTATGAAATAAGACTGTCATGAATCCGACTGTAGATTGTCTAAAGCGTTTTAGACATAGCAAAAGTCTGCTGCAGTGTTCATGAGTACTCTGAAATAAGATTTGAGTATTGGATTAAACTCACGCTCACTTGAATCACTTCATGGATTTTATCACGGGTGATTAGTGAGACGATAATATCTTATATTCTTGAAATCGAGACATGTGAGTTGTAATTTACAAGTCGGTTGCACATTGATAATATGTAAACGCACCAGTAACTTGGTGTTATAAAACATATTGTTGTGTGTGATTTGATAAGTAGGTACAAGCGAGCGTTTGAGTCGAAGTTTATCTGTTCTTTTTACCCAATGTGGGATAAAAGCGATATCTGTGGGCCCCTCGATGATTTAATGATGACACCCTAAGTGCTTTGCCAAGCCTGGACTAAGTTGATGTGTTCAATTGTAGTCTGTTGGCAGTCGTCATAAATTGGAAATCGGGAAACAACACATGAACAGAGAGTATGATTAAATCCATGTCTCAATTCATACGATATCTAGAATGGAGGAATATATGATCCCTTATCTAAAGGACATGTTTCTGATAAGATCAGAGTTGACAGCGGCTTTTGAAAGCTACTATTGCTAATCAGGTTCTGAAGTCGTACTTGCAAAATAGTTATTAGACTTATCCAAGTGGGAGACTATTGGGTTAGGTGTCTAAGCCCATAACTATTTTGGTATGTACTTGACCCGATTATGAGCATGGTCCTTTTGGGTTGCCTTCACTCATGCAACTTGATAGGATGACAAGAGTAGGGAGAGTAGAATTTATTATATGAATAATAAATTGGTACTCGAAAATGGTTTTATTAATATACTACAAGTTTAATATATTATTTGGAAATCATATTATTTAATTATTATTGATCAGAAATTAATTTGGTATTAATTTGGTGATCAAAAGAGACAGATTAAATAAAAGGGACTGATATTGCAATTAACTGTTAGTTGCTAGTGATGGGTTTTTGAGCATTCTAACACTCCTATGGTGTACATGCAACCCTAGAAACCTTGGATCTATGTTTGACTAAGATACATGCAAATAATTATTTTTCCAAGGTTCTTATCCTAACTAGCATGGCATGGGATACTTGAATCAAATAAAACTAGTAGAATTACTTACCTTGTAGTAGTAGTTGATTGCTTGGAGTTTGAGAGCCTAGCACCAATAATTTGGATGCCTCAAATGGAAGTCACAAATCACCACAAACTTGGAAACTTGAGAGAATAGTCACAAACTTCTTGAAATCGGCCCTCTTAGTTTACACACATCAACTAGTGCAATTTCAAGAACCAAACCTTCTTTTATATAGTGTGGTGGATTAGGGTTACATCCATGTAAACCCTAATACCCATGTCTTTCATTTCCATGAGATCCATGGGTTAAAGCTCCATGGAGTATCCATGGACTTTCCATGCAAGCCTAGCCCATTCCAAATAAGCATTAGCCCACACTATATAAATACAAGAGCCCATATTTAATTAGTCATACTTTTGATCTCTAAATTAATTCTAAATTAATTATAGATCAATACTAATTAAATAATATGATTTTATATTAATATATTAGGACTTATAATATATTAATAAATCATAACTTATACTATTCTCAAACGATTATCCATAAATTGTTCGGGTGAAGTGCAACCCAAATGGACCATGCCGGGTCGGGTCAAGTACATACCAAATATAGTTATGGACTTAGACACTATATCCAACAGTTTCCCACTTGGATAAGTCTAATAACTATAGTTGCAAGTATGACTTCAGGAACCGATCAGCAATCGTAGCTCTTTAAACTCTGTTGAACTATGAAGCACCATTTTAGATAAGTGATCATATAATCCTCTGTTCTAGATATCAGCCGGACAAATACATGGAACATGGTCTTGCTTATTGTCCAGCATTTGTTTCCCGATTTCCGATTTGTTTGACATAGAACTTAACTGAACACATCAATTTAGTTCTGACCGGGCCCGGTACATAGGTCAAAACAAAATCATCGAGGGGCCCAGATATCGCTTCTAATCCTAGAAGGAACAGATAAACTCCGACTCATATGTTTGCTCTACTACTTGTTGAACTACACACAAAGGCACGGTTTATAACATCGAGTTACCAATGTGTTTTCGTGCAATCAATGCATAACCAACTCATAGGCAACAAATCATATCTCTAGGTTTGAAGACTTATATGATATTACCGTCTCACGATCACTCGAGATAAATTCCATGAAGTGATACAAGTGAGCATGGGTTGAATCAATACTCAGAACTTATGAGCACTCATGAGTGTTGTAGCCCCGCTTTGTCTAACATCTTAGACCTCTACAAGCCAACCCATGACAGTCTTGATTCATATCTACTTCCAACATATGACCGACTGTGGAGAGTTTGAATAATATGATATAAACCATAACATAATTATTCTGGAAGTCAAAACATGCAAAAAGAAATAATAGTAAACGATTGACAAGAGATAGCAACACTTTACTCATAAATAACATCTTTTATTTATCATCAAATGTCAATTACATTTTACAAATTTCAAGATTATCTAACTACTAAAACTAATATCATCCTTCAGCCCTATCCTCCGAGCATGCTGGAGATGCTTAGCCCGAGTCAGTCCCTTCGTGAGGGGATCTGCTGGGTTCTCATCCGATGATACCCTCTTTGCCACGAGGATTTCTTCTTCTATTCGATGTCTGATAAAGTGATATTTTCTGTCAATGTGTCTGGATCTCCCATGATCTCTTGGTTCCTTGGCTAAGGCAACCGCACTATTGTAGTCACAGAAAATCTCCATTGGCTCCTTTATAGCTGGTACAACTCCAAGGTCTCCGATGAAGTTCTTTAGCCATATAGCCTCCTTTGCTGCCTCGCTTGCTGCTATATACTCTGATTCACAAGTGGAATCAGCCACTGTCTCCTGCTTGGAACTTTTCCAAGTAATTTCCCCTCCGTTTAGAGTAAAGACCCAGCCCGACTAAGAGCGGAAATTATCCCTGTCAGTCTGAAAGCTAGCATCAATGTACCCTACAACTCTCAAGTCCTCACTGCCACCGAGGGTAAGGACCCAGTCCTTAGTCCTCCGTAGGTACTTGAGGATATTCTTTACCGCAGTCCAGTGTGCCTTGCCAGGGTTCCCCTGATACCTGCTAACCATGCTCAAAGCAAAGGCTACATCAGGTCGAGTACACGTCATAGCATACATGATCGATCCTACAGCTGAAGCATAAGGTATTCGACTCATTTCTACTATCTCAGCCTCAGTACTAGGGCTTTGTGTCTTACTCAATCTGTCGTTACTCTGGATGGGTAACTCTCCTTTCTTGGAGTTATGCATGTTGAACCTTTCAACACTTTGTCCACATAGGTGCTTTGACTAAGTCCAATTAGTCTTTTACTCCTGTTTCTCAAAATCCTTATCCCTAGGATATAGGCAGCTTCTCCAAGGTCCTTCATAGCGAAACACTTCCCAAGCCAGGACTTTACTTCCTGCAGGGTTGGGATGTCATTTCCTATGAGTAGTATGTCATCCACATACAGTACCAAAAAGCTGACTATACTCCCACTAGCCTTGATATAGACACAAGATTCATCTTCACTCCTTGAAAAGCCAAATTCTTTGACTTTCTCATCAAAGCAAAGATTCCATCTGCGAGGTGCCTGTTTTAATCCATAAATGGATTTCTCGAGCTTACACACTCTACTGGGGTACTCTATACTGACAAAACCCTCTGGCTGAACCATGTAAACATCTTCAGCCAAGTTTCCATTAAGGAAAGTGGTTTTGACATCCATTTGCCATATTTCATAATCATGAAATGCAGCAATGGCTAACAGAACCCTAATAGACTTAATCTTGGCCACTGGTGAAAAGGTCTCATCATAATCAACTCCTGGAGTTTGAGAATAACCATTTGCAACCAGTCGTGCCTTATAAGTGTGTACATTACCATCCATGTCAGTCTTCTTCTTGAAGATCTATTCGCACCCAACTATCTTACGATCAGGTACATTGTCAACCAAGTTCCAAACTTGATTGTCATACATGGACTGTATCTCGCTATCCATAGCCTCTTTCCATTTAGCAGCCTCAGGGCCTGCCATGGCTTCCGTGTAGCTGTTAGGCTCATCCAGATTTACCAGTGTGTTATCACTGATAAGTGTCTCACCTTCTGCAGTAATATGAAAACCATAATAATGCTCAGGTGCATTCCTAACTCTGGTGGAACGCCTCAGAGGTATTGATTCTTCAGTCGGCTCAATAGGAGTTTCCTCCTCGGGTTGAGGGCTAGGGTTTGAGGTTCCTTCACCACTTGACTCTTGAATTTCCTCAAGGTCAATTTGCCTCCCACTGTCTCTTTGGCTCATGAATTCTCTCTCTCGAAAGAATCCTCTTCTTGCTACAAAGACCACATTATCACTGGGTCTGTAGAAGATGTAACCAAAGGATTTATGTGGGTAGCCGATGAAAATACACCTTTTGCTTTGGGGTTCGAGCTTATCGTGAGTCTCGCATCTCACGAAAGCCTCGCAACCCCAAATCTTGATGTGGTCTAGATTGGGAACTTTTCCAGTCCACACCTCGTGAGGTGTTTTGGCAACCTTCTTTGTAGGGACTAGATTAAGGATATGGGCGGCAGTCTCTAAGGCATACCCCCAAAATGAGATTGGTAGCGAAGCTCGACTCATCATGGAATGAACCATGTCCAACAAGGTCCGATTGCGCCTCTCAGCTACACCATTCAACTGTGGTGTCCTAGGAGGTGTCAATTGTGAGACAATCCCACATTCCTTAAGATAGTCAAGGAACTCAGTACTAAGATACTCACCACCACGATCGGATCGAAGCATCTTAATGTTCCTGCCCAACTGATTCTCCACTTCTTGCTTAAACTCTTTGAATTTCTCAAAGGTTTCTGACTTATGCTTGATTAGGTAGACATATCCATATCTACTAAAATCATCAGTAAAAGTCACATAGAACCGATTAGCATCTCTTGTGGCGGTTCTGAAGGGTCCACACACATCCGTGTGTATGAGGTCCAACAAACCTTCACCCCTAGCACAAGTGCCAGTAAAAGGTGACTTTGTCATTTTACCAAGCAAACAAGATTCACAACTATCATCTGACTTTAGGTCAAATGACTCCAAGACTCCATCCTTTTGGAGTTGGCCTATGCGTTTCTTGCTTACATGTCCAAGACGACAATGCCATAAGGATGCTTTATCTAAGCTAGTGGAAGACTTAATACACAATACATTATTTCCTAGATTATCTACAACAGATACAGTTTCATACACGCCATCACAAGGTAATGCTTTAAAATAAAGAACATTATTAAAGAAAACATCAATACTACCATTATTATTATCAAAATAAAAGGTAAAACCTTGTTTATACAATGCATGAAAGGAAATAACATTTCTTGCCATTTCTGGCGAATAATAACATTTATTCAAATCTAATGTAAACCCACTATTTAGCACTAAGGAATAAACTCCTATCTTGGTGACAGGTGAAGCTTTCCTGTTTCCCATGATCAAGTTTATCTTTCCCTGCTCCACATTCTCACTTCTTTTTAGTCCCTGCAAATCACAACATATGTGAATACCACAACCTGTATCAAGGACCCAAGACTTAGAATGAGGTGAGTTATTAGACAATATAGTGTATATACCTGCATGGTTGGGTTTTACTTTCCCATCCTTCAAATCTTGCTGGTACTTTGGGCAGTTTCGCTTCCAGTGCGACTTTTCATGGCAATAGAAGCATTCAGCCTCATTAGGGTTAGCATAAGGAGTGACAAAACCTTTCTTGGTTTTGCTTGAAGAGGAGCCTTCAAGGGTCATACCCTTGGTACCCTTAGAATTTGCCATGCCCGATTGCCAAGACATTGGCCGCAGTTGGAGTAGGAGTAGGAGTAGTAACAACCGACTTACCCTTTAGACCACTTTCGGCGGTCTTCAAGAGTCCTTGAAGTTTGCTGAGGGTGACTTCTTCCTTGTTCATGTGATATGTCATGCGAAATTGATCATAACACGATGGCAAGGAGTGCAAAATGATGTTTATTGCTAACTCCTCAGGGAAGTTCACATTCAGCTTCAGTAAACGGTCCACATACCTTTGCATATTTTGCATGTGGCCCGTGATGGGTTCACCATCCTTTATTCGGGTTGTTATCATGGAGGAGATTATTTCATATCGCTCTTGACGAGCACTTTGATGGTAGCGGTCCATCAAGTCCTGGTGCATCTCAAAAGGATAATAGTCCTCATAGGACTTTTGGAGCTCGGCTGTCATGGTGGCCATCATGATGCATGCCACTTTTGTAGCATCTCTTTCATGTACCTCATATTCAGCAAGCTCTTCAGGAGTAGCAGTTGGCTCGGGTACCTTCAGCTCCTTGTCGAGAACATATTCTTTGTTCTCATACCGAGTGACCATCCTGATGTTTCTGATCCAATCTGTAAAGTTGGACCCATCAAAGATGACTCTCCCACAAAGATTCATGAGAGAGAAGGAGCTAGTAGGGTTTGAGCCAGAAGCATTGTTATTGGAAGACATCTGAAAAGAAGAGGGAATAGATTAGATTAGATATAGAGATAGTCCTTAACAAAACACCCAAATGTAATATTAAGGCTAGGACCCAACACAATATTTTATAACTTAGAAGAGGGATGCCGTAATCTAAGCTATAAGATATTTGAAGGTAGGTGAATGACGATTCACCAATTTCCACCATGAAAAACGAAATATTTAATTAGATTTTAATTGGTTTAGAAACTCCTAGATTCTTTGAGATTCATTGAACTTTCTTCAATGGCATGTTTCAATCTCGGGTGTGCCCTTCAAGTTTTGTGACTGGGATGCCGAGGATCACAAAACAAGGTGTGAAGTAACCATGCAAATTACTTGGTACCCTTAATGTATTACCCCTCAATCGATGTGCCGGTTAACCACACACGCTCCATCGATACTATGATAAACATTAAGTCACCCTTTACCTACCTTGTTAAGTTCGAGTTAGTGTGCCGGTTAACCACACACGCTCCACTAACGACTTAAACAAAGTGTAAAGTGTAATTTCATGGATTAGCACCTTATTCACATTTTCCTAAAATAATTAAGATTGGGAATTCAATAAAGTTTAGTTACTTTAGTATTATCATTATACTTTTAATGAGAATTTATAAGTCCTTGTCCTACCCGTTCGGCTAACGACCCTCCACCGATCAAGGAAGCGATGGGTGAGAGTGGACACCCATTAAGTTGCCATTTTATAGGCAACAACCTTATACCCCCCTTATAGACCGGCTTCGTGAATGAGGCGTACTAGCGGTAAGACGACTTGATCTTATACATATATAAATATTATTAAACTTATAATATTATAAAGTATAAGGGTTGAATTTTAACTTTTAAAATTCTAGGGGTTGGAACTGAAGTTTTTAATATGACTTTACATGTTCCAAAACTTGAGGGCAAGTTTTGTAAACTTTCAAAACTTTTCATTTCTCATAACTTATGATTTAATGGTTATTAAAAATGAAGACTTTTGTAACCTATGTGTTCTTTTAATGGTTATTTATAAATGTGACTTTTGGTTATCCATAACTTAAGAACTAGTTATGGACTCCATTAAAACACATAAAGATCAAGAATTAATCTAATCAATTATTAGCACATAATTTCTATGATCTTCTAAACTCATATGTTTATGAATGTTCATATCAAAAATTTCAAGAATCGTAAGTACATATACAAAACTTGAAATTTTGATACGAGCTTTTGAACAAAACTTCGATTTTCAAGTTTTTTTTTTTTTTGCATCAAGTATCAAATAAACAAACGTGGCTCTGATACCACTGATGGGTTTTTGAGCATTCTAACACTCCTATGGTGTACATGCAACCCTAGAAACCTTGGATCTATGTTTGACTAAGATACATGCAAATAATTATTTTTCCAAGGTTCTTATCCTAACTAGCATGGCATGGGATACTTGAATCAAATAAAAATAGTAGAATTACTTACCTTGTAGTAGTAGTTGATTGCTTGGAGTTTGAGAGCCTAGCACCAATAATGTGGATGCCTCAAATGGAAGTCACAAATCACCACAAACTTGGAAACTTGAGAGAATAGTCACAAACTTCTTGAAATCGGCCCTCTTGGTTTACACACATCAACTAGTGCAATTTCAAGAACCAAACCCTCTTTTATATAGTGTGGTGGATTAGGGTTACATCCATGTAAACCCTAATACCCATGTCTTTTCATTTCCATGAGATCCATGGGTTAAAGCTCCATGGAGTATCCATGGACTTTCCATGCAAGCCTAGCCCATTCCAAATAAGCATTAGCCCACACTATATAAATACAAGAGCCCATATTTAATTAGTCATACTTTTGATCTCTAAATTAATTATAGATCAATACTAATTAAATAATATGATTTTGTATTAATATATTAGGACTTATAATATATTAATAAATCATAACTTATACTATTCTCAAACGATTATCCATAAATTGTTCGGGTGAAGTGCAACCCAAATGGACCATGCCGGGTCGAGTCAAGTACATACCAAATATAATTATGGACTTAGACACTATATCCAACAGCTAGTTGGGCTGATGGACTCCATAGAGTGGAGTGGACGGAATTTATGGGGAAGCCCATAAGATTTCGTCCAAAGGGCTCTAAGGAAGGAATCCATGGGCTGCTTAGGCCTTAAGCAGGAATTAGGGTTTCCTTCAGAAACCCTAGCAGCCCACACAGCTATATAAGGAACCCTTTGCATAGGATTTTCGGCCCCAATGAGTTTTATGAGAAACCCTAGCTGATTTCCTTCCCTCTCCAAGTCATCTTGTTGCATTGAGTGTTTGTGATTCCATTAGAGGTGCAACATTTGAGGCACTAGGCTTTTAGAAGTCAAGATCAAGAAGGATTGTGATTGTTATTGCTACATAACAATCAAGGTAAACTTTCTAACCCTAATCATATGTGTCTTTCCAGTTTTGTATGATAGTCAATTAGGGTTTATTGCTTTGGTATTCAATGTTGTATGTTTACTTAGAAAAACCTAGATCAAAGCAATTAGGGTTGCATGAACACCATAGGAATGATGTTATGCTCATAACCCATCATAAAGTTGGCAACTTTATGCCTTTGTATGTCCCATATGCTCCCAACACTCTCATTAAGACCTTTTTAAAGCTCTTAACCCATGCATGAGGTCAAAACACCCACCAAGACTCCATTTATATGAAGAAAAAGGACTAAGGGACCTCAGATCTGCCATTTCATCCTCTGGAGTTGCTTAACTCACAAGAGGAGGTCCAAAATCAACCAAAGGGACAACACTAGAAAACCCTAGCTAGATCTAGTGATTAAGATGGAAAGGTGCAAGCTTTATACATCCAGAAGCTCCTCAAGGTCGACAATATGCAGGTTCTTGAAGCCAAATGGCACTCCATGCTTCCTTGACAACTTCTTCTTCTTGGATGAACACTAAAAGGACCAAAAATGTCCTCTTAAAGCTTAAAATGCACTCACAAATGATATTAGCGTTTTCAGAGGCGTTTGAAGGTGAAGGAGGTTGTTAAGGGAGAGGCTCATAAGAGTTAAGGGTGTTTATATAGGCCTCAAGTCCGGATTTTAGGGTTGAACATCCTTGCACGTACGCCCAGCGTACGTGCTGCCCCTCCGCGATTCTCCTCACCAAGTACGCTAAGCGTACTCATAGGTACGCCCAACGTACTTGAGGTTCTCTTATGATATAATATAAATACTTCAAGGACTGCAACATCATACCTGATTTGGAGTGTTACATCCATGCGCCCAACATACGCTCCAGGTGTCCATTTCCCATATTAAGCACTTAATGCTTAAGACCAAAACGTCCAAACTCATATCTAACTCTAGATAAGGTCTTAATCCATAAAGTTGCCAACTTTACCCCTTTGCATGTCTTAATGTAACCCAAAACCCATTTTTAACAACCAAAGTCCATAATATGAACACCAACTCTAGCATGATTCATCAAAACCCATCAAGATGACATTTTTATGCACCAACAACCTCATAAATGCTAAGATCTAACATTCTAAACTTCAAGAGTAGCTCATACTCATAAGGATGACTCAAGGGACCATAATAAACCCAAAACAAGCCCTAGACTAGATCTAACACATAGAGTCATCATGTTATAAGCTTTATACCTCCTGGAAGTTGATGAAAATGATTAGAGCTTGGATCCACAAGCTTCAAGCCAAGCAATTCTTCTTACAAGATCTCCTTCTCCAAGGCACACCAAAAATCACACCAAGGCATGTAATTCACACAAAAGAGGCTAGGGTTTCAAATTTAGGGTTAAATGGGATGGAGGCTGAAGATAAGAGGGTTTGAAAATGAGTTAAGGTCTTTAAATATGGTCCAAGACCCTAAATTAGGGTTTGAACCTGACTTGAGAATGCGCAGCGTACTCCAGGTGCATCCGCAATCAATTAGTCCAGTACGCCCAACGTACACCTCTGTACGCCCATCATACTATACTAACCTATAATCCTCCTAACTTCTGAAGGCCATAAACTCTTCATTCTAACTCCGATTTCGATTATCCTTATATCCATGGAAAGGTAATAAGAAGCTCTATAATCCTATCAACTCTCCTTTGCCTTAAAGCTTTCCAAACTTAAATCCAAAATTAATGAAAGGCCTAAACCATCACTTTACTATTATACTCGTGAGCTCCAAATCACAAACCAAACTCTCGATGCCCACAACCTACATTATCTACAACCAAATGGGTATAAATATCTCTTTCCCCAAGACCCAAAGCCTTATGATGATTGATATTCGGGTCATGGCCTATAATTATGAAATGATTCGAAACACGGTGTTACACTGTCCAGGAGGCTAAGCGTCTTGCTAGTGGGTCATCGAGTACTAATGCTCCTAAGGTGGTTCTTCATGAAGTCTCCGGTGGGGGTAATTATGGGTCTGTCGATGTATCTCCCGAGGTTGTCAAAGATAGTTAAAAAGGGGTGATGGATGTTGTGAATAATAGAAAACGCATGTAGGAGAGTGTTGGGAAGCAGGTCTAGCCTCTGGCAGTTATACGTTGTTTGCATCCTCGTTGAAGGTTTTCATCGAAATAGACATAGTTTCAATTTAGTTGGGTTGGAAAACTTCATACCTAAAATTCGGACCATTTTATCTTATTCTTGATTCTCATCATGGACAAGGAACACAGCCTCATCAACTTCATCATTGGCTTCATCATCATCATTTACTTCTTCATTAGTATTAGGAATGGGTTTACCTGACAACTTGTTCAAAAATTCATCACCAAGAGTTTTCTCAAAAGTATGCACCTCTTCATCAGGTTCATGTTCATATGTCATGATATCTGAAATATGTGAGTTTGGCTCATCATCTTCATCCAATTCAGGTACTTTATCACCTATTAACACCTCCTTGTCAGCCCAGTCAAGATTAGGTTCATTTTGGTGGTCCATGTATACATTCATTCTTAGCTCATTCTTAGGACTGTAACCATCTTTACTAAACTCAAAATAATTAGCATCATTATCGATTCTTATAATACCTCATGTCAGTATTTCATGTCTACTACAATAGTACAAATTATCACGACTTCCTCTTGTCAGCTTTGTAACCTACAACACAAATTCTCTATAGCTCATGCCACCAAAATCCACATCACGAACTGACACTTTTATAGGGTCTAAGTATACTAACAAGTTTGGTGCAAATAAGCCATTGTAATGAAAATCTACTATAATATACCTAACGTAAGATGATTTTGACACGTTACAGTCGACGATTTCAAACCCCTGCTTCAATTGCAAAATCCACTACAGGTTTGGTGAAAATAAGCCATTTTAATGAAAATCTACTATAATATACCTACCGTTAGATGATTCTAACATGTTACAGTCGACGATTTCAAATCCCTGCTTCAATTGAAAACCCTAAGCTCTGACTTCTTCAATTGATTTATTTCCAATAACATTATAATAGGGAAATGATTTGGGAGTAAGTTGCACTAAAGAACCTTAATTAAAGGAGAAAGGAGGTGTAATGAACACGTAAGATGCCACGTAATCGATTTTAATTGAGGTAATTTGAGGCAACCAGTTAAAACATGTGATAGCCGGTAATAATGGTGTAATGTGAACACGTAAAACAAGTTAGTTGGATATATGTGTACAGAAAAAGTTGCCAACTTGTGAACAAACATAAGAGGTAGTTACCATCTTAAGTCATTTTCCCCTAGGTATTAACCCTCATGTTTTCTCACTCTAATTCATAATATTTTTCTCAATGTCTACCAGATAATCAACACACCAACACCAAATCTCTAGTTGTTTTTTCAAAAGTTAGCCTTTTTTCAGCCAACTAGAAGACATTAAGGGTTCATAACCATTTCTCATCTCATTATGAATTGACGATCTTGTTTTCGAGTTCCGACACTCTTCTCCTTACTTCTTAATCTAGAACTATATAACAACCACCTATATGTATCGTTCTCCATCACTACAATAACCCCTACCCTATCTCTAGACATCCACCGAAAACATACACTCAACACCACTTTCAACCACCTACTATGGTCGTTCACAACTCTTAATTCTAGATCCGACTGCTACTTCTTTGTCTCTCTACGTTCCTCCTTTCCTCTCTTTCTCTCTCCATCTTCCTCTATTTTTAACCATATTTTTGTTTTTATTTTGTGATTTTAAACCAGGTAGGTTACATGCTTTTCTCTTAATAACCACCACCATCACTGTCTACGAGGTAAGATTTTGGTTTGGATTTTTTTGTCTTTATTGGTTGAATTAAACATCATTTAGCATATTATTTATTTTTTTTACATGTTACCCTGAGCAAAAATCTTGTTGAAACTCATTTATTTTCTCAATTCATGTTTAGGAATATAAAGTTCTCCTCTTTATACAAATATTTGGTATTTGTATGAGTTAATTTGATTAATTTGATATAATGGGACTGTGGGTTCAAAGAAGAGTTTTATATGGTTCTTGGGAACAATAATTAGGAATAAACCATTTGTTTACTTTGTGATGTACCATTCATCTATATTTTTTTTTCTTTTATTGATTATTACTAGTAATTGATGCTTTTGTATCTCATATTATTGAGTAGGTACAAAAAAGAGCAAGATTATAGTGGGATATACACGACAATATTGTAAGTTTTTTGTTACTTTTTGCATAACTGAATTATGTCAATTTGTTTTATCCGCCAAGGAAGCATTATAACTTTGGGATAATTTTTATTTAATAATATACCTATATATTATGAATAATGTGATTGTCTTCAAATATTGGTAAACCAAATACCCAAATTATCCTTGGCTTTCATGCATATTGATATATACGTATAACCTAGATGCTCTCGTTAGTTTCTTTTTCATCCACAAATAGAAATGTACTTTCAATGATCTGATTCTACTTTTTGTTTGTTTTTCTGTAAGTTGCATATAAGATTCATGATAAATGGGAGAAGGTAAGTATCTTTTGATAATTAATTGATAACAAATAGTTTTTGTAATGTTTCGGTTACT
Organism: Lactuca virosa; assembly: GCF_052849685.1. NCBI lineage: Eukaryota > Viridiplantae > Streptophyta > Magnoliopsida > Asterales > Asteraceae > Lactuca > Lactuca virosa. Next base: position 288,978,102 of record NC_136434.1, read on the forward strand.
TATTTTGATATTTTCTTGATCCATGGACATTTTTCCAAGTGTTGGAGTGTTGGGACAACAAAAAAGAGAATGAATGTTATTAAAATTGTTAATAGAATAAAGAAATATCGTGATACAAGTACGTTTTTAGTAAGGTAATGAACTATGTGTAGATTATTCCTAGATTTTCAGAATATAATATGCCTAGGTGATAAAGATGAAGATGGTATGCACGGCGGAATAACAAATTTATCAGAGGAAAAGTCGTAGACATGAGCTTTCATTATTTTTTCATATATGGTCTAGTTATTGGCTTGTTAGTTAGTCTTTTGGTTTATTGTTTAAAGTTTGGATATGATGATATCTAAATTACGATTCATTTATTTAATACGAGTTCAATTCATATATTTAGAACAATTTGATTCCATATTTTAGCAGCTATAATAGTTAGTTAGGGATTTGAATCTAGTCTTAAATTGTATCATGTACAACTAGTTGCTATTACTAAAAGTTTGTATCAAGGGTTGGATATTTGTCCTGGTGAACACATATTAAGGACTGAAAATGAACCGATATTAGTAAGTGTTAGTCTGTCCAAAAAGAAATATACTTGAGACTAAATGACATGGTATCTGAGACTGATATCCAGTCATTATAAAATCTTATGATGGACTAAAAGAGATAGTATCAAAGGATGATATTTAGTCCTAAAATAATAGTACCGAGGATTAATATAATATAAGTGGATCTTCGAAAGAAATACATTGGAGACTGGACATGATAGTATCAAAGACTGATATTCAGTCCCTAAAAGGTTGTATTAGGGACTAATGTGACATAAAAGACAAATTTACATCAAACATATTGTTACCTGAATGGTGTAGTATCATGGACCGATATTCAGTCCCCAAAAGATAGTATCAGGGACTAATATGACATAAAATCATGAATTTGAAGAAAACACATTAGCAACTAAATAAGATAGTATCAAAGATTGATTTTCTGTCTTTGATAATTTGATGCATTAAGGACTGATTTTCAGTCTCAAATAAATAAAAAAATCAATTATCTAAGACTATGTCTCAGGGACTAGCTAAATCAGTCCCTGATTCTCACCATAGATTGATTCTTGACCATCAAGGACTGATTATGTCCGTCTCTGATACCCTTTTTTCTTGTAGTGATATTATCCTCAATTATTACCCAAGACTGAACGAGCGTGATCTCTTTATGTATAGTCTATGGCTCGGGTTGATTTACTTCCATTTTCAGACTTCTAAAAGTCTTACAATTCTGGAGTTCTAAAGGTTCTACAATTCCAGTCTCTTATTTATAGTAGTTCAGTCCGGATTCCTGAATTCCATTCCGGACTGACAGTTACGAATGACATTCCGGAAGTCATATCAATCATATATGTCATAGATTCCTGGCGAATATGAGTCACAGACGCATATTTCGGACACACATTCCGAATATCGTATTCCGGAGACAAAGATTCTGGACATTACATTTCGGACACTTATTCCGAACATGGCATTTTAGACTATTAATATGTACCTACCATTCATCGTAAACGTAGAAATAAGTTGAGAATGAGTTCATCTGAGTTTCGTGTTTGTCATTGTAAATAAGAAGCTTGTTCTGTTTGTTCAGATATTAACTCGTTTCTGGAAGGCCCTGATTTCCCACTATTGGATAAAATGCATGATGACATTTTCCAAGTTATGAAGGCCGCTGAGCAAGAAAACGAAAGGGATTCTGAAACAAGTCAAAAACTAAATCAACATGTAGACGATCTAGCGGAACAAGTAAACGAAAAAGAAAACTGGGTTACTGAAGCTATGAAAAATGTCAAAGAAGCTAAGAAGTGGATTCAACATGTAAATGTTGAGATTGATAAGCTTCGTGTGGAAAGGGATCGTCTAACAGATGTTAGAATTAGAGGAGTTTTTATTGACCGTGAACAAAATATGTATCTCTTACAATTTCCTAATTTTTGGAAACCAATATATGTATTAGGATTTGTACGAATGTTAATGAAAAACATTGTCATTTTAGATAACCCTATCGTTTCGTTTACATATTTAAGTTTCAAAAGTCATTAAAATATTAAAATTTTATATCACATTTCCAGAATAACCGGGAACTTGCATCCGGTGCAAACTAGCGGTGTCTACATGATTTTCAAACAATTCTGTGTAGGTTTCAATTAGGCTCAATTCATTATCTGTCAGTTGGACTCGATCTTCTATTGTTAGAGTTGTCCTACACGTTTCTTCGATGAGGTCTATTGTGTTCACAAACTGTCATATATCTCCAGACATCGTAACGAGAAGCATTTGCATATTATACAATGCTAGTTTTCTCCGCTCCTCGGCCGCAGAAGGTGGTAATGGAATTTTCAGTATCACCATTCGTTGTTTCGCATGTTGCTAATCACGAATGAACTCTAATGTAGTCGTATCAACAAGACGTTGTTGCTCTTCATCAAGACGTAGTATATCATATTCTATTGGAAACTCATCCTCATTGATCGAGTCACTTGATGTTGGAGACCGAATTTTTTTAAATATATTAACATACACATTAAAAACAGGGACTTGCATAAACGTATCCAACAATAAAACCAACTTGCTGAAACATAACCATAAAAAATATAATGACATTGCAACTAGTCTATAATAACAAGTTTGTCTGAACTTTCTCCGGTCCCATCTTTCAGAGTTCTATTTGCTTTCAATTTAAGTTTTAACACCCTTTCTGATTTCTTTCTTAATTTTATAGGTACCTTTGTTGGTTTATTTATTTATTTATTTTTTAATTTTTAAATTAGCATCCTGATTTGTTATCTGCAAAAACAAAATTCTAACTACATTTTAATACACATTACCATAAAATCAACAATTTTAACAAAATTTATTCGCTTTTACCATTATTGGGTGCAATTTTGAAAGCTCATGTAAATGGAATAAAACTTCTTGGTCCGTAAAGCCCACTTTTTTTTAACAACATCCACGCAAACTCGTATTTGGACTAATAGAGATTATTAAACAATGTCAGGAACCAAAAAAATTAATAATCAATTATCATTTCGGCTTCTCATTCCGGAACATTATTCTAGACCAAGTTCTTCGTATTCCGGAACATCATTCTGGACCATGATCTTCGTATTCCATTCCGGACCTACAGAACCTTTCGGATTCCCTAGAAAACATAGTTCCGGACTAAAAAAAATGGTCCTAAACACACTATAAGATACTTACATGCACCTCATACATGTACAACAAAAAAACATACAAATATTGGATATTTCGGACTCGTTCTTCGTATTCCAAAGTGTTCATCGCATTCTAGAATAAGTCTATTTGTTTCAAAACTCAAATGCAAGTAATTTAAAGAGTAGAAATCACTTGGTTTGACGAATCAATGTTGAAAATAAGTTCGGAATGAAGGTAAAAACAAGCTTCGGAATTGTAGAATCCAAAACGCGTATTCTAGATATTTGTATGTGGGACTAATATATATATATATATATATATATATATATATATATATATATATATATATATATATATATATATATATATATATATAGCATCGAGCTACAATATTGGATTTGGGTTGTGTATTTTGGTCTGGAATAGTCTATTCTAGACCGAGTGGTCATTTTGCGAAAAAGAAAAAGTTATTGTTATTAAGATAACATTAAAAAGTAATTAGTTTACTCAACTTCCCTATTTGTTTTACTTATGTTGTCTTGATCCCCATCTCTTATTAGTTTTCTATACACAGTTTCATTAAAAATAATTGTTAGCAAACAGTTAGTTTAGTATATATAGTTGATCAATAGGTTGACACCAATAATGATGGTTCATACGACAAAGTTGAAAGAAAATTTTTATTGCTTTAAAAACTCATTTCATCGATATCTTTTACTAAAACTAACAAAAGAACAACGTAAATATTGCACTTTAATATATCACAAAAACGCTATTAAGTATTAACAATGGAAAATTACCGGCCAAGAAAACAAGGGAAAATTAATAAATGTTATATATTTAAAGTCAACAAGTATATATAGACAAAGAGGTTGAGGGAAGTAGATGGATAATTTATAGGGTTGACTAATGGAGTCATTGCCATCAAAAGAAACTACATACCAAACAAATGGTTTTGATTTTTACAAGAAAATAGACCATACGGTAAAATACGATAGCATTTAACATAACCACATGATGATTACTTGAGTAATGCATAAGACAAAGTCTTCCGTATACAACTTGGATGCTGTTTTTTTTTTCTTTTTTTGAATAAAAATTAATAAGATTAAAAATTAAACAGATAGATTTATTCTAAACACAGAGTCTTCCTTATTAGACTTATTATTTTATGTACAACATTTCATTTTGGACAACTTCATAATCCATTCAATCATTTTATCCATACAAGATTTGACAAAGAAAAAAAAAACCCTAGATCACAATGGTAGATTATACCATAAAAAGAATTGTGATTTTATATCACATAACACAAGTTAAGCGGCTAAAACGAATAAACTATGGTAATTATCCTTTTTATTTGAAAATTTTGAAACTTGAAACACCATGGTTTTTCTCAAACTTCAATTGGTTCAACAAATATGCACCAGAAACATGAACCATAAACACAATCACTCTTGACTTGAGAAAGTTGAAACACCTTTTTTCAGTGTAAAAATTGCCGCAAAATGCATGACATTTCTTCCCCAAAACCCACAACAAACTTGTGCATCAACATTCCACCCAAATGATTCACCAGAAATCGGGTTTCAAACACATCAATAAAATATCAAAAGTCTAAACTAAATTCATAATAATGTCTCAAAATCGCTAGAAAAATGGACTTTTTTTCCCACAAATCCAAGAAAATTAACAAGAATTCAATTACCTCCTAACTTCCTACATTACCACTGCCTACTTCTTCCATTAAAACTATTAGCTCTTGTCCTGTCTTCAAGAACTCACTGCAATAACCCCAATAAGATATTATTTTCAGAATGTATATTAAATCTTTAATGCGTAAAATATAGAAAAAATAAATAAATAAATAAACTTGTGTTTAGGGTAAATGTGTCAAAAAATAAAGTTTAAGATTTTCTTGTTAAATCGATGAAAATATTATATATCTCTCTATTATAATACTTTTTTAACACAAACTAGTTTTAATGTAATATGTAACGACTTATACCATTATATTTTTTTGAGACATTTACAAAAATGATCCCTGTCTTTCTGATTTGTTCCGTGTAGTCCAAAATTGAAACATTTTTCAAATTTGGTCCTTATTTCACGGTTTCCTATCAACTTTGGTCCCTCGAACCTTCAAATAAGGATAGAAATCAATATGAAACCTTGAAATAAGAAAAAAAAATAAAGACACAAAACCTTGAAATAAGGACCAAAACTAAAAAAAAGGTTTCAGTTTTGGACCAGTCAGAAAACACAGGGACCATTTTTTAACTTACTCAACTTCTTTTTTACCCTTAAAAAAAAGTACTTTTCCTTTTTCAATATAGTTTCAACATTTTTATCATTGTAGCCCCTAAACTATAACTTTTTATCATTTAGCCACAAAAACATCATTATAACAAATCGATTCAACTTCTTTTTTACCCTTTAAAAAAATACTTTTCCTTTTTCACTGTAGTTTCAACATTTCTATCAATCTAGCCCCTAAACTATAACTTTTTATCATTTAGCCACAAAAACATCATTATAACAAATCGATTTTTGAATTTACTCAACTTCTTTTTTACCATTTAAAAAAAGTACTTTTCCTGTTTCAATGTAGTTTCAACTTTTCTATCAATCTAGCCCCTAAACTATAACTTTTTATCATTTAGCCACAAAACTATCATTATAATATACATTAATCAATAACAAAAGTACAACATATCAATGCATAATACCTGAAGGGTTAGCAAGATTCTGTACAACTCTTGATATGGGTAAAAGCTAAGAAGTCATTCGAGTAGATTTTTGTTGTTTTTACTTTTTTGACCATGGACCCGCCTCATCTGAAGAGCTTTCAACCGGACCATTCTGAAGGACCACTGAACCATCAGAGACATTTGGAGCCGCCGCCACGTCACCAGACCAGCTCTCTGACAGCTGTTGTTCAGTCAAAATCGGTTGACCAAAAAGCACAAAAATTGGTTTCTTCTTATTCTTACTCTTATCCTTTTCATCGTCATCATTCTTCGTGAAAGTATTCCCCATTGTTAGCAAGCAAGAAATGTTTTCATCGGTTTCTTTAGTTGTTTGACTTGTTGACTTGAATCTCGTTAAAGGGTTCGCGATTTCAAATGGGGAAGGTTTCAAATGGTTATTTTGTCCAAATTGGGAATTGTTCTGCCTGGCTCCCTGGATGCTTGTCGGGTGGTGGTGGTGGTGGTTGGTGGTGGTTAGTGGCGGGAGATCGGGTGGTTGGAGGATTCGGAGTTTTTTTCGTGGTGGTGAAAATGGTGAAAGATGGATTGATGATACGAGTTCAACTGACCATGGGTTGACTCGCTTCACATGTTGTAGTAAATCAGGTTCATCCCATGATACCTTCAATTCAATTTTATAAAAAAAAAAAATTAAAATAAAAAAACATTAAAGTATCTGTGTTTCTGCAAAAGGGTTATAACTTATAATTAATACCTGAAGAAGCCTCCAAGGAGAATTAGGGGAAAGTTGTTGATCATTGATGTGAATAGACGAAATTGTCCCCATGAACCAACTTATCCTTGAGGAATCCTCAGTTTCAAAAGCCATCTTGAATCTCATTCCAGGACACCATTGAATCCTCATAGCAGCCATGACAGTTGAAGCTTTCACACAGAACTCGGGTGTACTTGCACGCGGGTAATAAAAAACCTCAAACGGTTGACCATTTGCTGCCATTTTTACAGCTTCAAAGACAGATTCGCCATTAAATTTCTCAATAGGGTTTCTGAAAAACTTGTCGTTATTCTCATTGATTCCTCTTTTTGCCCTTCGAATCCCAACACAGAGATCGTTATTATCAGATTTAAGAAATACGATTGAATCACCAGCTATGAGCTTCTTGTGGTTCACGAAATTGCTCCAACCTGTGGTTAAAAGATGGCGACGTGGGGTGCCTCTGTAAATATGTCTGAATTTCCAAATTTGCCCATGGACATCCTTGGCTAAGATGTTTTGAACAGGTGGGTCTGCGGTGTAATCGAGTTTAGGGAAAATGGTTTCTGCACAGTACCTCGGGACTGAGAATCCACCACCATTGTTAGCGTCTGATTGAGTTAATGTCTTTGCGAATGATGTTGGGTTTTCCTGATTTTGGTTGTTTTGATCGAACCCTAGAATCCCATTATCATCAGAATCAAAATCGTTGAGGTTTCTCAAGGGGAGAAGACCGATTTTAGCATAAACCTCATCGGTGTCGGGATCTGCCATGAACGTCACTTTGGAAACTTGACACAGAATGTAAGGTGGAATTCGAGAGAAATCCCCAAAATTCACGTTTCCCGATGCAGCATGTTCGGCGTGGCCTTGAGGGAAGTAGAACACCTTGGAGTTTAATGGCGGCAATTGTACCATACCACCAGCACATGCGTGCCATAACTGAGAATCCAAGCATTTGCCGACTTCATTAATGGAAGTGTTCACAGAATTCATTACACTGATCATCGTGAAATCGGAATCCGAATCCTTAATCTAGAACACGAAGCACCACTGTAAAACCACAATAAAAAACCGTATAAGTTTATATGAAATCAACAATTCGCAAAGCACAAAGTGTAAATTTCAATAGGAACTTGAGAATTCCCAAAAACAATACTAACTCCTGATCTAATTATCTATTACAATATAGTTTTGATTTTTTACAGTGGGTTTCAAGTTCAGTTTCCGTAAAATTATGGATACCCCGATTTATTAGCAACAGGACACAACAGAAAACAACAAAACCCGCTGTTTGGTTGCCATAGTAGACAACAGAAACTTGATAATTCCCAAAATTAAATAAACAAAACAAAAACGATCCTATCTTCTGATCTATAACAACAAAATTTCTAAGTGGGTTGAAGCTTAATCCCCATGAAAAACATCGTCAACCCCAATTCCAATTCCAATTCCAATTCCATGGCAATCTAACAAAAGAGGAAACATACCTTGAAGCATGAAGAATGGATGCAGTCGAATCTACAAATTCATAACTCTTCTTCTCCTTTTGCGATGAAAAACCCAGAGTTGAAATTGAATTTGGTTGGAGAGAAGGGAGTGAGATGTGAATGGGTGAAGAGAGTGGAGTGAATTTAAGCGAAAACAGAGAGAGACGGAGACAGAAAGGGTCACCTCACGCTTCTTTGCCGACCGGACGGTGGCTTACAACAGACAAATATGGATTCTGGTTTATACATATATACATATAGATAGAATATGTGTATACATAGAGAGAGAGAGAGAGAGAGAGAGAGAGAGAGAGATGACTTCAAATACCAGACCTCCAAGCATTTCGCTGCGTGCTCTGCCCTCTACATAGTTTTGAATATTATTATTATATTATATAATTAAAATTAAATTATATAATATCCGATTTCTTTTCCTTTTTCCCAAAATTATAAGCATTTACTCCATTTAAAAAGTTATAAAACATATATCAAATTTATTTTAAGGTTTTTAAATGTTTATAAATAAAATGATATATTTATGTATTGTTTAGTAGGGAAAAGTAAAGAGAGTATAATGACTACAACCCTTAGGGGTCGTTTGATAGTTGCTGACTGGGTGAGAGCTGACTCGGTTAGAAGCTGACTGGGTGAGAACTTCTGACTGAGTTAACTTTTAACTGAAATTGTTGTTTGATTTTACAGCTGACTGATAATGCAAAATGACTATATTACCCACATACATTATTTTTTATAATAATTCATTTATGATTTACCATTTAATTTATAATAATTCATGTTTTTTTATAAATACATTCATTAATTATGTAATAATAGAATAGCATATTCAAAGTAACAAATGACACAAAAAACAACGATTTCATTAATTATGAAAAACAAGTCCCTTATACAATTAATCTTAAGCATGTGCAGCTATTATTCCGGCAACCTTGCAACTTGGTTGCAGGGGTTTTGAATTTGATCTTCAGTCTCACATGAAAAACAAAGAACAAGCAGGAAAACTGATGGAAGTAGTCTTCTCAAACCACTGCACATGATATTTTACATATCTGGATCAGCTTTTCATAATAATTCTATATAAACAGGCCTTCCTTCTGATCTACACCATGATAGGATAGTGTTCCAGAACTTCTTACAGCTCAGTGAACTCAAAATCCTGAAAGATATTGTCAACACCAAATGTTTTTCTCCATTGAAACATGTTATCCCACATATGTTTTGATTTTTCAATATCAATGTTCCTAATTTTTAAGAACCTGTATATATAAGATTTTATTAATCTTACATATACAATAAGTCCATAATCAATTGAGATTTGAATTTATAATATTAGAACATAGAAATCAACTATAGGCAAATAAATCGTTACAAGTTACAACCTCTCTTTCTCTACAGTCTACATATATAGCCATAATCAATAGCAAATCTGTTTTCATAAAATCAGATTCATCAACATAGAAAATCGAATGATGAACTCCAAATTCAAACATAATTCGAATTCTTTGACTCAAACAATGACTTGTGATCGAATTAATAAACAACCCTTCATGATTTCAAGCATTAAGAAAATCGATTTCAACCAATGATTTCAGAAAATCGAGAGATAAAACTTACCGATGGGAGGGGAGGCGATGGAGGGGCAGGGGAAGGAGGGTGGAAAGCGCTGGTTGAGGGATGGTGTTTGGCGAGTGAAGAAGGAAGAAGGAGGAGATGTGTACCGGTGTAAGAAGATACAGCGAGAGGAATAGAAAGGTGGAGGAGGCGGAAACAGAAGGGGAAAAGAGGGAAAATAAGAGTTATATCTCGGTCAGCTATATATTTTTGGAGGACCCGATCAGAGAATTATTAGCCTTCTACTGACCGAGTAAGAGCAAATATCTTGTTATCAAACGGCTTGACTCGGACTGAGTCAGATAAAAGGTTTGACCGGACTGGGTCAGAGGGAAATCAAACAGCCCCTTAGTCTTAGTTTGCAAATATAAAATGACAGATGTGCGTTTATAATTAATAAATAATATATTGAAGAGAATTTTAAAAATTCTTTATTAGTCGTAACTTCTTAAAAAACTAAGTTATAAACCAGTTTTCTCTTTTATCAGATATAACAACCTATATTTTTTGAAAAATAAATAATTGGAGTGTGTCAAATATAACCACTCCATCATTAAATGAACTGTTCAAAAAAATAAAGATAATAGATGTCGTGTATGTAATTTTAAATTCTGATTAAATGTTATGAAACTTAAGTCATCGAAGTCAATGTTTTAAAACTACATGTTTGATACGTATATTTATTGTAGGTATTAATAATATTACAATGATTTATGTTAGGTTTATACATATATCAATATATATCTTAAGTTTATCATCATGTCCGTGTTTATTTATTTGAATTTTCTTGGTAGATATAAAATGCCTTAAATATTTTAAATTAAAACACGTTTGTGGATATCTTTATAGATATCGATTCAGCTGTTAAACAATACATGTTTGTGGATATGGCTCATTTTTTGTTATGTACTAATATAAAATGATATATTTATTGAAATAATCTATGACATAACTTTTACATTTTTAATTGTATCGTATAAGTTTGTGAAAAAAATTATTATTTGGATTAAAGTTGTTTTAATATTTTCTTTGTCAAATTACAATCAAATCATTTTTAGTCGTGTCATTTCATATAAACTCGTAATTACATTTTCGCCCTTGAGTAGTTGAGTTTACATGTTCTTTTGTAGTTTGTCCTCAAAAACTTTGTATGCATCTTTTTTACCTTATTTTATGATATTTATCCTTTGAAGTAAAAATGAATATATATATATATATATATATATATATATATATATATATATATATATATATATATATATATATATATATAATCATTATTCTTCCTTCGAAGAGACATCAACCCCATTGATTAAGAGGTTTTGAGAAAAAAATCCCACCAAAAGTGTAACACCCGTTATTTGAGGTTAGACGTTTTTAACCTTAAAAGTTTGAAAAATAGACCACTTAGGGATTTAATTGGTATATAGGTGTGAAGTTGAGTGTTAATGAGAGAAGGATGACTACAATTCAAGCTGGAACCTTCCATTTGTGAGAATAAGGCATGTGTAGAAATCCAAGTATGTTGTTATTTTGGGTACCTAGCCTTGATTGTAATAAAGAGAAGATGTTTGGTTACTTGTGTTAATTACCAAATCTAGCAGGAAATAAATTTAATTAGAAGGTAGCTAGGGTGATAAACTTGGATTAATTTAACGAGATAAGGCTCTTTTAGGGTTTGAACCATTCAAGGAAAGAAAGATGATGCTACGTTGTCTTCTCCTTGTCGATGTAATATGAGTTTGTTGAAGAGGAAGTAGTGTTCATGTAAAAGATGGTAGATAGGGTCGGAAGTACTACCTGTAACACTCCAATCCAGGAATTCATTGTCAACCTTCAAGTATTTTCATTTTGGCAAAAAGGGCCATTCCGTACGCTAGGCGTACATTTGGTACACTTAGCGTACGTGAGAGTTGCACATCGAGTGGTTGAGGCTCATACGCTAGGCGTACGAGCAGGTACGCGGGGAGTACATGGCAGGTGGCTAAAACCCTAATTTCTTGACTTACACCCTATTTAAACAACCTTATATCATTTGGACCAAACCCCTAATCAGCCTCCATAGCCTCATTTCGTCCCTTAATCCCAGATTTTCATGAGAGTGTGATCCTTGAGCTTAAAGAGTGTTTTGGTGGCCATTTTAGAGAGCATTCAAGAAGGAGAAGGTAGTGATCAAATCTTGGGTGTCATTGAGCTTCTAGATCCTACATCTAGTGCATCTTGAATTACTTCTAAAGGTAGAAAGCCATAACCTTGTCATCTCTTTTGTTAGTTTGAGCTAGGGTTTTGTTATGAAGTCCCTTTTTGGTTATTTGTACCCTCTCTTATGAGTTGAGCAACTCCAAAGACTAGGATTGTTAGATCTAAGCTCTTTGAGCATGTTTGATGCATAAAGGTGCCACCTTGAAGGTTGTTTTGAGACCATGCATGAGTTTGAGGTCTTAAATGAGGTCTTAATGGGAAGAATGAAGTATTGGGGTCCCTTATGGCATGAAAGGGCATAAAGTTGCCAAATTTATGCCCTAGGACATCTTAATGGACTCAGATCTGAAGTTTGACGTTGAAATCCCAAGTATTAAGCACTTAATGGTCGTTGGTGCATATTTTGCTTGTACGTCGGGCGTAATATCGTGTACGTTGCGCGTACAGCCAAGGGGCTCAGTACGCTAAGCCTACTGGAGTGGTACGCTGAGCGTAGGCACCTCAGATGGTTTTGGGCTTCGTGTGGGCTTGCGAACTTTTTGGGACTTATTCAGTTTTGGGCCTGGTCCCATTTAGAGTTAGTGGTCTGTTATTCTGTTTTGGGCCATAGTTGTATCGGTTGGGCCTTATTGGGCCATGTGGCCTATTAATAGTATTTATCTTGGATCCCAGGCCCATTAGTAAAGGAAAGACTTTTGGGCCACCATGGAAGGACTTAGGCTTAAGTTTTTGGGACTCTCTTGACTAGGTTGAATTATAATCCTAATTTAGGGTTATTTGTACCATTGTTCAGTGTGAGGTTTCGGTCTGATTGGCGAGCAACTATTGTGTTCAGCGGACTGAGGTGAGTCTTCTCACTACACCCATGGGTCGAAAGCTCCAAGGTCGTCCCATTATTTGTTATGAGATGTTTAGTGATTGAGTATGCAATGGTTTGCTAATTGACATATGTGTAGACTTATGTGAAGACCATGAGGGAGCCCATGGCACTTGGCAAGACCATGGGGGAGCCCATGGCTCTGGGATACAAGACCATGGGGGTAGCCTATGACATTCCAATGAAAACCATGAAGGGAGTCCATGAAAAACTTATATATATATATATATATATATATATATATATATATATATATATATATATATATGTGTGTGTGTGTGTGTGTGTGTGTGCATGGCATTATGTGGTTATGTGTTTCATGTGTAATTGGGAAACCCACTAAGCGTGTGCTTATAGTTTTGTTGGGTGTTTCAGGTACTTCTGGTTCTAAGGGCGAGGGTCCGGCTTGATGGCGCAGCGTGCACTCTCCAGTATTTCTGCACTTAGTATTTGGATACTCTGAACTTTTAAACAATGTGGTTATGTAATGGGATTTTTGGAAACAAATATGGTTGATATTTCTAATTATTTAATGAAATTTTCTGTGAAATTTGGGCTGTTACACTACCAGGAATGATCCTGATAATACTCTCTGATGCATAAGTTAGAACTATTTGGTCTTGGCATTACAATGATCATGTGTTGTTACAAGGAGTGACTTGTCTGTTGTTTATGGACGTGTTCTTACCTTTTATAGTCTTATGGTCTTGTAGTTAGATAATATATTGTACTTGCCTCCATATTGTATGTATAGGTTTTGCTATAGTTTTTGTTGAGATTTTGTAAAATAATATTATTTGTAGTCCTTATGCTTGATTTAAAGGATTTGATATGCTTCATTTGGGATTTTCTTCAGATCGGCTTTGTCCGAATTCGCTATGCATCCTTTTGTCTTTGTATCATGCCCTCCATCCGGGTAAGTGTCATTGATTTTCTTGCTATGTCCGGATTTACAGGTCATGGTCACCCCTTAATCCTCCCAGTCCAGATAATAACAACACACACATAATTGTTGTTATTCAGACTTGATATGCAAACAATGTGTCTATAACTTTGATTGATGCGTCAGTTATCATTAACTATCTTCATCTCTTGTCTACGACTATAACCTCTGGTGTAGTTACCTAGATCTTTTAGGGATTATAACTTGTCCATTATTATCTTTTTCTTCTTCATTTCTATTGTTTTCTCGAGTGTTTATTCTTCATTTTGTTTGTTTCTATTGCTCTTTCCATAATGTGTGTGTGTGTGTGAGTATATATATATATATATATATATATATATATATATATATATATATATATATATAGAGAGAGAGAGAGAGAGAGAGAAAGAGGGAGAGGAAAGTTCTTTTGAGAACTCAAAGATACGCGAGAACCCGAGAACACCTAATCCGCTCAATATTTTTCGAAACGAACACCACCATTGTACTCGAATTGGTGCGTCAAAGTCAGATCCATGCTAAAAAAAAGATTTGACTATTTTTTTTTTTTAAAATAGACACATATGCACATATTAATGTGCATATATGCATATTTAATTTTTTTGTATTTTTTTACGTTTTCAAGTTACGCTTTTTTTCAACGTTGACATTAGAGTAACATTATTGTGTTGATTTTGAAAAACATACAAAATGTGTATATATGCACATTTCAAAAAAAAATTGTCGAATCTTTTTATGTGCCTAGATATGACTTAACACAACATTTGAAGATTAATGGTGGTCTTTATTTTGAAAAATGTTGAGCGGATTAGAAGTTTCTCGGGTTCTCGTACATCTTTGAGTTCTCAAAATAACTTAACCCCATATATATATATATATATATATATATATATATATATATATATATATATATATATATATATATATATATATATATATTCACTCGCATCATCTCATGATCAAGTTAACATGCCATTTTGGTTAAATTGATTAATTATCAGGACAATTTATTTTTATCAGTTATAATTTTTACAATTTAGTTAGCTTTCAAACAACTTCAAATACAAAAAAATTATAAAACCCATTCACTGTTTAATTAAACTGCATCTAATTGAATTTACAATCGTTTTGAAATAAAAACATAACCAATTGAAAAAAAGATTCATGTTAAACAATGTTAAATTTGAGTTTATAAAATATCCTTACATGTTAAAGTCGACATTTATGTTCGACAACGATTGTACATTTGTGATGAACTTCGTATCTACTAGAGGATGGTGGCAACTTTGTAGTTAAACATCTTATTTTCAAAAAAATGGGCAACTATTAAGTAAATGTTACGTCTAAATGAATTAGTTGAATAATATAAGTATTAAATGGATTTATAAGTTTAAAATAGACAAAATTGCTAAAGTTGTCCATGTGGTATGCATTTTTTCAGGGTTTTGATCCAAACCTTGATATTTTTGGAATGATGGTTCTTTTGAGCTAGTTTCGTTGCGTATTTGACCCATCCGAATATTGAAATGACTGTAATATCCTTAGGGTATTTATTTTCTATTATTTTAAAATATAATACTTATTTATTTATTTTAATAATTAAAAATTATGAGGGGTCCACCTCCCGCTCTATCTCTCTCTCTCTCACTCACTCTCTCTCTCTCTCACATACACACACACATACACCATGTCACCATCATTTTCATTCAAAAGAAAAACCTGCACTTTCATAAAAAAAGCGACATTCATTCGGTCCCTGCAGTGTGTAAAATAAAAAAGATGAAGAATGATTAAAAATTTCACAAAACAAATCGTACATGACAGCACTAAACCCAAATCCATCTAGGATATGGGATGAAGATTTGAATTCGTTAAGGTTGCAAAATATTTAGGATCTAATTTCACCCCATCACTATCAAAATCGATTTCAGATTACATCAGGGTTTATTGGGTTTGAATCTTGAGACATCGTATTTGTTCCTATGCGTGTTTGTGTTTTATTTTTTCTTTATGCGCTTCGATACTCACATCGACGATGAGGGTGGTTTTGGTTTGAGAAACGCGGTGGTGACCAATTTTCCAGTATTAAAAGTGGGAATCAACTTACATGGGTCACATTCTTTGAGAACCTCCCACCATAAGGCTTATTTGGAGAAACATCACCACCATGAAAACCCTCTCTTCTTCTCTCATTGGAAACCACCCTAGTACTATTCTCCTTCATTTTCTCAACAAATCCGACCACTTTTTCCAGATTCGAGTACTAATTTGTAAATTGGACCACCAATAATTGGCTTGATTTTACCACCTGAAGCCAACAAGTTCCAATCGGAAAACCATCCACCATAGGTACAAGCGTTCGTACCCACCAGATTTCTAAAGGTAAAAAAACATTGTTACACTGTTCACATTTGAATTGGTTTTAGGTTTTGATTTTGCAATGGTTTTAGGTTTTGATTTCATTTGATTTGGTTTGGTTTCTAGATATACTATTTCACTTTGGTTGACTGTGATGATGGCATCATTTTCACATTCATGGTGACGGGATCAACTAAAGCAACTGGAGTAGGAATATTAACAACATCATCTTCAAATTTATGTAACAGATATACAATGTTAATGTAAAGATGAAGAAATAGAATTGTGGATTATATAGAAGACAAAGAACAAGAAACCGAGAAAAGAGTTGAAACCCACTGAGTCGACAACATCCATGGAAACTTGAAAAATGTTCCTGCAACATTGTGGGTTTTGTTAAGCTGCTCACCTTCTTCAACTTTATACGCAACACAATGTTCCAGAATCAATGAAATTGTTTCTGTAATTTTCTTGATGCATACCCAGATCTTCGATGCCCCTTTACTGGTTTTAGGAGAGAGAGAGAGAGAGAGAGAGAGAGAGAGAGAGAGAGAGAGAGATGTGTTCAAATTAATTATTATTTTTCTTTAAATTAAATAGAAAAAACATAACAAAAAAATATCATAATGATATTTTAGTCTTTTTAATTTTTTAAGGAACCAAAATCAAAAAAAATATGAGAATGACATTTTAGTCTTTTTTTTAGTTTTTTAAGGAACCAAAATCAAAAGATAATAAAAAAAATAATGGTACCATAAAAAAGGCAACAACATCACGAGGCACACGAGATGCGGGGTTTGAACATATCTGGCGGGTCTTGTTTTTGACCCTACTCTTGCGGTATGTTGTTGACTAACCCAACAGTTTTCTTATTATTTATGAGTTTCCTATTAATAATCGTTGTTAATTAGTATGTGTCACTAATTTTGGTTTACAAGTTATTATACCAGAGAATATTTAAGATAATTTAGTGTTTGTAAAAAGAAATACTAAATTATGTTTGAAAATGTCAAAATATAATATACCATCAATAACATCCACAGAAAAATAATAATGTTTTACGAAATAACGAAATTAAAGTATTTATATGTTTATTTATTTAAAGAGTATTGGGATTTTCTAGATAACGAATATAAAACTAATTATGGATTTGGAAGCGATTATATGTCCCCAACTTTGTGATTACCTCCATATTCTCAAGAATATAAAAAGATGTCATTTTATATTCCAACCATTTTCTTGTTTCATTAAACAAATATTCTTCGTCCTTCATATAAATAATAATATTTCACTAGACATGTAATTTAATGAAAATAATTCTTATATATTATATATTTTGGATTATATCTTTGTTTAAACAATCAAATAATCTTTAAATCATATTTCATGTAAATCTTGTAACGACTATTATTAAAAAGTAAATAATGTTCGAATGAAATACTTAAAAAACTGCATATATATAGAAAAAAAAAGGTAAACTACATTGTGGACTACTTACGTCAAGCTACCCAACGATAATAGAAATATTATGTGGAAGATAAAGATACAAATTACACATATAGAGAGATGTTAAAAAAGGGGAGGGGCTTGTCTATGCCAAATGCTAAGGCCAACTCCAACCACAAACACTAAAAAACAACAAAATGATGTTCTTTTCACACCAAAATACAATTTATATTCCAACCACACACTAAAAGTTTACACCAAATATATATTTTCATATTATTATAATAAATAACACATATGAATAATATTAAAAGCAATGCATATATAATAAAATAATGCATTCATATTGAAAAAGTGATTTGGTGTTGGAAGAATGCTCCACTATATTTAGCGGCCAACAAATCTCTCCACAAAAATAGTGATACTTTTACAGGTCCATTGGAGTAAAATATAGAGGCTTTCCAACAATTTGAAGGCCGATTGAAGTTGGTCTAAGACAGAGAACGTAATAAGCCTTCTCCTAGCTACTCTCAATTGAACCCAAAGTGGGTTTACGATTAAAAGGCTCGTTCTATCGAGTAAACTTTGAATAAAAGCTCACTCATATTTTACAACATTGAATTTTAAACCCTCACCGTAACTTGCAGGTTTAAACTTCCATGAGGTTTAACAAGAGGATCGTTTCTTAAAATTTGAGTCCACAACACAAAAAGTGAAGATGTAAGATCGTATTCTCCAACAAAGATTTTTCTCTATTTTGAGTTTTTCTTAAATTTCAAAAACTAAACGTTATCAAAAGATTGCTAAACATATCCAAAACCTATAAAAATATAACTAGAAGTACATTTTCAAAATAGTTAACATATAGTTATAAAAGATATTAATCTAGCTTATTTGGGCTATTCAATTTCCCTAAAATAGTAAAAATTTAACCAAACCCGAATCGAATAAGCCTATAAGTTAACATAATCAAATTACCTAGAAAGTAAATGATCTAAACCTCGTTCGATTCGTGATGGTTATTCCGTTTTATTTTTTTAACACACACACACACACACACACACACACACACACATATATATATATATATATATATATATATATATAGTTAGGTTCAAATGTGGATTGACATCTATTGTGTGGACGTGTGGACAATGCTATTCTGTGAGAATGACAAAGAAAATATATTGTTTGATAATGTGAATACGTTCAATCTTACATAACTATGGTTATTATCACGCATTGTCACAAATTAAATCGGCTATAAGGTTATTATAGACTTTCTTTTATTATTCACATTCTGTCAGAATGCTGTCAGGATGTTTATTGAGTCGTATTCTGTAAAAATGAAAATGAGTGAAAAACAATGCGTGAGAACAAAAATGAATAAGAATTAGTGAGAATGAATGGAAATGACAATAATTGTGTGAGATTGAACGTATTCACATTACTAAACAAATGATTCCTTTAGTAATTCTCATGGAATAACATTGTCCACACGTCCGCACAATAGTTGTCCATCCACATTATAACCTAGCCCTATATATATATATATATATATATATATATATATATATATATATATATATATATATATATATATATATATATAGGGCCGGTCCAAGCATATATGAGGCCCAGGATGAAAAAAAAGGTCCCTCAAAGACAAATATGATAAAGATTAAAAAAAATCATTTATTCTTCACTATATAGATGTGTTTAATTAGCAATAACAAACAAGCAAAATTGTTTATTTTTAAGCTAGTTTGAGTTTAAACCAACTTTAGGCGCTAAAAATCATTTAGGTAATATATATATATATATATATATATATATATATATATATATATATATACACACACACACACACACACACATACACACACACACCCACACACACATACTACATAACCCATAAATTTTAAGACCCTTACAGACTTGGGCCCTGGGCGGTCGCCCGGGTTGCCCACCATCTGGGCTGACCCTATATATATATATATATATATATATATATATATATATATATATATATATATATGTGTGTGTGTGTGTATGTATGTGTGTGTGTGTGTAACATCCTGAGATTTGGCAGGTATTCCCGAACCCTCTTCTATCTTTTCCTTGTCATTATGGTCCTTGGAGGTTGGAAGTGAAGAGCTAAAATAAGATTAAGGACCAAGTTGCAACTTGAGCCAAAAGAGAGTACGCCGCACGTACTTAAGGGTAGCTAAGCGTATTAAGGTCCGCCTTAGTACGCTGGGCGTACACTTGAGTACGCTGGGCGTACTAATGACTGGATGAAACCCTAATATTTAGGGTTTGGGGCCTATGTAAGCAACATGATGAGCACCCACACCTCTTTTACCTCAGCCTCCACAGATCAAACTAGTCTCTCTCAAACCCTAACCTCCCCTTTTGTGTGTTAAGCTCATTTTGTGTGTTTTGAGTGCTTAAAGAGGAAAACCATTGCATCAAGAGTTGGAGGAAGATATCAAGCTTGTAGATCTGAAGTTAACTTGTGTTCAAGAAGCTCCAGAAGGTATAAAGTTCCAAACTTTATGCATGTATACATAGATCTCATCATTTTACTTTATTAGGATCATTTCTTGTCCCAAAAGCCATAAAATGGTGCATGTTGTGATTTAGTCAAAAAAAGTTGTCCTTCCAGGCTCTTGAAGGGACATTGAATGATAAAAATAAGGTCCCATTTGTTGTATGTATCACATGCATGAGAAATAAGGTCTTAATGGATTAAGACCAAGCAATAAGAACTTTATGGGCGTCCAAAATGATAAAGTTCATGACTTTATGGATCCTAGGCATGTTAGGTCTATGGATCTGAGGTTTGGCTTAATAGCTTAAGCCATTAAGCACTTAATAAGGTTTTGGCAAAACACAGCGTACGCCCGACGTAAATCCAGTACGCCCAGCGTACTGGGTCAATCACCCCGATGGGGGTCAACGTTGGATGAGTACGCCCCGCGTACCTCCTGTGTTGGGCTTTTGTCTAATGGACTTCGGGCTTGGACCGTTAATGGACTAGATGGATTTGGGCAGTTACTAGACTTTGTAAATAAGGTGTTTTGGGCCAGGTGGCGATAGTGGATCATGGGTTTAGGCCTAATTAGGAGGATGGGCCCAATTTAGTAAATTGGCCCAATAGTGGACTTTATATTTAGACTTTCAAGTCAAGGACTTGGTGTTAGGCCTTGGCCCAATAAAGAGAATGGACTAAATAAGGAATGTGGACACTTATTCAAGAGAGTTATGTTGGGTATTAACCTAGTGCTTATTATGTGTCAGTTCGGGATTTCCGGTGAGACAGCAGTCAAAGAGTTTCAGGCTCAGCACTACCAGCAAGGTGAGTTATCCCCACTATGTCAACAGGGTCTAAGGCACCAAGGCCGACCCTTTATGGATTTGTGTCCGGATTATTACATGATATGTTCTGCATCCTGGTAGTTAGGATGGTGATATGTTTATGCTTAGTGACTTGGTTTGGTCGGTATCCTGGTTATAGGATTATGCTATGTTAGTGACCTGGGTAGGTCGGTGTCCTGGTTATAGGATGTTGCTATGCTATTTGATCTGCTAGATCGGTTTGACTGTTATTATGATAATGTATGATATGTATGTGCACATGTTTGTTTGATTGGGGTTGGGTTGAGACGGTCCTGCTTTGTGCTGAAGGCCAACATACCCAGGGTGGACCGGATAGACTACAACCCAAAAAGGGTATGATAGTCAGACCGAAGGCCCGACGAGCGGTCCGGATAGGCTGAAGGCCCTGAGAGGCGGTCCAGACGTGCCGAAGGCTCGGGGAGCGGTCCAGATAGACTCAAGGCCTGCGAGGCGGTCCAATCAGGATGTAGGCTCATGATGCATGATGATATGTATATATATATATATATATATATATATATATATATATATATATATATACTTTTGTTGATATGATATGATTATGGTTATATGAGGTTGGTATTTTGGGGGTAGCTCACTAAGCTCTCGGGCTTACAGTTTCAGTTGTTGTTTCAGGTACCTCTGGTGATCGCGGGAAGGCGAAGGCATGATCGTATCGCTCCTCCTGTTGTCATTATTTTATGTTTTTGAAACTGGGACACTGTGATAATTATTATTTTGAAACAAACTATGTAATGTTAAATGGTTTTAAGTGTTTCGAAAAAGTTTAAAATTGGCTTGAAATTTTTGGGTGTTACAGTGTGTGTGTGTGTGTGGTGTAATTATGTATTTTTGTGTGTAGAAAACTAAAATACACAGAGAGAATTCCTATGTTGCTATTATAAAAGGAGATTGGTGTGTAGATAGATATCGACATGTGTTGTTTGATAAAAAAAATTATCATTTGATCTTCATTGATGTAGATTTTGTAAAAGGAAATGTATCAAAGTCTTGGAACTTTGATCTTATGTACGAAAAAGACCATGGATTTACTTTTGGAAAAAAAAAACCAACAATTGTTTACATTAAATGACTCAAATACCTAAGGTATATTCGTGTTTCATAAGGACATTGTTTCAATAAAATTTTATTGTATTCTTCTTATCTGATGATACATGATATTATCTTATGAAAATCTTAGTGTATTCTCTCTATTTGGTAGAGAGATTTACCTTATTATAATCTTATTATATTATCTCTATTTCACAAAGAATATTATGACATATGGTCGTCTTACTATAATATTACTATATTATCTATATCAGACCAATGATATAATCTTATTATTATCTCTATCTTATAGATGTAATCTTAGTTTATTTTCTCTTTAACAAAGGGTAATATCTTACTATAATCATATTATATTTATGCTGACACATGATATTATTTTATTGTAATATTTTTGTATTCTTTTTGTATGGCATATAGTCTTGTATTACGGAAATCTTATTATATTTTCTCTATAAAATGTAATATCTTATATAATCTTATTGTATTATCTATATCTGACTTGTGGTACCGTCTAATTGTATTCTCTTTACTTGACAAATATTATTATCTTACTATAATTGTAATATATTTTCTATATCTAACAAAATTATTGTCTAATTATAATCTTAATGTATTATTATGATCATATTATATTCTTTTTGGTTGACATATGATATTATCTTATAATATTATATTTGTACGACATAAGGTATTTTCTTAATATAATCCACTTGTATTTTCTTTTATCATTTTTATCTAAATGTAATCTAATTGTATTCTCTTTTATCATTTTTATCTAAAACGTTGATAGTTAAAAAGCCTATAATATAGTATTATATATATATATATATATATATATATATATATATATATATATATTAAATCCAAGAAAGCTTAGCAATAGTACTTTTTTTACCTTTAGGTTTTTGCCACAAGAATTTAGTGAATTTGACACTTTTAGTCCCTAAAGTCAAAACTTTTACATTTTTATGTTTTGATTAAGTTTTTGTGTCTTTAGGTTTTTGCCACAAATCTTTAGTGACTTTGACATTTTTAGTCATTGCAGTGAAAAGTTTTACATTTTGGTGTTTTTGCCACAAATCTTTAATGAATTTGATACTTTTTGTCCTTGTAGTCAAAACTTTTACATTTTGACATAAAAACACAAAAACCTCCTTTTGAATTTTGCCACCATATTTTCTCAACTTTGACAACTTTAACATTATTGTCACAACACTCTTGGATTTTATCCACCAATGTCCCTTTTTTTGGTTGTACAAATTTTAGGGGGTGTCAACTTACACCCCTATTTGTGGTGATTACAATTTCAACACATATCTTTTAAAAATTGCCGATTTTTCCCATAATACCCCAAAAACGGCATAGCCGCGGGTTCTTTACTAGTTATCCACAAATCCTATAATACCTTCTAAAATCCTCATTGATTTCCAGTTTTATCCTTACTTATAATAAGTGTTGGAATAATATAAAAAGAATAAATAATTAAATATATTATTGTTTGTATATGAATATACGTGGTCATACAACCAAAAATATAAAAGAAAATAAATAAATAATAATATTCATTGTATGTAAATTTTATTACTTACTAACTTAATTATATAATGAAATAACAGGCGTTTATTATTTATTGGTATGGAATAAATAAATAAGTGATACATTCGTTATTTATGAGATAAAAGTTATTTAACTAAATAAGAAATTAATTAAATGGGTATGTGATTTCTCTTTCCCACTCTCTTCGTGTGTGTATTTGTGTGTCGACTTGAAGGGGAATAAACACATATTCAAACCAAGATAGGTTGTGAAGGATGTGTAACTTTATAAAGTTTATTTATGAACTGAAACGAACATCTCGCTAATTGAAATATTTGCTTCATTGAGAGAATTTAAGGAGTTTGATTTTCGAGAATCGGAGATGAGCTATATATATATATATATATATATATATATATATATATATATATATATATATATATATATATATATATATATATATATATATATATATATATATATATATATATATATATATATATATATTTGTCAAAGTAAGAGGGAGCAATTAGAATCTTTGTTTCAACAAGATAATCCAAGTCTATTGTGCATTGGTCTGCTCCAACGTTGTTCGTTAATGGCAGTAATACAAAGTATGTCCATGTATGATATGATGGGTAGACAAAAACTATGTAGTCGAAGTTTATTTGTTCCTTCTTCCCTAACAGGAGAAACAATATATATGCCCCCCCCCCTCTGTAACACTTGAATCATGGTATGTTTCATTATTGCCCCTTGAGTTATTTAAATGTTGCATTTTGGTCCTTGGCCAGTACGCGGGGCGTACCAAGTGGTAAGCTTAGCATACAAGCTATAAAGCCAGTACACCGGCGTACCAAGGGGTACGCTTAGCGTACTGATGCGAGGCTTGGTCGTGACTCCAGAAACGTACGCAGGGCGTACATCCATGTACACGGGGTACATCTTGGTGTGTTTTGTTTCATATTCAAGAAAAAGGAGTTTGGTGCAAGGTTGTGGATCAAGGAAGAGCTTGTGGATCCTAATTTTCTACTTCATTTCCAGCGTGTTTGAGCTCGAGGATTCGTCGGACCAGCAACCAGGGATTTGTAGTGAGATTCAGAAGTCGATGTGGGGGCCCAGTATGTGATTTATTATGTATGGTATGGGGTAGTTTGGGGAAGTCACTAAGCTTTGTGCTTATGGTTTTCAGTTTATGTTTCAGGTACTTTTGGTTCAAAGGGGAAGAGCTCGGGATGATTGCATCGCACACACCACATAGTTCCACTTTTGTGATATACTCTGATTGATATGATGTTGATACACTTAGTTTCACTTGGATTGTATTGATGATGTTTTTGGAATACTGTTTTATTAAAATTTAAAATGAAAATTTTGGGTCATATTTTTGGGACGTTACAAGTTGGTATCAGAGCCTTGGTTTGAGGGATTCGGGCACACTCTCGGGTGTCTCTGAACTCAAACTGAGGATTTGGTATAGTTTTTCAAAAGAAATATATTTTTAAGAAAAGATTTTTTTTCTGAAATAAGAAAGGGTGTGGTGCATGCAATTAGCCGAGCTCAAGTAAGTTTTCCCAAATTATCCATACATGTTATCTGATATGATTTGATCTGTGAATCTGTGAATCGTATTCTAGTTACGGTTAAGGATCTGCTCAGTTTTGCATGATAGAATGTTAGGAGAGATGCCTGTGTATGCCTGTTGTATGAGCTTGTAGAATTACATGCTAGTATTGATTAGTCAGTGATAAGATGGCCTAATTAGGTGATGCTTGATTCTGGTTACTTGATGCTCGAATGCTGCTTGCTTTGTGTCACAACTAGCAAATTAGGGTTAGATCTTAAATAGTGTACAAGATGATTCCTCCATGTAAACTTACAAGGACCCAGCTAGTAAAATTCAAACTACGGCGCCATTTAAGTTCATACTTTCATATATTGTGATTCAAACCCAAAACTCGATCCAATAAGCCAAGCCCAATAATTTTTGGGCCATAACCCATAAATTCTCAACCCAATACCCTTATTGGACCAAGACTTCCTTATTGGGCCCTATTGGGCCGATAACTTCTTCAATTGGTCTTTTTGGGCCGAAAACATTTATTAGACCTTATATTGGGCCGAAAACCCTTCCTTGGGCTCTAATGGGCCGAAAACTTCTTAATGAACCAAGAACTCTTTTAGGCCAAGCCCAAAACTCGAAACCAATCCTTTTTGGGCCATCATTTTGGGCCGAGAAACCTCTTGGGCCGGTTGGGCCTTTTAAAAAAAAAGAAAAAGAAATAAGGAATTAATCTAAGGTGACACCTCATAATTATCTTGCATGTAAACATGCACATTACACCTCATACATCTATGCAATTAAATGTTAACCAATAAGTAATGACCATTAACCTCTCTCTTATCTCCTCCTTATCTAGGCCAAAACCCCCACCATCACTCTCATTCCTCACTTCAAACTTCACTCCCATCCTCCTTTCTCTCTAATCTTCAAGTGCTCTCTCACATTTCCTCCAAACATTTCGTGGTTAAGAGTGTTCATCCAAGAGTTCTCATCAAAGATCATAACTTGGTAAGTTTACTTCACACTCAAGTTGTTTATTCCTTCTTATGCTAAGATCATTCCTCAAAACCACTCTAAATTTCGTGATTATGCTCTTAGAACACCAAAACTACACAAATCTCATCAAGAACTCAAGCTAGGTTCAAAGTTTCATCATCATCTTCTTCTTCTTCTACATCTCAAAAACCCCCAAGGTGAGTTCATACCCCCTTGTTTTCGGTTTTATAATGTTTTTGGAGGAGAATACAAGTGCTTTTGTGTTAGATCTATGTATATATGCATGTTTATGTGTTTAACTTTTAGATCTTTACTTGAAAATGAAGTTTATCACTTGGATCTTAATATAAACCTTGAGAAAAGTATGTGTCCTCACATATAATACTTGTAAACTTGTATATCTAGGATTTATCCACTTAAAATAGCAAAAACAAGTGTTGTGAACAAACTTAGATAACTTAAACTCAAAAATTAGCCCTTGACAGAAAAGTTTTAGTCCAATCTCAAACTGTTTTGACCTCCTTAATGGTAATATTTTTCAAAACTGTTTTACATGCAAACCGTTCAGGTTATTACCTTTAAAATGACTACTCTCACGTTTTCATACGATTTTTCTACTATTTTTGGCGAATTTTACAAAACTGCCTATCAGATTTGAAATAATTTTGGACCAACCTGTGAAGGTGAGCAATTTCACACTTGTTAGAGGCCAATAAAAATTTTGAGAACAATTTTGAACAAAGTAGACAAAATTTCCAAACTTCAAGAATTTACGGATCCAAATTTCGACTTACGATGATTTTTCTATAAATTTTCCAACAACTAGGTCAGAAAAGCCAAAAACCAGAAAAATGTGTATTTCACAAAAATAAGCCAAAAATGATATTTTTGACAAAAATGGGTTTTAAAATGTTATTATTACCACAAACTAGTCAAAAACACAAGTTTTGAACAAAATGGGGGCTAAAGTGTTATTTTTACTATAATTGGGCCTTAATTGAAAACTTTATGGCTTATTGGGCCAAGAACGTCATTTTTACAAAAAGTGGGCTTTTTATATCAATTTTGTAAATAATCGAGCTAAAATAAACAAAACAATAACAAATGGGTTAAAAATGATATTCTTATCCTTATTGGGTTTGGAAATAATATACATGTTTAGTGGGCCTTAGTGTCCCTTTTACATGTATATTGGGCTCAGGGTAGACATTCATATTCCTTTTGTGCCTGGAAATAAGAGATACGTATACTGGGCCTTAGTGGTCCACTTACATGTTTATTGGGCCTAGGAATGAGTTTTATATGTGTTCTTCTTTCTTTTCCGTGTAAATTTTCGATTAAGGATCTAGTGAGACCTGTCGGTTGGCACCTTTGAGTGTACAATCGTAGCCTGTAGTTATAACCAGAGTTTCCCGGAGGGAAAGCGGGAGTTTGTGTATAGATCTATACGGGGGTGACACCTCACACCTGATCTGTTCGCTACAGTTTGACTAGGCCAGTCTAGGGTGACAAAAACTTTATCCTATTCCGTCGGCGTCCCAAAGACGCAAAGACAGGCGAAATTGTCATTATTTAGTATGGTTATAACGACTCACTTAGAGGAATTAACGTTATAAGATTTACGGGAAACCATTCTATTTTCTTTTTGGGATAAAACAGGAAACCATTCTATTTTCTTTTTGGGATAAAACGGGAAACCTTCTTTTTTGATAAAACGACAATCTATAAGGATCGGTACTCAACCACCGGGGTTGAGATTTCAGCATTATCTATTGCAGACAACATCGGGTTGTCTGGAAATCATTCTCTTTCTATTTTCGCAAACATTAACACACATGCATTAATATAAGATCGGACACAAATATTTCAAACCATTTCTTTTTAGAAAATATTGGATTTTTGAAAGCACTATGAAAACGATTCTAAACAAGTACAAAAACCATTTTTATTCAAAACTGCTTATGAACTCACCAACTTGTTAGTTGACGCTTTTCAAAATGACTTGTATTCTCAGAAATTCCAGTAGCAGGTAATAAGGTCGACTATAAGATCAAGTGGTGCAACTTCAAGAAATTTTACTTTCTTACTTTTGTGTAACTGATGAACAAGATTCAATATGTAAACTATGTAAGTGTGTATTTCCAATGTATGATGTTTGGTTGCTATGTTTCATTCATATTCAATTGTTATGATACTGTACACGAAGTCATCCGCTCCCGGACGTTTCCGCCGTCCAGGTTCGGGGGTGTGACAGGTTGGTATCAGAGCATTGTTTATAGTGAACTAGTAGTATCTAACCATACAAGATATACAACTATAAATACAACGGGACTAAAAACACTCTGACTAAAAGTATACCTTAAGAATATAAGTATCTTCTAAAAGTATACATACTTGCTAGAACCGTGTCATAATAAGAACAAAACAAAAGTATTTAGATGTTGAACACTACAGTCAAACCTGGGCAATTATGTAATCATATCTGGAATAAATGGAGCCTGATCAACTGTATTTATTCGAGATACGTCCAACATGTGTTTGGGAGTGATGGTGGTGTTGCAACAAGTCTAAAACTTACAAACCCTACATGCAAAGGAGCATTAGAACCAAACCCAAGGTTTAAAATACTAGAGGAGTATTTTATGATACTAAACAATAACAACAAGTCTAAAAACATATCGATTTCGTACATCAGGAAGTCCTAGGATCAAACATGTAATACTATAGTAGCATTTTAGAATACCATATGACCTCCACACTTAAATCTTTTACATGTATCTCATACCTCCACTCTCGCGAAGGCAACATGACTAAGCTTCACCCCGAAGACCCCTACTACCCTACGGTAATAGCCAACGAATGGATCGAGGGAGAACCAGAGGAAGTGCAAAGGGAGAACCCAGAATTGGGTCCTGAAGAATACCAAGAGAGGAACCCCGAGGGAAAGGATTCTGATGAGGAGTCAGACATGGATGAAGGCGCCAGAGAGATCCTTAGCGAGCCTTACCCCCTCGGAATGCAATACTAAACCAACACGCAGAACAGGAAGACCTTACCAATCATCTCCGCCCCTTAGAAGAGGAGGCGACCACCCTAAGGCAATAGCTCATGGAAGCTGAGGCTACGGCAGCCTTAGCAGAGCTGAGAGCGGAAGAGGGCACTCGTGAGATGAGCGAAATGGTTGGACACCTTTACGCTATTTAGGCATATGAGAGTCATCACACTAAGTCCTAGGTCTACCATGTAATTCGTCACAACTAGTAGTAGTAAATCGAGAGAGGTACGCCCTACGAGAACTCATGTAACCTGAGCCAGCTTAAGGATCTGATATCTATAATCTATTAGGGTAACTTAACATTTGTACAATACCTATTTCTACATACTACCATTAATACATCATAGGGATGTAGGTCGAAACAACGAGAATCGTACAACAAAACAAGCGATTCATATGCGTACTTGCATAAGTTCATATCTATAATCATAGATGAGATACGACTAGATATAACCATAATTACTCACGAACCAGTTTCTCATCATGCAACAGAATCATGTCTTCCCATGGAAACAACCAGCTAGCCGGCGAAACACCAGTTCTGCAGATGGACCCCGCAACCTTCCAAGCCGCTGTAACAGCTGCCGTGACAGCCGTCATGGCACAACTCAACGCCAACAATCCAAATGGAAATGGAAATGGTGTCGATAACTCTAACCGTAGTATCAACCAAGGAAACCAACGAGGGATAACCTACCCAGGCACCCCAAACTCCAAACCTAAGGTCATGAAGCGAAAGCGGGGGAACAAGAAAGGAAGCAAATCGACTCAAGGGCCTACCAAAAGGCAACAAGTTGTAACAGCCCCTAATCCCACTAACCCCCCTACCCCAGCACCGAGAAAACCGTATCATGGAAATCTCCCGCTCTGCAGCAAGTGCCGCTACCATCATCATGGAGTCTGTCGGGAATTGCATTGCAATAGGTGCAACAGGAAGGGGCACATCTCCCGCTACTGTAGGGCCCCGACCCCATGCGTCACTCCAACCCTCAACCCAGAAGTAAGTCCAGTATGCCACGCATACGGTGAGACGGGACACTTCAAGAGGAATTGTCCAACAGAGAAGAATGACGGAGGACCAGGAGGAGTTTAACAACAGGACATGATGAAGCAACAAGGAACCCTACTGGGATTACCGGTACGTTTCAAAACAACAAAAATTAAGCATCACATTTTCAAAAAAAATTTGCCAATTAAAATTCATAATCATAAAGTACTCCCTCATCCGAACTAATCATAACCTTCGTAGGAAAACTAAAGATCCTTGCGAAAGTTATGATAACTTAGTGTAAACGTAAGGCCGTGTGTAATTAAGATTCTACAAACTTAGAGTGCGTGGACCTGCCTTAATTCTTATTCCTTGGCTGACTGTGGATTTAGGGCATAACCACTCAGTCTACAACCTTTTCAATCTTGAATTACGTACGACTAAGCTACATCAAACCATCATAGAGAGGTCTAATAGAAATCAGACTATGAAATCACATCGTTTATACCAAGGCACTCGTATTGCTAGGGCACCCAAAAATTCAGACCGAGACAACCACAGTAGTAATACCAAGAACGAAATGGGTAACATTACAAATGTGTACATAGAACACACTATCATTTCAAACAATTATCCCTTTCAGATCAATCCAACACCTATTACAATAAAGAGCCCAACGATGTCAATTGACATGGGCTGATTTGATCCTCACCATACGAAATTCATGTACCAACGAGACTCTTCACCTTAACCAATCGATTAACGAGACCCCTACAACTTGTAACGACAATACTCAAATTATCTCGGGCATCTAGACCCTTAGGTACCCGTGCAAGAAATACCATGCTCTCTCCAAGCCCATAGTAGGGATAAGAACCAAGGAGCAAGGGACACCGAGAGTAACCTAGAGATTTATAACCCCCTAAGATGTCTCCAAAGTCCTTCCGAAAATATCACCTACATGCCAAGTTGAGTTCGGAGATCGACTCAACTCATGGAACCATCCTCTTAGCCAGACCACTAAGACCACTTAGCACCAACATAGACACTGAAGGTATCCGGTCGATGGGATGACCCAGTAAGTATGAGAATTATCAAACCAAGACTTGAACCTTATAAAACGTCTATCTAACTCATAAACAGGAAAGGCTAAGTGTCCATAAGACCACTGACTACTAAGAATCAAATGAACTCATCCTTAAGGATCGATATCCCCTATCCCAAATCAAGGATTTACTCGACCTACTCGTAGAAACAAGATAAGATCAACCTCCCACT
Organism: Lactuca virosa; assembly: GCF_052849685.1. NCBI lineage: Eukaryota > Viridiplantae > Streptophyta > Magnoliopsida > Asterales > Asteraceae > Lactuca > Lactuca virosa. The sequence continues at coordinate 289,009,599 of NC_136434.1, forward strand.
AGTTCAAAATCTCGTGGTAAGAAACTCCCATGGCAACTTAAGAAGTATGAGGCCAACTATACCGCACGCAACCTTAACTTGGTGACAACGGTGTTCGCCTTAAGGTTTAGAGGCACTACTATTGGGACGCCAAGTACACAAATCCTCAATTCAACTCACCATATAGGACGCAAAAGCAGGATGCCTCTAAGTGGGGCTGAGATGACCAACACCCAACTAGCCGAAGGGCAAGTACCCGATGACACTGTCACCTGCCCTGAGAACACCAGGGAGGCAACGGAAGAGATCACACAAACTCGAGCGTGACTAAAGACATCTAGGAACTGACAAAAGGACTATGCAGTAAACGACAGAAGTCTTTAGGATTCCAAGTCAGTGGCCTTGTGCTACTAAAAGCCCTATTCGGAAAGAGATAATAAGCTTTGGGAAGAGCATAGGAAAGCGAACCTGAATACCCGCACCTTTTCCTTGATGCTTGAAATGTTGCTTTAGAATGAATTTCGGGACGAAATTCCCTCTAACGAGGGGATGATGTCACAACTAGCAAATTAGGGTTAGATCTTAAATAGTGTACAAGATGATTCCACCATGTAAACTTACAAGGACCCAGCTAGTAAAATTCAAACTACGGCGCCATTTAAGTTCATACTTTCATATATTGTGATTCAAACCCAAAACTCGATCCAATAAGCCAAGCCCAATAATTTTTGGGCCATAACCCATAAATTCTCAACCCAATACCCTTATTGGACCAAGACTTCCTAATTGGGCCCTATTGGGCCGATAACTTCTTCAATTGGTCTTTTTGGGCCGAAAACATTTATTAGACCTTATATTGGGCCGAAAACCCTTCCTTGGGCTCTAATGGGCCGAAAACTTCTTAATGAACCAAGAACTCTTTTAGGCCAAGCCCAAAACTCGAAACCAATCCTTTTTGGGCCATCATTTTGGGCCGAGAAACCTCTTGGGCCGGTTGGGCCTTTTAAAAAAAAAGAAAAAGAAATAAGGAATTAATCTAAGGTGACACCTCATAATTATCTTGCATGTAAACATGCACATTACACCTCATACATCTATGCAATTAAATGTTAACCAATAAGTAATGACCATTAACCTCTCTCTTATCTCCTCCTTATCTAGGCCAAAACCCCCACCATCACTCTCATTCCTCACTTCAAACTTCACTCCCATCCTCCTTTCTCTCTAATCTTCAAGTGCTCTCTCACATTTCCTCCAAACATTTCGTGGTTAAGAGTGTTCATCCAAGAGTTCTCATCAAAGATCATAACTTGGTAAGTTTACTTCACACTCAAGTTGTTTATTCCTTCTTATGCTAAGATCATTCCTCAAAACCACTCTAAATTTCGTGATTATGCTCTTAGAACACCAAAACTACACAAATCTCATCAAGAACTCAAGCTAGGTTCAAAGTTTCATCATCATCTTCTTCTTCTTCTACATCTCAAAAACCCCCAAGGTGAGTTCATACCCCCTTGTTTTCGGTTTTATAATGTTTTTGGAGGAGAATACAAGTGCTTTTGTGTTAGATCTATGTATATATGCATGTTTATGTGTTTAACTTTTAGATCTTTACTTGAAAATGAAGTTTATCACTTGGATCTTAATATAAACCTTGAGAAAAGTATGTGTCCTCACATATAATACTTGTAAACTTGTAGATCTAGGATTTATCCACTTAAAATAGCAAAAACAAGTGTTGTGAACAAACTTAGATAACTTAAACTCAAAAATTAGCCCTTGACAGAAAAGTTTTAGTCCAATCTCAAACTGTTTTGACCTCCTTAATGGTAATATTTTTCAAAACTGTTTTACATGCAAACCGTTCAGGTTATTACCTTTAAAATGACTACTCTCACGTTTTCATACGATTTTTCTACTATTTTTGGCGAATTTTACAAAACTGCCTATCAGATTTGAAATAATTTCGGACCAACCTGTGAAGGTGAGCAATTTCACACTTGTTAGAGGCCAATAAAAATTTTGAGAACAATTTTGAACAAAGTAGACAAAATTTCCAAACTTCAAGAATTTACGGATCCAAATTTCGACTTACGATGATTTTTCTACAAATTTTCCAACAACTAGGTCAGAAAAGCCAAAAACCAGAAAAATGTGTATTTCACAAAAATCAAGCCAAAAATGATATTTTTGACAAAAATGGGTTTTAAAATGTTATTATTACCACAAACTAGTCAAAAACACAAGTTTTGAAAAAAATGGGGGCTAAAGTGTTATTTTTACTATAATTGGGCCTTAATTGAAAACTTTATGGCTTATTGGGCCAAGAACGTCATTTTTACAAAAAGTGGGCTTTTTATATCAATTTTGTAAATAATCGAGCTAAAATAAACAAAACAATAACAAATGGGTTAAAAATGATATTCTTATCCTTATTGGGTTTGGAAATAATATACATGTTTAGTGGGCCTTAGTGTCCCTTTTACATGTATATTGGGCTCAGGGTAGACATTCATATTCCTTTTGTGCCTGGAAATAAGAGATACGTATACTGGGCCTTAGTGGTCCACTTACATGTTTATTGGGCCTAGGAATGAGTTTTATATGTGTTCTTCTTTCTTTTCCGTGTAAATTTTCGATTAAGGATCTAGTGAGACCTGTCGGTTGGCACCTTTGAGTGTACAATCGTAGCCTGTAGTTATAACCAGAGTTTCCCGGAGGAAAAGCGGGAGTTTGTGTATAGATCTATACGTGGGTGACACCCCACACCTGATCTGTTCGCTACAGTTTGACTAGGCCAGTCTAGGGTGACAAAAACCTTATCCTATTCCGTCGGCGTCCCAAAGACGCAAAGACAGGCGAAATTGTCATTATTTAGTATGGTTATAACGACTCACTTAGAGGAATTAACGTTATTAGATTTACGGGAAACCATTCTATTTTCTTTTTGGGATAAAACAGGAAACCATTCTATTTTCTTTTTGGGATAAAACGGGAAACCTTCTTTTTGATAAAACGACAATCTATAAGCATCGATACTCAACCACCGGGGTTGAGATTTCAGCATTATCTATTGCAGACAACATCGGGTTGTCTGGAAATCATTCTCTTTCTATTTTCGCAAACATTAACACACATGCATTAATATAAGATCGGACACAAATATTTCAAACCATTTCTTTTTAGAAAATATTGGATTTTTGAAAGCACTATGAAAACGATTCTAAACAAGTACAAAAACCATTTTTATTCAAAACTGCTTATGAACTCACCAACTTGTTAGTTGACGCTTTTCAAAACGACTTGTATTCTCAGGAATTCTAGTAGCAGGTAATAAGTTCGACTATAAGATCAAGTGGTGCAACTTCAAGAAATTTTACTTTCTTACTTTTGTGTAACTGATGAACAAGATTCAATATATGAACTATGTAAGTGTGTATTTCCAATGTATGATGTTTGGTTGCTATGTTTCATTCATATTCAATTGTTATGATACTGTACACGAAGTCATCCGCCCCCGGACGTTTCCGCCGTCCAGGTTCGGGGGTGTGACACTTTGTGCTTTTAGGAGTTCTTACCAAATTTAGCTAACTAGTAAGCGAATATGCTAAGTTACATAATATGGGAACTATATAATTTTAGAAGGTTAGGTTGTAACTCTATTACGTAGCTCTTGTTTGAGTCCAACCATTGTAGTGTGAGACCTATCATTCGAAGATATATCCGGTTTTTGGTGGTATGTAATTATATTCGTGAGCTAGTTAGAGGGAGTTCCTTCTGCAGCTGATGGCGGAGAGTGGTGTGGAGTTACCCTAGGAAAAATCTAGGATGAGATCTAGTGTTGGGAGCCTTATCTATGAGGGAAAGTTGTTTGGATATAAAGTAACTTGTTTGAGTCAAGGCAATTCTTGAGGAAAGTACGGATAGATGTGAAAGGTAGTATGTGCCCGTACTATTGGAAGCAGAGAATCTGTACTTGAGTCAAGGAGAGCTATGATTAAACTAGGGAGCTTGTGGAGTTTGTGTTTCCCCGATATATATATATATATATATATATATATATATATATATATATATATATATATATATATATATATATATATATATATATATATATTGATGCGTATTCTGGTGGTTTATATGCTCTATTTTCAGTATGGTGACATTGCGAGGAAGACCAGCCAGCAGTTCTGGTGATGGAGATGGCTCAGGCTCGGGTTCTAGAGCCGGCCAGCTAGATGAACAGACGATGGATTTCATCTCATCTGAGATTACATGCAGTATTCTTGAGCAGAGTCCTGTGATCTTTGGCACAGTCAAGGAGGGTATTCTGGAGATTCTAGATGAGCAGTTGAGCGCCTTTCGCTCTGAGATGGCAGCCTTGGTTTGGGTACGTTCATTGACTTTCAGGGAGTTCCGGGCGTGTGGAGCTCCAGACTATCATGGGGAGAAGGACCTCATAGGGAGCAGCGGTGGTTAGCAGATGTTGATAATGCCTTCCACACTAGCCGTTGCCCGAGGAGGCAAAGGTCTGACTAGCTTCCTACCTTTTGAAGGACATGACACGAGACTGGTGGGAGGAGGTAGGACATGTAGTGGGTAATGATGCTGTTGATGTGATGACATGGGATGATTTCTCGACCAGTTTCCGAGCTAAGTTTGCACCAGTGATTGAAGTGCCGCAGTTGGCGTGCGAGTTTCAGGATCTCTTCCAGAGTACGGAGACGATGGCTGAGATCACCGTGATGTTTCCGGAGAGGGAGCTTTTGGTTCCACAATATGTGGCGGATGAGCAGATGAAGAAAGCACGATATTGCGAGATGTTGAGGAGTGAAATTCAACAGTTTATGAGCCGATCTAGCTGTAAGACGCTGGAGGATATGATAGCGCGAGCTAGGGAGAAGGAGATCGATCTGGATATGGAGAAGAAGAGGAATCCATATTCTGTGTCGAGTGCTGAGGGTTTAGGCAATAGGTCCAAGGTATCTGAGTCTGGATTGAGAGGCCATCAGGACCGGAGCCGCTGCGGGAAGTGCGTCATGACACACGATGGACTGTATACGGTTGGTGGATCTGTCTGCTTCAAGTGCGGCCGGACGGGTCATTATAGCAGGGATTATACTGCTACCACCACCCAGGGATCTGATCTGATTTGCTTTCATTGCAATCAGAGGGACAACAAGAAGGCCCATTTTCCAATTTTGGCTGCAGCAGGACCGGTGTCAGCACCCACTCCTGCAACTCTTCGGATTACTGACGGTCGCCAAGGCCGGACAAACGCACCTGTGGTGAAGAACATAGTTTTCCAGTTGACGGACAAGGAGGCACGTGCAGCTCCTGACATGGTGACGGGTATGTATCTTCTCCCTATCTCTTTATTTGTATTGGATTACTTGCTTATGTTTATGTGTTTTATTTTAGGATCGTTCCTTGTGAACGGTATTTCTACATTGGTATTGTTTAATTCGGGGGCTACCCGATCCTTTGTCTCGCTTGCGCTTAGCAAGATATTTTCTGGAGCTCCGGGGGAGTTGGATTGTCCTCTTGATGTTGAGATTGTTGATGATAGGTTTGTTCGGGTCGCGAGGGTTCATTGGGGTTGTACTCTCCAGTTATTCGGCGAGCAGTATCCAGTTGATTTGGTTCCCATTCCATTGCGTGGGAACAAGGTTATTGTGGGCATGGATTGGTTGAGCCCTAATGGGGGCAGTGATTGATTATAACCAGTAGTTGGTTCGGGTTCAGACTCTGAATGGGGGAGAGTTAGTGGTTCATGGGGAGAGATCTCAACGTGGGCCGATTTTGTGTTCAACAGCGAGGGCCAGGCGTTATTTTCAGCATGGTTGTTCCAGTTATGTTGCCTATGTCGTGGATACCCAGGATAAGAGTAAGGGACCGTGGATGATGTGCCGATTGTGCGGGATTAACCGTATGTGTTTCCGGAGGATTTGTCTGGGGTGCCTCCAGAGAGGCAGGTTGAGTTCAGGATTGATCTGGTTCCTGGTGCGGCTTCGATAGCCAAAGCACCGTATCGGTTGGCTCCTCTCGAGATACAGGAGTTGTCTACACAGCTGCAGGTGTTGTTAGACAAGGGATTCATTCGACCGAGAAGTTCGCCTTGAGGAGCACCGATTCTGTTTGTGAAGAATAAGGATGAGTCTCATCGTATGTGCATCGACTATCGGGAGCTGAATAAGGTAAAAATGAAGAAACGTTCTCCACTCCCAAGGTTTTACGATCTTTTCGACCAACTTCAGAGTGCATCTTGGTTCTCCAAGATTGATTTTCGATCGAGTTATCATCAAATGCGACTCAGGGATGAGAATGTGCAAAAGACAGCTTTCCGAACATGTTATGGTCATTATGAGTTCGTGGTGATGCATTTTGGGCTCACCAATGCTCCAGCCGCATTCATGGACCTCATGAGCCGTGTGTGTAGACCGATGTTGGATCGGTCTGTGATTGTATTCATCGATGATATCTTGGTTTATTCCAAGACTTAGGAGCAGCACCAGGAGCACTTGAGGGAAGTGTTGGAGACGTTAAGAAGGGAGAGAATTTTCACAAAGTTCTCCAAGTGTGAGTTCTGGTTGTGTGAGGTGCAGTTTCTGGGGCGCCTTATCTACCAGAAGGGTATTCTGGTCGATCCAGCTAAGGTCGAGGTCATGGTCATGATGCAGTGGGAGGTTTCGAGGTGTCCATCTAAGATTCGGAGTTTTCTTGGTTTGGCTAGTTATTATCGAAGATTCATCCAGGATTTCTCCAAGATAACTGTTCCTTTGACCCGACTAACCAAGAAGATGGTTACATTCCGTTGGGGGCCTGAGCAGCAGGCAACTTTCGAGAAGTTGAGGCAGTGGTTGTGTGAGGCGCCGATTCTGACCCTCTCGGGGGTGTTGATGATTTTGTAGTTTATTGTGATGCTTCAATCACCAGATTGGGGGAGGTGTTGATGTAGAGGGGTCGTGTGATCGCCTACACTTTGAGGCAGCTGAAGCCTCATGAGGCGAATTATCCAACGCATGATTTGGAGTTAGGGGCTGTGTTTTTGCCCTCAAGATTTGGCGGCATTACCTCTATAGGGTTCGTTGTACTATTTACACGGATCACAAGAGCCTGAGGTACTTGATGTACTAGCCAAATCAGAATATGAGGCAGTGTCAACGGTTGGATGTGGTGAAAGATTATGATTATTAGATCCTTTATCACCCAGGGAAGGCCAATGTGGTGGCCGATGCTCTCAGCCGCAAGGCAGTCGCAGCTCCGATCAGAGACATATGTTTGCAAATGACTGTGATTACTCCATTGTTGGAGCGGATTCATGAGGCACAGGCTGAGGCTATGAAGGAAGAACACCGAAAGAGCGAGCACATTATGGGTCAGGTGGCTTCCTTTAATTATGATAGCCGTGGATTGTTGACTATGCATAAGAGAGTATGGGTTCCGTATTGGGGTGGTGTATGTCAGATTCTGATGGAGGAGGCTCTCAAGTCGAGGTTTTCCATTTATCCCGGGGCGACGAAGATGTATATGGATCTTCATCTTGATTATAAGTAGCCCTGCATGAAGCGGGATGTGGAATGGTATGTGGAGCAGTGCTTGACCTGCACGAAGTTCAAGGATGAGCATCAGTAACCTCACGACAAGATGTAGCCATTAGAGATTCCCGTATGGAAATGGGAGGACATCACCATGGATTTCATCACGAAGCTTCCCAAAACTATGTGCGGAGTGGATTCGATAATGGTCATCATGGATTGTTTGACCAAGAGCGTGTATTTCATTCCGGTTTAGGAGAGTATTTTAGCAGAGAAGTTGTCCGAGGTTTATATCAGGGAGGTTGTGGCACGTCATGGGGTGCCGGTATCGGTGGTTTCTGACAGAGATGTCCGGCGTACTTCCATGTTTTGGAAGAAGTTTCATGAAGATTTGGGCACTCATCTTCACTTAAGCACAACATTCCATCCGCAGACCGATGGTCAGAGTGAGCAGACTATTCAGACCCTTGAGGATATGTTGCCAACGTGTGTTTTGGATTTTGGTGGGAGTTGGGATACGTATCTTCCGTTAGCAGAATTTTCGTATAATAACAGTTATCACGCCAACATTGATCGACCTCCTTTTGAGATGCTCTATGAGAGGAAATGCAGGACCCCGATTTGTTCGGGCGAGGTCGGTCAGCGGGTTATGGGGAGTACTGAGGTGGCACTCAAGACCACTAGGCTGATTCAGCTGGTTTGGAGCAGGCTCCAGATAGCTCAGAATTGGCAGAAGAGTTATGCCGACAAACGCTGGTCAGACTAAGAGTTCCAGGTGGGAGATATGGTCCTCCTGAAGGTGTCACCTTGGAAAGGTGTCATCCGGTTCAGGAAGCGGGGCAAGCTGGGTCCCAAGTATATTGGTCCTTTCAGGGTTTTGGCTTGGGTGGGTCGGGTTGCTTATCGTGTGGATCTTCCAGATGATCTCAGTCAGATTCATAGCATGTTCCATGTCTCTCAGCTGCAGAAGTGTTTAGTGGATGATTCCGCAGTGGTGTCATTGGAGGATATTCATGTGGATGACCGCCTGGATTATATTGAGAGGCCGGTGGCGGTTCTGGATCGGAAGAAGAAAACCTTAAGGACAAAGGTTGTCGAGCTGGTGAAGGTGCAATGGCAGCACCGCAAGGGTTCAGAGTGGACTTGGGAGCCTGAGGATGAGATGAGGGAGCATTATCTGGAGTTGTTCGGGGTAACAGACTTCGAGGACGAAGTCTGATTTAAGTGGGGGGAGAATTGTAACACTTGAATCCTGGTATGTTTCATTATTGCCCCTTGAGTTATTTAACAGTTGCATTTTGGTCCTTGGCCAGTACGCGGTGCGTACCAAGTGGTACGCTTAGCATACAAGCTGTAAATCCAGTATGTGGGAGGTACCAAGAGGTACGTGTAGAATCAATGTTCAATTAGGATCGATAGATTCTATGCAGACAAAAACTTAATAACGTAATTATGAACACAAGAATGGCTTTGAATATGTCGTATGATTAATGCTTTAACACCTCAGAAGAGATCGATTAAGAACTTCGACTGTAGAGGTGTTTAGGGGTACAAAACTAAAACGATAATAATCAAGAATGTTTACCTTTTAATGCATACATGCATGCATTATTTATAGTCTAACCCTACTAGCTAATCACGGATGGACAAGCCCAATCCGAATACAAAACATAAGCCCATGACGCAACACAATTAGACCCAACAATCTCCCCCTTTGCGTCAATGGAGCCGAAAGCTCACTTTGGTTGAGCTGCAGAAGACTTCTTTATTGTTTTGAACACCTTTGGTATGATGGCCAATAGATGATGACGAAACGTTATGTACCACCGAAGCATGTTTGTGAAGTTCTTCTTATCTGCTTCTGAGTTCTGCTTGCACCGATGAATAATGTTGATAATGTGCTCCAAGCAGTCTGTTGAAAACAGATGTTTATCAACAAGAGCGAATAAAAATCTGTGTGCTTCGCCTTTTGTAAACATCACAGTAAGATGTGTAGAATCGATTTGGCCTATCTTCATCTTATTCACATCTCCTGGTTTCGGAGTTGGCTTGATAGTTGGTTTCTTGTTCATTACTTTCGCTATCTCCTGATCCATAGCAACAACCTCATGGATGTAAGAAGCCAACATCCTCTTCAAGTGATCAAGTATCGGCTCATATTCTTTCGGATTGGTGAGCAGAATATTAAACAATAGGATCCAGTCATGAGGATTTAGATTTGGAAGGTCTGCCAGGGAAATAATCGACACCGAGTTTGCTGATCCTCGTGTGATTTTAAAATTAACATTTATGAACTTCCCAGCAGGCGTAGGTTTTAGTACCTTGACAGTAATTATCTTCTGTGCGCTCCATGTCAAGTACTGTGGTTGACCATACTTCAAATAAAAGTCTATAAGCTCACGATCAACTTTTGGATGAGGGAAAGGAACATCAACAGTCGAATCAAAGCAATGAAAGGTGAATGCCTTTCTTGTTATTGGCATGTCGAACTGTGAGTCCTTAGAATTGTCACAATCAAACGAAGCGATAGGTTCCAACCAGTACACACTTGGAAACTCTATAGCTTGATTGATAAGTGCCTCTTTTGTCCACAGGGGAAACAAGGCCTTCTTGCAGTTTAAGGCTTCTTCTTCTTCCTTGTTCCTCCTTTCCCTCTCATCTGCTTCCCTTGCAACCCTCAAGGTTTCATCCAACTCACTGTCCCTCTTCTTTCGTTTAAGGGCCTCAGCAATAGTCTCATCATATTCGCCATCACTGTCATCATCAATCACCTTTTTCTTGGCTTGAGAACCAGAACCCGAAGCTTCATTACCCTTCGGTTCTGTTGTAACTTTGACTTTCGGTTGAGCAGATTCGGTTTCGGTTTTAACCTTCGGTTGATGAGCACCTTCTCCCCCTTGTTTTGGAGCAATGAATCTCTCCGAAACACCCTTCATCTCGTGCAACATGGCAAGGGCAGGAAGAAGTTTTGTGGTTAGATGATTCCTTATGGTCAAAGTGAGAATAGGATCATGAGCACCAAGAATGTTGGTCAGCATATCCTTGACATCCCCTGCACAGCTTCGAAAAACAGCTCTTTCCGTCTTCAACAAAGAAATTTCCTTTTCAGCTTGAGCGAGCTGAACCTTATGAAATTCAATTGTGGATGCTTGTCGGGCAAGATCTTCCTTCAGAGCACTTTCTTTTGCTAAATCAGCATGAAGAGATTCCAACCGAGAAGACACAGAGCTGATGAATGAAATGTTCTCTGCTTGGATGGAAGAACGAACAGCCTCAAACTTTGTTTGCTCTTCTTGAAGGGACTTGGATAAGGAATCCACAGAAGCATTCACCGTGGCGGCATTGGTATCAGCGTGGCCTTTTAGTGACTCAAGAAAAATCTGAGTGCTGTGAACAATTTCTGCAACGTCAGTAGTGGCCTTTTTGCAAGAAGAAGTAGACTCATTAACAGCCTTTGTGGATTTGTCGATTGACTCAGTATATTGCTCAAGAGCAGTATCCATGAAAGCTTTGAGCACAACACCACTGTATGACTTGTTGTCATCAAGTAACTTATCAAGTTTCTCATTAATGCTCTGCAGTTGTTGTCTCGTGACTGGAGCATCATCATCCTCATCAGTAGGAAGCCGATAGGGACTGTAGTATGTCGAATCAAACTCATCATTAGCACCACCGAGAGTGGCACCGGAATCGATTGAGGGTGAGGGTGAAAGTGGTTTGGAAGTAACTGGAGGTTCTGTTTCAGTAGTCGCCCCCGTATCAGATACGTTGACAGTTACTGTAGGTTCAGGAATGGTAGTGGTAGTTGATTGGGAAATAATAAAAGGTGGTAAGGGAGTTGTAGAAATAGGAATAGAATGAACTGGTGGTGGTGGTGGTAAAGAAGTTGTTGTTTGAGATGTGGTAGGTGGGGGAACAAGAGCAACCGAAACTGGAACTGTCTGTTTCGGTGATGGAGGTGGTGTTGGAAGTCTGTCATGAAGAGGTTCGGTTGTAGTGGGGGATCGGGGAGGAGTGTTACCTTTCGGTGATTCATGATGAATTTCCTCTTCTTCATCCTCCTCATCATGTTCTGAACTGGGAGGAGTGGGACTCTTGGACCTCTTCGCCATGTTCTTAATCTTCTTTGGTTGAGAAGAGTCCCCTTTTGTAGACTTTCGCTTCTTGGACTTGGCAGACTTAGATTTATCATCCTCTGTTGTCTCTTTCTTGATAGTAGCCCGTTTCCCTCGGTTCCCAGGCTTGTCCACAGCATCCAAGGCAGCCTACTGTTCTGGAGATAAGACTCTCGGTTCCTTGGGAGGAAGCTTGCGATAATCAGCCAGGAGTTTACTCTCGGTTGTGACACATCTGTACATTGTCTCTGGTATAGAGCCAATGTGAGGGAACTTTTTAGGATCATAAATTATGATTTTCTTGGAGTGAAACGTAGCAATAGACACGACTAGGGCATCCTTCATTACTGGAATTTCCAAAGAATTAATCGCCCTTCGTGTAATAAGAGTCCAGAATCGACCACACGAAATTTCCGAATGCCTCGTAGAAGTGTTGAGGCTTTACACCACTTGGGACCAGATAATCGACCCATAGTCGAGATTGATACCATTGTAAAGACCGTATAGAAGGGTCAGAAAACCCTTGCTGGTGCCATCACATCCACCACTCCTCTCCGCCAAACTCTTGATGAGGAGAGTTAGCAATCCATTCCATTGGGGTGGTAAGCAAGACTTCTTAACCTTCGTAACCGTGGTAAGCACGTCAGTATAGCCCATCTCGTAAAGCATCGAGAACAGTTGGGTAGTGGTGATGAAGTCTGGTGAGATTACAGACGAATCGACAGCAAGTTGCAACTGGGAACAGAATTTCACTTTTGAAATAGAGGCCTTATGAGAATGGATTTGGAAGTAGATTCGCTCCTTGTTCTTGTCATATGAGGCAGTAGAGTAAACCTGTGATAGGAGTGACATAGGGACGGCTTCCACCTGTGTTAGGGCTAGAACCAGTGGTGAATACTTCAAACACTCAACCACCTGTAGCATATACGAATCGTACAGAAAAGGATTGAGTTCAATAATCATGTTCTGATTTGGCTTGATCGAAAGCAATGAGGACGAAGCAGTTTGATCATGAGCCGATGAAGAAGTCCCATTGTTGATTGAAGGAAGAAGATGAATAGTTGTAAATCACCGTGTAGATATAGAGAATTTGTTGCAGGTGAAAGAGACAAATGTAATTAGTACCCCTTTATATACCGTTGCCAAGAGAGAGAAAGAATTGCCATCATAATGATGAGATCACTGAAACGTCGCCTGAAAAAGCGCGATGCGACAGGTTGGTTTCTCCCAGGTATACGTCAGCACGTGTGGTTTTAGTAACCGTTCAAATTCACGCGCTTAAAATCTTATCCTCAATTCGTCGTTTGAAATTCAGCTTCGCTCCAAAAGATAAACAAAAATCGAACCAACTGCAACCAGAATGTTGGAAAATAAAAAATTTCATGCAATCGGGCGACAAAAGATAAAGAAATAAAGCAAAATGTGTATTGGATGTGAGTGATGTCTATTAGAAGACATAAAGCAGGGGATTCCGGGCAAGAATCGCTTCCTTCAAAGTCAAGAGAGACTTGAAGTGCTTGTGTGGGTTCCCGAGAAATAACGATCAAGTGTTTGTAGAGAAACATTGAAAGGCTTCTTTTAATTTGTAGGCTAAGGGTAGCTTATCTTCAACCGAACATCAATACTTAACATAAGATCGATCGTTGGTAGAAGTACTTGTGAGACCGATGTGGTCTGTTGAACAAGTAGGTGGGATACAATTTATAGTGACGAAAGAAGTAATAGAAATCTCAAAAACAAAAAGAAACTGGATCTTTTGGGGAAGAAAAGCCTTGGTGGTAGACAATTTCAGAAAAGATCACTCAAAAATAAAAATGAGATTTCAGTAGGTAACCAGTAAGATCTTGAATACAAGGATTCACCGTCAATTCATTGTTGGTGTTGGATTTTGGGTTTCACTCAGCACGTGGTATACGTATCTAAGATCACAAACACAGATTGTATGCAACCATAAACCTCAGTGGTAAAGACCGAGAGTCTCAAGGGTTACAGTGGTGAACCGAAAGTTGATGGAGAATATAAGGAGGGTGGCTAAAGAACCGAAAGTACCTTCTGCTATAAAGACATGACTTAGCAGAAAAACTCTTAACTCATTTGAGAAGAGTAAGGTAGCTCTTGACTTGAGTTGATTTTAACAGCCTGATTGGGAAGAAACGATAGGTAGTGATCGAATCATTAAGGCCTTGCTCTAAGTCGTAGAGGCTTTGGTCAACATGCAACAACATGCTTCTAGGGACTCTTAACTAGTTCAAATGGAAATGATCATACCTGCCTTAGCTCCAAATTCTGTTGTACTGGTATACTTGTGACCTAATTAAAAGAACAAGCAAACAAATACACCACACAAGCAAAACAAACAAACAAATCTAAACAAAAAATTAAAAAGAATATTTTTGAAGTTTTGAGATTTTCTGAAAAATAATAAAAACAGAAAAAGAAAATATTTTTGGATTTTTGAAGTTTTGAGATTTTCTGAAAAATAATAAAAACAGAAAGAGAAAAATAAAGTAGCACAAAACACTCTTTAAAAGAATTGAAAATAATAAACAAAATGTACAACCGAAACCTTATCTTAAAAGAATGAAGCGAAATAAGCCGAGCGTTCGGTTCATTTCGGTTCCTTAAAATTCCAGAGCCGAAATAGACCGAGCGTTCGGTTCATTTCGGTTCCCGAAAATTATGGAGCCGAGATAGACCGAGCGTTCGGTTCATTTCGGTTCCCGAAAAATCCAGAACCGAAATAGACTGAGCGTTCGCTCTATTTCGCTTGTCTAATTTTTAGTGAGAGATTTGAGGATTCGGTACCGACTCTGCTTCCATCATTCCCAAGCCTTGTAAAATTTTATTGAAACTCGCTTCAGGTAAGGCTTTAGTGAATATGTCGGCCAGTTGATCAGAGGACCGAACGAAATGTACTTCCACGTTCCCATCTTCTACGTCGTCCTTGATGAAATGATATCTAAGTGCAATATGCTTAGTCTTAGAGTGTTGCACTGGATTGTGACAAATCCTTATTGCACTTTCTGAGTCACAATAGAGAGGAATCTTCTTCATACTCAGCCCATAATCTCTTAGTTGACTTTGAATCCATATAACTTGAGAGGTACAAGATGCTGCAGCTATATACTCAGCTTCGGCTGTTGAAAGTGACACACAGGTTTGCTTCTTGGACTGCCAGCTAACAAGTTTACCGTCAAGAAATTGGCATCCACCTGTAGTGCTCTTTCGGTCCAGACCATATCCTCCAAGATCAGCATCAGAAAAAGCTTGAATGAAGAATCCAGATCTGGCAGGGTACCAGAGACCGACAGATGAGGTTCGCTTTAGATAACGGAAAATATTTTTCACCACCACCATGTGAGGTTCTCTTGGATTAGCTTGAAACCTGGCACAATAACAAACAGAAAACATAATGTCCGGTCTACTAGCTGTTAGATACATAAGGGACCCTATCATTTGTCGATATAGTGTTATGTCAACAGCAGGTTTTTCCAGAGAAGGTGTTAACTTAGTGCCAAACGCCATAGGAACCTTTACTTTCGAGTCTCCTGTCATACCAAATTTTGTTAGCAAATTCTTTGTGTATGCCTCCTGGTTGATAAAGATACCTTATGGTCCCTGTCTAATATTCAAACCAAGGAAAAAATTAATTGGACCGATTGCGCTCATTTCAAATTTAGTCTCCATCAACTTCCTGAATTCAGCTGTCAAGCTAGGATTCGTGGAGCCGAAGATGATGTCATCGACATAAATTTGAACTATCATTAGATGTTCGCCTTCTTTCTTTCGGAAGAAGGTTGGGTCAACCGAACCTTGCTTAAATTTCGACATTTTTAGAAGGCGAGTTAAGGTTTCATACCAGGCCCTTGGTGCTTGCTTTAAACCATATACAGCTTTATCCAGCACATAGCAATGATTAGGGAATTTCTCGTTCACGAACCCGGGAGGTTGCTCAACATACACCGTTTCTTCTAGTTCTCCATTCAAAAAAGCGCATTTTACATCCATTTGGAAAACCTCGAAGTTTTTATGAGCAGCATATGCTAGAAAGATTCTAACTGATTCCAACCTAGCTACTGGAGCGAAGGTTTCCTCGTAATCTATCCCTTCCTCTTGGCAATATCCTTTTACTACCAACCGAGCCTTGTTTCTAATAACATTCCCCTCTTTGTCCAATTTATTCCTGAAGACCCATTTCAAGCCAACCACTGAAGCATCCTTTGGTGTGGGAATCAGCCTCCAAACTCGATTGCGTTCGAACTCATGGAGCTCATCTTGCATTGCTTGAACCCAATCAGAATGATCAAGTGCAGCATTCACTGTTTTCGGTTCGACTTTGGAGATAAACGAATTAAACATACAGAATTCAACTTTAGAGAATAATGCAGTTTGTTTCGCTTTCAATTGAGAACGAGTGAGAACTTTCTCAGATGATTCACCAATGATTTGTGCTTTGGGATGATCCTTGGTCCATTTCACTAAAGGAGGATAATTTGGGTCATAGACTGGATCCAACTCTGCATTTACTTCCTGTTCAAGTTCTGATTGATCACCTTCGTCAGTTGTATTCTCTTTCTCCCCCTTGACTGGCGAAATGTAACCTGTGTCAGGATCAGAGTTGTCATTCTCTGTGGGAGTCGGATTCTCCCCCTCGATTGGACTATTATTGGGTGGGTTTGGAGCTGTATGCTCCCCCTCGCCTGGACCTTTATGAGTTGAGGATGGAAGATTCTCCCCCTCGAAAGACATTTCGGTTGTCTTTGGTGCTGATGAACTCTCCCCCTTGAACATTGAGCCGCTGTTTGGAGAGTCAGTTGAGGGTTGACCACCTGTCGGTTTAGGAGGTTCAGTTTCCATTGCTTTGGCAGCTTCATCTATGATCTTTTTGAGATTGTCGATTTTGTTGTCTGCTGCTTTCGCCTCTGAGTGTGTTGCTTTCTCTGGTTCATCGAATAGCCGAATGTACTCTTCAAACAAGTTGGATATTGGAACCGAGACTTGTCCTGATTCAGGAAATATTTCTCCTAAGGCACTTTCGCTTCTTTGAACCTTCTTCATGTACTGATCGTCAAAGGTTACATAATATGTTTCTTCAATTCGTTTGGAGCGTTTGTTCAACACTCTGTATGCCTTTGACGTTAGCGAATAACCCAGAAAGATTCCCTCATCGGCTTTGACGTCAAACTTATTTCGGTTCTCTTTAGAATTGAAAATAAAGCACCGTGAACCGAATACGTGGAAAAATTTGACGTTGGGATTTCTATTGTTCAGAATCTCATATGGAGTGATTGAAAATCTTTTGTTGAGCAAGGATCGGTTCTAAGTGTAGCACGCGGTTGCAACTGCATCAGCCCAGAAGTATAACAGAAGGGAAGCGAAGCTGAGCATGGTTCTGGCTGCCTCACATAAGGAACAATTTCGTCTTTTAACAATCCCATTCTGTTGTGGTGTATAAGGGGCCGAAAAGTTGTGAGATATCCCCTTGTCAGCTAGAAAGTATTCAAAATCTTTATTCTTGAATTCCAGCCCATTGTCGCTTCTGATATTCCTCACTATCTTTCGCAACTGTACTTCCACTTGCTTGATGAACGTCTTCAGCTTGGGAGTTGCATCTGATTTCTGTTTAAGAAAGAAAACCCAGGTGAAGCGAGAAAAATCATCTACTATGACAAGAATGAACTTACTACCACCGAAGCTTTCGATAGCCGAAGGTCCACATAAGTCAATGTGCAGAAGTTCAAGAGCTTCAACAATCTTTGTATTGATTCGTGTAGGATGGCTCTTTCTGCTTTGTTTGCCCATCTCACACGATGCACACAGATGCTCCTTATCAAACTTGAGAAGAGGAAGGCCTCGAACATGATCACCAATAACCAACTTATTAATATCTTTGAAGTTCAGGTGCGATAGGCGTCGATGCCACAACCAGCTTTCATCAGTGTTCGCCTTTGATAGTAGACATATTGCTGGTTTTCCTCGAATTGGGTTGATATTTAAAGGATACATCTCTCCCTTGCGGCCAGACTTTAACAGAACCTTTTTGGATTGCTTCTCAATTATTTCTGACCCTCATCATCAAATGAAACCTTCAGACCTGTGCTTACAACTAATTGTGACACACTGATGAGGTTATGTTGCAATCCTTCCACATACGCTACTTTTCGAATCGAGAAATCGCCGTTGGTTATCATACCATATCCTTTGATTGTTGCATACGAGTTATTGCCATACTTCACACATCCACCATCCTTTAGGGACCGAAACTCCCTCAGCTCTTCCTTTCTTCCTGTCATGTGACGCGAGCAGCCACTGTCTATATACCATTCATCATCGAACTTCTCGTCACGTATCACCTGCAAATTCAAGCAGATTTAGGAACCCAAAGTTTCTTGGGTCCTGGTGAGTTTTTCACAGAAAAAGGAATTGCAGTAGAAACATCAACCAAATAGGTTCGTTTTACAAGAGTGGATTGATCTTTTCTTTTGATGGTATACACCTTGATTTTAGTTTTATCTTGTTTAAACTTTGGTGTATTAGATGGTGTGTTGTTAGATGGTTTTGGTGTTTTCTTTTGAATCCTAGGGTTAGCTGACTTTTTCTCATTATGGAACTCAGAATCAAGCTTTCCCTTTCCTTTGATATCCTTCACTGAATTTGATTTGCTTTGTGAGTTGGAAGGACCGAAACTAGACTTGGGACCGAAACTTGACTTGGGACCGAAACTTGACTTTCGGTTCTGAGTGCCGTTTTTTGGACCGAAAGTAGGCCTTTGGTTGTTAGCCTTGACGTTTGGACCGAAACTTGACTTTCGGTTCGGCGCGCTAGTTTTGGGACCGAAAGTAGATGTTCGGTTCTGAGATTTGGAATAGTAGGAATTTGGACTGAAGTTTTCTTTTCCATTTAGCTTTTCCTTTCCTTTTTCAATTGATTCTTTCTTAGGAGGTACGTAGTTGGGATTTTGAGATTGCCAATGACGTTTTTGCTCATTCAGATTCTTCATGTATCTTTGATTTCTTAAGCGTTTTTGTTCAGCTAACTCCTACAATTTGTGGATATTGAAGCTAGCCTTTGGTTTCTCCTTTTGAGTTTCGGTTGTCCTAGTTGGAACTATCGGTTCTTTCATTGGTTCTTCATGGATTTATTTAGTTCCACTTGTGCTTGGTTTGTCGAAACTCGAGGGTTTGTTGATGGGTTCAACAACATATCTTCCTTTAACCCTCAATGAACTTTGCTCAGATAAGCCTACGATTTCATCTGCGTTGTCAATAGGGGCTGACCAGAAGTAATCGTCACACCCTTCAGCGTTGTCTTTGTCGACCAAGATTTTCAACTCTGCTGTTTGTTTTGCAGTGACACCGGTAACTGCATAGACTTGATTCAGCACAGTTTGAACCTTTTGATAAACCATGGCTTTCTCTTTGAGTTTCTGTGGCTTGTCTCTTGACAGGCGAGCGAATTCAACTGAATTTCAGATATGAGGGGTTTCTCATTCTCGGTTTCGCTTTTCATGAACTCAGAGCAATCAACTACGTCTTCTACTGAGATTTCGCTCATCTCACTTTCCTCATCAATTCAGACGTATTTTCTAAGTTCATTTTATTTTCTGAAATTAATTTGGCGTTAGATGAGTCAAACGATTGAATAGTTTCGGACTTTATTTTTAACCTATCATTTTCATCTAAAAGATTTTTGAGCATACATTTATGTTCCTTAGAGTCAATGAAGGTCTCTATCTTGTCCAGTCCAATTTTGTAAGACATGGATGTCTCTTCTGATGACACTATTGATTCACACTCAGCAATGACCTCATCCTCCTTAAATTCAAGGAAGGGTAAGATCATCTTATGAATCATCTTCCCTATCTCACAACTTAAATGCAATTGAGCAATATTAGTATATAAGCGCTTAACAATTAAACAAAAAACATTCATTTGTTTTAAAAACTTTAAATTGTCTCTTTGCAAATAAATACTTTCATCCCTAGCCCTATTTAATTCTGCCTCCTTCAGCTTAATCCACATCCTTCTCTCCTCACTTTTTGAAGACACCCTGCTGAGTTGGTCAGTTAGGTTAGAATTCGCTAAGCGAGTTTGCATGAGACTACCACTTAAGTTAGAAAATTTAAATTTTAACTCTTTTAATTCTTCTTCATAATCTGTTACTGGAACTTTTAGTGATTCAAGGATGGATTGTACCTTTTTAATCAGCCGATCGCAGTCGTTGATCTTCTCACTCACGGGCTTGGCTGCAAAACATTTGTCCTCAGTCAGGTTCGGTTCCTCACTTGCACTTTCGGTTGATGCACCAGCTGTGACCATCAAACATCTTCCAGCCGAACCTACATCCTTTGCCACATAAGCTCTTCCATGAGTGGGCTTTCTCACCTCTTCATCTTTTGAATCGGTTGACCAAACTTCAACGCCACCGAACTCATCTTCATCTGCATTCTCCTGCACAATCAAGGCATTCATAGAACTGTTAGTCACCTTCTTTTTCTTGATCTCTTCCAACTTGCGCATGTAGTACGCCTCATCGTCTTCACCGTCTCTTTTCTCAGCCATTTTCCTCAGCATGCAATCTTTGGCAAAGTGGTTCTTGCCGTGACAGTAATTGCAGTCGAACCCAGAGTCTCCTGCAAGTTTGCTCTCTTTCTTGTCTTCATCCTTTTGAGAAGAATTTTTTGCTTCATCCTTCACCTTCTCAGAGCTGTAACTTCCCTGCCAGTTTCGGTTCTTGCTGACAGGAAATTTTCTTCATGCAAACTTCTTTGGATTGGTGACCATCATAGCATACTCCTCGCTTGTAAGGTCACACTCAGACATATCCGACTCTTCTTCTTCTTCTGCAATGTTTTTTCCTTTTGAGACAAGGGCCAGTGATCCCACACCAGAAACTACCTTTTCCTCTTTGGTTACTACACTCTCATGGGACTTAAGTATTCCCACAAGTTTCGCTAGTGAGTAAGATTTAAACTGTTCATGTGCTTTCACAGTTGAAACCACAGCCATCCATTCTGGTCTCAGACCGTTCATGAAGGTCACCTTCTGCTCGATCAACTTTCTTTCTATTCTGTGCTTGATCATATTACTTAGGAGATGATTGAACCGATCGAAAGTTTGTATGAGTTTTTCTTCTGGTTTCTGTTCGAAAACTCCAAATTCTGACAGCAACAAGGTTTGAATGGAGTGTTCTAGATCTTCATCGGTTGAATAAAGTTCTTTCAACCTATCCCAGATTTCTTTGGCTGTCGTGCATGAACCAACCAACCGAAAAGTGTCAGATTGCAAGGCGAATCTGATCATTCTCATGGCCTTCACATTACACAGCAACTTGTCTTTCTCATCCTGTGGCATCTTCTCTACATCCGCCACCAGCTTGTTATATTGCTTTTGGGACTTAACTGTTGTGTTCATTCCTGAGTGAACAAACGGACCAAGCGTGATAGCTTCCCAGATGAGATAGCCATTGTCTTCAGATCCAACCACGTAATCTTCAAAGTGATGCGCCCATACTTCATAGTCTTGAGTGTAAAGAATGGGAATCCTGGTAGTGGATCCAATGCTGTTTGAGATGTTTATGGGATTTGTTTGCGAATCTTCGTGAGACATGGTGAGCTGCTAGAATCAGACCTGTAAACTTGAGATTAGGGTTTTATCAAAAATAGAGTTGCCGTCGATAAGAAGAAGACGGCTTCTATTTATACGATAAAAGCGGAAACCCTAAAGAATTCTGAATACAGAAGGAATGTGTATTGATCACACAGTCTCCTACTTTGATACCAATTGTAGAATCAATGTTCAATTAGGATCGATAGATTCTATGCAGACAAACACTTAAGAACGTAATTATGAACACAAGAATGGCTTTGAATATGTCGTATGATTAATGCTTTAACACCTCAGAAGAGCTCGATTAAGAACTTCGACTGTAGAGGTGTTTAGGGTTACAAAACTAAAACGATAATAATCAAGAACGTTTACCTTTTAATGCATACATGCATGCATTATTTATAGTCTAACCCTACTAGCTAATCACGGATGGACAGGCCCAATCCGGATACAAAACATAAGCCCATGACGCAACATAATTAGACCCAATAATACGCTTAGTGTACTGATGCGAGGCTTGGTCGTGACTCTGGACACGTACGCGGGGTGTACATCCATGTAAGAGGGGTGTACGTGTGATTTAAGGAAACCCTAATTTAAGGTGATGCACTCTATATAAACACCTTAAGTCATTAGGGCCGACCTCTTTACCAGCCCCTAAGCCTCCAAAACCCTAGAAATCGTTCCTTAGCCTCCATTATTGTATTTCGAGCTCATTATGTGCATCTTGGTGTGTTTTGGTTCATATTCAAGAAGAAGGAGTTTAGTGCATGGTTGTGGATCAAGTAAGAGCTTGTGGATCCTGATTCTCTACTTCATTTCCAGCTTGTTTGAGCTCGGGGATTCGTCGAACCAGTAGCCATGGATTTTTAGTGAGATTCAGTAGTCGAGGTGAGTTTCCTCACTGGGTTTAGCGGGTCTAAGGCACCAATGCCGCCCTTATTGTTTATGTTAGGATGCTAGGAGTCTACGTGACCCTTGCATGTGTTATGTGCTACTATGTATATCGGGCGGGGCTTGATGCCGGGCGAGGCCCGATGACTGAAACGTATGCTATTTTTTATGATCATTATATGTGTTAAGATGATTATGTAATATATATTGTATGTGTACAGTGGGCGGGGCTCGAAATCAGGCGGGGCCTAAGAATAACAGATTTGTATAACAAGCGGGGCTCGATGCCGGGCAGGGCCCAATGGAGGGAGGGGGCCCGGTATGTGATTTATTATGTATGGTATGGGATAGTTTGGGGAACTCACTAAGCTTTATGCTTACAATTTTTAGTTTATGTTTCAGGTACTTTTGGTTCCAATGGGAAGAGCTCGGTATGATTGTATCACACACACCACGTAGTTCCACTTTTGTGATTTACTTTGATTGATATGATGTTGATACACTTAGTTTCACTTGGATTGTATTGATGATGTTTTTGGAATACTATTTTATTTAAATTAAAAATGAAAATTTTGGGTCATATTTTTGGGATGTTACTCCCTCAATGGTTTAGTGTTGATATTGTTGGATTAGGTGTCTAAGTTCATAACTATTTCTGGGATGTACTTGACCCGGTTGGCATGGTCCATTTGGGTTGCATGGCATTGCAACACTTGGATAGACTAAATGAGAGAAAGGACACTTAAGGATTATTAATATATTATAAGTTCTAATATATTAATAATATTATTTAATTAGTATTGATCAAAGAAAAGTTTTGAAATTAATTAAGTGATCAAAAAGAGACTAATTAAATATATGGAGTTGATTGTGTAAATAATATATTCTTATATAGTGGGCTAATGATCATGGTTTGTGTGGATTGGGCTAAAACCCATAAGGTGCTCCATGGATAATCCATGGAGGTTACAAACCCATGGATCATGGAATATGAAAAGCCATGACAATTAGGGTTTACATGGTGTAACCCTACTTGTGCCACAACTATATAAAGAACCATAGTCTAGCAAAATCGGTACTACTTGTACAAGATAGAGGGCTAGCCGATTTTGAGGTGCAAATGAACTTCTCTCAAGTTTATTCCAAGAGTTGTAGTGTTGTGTGAGACATTTGAGGCATCACACTTGAGGTGCTAGGCTCACAAGGTTCTCAAGGAATCTAAACTACAAAATGTATGTTCTTCTTCTAGCATTTATCTTTAAAAGTTCCCCAAGGTATGCTAGATAGGTTAAGAACCTTGGAAAATCAATTTTGCATGTATCATAGTAAAACATAGATCCAAGGTTTCTAGGGTTGCATGTACACCTTAGGAGTGTTAGAATGCTCAAAACCCTTCAGTGGTATCAGAGCCTAGGTTTGTTTTCTTGATACTTGATGCTACATGTTTTTTCAAAAGTTGAAATTCTACATTTTTTGCATCTGACTGCTCACCACGACGTGGCAGTATTTACCACGACGTGGTGATGCCCCTGTATGCAGAAGGGGTTTTGCTTGGTATTGGATGAGGATCATTACCCTAAACTGTTTTTTGAACCTTAAAAACCTGTTTTGATGTGGTAATGATTATGCTAATCCAATTTCAAAGGTTATTATCAAAATTTCAAGTTTTATATGGTTTATTTATGATTCTTGAAAATTGTTGATATGCATGTTCATGAACTTATGTATTTAGAAGATCATAGGAATTATTTGTAACTTGCTTGTTAGTTTAATTCTTGATCATTATGTGTTTTATGGAATCCATACTTTGTCCTCAAGTTATGGATTACCAAAAGTCACTCTTTTAAAGTCCATTATGAAACACATAGGTTACATAAAATGAAAAGTCTCTCATTTTAATAAACCATTAACTAATAAGTTATGAAAGATGAAAAGTTTTGAAAGTTACAAAACTTGCCCTCAAGTTTTGGAACATGTAAAGTCACCTTAAAAACTTTAGTTCCAACCCCTAGAATTTTATACTTTATAATATTATAAGTTTAATAATAATTATATATGTATAAGAAAAAGTCGTTTTACCGTTAGTAGGCCTCATTCACGAAGCCAGTCTATAAGGGGGTATAAGGTTGCTACCTATAAAATGGAAGCTTAATGGGTGTCCACTCTCACCCACCGCTTCCTTGATCGGTGGAGGGTCGTTAGCCGAAACGGGTAAGATAAATTCTTTAAATCTTCATTAAAAGTATGATGAATATAAAGTAATTAAATGTTTTTATAAATTCCCAATCTTAGTTACTTTAGGAAAAAGTGAATAAGGTGCTAACCCATGAAATTACACTTTGCACTTTGATTAAGTCGTTAGTGGAGCGTGTGTGGTTAACCGGCACACTAACCTGGACTTAACAAGGTAGGCAAAGGGTAACTTAATGTTTATCATAGTATCGGTGGAGCGCGTGTGGTTAACCGGCACATCGATTGAGGGGTAAATATTAAGGGTACCAAGTAATTTGCATGGTTACTTCACACCTTGTTTTATGATCCTCGGCATCCCAGTCACAAAACCTGAAGGGCACACTCGAGATTGAAACATGCCATTGAAAAGTTCAATGAATCTCAAAGAATCTAGGAGTTTCAAAACCAATTAAAACCTAATAATTTATTTCGTTTTTCATGGTGGAAATTGGTGAATCGTCATTCACTTACCTTCAAATATTTTATACCTTGGATTACGGCATCCCTCTTCTAAGTTATAAAATCTTGTGTTGGGTCCTAGCCTTAATATTTCATATTGGGTGTTATATTAAGGACTTAAATAAACTAACTTGAATATCTCCCATTGTAGATGTCTGGTTTAGACAACTATGATCTTCCTAAATCTCATGGAAATCATAATTCTCTACCTCCACCTCCTCCATTTATTCTCCCTGACCCACAAGCTCGAAGACTTGAAAAATTCAAGGTCACTCAAGCCATACTAGCAATGAAACATAATGATGGAAGACCTGTGTGCACTCATATCTTAGGAATGAAGTCACACATTGACAGGTTGAGAATGTTGGGTGTCGTTGTCTCAAGGAAGTTGGCTATTGACTGGGTTCTTCAGTCACTTCCCGAGTCATATAGTGAGTTCATTAAGAACTACTATGTGACAGATCACGACATGACCCTAATAGATCTATCTTATTTGCTTGTTGCTGCTGAGTCAGAAATGATGTGGTGCAATGGTCAAGCAAATATGGGTGGAAGGTCTACTTCTCAAACTTCCATGGACATTGACAATGGTAACATTGGAAGTCCAGAAAAGCTTTCTCTTCCCAATGGAAAGGGATCAGCCTTGGTCAACCCAGTTGACCAAAAGGTAAAGGGAAAAGCTAAGTCTGTGATAGTCCCGTGTACCATTCCCAAAGAGTCTATATGTTTTCATTGTCAAGAGAAGGGGCATTGGTTGCGAAACTGCCCTAACTACCTGAAAGATCTAAGAGAAAAGGAAAAATAAAAAAGGTTTGACTCTGCTTCAGGTAAGTCCACTATCTAACTCTGTTAAGTTCCTTATTGATGATTCTTAATACAAAATGTGACTCGGTTACATTTTGGTGTTTGGCAGGATCAAGCAAAGGGAAGGAAACTTAAAGAAAGAGTATGCTGAATCTGATCGCGAAGATGGATTTCAATCGCATGGTTCGAAGATCGGATTCTTGAGCTACTACTTAGGAGTTATGATAGATTGCTAGAAAATATGTAATAGCATAGTTTTCATTTAAACTTGCATTGTAAGGAAATAATTTTTCCGCATTTATAAATAAATAAAATTTTGTTTTGTTTTATTATATCTCCTTGCAATGGCATTTTATGAAAAATTGATGTTTGTATGGTTCTAGCTATAATGGAAATGTGAATTTGATTCTTTCATTTGTGGTAGTGTCTAAATTTACCAAATAAAGAAGATTTTCATCAACCAAGTTTCAATTGGACCGAAACTTGGAATCATGCAAGTTGTATAGTATGATGAATGAGAATTTTCATCTTTGGAAAAATTAAGACTAATTCCTTGGTTACATGTATACGTGAGTCAAGTGAAGGACTAAGGGATCCAGTACACGGTCTTGTGCACTGGTCAAGGTCCACCACAAAAGATCGATAAGACTATTCGTCATGATTTACTAAAGTTGAGTAAATATGGTTATACTTACCAGTTTAAGTATAATTCTGAAACATTGGAAAAGTTTCGATGTATTGCAGGACGAATGAGAAGAATCAAATTAGGCAGAAAGATAAACGTTTCTCAAATCTGAAAAGATGGGAGAGTTCTTTAGTATCATGTTTTGTGATCATCTTAATGATTAAGAAACCATATCACAATTGGTCCTTTAAGGACATCTTAGTGCATTCTTATGGCTAAGAAGAGGAATCATGAATTGTTGAAATGGTTGAATCAAGAAGATGAGTCATACTTTGTTCCAAAACAAGTCTTAGAGTCATACTCCAAGACTGTAAGTTGAGTGACATATCTTAAAGAAAGTTTTATAAAACTTGTCAAAATGTAAGAGTAAAAGTGTCCTACTCTTGTACATTTGAAATTGGTAAGTTGTGATGTTTTGGATAAAACAAAGACCAACTAAGGCCAATTGTGTGAAGTGTTTGTCTTGATAAAGAATTCACACTATCTATTGAATATTTGGCAAGTGAGTCTTATATGTCATGAGGACAGTGGGAGCCTTAAAGATCTTGAAAAAGCTTCTAGATCTAATCAAGAAGAAAAACCTAGAGTTTATCACTAGCACACGACTTGAGGTTTATAACCTATCGTGTTGACATATTCCTATTTCTGTGCTCATTCCAGTTAAAGTTGGATTTGCATATGAGTTTTGAGAGTTCTCAATTGGTTGCATAACAACTTGGAAGCAATGGCAGGCCCTTGTGCTGCCAGATGGCAAGAAGTTAAGACTGCACAAGTTCAATCCATAAGAGTTTGGATTTGTCACTAACATTGTCTTGTGATTATGGTTTTGACAAATTCACATGGATAGGAACACATACACCATAAAATCTAAAGTGTCATAAGGTTTCTCTCCGATTCATGAAAATGATGGTGAGGAAACGCTTTCACTAAGTAGATTTTAAGTAGATAGCAATTGTGATATTTGCATTCTCAAAGTCGTTAGTGGAGCGTTTGTGGTTAACCGGCACACTAACATGGACTTGTGAGAAATGACAAAGGTCTAAACAATTGAGACTATGATTACGACATCCCTTTTCATAGTTCTGAAATTGTTTAGACACACATGTGTGCTATCTAAGGAAAGGTGTATGATTTTGATAAAGTTTAATCAAAGCATCTCGTATCAGAAATATGAACTTTGGTAAGAAGGTCAATAAAGTATTGATTTCTATAAGTCCACCTGATTTCTGAGTACATGTCAAAGCTAGTGGGAGCATAAGTGTTATGCTAATAATCATCATGCAAGTGGGAGCATGAGAATTATAATAAGTGTTGCAAGTTAGCAATGTTAATTATAGAAAACAAAAGGTTTCAGTTAGGAAAACGTTGTTTTGCTATAATTAAGGGAGAGGAAATTATACTTCGTTTCAATTCTAAAAGCTTAGATTGAGGTTTTAATCATCTTTAGTCAAGGATATATATATGAATTTTATGTTGGAATGGCTCAACATAAGGAAATTCTATATATGGGTCCATTATTTGCGTTCTAAAATTCGATTATGATTACGGCATCCCTTTTCATAATTTGAATTATGAGAACTTGGCAAATAGAAATAGAAATATTATAGCAAAAGACTGGTCTAGTATCATGTCTTTATGAATCGTGTCCCATATGCTTCAGATATAGGATCGATTACATGTGCTATAATATTCATCTGTTCTAAATTTTTCCAAATGCCCAGAGCATTAAGAGGGAAAAAGTACTAGAACTAGATATGACTAATTTGATTAAGCAATTGTCGAGGACAATCTAAGGTTTACCAAAGATTGGTTGCTCAGGGACAGTTGAAAGTATAGTGTTAATTTTGGAAGGGCCATATTGACATATTCTGAAAAGAGTCAACTCTTGTTCAGGAGTAATAGTCAAAAGGGGAATATGGAAATGTTCCCATAGGTGGAAGTTATTCATTAAATCTGTGTAAGATTAGGAAACGTAATGCAAGAAGAATGTTCAAAGCAATGAACTTTGAATATGAGACTTCGTTTCCATGGAGTTGATCTCCATTGGAATACTCTGTAATGTCTGTTGACAAGTCTTTGTGACTTTGTGCATAATCATTACAAGAGGACCAATGCATATAAGTTTAGAATCTAACATATTTAGGTAAATGGCAGGAATTTGGAATTCTTGCATTTGCGGTAAGGATTTGGGATTGTGAAATGAGTATCATTGGAATTATGTTCAATCGATCTATTTCACAGAGTAAAGATGATAGACAAACTTAATGTGCATACTTGGTGTATGGAATAACTAATGTTTGGAAAAACATAGTGTGCATACTTGGTGTATGGCATGACTAATGTTTAGAAAAAAAAACCATAGTGTACATGCTTGGAGCATGGGACAACTATTGTTTAATTCAAGTATAATGTTGATAGTTTGAAATTGTATGCAATGAATAATGTGTAGTTAATATGGTGATAAATAAAAGATATTTTATTTATATTCATAAGTTCTGAGACCATATTTGATTCGATTATTCTTGTGTTTCACTTTGCATGTTTTGACTTCCAGAATAACTAGGTCATTCTTCCCGAATGACTAAGTTATTCAAACCATCCACAGTCGGTCATATGTTGGAAGTAGATATGAATTAAGACTGTCATGAAGCTGGATTGTAGATGTCCAAGGTATGGGACATAGCACGAGTTGCTACAATATTCATGAGTGCTCATAAGTTATGAGTAGTGGATTCAACCCACACTCACTGGTATCACTTCATGGAATTTATCTCGAGTGATCGTGAGACAGTAATAATATATAAGTCTTCAAACCTAGAGATATGACTTGTTGCCTATGAGTTAGTTATACATTGATTGTACGAAAACACATTGGTAACTCGATGTTATAAAACCTGCCTTTGTGTATGATTCAACAAGTAGTAGAACAAGCATACGAGTCGAAGTTTATCTGTTCCTTCTTGGATTAGAAGTGATACCTGGGCCCCTCGATGATTTTGTGTTGACCCATGTACCGGGCCCGGTCAGAACTAAGTTGATGTGTTTAATTAAGTTCTATGTCAAACAAATCAGAAATCGGGAAACAAACTGCTGGACAGTAAGTAAGACATTGTTCCATGTATTTGTCCAGCTGATATCTAGAACAGAGGATTATACGATCACTTATCTTAAATGGCGTATCATCATCATTTCAGTTTTGCGAGACCTTGAAAGAGCGACAATTGCTGATCGGTTCCTAAAGTTATTCTTGCAGATATAGTTATTAGACTTATCCAAGTGGGAGACTGTTGGATTAGGTGTCTAATTTCATAACTATTTCTGGGATGTACTTGACCCGGTTGGCATGGTCCATTTGGGTTGCATGGCATTGCAACACGTGGATAGACTAAATGAGAGAAAGGACACTTAAGGATTATTAATATATTGGAAGTTCTAATATATTAATAATATTATTTAATTAGTATTGATCAAAGAATTGATTTGAAATTAATTAAGTGATCAAAAAGAGACTAATTAAGTATATGAGGTTGATGTGTAAATAATCTGTTCTTATATAGTGGGCTAATGATCATGGTTTGTGTGGATTGGGATAAAAACCATAAGGTGCTCCATGGATAATCCATGGAGGTTACAAACCCATGGATCATGGAATATGAAAAGCATGACAATTAGGGTTTACATGGTGTAACCATACTTGTGCGACAACTATATAAAGACCCCTAGTCTAGCAAAATCGGCACTACTTGTACAAGATAGAGGGCTAGCCGATTTTGAGGTGCAAGGGAACTTCTCTCAAGTCTATTCCAAGAGTTGTAGTGCTGTGTGAGACATTTGAGGCATCACACTTGAGGTGCTAGGCTCACAAGGTTCTCAAGGAATCCAAACTACAAAAGGTATGTTCTTCTTCTAGCATTTATGTTTAAAAGTTCCCCAATGTATGCTAGATAGGTTAAGAACCTTGGAAAATCAATTTTCCATGTATCATAGTAAAACATAGATCCAAGGTTTCTAGGGTTGCATGTACACCTTAGGAGTGTCAGAATGATCAAAACCCTTCAGATATCTAAAGTTCTTGCCCGAACCCTGTGTAACACTCAGATCTTTAATATAAAGTACACCCAAATATTTTCACCATTTTTCTAACATAACATGGTGTACATTTTGTAACATCCCAAAAATCATCACCAAAAATTTCTTTTTAAAACATTACTAAATTATAGTATCAAACCATTTCAAACATACTAGAAGGGTTATATAACAAATCAGAGTATCTTTTCAAAACACTTGTTCATTTTATCAGAGTAAATGTCACACCCCCGAACCAAACGGCGGAAACGTCCGAGGGCTCGCGTGACTTAAATTGAAATATCATCACAATGAATTTACATGAAACATAACACATTCATCACCCAACATTACATAGTACAAATGGCATTGTTTACATCAAGTACATGGTTTACATTACGTGATCCCAAAATATAAAGTGTTTGGTGATTAGCTACTACAAAAGAAACTTTCAACACACTGGATGCTTCCTCGTTCTAACGATTACCTGAGAATACAAGTTATTTTGAAAACGGTCAACATATATAATGTTGGTGAGTTCATAAGTGTGTTTGATGTAAAATAGTTTATGTCGTTCGTAAAACCCAGAAAATCCGATATTTTCTGTATTAAGACTCTTCTTGAAAATGTTGTGATGATCCTGTAAGTATATGCGTGAATGATTTCAAAACGTGAATAAATGAGAAGTTTTGCATTATAGTTTTTGAAAGTACAAATGAGTAAGATTGGTTTCCCCGGAAAACCCGATGTCTTCCGATAAAAAGTTATGAATGTTTTGCATTATTGTATCGTCACATCGAGTGAATATGATTTCCCTTGATTACTTAAATGATATCGGATTTCTACGCGAGTCGTTATAACCATGCATGATAATGACTAGTTTGTCTGTCTTGGCATTCTAATGAACACCGAAATTAATCTTAAGATTTTGTCACCCTAGACTGCCGAGTCTAAATGTAGCGAACAGCTTAGGTGTGGGGGAGTCACCCCCGTATAGATCTATACACAAACTCTCGCTCTCTCTCCAGGAGACTTTGATGACAACTACAGACTACGACCGACACTTATTGGTGTCACCCGTTATTACTCACTTAATCCATATGAATTTGATTAATCTTGATTAATGACCTGATTTTAGTTTACTTGAAGAGATGGTAAGCCTAACAGACGAGGATAAGAGGACTACTAGGCCCTACTAATTTCGTATGTTATTTAAGGCTGTCGAGTATACGAAAAACGCATTGGCCCATTTCGCATAAAGTTTATTTGGACCTTACTAGTAATGCTAATGGGCCACTGAGGCCCAATAGCATGTAAAAACCATTGAGGGTCCCTTAAGCATGTAATTGGGTCACAGGAGGCCCAATAACATGTATTATTTATGTTGGGCCCAAAAGTCATGTTAATGAGTCACGAAGGCCCATTAAGCATGATTAGAATCTTTCATTTTTAGCACATATTTACCATAAAAACACAAGAAATCACACATAACATACAAATACACATAGATCTTCACATTTTACTTGTATTCTCCCCCATAAATCATATGAAAACCGAAAATAGAGGGGTATGAACTCACCTTTTCTTGTTGTTGTCGGTTTTGAAGAAAGAAATGGAAGAGTTTTGGTCCTAGCAACACCTTGCTGTGGATCTCGAACTTGAGGTGATTCTAGGAGTATGATTATCACAAATGATTTAGAGAAGGGATCTAATCATGAGAAAAAAAGTTATATAATCCTTGGATATGTATAACTTACCAAGAAGTGATGATATTCTCTTGAAAATCCTCTTGATGCACAAGCAAAATTTCGAGATTTTGGAGTGAGAAGGAGAAGAATGCTTGAGAGAGTTTGGAAGAAGTTTGAAGTTGTGTGTGTGTGTTTTCCTTGTGCTCTCGGCCGAAGAAGAAAAAGAGAGGGGAAGAGAGAGGTGATGAAGTGACTAACATCGATACATGTTGGGTTTTGCATGGGAGTATGAAGTGTAATAGTGAGGTGGCAACCTTAAAAGTCAACTCTTCTCCCTTTTTTTGTAGTTGGGCCGAGAGGGAGAAAGGAAGGGAAAGACTTGGGCCTTTTGTGCTTGAGTCCATAATATGAGGCCCAATTTGATGATTTTCGGACCATTGGGCCTTTAGAGTAGATCACGGCCTAATTTTGTTTAAGAAAATGGATTTTAGTCCATTAAAGCTAATTGAATTTGTTATGGCCCAATAAGGCCCATTAAAGGTAGACTAGTCCATTTTAGGCTTATAAGGCCCAAAAGGTTAAGTCTCATGAGAGTGGGTCCAATTGAGAGTCCATTTAAGAGTTCTAAGCCCAAAATAGTCACATTGGAAATTTATTGGCCCATTAGGCCCAATAAGGAAATCCTAGTCCATAATGGACTTAAACCGGGATTTTTAGGGTTTCCAATCTTTTGTTGACTATTTGAAGTGTTGTATAGAGTGTTTGATGGAATTTTGTTGTCATTGATTAAGCATCATACATTGCCTTCAAGTTTTAGTTACAATGTTATCCTTGTTTAATGTTTACAAAAGCATTAGAATTCCTAGTTGTGACATCATCCCCGCGTTAGAGGGAATTTCGTCCCGAAATTCTTTTCGAAGCTAGAGTTGAGAATGCGAGAATAGGTGAGGGTACTTTTGCTTCATCTGGTCTTCGCGTTCCCATGTGAATTTTGGTCCATGTTTCGCGTTCCACCGAACCTTCACTATTGGAATGCGGCTTTGCTTAGTACGCTTCACCTCCCTGTCCATGATTTCAACTGGTTCCTCGATGAACAGGAGATTCTTGTTGATTTCGATTTCTTTAAGGGGATGACGGGAGTATCGTCGGATAAGCACTTCTTCAAATTGGAAACATGGAACACGGGGCGTACACTGCTGAGCTCGGCAGGTAGCTGCAGTCTGTAAGCCACTGGACCAATTCGGGCAAGAATCTCAAATGGTCCAATGTACCGTGGGTTTAGTTTTCCCCGTTTCCCAAAACGGATCACCCCTTTCCAGGGAGAGACTTTTAACAACACCCGTTCCCCGACTTGAAATTCCAAGGGCTTTCGCCGTTTATCAGCGTAGTTCTTCTGTCGGTCGCGTGATGCTTGAAGTCGAGCTTTGATTTGAACTATTTTCTCTGTCGTTTCGCGTATGATTTCTGGTCCTGTTAATGCATTGTTTGGTGTCTGCCCTCTTGCCAGCTGGGTGTCGCCTACCTCAGTCCAACACAACGGTGATCTACATTTACGACCATATAATGCTTCGAAAGGAGAAACTTTGATGCTTGTGTGATAACTGTTGTTGTACGAAAACTCAATTAAAGGTAAGTGGGTATCCCACGACCTTCCAGAGTCTATCACACATGCTCGTAGGATATCCTCAAGCGTTTGAATGGTTCGCTCACTTTGACCTTCCGTCTGTGGGTGGTAAGCAGTGCTCATGTCGAGTTGTGTCCCCACAGCCTTCTGTAGCGATTGCCAAAAGAGTGAAGTGAACCTACTATCTCGATATGAGATGATAGATATTGGTACTCCATGGAGTCTCACAATTTCCTTGATGTAGATTGTTGTTAGTCGCTCCATCTTGTATGACTCCTTTATTGGCAGGAAATGGGTGGATTTTGTCAACCTGTCGACTATTACCCATATGGTATCCAATCCATCTGTTGCCTTGGGTAATTTGGTCATAAAGTCCATAGTAATCCTTTCCCATTTTCACTAAGGTATTACCGGCTGTTGTAATAGTCTCGAGGGCTTTTGATACTCTACCTTCACTTTCGCACAAGTGAGGCACTTGCTAACGTAAGTGGCAATCTCTGCCTTCATGTTAGGCCACCAATAGCATTGCTTGACATCCAGATACATTTTATCTGACCCTGGATGGATGGAGTATCGTGTCTTATGAGCTTCATTCATGACTACTTCTCTGAATCCCCCAAGTTTAGGGACCCAAATTCGGTTCATGAAATAATATGTTCCGTCCTCCTTGACTTCGAAGTTCTTTTCCATTCCACGTAACGCTTCGCTCGTTCTGTTTTCTGTCTTCATGGCGTCGAACTGGGCTGCTTTGATTTGTGAGGACATATGGGATTGGATGGTTATTGAAAGAGTCTTCACACGATGATTTGAGTATTCTTTCCGACTCAAGGCATCTGCTACCACGTTAGCCTTGCCTGGGTGGTACTTGATTTCACACTTATAATCGTTTAGCAGCTCAACCCATCTTCGCTGCCTCATGTTTAACTCCTTTTGATTTAAAATGTGCTGGAGACTCTTGTGGTCAGTGAAAATGGTGCACTTGGTACCATAAAGGTAGTGCCTCCAAATTTTCAAGGCGAAGACCATAACTCCCAATTCGAGATCATGGGTGGTATAATTCACCTCATGTGTCTTTAGTTGTCGGGATGCATAAGCTATCACCTTTCCACGCTGCATGAGTACACAGCCTAAACCCTGATTCGAAGCATCACAGTAAACTACGAAGTCCTCTGTTCCCTCTGGTAGTGATAGTACTGGTGCACTACAGAGAGCTCGCTTCAGAGTTCGGAAGGCAACCTCCTGCTTTTCTGTCCATTCAAATGGTACGCCCTTCTGTGTAAGTAGGGTAAGTGGCTTGGCTGCTTTGGAGAAGTTCTGAATGAATCTCCTGTAATAGCCTGCGAGACCTAAAAATTGACGAATTTCTGTGGGTGTCGCTGGGACTGCCCATCCTTCAATGGCCTTGATCTTAGAAGGGTCCACATGTATCCCTTCTTGGCTGACAACATGACCCCAAAAGTTTACGCTACGGAGCCAGAATTCACATTTAGAGAGTTTTGCGTATAACTTTTCAGTTCGTAGGGTTTCCAAGATTGGCCGGAGATGTCGGCCATGCTCCTCTTTGCTTCGAGAATAGACTAGAATATCGTCGATGAAAACAATGACAAAATTGTCGAGGAATGGTCGGCAGACTCGATTCATCAAGTCCATGAATGCGGCGGGGGCATTCGTTAGACCGAAATGCATTACAACGAATTCATAATGTCCATAGCGGGTTCGGAAAACGGTTTTGGGAATATCCTCTTCTCGGACCTTGAACTGGTGGTAGCCGGACCGCAGATCTATCTTAGAGAATTAATTTGCTCCCTGGAGCTGGTCGAACAGATCGTCGATTCGTGGAAGTGGGTAGCGATTTTTGATAGTGAGCTTATTCAGCTCTCTATAATCGATACACATCCTAAAGGGTCCGTCCTTCTTCTTAACAAAAAGGACCGGAGCTCCCCAGGGTGAGAAACTAGGTCGGATGAATCCTTTACTCAAGAGCTCGCTGAGTTGGCTTGACAGTTCTTGCATCTCCGCAGGAGCCAACCTATTGGGTGATTTGGCAATGGGCGTAGCTCCCGGTACCAGGTCAATTCGGAACTCGACTTGTCTTTCTGGGGGTATCCCCGGAAGTTCTTCGGGAAAGACGTCCGGGAAGTCGCAAGCCACTGAGATGTCTCGAATATTGACCTCTTCCTTGGACTTATCCACTATGTGTGCCAGAAACACCAAGTCCTTCTTTTGTAGATACTTCTGTGCCTTAATGCACGAGATAAGACGAAGGTTCGTACTGGGTTTGTCTCCGTATATAATTAGGGTTTCGTGATTAGGGAGATGAAGGCGAACGGCCTTCTCGCGACACATAATTTCGGCATGATGGGGGCTCAACCAGTCCATGCCGATAATCACATCAAAACTCCTAATAGTTACAGGCATCAAGTTTATTTGAAAGGTATGCTGATTTAAAGTTAGGGTACATCCTAAATAGATTTCCCCGACTGATTCTGTTTTCCCATTAGCTATTTCCACCGTAAAGGTTTCATTAAGCTTTTGGGGTTGTTGTTTTAGCAAGTGTTTGAATTTGTTACTCACAAAGCTTCGCTTTGCCCCGATATCAAACAGGATGCATGCATATGAGTGGTTAAGGAGAAACGTACCGGTGACGACAGCGGGATCCTGAACCGCTTCTCCTAGCCCCATAGTCAGCACTCTTCCTGCTGCTCCTGTCGCCTGGGTGGTTGCATTGGGACAATTCCGTCTGAAATTTCCAGTCTTCCCGCACCCATAACAGGTATAACTGGCTCCATCCTTTGTGTTGTTGTTGTTGTTGTTGTTGTTGTTGTTGTTGTTGTTGTTGTTGCTGTTGTTGTTGTTGTTGTTGTTGGGCATCTGGTTTTGTGGAAGCTAGGTCCTACAATACTTTGCTGTATGGCCCTTCCGGTTGCATCTTGTGCACATCATCTCTCTGCATTCCCCGTGGTAATGGTAGTTACATTTGTTACACTTGGGAAGATTCCATGTGTACTGTTTCGGAGTATTCGGTGTGGATGAGGCTGGAGCATGTGGTGCTGTGATAGCTTGGGTTGCTGCATGGACAGTCACTGTCTGTTGCTTCTTAGATGATTCTGAGTTCTATTTACCTCTTCTCTTGTTGTTCTTCCCTTTTGTTATTCTCTTCTTCCTTCTTAATATCCGCTTCCACAATCTTGACACTCTTCTTGCTGCCATGATCAAACAGTTTCTTGGCCAATCTTTTGGCACTATCAAACGTCTCAGGGTTTGCCGCAATGACATTCCCTTGGATAGGTGCAGTCAATCCCCAGATGAACCTCTCAATCTTTTTCCCTTCTGAGGTGATCATACCCGGACACAGAAGGGATAACTCGCTAAACCTGGATATGTATGCTTCGATGTTGGAGTTCTGAACTGTTAAATTCCACAATTCTTGTTCCATCTTTTGTATCTCGCCTCTGGGGCAGTACTCTGCCAACATCATTTCCTTCAGTTCTTCCCAGGGCATCGCGTTTGCCACTGGAAGGGTCATGGCTTCGATGTGACCGTTCCACCATGAAAGAGCTTGATCAACAAAGGTACATGCTGCGAACTTGACCTTGCACTCATCTGGACACCCGCAAATTTCAAAGACAGATTCAATTTTCTCAATCCACCTCTTTAGGGCTATGACACCTCCCGTTCCATTAAAGGTTCGTGGTTTGGCGTTGGCAAAGTCTTTGTAAGAGCATGTTTTGGTAGGTCCTTGATTTATTTCGTTGTTTGAACTTCCAGCTCCCTGCCCGTTTCCTCCGCCATTGTTCCCTTGGTGGATTTGTGCCATGGCTGCTGTGACTGCAGCAGATACAACGGCTTGAAACGCAGCTGAGTTGACTTCCGGTGGTGTCGGTGGTTGGTTATTTCCACGGTTTGGTCTCTGAGGCATCTTGCTTTTACGGAATAGGAAGAATGTTGAGTATGTATTGTTTTTAAGTTGAGAATTTCGTGAATCGATTTTTTTGTATCTAATTGTTTCCATATATTCACACCAAACAATAATAGTATAAAACACATAGCAGGTCACAACATCACCATGAAACACATAATATTTTTCACTAATAATATCCGTACTTTGATACATGAAAATTTGCTCGAAAGAGCATACATAGAGGTACAAAGTTCGACAGCATAACGACTCTATGAGTAGTGTAATCACTTAAACATGGAGTCGGTAGTACACAATATAAGAGAACATAGCACTAGTAGGCAAGTCTACTGGTTCGAAGTGCTCTGAGATGCGTCGGGTGGTGGGGCTAATGATGTAGATGCGCCCTGAAGACGCGCCACCTGACGTTCTGTGGCTCGTAGTCGATCCTCCCACATCGCTTGACGTACCTGAAAGTTATGGATTACTTCTTGAGTTTCTCGCTCCGCCCGGGCCACTGCGGCTCGCATCTGATTCAGTTGCTCGGCCGTGTCCTGGGCCAGGTCGCCAGTGTTCCGTAATCGTCTCACCATGACAGGAAGTGCTCGGTCAGCCGGTCCTCCCTCCCTCAAGTCATAGAACTGGCGAGCCATGCCAAACGGGGGTCGCTGTCCCTGTTGTATGCTCCATCTCCAAATGTCGATACCCCAGGGAGGGGTAGGGCCGTTAGGGCCCATCCGGTGAGCTGGCACCCTCACTGGGTATGGGGGGTTGACGACTACAGACTCAGTGTCCGAATCATCGCTGTTGTCGCCACCCGACTCTTCCTCATCAATGTCTGCCATAGGTTCTGCAGGTCCCTCTTCGATTTCCTCTTCCTGTTCCTCTTCTTCCATGGGATCCTCTTCAGGCTCCTCGTCGGATTCCTCTAGCCATCCGTTATTCCCCTGATTGGGGAAATACGGATCTCCAGGGAGATGGAACCCAGTCATACTGTCTGAAAAGGGGGGGGGGTATATCAATAAACTATTATTAATCCTAAAATATTTTTAGTTGTTATAAAAATTGGGTTGATGCATTCTTCTTGTTTAGCAATAGGGTATGCCTTGGGTTTACTGACCATCGCGATCGTTCCAGGGTATGTGATAGTTGTATTACGAAGAAATGTAGTTGATCAGGCTACATTCATCCCTAATACAACTGTGAACAGTCTTGGCTTAACCGAGATGTCAGGTTCTCCCAATCGTTTTATTCGATTTGTTATTATGTTCATTTTTCTAAGTCGCACAAATAAGAGTGTTTATTAGCACATTTTATTTGTTTTGTTCAGAGTTATGTAGTCCCTTGCTGGGTTTATAGTTGCATATCAATGTGTGGTTATATATGCCAGTTCACTATATACAGAACTCTGATACCAACCTGTCACACCCCCGAACCAGACGACGGAAACGTCCGAGGGCTCGTGTGACTTAAATTGAAATATCATCACAATGAATATACATGAAACATAACACATTCATCACCCAACATTACATAGTACAACTGGCATTGTTTACATCAAGTACATGGTTTACATTACATGATCCCAAAATATAAAGTGTTTGGTGATTAGCTACTACAAAAGAAACTTTCAACACACTGGATGCTTCCTCGTTCTAACGATTACCTGAGAATACAAAATATTTTGAAAACGGTCAACATATATAATGTTGGTGAGTTCATAAGTGTGTTTGATGTAAAATAGTTTATGTCGTTCGTAAAACCCAGAAAATCCGATATTTTATGTATTAAGACTTTTCTTGAAAATGTTGTGATGATCCTGTAAGTATATGCGTGAATGATTTCAAAACGTGAATAAATGAGAAGTTTTGCATTATAGTTTTTGAAAGTACAAATGAGTAAGATTGGTTTCCCCGGAAAACCCGATGTCTTCCGATAAAAAGTTATGAATGTTTTGCATTATTGTATCGTCACATCGAATGAATATGATTTCCCTTGATTACTTAAATGATATCGGATTTCTACGTGAGTCATTATAACCATGCATGATAATGACTAGTTCGTCTGTCTTGGCATTCTAATGAACACCGAAATTGATCTTAAGATTTTGTCATCCTAGACTGGCCGAGTCTAACTGTAGCGAACAGCTTAGGTGTGGGGGAGTCACCCCCGTATAGATCTATACACAAACTCTCGCTCTCCCTCCAGGAGACTTTGATGACAACTACAGACTACGACCGACACTTATTGGTGTCACCTGTTATTACTCACTTAATCCACATGAATTTGATTAACCTTGATTAATGACCTGATTTTAGTTTACTTGAAGAGAGGGTAAGCCTAACAGACGAGGATAAGAGGACTACTAGGCCCTACTAATTTCGTATGTTATTTAAGGCTGTCGAGTATACGAAAAGCGCGTTGGCCCATTTCGCATAAAGTTTATTTGGACCTTACTAGTAATGCTAATGGGCCACTGAGGCCCAATAGCATTTAAAAACCATTGAGGGTCCCTTAAGCATGTAATTGGGTTACAGGAGGCCCAATAACATGTATTATTTATGTTGGGCCCAAAAGTCATGTTAATGAGTCACGAAGGCCCATTAAGCATGATTAGAATCTCTCAAGCCCAACCATTAGAATGTTTCCTTGTTTTGTATAGTATTAATGTTGCGAGTTGTTTAATCGATATGTCGCAAAAATCACGAATTTGTTTTATAACGATTCATAGATTTATAAAAATAGTTATTTTTCTATTTAAAACCCATAAGTTATAAAGTTTTTTATATTTTGACTCAATTATTTTATTATTAACATAATTGACCAAAGACATTTGTTTGACCTATTCAGCCCCTTATTTGGTAAAGTTGGCAAATTTTGTCCTTATTATAAAAAAATGACATATTAGGTCCTTGAACTATTTTTCTTGACATTTTTGACCGAAACACTTATTTAAATAATGTTTTAAGCCCAAAAGTAAATTTTCAAAAAGTTTCAACCCTTTAGTTAAAAGACTTGCATTTTAATCCAGACTTTTCGAAATTTTTACACTTTTTACCCAAAATCCAAAATCTTTGCATTTTCAATCTTTTTTAGCAAACAAGGTCATTTTAACCCCAGAAATAGATTTATTTACTTTTCTACCCACTGTTTTGAGAAATTTACCATTTCAGCCCTCTTAAAACCATATTTTCGCAACTTTGGGCCTATGGGTCGAAAAGCCCAAAATTTTAGCCCAATAGGCTACAATTTACGTTTTTAGTCCTTTGAGAAACATAATGTTCATAAAAACTTCCATTTTAACTGTTTTGACATTTTGAGCCTTGTAAAAACCGTAAATGACAACTTTTTCCCAAACTTTTGTTTATTTGACAAAAATAGTCCCAAAAATGAGTTTTATGTTGTAGTGTGTTATTTTAAAACTTGTATAGTAGTTTATCTTGACATGTTAAGTGAAATATGACCTAGATCACATAATTTTCCTTCTTGAACTATAGATCTCGAAATATCTTTCATTTTTAGCACATATTTACCACAAAAACACAAGAAATCACACATAACATACAAATACACATAGATCTTCACATTTTACTTGTATTCTCCCCCATAAATCATATGAAAACCGAAAATAGAGGGGTATGAACTCACCTTTTCTTGTTGTTGTCGGTTTTGAAGAAAGAAATGGAAGAGTTTTGGTCCTAGCAACACCTTGATGTGGATCTCGAACTTGAGGTGATTCTAGGAGTATGTTTATCACAAATGTTTAAGAGAAGGGATCTAATGATGAGAAAAAAAGTTATATAATCCTTGTGTCCATAATATGAGGCCTAATTTGAGTCCATTAAAGCTAATTGAATTTGTTATGGCCCAATAAGGCCCATTAAAGGTAGACTAGTCCATTTTAGGCTTATAAGGCCCAAAAGAATAAGTCTCATGAGAGTGGGTCCAATTGAGAGTCCATTTAAGAGTTCTAAGCCCAAAATAGTCACATTGGAAATTTATTGGCCCATTAGGCCCAATAAGGAAGACCTAGTCCATAATGGACTTAAACCGGGATTTTTAGGGTTTCCAATCTTTTGTTGACTATTTGAAGTGTTGTATAGAGTGTTTGATGGAATTTTGTTGTCATTGATTAAGCATCATAAACTGGTTTCAAGTTTTAGTTACAATGTTATCCTTGTTTAATGTTTACAAAAGCATTAGAATTCCTAGTTGTGACAGTAAACATCCCAGGCTAAACTTCTTTGGTGTGTGCCATGCGATCATCCCGAGCTCTTCCCTCCGCTACCGGAAGTACTTGAGACCAAAACTGAAAACCGTAAGCACGAAGCTTAGTGGGTTCCCCAACCTACCACATACCACATACATAACCACATACTGGGCCTTGCCCACTGCATCGGGCCCTGCCCAGCATCGGACCGATGTCCGGACTAACTTGGGCCCCGCCCACTGCATCGGGCCCCGCCGTGCATCAGGCCCCACCTGGCATTGAGCCCCGCTCGGTATACAGATCTGTTCTCTTAGGCCCCGCCTGTCTCTGGGCCTCGCCCGCGAATAACAAATACAAGCATATAATATAACACATATCATAAAGCTAAACATACTCTACTGTACTACTGATCTAAGGCCTCGCCTATCTTGGGCCCCGCCCCCGTCCTGCTACTGGTGAGTCATGGAACCCCGTCCACGCTCCTGCTGATAGTGAGATACAGGCCCCCACCCACACTCACCCCCTCCTAACTTGGGCCTCGCCCCTGCTCTGCTACTAATGAGATACGGAACCCCATCCATACTCGGCTAGTGATGAGATACGTAACCTCGCCCGACTCACCTCCTTACCAGGCACATACAAGTATCACAAAGA
The DNA here is from genome assembly GCF_052849685.1 of Lactuca virosa. Classification (NCBI taxonomy): domain Eukaryota; kingdom Viridiplantae; phylum Streptophyta; class Magnoliopsida; order Asterales; family Asteraceae; genus Lactuca; species Lactuca virosa. The sequence continues at coordinate 289,052,052 of NC_136434.1, forward strand.
CAACAAGTATAACTACACCTACACTACTGCCTCGGGTACCACCCGGCATAGGACCGAAATCCAGAACATATAAACTGCATCGGGCTAACCCCGGTAACGGATCTAAATCTGAACAAATCACAATAAGTGCCTAGGGCTAACCCCCGGGTCTTCGTGCTACACATAACCATAAGCATAAACATAATGGGCCGGCATTGTGGCTGTAGACCCATGCACACAGTGAGGAGACTCACCTCGCACTGCTGAGACTCGCTGAAGTCTTCAGATCGCTAACTGGCACTTCTGAACCGCTGACCCTTCGGCTTCCCGAACTATCAATACCCAAAACAACATTTAGACCGCGATAATCCAAAAGTCAACCCTGGTTAAACTTGGTCAAAGTCAACGGTCAAAGTCAACTTCTAGTTGACTTGACTCGCCGAGTTGTTCTACCAACTCGTCGAGTCCATACTCCTCCGATCCATTACAACCCCCGACTTAACTGGTCGAGTCTTGCAAGAGCTCGACGGGTTCTCCTTCAACCATTCTAACGGGACCATTCTCAACCGACTCGCCGAGTTGTATGAACAACTCGTCGAGTCCACCTTCATAACTAAGGAGATTGCCTTGGACTCGCCGAGTTCCTCCTCGAACTCGTCGAGTACTATGATCTTCATGTCCATTATGGACCCAGACTGGCTGAGTCCTTCACCAACTCAGCTCACTGATCTAACTCAAACCCAGAAGGGATTTGGGTTTGCGACCCGACTCGCCGATTCCATGAATGACTCGCCGAGTCCGCTTTGTGACATCTCAATTCTGTCGATTACAGTCCATTTCATTGCTTCCAACTCATAGATCTGGGCTCTTAAGGCTAGCATTACACGTAAAGTTGCTAACTTTACGTGCATGCAAGGTGCTATGAAGCTAGAACTCTTAATCCAAGCTAAAATGAAGGTCTAGGACATGAAATGGAGCCATAGCTGGATAAAGCTAGCAAGGTGCTATGAAGCTAGAACTCTTAATCCAAGCTAAAATGAAGGTCTAGGACATGAAATGGAGACATGAAATGGAGTCCGCTTTCTCCTACTGAACCCGATCCTCGAGGGATCACTTTTCCTTGACCTTCTGCCCAGTCATTCCCCCCAAACTAATCCTTAAGGGTAAGAACCACGAGAGCACTCTGCTCACCAACCATCCTGAGAACACAACTCTTTCCCAACTGATAATCCTTTCGGTACTCCTCGGGTACTTATGCTGGGCATCCTAGGGGTTCACCCCTTTCCCTTGCGCGTTCACTGGCCTTCCCAAGGCAAACTTCTCAAAAACAACAACCTTTACTTCCTCTGTGAAGGACATACCCTTCGCTGAACCTACCCTTCCAGCCACTCCCAGTGCTGGTCACTTCATTGATACGTACTGAGTGCTTTCTCTTTCTATATACTGATGCTAGAAACCCCTCCCACGGATGGATCAGATAATCCTTCGAGTAATAGACTCATCCCTGCAACGGTTAGACTCATACGAGAGCTGCACAACAGAGTCAAATCACTCACTCTGAGATTATTTAATCCTGCTGTTAGTGGCCTAGCACCTCTCAGCCAACTAACTACTTCCACTCATGGATCCTCTTATTGCTGTCCCTGTCCAAAGATTCTGCTGCCTCTGATCTGCTCTCCGGATGAACCGAGACCACCTCGGTCCCAACTAAACTGCCATTACTTCAACTACCGGACTCCTACCGGTTATTGAACTCAAACCCCATCTCTCAGTCGCTCTCAGCGACTTCCGAAGGAATCTTCGGCTAACTAAAACTACTCTGCCTACCTTGCCACCCTGGCTCTCTAAATCATGGGATTCTCGATCCCATATCTTGACTCTAAAGTCTCTACCAGGTTCCACATGCGCTGCTAAAATCTCACGGGCCTCACCCACGGGTCTCACCCAAGCTAGATCTAGAGCAGTCTCTCCCTCTAGTTTCACCTGTCTAGGGCTATGCAGGCCTGTATCCATACTGAATCTCAACGAACTAGGTCTACCTGATCCTGATCATACTAACTAGGAGTTACGGGCCTAGCCCACACTCTGCTAACTAGGAGATACGGGCCCTCGCCCACACTCCTCTATGCTGACTCTACACTGACTACTAATCCGAAAGCATCCCATGCCGGACACTTACTCAGTAGGCATCCTGACTCACTCGAGTCCTGCTGGCGATCCTCCAACCTGGTTTTTCCAAACCAGCTATCGTCTAATGTGAGTACTGTGGTCCTCCCGTAGCCTCACTACTCGTCCCGTACTGTCTACCTACTGGTGAATGCTACGGCTATCCTGTAGTCTTACATCTTGGCTAAAATCACGTCCTGCCGAGAAAACTTCAACCTGGTTTCCCAAACCAATCATCTACTGATCGCTATTACACACACTCAACACTGGGAAGTTTCGCAAACTCCCAACTCACGCGTTTCTCATCCGAACAGCCACTCAGACTATTACCCTGCTCAACAGAGTTGCGAACTCATTCCAATTCCTTACTTACTTCTGATCCTGAATACTTGGAGGGCTCTCCCCCACTTGGACTCAACTAGCTCCTTGCAGCTTACTGTCTGGAAAGGATTCCCAATCCTTCTTACCACTTCAGGGTCAATCTGCTAAAAACTGATGCTTACCGCTGTTATCCCTCTAAACTAACCAATACCATGACGCCACCATCCTTGAAAGCTGGCGAAATACTTCTAGAGTCCCAATTTCACGCTTGATACAGCGACCGCATCCTGAGTAACCTGCTCTAAAAGGGTACAACTACGGACTACCACTCTAAAACCCATCGTATGCAGATGGTATATAACTCAATCATAAGCAGGAAACAAAATTCAAAGCACAATCACTAATATCGATGCAGTACCATAGCAAATACATCGCAAATAAAACTGTCAAAAAGATAAAGGATACGCACCTGCCACATCCGGGGCTACTCGTATGTCATCCGAAACCAACTGGTACGCCCTGCTCCGTGCCATAGGCGCCTCTGGCCGGCCCTGCCGACCGTCGGTGATCATCAAAGTCCCAGGGGCAGCTGCTATCACCTGTCCTGCTAAAATTAAACTCGGACACTAGGCCTTCTTGTGGCCCCTCTGACTACGATGAAAACATATCAGGTCTGATCCCTGAGTGGTGGTAGCTGTACAATCTTTGCTGAAATGGCCAGTTCGGCCGCACTTGAAGCAGCCTGAATCACCACCACTACCATTCCTGCACGCACCCTCATGCGTCCTGCCACACTTGCCACAGCGGCTGCGGCTCTGGAAATCCCTCGATCTCGAATCTGACCCCTTGGGTCTCTTGCCTGAACCTGTGGCTACCTGAATCTCATCCGGTTTCCTCTTCCTCTCTAACTCCAAATCAATCTCTCTCTTCCTGGCACGAGCAATCATATCCTCCATTGTCTTGCAGCTGGACCTACTCACAAACTGCCTTATGTCACATCTCAGCATCTCGTGATATCGAGCCTTCTTCATCTCTTCGTCTGCCACATACTGCGGCACGAGGAGGGCTCTCTCTCTGAACTTGGCGGTGATCTCCTCCATAGTCTCAGTCGTCTGCTTCAAGTCCTAAAACTCTCGTGCTAGCTGCTGCACCTCGATCACTGGTGCAAACTCGGCCCTGAACCTGGTCGAGAAGTCAGTCCATGTCATTGCGTCCAACGCGACATCATCTCCAATTGCATGTCCAACCTCCTCCCACCAATCTCGTGCTCTGTCCTTCAGAAGATAGGAGGCAAGTCGGTCCTTGTCCCCCTCAGGACATCGACTCGTACAGAAAGCGTTGGCAACATCGGCCAACCACCTGCTGCTAGTGATGGGGTCACGAGCCCCATGGTAATCTGGAGCTCCACAAGCTCTGAACTCTCGAAACGTCAAAGTACGCGCTCCCATCATGGCCACCATCTCCGCGCGGAAGGCTCTCAGCCTCTCATCCAATATCTCCAGTATGCCCTCCTAGACCGTGACAAAGATCACAAGAGTCTGATCTAGAATGCTGCGCGTAACCTCGGCTGATACAAACTCCCTCATCCGCTCCTCGAGCTGCTCGGTCCCTGAACCCGAGCCTGATCCCTCTCCGGCGTCTGATCTGCCAACTGGTCTACCCCGTAGTGTCACCATTCTGCAACATATCATAACTACCATTAGCATACACATCTCTACTGAGGGATCACACCCACACTACAAGTTCCCCGGTTTCATCTCAGCCCTTCTTGAATCGAGGACAGATCCTCTGCTTTTAGTAGTATGGGCCCCTACTACCTTCCACGTCTATCCGTACTTTCCTCAAGTATTGCATCGACTACACCAAGTCCCTTTCACTACTACTAACACTGCTCCCAGCACTACTCTCATCCTAGGCTTTCCCTAGGGTAACCTCCAACTCACTATCTGCCATCAGCTGCATAAGAAGTCCCTGTTACCTTCCCGTAACTAACTCGTGAATACCATTACATATTGCTTAGAGTAGATAATTCTTCGAATGAGAGGTCCTACCCTACAACGGTTAGAATCAGACAAGAGCTGCGAAATAGGGCTAGACCTAACCTTCTGAAATTATTTAGTCCTTGCAATAGGTAACTTAACATATTCGTTTACTAGTTAATTAGAGGTAACTATAACTCCTAATAGCACAAAGCAAGCAGCATTCGGGCATTGGGAAAGCTAACCACATAATACAATAAAGCTGTTCTATCCTCTAATCAGGAATCTGTACTAGCATGCAACTCAATAAGCTCATACACATAAACAGGCACACAAGGCATCTTCCTAGATCCTTAGTCCTAATCTAGCATGCAGTTCTAAAGCACATATCATAACATAAACTTGTATGGGTAATTTGGGAGAACTTACTTGAGCTCGGCTGATTGCATGCACCACACCCCTTTTCTTCCTTTTCAAAGTTCTGTTCTCTTTTCAAAACTCTTTTCTTTTTCTAAAAATTCTTTTCTTTTCTCAAAGCTCTTTTTCTAAAAAGATTTTCCTTTTGGAAATTTTCATATCAATTCCTCAGTTTGAGTCCAGACACACCCGAGAGTGTGCCCGAATCCCTCAAACCAAGGCTCTGATACTAACTTGTAACATCCCAAAAATCATGACCAAAAATTTCTTTTTAAAACATTACTAAATTATAGTATCAAACCATTTCAAACATACTAGAAGGGTTATATAACAAATCAGAGTATCTTTTCAAAAAACTTGTTCCTTTTATCAGAGTAAACATCCCAGGCTAAACTTCTTTGGTGTGTGCCATGAGATCATCCCGAGCTCTTCCCTCCGCTACCGGAAGGACCTGAGACCAAAACTGAAAACCTTAACCACGAAGCTTAGTGAGTTCCCCAACCTACCACATACCACATACATAACCACATAATGTGCCTTGCCCACTGCATCAGGCCCTGCCCGGCATCAGACCGAAGTCCGGACTAACTTGGGCCCCACCCACTACATCGGGCCCAGCCCGGCATCAGGCCCCGCCTGGCATCGACCCCCGCTCGGTATACAGATCTGTTCTCTTAGGCCCCGCCTGTCTCTGGGCCTCGCCCGCGACTAACAAATACAAGCATATAACATAACACATATCATAAAGCTAAACATACTCTACTGTACTACTGATCTAAGGCCTCGCCTATCTTGGGCCCCGCCCCTGTCCTGCTAATGGTGAGTCATGGAACCCCGTCCACGCTCCTACTGATAGTGAGATACGGGCCCCCGCCTACACTCACCTCCCTCCTAACTCGGGCCTCACCCCTGCTCTGCTACTAATGAGATACGGAACCCCGTCCATACTTGGCTAGTGATGAGATACGTGACCTCGCCCGAATCACCTCCTTACCAGGCACATACAAGTATCACAACGACAACAAGTATAATCACACCTACACTACTGCCTTGGGTACCACCCGGCATCGGACCGAAATCCGGAACATATAAACTGCATCGGGCTAACCCTGGTAACGGATCTAAATCCGAACAAATCACAATAAGTGCCTAGGGCTAACCCCCGGGTCTTCCTGCTACACATAACCATAAGCATAAACATAATGGGCTGGCATTGTGGCTGTAGACCCATGCACACAGTGAGGAGACTCACCTCGCACTGCTGAGACTCGCTGAACTCTTCAGACCGCTAACCGGCACTTCTGAACCGCTGACCCTTCGGCTTCCCGAACTATCAATACCCAAAACAGCATTTAGACCGCGATAATCCAAAAGTCAACCCTGGTCAAAATTGGTCAAAGTCAACTTCCCGTTGACTTGACTCGCCGAGTTGTTCTACCAACTCGTCGAGTCCATACTCCTCCGATCCATTACAACCCCCGACTTAACTCGTCGAGTCTTGCAAGAACTCGACGGGTTCTCCTTCAACCATTCTAACGGGACCATTCTCAACCGACTCGCCGAGTTGTATAAACAACTCGTCGAGTCCACCTTCATAACTAAGGAGATTGCCTTGGACTCGCCGAGTTCCTCCTCGAACTCGTCGAGTACTATGATCTTCATGTCCATTATGGACCCAGACTGGCCGAGTCCTTCACCAACTCAACTCACTGATCTAACTCAAACCTAGAAGGGATTTGGGTTTGCGACCCGACTCGCCGATTCCATGAACGACTCGCCGAGTCCGCTTTGTGACATCTCAATTCTGTCGATTATTGTCCATTTCATTACTTCCAACTCATAGATCTGGGCTCTTAAGGCTAGCATTACATGTAAAGTTGCTAACTTTACGTGCATGCAAGGTGCTATGAAGCTAAAACTCTTAATCCAAGCTAAAATGAAGGTTTAGGACATGAAATGGAGCCATAGCTGGATAAAGCTAGCAACTCTGAGCTTCTAAAGCTCAAGAGTGCCCAGATCTGAAGCCCAATACATCCTCAAGGGCTTAATACTCGGATTAACCTTGGAAATGGCCCAAATGGGGAAAAAATACAAGCTAGAAAGAGGATCTAGATGATTAACAGTCAAGGTATAAGCTTTATACCTTTAAATGATCTGAAATGCCACACCAACTCTGGATCTATAGCTCCTTCTTGCACCACTAAGAGTCTCCTTCCTTCTCCAAGCTTCAAATCACTCACAAAGGCAAGAAAATAGCTCAATACTCCACAAGGTTGATTAGGGTATCGAGAGTAGGTAAGGGGAGTGATGGAGGCTGGGGTGGAGGCCTAAAATGTTGTTTAAATAGGGCAGCAAGTCCCGAAATTAGGGTTTCAAAACCCAGAACAGACTCGCCGAGTCAGTCTCCCCGACTCGTCGAGTCGGTCACTTAATCCGTGACACAGGACACGCTCTGACTCGTCGAGTTCTTCCTTGGACTCGACGATTTGACCCCTTTGACTTAGGGTTTTTCTTTCCTTTCTGGGTCTTCTGGCTTTCGGGTGTTACACATTTACATTAGGCCACAAGTGAAAGTTGTTATCATAAATCCAAACATACAAAATATGCCCAAGGATCAAGCCAGGTTTATAATCTTTTGCAACCAAAATCATAAACTCGATCTAATCACGATCACTTCATATAACCTTTTCCTTATTGTCCTTATTATTAAGTCATGTGGAAACCAATATCAAATCAAGTGTAAGCTTAAAAGCTTTGTGAGTAACAATGTCACTGTTACATAAAACATAAATACAAGTTAATGAATAGCATCATCCAAGAATTTAATTAAATTACAACTAAATCACCAATTTTACTTTGACCTTAAACATCAACAAGTCATGCCAGTTTCTGCTTACATATATCCACAAGATTTATTGAGGTACTTTCATACATCCACAAGTCTCATCAAAATGCTTGCATACATCCATAAGTTTTATTATTTTACTTGCATATATCCATATATTTTATTGAGATATCTACATACATCCACAAGTCTCACTGAAGTGCTTGCATACATTCATAAGATTTATTAAGATACTTGAATACATCCATAAGTCTCATTGAAAAGCTTGCATACATCTACAAGCTTTATTGAGATACATTCATGCATCCACAAGTATCATTGAAATGCTTGCATACATCCACAAGCTTTATTGAGATACATCCTAAGATGAAGTCTTATAGCATCCCTTGTACATCCACAAGCTTCATTGAAATACTTGCATACATCCTTAAGTTCTCTTAATATTCTTTTTAACGAAGCCTTAGAACATCCCTAAGACCTCCTAGTAAGTCGTCCAAATATAATAAAAGTTAGCTGACATCCTTTAAGAGTAACGTCTTACAACCTCCTTAAAGCATGTTAACATAACATCCATCTACACATCTACTCAACTGGATATACATCTATCCTAATTATAACAACTATGTGCAACAATCTAAATATATAAGAATACATTCTATCATCGTCATAATATTCCACGAATATGTAGTTACTCACCTCGTTAAGGCTTGTATGGATGATATTTAGAGATCTCAACTCCATTGTTTAGCTCCTTTGCTTCACCTACTTGTTGAGATATATTTTCCGATCCCATCTCTCGGAATTTTTCCTGAATCTATCCTAACTTAGCTCTTTCTCAACCATCTCTTGAAGCTATCAATAATTCCAACATACAGTTGTTATACATACACCCCTATATGAAAGATAAATTCTATCACATCAATGTACGCTCCATATAGAGGACAAACACATAATCTTTACAGATTCTGTTATGGTTTCATTCAGCCATTGAACCTCACAATAACTCCTTTATTTAGTTATTATAATGACTTTTAATAGGTTATAATTACCTAATTCATCAATATATGATCTTAATCCGTACTTAAAAGAGATTACCACATTGGGTTCATAATTTCTCTTCGATTCAACTTAAAAACTACATGCATGTGTGTTGCTAGAGCTATAGAAGTTGTTACAACACATATGGACATCATCTCCATCTAACATTTTTGGATTCGTCTCACAGATTCACCAAAACCAGAACATTTCACCATAAAACTAAGAACTAGAGGCTAGGATCATGAGTTCTTACCTTGATTTAGAAGAATATTGCACATGCACTTGAAATCCCCTTGCTCCAAGCCTTCTTCTAGCTCCAGTTGGTGTTATCTCACCTTAATGTGTGTGTTTTTTTAGAGAGAAAATTGTAAATGACAGAATACATGTGAGTTCATGTTTTTAATCTAACAGTATCTAGGCACCATGTACCGTTTACCTATGTGTGTGTAGTGTCTATCTACGTACGGTGTAGCACAATAAATCAACATTTCGACCTTATGTCCTTCTCAACTTCGGACGGCCATAACTTCTTCATACAATCTCGGATTTTGATGATCTTTATATCGACATGTTCGTATTCCAGTTTTGGTACAACTTTATTATACATTCATTTTGTCAAAAATGAATATATTTTCATTTATAATCTCATATACCAAAGGTTACACATTATCCGTCCTCAAAACAACACACAAATACATGCTTTACATTAGCCTTTATAGCAACCTACTTTTAAGCTTAATATTTCACCAATAGCTCATGGGTATTTCGAAGGCTCATTATTCACGGATACATCCCAATAGTTATAACACGTAGACATACAGTTTATAATACGTCTATACTGAAAATGGGTATTACATCCTGACTGAAATTGATGTGTTCAGTTTAGTAGTCAGATGTAGTCGTCATAAATCTTTATTAAGAAACATAATTGTAAACACTGAGATTAACCCTTATCCATGTCTTAGGTTCATACAGATATCTTGTAGAACAAACGAATAATTGATCATTTATCTAAGGCTTGAATCTTGATTAGATCAGTGTTCGATAGATGTATTGGATGACATAATCTCTATTGGTTATTGGAGAAGTATTAGACCCCGTATAATTGATGAATTGTCCAAGTGGGAGACTGTTGGAAAGAGTGTCCAATGTCATTAACTATTGGTAATATTTTTAATAATAACAGGGTCCTTTTGGGTTGCCTTCATGACCCATTTGAGCATAAAGAGTTTAGGAGAAATTGGTTTATTAATTTTTCATGGCTTGATAAATTAATAAGAAACCATTTTGGAATTAACTTGGAATTAATTAATTCAAAGGGGGCTAAATGTTATTTAATTAATAGTTAATTAATTAAGATATTCGAGAATCCCGAAGAGGATTATATGGACTAAATTTTAGGCTTATACCATAAGCATTTGGAGTTGATTTAAGGCTAAAAACGATAGCCTATAAATAGGGTGCTATGGATCAGACACTTTTGCTCATCCCTTGGCATGGATTTTTGGCATTTTCTTCTCTTCCTTTCACTTGAAAAAAATTCTTAATCCTATCTAGAGTTTGTAGAATTCGATCCTCTCTCTTAGTTATTTTTGTTCTGTTCTTTGGTTTGCATGGTATAAACCAAAAGAGGGATTCTGGTTTGAGTCCTTTCATCTAAACAAGGCGGCAAGAACACGGTCTCAACCAAGGAGATCATTAGGTGCAAAAGAGGTATGCATTTTCTTTCTTTTCTTTAGTAGTAGAAATAATAATATAAAACTTAGATCCTCTAGGTTGCATGAACACATAGGAATATTTATTTGTTTCCTTTGCATAATATCTTGTGTTTAGATGTAGAAAACCTATCAGCGTAATCGGCAGATTTAGTTGAAATATAATTAAGTATGCTATTGGAATTTAAAAAGTTAGTTTACGTGTATTTTTTTCTCGAAATTATAAGGTATCGATGTAGTCCATTATGGCTATAAGTTATATAGATTGATAGTGAGTTGTTTCAATCTGGGATGATGAATTGTACACATATGGTTTGGTTGATAATCATTATACTGTACATGTTAGAAGTTGTATTAAACTAGAGTAGCTAAATTGATAGTAGCTTGTTGATGTCTGAGGTGATGATTTGATTTAGCCAAATGACAGTTTAGTTATTTAAAGAGAATTTAATAAGTAGTTATCCATATTTTGATATAAGCTATGAAATGTTAAACTAGTTGTTCATGGTTATGAGATAAGGTGAGTAGATACATTGAGTTGATGTTGTGGAAATATAAATTGATGGTTTTACTTAATGGGTTTTATAGATTACATTAGCTATGTGCTTGCGGAATTTCACTTAACATTTAAAGATACATGTAACCTAAAGGATCTATGTCTTTAACACTTTGAATGTAACATGCTATGAACAACAAAATTAACGTGAACCGTAATGAATCCCAAGTATAACCAAATATAATAATTAGGGTTACATACCTTTGATTTGTTGTAGTAAACAAATCACTTCAATCTCCTTCTTGAAAACCTTGGAAAGCAAGCACTAGAAATCTCATGCCTCTAATGGCTCACACCCAAAACCCTAGAAACCCTAGAATGAAGAGGATTGAGAGAATAGACTTAAAACTTTCATTTATATGCATCTTAGAAGGATTCATACATTAATTCTAGCCCAGTAGGTCTTTATACAGTTGCTGTATATCCCTAATAAACCCTTAATGACAACCCATAAATAGTTAATTATCTAGTTTCCTAATTATCCATTTGGAGCATTCTAGATAACCCTAATAGGGTATCAAAACCGTCCAATCATGGAGGATTCTATAATATCTCTCTCTCTCTCTCTCTATCTCTCTCTCTCTTGTTCAACTAATGAACGATTACAAAACAACCCTTGTACAATTAGTTAATTCCAATTGATCCCAAATTAACTCCAAATGAATTCTAATCAATTATTAGTTAAATCTAATTGATTTCTTATTAATTTATTAATCATATAAATTAACAAATCAATTATATAACAACTGATCTCATGTTAATTTATTAATTACATAATAAATTAACATATCAATTATCTATTTCCAATTAATATATTATTCACATAACATATTAACAAATTATTTATCTCTCTTTCTCCTAACATCATTTCTAGCTATTTCAGGTTATGAGGGCAACCCAAAAGGAACTTTGCTAATAATTCAAGATTATACTAATTTAGTTATTGGCTTAGACACAGTCTCTCACTTGGATAAGTTTAAAAAACTAAATTACAGGTATAACTACTATATCAAATAACAAAGTGTGCTTTCCAAAGCAACTACCGAACTCTGATTCGATCAGACATTGGTCCAAAGATAAGTGATCAAATATTACTCCGTTTTTCAAGATATCATATGGACGTGAGACATAGATCATAATCAATATCTTTATCCAAGATTTTGTTTCCTGATTTCCGATTTATGATGACTAGATTCAGACTACTAATTGAACACATCAACTCAGTCCGGGCAAGGCCTTGCACATGATTGTCAACATCAAATTATCGCGGGGCCCAAAGATGCCACTTTTTATATTAAGGAAAAAGGAACGAATAAACTTCGAATCATATTGTTTGTATACATTACTCATCAAATCATGCGTGACACTACGTTTTATAACATCACGTTACTGATGCCTTTTCGCAATACCAATGCACAACCGACTTGTAAATTACAACTGATATATTTATGCTTTAAGAATATAAGATATTATCGTCTCAGAATTACTCGTGACAGAATCCATGAAGTAATTATCTGAGCTTGGGTTTATCCAATACTTAAATCTCCATTTCTAAGTACTCATGAATGTTGTAGGAATACAATTGATATGTCTAAACTCCTTAGACAATCTACAATCCAAATCATGACAGTCTTAATTCACTACTTACTTCCTAAAGTATGAGCGACAGTGGAACTTTGAATAATTAAATTATTCAGGAAGTAAAACATGTAAAGCGAAACACTATAATAAACTAACTAACTATGGTCTCAAACATATTGAATATAAATAATCTCTATTAATTAATCACCATAATAATTACGATTTTATTCATTGTATAATGTTTTGAGCAATCAACCAACCACTTAAATTAAATAACATCAATCATGACATGTTATGAACATGCATACTATGCCTCTTTATGGTCCTTCCTTTGTGAACATATTAATTGGACATTATTCCATTGATGCACATTTTACAATTCCAAATTCTCGTCACTATCTAAAATGTATTGGAATTCTAACTTTACATGAATTGACCTTCTGTGATGTCGATGCTTCAAAGTCATAGAGACTAAACCAGCAATATTATAGAATGTTCCGTTGGAATTTTGTTACTAGAAACAATTCCATGGTTATGAAGTTTCAAATTCAAGGTACACTACTTGAACAGTTCTCTTGCATTAAAGTTTCCAATTCACATGTAGACTAAATAATCAACTCTCATTATGGAAACATTTCCATATTCCCATATGAACATCAATTTTGATTAAGAATCATCTCAATCTAAAACATGTCACTATGGTCCTCTCAAACAATACCATACTTTCAACTGTCCACAAGCAACCGATCTTCAGTAAACCTCAGACTATTCTTGATAGTTGTTTAACAACTCTAGTCACACAAAAATTCTAATCCTTTTTCATTCAATATGGAAATATCAGAATAAGTAAATATGATAACATATGTAATCGATCCTATATCTAAAGCATATGGGACTCGATTCATTAAATCCGATATTTGTTCAGTCTCTTTCTATAATATTTTCATATATTGAATTTCCTATGTTTAACCATTTCAACCTGATATTCACATGTGTCTATGACTAAGTTCTATTAAACCATACGATCTAATCCTTTAGATTCGAAATAAAGTATGAGTAACCTCTACCTTAAGTCTATCATAGGGAAACAATTCCCAAATCTTGCAATTTGCAAATTGAAAACTTTGTTCCCTACAAATAGTATATGCAATACTAACATAACAGTTATTATCCCACTAGCTTTGACATGTACCCAAAAATCAAATAGACTTCTAGAAATCAATACTCTTGACTTCCTTACTTAAGTACAAATTTTTGTTACGCGATGCTTCGATAAGTTTCCAACTAGACTTCTTAAGCTTATACACCTTCATTGGATATGTTTGTGTTTAAACCCTTTCAAAACTTATTGATATATGTCTTGAAAGTTCAAACAATTCTTTTCCATTCCTCACAATTCGAATGTAGAGGGATGCTGTAATCATATTGTGAATTTGAGAATGCAATTAATGCAAGCAATATCCATACTGATCTTTATCAGATCTTTAAAATCTACTAACGAAAGTGTTTCCTCATAGTCGTTCTCATGAATTAGAGCGAAAAATTTGCCACCTAGATTTGTGGTGCATACGTTCACATCCATGTGAATCTATCATTTCCAACATACAATCATAAGATAAGGTTTAGAAAAAAAACAATTCAAATTTAGCTTTACTTCATGGATTGAACTTTGATAATCTAAATCTCTTGCCCTCTGGTATCACAAGGGCCTACCAGTGCTTCCGTGTTATTAGCAGCTCACCCATATTGATCAATGTACTTTTATTGACCAACATGCTTTGCTTTTGCAGTTAAATGAAAAACATAGAACTTATAAGCATTGCCAACTCAACTGGTGGGTGCACAAAAATAAGAATGTGTCAGTCAAACATGATTGGTTATCAACCTCAGGTTGCGTGCTAGTGATAACTAAAAGGTTTATTGTCGGCTGACTCTTGAAACTCTCAAGAGCAATACGACTCCCACTGACTTCTTTACATATGAGTTTTCTCTCAAAGAACATTCCTTCACGAGCTAAAAAATATTCAAAAGTTCATGTGGATTCCCGAAAAGAAAACACTTCTAGAATTGGTATCATTTTGTCTTGAGGAAAAAATCACAATTCCAAATCTAAATGTGCTAAAGTAAGAAAACATTATTACTCCACATTTCACGAGGTGTTATAAACCTTCTTATTATGAAATAAGTTTCAAGATACGATTTGTAGTAACTAGACCATGGCTCTAAAAGTTGATTGGAAACGAAGTATGACTCATATTTGGATTGAACCATTTCAATAATACCCAATCCCTCTTCTTAGTCATATAATTATACTAAGATGTTCTTCGAAGATCAATTGTGATATAGTTCCACAATCATTAAGATGATCATAAAACATGATGCTAAATTATTTCTCCTTTCCTTTCAGATTGGAGAAACTTTTATCTTTCTGCCTAATCGATTCTTTCATTCTTTCTACTACCCTTTAAATATTTTCATAGTATTAGAATTATGCTTAATCTTATAAACACAGTCATATTTACTGAAGCATTAGTAAATCATGAAGAATAGAATTATCATCCTTTGTGGTGGATCAGAATAGTCCATATCAATATGTATTAGATCCATTAGTCCTTCACTTGACTCACATAAACATGTAAACAATGAATTAGTTATAATTTTCCATTGAACAAGTTTTTAGAACACTATACAATGAGAATTGTACAACACCAAGTATCTGTCCACTTGGTGATGAGATTTCTTTTCACTTTGTCAATTATGACAATACCACACACGATATTATAAGAATCGAATCCAGAATTAATATAACTATTATTAGAAATGTAATCAACACTTTCATAAATTCCATTTGCAAGGAAATATAAACTAAGGCAACTAGATAAACAAATATTTCACTTTTATTGAAAATAAACGAAAAATTGGAACTTGTCCAACAACGTATAAAATGAAAAACTATGTTTCTAGAAATTTACTGAGAATAATAGCAATCTATTAAATTATCCTAACTCCTAAGTAGTAGCTCCAAATTCTAATCGTCGAACCATGTGACTGAAGTCAATTTCTCATGATCAGATTTAGCTCACCTTGTTGAAGCTTCCTTTTTTTTCTTAGCTTCTTTAATACCATTAGAATGTGATCCTGTATCAAGAGTCTATGAATAGGAAAAACAGTGGAGTTAGATAATGGATGTACCTAAAGTAGAGTTATTAAAATTGACTTTACCATCTTTGAGATCTTTCAGGTACTTTAGCCAGATTCACAACCAATGTCCCTTGGATTGACAGTAGAAACAAATGGACTCTTTGGGGTTAACATAAGGAATGATCCCAGAACTAGTTTTTCTCTTTACCATACGATCAAACAGTTTGATCTTGGATGACTCATTTCCATTGGGAAGAGAAATCCTTCTGGACCACCATTTTCACCATTGTCAATGTCCATGGAAACATTGGATTTAGACCCAATAAGCATCTTTGCTTTAGATGTGTTCTTAAGTATTTCTGCTTCAACAACAATAGATCAGATCAATTAGGGTCATGTCGATATTCCTCATACAAAAGTTCTAATTGAACTTATCGTATGACTTTGGAAAAAATAACCAAATCAATGGATTGCTTCCTTGGGAAAACAACACCCATTCTATCAAATTTGTCAATGTACGATTTCCTTTTCGAAATATACGCACATACAAAATTTCCATCTTGATGTTTATAAGCCAATAATGTTTGAGTAGTGTTGTATCTTTTATCTTGAGGAAAACGTGACGTTGAGAGAGTCACTAGAGGAGGAGGTGGAAGAGTTGAAGAAGCATGATGTCCAGTTCCACCATTTCTTGAAGAAGAGAAAACATTTTCACCTTGATTAGAAAGTGGAAGATCATCTTTAGAAGGAGGAGGAAAACTATTTCCAAAGGAATGATGAAGATCATTATTGTCTTGACTTGACATCTGTAATGGGAGAAAAGAGAATTCAAGTTCGTTGATTTTAATTCTTAATTATTAACCCACAAATTTTAAATTAAGGCTAGGATCCATATTCTCGATTCGAACTTTGAAGAGGGATGTTGTAGTCAAATTTGAATCTATTTTAGGTAGGTAAGGCTTTTACCAATTTCAATCCTATGAAACTCCTAGATCTTTTGAGATTCATTGATTCTTATCAATGACATGTTTTAATCTTAGAATATGCTCTCACTTTTGTGGCTGGGATGCCGAGGATCACAAATGAGATGTGAATAACCATGCAAACCTGCTTGATAACGTTGATGTCATTTATCATCTCACATTGATGTGCCGGTTAGCCACACACGCTCCATCAACAATGAAATTTTTTTAAGATGTCCATCATATCTCTTTATAGTCCCTATTAGTGTGTCGGTTAACCACACACTCTCTACTAACGACATATACAGCATGATGTGCATTTTTCATGGATTAACATACTTTTCACATTTTCCCTAAAGTAACTATGAGTGAGATTTTATAAAGAAATGTTTAGTTACTTTATATCATTATACTTATTAATGAGATCGTGTCCTATCAGAACGACCATCCACCATAAAAGAGAGCGGTGGGTAAGAATGGACACCCAATGCCGGTCATTTTATAGGTTGCTTCCTTAAACTCTCCTTATAGTATGGCTTCGTGAATGAGACGTACTAGCGATTTGACTGACTTTTCTTATACATATAATATATTAAACTTTTAATTATATATAGTATAAGGTGTATTTTAAAACACATAAAAATACAAGGTTCAGTCTTTTAATTATATAAATTAAACTTTTAATGTAATTAAATTTAAACCATTTTATGGATTTAATATTTATCTTTTAATTAATCATTTAATTAAATTAATTATAAGATCCATAAGGATAATGTTAATTAATCTTATAATCAATAATTATCTAGTCTAAAGATATCTCTTAACATTTAGGGTTTTAATTAAGTATTTAATATAGGCAAAAATCGAATTATGTATGATATGGAAACAAATAATTACCAATTAACAACCACAAAAATCATACTAGGAAAGAAAATCCGAAAAACTAGATTTGGCAGATCTCACATCGTGAGAAACAATTTTTCACAAAAAATGATTTTGTTCAGTTCATCCTACATACAAACAATGTATATCCTATGTACAAACAATGTAAGACACACCAAGGTTCTGATACCATTGATGGGTTTTATAGATTACATTAGCTATGCGCCTGCGAAACTTCACTTAACATTTAAGGGCACATGCAACCTAAATGATCTATTCCCATAACACTTTGAATGTAACATGCTATGAAAAAAAAATTAACTTGAACCCTAATGAATCCCGAGTGTAATAAAATAGAATAATTAGGTTACATACCTTTGATTTGTTGTAGTAAACCAATCACTTCAATCTCCTTCTTGAAAACCTTGGAAAGCAAGCACCAGAAATCTCATGCCTCTAATGGATCAGACCCAAAACCCTAGAAACCGTAGAATGAAGAAGAGAGAGAGAGAGAAGAGACTCATAATGTTCGTTCATATGCTTCTTAGAAGGAGTCATACGAAAATTCTAGCCCAAGAGGTCTTTATATAGCTGTTGGATATCCCTAAGAAACTCTAGATAATGACAACCCATAAGTAGGTAATTATCTAGTTTCCTAATTATCCATTTGGAGCATTCTAGATAACCCTAATAGGGTATCATAACATCCCCAAAATATAGATAAAATTTTGTTTTAAATTCATTCAATTCATACGATACCAGTAACAAAATAGAAAAAAGTGTATCATAGCAACATTTTATCAGAGTGCAAATTCCCAAAATCTCAAAATGCGGAAACCATAGGGTGATGCGGTGCGATCAGGCTGGGCCCTTCCCCTGCAAACTGGAAGTACTTGAAACATAAACTAAAAACTATAAACATAAAACTTAGTGATTTCCCCCAAAATGCCACATACCATACAAACATACAGTCAAGCATATATGGGTGCTTGCAATCCCCTTCGGTCTATTTCAACCGGATACTGTCAAGCATATCTGGGTGCTTGTAATCCCCTTCAGTCTGTTTCAACCAAATACCGAGTCTATTTTACCCCGTACCACTACCATATACTATCATAGCAAAGAATCACAGAGTTATGAAGAAAACACATGCATAACTGACACTTGTAACGAAGACAATCATCATACAAAATCATGACCTAGTGGGCCGACATTGGTGCCTGCGACCCACATATACAGTGAAGGAAACTCACCTCTCGACCGATAATCAACTACTACTGCTCACACGATCAGCTACATCGGTGCTACTCCACACCTAGATAATCATGCAAGGCAAACCTTAGATCTACCCTTCAAAACCAAGAGTTGACCAAAAGTCAACTCTTATATAAAGCCAACACCTAGGGTAAAAGTTCAACTTCCCCCCTTAGTTCACCCTCACATCGTGACCACCAAGGCTCACGTCATGAGGATAGACTCGACTCGGACCCACTCAACGAGTAGACTCATTTTCACTCATCCAACAAGATCCTCAGATCAGGACAACCACTCTGCTCACGTCGTGAGATTCCATATCTCACGTCGTGAGGTCGGTTCTGACCAACTTTGAGCATTAAGCTCTTAATCCTTGAAGACATACATTGCGACTTTCCTAAACACCTTCCTCAATTCTTAGGACCATAAAAATCATAGCTTTTTAGTCATACATATCCTATGAATGACTTAAACACTAACTATGTCAAAAGAAGGGTATTAAGATAAAGACTCAAGCTTGAAGTCAAAAACCCACACCAAAACTCAGATCTAAGGACTCACATATAGAAGATGTCTCAATGATCCAAAAAGTTGCCAACTCTATGGATCTCATGCATTTTAAACTACCCAACCATGCAAAGAAAGGTTCCAAAGATTAGATCTAGCATGCTTTAGGAAAAAAGATAAGATTTTTATGACATACAAATCCTTACAAGCTCAACAAATCGAAGAGGTAGAAGCTAGATTGCCAAAATGAAGCACCATAAGAGCCTTCTTCCAATTCAAAGAACCAAAAACCTCCGAGTAAGCTCTTCAAAATCACCAACAATGACCCAAAGCCTCTTAGAGGTCGAAATTAGGGTTTTCAGGGGGCTAGAGAGTGAGAGAGGCTGAGGATGGGTGATCCTAGCCCTCTCATTCCATTAAATACTCGAAAATTAAGCTTTTAGGTCATCAGACCTGGATCACGTATTGAGACCTTATGCCTCACGTCGTAAGGTTCGAGAATATGGGTCAAATGGTCAATGGGCACTCTCAAGTCGTGACCACTATGGCTCATGTCGTGAACCACTTCCAAAATGCAAAAACTCAAGAATTTAAGTACCTCAAGGATTCGGATGTTACAAATCTCCCCCACTTAAATCAGATCCGTCCTTGAATTCCGCCGCTGCAAATAAGTATGAATAATGTTTCAACATCTCATCCTTAGACTCCCATGTCCATTCTGAACCCTTTCGGTGCTGCCACTGCACCTTCAACAAATCTACGACCTTGTTCCTCAAGGCCTTCGTCTCTTGTCGAGGATCGCTACCGGTCTCTCAATGTAGATCAGGAGGTCATCCAGCTGTATATCCTCCTATGGAACCACTACGGAATAATCAAACAAAGACTTCCATATCTGAGAGACGTGAAAAGTATTGTGAATCTGACTGACTGACTTCCTTCAGGAGATCCAACATATATGCTACCCTGCCCACCCGGGCTATAACCCTGAAAGGATCAATATAACTGGGGCCTAGCTTGCCCCGCTTCTTGAATCGGATGACACCTTTCCAAGGTGACACTTTCAGGAGAGCCATATCCTCAACCTGAAACTCTAGGTATGATGGGCGCTTTTTGTTGATACAAAAAGTGACCCTCTTTAGCTAAAGGAACCGCAGCCTGATATTTTGTTGATACCGCAGTGAGAAGTATTACCACAACCATGTTTTGTCTTGTGAACTGAAGTGAACTGCAACCCTATCCACTACCAAAGAGAAGAATGATCAACATTACTGACTTAGAGTGTTAGCATAGTATTATCCAGTGAACCTTGCATGGTCACCGAAGTCAGTAAAATAGTATTAATTTATTTCTCATGTATCTTTTCGGGACTCTATAAATAGAGGCTCCCTTTATCGTTGTAAACTCACTCATTCAAGATCTATTGTACTATTCATTGAAATAAAAAGATCATTCTCTCATATCTCTATATCTTATCTCGAACTCCCGATTTACTCTTCACCTTAAACTGATCACATTTACTAACTTTTGTTTAAATGCAAACCTTGTTACGAATCAGTTTGGTGTATACTTGATATAACTTGTTGTCATTTATATTTCCTTTACTTTTCCGGACTTTATATTTCCGCAACTAACTATCTAACAATCCTAACTTATACTAACGTTTGTTCAAGTGTTTCTCAAAATTTATTCTCTCAACAATTGGCATCAGAGCCAAAGTGGTTGCTTTTTAAACAAAACTCTGATTTTGAAAAGCCTTCTATACCACTAAAAAAACAACAAAGGAAATATGGCATAAGCATTATCATTGAATGTTTCCAATAGTGTTGGAGGCTCTAAAAGATCACCAATACTTGTTGCTAGTGAGTACCACCATTGGTCACAACGAATGGAAAGGTATCTCGATAGGCTCAGAAGAGATATTTGGAGATCTGTTGAAGAAGGACCCCATGTCCTGATTCTTACTTCAGTTCAACCAGATGGTACTCAAGCCAGACTAGGTGGAGGTCAAACAACAATGAATCGACCAACAAAAGATGATCTAGACAAAATGGAGAATGATGCCATTTCCTTCTACGAAATCTCTTGCGGTGTGGCTCCAGACAACTTTGATATTATCATCAATTGCAAATCGACGAAAGAGATCTAGGATATGCTAAAGAATCTCTATCAAGGGTTCGAACAAGCACAAGACAAGAAACTCACTGTGGCACTAAATGAGTTTAATAACTTTGAAGCTCTTCCTGGAGAAAGTCTTGACGATTCATTCAAACGTTTCAATCTCATCGTCATGAAGTTATCAAATGCGGGTACAGTCCGAAGCAATCATGAAACAAACCTACAGTTTCTCAACGGTTTGGGAAGACACTGGTCTACCACAAAGATGATTGTGCAAGGGGATAGGAAAATCCATACTTTGTCTCTGTTCAAGATATATGGAGAACTTCAGGCACAAGAATCAACTATGCTAAAAGATTGTGCTGACCTCAGTGGACCTCTTTCCCTGATTGCTCAAACCCCTCTTGCCAAAACTCCACAGTTTTCCTACCCCACGGAGTCACCCAATCAACTTCCATTAACAACCCACCGCAGTCATATGAAGCCGTTGCGGAGTACAATGATGAAGAAGAATTTCAAAATTCCATTGCCTTGGTAAGCTAACAATTCAATAGGCTACCACCATCATCATTTCGAAAAAATCAGCAGTTTACAAAACCAACTTTTAACCGCAATTTCAATCCATAAAACAACCACTCAAGATATTCCCGAAACCCTCACCATCCACCTCAACCACAAAACTCACATCACACAAAAGAGGCACCGCAGTTCACCAAACCATCAGACTCCGGTACCGCAGCTGAAGATAATAATGACGTTATCATCTGCCACAAGTGCAACAAAGAGAATCACTTCGCCAAAGACTGCAAAGCGAATGTGGTTAAGGACAAGGCATTCTATCTGAGAACGGCCCAAGAAATGGAGGAAAAAGATAAGGGAAAGGCGTATGTTGCCCAGGTGAAGAGGGATCATCAAGTGTGGTCATCCGGAGATGAAGATGAAGAGTGACAACAAGAGGAAAGGAAAGATCTGCATGGTTGCAACTGCTGAAGAGGACGGATCAACGAATTTGCAAAGGAACTACTGTTATATGGCCAAAGATGGCACCCTCAGCATCGTCGAGCAAGTAAAAATCACGATCCATTCTAATAATTTCAGCATGCATGTAACACCCAGGAAAATCAAGCCAATTTAAAACTTTTTAAATCATTCAAAAACCATTAAGTTATTACAAAGTGTTTTCAAAATAGTTTAGACATCAGAGTATCCCATAAATCCAGATCATAAAAATGTGAGGAGGTGCACGATCACGCCTTCGCCTTCCCGCGATCATCTGAAGTACCTGAAAGAAAATCCAAAACTGTAAGCCCGAAGCTTAGTGAGTTCCCCCAAAATACCAACGCCATACAAACCATGTCAATATCATATAAATAAACAACATGCATAATGATCCATCAGCCTGACTGGACCGCCTCGTAGGGCCATCAGTCTATCTGGACCGCTCTTCGAGCCATCGGCACGTCTGGACCGCCTATCAGGGACTTCAGCCTATCCGGACCGCTCGCCGGGCCTTCGGCCTGGCTAGTATGCCCTATCTGGGTCTGCAGTTTATCCGGTCCGCCCTGGGTATGTTGGACTTCAGCAAAAAGCAGGTACGCCTCAACCCAACCCCCAATCAAACAACCATGTGCACATAAATATCATACGCTAGCATATATAGCAGTCAAACCGATCTAACAAATCACTAATCATAGCAACATCCTATAACAAGGATACTGACCTAACCGGTCACTAACATAACATCATCATATATACCAGGATACCGACCTACCAGGTCACTAAGCATATCACCATCCTAACTACCAGGATGCAAATCAATAAGAATATCATGCAATAAGCCCGTATACAAATCCGAAATGGGCCGGCATTGGTGCCTTCGACCCTGTTGGTATAGTGAGGACAACTCACCTCACAAGTAGCTCAGGATGATAAATGTCAAACTCCCCAAATGCAACTCCGAACTCAATTACCTACATCCATCAATGATCCACTTCCATAAATTCCCAAATTACTAAAATACCCCCCGAAGTCAAACTGGTCAACCCTTGGTCAAAGTCAAAGTCAACGGTCCAGGTTAACAGTCCATGTTGACCCAACTCGTCGATTCCTTCCAGAACTTGAGTAATCGTGAAAACCCTAGTTAACTCGCCGAGTTTCCAGACAACTCGTCGAGTCCATGTGGTGTCCAAATGTCGGGAAAACCCTAACTGACTCGTCGAGCCGTCTCACTGACTCGCCGAGTCCATGCAGAAACCAACAACGACCAATCTTCATCCGACTCGTCGATTTGACCATGCAACTCGTTGAGTCCCTTCAGTCCAATTCTCATTCAGACGTTTTTAAGCTACCCCAAAGCTCCAAATTGTAGATCCAGCCTCCTAAGGAATAGTTATCACGTAAAGTTGCAAACTTTATGTGCATGCAAGGTATTAAAGGCCAAAACCAAGATAAACAAGAAGTTCTAGATAAGGAGAAGGCCATTACTT
The DNA here is from genome assembly GCF_052849685.1 of Lactuca virosa. NCBI lineage: Eukaryota > Viridiplantae > Streptophyta > Magnoliopsida > Asterales > Asteraceae > Lactuca > Lactuca virosa. Next base: position 289,075,996 of record NC_136434.1, read on the forward strand.
GCTAAAGACTAGGACTTTATGACTATAAGGGGCTTGAGGAGTCCATATCTGAAGTTACAACTTCAGATCATGCCCAAAAGCAGAAATAACTCCAGATTACACTAGAAATAGCCCTAACTTTTGCATGAAGAGATCTAACTAGAGAGAAGTCAAGGTAACGACTTGTTACCTTCCAGATGAAGCTAAGATGAAGTAGAAATCAGATCCACAAGCTTCTCCTTGCTCCAAGGTCCTTAGACTTCAAGCTCTCATCACAAAATCCACCTTCCAAGCTTCTTAACACACACAAATGGAGAGTAGATGCGATTAGGGTTTTCTGAGCTCAAAGGGGACGGTAAGGGAGGCAGATGGAGGCTAATGACCCTTTAAATAGGGTGTAAAACCTTGTAAATTAGGGTTTCATCTTCCAGCTCCTACTCGTCGAGTTGGGGTCCTCCGACTCGTCGAGTAGACCTCATAAATCACGCGGGGCTGACTAAAACTATACACGACGAGTTGGGGCCTCCAAATCGTCGAGTAGACTTCTTTAATTGCATGAAATCCCTAAAATCTCATACTCGGAAATCGGGATGTTACAATGCATGTTTGTGAACCATATTTAGAAAGACTTAATGACACATGTGTTGCCGTCCTTTCAGACTACAACAAAGCATTAGATGAAAAGAATATAGCGACCCAAGAGCTATATCACTTGAGAGGAAGACTTGAGGATAAGAGACTTAAGGTTGCTATGCTAGAAAAAGATTTGTTGTTAGAAAAGGATGCTAGAATGTTGAATGAGTCTTAGTTAGATATTGCTGTAAATCAAAGGGATCTTGCCCAGAAAAAAATTGTACGTTTGAATCAATTAATCGAAAAGCTTTTTAATGAAACTGAAGCAACTGAAAACTTAGTGACTAATGGGACCGTATATAACACCTACAACTGGGGTTCCTCCAATGGGTTCTCTACCGCAAAGAACTCTACTCCTCGGTTCAATGTTGAACGTCTATATGTCCCTCCGGATCGAGAGCTTCATTATCCAGTCAATGACAAAACGTTCCCCGAAGACATAAGATGTCACTTCATTAGACTTCATGAATTGAGTAACAATTGTGTTATTGAGGAAATTATTCCTGAATCCTCTAATCAATTACCCATCATTAACACAAATTGTCCCGATTCTCAGTCATCTTCGGATATAGATGAAGAAATTGTTGTGGAAGGACCAGAGTTAGTTGTCAACTGTCCATCCTTGCATTCCATAAAGTGTTCAAACAAAAACCCATCCTTGACATATTCTGCGATAGTCCAGTCATCCTTACCGCAGACCGCAGTCAAAAGCACAATAACCATTCAACCCATTCTTCATGAATTACCAATCGAAAATTTTGAATTTGGTCAATGTTCTCATAGTCCTGAACTCTCTAGTTCGGATGACTCAAGTCCTCGTTTTTCAACTCACTCAAAGGTTTTCAATAAACCGCAGTTAAATATTTCCGACTGCGGATCTCCAAAGACTCAAGCAAAATTGGCTTTCAAAGAAGAACTCGGGTCCCGAGGTAAAAAGCGGGATACAAATTTTCAAAACAAAATTTTCAAACAAACTAAGGTTCCAAATCAAAAGAGCTTTGAAAAACCCACTACTGCCAAAAATCTTTCAAAAATTACGGTAGTCAAAGGATCAAACAAAGAGGAATGTACAATAGCAAAAACTTTTTCAAAATTACCTACAAAATTCCAAAAGAAAGTCACGTCTTTTCAAAATTATTCCTTAAACGATCCAAAGTGGAAAGGTATTTTACCAACTCCCGAACCTTTAAAATCACATCAATCTTTCAAAAGGTCAAAACCTAGGAGTAGTTCACGTGCCAACACTTTTTCAAATCCCAAGGGCACTGCAGCCAAAACCCACCCACGGACCAGTCAGAAGACTCCAACCACACCCTCTGGACCGTTGACCAAGTACGGTGTCTGGATAAACGAGAAAAATCTTTCCTTTGGATTTTATCTTCTAAAATCGTCTCGTCCAATCCAACCTCGTAACATTCCAAAAGTTGTGAAACACCCACGACTAGGTCTAAAAACTGACACGAAATCTGTTCCTAAGACCCACGCACATGCATCCAATAAGAAAGTTTCTCATGTGTCCTCGGGCTCCAAACTTTTTTTGGTGCCCAAACTAACTCATTAATTTTACAGGCAATGTGTAAGGAGGAACAAGAAGAGGAGTGGTTAATTGATAGTGCCCGCTCCTTGCACATGACTCGAAGGTTTGAATGCCTTCGCGACTTCAGAACAATCTGTAATGGTAAACATGTCATGTTTAGAAACAGTGCAAATGGAATCATCAGAGGTTACGGTGTACTGACCACAGGAAATCTCCATCCAAAATGTTGGTTACGTAGAAGACCTCAAGCATAACTTAGTTAGTGTGGGCCAACTATGCAAAGCCAGTCATCGGGTTGAATGTGATAATGAATATTGTTACATCATGACAAGTGATAGAAACACCTGCTTGATCAAATCAAAGGCCAAAGGAACAATTATCCTTTGGATGTCTCATTGATCATAGGGAAACAACAGTTGTGCTTTTTGTCAAAAGCTGTATCGAAGTAAGCTAGTTGTGGCACCGCAAGCTAGCTCATCTGAACTTCCAGTATATCAACAACCTATTCATCGAAGAACTCATCCGTGGTCTCCCAATTCTCAAGTACAGTAATGATACGTTGTGCCCAGCTTGTGAGTGTCGAAAACAAACCAAGGGAAGTCATCCGTTGATTGTTAACTCGTCAAATGTTGAACCTTTGGAGCTACTTCATATTAATCTCTGTGGTCCATCTACCGTAGCCAGTCTCCATCACAAGAAATACAGACTGGTTATAGTTGATGACTATACTCGCTTCACTTAGGTCTTCTTCTTTAGGCTCAAATTATACACACCACAGATTCTGATCAACTTCGTAAAAGAAATAGAGCTCCAAATCAAACTACCAGTCAGAAGGATAAGGAGTGACAATGGAACCGAGTTCACTAATCAAGTTTTGAATAGTTTCTTGGTTTCCAAGGGTATTAGTCACAACTTCTCAGCTCCCTACACACCGCAACAAAATAGAGTAGTAGAGCGAAGAAATCGCATATTGGTCGAAGAAGCTAGATCAATGTTGAACTTTGCCAATCTTCCTTTCTACTTTTGGGCCGAAGCAGTGGCAACTGCATGCTTTGTTTAAAACTGAGGCATCATTTGCAAACGTCTTAACAAAACTCGATATGAGGACCTCAACAATCGTAAACCAAATGTCAGATTCTTCCACATTTTTGGATGTAGATGTTTTGTGATCAACAACAAGGATCACCTTAACAAATTTTCACCCAAATCAGATGAAGGAATTTTTCTTGGCTACTCTACCAACAAAGTGGCCTACAGGGTTCTCATTAGACGTACAAGATTGATAGTCGAAAGCTTCGATGTCAAATTTGATGATTATTACGTCCGCAACACTGCTCCATCAACTGAAACAAAATTCATCCTAGAAAAGTGATATCCCAGGCTCTTCGGGTCCGTTGAATATAATCGAGGTCAGCTACGATGACCTATTTGATCTCGATGAGGCGGCTCATATCTCTAAAATCCTTGTGTCTCCAGTAGTCCAACAACAACATGTTAAGGTATCTGGTCCAACCTTATCTGAAGATTTGTCAATCAATACTTCCACCTCGCCGGTTGATGGGAAAGTTCGACTCTGGTTCAGGTGGCAACCATCGAGGTTCCAGTACTCAAAGACGCAGCTCCGATTTCTACCCGCAAAGTCACTATTTAATCAAATGTTTCCTGGGACTCTGAAGATGAAGAAATTGAGAATATTGACACAAGAACAGATCCAAGGGTGATCACTCTTTCATCAATCCAGGGGGAACCATCTTCGGTTCAGGGGGAACTCCTATCCGCAATTTAGGGGGAACCTCCTTCAACAGCTGTAGTTCAAACTCCTACAGTCAAAGATACTTCTGCGGGCTGCTCCAAATTCGAGAGGGAACTACCTTCCCCAACCATAGAATCCTTTTCCGTTGAAGATATTCCCTCTACCACAACACCAGATCACCAACAAGCTCGTCTTCACATTTAGACGAAGGATCACCCACCGAGTGAAATAATTAGAAACCCATCTACAGGTATACAAACTCGATCCTCTAGTGATTTAACGGACCACTGCCACTATGCAAATTTTATGTCCTCAGTCGAGCCTCAAACCATAAAATAAGCTCTCATGGAGCCCGACTGGATCACCGAAATGCAAGAGGAGTTAGCTGAGTTTGAAAGGAACAAAGTGTGGAAACTGGTACCTAAGCCAAAAGGCAACACAATTGTTGGTATGAGATGGGGATACAAAAACAAGCTTGATGAGTCTAGTGCGGTTGTGAGAAACAAATCTAGGCTAGTTGCTGAGGGCTACCATCAACTTGAAGGCATTGACTATGATGAAACATATGCCCTCGTAGCCAGAATGGAAGCAATACACATTTTCTTAGCGTATGCGGCACACAAGAACATCAAAGTATATCAAATGGATGTAAAAAGTGTTGGATTAGGTGTCTAAGCCCATAACTATAATTGGTATATACTTGACCCGATAATAGCATAGTCCTTTTGGGTTGCCTTCATCGGAGCAATTTGATAGGATGGATATTTGAGAAAGAGGTTATTTGTGATTTATTAATATATTATATGAATAATATATTAATTGAGAAATCATATTATTGAATTGGTATTGATCAAGAATTAAGTTGGAATTAATTTAATGATCAAAAGAGACTGATTAAATTTGCAGGGACTGGTTAGGTAAATCAGTAATATTTATAGTTTGGGCTAATGATCTATATTGATTAGGGATGGGGTAAATCTATGTGAGAGTCCATGAAGAGTTAGTCCAAAGGGCCTATCATATGGATCATTGGAATACCAATGGTTTTAGGGTTTTATGTATGAAACCCTAAGGATTCCAAACTATAAATTGAACCCCTAGCTTCCTAAAATCGGACACTCTATTCCATAGTGAAACCCTAGCTGATATTGGTGCTTCTTAACCTCTCTCTCATAAGCCTCCTCTTTCTTTTGGTGTTTGTAACTTAATAGAGGTATCACACTTGAGGTACTAAACTCTTGAAAGGCCAAGGATTACAAGCTATAACAAAAAGGTATTCATCTAACTAGTTTTTTATGTTGTATATCTCCAATTGCATGCTAGCTAGGGTATAGGCTTTGGAAAAAAGAAATTGCATGTATAACTTGAGAAAACTTAGGTCCAAAGCATTAGGGTTGTATGTGCACCATAGGGATGTTATAGTGCTCAAAACCCATCAGTGGCATCAAAGAAAGGGTGTTTTCTGTTATATTGATGCATTGGTTAATTGTTCAAAGTTGAAGCAAATTGAAAACTGCACTCTGACTGCTGGACTTGACGAGTCCTATGAAGAACTCGACGAGTCCATGATGAACTCGACGAGTCCATTGCCAGACTCGACGAGTTGGATAGTCTGTTGGCAGATTTTCGGGTTTTTTTTGCCAGAATTGGATTAGGATCTTTTCCATAAACTGTTTTGTATCATAAAATATGTTTTTTCTGATATGGTAGTGACTATCCTCATCCAATTAAAAGATAAATTGTCAAATTATAAGATAATTACTAGTTTATATGATAAACTAACTATTTGTATTATTTGATTTGAAATTTCTTGCTATAATAATTGAATTAGGTCAAATTGGTAAAAGATAAAATTATATGATTATTTTATTTGTTTAAAATTTGATTTAAATGGTTTTGAAGAGTTTCAAAACTTGCCCTCAAGTTTTGGAATTTGAAAAGTCTCATTTATGAAACATTAAATTCTAAGTTTTGGAATTCAAACGGTTTTGAAGAGTTTTAGAACTTGTCCTCAAGTTTTGGAATTTGAAAAGTCTCATTTATGAAACATTATATTCTAAATTCTAGAATTTTAAAAATTTAAAATTCAACCCTTATACTATTATAATATTAAAGGTTTAATACTTATATATATATATATATATATATATATATATATATATATATATATATATATATATATATAAGACAAATCAGTCTTACCGTTAGTAGGCCTCATTCATGAAGCTGGTCTACAAGGGGTGTTTAAGGAAGCGGTCTGTAAAATGACCGCCATTGGGTATCCACTCTTACCCACCACACCCTTGACTAGTGGAGGGTCGTTAGCCGAACGGGTAGGGTAGGACATTAATTCTCACTAATAAGTATAATGAAATTATAAAGTAACTAAATATTTTTTTATAAATTCCCAATCTTAGTCACTTTAGGAAAAAATGTGAAAATGGTGGTATTCCATGAAATTGCACTTTGCACCTTGCCAAGTCGTTGGTGGAGCGTGTATGGTTAACCGACACACTAACTTGGACTAGCAAGGGTGGAAAAGGGTAGCTCGATGTTTATCATAGATCAATGGAGCGTGTGTGGTTAACCGGCACATTGATTAGGTGATAAATGACATCGAGAGTATCAAGCACATTTGCATGGTTATTCACACCTTGTATGTGATCCTCGGTATCCCAATCACAAACTTGAAGTACATAATCGAGATTTAAACATGCCATTGAAAAGTTCAATGAATCTCAAAAGAATCTAGGAATTTCAATTCATTTAAAACTTAATCCTCAATTTCGTTTTTCATGGTGGAAATTGGTAAATCGTTATTTACCTACCTTCAAATATTTTGCAATTGCATTACGGCATCCCTCTTCTGAATTGTAGAATATTGTGTTCGGGTCCTAGCCTTAATATATCATTTGGGTGTTATATTAAGGAATCTTATCTAATCTAAACTTTGTCTCTTTTCCTTTTCAGATGTCTCCTTCAAACAACACTTATGGCTCAACCGCTTCTGGCTCCTTTTCCCTCATGAACCTATGCGGGAGAGTGATCTTCGATGGATCCAATTTTAACGATTGGATTCGTAACATTCGCATGGTCACTCGCTACGAGGACAATGAGTAGGTCCTCGACAAAGAGCTAAAGGAGATTAATGAAGAAACTGCTACTCCTGAGGAGATCGCCGAGTATAGGGCACATGAGAAGGACGCGACAAAGGTGTTGTGTATCATGCTTGCCACTATGACAGGAAAGATACGAAATCATTGCCTCCATGATAATGACAAAGATGAAGGATAGAGAGTCCATCACGACCCTCTTGCAACGGATGCAAAGGTTTGTGGACCGCTTGCTGAAGTTGAATGTCAACTTCAACGAAGAGTTGGATATTGACATTATCCTACACACTTTGCCTCATTGTTATGATCTGTTCATAATAAATTATCATATAAACAAGGAGGAAGTCACTCTAAGCAAGCTTCAAGGCTTACTAAGAAGTGTTGAGAGTAGTTTAAAAGGCAAGTCTGTTGCACCCACTCCTACCGATGCTACCCCTGTCTTGGCAATTGGACAAGGGAAAGGAAAGAAGAGGAAGGCTCCTTCTAAGAGATACAAGGGAAAGTCCCGTGATGGATCCTCTTCTAGTGGGACCAAAGGTGGTTCTGTTGCCCCTTCTTCAAATCCAAAGGATGCAGAGTGCTTCCATTGTCATGAAAAAGGGCACTGGAAACGAAGCTGCCCTAAATACTTGCAGGACATTAAGGATGGGAAGATAAAGCCCACCTTCGCAGGTATTTACACTATTCAATCTAATAACTCATCACATGCTAGTTCTTGGGTCCTTGATACAGGATGTGGTTTTCACATTTTTTCTGATTTGTAGGGTCTAAGAAGAAGTAGGGATGTGGAGCATGGGAAGACGAACTTGATCATGGGGAATAGGAAAGCGTCGCCTGTCACCAAGATTGGAGTTTATTCTTTATTTCTCTGTAATGGGTTAGGTTTAGAGTTGAATAATTGTTGCTACTCGCCAGATATAGCGAGCAACATTATTTCTTTTCATGGTTTGTATAAACAAGGTTTTAGATTTTCATTTATTAATGAAATTGGTTCTATTAATGCTTTTTATAATGGTAAATTTTATTTTGACGCATTGCTTTGTAATGGTATATATGAAACTGTGATGGTTGTAGACAAGTTAGGAAATAATATATTGCATATTGATTCGTCCAATGGTTTGGACAAGGCAAGCTTGTGGCATTGTCGTCTTGGACATGTCAACGAGAAGCGCATAGCCCAACTCCAAAAGGATGGAGTGTTGGATTCATTTGACTTAAAGTCTGATGACACGTGCAAATCTTGTTTGCTTGGGAAGATGACCAAGTCACCTTTCACTGGTACTTGTGAAAGAGGTGGGGGTTTGTTGGATCTCATACACACTGATGTGTGTGGACCCTTCAGATCCGCCACAAGGGATGCTAACCGCTTCTATGTATCCCTTACCGTCGATTATAGCAGATATGGATATGTCTACTTAATCAAGCACAAGTCGGAGACCTTTGAAAATTTCAAAGAGTTTAAGAAAGAAGTAGAGAATCAATTGGGCAGGAAGATAAAGATTCTCCGATCCGATCGGGGTGGTGAGTATCTTAGTATCGAGTTCCACGACTATCTTAAAGAATGTGGAATTGTTTCACAATTGACGCCACCTAGGAACCCACATCTTAATGGTGTGGCTGAGAGGCGCAATCGAACCTTGTTGGACATGGTTCGTTCCGTGTGAGTCGAGCTTGGTTACCTATCTCATTCTGGGGGTATGCCTTAGAGACTGCTGCCCATATACTTAATCTAGTCCCAACTAAAAAGGTTGCCAAAACACCTCACGAAATGTGAACATGGAAGGTCCCCTCGTTAGCACATATCAAGGTTTGGCGTTGTATTTTCATCGGCTACCCACAGATATCCTTTGGATATCTCTTCTATAGACCGAGTGACAATGTTGTCTTCGTTACGAGGAGAGGGGTTTTCCGCGAAAGAGAACTCATATGCCAAGAGGACAGTGGGAGGAAATTTGACCTTAAAGAGCTTCAAGAGTTAAGTGATGAAGGAAACTCAAACACTAGCGCTCAACCCGAGGAGGAAACTCCTGTTGAACAGATTGACGAGTCCTTACCTCTGAGACGTTCCAGTAGAGTTAGAATGGCACCTGAGTTTTATGGTTTCCATATTACTACATATGGTGATACATTTATCAGTGATAGTACACTGGTAAATTTGGATGATCCTACTAACTACAAGGAAGCCATGGCGGGCCTAGAGTCTACGAAGTAGAAAGAGGCAATGGACAGCGAGATTCAGTCCATGTATGACAATCAAGTTTGGAACTTGGTTAAAAATGTACCAGGTCGTAAGATGGTAGGGTGCAAGTGGATCTTCAAGAAGAAGACCGACATGGATGGGAAAGTACACACATATAAGGCGCGATTAGTTGCGAAGGGCTTTACTCAAACTGATGGAGTTGACTATGATGAGACATTCTCACCACTAGCGAAAATTAATTCAATAAGGGTTATGCTAGCCATAGCTGCGTTTCATGATTATGAAGTATGGCAAATGGATGCCAAAACCGGTTTCCTTAATGGGAAGTTGGCTGAGGATGCTCACATGAGTTAGCCAGAGGGTTTTGTAGATGCGAAGTACCCCAATAAAGTGTGTAAGCATGAGAAATCTATTTATGGATTAAAGCAAGCATCTTGCAGATGGAATCTTTGTTTCAATGAGAAAGTCAAAGACTTTGGTTTTTCGAGAAACGAGGATGAGTCCTCCGTATATGTCAAAGCTAGTGGGAGTATAGTTAGCTTTTTGGTATTGTATGTGGATGACATACTACTCATTGGAAACGACGTTCCAACCTTGCCGGAAGTTAAGTCCTGGCTTGGGAAGTTTTTCGCTATGAAGGACCTTAGAGAAGCTGCTTATATTCTAGGGATAAGGATATTGAAAAATAGGAGTAAAAGACTAATAGGACTTAGTCAAAGTACCTAATTAGACATGGTGTTAAAACATTTCAACATGGACAATTCCAAGAAAGGAGAATTACCTATCCAGAGCAATACCAAATTGAGTAAGACTCAGAGTCCGAGTACCGATGCCGAAATAGCAGAAATGAGTCGAGTACCATATGCTTCCGCCGTTGGCTCGATCATGTATGCTATGACGTGTACCGATGCCGAAATAGCAGAAATTATCTATGTGGCTTTTGCTTTGAGCATGGTTAGTCGATTTCAAGGGAATCCTGGTAAAGCACACTGGATTGCAGTAAAGAACATTCTTAAGTACTTGCGGAGGACTAAGGACTGGGTTCTTACCTTCAGTGGGAGTGATGAATTGAGAGTGAAAGGATATAATGAGGCCAGTTTTCAGACCGACATAGATAATTTCCGTTCGCAGTCGGGCTGGGTATTTACTCTAAATGGAGAAGCAGTAACATGGAAAAGTTCCAAACAGGAGACTGTAGCCGATTCAATGTGTGAATTAGAGTACATAGCAGCAAGCGAAGCGTCGAAGGAGGCAATATGGCTAAATAATTTCATTGGAGACCTTGGAGTTGTACCAGCCGTAAAGGAGCCTATGGAGATTTTTTGTGACAACGAGGGTGCGGTCGCCTTAACCAAGGAACCGAGGGATCATGGCAAATCCAGGCACATCGACAGAAAATATCACTTCATAAGACATTGAGTAGAAGAGGGACTCCTAGTAGTAAAAAGGGTATCGTCAGAAGAGAACCCTACAGATCCCCTTACGAAGGGACTGAGTAGGGTTAAGCACTTGTAGCATGCTAGGAGTATTGGACTGAATGATGATATTATTTTTAGTGACTAGATAGCTGTTTAGAAACTTGTAATAGATAAAATATAATTGACATTTGATGATTAAATAAAAGAGTTTTATTTATGAGTAAAGTTGCTACCTCGTGTTAATTATTTACTATTGTTTAACTTTTGCATGTTTTGACTTCCAGAATAATATGATTATTCGAACTATCCACAGTCAATCATACTTTGGAAGTAATCTATGAGGTAAGACTATCATGAACTGGCTTGTAGATTGTCTAAAGTGTTTAGACATAGCAAAAGTTTGCTACAACGTTCATGAGTGCTCCTGAAATAAGATTTGAGTATTGGATTAAACCCACACTCACATGAATCACTTCATGGAATTTATCACGAGTGATTGTGAGAAGATAATATTGTATAGTCTTCAAACCAAGATATATGAGTTGTTGATTACAAGTTGGTTGTGAGTTGATAGTACAAAAACGCATCAGTAACTTGATGTTATAAAACGTGTTGTTGTGTATAATTTAACAAGTATTTAGTACAAGCATATAAGTCGAAGTTTAGCTATTCCTATTATCCTAAGATGATTAAAAGCGATATCTTGGGCCCCTCGATGATTTTGTTTTGACTTATGTGCCGAGCCCTGTCAGGGTTCAATTCATGTGTTAAATTAAGTTCTGTGTCAAACAAATCAGAAATCGGGAAACAAACTGTTGGACAATGAGTATGACTTTATTCCATGTCTTTTTCCACACGATATCTTGAAGAACAGAGGATTATATGATCCCTTATCTAAAGGACGCGTCATTGATTTGATCAGAGTTTGACAGCGGCTTTTAAGAGCTACAATTGCTAATCAGATTTTGAAGTTACATTGGCAGTTATAGTTATTAGACTTATCCAAGTGGGAGACTGTTGGATTAGGTGTCTAAGACCATAACTATAATTGGTATGTACTTGACCTGATAGTAGCATGGTCCTTTTGGGTTGCTTTCACCAGAGCAATTTGATAGAATGGATATTTGAGAAAGAGGTTATTTGTGATTTATTAATATATTATATGAATAATATATTAATTGAGAAATCATATTATTTAATTGGTATTGATCAAGAATTAAGTTGGAATTAATTTAATGATAAAAAAAGACTGATTAAATTTGCAGGGACTGATTAGGTATATCAGTAATATTTATAGTTTGGGCTAATGATCCATGTTGATTAGGGATGGGCTAAATCTATGTGAGAGTCCATGAAGAGTTAGTTCAAAGGGCCTATCATATGGATCATTGGAATACCAAAGGTTTTAGGGTTTTATGTATGAAACCCTAAGGATTCCACACTATAAACTGAACCCCTAGCTTCGTAAAATCGGCCACTCTATTCCATAGTGAAACCCTAGCTGATTTTGGTGCATCCTAACCTCTCTCTCATAAGCATCCTCTTGCTTTTGGTGTTTGTAACTTATTAGAGGTATCACACTTGAGGTACTAAGCTCTTGAAAGGCCAAGCATTACAAGCTACAACAAAGAGGTATTCATCTAACTAGTTTTTTATGTTGTATATCTCCAATTGCATGCTTGCTAGGGTATATGCTTTGGAAAAATGAAATTGCATGTATAACTTGAGAAAACTTAGATCTAAAGCATTAGGGTTGTATGTGCACCATAGGGACGCTATAGTGCTCAAAACCCATCAAAAAGTGCTTTTTTGAACGGAGAACTGAATGAAGAAGTTTACCTGCAACAACCTCCAGGTTTTGAGAGTACAAAATTTCCGAATCATTGCTACAAGCTAGAAAAAGCGGTATACAGTCTTAAACAAGCACCAAGGGCATGGTATGAGACTCTTTCATAGTTTCTTGTCATGTTTGGATACAAAAGAGGTGTGATTGATCTCACGTTATTTAGAAGGGCAAATGGTAATCACTTAATGCTCGTCCAAATATATGTGGATGATATCATTTTTGAATCAACAGATCAGGGTATGGTGAATGACTTTGCAAAACTCATGATAAGCAAATTCCAAATGAGCATGAATAAAGAGATCAATTTCTTTCTAGGTCTTCAAGTGAAAAAATTCCCTCAAGGGATATTCATTCATCAATAAAAATATACCTCTGAGTTGCTGAAGAAATATTTAATGGACAATTGCTCCCCAGCCAAGGTTCCGATGGCCTTTGTATACAAGATTTTAGTTGACCCTTCTGGAGATTCAGTTTACCACAAAACCTATCGAGGAATGATTGGGTCATTAATGTACCTCACCGCAAGTCGACCGAATATTGTCTTTGCAACTGGATTATGTGCTCGGTACCAAGCTGACCCTAAAGTATCACACATGACCGCAGTCAAGAAAATATTCTGATATCTAAAGGGAAGTAAAACATTAGGCCTCTGGTACCCTGCGGTCAATGACTCCAACCTTCAAGCGTTCACGGATACGGATCATACAGGATTCAGACTAGATCATAAAAGTACTTCGGGTGGATGCCAATTCTTAGGAGGAAGACTAGTCAGTTGGTTTTCAAGAAAACAAAATTGTGTTTCTTTGTCTACCGCAGAGGCAGAATAGGTGGCCGCAGCCAGTTGTTATTCCCAAGTCCTTTGGATGAAGATTCAACTTATGGACTACGGTTATTGAATGCTGCAGGTGCCCATTTACTGTGATTCTGAGAGTGCAATAGCAATTTCACATAATCCTATTCATCACTCTAAGACGAAGCACATTCAGAGTGTGTGTTTGGGCCTTGGGCTTGGATCAAGCTAAGTTGGGGGTAAAGTAGTCTTTTACCCCAAACATGGACTTATGGTTATGTATTGGAACCCAATAATTAATTGGGTGTTGTTTTGATGTTGACAGTTCGGGAATCTGTCAACCAGTAACTAGAGTTTTATCCGCGGGACTTTGGCAGTGTGAGGTGAGTCTCCTCACCATACCAATGGGTCGAAGGCACCAAGGCCGACCCATTTTGTGATATGTGGTACACTAGTGATGTAGTGATATGTATTATGCTAGTTGGATTACATGCTATATGGCATGCTAGTTGCTTTGTGATACTTGCATGAAAGACCTCGGGGGGGGGGGGGGGGGGGGGGGGGGCGGTGGGAGGGGTTCCTGAGGCACTTGGGTGTAAGACCTTGGAGGGTTTCCAAGGCATCCTAAGTAAAGACATCGGGGGGTTCCCGAGGCACTAGGGTGTAAGACCTTGGAGGGTTTCCACGGCATCCTTAATCAAGACCTCGGGGGGTTCCCGAGGCATTGGGCTAAGACCATGTGGGGGTTCCCATGGCACCCAGAGTAAGACCCTGGAGGGTTTTCCAGGGCATTCATATATGTTTGTATGTATGATTTATATGACAGTGGACTAAGACCCTGGAGGGTTTCCAGGGCACCCGGAGTAAGACACTGGAGGGTTTCCAGGGCATCCCTATTTGTTTATATGCATGACTTGTGTAGTTGATACGAGTTAGGTGATTATGTGTGCAAGACCTTGAAGGGTTTCCATGGCATCTTTATTTGCTTATATGCGGTGCTTATGCGATGGATATGATTATGTGATTATATGGGGTTTGCTCTGGGGAACTCACTAAGCTTCGTGCTTACAGTTTTGTTTATGGTTTCAGTTATCATCGGTTTGGAAACGAAGGGCCCGACTTAATCGCAGCGCACACCCGTATTTTCCGCAATATGTGATTTTGGGATGAACTCTGATAAATGTTTTTAATTAGCAACGGTTTTGGATTGTTTGGATTAAATAATATCTGTGTTTCGACTATAACAAAAATGAAATTTTTACGCTTCATTTTTGGGTCGTTACAAGTTGTTATCAGAGCCTTGGTTTCAGGGATTCGGGCATACTTTCGGGTGTGTCTGAACTTAAAGTGAGGATCTATAAAGTTTTCAAAAAGAAAAATGTTTTTAAGGAAAAAGTTTTCTAAGAAAAGAAAGGGTGTGGTGCATGCAATTAGCCGATCTCAAGTAAGTTTCCCCAGAATACCCATATATGTTATCTGTTATGACTTGATTTATGAATCTGAGAATCGCATGCTAGTTAAGGCTAGGAGAGATGCCTTTATATGTTGTATGAGCTGGTAGACTTGTATGCTAGTGCTGAGTAGTCAGCAATAGATTGGCCTGATATGTGATGCTTGTAGCCTTGGAGATACTGGATGCTATGCTCGAATGGGAATGACTATTTGTATTAGAAATTGCTAAATGTATGCTTTAAAAATTATATACGGTTAGGATCTTATAGCCTTAGAATAACTGATTTGGCCTTATTTCCCGTTCCTTGTCTGGTTGTGGTCTTAGGGTAGAATCTATTATTCGACAGTCTATTAGATCCTGTTCTGTGCATAATTTGCATGCATAAGGCAGCCAACAGTGAGGGTGGATGTGGATAGCATGAGTTGTGGTACGTGGGCTGAATGTTCTATGATAGTTCTTTGGATCAGAGTGCTACTACACGAATGCTGCTTGCTTTGTGCTTTGTGGAGCTCTTGAATGATGGGAGTCAGCTACTAAGTGAATATAACGATATTCAGGAGGTGGATGGTTGGCATCATGAGGAGTTCTTCAGCAGCTGATAGCAGGGCGATGTTGGGAACCTAGAGAAGCCTAGGATATGCTCCAGTGAGTTTAGTGGGGCGGTTCGGTGAGGTTGGGAACCTAGGGGGAGTGTAGGAGTTGATTTTGGTGGGTATTGTGTCACTGTTTAGCAGATATTTGGTGCATCAGTAGAGTAGGTGACTTAGAGGATTCGGGAGGATTTCTGAGGAAAGTACGGATAGGTGTGGAAGGTAGTATTTGTTGAGTTTTATGTACTCTAACATCCCTATGGTGCACATACAAACCTAATGCTTTGGATCTAAGTTTTCTCTAACTATACATGCAATATTCATTTTCCAAAGCATGAAGCCTAACTAGCATGCAAAGGTGATATTTGAATCATAAAAACTATTTAGAATATTACCTTTTGATGTAGCTTGTAGAACTTGGCCTTAAAATATCTTAGCACCCTAAGTGTGATGCCTCAAACAAGTCACAAACAACAATAAACAATTAGAGGACAATGAGAGAGATTTTGGAGACACAAAATCGGCTAGCCCTTCTTGGAATGCAAGTGGTTTCCGATTTTAGAGCTTAGCGTACACATTTATAGTGTAGAATTCCAAGAGTCATTTGTAACCCTAATTCTTACACTTAAGCTTATGATCCAACAATTGATTTGGACTAACACTTCATGGAATAAATCATAAGCTTAGCCCATCACAAATCAATCATGGATCATTAGCCCAAACCATATGTATCACTGATTTACATAATCAGTCCCCGTTACTTTAATTAGTCTCTTTTGATCACTAAAGTAACTCCAAATTAGTTCGTGATAAATATTAATTAAATAATATGATTTCTCAAATAATATATTATTCTTATAATATATTAATAAATCACAAATAACCTCTTTCTCAAATATCTAACCTATCAAATTGTTCTGGTGAAGGAAACCCGAAATGGACCATGCTACTATCGGGTCAAGTACATACCAATTATAGTTATGGGCTCAGACACCTAAGCCAACAGTATTGGGCCCGTACTACTGAAAGCACATGATCCATACTCGAATCGGTGAGAGTCTTAGAGAATCTAAGAAGCTTATGGGAAGGAGAATACTTGGTTATGCTCTGATAGTGAGGATAGCTGCTTTTCCAGATGAGGATGAGTGCACATAAAGAAGGACCAGGATTTGGTCCCGACTCCGGTGGTGAGCCAGTTAGTGGAGGGACTGCCAGGGGTTTGAGTTCGCATTGGATTAAGAAGATGGAAAGTGTTTTCCGCACTAGTCCCTACCCCTTAGGTTCTAAGGTTCAGTGCGCCTTGGATCTATTGTATCAGGCGGGAAGGATTGATTGTGTGATCTATTGCGCTTTCTGGATTGGAGACTATGTCTTGAGAGTGGTTTGTAGCCTGGTTTGGGGCAGAGGCTGCTTCAGCTACTATAATTTAGCTGTGGACGATTGAGCTGGTGAGGGTGTCAGGGTGCAAGACCCTGAATGATATGATTTCTAGAGCCCGAGAGAGGGAGGTTGGTTTGGAGCACATTGAGGGGAGAGGACCAGATCAGGTACATATATTGGAGGGTCCCGGGAAGAGACCCAAGATTTCAGATCAGCTTTTGAGAGGTCAGTAGGGTCGGATTCAGTGCAACACTTGTGGGAAACTGCACGATGGAGTTTTTCGTTCCAAGGGTTTGCGTAAGTGTACCTTTGGGTTTTTTTCCCTGCTTGCGTTTGGGTTATAGCTTCAAACATTTCCATATGCCAATTATATACCGTAAGTTACAGAGTGGTTAATGAAAGGACATTTCCCTTTTGCTGGTTCGGGGTGTTCAGTGTTCTCTCGGTTCATAGTACAGATCGGTCAAGGGCATTATGGGAATGTCTGCGGTCATTGTCAGCAGGATGGTTATTCAGCATCGTCAGGACTCGGTGGTTAGTATTTGATCTTGGAGTGACTGTTGGAAGCACCAAGGGAAGTGGCTTGTTGCTGAGATATTGGTGGGAGCATCTGTCGTTGAGCTTCAAGATTTGTGTGCGGTATCATTTCAAGCATCAGGGGCTGTCGGTTACGTTGCGATTCAGGAAGTATCATTTGGTCTTTAGAAGTTGTGTGGTCTTTTGGGGTTCAGCTAGTGATGGAACACTAGCATTGGTAAGGGCTGGTTAGAGGTTTTGGGGACCAGGTTAGAGGTTCAGTTAGGACTCTAGTTCAGTTGAGTGTGTGTTCAACCCAGGATGGGAATAGATGGATTGGTGGTAAGACCAAGATTGGCAGATAGTGATTGAGTGTTGTGAGTCTGTGGGTGTATCCGTAACATTCACAAGGTTGGCAGATAGTGTTAAAGTGTTGTAAGTCTGCGGGTGTAGCCGTAGCATTCACCAGGTTGGCAGATAATGCTAGAGTATTGTAAGTCTGCAGGTGTAGTCGTAGCATTCACAACGTTGGCAGATAGTGCTAGAGTGTTGTAAGTCTACGAGTGTAGCCGTAACATTCACAAGGTTGGCAGATAGTGCTAGAGTGTTGTAAGACTGCGGATGTAGCCGTAGCATTCTCTAGGTCGGTAGGTAGCATGGGACTATTATTAGATCACAGAAGGAACAATAGTACCCACCAGTTCGGGTGCAGCAGTGAGGGCGTGGGAAATCCACAGATTGGTTTACGAATTTCCCCAGATAAATTAGACCTGGTTGAGCCAGTGATAAGACTGTAGGAACACCACTGTGGTTGTGGCATCAAGGAAGCAATGAACTGTTTAAGGTTGTTTCTGATATAAGGCTACCCTTGGTCATGTAGCAATCACTTTTAGCCTTGGATTTGGTGACGTCAGGATTCGACGTATGGACCCGATCAGTTGGATCAAGAAGTCGTTAGAGCCATAGTCGTAAGATAACTAATGGTAATTATTGATAGAAGAGGATTTCATTCGAAAGTCATGTGGGGGTGACTGTATGGGAGTCGTTTAAGCTCAGCGCCCAGGCTAGAACCCGATATTTTAGGTGACTGACTAGCGAATTGGGACCAGGGAGGTCTCGGTGGATTCTGGAAAGCAGCCAGGTGGCAGCACTGTAACGACGTAAACTTCTAAACAATTTTTCATTTTTCAAACACAATAAAACTCATATAATATTCTCAAAATCTCATGTGTATCAAATGTCATCACAATAAAACATATCCCAGAATCTCAAAAAAACATAATCCTCTGCCAGTGTGTACAAATCATGTCGGCGCCTTCCCGTGATCCTCGGTAGTACCTGAAACACATATCATATAACACGGTAAGCATAAATGCTTAGTGAGTTCCCCAAAATACCACATACAACAATTCGCCACTCGAGGCTATACTCTGTAAGAACCTCTGGTCTATGTGTCTCAGCGGGACCCTCCAGTCCCGTAGCTCGTTGGACCCTCTGGTCCGGTCTAGCTCTTTGGACCCTCCAGTCCGGTCTGATTGAGAACCCTCTGGCCCCATCGTTCGTTGGACCCTCCAGTCCAGTCTAAGCAACAAATAATATAGCATACAATACATATCACACAATCATGCACATCTCAAGCAAGCACATAAGACCCTCTGGTCACATATAACTACCACTCTAGGTAAAGTATAGTGAGAAGACTCACCTCGTAAGATGTCTAGTAAACTCTGGTGCTCGATATCCTCGATCTAGCCTCCGCCTAGCACAATGATAATAATTCTAATCAATACTCTCTTTACATCCTCATCTCTAGAGAATGGGTAGAAGACCATTCTACCCCTCCCTGACCCCTCCGAATCAGTTTGACCAAACCCTAAGGTCAACTGAAGTCAACCCTAGTCAACGGTCCAATTTTGACCAAACTCGCCGAGTGCACCCTTGTGACTCGTCGAGTCCACTTATTTCCTCAGAAGTCTCGTGAAAGTCCAGCTCAGCTCGTCGAGTTGACCGCTAACTCGTCGAGCTATCGCATGATTCAGCTCTTCGGGACAAACCCTAACCAACTCGTCGAGTCGGCTCATTGACTCGGCGAGTTCATCCAGACCAAATCTTCATTCAGACGATTTCAATCAGATCTATCACTCCAAACACTAGATCTATCATCTCAAGGCTCAATAATCACGTAAAGCTTCGATCTTTACGTTCATACATGAGGTTATTGCTCCAAAATGCTAATACATGCCTTTCATGAATGATTAACCCAAAAACCCTCATATGGATGAATAAAGCGGGGACATCTAAACTCTAAGGACCTCACAAGGTCCAGATCTGAGGTCTAGACTTCTGGATAACACATGCTACTCAAAAACCCAACCAAAATGACAAAAGCCCTAAATTTTCATAGATATGAGATCCAAATAAATAGATGAGAAAGGTGTGGGCTTTTTACCTTCCAGAGAAGCTCTTTGAGAAGAAATGCTAGATCCCACAGCCTCATCCCACTCCTTGCTTGAAGCTCACTCTTCTTCTTCCGAAAAGGTCCATCAAAAAACTTGATACAAGCTCAAGGACTCTCTCTTAGCTTCCATGGCCGCCTAGGGTTTCACACAGGAGAGTTGATCAGAAGATGAGCTGCAAATGAGGCTATAAGTGCCTTTAAATAGGTCACAAGCCCGAAAGTTTAGGGTTCCCTTCACCAGCGCTAACTCGGCGAGTCGCAACACAGGCTCGTTGAGTAAGCTCATTAATCCTCGTCACCCAACGCGACCCTACTCGACGAGTTGAGGCACCAACTCGTCGAGTTTCCCATGAAACTCATTATTACCCTAGAAATGTTATACCCCGGAACCAGGATGTTACAATTCTCCCCCGCTTAATTTGATTTTGCCCTCGAAATCGCTCTTCATTCACACATAGCTCGAACCTATAACTCGGAAAGCACCACTGAAAAGGGCCTCATACCCCACCGATATCTTTTCTATGGACACCTGAATCCAAACACGAACTCCCAACTCCGGAACAAAACCGACCCCTCTGTCGCTAAGATACCCCCCTTTCTGACCTCCCAAAAATCTGGAAGCTCTAGTGGCCTTGCCCGCCGCCAGACCGCCCACTCAAGATGGCAATAAGTTATTCGCCCTTCGAATAACAAACCCTGATAACTCACCGCCCCTCTGATTCTCTCCAACAAAATCCAACAATCGGCTACCGATCACTCATACCAACCATAGTAACGATCTGAATCACGCCCCAAGAAACGGAAGGGTTCACATCCCACCAGGGCTCATCCACTGAACTGCTATCAGAACCCATCCAGACAATTAATTCTTGACACCCTGCCCTCATACACAAGGGAATACTCATGCTCGCTCAGAAGTTTCCTCAGACATGTAAAATCATAAGCCTCAACTCCATTTCTCATATCCCTTTTTAACATTGAGTACCAGGTCTGATCTCGACCCAACAGTTGAACCTCCAAGGTTATCCATTGCATTATCCCAACCGCCTCAATGGTTTCCTTCTCACAAACTACATCGGCCCATTGTGACACACAAGTCACGAAGTTCGCCTTTCCCCAAGCGAATGCTACACTCCCAACTGATGATCGACTCAAACTCGAGCTCTGTCGTCTACTGCTCATAGTTCCATGCATCTCGCGGTACCTCCCGTACCCGAGTAGTGACCTACACAGGTCTAAGACATCAGATGATAAACAATACCCCTCAACATGGAACCCATCTCAGAATCCAGAATATCATCTCGCCTACCCAACGCACCACCAGAGCCAAACTCAAACTTGAGAGTTTCGTCTGACCTGAAGTTGGAACCGCTCGACCCAATGAAACACTCAACTCATGACTCATGACCCGCAACCCGCACGTATACCACTTCTCCAATTCCCTTGGGTCGCGAAAACCACAACTCAATTCAGAGTATAACAATTCCCGACAAATATGGAGACCCCAGTCTCGCCCCTGGTTCGACCACCAGGCTCTCAAAAACTCACATATTAGGGCTACCCAAGCCTAAAACTCGTCTGCGTCTCGCTCTGACCAGAGAGTACTCATCACAACACCCTCTTGCTGACATGTGAGTACTACGGCTCCCCGCAGCATCATAACAACCTTTCGCTAGTGAGTACTATGGCTCCCCGCAGCATCACAACAACCTCTCACTGACTAGTGAATAGTACGGCTCCCCGTAGCATCACAACAACCTCTCGCTGACTGGTGAATACTACGGCTCCCCGTAGCATCACAACAACCTCTCGCTGACTGGTGAATACTACGGCTCCCCGCAGCATCACAGCAACCTCTCGCTGACTGGTGAATACTACGGCTCCCCGCAGCATCAAAACAACCTTTCACTAGTGAGTACTACGGCTCCCCGCAGCATCACAACAACCTCTCGCTGACTGGTGAATACTACGGCTCCCCGTAGCATCACGACAACCTCTCGCTGATTGGTGAATACTACTGTAAGGGTCTACATGTTGTAATTAGTCGAAGTGTATTTTGCACTCTTCGAATGTTTTGTAATCTATTTTACTAAGGCACTTTTATTCGAAGCTTAAGTGTCTATGCCTTAGTATATTTTTTGTACGCTTTCTGTTCCCTATAAATAGGGATATTTACTAGAGTTAGATAAGAGTTTTTACAGACCTGTCTTTGTACTCTGTAAACATTCGAAAGCGTAATAGAGCTGAAACAAGATCATATTTACATTTGTTGTTCAATCTCGCATTCTTACTTGATTTTATACTCTGATTCATTTTATACCCGATTCATTGTTTCATCAATTGGTATCAGAGCAGGAATCACATATGTGATCTGATTTTCACCTATTCAAAAAGTTTTTGAATCAATTTTTTGGTTCAAAAGTTTTCGCACTAGTTTGTTTTCAAATTTCCAAATCTTCTTAAAAATTTTCAAAATCATCTTCCGTACAACAATGGCAAGCTTCAATCTCAATTCGATGACCTCGTTTTCTCATTTGTTAGGATCATCGACCAAAATTCCAATGCTAATCCCTGAATATTATGATCAGTGGGCTGATCGTATGCTCCAGTGAATGGTCTTGATGAAGAATTATGGTCATGTATCACTGGAAATGTCAATGTTCCAGTGAATGTTCAAGCAATTGGATCATCTTCTGTAAGTTCTGGTGTTGAAAATCAAACTGATCGTCTGAAGAAACTAGAGAAGAGATGTATGAGGGAATTGCGAGGAGCTTTACCTACAGTTGTGTACAATTATGTAAGGAGTTGTACAACTGCTAAGGAGATCTGGAACAATTTGAAAGATAAGTTTCAAGGAAGTGAAAAGACGAAAATCAATTCAGTCAAATAGTGTTTGGTCGAGCTGAAAGATTTCAGAGAAAAAGAGGGTGAAACAATTTAAGTTTACTATGATCGTATGAACGAGTTAATCTATCGTTGCAATCGCTATGGAATTACCAGGACTTCAATGGAATTCAATCTCATCTTTGTGATGGGTCTTCGAAAAGAATGGAGAAGCGTGAGTATGATGGTGAAGAATCAGCAAAGTTTTGATACATCAACTCTCAATGATTTGCACAATCAGATGAAGACACACGAAATTGAGGTAAATGAAATTGCTGAGGAATCGAAGCTGAATTTGGGAGGTCCATTGGCACTTGTGTCCAAGATATCTGAGAAAGAAGCTGAAAATGGTGATTCAGAGGAAGAAGAGGGATTCATCATGAATTCGGATGATGAGGCAATAGCATTTTACTCGAATAATCGTGTTAAGAAGTTTTTCAAAAAGTCGTTCA
The DNA here is from genome assembly GCF_052849685.1 of Lactuca virosa. Classification (NCBI taxonomy): domain Eukaryota; kingdom Viridiplantae; phylum Streptophyta; class Magnoliopsida; order Asterales; family Asteraceae; genus Lactuca; species Lactuca virosa. Next base: position 289,098,997 of record NC_136434.1, read on the forward strand.
ATCCGAAGGGTAAGCTTGCTGAGGTAAAAGGAAGTGCTGTGAGTAAAACTGTTGTTGAGGAGAAAAAGAAGGTTGAGAAGAAAGATTCGAAGGAGTCTGAAGGAAAGAGTGAGAAGAAGCTGAAAGGTGATGCTGGTATAGATTGTCATTATTGCAATGGAGCCAATCATCTTGCGAATGATTGTATGCTTCGGAAGAAGGATGAGAGGAAGAATAAAGTAAAAGATGAGGCTTATTATGCAGAGAGGCTTGAGGAGGTTCATGCGAAAGCTAAGAATTTGTCGCTGGTCGCAAGGGGTGAACAGGACGAGGATGGAACTTATCAAATCTGGTCATCTGGATCAGACGATGAAGAAATGAGGAATCCAACACATGGAGCAACGTATGCGAAGATGGAGGAGGACTCAGATGAAGAGGAATTCGAAGTGAAAGGAAGATGCTTCGTATCCAAGGCAGCAGACAAATCTCCAATGACAACAAAGGTACGTAATATTCTCGAATCTTTTAATATTCCTACACATGCTTATGACTCTGAACTAATATCTTCTGATGAGACTGTTATTTATTTTGATTCAATTGATGTGTTTGCTAGCAATGAGGCCAACAAGTTGTCCATGGAGTTATTAGAGACCAAAAAGCGATTAGACATGAAAATAAGTAAAGTTGATTGTTTGGAATTACAGATAACGAATATTATGTGTGATATGGATACTTTCTCAAATGAAGTCAAACTTTTGCTAGCACAAAGAAACATATACTGTAATTCTGCTAAGAGACTATATGGCAATTTAACTAATTTACATCATTCATGTGAAATAAGTAAAGAGCAACATAGAAAATTACTGCCTTTTCTAGCATACGAAAGAGCTAAGGTAGATAATATTTCGTATGATTGTGAGAAGATAATAGCTGAATTTGACAAAGTTCCTGATGATAGATATAAATATGGAATTGTCAAAATTGATGAATGTCTTGATGCGAATGAATTAGATAACATAGTGAATGATACTTTGACTAAATCTGAACAAATCCAAATTTTGAAAAAGACTGAGAATTCAACATCTGATTCTCAATCTAATTTTGCCGATATTGAAGATAATTCTGACAATATTAGTGAAATTAGTGATCTTGAGGATGTTGATTGTTCCCAGTTGTCTATTGTTAATGTTGCATCACCATTTAAAGGGAAAGAAAAAGTTAAGGACTTGATGGTTAAGAAAGAAACTGATATTCCCTCAACTTCGAAAGTTTGTGATTTGGACTTCGTGGATATCAGAGATAGTCAAACTTATGATAGTGATGATGAAACTGAAGAGAAAAGTTCAAAGAAAAAGAAATCTTCAAAGGAAGAAGAAATTCCCCGAATTGTGGTTGATAAAGTATATGGTGATACACAAAAGTTCGAAAAAGTAATGAATGAACAAGGTGCTCACTATCTTGAAACGAATACTGTGGTTTATCCCAATTTCAAGTGTACAGATGATGTCATTTTTCCAAATCAAGTATTCGTAACTACTGGAAATGTTGAGAATATCAAACTAGAATTAAAGAAGTTAGTTGAAGAAGATAATTTGAAAACAAATGATGAAGGTTTCTTTGCAAATCAAAGCACAGTTGAAAACAACCTAACAAAGAATTCGTATGTTTTTCAACGTCAAAAACCACATAGAAAATGTGTTGAAAAATCAAAAATTGAAAAAGAGAATTCAAAACAAGTTGTAAAGGAAAATGAAAATGTTGTAAAACTAAACTCCAAGGAATTCAAAGATCAAATTGACAAATTTTCGAATTAAAATAACATTTCAAAAAGACAAGCTAGGAAGAAAATATTTTGGCAGATTATTGAGTCTCAAAAGATGTCAGATGAAATAACAAAAACAGATTCAACAACTTTTTCAAACAAAAAGAAAAATCCAGCTCACACAAATAAATACTTGTCTGAATCACAAGCATCCAAAAATGTTTTCAAAGCTAAAAATTCCTCTTTTTCAACAAATAATCAACATTCATCACAATCAAATCATTCACGGTCTGAAGTGAATAGACAATCAAAGTTTTCGAAAGTTTCAGAAACTAATAATCCAATAAAATTTTCAAATAAATCAAATCCAACACAAAAATTTTCTCAACGTCAACATTTTAAATCAACTGTTGATACATCTTATGCTCAATCTTTTCTAACCAATCCAAAAGTTGATTTTGTTCCTCAAAAGCCAAATTTTCCTAATCATACGAAGAAACAAACTTTGAAAATTTCACATGAAAAAGGGATAACTTCAAGGAAGAACATTGATCATTGGCTTGAAGGCAAAGGAAAAATGTATCAGTCGAGTACATTTTCAAAGGAGAAAATTCACGAAGCCTATGAGAAGTATGTGAACATTTCATCAAACGACAGTTCATCTTCTAAGGATTCGAACATATCAGTCAAAGCGTGGAAACCAGTAATGAAAGCAAAGAATGTGCACTCACAAACTCAGAATACGAAGGGTAATGTCAGTGAACATCCGAAACCATCAAAAACTTATGTTTCGGTTCCTATAAATGATGATGTGAACTTAATTGATAGTCTCAAAACCACAGTTTGTGATTGGGTTAAAAGTTCTTCATTACATTCGAAATTGAAATCTAATTTCCAAGGACCCAAAAAGCCTTGGGTACCTAAATTTTTCCACTGATTGTAGGTACTATGTGACGAACAATATGATAATAAATGGTACATTGATAGTGGTTGCTCTCGTCACATGACTGGAAAGAAGGAGAATTTACGTGATTTTCGAAGCCTAAAGAATGCTGGTGTAGTGAAGTTTGGTAACAATCAAAAATTTCAAGTTAAAGGATATGGGAAGATCACGAACAGACAATTCACAGTGAATCGTGTTGCTTATGTTGAAGGTCTTCAACATAACTTGATAAGTGTTTCACAACTTGTTGTGGGCACTGGCAATCAAGTTCTTTTTAATGAAGAAGGAAGTATTATTTCGAATGTCAACACTAAAGAAGTTTTGCTTAAATCAAAAAAGGAAAGGTGACATGTTCACTTTGGACATCAATCCGATAGTAGGCAAACCTGTTATATGTCTTCTTTCAAAAGCTTCATCAGACTTAAGTTGGCTTTGGCATCGACGACTTTCTCATCTCAACTTTCGAAACATCAACAAACTAGTTGTACAAGATTTGGTAAGAGGTTTACCTGTACTTAAATTTGATAATGATTCTTTATGTGCAGCTTGTGAAGTTGGCAAGCAACATAAAGAAGGTCATCCGATTACGATAGATTCGAAAATTATCGCACCAGTGGAGCTCTTACATATTGATTTATGTGGTCCATCGACAGTTTTAACACTCAACAAGAAACGGTACATTTTAGTAATTGTTGATGACTTTTCAAGATTCACATGGGTTTATTTTCTCAGCCTTAAATCTGAAGTTGCACAAATCATGATTGACTTTATCAAAAAGATGGAAACAACATTGAAGAAGCTTGTTCGAAATATTAAGAGTGATCATGGAACTGAATTTAAGAACAATGTTCTTGATTCATTTTTGGTGGACAAAGGGATTTCGCATAATTTTTCATCTCCATACACACCACAGCAAAATGGTGTCGTTGAACGAAGAAATAGATCTCTATGCGAAGCAGCAAGGACTATGCTGACATATACGAATCTACCACAATACCTTTGGGCTGAAGCCGTATCCACCGCATGTTTTACTCAAAATATATCTTTCATCCATCGTCGTTTTAACATCACTCCATATGAAATTATCAACAATCGAAAACCTAACGTCAGATTTTTCCATGTTTTCGGATGCAGGTGCTTCATTATGAATCTCAAGGATAATCTTACAAAATTTCAAGCTAAAGCAGATGAAGGGATTTTCTTGGGATATTCACATAATTCAGTCGCATATCGTGTGTTGAACAAAAGAACACAAAAAGTTGAAGAAACTTTTAATCTTACATTTGATGATTACTATGTTAAACAAACTGAAACGCATTTTGACAATCATCCTATTCTAAAAGAAATACAAGATGAATCTGAACCCTCACAAACATTAGATATTGATTATGATTTAATTTTTGGTATTTCAGATCATGCTGTTGATGTTGAAATTAATGCAAAGGATAATCATCTCTCTGAATTTACGAAGCTTACTGATGATTCAACATCTACTTCTCAAGCGATAGGCGAAATTATGCCAAATAATCCAATGGAGGGGGAGCACTTGGATTCGAACACTCTAGTTGAGGGGGAGCATTCTTTCGAGGGGGAGAATCAGAGACTGAATGTTGATGTTGAGGGGGAGCATAATGTTGAGGGAGAGCATTTAGAAAACATTGAGAATAATAATGATTTTGATGATGTTTGTTTGATTGCAGGTTCAGAGAATGATGATTTATACGAAGATGCACCTTTGGAATTTGATCCAGCTTATCCGCCAATGGAAAAGTGGACAAGAGATCATCCGAAGGAACAAGCAATTGGGAATCCACAATAGGGTGTTTTAACAAGAGCTCAAATTCGTGCAAAGAATGAGGTATTGAATACTCATCAAGAATTTTGCATGTTCAATGTTTTCATCTCTAAAATTGAACCAAAAACAGTTAAGGTTGCAATGGAACACTCAGATTGGGTTGTTGCGATGCAATCTGAATTGTCTGAATTTGAACGAAACAAGGTTTGGAGATTAATTCCTCAACCTGAAAATATTTCGATTGTCGGGTTAAAATGGATTTTCAAAAACAAAACCGACAAAGATGGAAATATTGTTCGAAACAAAGCCAGACTTGTTGTTAAAGGAAATTCACAACAAGAAGGAATCGACTATGAAGAAACTTTTGCCCCTGTCGCAAGACTCGAGGCTGTTCGTATAGTTCTGGCTTCTGCAGCTCACAAAGACTTTGATGTTTATCAAATGGACGTGAAGTGTGCATTTTTAAATGGAGAGCTTGAAGAAACAGTTTACGTGGAAAAACCACTAGGTTTTATTAACGAAGATCATCCTTATCATGTTTATATTTTAGATAAGGCAGATTATGGTTTAAAACAAGCACCACGAGCATGGTATGCAACTGTTACTTCATTTTTGAAACAATCTAAATTTAAACAAGGATCTGTTGACCCCACATTATTTCGAAAGAAAGTTGGGAATCATCTAATGCTTGTTCAAATTTATGTTGATGATATTATTTTCGGCTCAACTGACCCTGCCTTGTCTAGAGAATTCGAAGATCTGATGAAAAGTAAGTTCGAAATGAGCATGATGGGAAAAATCAATAATTTTCTTGGACTGAATATTCATCAAAGCAGAGAAGGAATTTTTATTAATCAAGAAAAATATACGAAGAATCTGCTAGAGAAGTTTGGATTGACGAATAGCACAAAGTTACGAGTTCCTATGGCAACTGGCATAAAGTTGACACCATCGTTATATAAACCTGCAGTTGACCTAACTCTTTATAGGAGCATGATTGGTTCATTACTTTATCTTATAGCAAGTAGACCTGATATCATGTTCTCTATGTGTAATTGTGCTAGGTATCAGTCAAATCCACGAGAACCACATCTCACTGCTGTGAAGAATATCTTTCGTTATCTTAAAGGAATAATTTCGTTAGGATTGTGGTATCCTTCGAAAACTAGGTTCTTTGTACAAGCTTATTCGGATGCAGACTTGGGTGGTTGTAATCTTGATAGAAAAAGCACAAGTGGCGGATTTCAATTTCTCGATGGCAAATTGGTGAGCTGGCAGTCGAAAAAGCAAACATGTGTATCAATTTCAACAGCTGAAGCAGAATATGTGGCTGCTGCTGCTTGCACATCACAAATTATATGGATTCAAAGTCAATTACGTGATTATGCAATTAATATGAAAAAGATTCCATTATATTGTGATTCTCAAAATGCAATAAGAATTTGTCATAATCATGTGCAGCATTCGAAGACTAAACGTATAGCTCTTCGTTATCATTTCATCAAGGATCACGTGGAGGATGGAAATATTGAAGTGCATTTCGTGAAAACAACTGATCAGTTAGCTGATATTTTCACGAAACCTTTAGATGAAAAATCCTTTGTAAAGATTTTAGAAGGACTTGGAATGATCGATGGAAATTCTGTTCCATGCGAAAAAGGAGAATGATGGTTGACCAGGAATGGTTCAGAGGCGCTGAATAAAAGACAATGCAACGTCATTCAGCGTTCAAAGGTTACTGTTCATAGTCAATGCTTCGACCCCTTCGAATTCGTAGATTTATCATTTTTCAAGGGTTGATAAAATTTCGTCTATTTTCAACAAGTACACTTCGTTTGTCATTTTATTTTCGAAAAAAATTAAAATTCCAAAAAGATTTTCGTTTGTTTTGTCAGTTTATTTTCGAAAAATTAAAAATCCAAAAAGATTTTCGTTTGTTTTGTCATTTTATTTTAGAGAAATTAAAAATACAAAATGATTTTCGTTTATTTTGTCATTTAATTTTCGAAAAATTAAAAATACAAAAAGATTTTCGTTTGTTTTGTCATTTAATTTTCGAAAAATTAAAAATCCAAAAAGATTTTCGTTTATTCTGTCTTACATTCGAAAAATCAAAAACATCAAAAAGATTTTCTCTTTATTTAGTTCTTTATTTTCGAAAAATCAAAACAACAAAAATATTTTGTCTCTTATTTCTTTTTAGTACTTTGTTGCAGATATTCATGATGATAAACAGTGGATAATGCTTGCAGTACTAGGGTCAGGTAAATTTATCTTACGAATCTTTAAACTTTTGAACTAGTTAAGTTGTCCCTAGAAGCATGTTGCTGCATGTTGTCCAAAGCCTCCAATGACTCAATGTGTGTGTACGAAAGCCTTAATGAAATATTTTATACGAAAATTTCTTCCAAATCAATCTTGTATTCACATTAGTCTGCTGAGCTACCTGACTCTTCTCACCATGAGTTAAGAGTTTACTGTTTTGTCCAAAAATAACAGAGGTACATTTCGTGTCTTTTATCCATCTTTTTCATCCAAAAAGTTCTTACACGATCACACACGAAGACATATGTCCGAGAGGTCTCTGAACACACCAATCGAGACTTAGACATCAACAATCTGTGTTCATGATCTGACATCATGAGACCGTGATGAAGGTGAAACCCAATAATCTAAACTTTTAAGGAATTGCAGGGGAACTATGTTCCAGATTTTCACGAAACCTTTGTTTCAGTACCCACATTCGAAACTCAAAATCATATTCTGTTCATATGAGTGGTCTTGATCAAACATTCGAAACCCATGATGTTTGTTACCCAACAAGATCCAGCACAAATTTTTTTTTCGTGAATATGCTTTCCGTGTGAGTTTCATTCGAAATCCAAAGTCACTTAAAATTTTTCAAAGCAAACTTGTCACTGATTACAATGGTCAAACAAGTAATTTTTGTTACAATTTATCACCTTATGTTTAGGATGATATGTGACGAAATTTTTATAGCTACCCATGAAACCTTATAAAATAAGCCCTTCGATACTTCTCTTCAAGAATTCGATTGTATTTCACGGGAACACACACAAGCTGTTGATCATCTCTCTTGGTGATTAACGAAGCAATCTTTGCCCGGGGTTATATCAGGCTTCGTGTCAAATTGATATTTTGACATCACAGTATCCCAAATTTATTTATTGCTTCTCATCTAAATTTTTTTTGGAACACTGCACTCACGAAATCCTTTAGGTTCTGAGTAATACCAACTAAGGCTGATGATTTCAAACATCTGGCATATGACTTCGCTTTTCATCCCAAAAGTGAAAGAGCCTTTCGTCCATCCGAAGGATGCTGACGGTTACTATTCCTTGACGAGACACGAACAGACTGTGGGAGGAGCCGTTTCCTTGTTTCAAGGCGATATGACAGTTACTTTTTGACACCTGGACATGTTTTGGCAGACTGATGCAACTTTTAAGGTGCCACGTCGGATATCAATAAATGCACATCCCGCTTCAAATTCTAGGGTTACATATAAAAGGGGATTCCATGGTCTCTTATCAGTTTACGTGTTCAAAGTGAAAAATTCCCAATTCTCTCTGATCATCAAAGCTTTCAAACTCTAACAATGGCGACTTATGTTCATGTCGATGCCGATCCTTCTCACACCACTGAAGATGTGACTTCATTACCGATTATGAAGATTCAAGGGACTAATTATCAATTGGATGTTGATGTTTCTCAATACCCTGAAGAATTGAAGATGTTAATTGTTGCTTTAAAGAGTTCTGTTCTGTCAAAGGCTATGTTCAGTTCGTTTTCAGTTCCGATGTCATGGATTTCTCAAGCAGTATCAACGGCTACATACAACAAAGCTTTTGATGCTATTACTTTTAATCTGGTTAATGACAAAAAGGTCAGATTGTCAAAGAAACTCTTTTGCCAAATTCTTGAAATTCCAAATTCACCACCATATGTTGATTTCACTTTCCCTCAATTTGTTCATATGTTCAATGAGATGGGTTACAACCACAACTAACTAAGATCAGTGATTTTAAGAAATCTGGTCTTCCTAGTATCTGGAATTTTCTATTTGGTATTTTTCTGAGGTGTTTAACTGGTAGAACTGTGGGTCTCGATAAAGGAAGAATGGAGGTATATGCCATGGTTGCTGGGCTATACTATGATCATCAAGTGGACTATTCTACACAGTTATGGAAGGAGTTTCAAAAGAGTGTAGAACACACGGATGCTCTTCATGGAATTTCATGGGCGAGGAACTGGAGCTTGATTCTCCAATATTTTTACAACAAGGAGGGGATTTTGTTACCCAATGATGAAGAAAAAGCTATTTTCCAGACATTTCACAGTCCGAAGGATGTCACAGATAATGTAGAAGATTTTCCATTTGTGGCTCGTATTCCTGATGCTATGCTAAAACGAGTTGATCCTTTGAATTCTGTCTTGGTGGCTTATTTCAAAACTATTGATTCTACTGTAGAAACTGGGATATTATTGGAAAGGGAAGATAAGAAATCCAAGAGGTCGAAGAATAATGAAACTAGTTCTTCTGAACACAAAGTCACAGAATTGAAATCTACGAAATCTCCAAAGAAGAAGCGTATTACTGTTGAAGTGTCTGTTGCTGAGACAAAATTGATTGAGCCTGTTGTTGAAGATACTCAAGAGCAAGTGGTCATTCCTTCGAAGACCGGTATATTTCGAAGAATCAAAATGAAGTCTACACATAAAAGCAAGTCTCCAACACATAAAGTGGTCCGAAAGCCTCAAGTTACTCATCAAGGTGTTTTAATTCGTGAAGTGACAGCACCTGTTTCTCCTTTATCAAAGAAACGAAGGGTTGAGGATATGGCCAAACATCTGTCAAAGAAGAAGAATAAGAAGACACGAAAGATTATGCTTTCCACTGAGTCTACAGAAGATGACGATGAAAGAATTCCTGAAACACCAGAAGTAACTCTTCACGAAGAAAGTTCAACTCCTGAGCAGACAATAGTCATACCACCCGAAGATTTGGTAGCCAAATCTGTTTCTGTGGAGGTACGAACTTCAGGCATCCCTGCAAACGTATCTGATACGGATGCAAATGTCAATATGGGTGAAGGAGATTCGAAGAAAGAAGATCAAGGTCATCCTACTTCTATAGCCTTCGAAAATATTGTTTCTTTACCTCCACCAATCACTCCAATTACTTCAACCACTAATTCCCCTACATTCGAAAATATCATCAATCAACCCTTTACTTCCATTTTTTCTTCTCAATCCACTGATACACCCAAATTTAATTCGCCTGTTCAAGAAACTGTTCTTATGGAAACCGACACTGACAATGAAGGTTTTGGAGGCACGTTTGATGAATTAAAGTTTGATGACGAAGAAGAAGATTTTCCAAATCATATGCTAATGACGATGAAACAGTTTAAAATTTTGAATATGAAGTTGAATTGCATAATTCAATCTCAAGCTGATTTGGGGGGTGGTTCGTCAGTCTAAAGTTTGGAAGTTGATACTATGTTGCAAATGTTCGAAGCCAAGATAGTGGGTAAAGTCTCTGGGATGGTTAGAGACTCTGAGTCAAGAATTTTGGAGAAGGTTGATCATATTGATCAAAACAATGAGCTACGGATAAATTCTCAAAATTCAAAGTTTGCTGGAGATTTAAAAGACTTGAAGACAGTTGCAAAGGAACGACATGTTCTCTTTGTTCAAGATGTTAAGAAAGTCAGGGAGGATGTTAATTTTCAAATTCGTGAACTTCGCGAAGATATGCAAAAGGAGGTTGCTAGTGTCCAACATGATTTTGCATCTCTGAGTCAGAAGATTGACATTATTTGTGATGCTGTCACGAAGTTTGTCAAATTATACGAAAGTATGAGTCCTCAACTTACTCAACTTTCTACCATGGAAAATAACAACTTTGTGGAAGTGCTTGCATTGCTGAAGGAGTTAAAAGATCTATCTGTCAAGCCAGTTTCGTCTTCTTTGCTTACTCCAGAATTCTTATCCCAGAAGTTTACCCACTTCGAAGCTATTTTACACAAGCAACTGGCCCCTCTTTCTCGTATATCAAGCCTTCTACCAACAACCGATGCCCCACCTGTATTTACAGGGGTGCAAGGGGGAGAAAGAAAAGTTGAAGATACGAAGGCTGGTGGTGAAGATGCGAAGGTTGTGGGAAAGGTGTTCTCTTCAAAGATCCTATCAACAAAGCCAATTGTTGCATCCGCTGGGCCGGTTTCTTCAACAATTGTAACAACTATGCCAATTACAAGAACAATTTCGAAAGGAATTGTGATTGGTAAATCTGCTGATACTGGTGGGAGTGGTTCGAAAACAAAAGAGGTAATAGATAATTCAGCTTTGAAAGATAAAGGGAAAACGATAGTTGTGGAAAAGTCGAAAGAAGAAAAGAAAGTTGAAGCAGAAGCTGAAATTGAAAAGCTAAGGTTGATTCAAAGCATAATGACTCAACGTGCGAGTGATCCTAAGGGTATGGACAAAGGTGATCCGTCCAAACACTACAATTATGAAACAATCGAAGCCAAGGTTGCATATAATCATATGTGTTCATTCGAGAAGAAACCAAAGTAGAGTTATATGGTGACGAATACTGATACAAGTCAGCTGGACTTTCCAATGAATGAAATGATGTTCATCATGCCACAATTTAAAGCAGAAGGAAATTTCAAAGAAAAGGATGATGGTACTCACATGATAATCAGATTTCATGCTGCTCTTGCAAAAGCCCCTGAGGAAGTTTGGTCTTTGGTGAAGATCAAGAAAGTTATAAGTATGAAAAAGGATGTGGTGTTCGAAAACACAGTCCAAAATATCAAGTATGTGGTTGCCATGGCAAATGGAAATATTTGCGAATTTACAATTGCAGATTTTCCATTAATGAACTTGTATGATCTTATACAAGTTGCATTGATTCTAAAAGATAAATCATTTTCATAACTTCAAAATACTGAACCTGATTAATTTAAGCTTGGGGTTGCTCACATCAAGATTTTCATCGAAAATTATTATGAGTGCTTGGCTCTAACATATGTGGAGTTAGTTACAACTAAAGGTATGGAAATAAAAGCTCCAATGGCACCTACGAAGACTCAAGCAGAATTGAAAAAGTATGCTGATGGTGAAATCTGCTTGAAGCCTTTTGGGATGGTCTTCGCAGGAAAAGACAAGGCTGGAAAAGCAAAACGTTTCTTATTCCAGACATGCGAAGTGGAAAGATATTCAACGTCTCAATATACGAACATAATTGTTCGTATGAATCATTGTAAGAAGAACAATAAAGGAGATAAGAAAGAGCTAAAGAAGATAATTTCCTGGTACACAGAAATTCGAAGAGTGATGCTGTATTCCATCCAGCTTCTTACAAATTAAGAAGGTTGACTATGATTACAAAGGGAGAGATTGTAAGGGTCTAAATGTTGTAATTAGTCGAAGTGTATTTTGCACTCTTCGAATGTTTTGTAATCTATTTTACTAAGGCGCTTTTATTCGAAGCTTAAGTGTCTATGCCTTAGTATATTTTTTGTACGCTTTCTGTTCCCTATAAATAGGGATATTTACTAGAGTTAGATAAGAGTTTTTACAGACCTGTCTTTGTACTCTGTAAACATTCGAAAGCGTAATAGAGCTGAAACAAGATCATATTTACATCTGTTGTTCAATCTCGCATTCTTACTTGATTTTATACTCTGATTCATTTTATACTCGATTCATTGTTTCATCAACTACGGCTCCCCGTAGTATCACCACACCCCTTTGCTAACTCATGGATGCTGCAGCTCCCTGCAGCCTTACAACACCTTCTCTTACCACTCACGATCTCATCCTCAAGTCGACGCCACACACTGCATCCATTAACCCACGTTCCACGACCCACATAGATAGATGCACATATACCCATCCAAAAATAAGCGTTATTACTCCTGACGGCAACCATCATGACAAACTCCTTTTCTCACTGTAATCCTCATTCTTAATTAATCTCGTTTATCATTAATTAGTCGAAGTGCTCCCACTGGAACCACAAATACTTGCTACACCACTTGCCAGCTCTCAACTCAGAACTCAGAATAATCTAGAAATAAGGACATCATACCCGGATACCTCGGTACACCAATCTAGAATCTCACGATGTTTTGCCCAATCCACTGATCTCATACTCACGACACCATGCTTGGATACCTCATTGCTCTTTCAAAATCTATCACCCGATCTTCCTCTCGCACCACTTGTAACCTCAGAGTATTCCATCTCCCAATTTGAAATACCAAGGTGTCGTCAATGGCCCAGAGCATGTTGTCGAAAACCCGAAATTCCCCCTCTGCTGGTCACTACCCTTACGGAACTACTCATATCGACCCTGAAATTGGTTGACGAATCAACTGCTGCCCTTCTAGGGGTATAGATTACAATCTATACCCTCACTTGCAAATCTCAGCTATTGCATCTGCAATCCAGTGACCCGGTCGCACTCGAACTCGACATATGTTAACCCCGAAAATCACATGCCACAATGAATTTTCCAATCCACGGCCACCTGTCGTGGATCCACTCATCTTTTCTTAAACACAAACTCATACATCTTCCCATCTGGCACCTCGCCTCCTCCTCGGGCTCATCCTTCCGCACCGCAAATTCCCATAACCATTTCTCTGACCGCACATGAATGGATCACTGGTCCCCTAACTGGAAAACCAGTTCTCCCCCACTCAGGGTTCAAACAATCATCAATTGGCACATCCACAACCTACTCAGAAGATTGTCTCACCAGTCATGACATACTTGACTCTTAAAAGTATTACACAATCATCCCAAGGCCTTCCCAAAGGAAACCAAACACTCTCCAAATTTCCGTCCCTGACAAAATCTTGGAATCCTCCCCACATGACTGCATCTAGTCACCTTGAAGACTCAGACTGATACACCGCCAGAAACCCCACTGTTCCGAATCTAATCTGTCTCTAATCCGGAAATAGTGCCCTATCGCGCACTTCGACTCTATCTCCTCGACCCGCCTCCCAAATCGGGAATAATCACAAAAGCACAGACCTTATTCTCACTGTTGATACACAATGTAGGCCATGAGGGCCACTTCCCCGATATACTCCTTTTTAACCACCGGAAACTACTAATAACAGCACCTTTTCCCCAACAAGGCACCTCTTTGTTCTTATCCGTCTTAGTCCCACTAATGACTCTTCCTGGTATAACAATATCTCGTAGCCAACATACTGCCCAAACATTATGGTGAAAAGGTCACCATGCTTGCTACCCTGCAGGGTTTACCTTCAACTCTGAACCAAAAACTCAGTATCTCTCCTGCTTCCCGCAGAAAACTAAAGTAGCACCACTCAGGTCACAGAAAGTGACATCTCCACTATCGGCCGGTCGCTCAGCCCATACCGTATTCTCCCATAACGCACTACCCTTACTCATCCCTGAGTCTTGTGACTCCAACAGGCATCTCACCAACAATCCCTCGGAGCTAACTCGATTTCCCTCCCAAGGGATGCTCCACTAAAACTCGTTCATCATGGCCCTCTGGCCCCATACTCTTTCACATCTGATCTCAGTCTAGACAATCACCACGGAATAACTGGTAAAACCAGAAGCACTAACCGCCATGCGTCATGGTACTCAAACCATGTGACCACCTCTCGATCTGCTATTAATCATGGTACCCAAACCATGTTATCTCCTCTTAATCTGCTACGAATCATGGTACTCGAACCATGTTCTCTCTTCTCAATCCGCCTCAAATCATGGTACTCGAACCATGACATCACCTCTCGATCTGCTACTTAGATCCTCCGGAATACTCCCTGTATCAAGTATGGGTCCTCTGCTTTCAGTAGTATGGGCCCATACTACCTGCCACATCTACCCATACTCTCTACACGGACTATCCCAGAGTCCCTAAGTAGCTGCTCAACCTTCTCAATTCCCAATCCCGTCACGCGTGCTTGTTTCCCAGCAAAATGCTCTACTCTGTCAACGTACTCATCTGACTAATGTTACTTCCTAGGCTCTTCCTAGGTTCTCACACTTCTCCGCCATCAGCTGCTGAGAAACTCTTTATGATGCCAGTCATCTACCTCCTGAATATCGTCACTTTCACTTGGTAGCTGACTCTAATTTTGACCAAACTCGCCGAGTGCACCCTTGTGAATCGTCGAGTCCACTTATTTCCTCAGAAGTCTCGTGAAAGTCCAGCTCAGCTCGTCGAGTTGACCCCTAACTCGTCGAGCTAACGCATGATTCAGCTCTTCGAGACAAACCCTAACCAACTCGTCGAGTCGGCTCATTGACTCGGCGAGTTCATCCAGACCAAATCTTCATTCAGACGATTTCAATCAGATCTATCACTCCAAACACTAGATCTATCATCTCAAGGCTCAATAATCACGTAAAGCTTCGATCTTTACGTTCATACATGAGGTTATTGCTCCAAAATGCTAATACATGCCTTTCATGAATGATTAAGCCCAAAAACCCTCATATGGATGAATAAAGCTGGGACATCTAAACTCTAAGGACCTCACAAGGTCCATATCTGAGGTCTAGACTTCTGGATAACACATGCTACTCAAAAACCCAACCAAAATGACAAAAGCCCTAAATTTTCATAGATATGAGATCCAACTAAATAGATGAGAAAGGTGTGGCCTTTTTACCTTCCAGAGAAGCTCTTTGAGAAGAAATTCTAGATCCCACAACCTCATACCACTCCTTGCTTGAAGATCACTCCTCTTCTTCCAAAAAGGTCAATCAAAACACTTGATACAAGCTCAAGGACTCTCTCTTAGCTTCCATGGCCGCCTAGGGTTTCACACAAGAGAGTTGATCAGAAGATGAGCCGCAAATGAGGCTATATGTGCCTTTAAATAGGTCACATGCCTGAAAGTTTAGGGTTTCCTTCACAAGCGCTGACTCGGCGAGTCACAACACAGACTCGTCAAGTAAGCTCATTAATCCTCGTCACCCAACGCGACCCTACTTGACGAGTTGAGGCACCAACTCATCGAGTTGCCCATGAAACTCATTATTACCCTAGAAATGTTATACCCCGGAACCAGGATGTTACAAGCACTCTATTTCGGGCAGTATTAGTGTTTTAGGATTTTATGTATGGTTAGAGTAACAGACTGCTTGGGTTATGCTAAGTCACTCACAGCGGGATTATCGGAGCCTTGGCCAAGTATAAGTGATCTGCAGGGATAATTAGGTCTGTGATTCTGTTTTCCAGTGGGAAACTCCAGTCATCAGAAGTTGAATAGTTAGTTGGGAGCTAAGTGGACTGGATTCAACAATAATGACTCAGTATGTGCGGTCTGTCAGGGAGTCAGACCATCTCAAGACTCCAGATTTCAGATTGAGTAAAGGTGATCATGTTTCAAGGAATTCGTTCATCTTCGGGTTTTAGAACCCTACGATGGTTGGTTACAATTGCCTTGGAAAGGCTAGGGTATTCTTGTTGTTGTGGCCGTGTTGCTCAAGTTATTTGGCGTGTCAGGACTGGTAAGGAATGATTTCGAGGACGAAATCTAATTTAAGTGGCGAAGAGTTGTAACATCATGTTTATTAAATAAATAAATGGATAAAATTAATAAACGAATAGTGGACCTAAATCCGTAATAAGTTACCAGTGTGTGTCATAAGGTCCAAATGACATAATTCCTAAAATTTTGGGGTCTTTATCGTAGCAAAGTTTGGGAAGCAAGGGCTAAAGAGTAAATTAGAGACTTAAATTGTAATGTTTAGAGAAGGGAGGGTTGAACATGTCATAAGTTATATTTTGGGGAGCTAATTGTAATTCCAGGATTAAAAGGTAATTTCTGGATTAGTTTTGCAAAGGATTCTCATGGTGGAGGGATGTTTGGTAAGTATTGGACCTAAATTGAAATGAATTCGGATTGTTGAGGGCTAAAAGGGTAAATTATGGACTTTATTTGAAAGGAATTAGGATGGAAGGGATGGAAATGTAAATATAGGGGAAGTTGTATATAACCGGGTATATAACCCGTCACCCTATAACCCTAACCCTAACGCCTCACTCAGCCGCGACCTTATACCCCCACTCCCTCCAGCCGCCTCCTTACCTGTTGAAGCCGGAGTCGACCACCGTTGTTGGGCCGATAACTACCAACCATTCACCGGCGCCATTATTGTCGGCGATATTGAAGACTGACGAATAACCACGTTGATGTCATGTCAGAATGGAGAACAGAGGGACTGGTCCGACATTGTAGTTGCTGTTGCATTGCCGGGACCGACCGTCGCCTGCTACCTCGCCATTGAAACACCATCGTGACATCCTTCTCCGACTGCCTTATGGCGCCACGAGGTGGCTGTGTTGGTGTGTACGTTTCTGATGAACGCAAGTCGTGAAGAACCACCATGACGGCCAACTATGGTGGCTGCTTCCGTCAACACCGCTGATGCCCGCCTTCCCGTGTCACTGTCGTTGCCATACGCCACCAGGTGGGTGGCTGGGTTCATTTTGCAAACAAAAGGAGTGTGTGTGTTTTGTTTGGCCGGAAAACATCAAGAGAAGCCACCACCACCACCGTGAGGTGGTGGCTAGCACCTCCAACCACCGCCTGTCACCATAAGGGTGGGTGTGTGTGTTATATTATGTGTGTATTTGTTTTGATAATATGTTGTATGTACATTATTTGGACGGAAAACCCAAAGAAAACCCACCACCACCACTGTGAGGTGATGGCTGCCACCTTCTGCCACCACCAGCCGCCATGTTAGGTGGCGGTGTGCATTGTATGATTGGATTGCTATTATAGATGCTTTGACATGTTTGGTCTAAAATCATAACCATCACCATCGCGAGGTGGTGGCCGCCGCTGTGAGCCGCCGTTGACCACCACTACCTGAGGTGGTAGTGGGTGGTGTCCGACTTATTTAACCCTAATTGACCTAGTGAAACCCTAATAAGCCTAAATCTTAATCTTTGTACCTAATTGGCTAGTATTTGGGTTGGAAACCCTAATTCGGGTTTAGAAAAACCTAATGTCATGAAACCCTAATTTTGGAATTGATCGGGACCCGCAATGGAACTATTTACTAGACTTAAAATATTAATTAATAATACTTGGCAAATAACTTAAGGCAATATTGGAATTAATGGATTAAGTCCGTAATGGGTTAAGTAAGAACACTTACCCCTAATCGTTATTTTATGTGAAAACCCTAATTTTTGTTTGGGCCTTGATTTAGGCCTTTCTGTTGGGCTTTGGTGATTGGGCTATTGATGGGCCATCCAAGAACAAGTATATGGACTAGAATATTTGGATGGGCTTTAGGGTAAGGCCCATGTGAGCGGTTTAGGCCCAATTTCAAAAATTAGGCCATAGGAGCGCCATAATTAGGCCTTGATGATTATGAGATATTGGAACATTGGAATGCCAAATGTTTGGAACAGAATAAATGGTTGGGCCTTAACGTAAGACCATGTGAGGGGTTTGGCCCAATTTGGAAAATTGGGCCATATGTTGGGCCTTGATTCATTGATTAGTTTTTGAGCCTTCAAAGTGTGTGTTTGGGCCTTGGGCTTGGATCAAGCTAGGTTGTGGGTAAAGTAGTCTTTTACCCCAAACATGGAACTATGGTTATGTATTGGAACCCAATAAATAATTGGGTGTTGTTTTGATGTTGAAAGTTTGGGAATTTGTCAACCAGCAGCTAGAGTTTTATCCGTGGGACTTCGGCAGTGTGAGGTGAGTCTCCTCACCATACCAATGTGTCGAAGGCATCAAGGCTGACCCATTTTGTGATATGTGGTACACTAGTGATGTAGTTATATGTATTATGCTAGTTGGATTACATGCTATATGGTATGGTAGTTGCTTTGTGATACTTGCATGAAAGACCTCGAGGGGGGGGGGGGGTTCCCGAGGCACTTGGGTGTAAGACCTTGGAGGGTTTCCAAGGCATCATAAGTAAAGACCTCGGGGGGTTCTTGAGGCACTAGGGTGTAAGACCTTGGAGGGTTTCCATGACATCCTTAGTCAAGACCACAGGTGGGTTCCTGAGGCATTGGGCTAACACCATGTGGGGGTTCCCATGGCACCCGGAGTAAGACCCTGGAGGGTTTCTAGGGCATCCATATATGTTTGTATGTATGATTTATATGACAGTGGGCTAAGACCCTGGAGGGTTTCCATGGCACCCGAAGTAAGACCCTGGGGGGTTTCCAGGGCATCCTTATTTGTTTATATGCATGACTTGTGTAGTTGATACGGGTTAGGTGATTCTGTGTGCAAGACCTTGGAGGGTTTCCATGGCATCCTTATTTTCTTATATGCATGGCTTATGCGATGAATATGATTATATGATTATGTGGGGTATGCTCTGGGGAACTCACTAAGTTTCGTGCTTACAGTTTTGTTTATGGTTTCAGGTATCATCGGTTTGGAAACGAAGGGCCCAGCTTGATCGCAGCGCACACCCGTGTTTTCTGCAATATGTGATTTTGGGATGAACTCTGATAAATGTTTTTAATTAGCAACGTTTTGGATTCTTTGGATTAAATAATATCTATGTTTTGATTATAACAAAAATGAAATTTTTACCCTTGATTTTCGGGTCATTACACTGTGAAACCCATGGGGTTTTCTGGTATTCCTATTGCCTTGAGAAAGGTTTTCTTTAACATAGGAACGATGCGATCTCCTGTGATTTTGATTTCCAGTACTCCATCTTGGATCTTGATCTATTCAAAAGCAGTATGAAGGATTCTGAGAGGTATTTGGGGATTTGGGGTTTTTGTGAGTGGAATGGCGATGGGATGGCGAGATATGAACTCAATCATAATTCCGATGGATTCGCCATAATCCATAGGATCAAGCGAGAAAACCTGTGTATTTTCACGTAGAAAGGGTTCAGTTGAAGAAGATGAAGTAAAGCCTTTGGAGGATTTCTTCTTTGGGATAGTTTTTGAAATTTCAGGTGCATTTTGGGATGAAGCTATTGTTGCAGGATGAGAGCTTCGAAGAACAAGATGACAAGAGCATAAAAAGGAACAAATGGGTTTTGAAAACCTTATATAGTTTAGAGAACCGGGCCGGGTTGTGAAAAAGTGTTATGATTATACCCGATTTGCAAATGGATCGCATTAAATGTGTTGCCAAAATTTGCATGCGTTTGAACTGCAAGGACGAAAGATGCGATGTTAATACGTGCGAAATGGAAAACCATTGTTTTATTTGAAAGGATGAGCACTTTATCAAGATGTGTTCAAAAAGCGCGATTATTTATGATTAAAGGATAATTATTAAAAAAAATAATCGTTAAGTCATTTAAGAAAACGTTTCGGAAAACAAAACTTTAATAAAAAACCTTTTAACTTCTCCTAAAACGGGTGATCTTGGAACAAAGAAGTTCCGAGATAGATTGTCATTAGATGCTTCGAGGAGAAAGAGACAACACATGTACATGATATAGAGTTCGAGATTGCACAGAATCAGACTGAATATTAGAGGTAAAATGTAAGAAGATCTAAGAGGACCTTTTTTAAACAGATTTTTAGCTTCCGAGACGTGAAGATTCAGAGCTCGGACAATGGTAAGAGGTGAATGCACATTACCATTTCGGAATTAAATTCCGAGGTGAACTTCATAACACACCTTTTGGGATAGATTCTAAGGCGAGATCAAAGCAAAATACCAATGTAACTATATTGGTTACATGAACTTCAAAAGATGAGGTGAGCTGTACAACTTAAAAGTATAAGAAAAGGTAAGACAAAAAGACACGTAAAATGATCCTATTTATTCCGATAGGAAATGATTCCGAGGTGAAAAATATTTTGACTTCAGAATTAACTCACTTTCATATGTTTCCATTAAAGAGTACAAGCCTCTTTGAAGAATTGAGGAGCAGGCAACATCATACCCATTTTGCTCAGAAACCCATTGAATTTGGTTTCGTCGAATGCCTTAGTAAAGACATTAGCAATTTCATCGTCATATGGAACAAAAATAAGTTCAATGTTTCTTTTTAAAACATGATCTTTAATAAAATGGTACCAAATATCAATTTGCTTCGTCATGGAGTGCTAAATTGGATTGTGAGAAATTGTAATGGAACTTTGAGAATCACAATAGATGGGAATCCGTTGAAATCGATAACCATAGTCCAGAAGCTGTGATTTCATCCAAAGAACTTGAGAAGTGCAACTAGCAGCAGCAATGTATTCCGCTTCGGCTGTTGAAATAGCAATGCAATTTTGTTTCTTAGATGACCAGCTAACCAGTCTTCCACCCAAAAATTGGCAGCCACCAAAGGTGCTTTTTCTGTCCAATTGAAGAACATCATAATTTGAATTGGAGTAAGCTTGAAGGAGGAAACTCTCATTTGTTGGATACCAGATTTTGAGACTCTTTGTACCTTTGAGGTATCAGAATATTTGCTTAACCCCCAAAAGATGAGACTGTTGGGTTTTTAGTACTATAACACTCCTATGGTGCACATACAACCCTAATAGCTTTGGATCTATGTTTTCTCTAGTTATACATGCAATTAAATTTCCAAAGCATGAAGCCTACAACTTGCATACAATTTTGGTACATGAATCATAAAATCAAATTAGAAGACTCCTCTTTATTGTAGCTTGTAGTTTTGGACTTTCAAGAGCTTAGCACCTCAATTGTGATGCCTCAAATGATTAACAAACACCATGAACAAAGGAGGACTTTGAGAGAGAGGTTAAGCACCACCAAAATAGGCTAGTGTTCTCTTAGAACTTAGGGTGTGCCATTTTGGCTAAGGGGTAACAATTATATAGTGTAGGATTCCAAGAGTCATGGGTAAACCCTAATCTATACACTTAGGTGATGATCCATATGTCATGTGGGCCAACTCTTCATGGATACTTACATAAACTTAGCCCATCATGGATCAATAGCCAAAACACTATATATATCACTGATTTACATAATCAGTCCTTGTTTATTTAATTAGTCTCTTTTGATCACTAAATTAATTCCAAATTAATTCTTGATCAATACTAATTAAATAATATGATTTCACAATTAATATATTATACTTATAATATATTAATAAATCATAAATAACCTCTTTCTCAAATATCCATCCTATCAGATTGTTCTGGTGAAGGCAACCTAAATGGACCATGCTACTCTCGAGTCAAGTACATACCAATTATAGTTATGGGCTTAGACACCTAATCCAACAGTCTCCCACTTGGATAAGTTTAATAATTATTATTGCAAGTACGACTCCAAAATCCCGACTAGCAATCGTAGCTCTCAAAAGCCGATGTCGAACTCTGACCAAGTCAATAACGCATCCATTAGATAAGGGATCATATATTCATCCATTCTGGATATCGTATGAAGCGAGACATGGATTATAATCATTCTCTCTGTTCATGTGTTGTTTCCAAATTTCTGATTTTTGACGACCGACTAATTGAACAAGTCAAATCAGTCCAGGCTTGGCCAAGCACTTAGGGTTGTCATCACTAAATCATCGAGGGGCCCACATATATCGATTTTATCCCACATTGGGTAAAAGGAACGGATAAACTTCGACTCAAATGCTTGCTTGTACTTACTCATCAAATCACACACAACAATACTTTTTATAACACCAAGTTACTGGTGCGTTTTCATATCATCAATGTGCAACCGACTTGTAAACTGCAACTCACATGTCTTGGTTTCAAGAATATAAGATATTATCGTCTCACAATCACTTGTGATAAAATCCATGAAGTGATTCAGATGAGCGTGGGTTTAATCCAATACTCAAATCTTATTACAGGAGTACTCATGAACACTGCAACACACTTGTGCTATGTCTAAACGCCTTTTGACAATCTACAGACCCATTCATGACCGTCTAGCTTCAATACCTACTTCTAAAGTATGATTGACTGTGGATGGTTTGAATAACCTAGTTATTCGGGAAGTCAAAACATGCAAAGTGAAACACAAGAATAATCGAATCCAATATGGTCTCAAAACTTTTGAATATAAATAAAACACCTTTTATTTAATCACCATATTGATTACACATTATTCATTGTATAATGTTTCTATTTATGAAATAGATCAATTGTAAACATTTCCAGTGACACTCATTTCACAATTTCAAATCCTTATTGTAAGTTTATGAGTACCAAGTCTTTCACACTTACTGTAATCTGTTAGATTATAAGCTTATATGCGGTGATCCTTTTGTAATGCCTATGTACACAAGTCACAAAGACTTTGCCAATTACAAAACTTTTCATTGGAGATTGTTTCAAAACAATTCCATAGATACGAAGTCTCAGATTCAAAGTTCATTCCTTTGAACATCCTTCTTGCATAAAAGTTACTAACTTACTCATAGATTATTGATATCCAACTCCTGTTATGGAAACTTTTCCATAATTGCCATATGACTATCCATTCTTAATAGAATCCTATCTATTCAAAATCATATCAATATGGTCCATTCATTACTATACTTCCAACTATCCTTAAGCAACCAATCCTTAGCGAACTTCAGATCGTCCTTGACAGTTGTTTAATAACTTTAGTCATATCTGGTTCTAGACCTTTTTCCCTCTTAATGCCCTAGGCATTTGGAAAATTTGAATAGGAGAATATTATAGCACATACAATCGATCCTATATTCGAAGCATATGGGACACGATTCATAATGTCTTACATACAGACCTAATACTTTACCAGTCTCTTGCTATAACATTTCCATATATAGAATTTCCTTATGTTGAACTATTCTAACATAACATTGATATATATCCTTGATTAAATTTGATTAAAATCTCAATCTAAGATTTTAGATTGGAAATGAAGTATAAGTTCCTCTCCCTTAATTAGAGAAAAACAACTTTTCAAACCCTGCAACTTTGCGAATTGAAACCTTTGTTTTCTATAATTAACATTGCTAACTCGCAACACTTACCATAATAATTATGCTCCCACTAGCATAATAATTATTATCTTACTAGCATAACACTTATGCTCCCACTAGATTTGACATGTACCCATAAATAAGATGGACTTCTAGAAATCAATACTTGTTGACTTTCTTACTAAAGTTCAGATTTCTGATACAAGACGCTTCGATAAGACTTTATCTAGGCTTCTCAAACTCATACACCTTTACTTAGATAGCTCACATGTGTGTCTAAACAATTTTAGAACCTACAACAATAAGTCTCAAATGTTTATACCTTTTTCCATTTCTCGCAATTCGAACTATGAAGAGGGATGTCGTAATCATAATCAAATTTGAGAATGCAAATATCACAAACGCTATCTCCTTAAAATCTACTTAGTGAAAGAGTTTTCTCACAATCATTTTCATGACTTGGAGTGAAACCTTATGAAACTTAGATTTTATGGTGTATGTGTCCTATCCATGTGAATTTGTCATAACCATAATCACAAGAAAAGGTTAGTGAGAAATCCAAACTCATATGGACTGAACTTGTTTAATCTTAACTTCTTGCCATTTGGCAGCACAAGGGCTTACCATGTCTTCCAAGTTGTTAAGCAGAACACCCTTACTGATCAATGAAATTTCACTGATCAAGGTGCTTTGCCTTATGCTGACAATTGAGAACTCATAGAACTCACATGCATAGTCAACTTTAACTGGAATGGGCACAGAAACAAGAATATGTCAACACGATATGGTTACAAACCTTAAGTCGTGTGCTAGTGATTAATAAAAATTTTATTCTTGATTAGTTCTTGAAACTTTTCAAGATCTTTAAGACTCCCACTAAGCTCTTGACATATAAGACTCTCTTTGTCAAGAAACATTACTTGACAAACGAATATTCAAGAGTCAGTGCGGTTTCTTATCAAGACAAACACTTCTGACAATTGGTCTTAGTTGATCTTTGTTTTATCCAAAACATCACAACTTACCAATTTTAAATGTACAAGAGTTGAAAACATTTTACTCTACATTTGATAAGTGTTATAACCTTTCTTAAGATTATGTTACTCAAGGCACAATCTTGGAGTATGACTCTAAGACTTGGCTTTGGAATGAAGTATGACTCACCTTTTGATTTAACCATTTCAACAATTCACGATTCCTCTTCCTAGCCATACAAATGTACTAAGGTATCCTTAGAGGATCTATTGTGACATGGTTCCATAATCAGAAGGATGATCATAAAACACGATACTAAAGTACTCTCTCTTCCTTTCAGATTGGAGAAAATTTTATCATTTTGCCTAATTTTATTCTTCTTATTCGTTCTGATATACATTGAAACCTTTTCAAATGACTCAGAATTATACTTAATCTTGTAAGCATGACCATATTTACTAAACTTTTAGTAAATCATGACGAATAGTCTTATCGTTCTTTGTGGCGGACCTGACCAGTGCACAACCAAGTGTACCCGATCCCCTAGTCCTTCACTTGCCTCACATATACATGTGAACAAGGAATTAGTCTTAATTTCCCAAAGATGTAGGTTCTCATTCATCATACAATACAAGTTGCATGATTCCAAGTTTCTATTCAATTGAAACTTGGGTGATGAGAATCTTTCCTTATTTGGTAAATTTAGACACTACAACAAACGAAAGAATCAAATCCATATTGCTAAAAATATATAAGCACCAATTTTCACAAATTCCATTGCAAGGAAATATAAATAAAATAAAATTCAAAATTCTATTTATTTATAGAATGCGGATAACCATGTCCTTACAATGCAATTACAACTGAAAAACTATGTTACTACATATTTCTAAGCAATTTATCATAACTCCTAGCATTAGCTCAAAAATCTGATCATCGAACCATGCGATCGAAATCCATATCTTCGCGATCAGACTCAACATGCTTTTCCTTTAAGCTTCCTTTGATCCTTCAAAACATCAAAATGTAATCTTATCACATCATGTATTAAGAATCTATAAGTAGGAACTTAATAGAGTTAGATAGTAAACTTACCTGAAGCAGAGGCATACATTTTGACTTTACCATCTCTTAGATCTCTCAGGTAGTCAGGGAAGCTTCGCAACCAATGCCCCTTCTCTTGGCAATAGAAACAAATGGACTCTTTGGGAATGGTACACGAGACAATAACAGACTTAGCATTTCTCTTTGATTCTTTCCCATTGGGATGAGAAGACTTTTCTGGACTTCCAATTTTGCCATTGTCAATGTCCATGGAAGTTTGGGAAGTAGATATTCCAATCAAATTTGCTTGACCAGTGCGCCAAATCATTGCTGATTCAGCAACAATTAGCAAATACATAAGATCAATAAGGGTCACGTCATGATCTGTCATATAGTAGTCTTTAACAAACTGGCTATACGACTCGGGAAGTGACTGAAGAACCAAGTCAACAACCAACTTCCTCGACACAACGACTCCTAACATTCCCAGACTGTTAATGTGTGACTTCATCTCCAAGACATGTGCATACACAGACCTTCCATCTTGGTGTTTTCTAGGCAATAGGGCTTGAGTAACCTTGAATTTTTCAAGTCTTTGAACTTTTGGGTCATAGAGAGTTATTAGAGGAGGTGCAGGAATTGAAGTATGATTTCCGGGAACATCATCTTCATGAGGAAAGCTTTTTCCATAAGATTCGGGAAGACCATAGTTGTCTGACCTAGACATCTATAATGGGAGAAATTCAAGTTAGTTGATTTAAGTCCTTAATATAACACCCAAAATGAAATATTAAGGCTAGGACCCAACACAATATTCTACAATTCGGAAGAGGGATGCCGTAGTCCAATTGTAAAATATTTGAAGGTAGGTAAATGACGATTTACCAATTTCCACGATGAAAAACGAAAATGAATTTTAGGTTTTAAATGAATTGAAATTCCTAGTTTCTTTGAGATTCATTGAACTTTTTAATTGCATGTTTAAATCTCGATTATGCCCTTCAAGTTTGTGACTGGGATGTCGAGGATCACAAACAAGGTGTGAATAAATATGAAAATTAGCTTGGTACACTTAATGTTACAAATCACCCAATCAATGTGCCGGTTAACCACAAACGCTCCATTGATCCATGATTAACATCGAGCTACCCATTGCCATCCTTCATTAGTCCCATATTAGTGTGCCGGTTAACCATATACGCTCCACTAATGACTAATAAGGTGCAATGTGCAATTTCATGGGTTAGCATCAAATTCACATTTTTCCTCAGTAACTAAGATTGGGAATTTATAAAAGTATTTACTTACTTGGTATTTCATTATACTTTTAATGAGAATTAATGTCCTATCCTACCTGTTCGGCTAACGACCCTCCACCAGTCAAGGAAGCGGTGGGTGAGAGTGGACACCCATTAAACCACCATTTTATAGGCAGTAACGTTATACCCCCCTTATAGACCGGCTTCGTGAATGAGGCGTACTAACGGTAAGACTGACTTTGTTCTTATACATATATATAACTATTAACTATTAATATTATAATAGTATAAGGGTTAAATTTTAACTTTTAAAATTTTAAGGGTTTAACTTGGAATTAAAGTATAAGGGTGTATTTTACACATTTAAAATAATTGGTGGTTTAATCTATTAATAAATTATACTCTTAATTTAATTAATCTTAAACCATGTTATTATTGATTTATTAAACTTCTCTTTTTATTAAACACTTTAATTAATTTAATAACGTCCATAAGGTGTAATTGAACTATTCAAAGCATCTAGGTTATTAAAAATTCAAATTTAAAACTATTTAATTAATTTTTAAGTTATGAACCCAACAGTTGCATCTTTTGAAACCTTTCAATTACAAGAGTTAATGTTTTCATAATTTGAGAATTTTCAAATACCAAAACTTGAGGGCAAGTTTTGTAAATCTTGAAAACCTTTTCATTTCCATAACTTATTAGTTTAATGTTATTTTAATGGATGAGACTTTTCATGTTCCATAACTTGAGGACAAGTTATGGAACTTACTAAAACATTTAGATCAATTTCAACAAATAAAATTGTCATATAATTCATGATTGATCTAACTAAACTCATATAGCAAGATAATATCAAATCAACAATTTACAAGTAACTTTGTTTATCATATAACCAACAATTATCTAAAAAATTTGACAATTATGTTTTCATTGGATGAGTATAATCACTGCCTTATCAGAAAAATACGATTTTTTATGATTACAAAACAGTTTGTGGTAATGATCCTAATCCAATTTTGTCCAAAAACTCGAAATTCTGCAACCAGAAGCCTCTACTCGATGAGTGCATGAACATGGCTCGTCAAGTTGCCCTTTTAATTAATGAACTCGTCGAGTCAGTTAGTGGACTCGGCGAGTTCATCAGTCAGAGGCCAGAAAATCGATTTTTTCAGCTTTGAAAAATAACCAAGCATCAAATATAACAGAAAACAATCCTAGGCTATGATACCACTGTTGGGTTTTGAGTGCTATAACACTCCTATGGTACACATACAACCCTAATAGCTTTGGATCTATGTTTTCTCTAGTTATACATGCAATTAAATTTCCAAAGCATGAAGCCTGCAACTAGCATACAATTTTGGTACATGAATCATAAAATCAAATTAGAAGAATACATCTTTATTGTAGCTTGTATTTTTGGCCTTTCAAGAGCTTAGCACCTCAAGTGTGATGCCTCAAATGGTTCATAGACACCATGAACAAAGGAAGACTTTGGGAGAGAGGTTAAGCACCACCAAAATCGGCTAATTTTCTCTTAGAACTTAGGGTGTGCCATTTTTGCTAAGGGGTAACAATTATATAGTGTAGGATTCCAAGAGTCATGGGTAAACCCTAATCCATACACTTAGGTTATGATTGATATCTCATGTGGGCCAAATCTTCATGGATACGTACATAAACTTAGCCCATCATGGATCAATAGCCCAAACACTATATATATCACTAATTTACATAATCAGTCCCCGTTTATTTAATTAGTCTCTTTTGATCACGAAATTAATTCCAAATTAATTCTTGATCAATACTAATTAAATAATATGCTTTCATAATTAATATATTATACTTATAATATATTAATAAATCATAAATAACCTCTTTCTCAAATATACATCCTATCAGATTGTTCTGGTGAAGGCAACCCAAATGGACCATGCTACTCTCGGGTCAAGTACATACCAATTATAGTTATGGGCTTAGACACCTAATCCAACAGAGACATATTTGGATTGACTTGAAATCTTGCACACAAACATGTAGAGAACATGATGTCCGGACGACTTGCTATTAGGTAGAGTAGCAATCCAATCATTCCCATATATTTCTTTTTGTTGATATTAAAACCTTAAAGATCGAAAAGATTCCAATAGATAAAAACAAGAACACGATATTGATCAAACAAGTGCTGAATGATTAATAGTCACGCCTCAGAAGAACTCGATGAAGAATTACTTCTGTAGAGGCGTAAATAGGGTTACAGGGATATTATCAGAGTTAACAAAAATACGATGCATGCATGCACCTTATATACCCTAACCCTAAAATTAAATACGAGTGGACAGGCCAACTCGTTTATACAAATGGACTAAACAAACAGGCCCAATGACGCAATACATAATACTCAACAATCTCCCCCTTTGCATCAATGGAGACCACGGTCCATCAATTAGTGATTCGCTTCTGCACTTCGTAGACTTTGGGAATGAAGCTTAACAGCAGCTTGCAAACTTGGATATACCACAAGATCATATTCGAGAAACACTTGACATGATCCTTGGGGTTGCCTTTGAACTTCGTAACCAGATCCAGAATAAACTCCAGACAAGAAGTAGTATACAAATGCTTATCTTCAAGATAGAAGTATGACTTGTGACGGTCTGCTCATGCACGTTCTCTAGACGATTATACCACGAACCATCCTTCCTTTTAAAATTTTCCAGGCTTTAACTTATCAAAGTCCTTCGGAGCTTCCTTAGGAACAACGCTCGGTTTCTTCCTTAAAATAGTGGCAATATACACATCCATAGATCCAACTTCTTAAATGTATGACTTGATCATAAGTTGAAGATGGGACATCACAGGTTCGTACTTCTCCTTCTCTCGCAGCAACACGTTGAATAGCACCATCCAGTCATAGGGGTTCAGACAGGGCAAGTCTGCGAGGGTAAATTCGTAGGCTTGACAAGCTGATCCTTTCGCAACCTTAAACTTTGCATTGGGAAAGTTTTCGGTCTCAATCGACCCAGTGACTTTCACAGCAACAATCTTGTTCGCACTCCAAGTTTCAAACTGGGGCTTCATGTGCTTCAAGTAAAAGACGAACAACATTTGATCTGCCCTACTGTCAATGAACGGTGCATTCGCAACCTTCAGAAAGGCACGAAACCTGAAAGCCTTTGAAGTGATTGGAATGTCTAGTTGCGAATCCTGTGTGTTTTGAATATCAAAGGAGGCAACTAGATCCAACCAATATTGGCTTGGTAGATCCACAGCTTGGTTCTGGATTCGCTTCAGGGTACACTTAGGAAATACCAACATTCTGCTCTTGAGAGTGGCCTGAGCTTCCTATTCAGCCTTTTCCTTCTCTTCTGCTTCCCTGACGATGCGAGCATGTTCATCTATTTCTGCTTCGCGAGCCTTCCGCCTTTTAAGCTCAGCTTTATCAGGCTCTTCGTCTTCGTCATCATCAATAATCGGTTTGTTTCCAAACAGTTTTTCTTTCCCTTTGGTATCTTGCTTGACGACAGGTTTTGCAGGTGCTTTGGGAGGTTCGTTCCTTTGAGCATTGGAGCCACCTTCTCCCCCTTGTTTCGAAAAAGACTCTTGTTTTGAAACACCCTCTAAACGGTGTAGCATTGCGAACACCGGTCTGAGTTTCTCATTTAAATGGTGCTTGACTGTGATTGAGATCATGGAGTCCCTTGTCTCAATGATATCGGAGAGCAGTCCAGTGACATCGGTGATACAACTTCTCACCAATGCCCTCTCAGATAGCCAGGGCCGGTCCTTTGAGTTTCGATGCCCCGGGCGAACAAAGGTAATAATGCCCCTATGTATCGATACAATGCCAATGCCTTAGGTCAATTCCCTATATTAATTATTTGGCTATTACCAACATATGTGTTACAAAAATGTGACACAAATAAATATAATAATAATAATAATTAAAATAATAATAACTAAAAGTCGCTATTGTTTCTCTATGAGAGTGTGAAGCTTTGAGATTGAAAAATGCACATGTTGTGCAAACTGCAAGCATATAAATTAAGACACTTATAATTGTAGTTTAAGAATGACTTTGATTATTGCAGTTTCCCACATTAGATGTCCAACTAGCAATAAAAAAATTTCTCTTACTTCAGTTCAATCTTTCAATATTTGGCATTTTGAAATAACAGAACATGTTAGCTTATATTCAATAAATTATAATACTTGAGTTGTAATTAGAAACAAATCAACTTCTAATTTTCTGCAAACTTGATGAATACCTTTGTGTAATAGGTTAATGGAAAAATCAATGAAAAACAAATATGTTTTATTTCTTAACTTGATATAGTTCATGTACAAGTCCTACCAAAAATCTTCTTCTCAAACATGAAGAGCATCTACTTCACAAACATATCTTCTCCATTTCTTTATTATTATGATAAATTGCATTTATAGATACGACAAAACAGAGTCGAGGACCATGGTTAGCCACTTTAGTTCATGAAATTTCCCTAACATCTCATTTAGTACTTTCATAGAACAGTTGGAACTCGCCAAGAACAGTTGGAACTCATCAAAAAGTTAAAACCATAAACATTAATATATGCATCCGAACATAACTAAAAGATAAAATCCGATAAGAAATTAAACTAATAAAAGAACTACAATTTCAATAGAACCCTCCATCATCTCTTGTTGAGAAAATCATAACATACAATATTCATAATAAAACTGGAATGAAGAATGGGCAAGTGATGGATACTTACACGATTTGGAACAAACCTGATTCTTCAGCTTTTCAACTACCAAAGAAAGAGAAACTTCCCGATCTTATGAAATTGGAGTTATACAAAAATACAAAAATACACAAGAAAATGAAAATCTCAGCACAAATTCTTACTACAATTCAATGTTTTTTGCAACTTAAGAAATAGTAGAAGGCAATTAGAAAGTATATCCAAGAATATAGATGAAATCAGATTAGGACTTTAGAATATTGAATTAGACTTACGACAAAGGGATATTGAAATTATTAGAGAAACAGAGTCTCTCCAAGACCTTCAGCATTTAAGAATTTGGATTTAGGAGAACCACTGCACTGACAACACAAATCAGATTAGGATAATGAATTAGGAATTTAC
This sequence comes from Lactuca virosa, assembly GCF_052849685.1. Lineage (NCBI taxonomy): Eukaryota > Viridiplantae > Streptophyta > Magnoliopsida > Asterales > Asteraceae > Lactuca > Lactuca virosa. Next base: position 289,130,819 of record NC_136434.1, read on the forward strand.
GATTTAAGAGAAAATTGAGAATAAGAATTATGAAAAAATAATACTAGGCGACATATATATGCTCCGGTGGCTCTGCTCTTCATTACTCCTCGCCCCCATGCCCGTCTCCTCGTCTTCTCCCATCTCGACATTTGATAAATTAATTAGGTGTGAGTTAACTATTTTTCTGGTTGAATAACCTAATTTCCCACTTCACGAATTGCACATCTTCTTTGGGATCATAGAACGAACATAAAGTGAGGCCCAATATAACAGTATCTACAACATTAGGTCCAAATAAGTTGCTGCCCCATAAAATTTGCTGCCCTGGGCCATGGCCCAGTTCGCCCTGGGCTTGGGCCGGCCCTGTAGATAGCAAATCATTGACTTGCTTTTCAGCTTGCTTAAGCTTGACATCCAACACGTTGCATTTTTCTTCCTTTAGGGCGAGAGCATCCATAATTTACTTTCCATCGCCAAGTCCTCCTGCAGCTTTGTTATTTTCTCAAGGACGGAAGATTGGAATGCTTCTTGATCAGTCTGAAAGTCCTTGCGAAGTTGAACAAAGTTAGCATTCTCAGTTTTGAACAACGCACCCACATTCTGAATGGCGAGATTCGCAGAGGCGGTGTTGGAGTTGTAGGTGGTCTTGTAATCGTTCATAAATTCAATGGTGTCAGCAATTAGTTTATCGAATTTTTCGGTCGTTGTTTTGCAAACTTCAGCGGAGTCAGATACTGCTTTAGACATAGTCGAAGCATTAACAACATGCTCTTTCGTGACTCGCTCGAGGATGGACTCAACAGCTGCTTTGGAGTATGCCTCAGAAGAATAGGCCTTCGATGTGAGAAGCAGCTGATCTATCTTCTCGTGAAGAGACTTGAGTTCCTCTTTCATAAAGAAGCTTCATCTTCACTGTCAATCCGTATTTGGAAAGGACTCTAAGTGAATCCGCTCAAATCGTCATCTTCGTCTCCAAAAATCATGTCAGGGTCGTATGTGCGAATTGGAGAGATAGGTGGTGAAACATGGCTTGTGAATCCTGAAGTAGTAGCCCCCGTATCTGATAAGTTGACTGTACTTGTAGGTGCAACAAAGGTTTTGAGTGGGATGGTAGAATCAGTGAAGATTGGAGTAGTAACAGGAACTGTTGTTGGTTGAGATGATACTGGTGGTGGAAAAGGTGTAATGTTGATTGGGATAGAAGTGGTGGCTTTAGGTGAAGGAGGAGGAGAAGGAATAGAATCGTTAAGTGGTGGGGTTACTTCACGATTCAGATATCGATCCTTGGTGTGAACAGGTGGGTCGGAGCGAACTTGATCTTCCTCCTCAGTGCGAACAGGCACTTCTTCTTCATTACAAACCTGCTGGTTGTCTTCAATGCGAACCTCAGACTCGGAGTCAGAGGTTTCATCTTCACTCTGAGATGGAGAAGGAGTTGGAGAAATTTGCCGTCTAAGAGGCTGCTTTCGCCATTTTGGAGTAGCAGTAGATGCAGCAGGAGCCTTTCGCTTTTTGGGTTGAGGTTTCGCAGCCTCAAATGGACCTTCCTTTGTTGTATCTTTATTGTTAGTCTTTTTGGACCCTCTTCCTCCTTTCTTGCGCTTGTCTGCCTCAACGAGAATCTCTTGAAATTCTATAGTCATTGGGAAAAATCCATATGGTTGAAGAGCGCGATAACCCTCTAAGATTTTGCTGTTGGGAGGCACATCGCGGAACATAGCCTCAGGGATCGATCCGATGAAGGAAAACTTTGAGGGGTCAGCCACTATGATGCCAGTAGCGTGTAGGGTTGCGATCGAAGACATCAGTGCATCAGACATCACTGGAACTTTAAGTTGATGAATCGCCCTGTTAACAATTATCGTCCAAAATCTCGCACAAGAAATCTCACTGTGAAGAGTGACAGAATGAGTGCTCTGGATGACTTGAGCCCAGAGGATTGAGCCATAATCGACATTTTGGCCAGTGTAAAGCCCATACATGAGACCCATAAAAAGCTACTTGCACAGTCACTGTCGGTGACCCTTTCAGAAAAAGCTTTGAATAGAATTGTGAAAATAACATTCCATGTGGGAGGAAGGTTGGGTTTCTTGAATTTGGAAACGACAGTGAGAGTTTCCTTGTACCCCATTTGGTAGAACATCTCCAAGATAGCAGTGTTTGGAACTGTTTCCGGGTTAATCATGTTTTTAGACTGAGGAAGCCCTAACAAATTGCAAAAACGGGCTTTGGAAATCGAGGTTGTATGGTTGTGGATGTCGAAGTAGATCCGTTGTTCATCTTTCACATAGTTTGTTGTTGTGTATGCCTTGTAGAAAATCGACATCGGAACATCTTTCAGAGGGGAGTATTTCAGGCACTCGATGAGAGGTAGCATGTAAGGATCATACTTAACTGGGTCCAGATCGATGATGAGGTTTTGGTGTTGCTTGATAGCAAGAAGTGTTGAGTGAACAGTTTGATCTTGAACAGATGCATTTTCAGATGAAGCCGCCATTGATGAAGCTTGAGGAAGAAGATGAACATTTGAGAGCTTTTAGATCGTTTCCAGATTTTTAAAAGTAGTAATGAGAGACAGAACCGTCAAAATCTTTATATACGATTCGATATGTGAGGAAATTCAGGAGAGAGATTGCATCGGTTATCGAAACGTCACCTGAAAAAGAGCGACTTGATAACTGTAGAGGTGTCAGATCCGTGCGTCACGTGGCGATAAAGTAGCTGTCGATTCAAATTACCACGCGCCCATTTGAATTCTTATCTCTTAAGATTTGCCGCGTCAGCGTATCCCCTTTCGTAGTGAAGTAGCGTTATGAATCTATATGCCACGAACGTGTACTTCAATGAACATGGATACAACTGCGAACCTGAAATACCATTAGTAACCACTAGCCAGACTTTTGGAAAATCACAAGGATCTTCGTGCAAGAGTGTCAAAGATAAAGAAATAAATCTAAACATTTATGTGGGATTTAGTGATGCCTAAATAAAGACATGAAGCTATGGATCTCGGGCATAGATCTCTTCCTTCAAAGTCAAGAGAGATTAAGAAGTGTTTGTGTGGTTTCCCGTTGAATAACGATCAAATATTTGATGAGAAACATTGAAAGGCTTCTTTTCATACGGCTTATAAAGGGTGGTTTAGTCTTCTACCGAACTACGAACTTGACATAAGTGCGAAAGTTGGAAGAAGTACTCGTGTGACTAGTGTAGTCAGTTGAACGAGTAGGTTTGAAAGAGTTGTAGTGACTTGGAGAATAATTGAAATCTAAAAAAAATTGGATCCATTGGGAAGAAACATCTTAGGACTAGAATATTTCATTAGCATCACACAAAAGAAAATAGATTTCTTGGTACATACCACGAAATGGACTTTCATTAATTCCTTGGTGAAAATTCTAGAACGTTTGATTGTTTACCATCAATTCATGAAATGTATTGAATTTTGGGTTTCACTTAGTTCGTGGTTTACGAGCCTAAGATCATGAACACAGATGTTGTGTAACCACAAACCTCTGTGGTAATATATGAGAGTCTCAAGGGTTACAAGTATGAATGCAAAAGTAATGGAGAAATTCAAAGATGGTTTTTAGAAAGCGAATGTACCTCTGCAATGCGAAAGTGACCATGCAGATAACTCTTAACTCAATGTGAGAAGAGTAAGGTAGCTCATGACTGATGTGAATTAGCAGCCTGATTTGGAAGAATTGATTGGTAGTATCAACTCATTCAGGCTTCAAATTCGAGTCGTTGAGGCTTAGGTCAACATGCAACAGCATGCTTCTAGGGACACTTAGCTAATACATAAGTATAGAGAGATATTCCTGCCCCATCATACGAATTAATAGATGTTGCGAACATCTTCTTCCATGATCTTGGTGAAAAACCAAACTATAAATGAATAGTGTTCTGCGAACTATTGCGAGTGTTCGCACCGATTCACATCCATAAATACCACTGCAAATGAACAGTTGATTGCGAGTTACTGCGAACGTTCGCACCGATTCGCAGTGAAACTTTATGAGTGCAAAAGTGGTTTTGGTACAGATTCAGCTTCCATCATTCCCAGCCCTTGAAGTATTCTATTAAAGGTTGTTTCAGGTAGAGCCTTGGTGAATATGTCAGCTAACTGATCAACGGATCTAACGAAATGTATCTCAACGTTGCCATCTTCCACGTGATCTTTTATGAAGTGATACCTCAGTGCTATATGTTTCGTCTTTGAGTGTTGCACTGGGTTGTGACAGATGCGAATTGAACTTTCGGAGTCATAGTAAAATGGGATTCTTTTCATACTTAATCCATAGTCGCGAAGCTGGCTTTGAATCCAAATTACCTGGGATGTGCACGAAGCTGCAGCTATGTATTCAGCCTCAGCTGTTGACAACCAAACACATGTTTGTTTCTTTGATTGCTAGCACACTAGTTTGCCATCAAGAAATTGGCATCCGCCATTTGTGCTTTTTCTATCTAATCTGCATCCCCCTAGGTCAGCATCTGAGAATGCTTGCACGAAACATCCTGAGTTCACAGGATACCATATTCCAAGAGATGACGTTCGTTTCAGATACCTAAAGATGTTCTTAACTGCCACCATATGAGGTTTGCGAGGGTTGGCTTGGAACCTTGCACAATGTAGGGAAAGTGGGAGTCGGACCAGAAACATTTTGGGAAATTGGAGATGCAAATGGTGATGGTTTTGATCGAGATTCCAAATCAAGAGCTGTTTCTGATGGTTCGAACAAGGTTTCGAAGTCAAATTCATGAATAATTTGAGGATTCAGACATCCTGGCGATGGAGCATCGGACTCCATGATGTGGGTTGTGACATGGGTTGGGCCAAAATTCTGAACATAATTGTCATCGAAGGTGATATCAAAGCCTTCTTCAATAACATGGGTCTCACAATTCAGAACTCGGTAAGCTTTTTATTTTGCTAACTATCCTAGGAAGATTGCTTCATCGGCTTTGGGTTGAAACTTTGTGAGTTAATCACGGTTGTTTTTGATAAACAACCGGCAACCAAAGACATGTAGGAATGAGATACTCGGCTTACGAAAATTCATGGCTTCGTACGGTGTCATGTTGAGGCATCGATTGATGATGCTTAGGTTTTGAGTGAAGCATGTAGTGAACACGGCTTCACCCCAAAGATAAAGTGGAAGATTTTTAAAGTTGAGCATCGATCAAGAAACTTCAACGAGAGTTCTGTTTCTTCTTTCTACCATACCGTTTCATTGAGGAGTGTAGGGAGGTGAGAAATTATGGTCAATGCCTTTGTCAGATAGGCATTTCTCAATGGTGACATTGGTGAATTTACAGCCATTATCACTTCGGATTCATCGTACAGTGAGTTTGACGAGAACTTCAATTCCTTTGATAAAGTTGATAAGTTCCGTGGCTGTCTTAGATTTTAGCCTGAGGAAGAAGACCCAAGTGAACCTTGTAAAATCATCAACAATCACAAGAATGTACTTTTGTGATGCAGACTTTCTACAGTGGAGGGTCCACAAAGGTTAATATGAACGAGTTCTAATGGTTCCAAAATTGATATTTCGATAATAACCGGATGACCTTTATTGGATTGCTTCCCACATTCACACACAACACACAACACACAAATGATCATTTTCAAACTTTAGGAGTGGAAAACCTCTAACCATTTCACCGGAAACAAGATCATTTATATATCGGAAGCTTAGATGAGCAAGCCTCCGATGTCATAACCAACTGACGTCAAGAACGGCTTTTGAGAGTAGAGAGAGTTGAGGCTTGCCAATGATCATGTTGATGTCTAGAGGATACATATTCTTGTTACGATTTGATTTGATGAGACATTCTTTCCGGTCTTCTGTCATGACTTAGCTATGTTTTTTGCAAAATTCAACTCTTCGGTAAGAGTCAGTGAGTTGAGCCACTCTTATCAAATTGTGCTTCAGGTTAGATACATACACCACCTTTGAGATAGAGAAATTGTCATTGGTGAGGATGCCATAACCTCGAAATTAAGAGTTGGATTTGTTGTCGTACGTCACGTAGATAGCATTTGGTGAGAGTTTAAGATCCTACAAAAAAATTTCTACCCCGTCATGTGCATGGAGCAAGTGTTATCAATATACCACATTGTATCTTGTTCCGAAGCATAGAGTTCCTGCAAAAATTAGTGAATTTTGGAGTTTTTAGGCTCCGTGTTAGGTTGTGGGACTTTGGCATGGTTTTTGGACTTATGTTGTGGGTTTTGAGCAATGGATGTTTCGGAGGGTTTGTTTCGAGATTCTTTTGGAAAGAAGCAGAAAGCCACGGTCTCTTCATTGATTCAGAAATCACATTCAACAACAAGTTGTTTGGAAACAACTTTTCTTAGACCAACAGTTTTTTGAGCTGTAGGAATCACAGTGTCACTTGAAGTTGAAGTTTCTTTTTTAGCACGTTTAACTTTCTACTAAAATTTTTGGTTTGAATCATTTGAAAATTTTTGAGTAACAGTTTTCTTAGAAACTCGTTCTTTGTTTGCTACTTTTGATGAAACATTTGGTTTTGAAAGCTGTTGTGGTTTGAAAATCGTACCATCAGATTTAGTAATGAACATAGAGGAAACAGTCCGAGAAGAGTTAGTATTGGTGGGATGAGTTGAAACATCAGTCTTTTTCGGAATGGGACTGACAACATTGAGTTGAGCTACCGAACTAGGAGGATTGGATAGCCTCTTGAGAATCTTAACAGGTGCAAATGTGTTGTGGTTCCTATTGGATGGCTAACAGTCCGAGATACTTTCTTCTTGGAATTCTCAATGAATCTTGTGACAACCCAAAACGTTTTTTGTTATCCTTACCCAGTTTCCGTTTATAAAATTTGGGTTTTTATTTAATTCCGTTCACGTTAGTATTATTTTTGGTCTAACGGAATATTCTAAACTTAGTTCGATCGAGTTTTGTATTCGAAAACGAGGTTTTCTAAGTCAAAGCATAGCATTCGGGCCAAATAACTCTTCGAGAGGAGTTTACGGCCGCAAACTTGGTTTACGACCGTAAACTCTGTTTACGACCGTAAACCCTATTTACGGCCGTAAACCCTCCACCCCACCCCCTTGACCGTAAACTCACCCCTATATAAGGGATGAGTGACCTTCATTTTTCACTTTACACACTCCAGAAGCTTTCTCTCTCTACTCTCTCTCTCTCTCTTTCTCTCTCTACAAACTTCGATTTTGCTCAAAGACCCTCAAGAATGTAAGTGATTCTTCACCTTGATTGTGTTTCTATCTCACTCCTAGTGGTAAATCCATGCTCTTATCTCATGAATCTCATCTTTTTCTAGATTTTCTCTCTCACCAAGAACACCAAGAACACACACTAGTGTTTTTGGACTCTAACCACCCTTTCAAGCTTCCATTACGTAAGTACTCTACCCTTAGCTTGTTGGATACAAGAATCTCTTGCTGGACATCTAGAAATCATGACCAAAAGAGTGTTTACGGTCAAAGGCAATCTCCCTTGACCGTAAACTCTATTTATAGGGTGCAAAGTTGCCACAACACCCTCCTAAGCTTAGAAACGAGGCTTAGAACACTTCCAGAAGGCTAGAAAGGACCTTGAAACACCGAAAATCGCATCTTTTCGTCAAGTGTTTACGCCCGGAAACACCTGGACCATAAACACCTGGACCGTAAACCCAGGGACTGTAAACACCTGAACCGTAAACCCAGGGACCGTAAACACCTGGACCGTAAACTCCTGATTATGGCCGCAAACTCCCCTCTTCAAACACATGTGATTCTAACACTTAGTTTTAAGTGTTTCCTAGTTCCTAAGGTGGTTTCCTTCCATAATGAATAGTGTTATGCCCTCACCTAATGTATATATGTACTTTTACATGCTAAATAGGATCCATTTGTGTCTGAGGCTCTGTTTGACACTCAGCAACTCCTAGCAACTTACACTCGAATCCCACGTCAAACAGTGAGTTCATACCCCTACGCTTTTTTCGAGTTTTTCATGTTTTCAGGGGGGGGAATACAAGCAAAAGTACAAGGAAACTTGTGCTCAAGTATATTATTTTGTTTAAAATAATTATATGTTCAGTATGCTTTTAACACAGAAAATCGTTTTACCAATCGATTAAGAAATCAACTCATAGAAACAGTTTTCAAAACTAAAGCAAGGAACTTGTAAATCTTTTCATAGAATGTGATATTTTCTAAAGGATTTATACAAACTATAAACAGGATTTTTGATACTATTACTTGTAAGTTTGTCATCTTAGGATTGGAGACACGTCCTTGGTAACACTCCACCGGATTTCGTGAGTGTAGGACTAGCTCTTATAACCAGAATCTCTTGTAGGGAGAGCGTGACTATTGTGTATAGATCTATACGGGACTGACTATCCCGCACCTCGCTGCTAGCTACAGTGGGACCGTCAGGTCTACGGGTGACAAAGTCATAAAAGATATTGGCCCCGTTTCGTGCCATATCCAGTTTAATGTATGGTTATAAAACTCGCAACCTAGATAACAGAGACTTACTTTTGTAATAATGAAACAAGTGAATTAACCTCAAAGTAATAACCGATTTGATTACTAGAGGGTATTGATAATACCCTTAGGATCTAGTTCACTACCTACTTCTTTATTAGTTTTATTTATGTAATAAGGCTAATACGTATCACAGAGAGTAAACAGGGTTTTTCAAGGAAACTACATCTAACGATACAAGTATGGTAGTTACTTGTACACCTCATTTCAGAATCGATAACCAACTATCATCTTTTAAGGAAAATATAGGATTTTCCTGGGATAACTAAATCTTTCGTAAACAAGCTGTTTAACTAATGGATAATCGAACTCCTTTCATAAGAAAATATAGGATTTTCTTGGGAAACACTTTTCAAAGAATCAAAGAAACATTTCTTTCACTAGAATTAAACGCTTATGAACTCACCAGCTTTGTGCTGATATTTTTAAAACTGCTTGTATTCTCAGGGCATCAATAGACCGGTATTCTTACCAACTTTTGGAGAAGACGGAACATTCTGAAGTCACGTCTTTTACTTTTGCTATATTTACTGATATGTGTAAACCATGTTTTGAACAATGTAAATACTCATATTATAATGTAATGGTTGTGTTTACTTTGCTTACTATGATACAACTGTTGTGATACTACACATGACGTCCTCCGCCCCGGAACGTTTCCGCCATCGGTTTCGGGGTGTGACAGATTGGTATCAGAGCTATTGTTTATAGTGAACTAAGTATACCGAACCTTACATGGTATACAACTATAAACACTAAGGGGCTGAAGTGCTCTGAACTAAAAGTATACTTTTAAAATACAAGTATTTTCTCAAAAAGTATACAAGTATACCTACGTACCAGAATCGGTATCATAAGTAGAACAAAACAAAAGTATTTTGGATGTTGAACACTACGGTTAAACCTGGGCAGTTATGTAATCATGTCTAGGGTCAATATAGCCTGATCAACTATATTTATTCGAGACATTACCAACATGTGCTTGGGAGTGACTTCGGTGTTGCAACAGGCCTAAAACTTACCCAGTATCAATACAACTTAAAATACTATAGGAGTATTTTAGCCAGAGCCGAATACATTGTAGAAATTCATTCCTAGTGTTTCTACCTATTCGTTTCTTAGCGATAACTTACTTGCATTAGTAACCTTTCTTTGCTTATCGCTTGGTAGAACACTTTATTATCAGGATGAGATATATTCTATTTCATATATCTTGAGGACTTACCATCCTCTTCTTCCTGATTATTTTAGAACGAGATGCCTCCCCGAAAAAGACCCATCAGAAGAAATGACGACACTCCACCACCACCACCGCCCCCTCAGTTCGATCCTGTTATGTTCCAAGCTGTTGTTACTGCTGCTGTGGCTGCCGCGATGTCACAGATGAATCCTGGTGGATCTGGTGGTCAGGGAGGTGGTACGCATCCCCAAAATCATGAAGGTGGTTAGGGACACCAGAAGGAGTGTTCCTATAAGGACTTCATGGGCGTGAAACCCACATCTTTCAACGGCAAAGGAGGAGTTATTGCCCTGACTCAATGGATCGACAAAATTGAGTCCATTTTCGAAATCTGTTCCTGTTCTGAAGCCAACAAAGTAAAATTTGCCGCTTGCACTTTCGCCAACAGGGCAATGACCTGGTGGAATGGTCGGGTCAAATCCCTAACCCTACCAGTGGCAAATGCTATGGGTTAGGAAAGTCTAAAGGAACTCATGATAGCCGAGTACTTCCCACAAGGTGAGATGCAGAAACTAGAGCACGAACTCTGGAACCTAAGGATGAAGGAATCTGACATTACTACCTACACTTCTAGGTTTGAAGACCTAGCACTTCTTTGCCCGGGAATGGTCACCTGGGAAAGCAAGAAGATAGAGAGATACATTTGGGGACTGACACAACCCACAAAAGGAAACGTCTTGGCTGCAAGGCCAAATACCTTTGACAGCGCGAAGTGTCTGGCGCAAACTCTCATAGATCACGGAGTTGATCTTGATAAAGTGGCAACCGCTCCTGAGCCAGCTAAAGGGAGTGGTGAGAAAAGAAGGTTTTGGAAGCAGCGGAAGGGCCAGTCTTCACAGGAGCCCTCGAAGAAACAGCAAACGGTGGCAGTCCACGCTGCTACTACTCCTGCCGCTGCCCCTGCCACTCAAGCACCTACCAGTGGATATACTGGTACCCTCCCTTGGTGCAGCAAATGCAACTATCATCATTGCATCCCCGGCCCATGCCGAGAAATGTCATGCACCAGCTGTGGCGAAAAGGGACACACAGCTCGAGTTTGCAAAACACCAGTACCACCAGCCAATCAGGCATCTGGAGCAGGTGTCGGTCAAGCCTGTTATGGCTGTGGGGAAGTCGGGAATTTCAAGAGAAACTGCCCCAAGGCAACAACAGCAGGTAGCATAGGGAGAGTGCTAACGATGGGTCAAGAAGAGGCAGTCGTTGATCCCACCGTTGTTTCGGGTACGTTCCTCCTCGACCACTCTTATGCATGCATTCTTTTCGATTCTGGTGCGGAGAGAAGTTTTGTTAGCCATGCATTCAAACATCTTCTTAGGCATAAACCTCAACCCCTAACTGAAACATTTACCGTCGAGATGGCTAACGGTGAGAAAGAGAGCACTAATGATATATACGTAGGCTGTACCCTTACATTGAACGATCATTCTTTTCCTATAGACCTTATGCCAGTCTCCATAAAAAGCTTTGATGTCATCATCGGCATGGATTGGTTGAGCCCCAATCATGCTGATATTCTTTGTTACCAAAAAGCTATCCGTCTCAATCTTTCCTCCGATGAAACTCTTGTCATTTACGGCGATAAACTCAGTTCGAACCTCCGTATCATTTCTTGCATCCAAGCCCAGAAACTCCTGCGAAATGAGTGTTATGCATTCCTAGCCCACATCATTAACAAGAAGCAGGAAGTTAAAGACCACGAGAGCATCCCCGAAGTCTGCAACTTTCCCGATGTTTTTCCCGAAGATCTTCTGGGAATCCCTCCCGAACGCCAAGTCGAGTTTCGTATCGACTTAGTCCCCGGAGCTACCCCCGTAGGTAAATCCCCATACCGATTAGCGCCGGCAGAAATGCAGGAGTTATCCAGTCAGCTCAATGAGCTGCTCAGCAAAGGGTTCATCAGACCGAGTTCCTCACCCTAGGGAGCCCCGATCTTATTTGTGAAAAAGAAGGATGGATCCTTTCGGATGTGCATTGACTACCAAGAGCTGAACAAGCTCACAGTAAAAAACCGTTACCCTCTTCCTCGAATCGACGACCTCTTCGATCAACTTCAAGGAGCCAGCTACTTTTCCAAAATAGACCTAAGATCAGGGTACCATCAGCTACGAGTCCATGAGAGTGATGTTCCAAAGACAGCATTTCAGACTCGGTATGGTCACTACGAATTTGTAGTGATGCCCTTCGGTCTAACCAACGCACCGACGGTATTCATGGACCTGATGAATCGGGTATGCCATTCTTTCCTGGACAAGTTCGTAATCATGTTCATCGATGATATACTTGTCTACTCCAGAAGTGAGGAAGATCATCGACAGCACTTGAGATCGGTGCTGGAAACCCTAAGGACGGAGAAGCTATACGCGAAATTCTCCAAGTGCGAATTCTGGATTCACAAAGTAACCTTCCCAGGTCACGTGGTAAGCGAGGAGGGCATACACGTGGACCCATCTAAAATCAAAGCGATAGAGAACTGGTCAGCACCGAAGACACCCACAGAAATCCGTCAATTCTTGGGTCTCGCTGGCTACTATCGCAGGTTTATCCAGAATTTCTCCAGAATTGCCAAACCCTTAACCACTCTGACTCAGAAAGGCGTACCCTTTTGTTGGAGTGAGAAGCAAGACACTGCGTTCCAAACGTTGAAGCAGGCCCTATGCAGCGCACCTATCTTGTCTCTGCCCGAAGGGACGGAGGACTTCGTTGTCTACTGTGATGCATCCAATCAGGGCCTAGGATGTGTGCTCATGCAACGGGGAAAAGTCATTGCTTATGCCTCAAGACAGCTGAAAGCACACGAAGTCAACTATACAACACACGACCTGGAATTGGGAGCAGTGGTCTTCGCATTGAAGATATGGAGACATTATCTCTACGGAACCAAGTGCACTATTTTCACGGACCATAAAAGTTTGCAGCATATCTTCGACCAGAAGGAGCTGAACATGAGGCAACGGCGATGGGTTGAGTTACTCAGCGATTACGAGTGTGAAATCTGCTACCATCCCGGCAAGGCCAATGTAGTGGCAGATGCCCTCAGCTGGAAGGAGTACTCAGGTCGTAGAGTGAAGGTACTGACCATGACTATCCATTCCTATTTATCCGCACAAATCAAGGAGGCTCAGTTAGAAGCCTTGAAACCAGAGAACATGTCGGGTGAATCCCTGAGAGGAATGGAAAAGAACCTAGAGATCAAGGGAGACGGAGTCTATTATTTCATGGACCGGATCTGGACCCCAAAGTTCGGTGGTTACAGAGAGGTTGTAATGAATGAAGCTCACAAGACCAGATACTCCGTTTACCCAGGATCGGACAAGATGTACCTCGATCTCAAGAAATTGTATTGGTGGCCGAACATGAAAGCAGAGATCGCTACGTTCGTGGGCAAGTGCCTGACTTGCGCCAAGGTGAAGGTCGAATATCAGAAGCCCTCAGGCCTACTCCACCAGCCGGAGATACCGGAGTGGAAGTGGGAGAGGATTTCTATGGATTTTATCACCAAACTACCCAAGTCTCCGAGTGGGCACGACGCCATTTGGGTAATTGTCGACCGGCTAACTAAATCCGCCCACTTCCTGCCAATCAAGGAAAACTTCAAAATGGAGAGACTCGCGAGAATCTACATCCGAGAGATAGTTCGACTGCATGGTGTGCCTGTGTCCATTATCTCCGATCGAGATAGCAGGTTCACTTCGAGGTTCTGGCAGTCGCTACAAAAGGCTCTTGGAACTAAGCTGGATATGAGCACAGCTTACCATCCTCAAACAGATGGGCAGAGTGAGAGAACCATCCAGACCTTGGAAGACATGTTGAGAGCATGTGTTATTGACTTCGGTGAGTCGTGGGACACTCATTTTCCCTTGGTCGAGTTTTCCTACAACAACAGTTACCATACCAACATCAAGGTTGCGCCTTTCGAAGCCCTCTATGGTCGCAAGTGCAGATCCCCTCTGTGCTGGTCTGAGATGGGTGACACGCAGCTAGCCAAGGGGCAAGTCCCTGACAGCACTCTCACTGGTCCAGAAATCATCCGCGAAACCACCGAAAAGATAGTACAAATCCGAGAATGATTGAAAGCCTCTCGAGATAGACAAAAGAGCTACGCCGATAAACAACGAAAACCCTTGGAATTCCAGGTTGGATACCGTGTCCTGCTAAAAGTCTCACCCTGGAAAGGCATGATACGCTTCGGAAAGCGTGGAAAGCTAAATCCAAGATACAGAGGACCCTTCGAGATCCTCGCTAGGATCGGTCCCGTAGCCTAAAAACTTCGTTTACCGCAAGAACTTAGCAACATTCATCCTGTCTTTCACGTTTCGAATCTTAAGAAATGCGTGTCCGACGAAACCCTTACGATTCCTCTCGACGAGATTGAAATCAACGAGAATCTGAACTTCATAGAAGAACCAGTCGAAATCATGGATAGAGAGATCAAACGAACGAAACAAAGTCGCATCCCGATAGTGAAGGTTCGCTGGAATGCCAAGCGGGGACCTGAATTCACTTGGGAGCACGAAGACCAAATGAAACAGAAGTATCCACATCTCTTTTCTAATCCATGATTTGTATTCTATGTTCGAATTTCGGGACGAAATTCCCTCTAACGGGGGGATGATGTGACAACCCGAAACTTTTTCCGTTATCCTTACCCAATTTCCGTTTATAAAATTTGGGTTTTTATTTAATTCCGTTCACGTTAGTATTATTTTTGGTCTAACGGAATATTCTAAACTCAGTTCGATCGAGTTTCGTATTCAAAAACGAGGTTTTCTAAGTCAAAGCATAGCATTCCGGCCAAATAACTCTTCGAGAGGAGTTTACGGCCGCAAACTTGGTTTACGACCGTAAACTCTGTTTATGACCGTAAACCCTATTTACGGCCGTAAACCCTCCACCCCACCCCCTTGACCGTAAACTCACCCCTATATAAGGGATGAGTGGCCTTTATTTTTCACTTTACACACTCCAGAAGCTTTCTCTCTCTACTCTCTCTCTCTCTTTGTCTCTCTACAAACTTCGATTTTGCTCAAAGACCCTCAAGAATGTAAGTGATTCTTCACCTTGATTGTGTTTCTATCTCACTCCTAGTGGTAAATCCATGCTCTTATCTCATGAATCTCATCTTTTTCTAGATTTTCTCTCTCACCAAGAACACCAAGAACACACACTAGTGTTTTTGGACTCTAACCACCCTTTCAAGCTTCCATTACGTAAGTACTCTACCCTTAGCTTGTTGGATACAAGAATCTCTTGCTGGACATCTAGAAATCATGACCAAAAGAGTGTTTACGGTCAAAGGCAATCTCCCTTGACCATAAACTCTATTTATAGCGTGCAAAGTTGCCACAACACCCTCCTAAGCTTAGAAACGAGGCTTAGAACACTTCCAGAAGGCTAGAAAGGACCTTGAAACACCGAAAATCGCATCTTTTCGTCAAGTGTTTATGGCCGTAAACACCTGGACCGTAAACACCTGGACCGTAAACCCAGGGACCGTAAACACCTGGACCGTAAACCCAAGGACCGTAAACACCTGGACCGTAAACACCTGGACTGTAAACACCTGGACCGTAAACACCTGGACCGTAAACTCCTGATTACGGCCGCAAACTCCCCTCTTCAAACACATGTGATTCTAACACTTAGTTTTAAGTGTTTCCTAGTTCCTAAGGTGGTTTCCTTCCATAACGAATAATGTTATGCCCTCACCTAATGTATATATGTAGTTTTACATGCTAAATAGGATCCGTTTGTGTCCGAGGCTCTGTTTGACACTCAGCAACTCCTAGCAACTTACACTCGAATCCCACGTCAACAGTGAGTTCATACCCCTACGCTTTTTCCGAGTTTTTCATGTTTTCAGGGGGGGAATACAAGCAAAAGTACAAGGAAACTTGTGCTCAAGTATATTATTTTGTTTAAAATAATTATATGTTCAGTATGCTTTTAACACAGAAAACCGTTTTACCAATCGATTAAGAAATCAACTCGTAGAAACAGTTTTCAAAACTAAAGCAAGGAACTTGTAAATCTTTTCATAGAATGTGATATTTTCTAAAGGATTTATATAAACCATAAACAGGATTTTCGATACTATTACTTGTAAGTTTGTCATCTTAGGATTGGAGACACGTCCTTGGTAACACTCCACCGGATTTCGTGAGTGTAGGACTAGCTCTTATAACCAGAATCTCTTGTAGGGAGAGCGTGACTATTGTGTATAGATCTATACGGGACTGACTATCCCGCACCTCGCTACTAGCTACAGTGGGACCGTCAGGTCTACGGGTGACAAAGTCATAAAAGATACTGGCCCCGTTTCGTGCCATATCCAGTTTAATGTATGGTTATAAAACTCGCAACCTAGATAACAGAGACTTACTTTTGTAATAATGAAACAAGTGAACTAACCTCAAAGTAATAACCGATTTGATTACTAGAGGGTATTGATAATACCCTTAGGATCTAGTTCACTACCTACTTCTTTATTAGTTTTATTTATGTAATAAGGCTAATACGTCTCACAGAGAGTAAACAGGGTTTTTCAAGGAAACTACATCTAACGATACAAGTATGGTAGATACTTGTACACCTCATTTCAGAATCGATAACCAACTATCAACTTTTAAGAAAAATATAGAATTTTCCTGGGATAACTAAATCTTTCGTAAACAGACTGTTTAACTAATAGATAATCGAACTCCTTTCATAAGAAAATATAGGATTTTCTTGGAAAACACTTTTCAAAGAATCAAAGAAACATTTCTTTCACCAGAATTAAACGCTTATGAACTCACCAGCTTTATGCTGATATTTTTAAAACTGTTTGTATTCTCAGGGCATCAATAGACAGGTGTTCATGCCAGCTTTTGGAGAAGACGGAACATTCTGAAGTCACGTCTTTTACTTTTGCTATATTTACTGATATGTATAACCCATGTTTTGAACAATGTAAATACTCATATTATAATGTAATGGTTGTGTTTACTTCGCATACTATTATACAACTGTTGTGATACTACACATGACGTCCTCCGCCCCGGAACGTTTCCGCCATCGGTTTCGGGGTGTGACAAATCTAGAGTCATGTCTCGACCTAATTTCCCTTTTCAGAGCATTTTTGGATTCTATCTTGGGATCAACGACATCTTTCCTTTTTAACGAAGGTTTCTTCCTAGAATTAGATGACGACTTGGAAGATTGGCCAGCAGATGGATTGTTAAATGTAGGCTTGATTGGCACTAAGGTTGTTTTGAAATCACATGAGAATTAGAAACACAAGAGTGAGATGAATAATCTCCTACGATTTATTCTTCTACGTCACTATCAAAAGATACCCAGTCAAAATTTGATTTATCCGAGTCAGGTCCAGTTGTCTCCAGAATTATTTCCTCAACAACACAATTTTTAGGAGGACTGAGGATTGAAATATGAACTGCAGTATTGGTGATGCTATGGAATGATTCTGAGGTCTGATTCAGGTCCTGGTGTATCAGAGGTAGAAGAGGCGTGGAATCAGGACACTTGACAACTATGGGTTGAAACTTAGGAGTCAGAGATGAAAACCCGTCTGAGGTATTAGGAAGGGGTGACAATGGTGAGACAGGGGTGTCCGAATGTCTGTGGTTCGGAATATCTCCTAAAAAAGTTAGATTTTGTAACTCCTTCAAGGGATGAGAAATAGGTTTCGGAAACTCTCTTCTGAGATCAGGTGCTTTGGACCAAGGACGACGAAAGTTATGAGTCATTCGTTCAGTGGTTTCAAGAATATCTATGGAATGATGTAAAGCATCAATTTTGACATTCCGACGTTTGTTATCAGAAATTAAAACATTCCTTTTAGAATAAGTGATTTCACATTTGTCTTTAAGAATGATACAATCATCTTGTGACGTTACAAGTTCTTGTTCTAACGACTCTATCTTAAGCTTCCTATCCTCGAAACGTAATTTAAGACGACCAATTCACTTTCCACCTTCTCACTTGCTTTTATGGCAGACTCATAGGCTTTATAGATGATGTTCATATCTGATTGAATCTATGTTAGATATGGTTCACAAAGAGATAAATCAAAATTATTATCAGTAATCATAGATTTTACATGTTGAACGATGCTTAGACCTGGTGGATCGTTGGTTGCGATGTAGCAAAAGTGTGGTTCAGCATCTTCATCATCTCCTTCTGATCCAGATGACCAGTATCTTTCATCGCATTCGATCGTTTGTCTAGCCATTATACACATGTTTCTTTCAGAGCTCACATAATCTTCATCTCCAAATGACCAATACACTTCCACATCTCTTGACACAGTGGTGACGAACACTTTTTCACTTGCAACAATTTCTTGGGCTCGGCGAGCATAGTATGCAGAGTCCTTGATCTTTTTTTTCTGTGTGCCTTCAGCCATAAAATCTTTGGTAAAGTGATTTTCATGACCACACTTTTGACAAACTATCTTTGGTTTGTCTGATTTTCAGATTATCACAATATTCTGATGAATGACTTGGTGTAGAAATTTTGGGTTTGTAGCCACGTGGGTTCTATGATGGTTTAGGAAATGGTTGGGAATTGCTTTGATGATGAGTTTGGAAATGTTTATGATATATTTTCTGAGTGGAATTCCATGGTCTCTTGTATTTCACGGACAACAAAGCAAACTCTTCTTGAAAGCGAAGTTCAGAGTCCATCGCTTTAGGGTCGAGGTCTCCATCAAACTAATAGTTAGAATTAGCAAGAACAGGTAAAGCTGGTGGAGAGGGTTGAACAGATGGAATGGGTGGGATAACAACTTTAAAAGGGTCCATAATAGAGGGGTTCGAGAATTGAGGATCGAAAGAAGTAACAAGAGCTAGAGGACCTCCTGAGAGTTCTCTCAATGTTTGTGCGACATTTGATTCGTGCCCTTATAGCTCATCAAAAAATTGGTAAACCTTCAGCTTCTTCAGATATCCATTACTCTAAAGACACGATTTCTCATTTCCCCATCCTTTATCAAGATTATTGATGAACTTACAATTGTATTCTAGTGGAGTTCACACTATCCCATGAGCTGTCATGTTGTTGATGGCGATTCGGTACCTATTGGAGGCCGAGGCAACTGATTCACCAGGAGTTGTGGTGACGGTATCGAACTCGTTGACGACTGAAGTCAGACGCTTATCCTTCATGTTTTCTAATCCCTTGAATAGGTCTTGGAGAGTGTCCCAAATCTTTTTCGTATATTTTCACAACTTAATGTGCTCGAAGAGAAAAGGAGGAACACAAAAACACCATCTTGGAAAATGCAAATTCATGTGCATGCAGTTTCTCGATGTCGGTAGCAGTGAGAGGTGCCTAACGTTGTTCTTCTTGGCCCAAGAGAGTTACATCAGCATCTCTTACGATTTGTCTAACCGGAACATGTGGACCTTCTTTCACGGATCTCCATATTTCTTCACCTTTTTCCTTACCAAGAAAGAACTTTTCCATTCTGACCTTCCAGTGATCACACTCTTGAACAACTAGTAATGGGGCACGAGAAGGGCAACCCACACTATTTGATATTTGCATTGAATACATTTTTTGAGAATTAGGAGCAACCATTGAAGTTAAGATATTAGAGTAGAAGTGGTATATAGAAGAACTTTTATCCTAAACACAGAAATGATTGAAACATCAAAGTAATTTCAAATAAACTCAAATCTGTTCTTATGGATTCAAAGGACAACCACTCAAACTCTGATACTAATTATGAGTACTAAAATCAATGCGCAAGGACAAGGTTTGGAAACTTAAACCTTGAGTTAATCTTTAAGGTCAACATCTGCTCTTAATGTAAGGTTCCAGTCGAATATGGTAAAACCAGTTAGGAATTGAAGGTAAATATTCAACAAATTATTCAAGTAATAAAATGAAGAAAACTTAGAGTATAATCAATGCAAAGATATTTAAGGAACAAGAAGAATGTGTTGAAGGAACTCTGACTTGAAGGGAAAGTGAAAGTGATGTGAAGAGAATATTTGCTATTATTGGTGTAAAACTTTGAATCGTTCACTTGTCATTAATGGTGAAATAGTCACTCCATATATAGAGGAGGAGGAACATGGTAAAAACCAAAGAACATTCTTAGGACTGGATAATAATCAGTGTTTGGCAAACTGATATCTAAAAGATACACAAAAGTGCGTCCTACGAACTGTTACATCAAAGATAAGAGAAAACGCATTAAATGCTTGAACAGACTTCTAATATCGTAACTGCTTGATCTCGGTTTGATCTTCATCTTAGAATATCATCTCATCTCGGATTCAGCTGACATCGAAACTTGATTTCTTGGGATTTCAAGAGGTTCACTTTTCATGATTCAACAAGACATTCTACAAGATGCATAGAGCAAAACCAACCATTTGAATCCAATTTTTGTGACTCGAGACCCTCCCAAGGGTCTGAAAGGATAACTTAATGGGTCAAGAACATGATTTGTTCATGAAACACCACATTTTTGACAAAAAGAACCTAAAATTATCCCAAAACAATATCTACAAGAAACTACACCAAGTTCAGAACTCGATACCTCAAAATGGTGCCAAAAGGTGGTGTGATCCTGGATCTAGAGAGCTTCACTCCTTCAATGTGGTCTCCTCTTCCTTCCTTCTTCTTCTAAAGCACCAAAACACACACACACAAGCTTAGAAATGGCTCCTCAAGATGGTTCTAGGGTTACAAACACGTTTGAGAGGGTAGAGGCTGATAAGGTGAAGGATATGAGGCACCAGCCAAACCCTAAAAATTAGGTTTTCCTTATCTGGTAAGTACGCCCAGCGTACACCACGTACACATGGCGTACTCCGAAGGCCAAAAATCACAACAATGCCATTAAGGCCCTTTTGCGTACATTTCTTGAGCTTTGGGACCAAAATGCAACATAAAAGAATTAAAGGGTTTAATTTAGAAGTACCTCACATTGGGGTGTTACACCAACTTAGTTATTGGCTTAGACACTTAATCCAACACTAAGTGGTTGGTAGACCAGACTACTTAGAAAAAAAGTATTGTATTTTGTCTATCCGGGTACCCTTGGTCGGTATGTTTCTATTAACGTATCCATGTAGGAATATGTCAAAGATAACAATACGGTTATCTAAAAGACGAGATAGTCAACGATGGCGAAAGTGCTAGGTCTGGGCCCTCGCCCTCGCGGCCTCGCACTTAGACCCCGATGCTCTAACGCCAAGGTCCACTTTAGAACGAGAGGCTCATATCCATAAAAAGCCAAAAAAGTACCAACCACTCCCTAGAGCGACAAGTGTAGCACTTAGAGTGCTGCTCTTTGGCGGTTCTACAGCAATAGCAGATAACCGCTAGTGGTGCACGATCCACCAATAGGACGTATCCACGTCCTGACGATCCAAACAAGACAAAAGGTATTGTTGGGACATGCTCCCTCGACGACAGGTATAAAAGAGATCCTTCTTCTACAAAAGAAGGGATTTCCTTTTTCTCTATCTCAAACAAAACCCTAATTCTCTCATCCAATTACTGACTAGATCGTTGGTGTCTCATTCCGAGACCCCCTCCCGGATGACGACTAACGTTGGCTCTTTCTTTGTTGTGATTCTAAGTCGAAACCACCACATACGGCGTTAATCTCGAAGAGATATCACAACATCTTCCTTAACCAACTATTCTATGTAGTAGGCAAGGCAAGCTACTTACAAAATAAGTATTGTATTTTGGCTAGTCGGGTAGCCTTGGTTAATATGTTGCCTTGACCAAATCTTCTAAGTAGTTGACAAGCCAAGCTACTTACATAATAAGTATTGTATTTTGGCTAGACATGTAGCCTTGGTCGGTATGTTTCCTTAACCAAATCTTCTAAGTAGTTGGCAGACCAAGCCACTCAGAGAATAACTATTGTCTTTTGGCTGGTCTAGTAGCCTCCATTGGTATGTTTCCTTGACCAAATATTCTAAGCAGTTGGTAGGCCAAGCTACTTAGAGAATAAGTATTGTATTTTGGCTAGTTGGGTAGCCTTGGTCGATATGTTGCATTTTCCAAATCTTCTACATAGTTGGCAGACCAAGCTACTTAGAGAATAAGTATTTTATTTTGGCTACCTGGGTAGCCATGATCGGTATACATAATCCTAATATTAGTATGTAGTAGTGGGTCAATCATCTTCCTTAAAAACCTTTTTTTTTTTGCTAACAAAGGATGTAGTCACTTAGATCTTTATTATACATGGATGCATACATAAGATGACTGAGACTACTCCTGATCATAATCTAGCTACATTGTCCCAACATATTGCATACACCTTGGGAATTATTGCTTTGAAATCATACATACCTTTCCTCCCGAATTTGAATTTTTACTTCTACATTGGTATCTTTGTTGTTTCGGTGCGCCTTTTCTTCCTTCCATAAGAAACAAGGAGAGTTTGTTTAGCAGCGCCTAGATCTTTTTTAATGCACACCACTCCTTCTTTGTCATTCTGCCTCGTCCTTTTACTCTAGATTGTGCTAAAACTTTTTCATTTTCATTGTGGTCTTACGTTTGCGTTGGTTGCGCCATAGCTTGATTTTTTTTCTTCCCAACTCTATGTTGTCATGACAAAATCATTTCCTACTTCGTTACCTTCAGCAGTCGTTTCCCATGCGACTATTTTTGTCCCGATACCTGCTACCACTTCTTGTTTTATTCTCTCTTCATTCTTGTTATTAACACTGACCTTGATTGCCTATGTGAATTCTCTATGGTAATCGAAACTTTCTGCTCTTGGATCGAGAAAAGGAGTGGTTTTTCTAGATTCTCAATTGATTCTCCTATCTTTCCTAAACTTCCTGCTTCTCAATTTTTTCCTTCTTAATTCCTACCATCTTGCATACTTTACTTAATTTCCTGTCTGGTTGCTAGGTTCGGGCTACATTGGATATCTCAAGAGTCACCATTGATGATATCTTGGTTTTGGTCCTGTTTTTCTCTTCCTGCTCTTTTCTTTTTCGGGATGCTGCCAAGTCCTAACATTGTGTAAAACTTGACCACTCCATGGATGGTGGATGCCATGACTCTAAACTTATATAGTGATGATGTGTTAATGACAACAAACCTAATTGCCCGAGTACCATTTCTGCCATTATTGTAATCAACTACTATTAATAGTAATGTGATGATTCCTTTTGTCCACACAATGTGGTCTACAAACTTATCAGGTGTGATTATTGTAGCTCTATTTTATCTTGCACTTGCCTCAGGAGTTGTTTGTAGAAGTGTTTGTATATAATGTCTGTAGAGCTTCCACTATCCATATAGATGTCGTTTACAAACTTATTTCCTATAAATCCTCCTATAACCACCAGTTTCCCTCCTCGATGGTTATCACTATAATAATCCTATTCATCGAAAATGAACTGGTCTCCCTACCACTCATGTCTTATTTCTAACTGTTATGGTTGTCTGAACATGAAAATCATGCCCTTTCCGGGACTTTTAATCTTAGGCTTCCTTGGTGTTATGCTTTCTAATTTCTTTGATGAAGTCCTTTTATTAAATCACTTAATTTCCCAGATTGTATTTTTGTCTCAAGTTCCCTTCTCAGCATGGTGCACTCAATGGTATCATGGTCTATGGAATCATGGAATTCACAATATGGACCATGCCCATTACCATTCAACCTGTCACCTTGCCTTCCTATGTCGTTCTTTTTACTTTCCATTGTTGTTGGCACTTTGTTTCTGCCTCCATTTCTGAATGACAAAGAACTTTGACCTTGTTGTGGGGATCGACCTTGTCGTTGTGTCCTGGTGTTACCATATCTACTTCTCTTGGCTAGTGGCTTTGGGGTATGGTTCTCGGTTGTCCTTGTTAACATATTTTCTACCTCCCTAGTCACTTTTGAACTTATCTGATTCGACTTCTTCTTTGTTCATGAAACGATGAACTCTTTCCATCATGTCCTTTCCTGGACCTTAGTGGTTTGATGACCAATTTTTTGAACAACACTCCAGGAAAAGTCAATAGGTGAAGGTGGCTATAACCATGTTATCTACACATTTTGGTGCATTGAGTGTTGCTTTGTTGAATCTATAAAAGAAATCTTGCAATGACTCGTCCTCTCTTTGTCTGTATCCAAGTATGGCTTGGGCGTTGGCTGTGTATTAACTCTATTGTATGAAATGTCCCACAAACTCTTCATGCAATTGTTTGAAATGATGTATGCTTTCCACCATTAGAATTTTATACCATAACCTTGGTGGACCTGATAACGTAGTTGGAAAAGATATGCACCAATATTTTCATCCAGGTAGCAGGCATCCACCGTCCAGTTGTAATTTTCAATGTGATCGTCGAGGTCTTCAGACCCATAGTACTTTTAAATTCTAGGTCAACTTTTTCCTATAGGTAATTGGTACTCGCAATTACTTCTTATCAGAGGGGAATTATCTGATTTTAGAACACGACAATGGTTCAAATTCCTATTTCTTTTTGGTGGTGCTTTTGGAGTACCTGCTTGTTGCCTCCACTGGATTCGCGGTAGGGATTGATTTGCAAAGATGTTTGGGGGATGGTACGTTTGTTGGGTTGATTGAGTCCAGAAGGCATGGTATTGTGCATATGGAAAGTGTGGTGGCATTGGTATGTACAGTTGAACGTTTTCTTGTGTTTGCATTGTGTTCATCACTAAGTTTTGTTGTAGAAGGGACGGTATGACTTGCATAGTTAATTCATTATGCCTAGAATGTGACTTGGGTGGTCGTTTGGATGTGTTTTATTCTCTTGTTCTCGAACTACTTGTTGTTTCCACTGTGACCGACGTTGCTTGTCTAAACTTTCACATTTGTGGGAAAATTGATATGTGGTATTGGTTGAGATAACGTTATTATTGTTAGTGTAGTCCTTGGTGATGCTACTACTTGTGGGATGAAAGTAGGGATTATGTTGATCAGACTGAATGGTGAATATGAAGAGGGTTGCAAGGTTTGTTGCTTGTCTTGCATAATTACTTTGGATGGCACCAATGATGCTACGTAGCTTCCTGTATAATTGTTTGTATGCTGATGATCTTCTCCGGTGTGGCTGATGGTGGAAGTTACGCTACAAATGATATATACATTAGGTCAGGAAGCACTAACAACAATGGGACCCGATATTGCTCTCTGATGCCTAAGTTAGATATCATATGTAATATTGCTTAATTTTTGCTATCCCCATACACCATTATGGATATACCCATTTTTAATGTTTTCCACCATGACTTCTTCTTCATTAGAAGAATCTTCCACTATTTTTCCATCTTTAGTTATCTCAGTGTTTAGTTGTCGTTCCTTATCATGACTGTCACTTTCCTCACCCTAATTAGCCCCTCCTTTTGATTTGATCTCCTTATGATTCTCATTATCTTTGATCTTGTTATCTTAATCCGAATTAAGTCTATCCTAAGATGAAATATAATTCTCCTCATCTGGCTTTCTTCCTTCATGCTTCGTGATTATATTCGGCCCCTAAGTTGATAACGTTTTTACTACCACATGAAATGACACACCCCCAATCTCCACCGAAAAGCATTCCAAAATCATTATTTTTTTTGTCTTTTTTCATTATACATACTGTAACACTAGCTACTAATACGTGTTTGTTGATCTTCATCATCAAATATAACTTCACCCTACAGACAAGAATTTTTTTCGAAAACATGCTAAGACCATGCACATAAATGGAGGCTCTCAATTTCCATTTGTAACATGCATTCTTCGATTCAAAAATTTCAGGATAAAGGTTTCAGTTGTTTAAAATACCATTTATTATCTTCATGTTTCTTGAATTTAGTTCATACACTCCTTCATTTAAGCTCAATCCATACCCACTTCCCCCTGATGTAGTGAATTTCCATGTCTTTAAACACTTCCGTTTTCCACACATTGTGCAAATTTCCAAAGAGATGAACATATCAAATTTGCCCAAGAATGATACAAGCTTAATCCAAACTTACTAGAAGGTCTTTTGACTTAAACACTACCTTTCTATCTTTAGCTTTTGATAATTATTCACCTCCACCCTTCAAAATATCCTTGAGGTATCTATTTGTTTTGACTTATTTTTGATCCTTGCGTAACATCCGATTTAGAGAAGCTTCCTATTTCAGGAATTATAGGCATTAAATGGATCAAGTTAGGGCCTTGGACTTCACAGGGTTTGGGTTTTAGACTCGGCTGGGTGTGGATTGTAAAGATTATGTGATCCAAGCTTTCGGTTTGTGTTTTGGAATCCAAGGGTATAATGGTAAAAGTGATACTTCATATCTTTTCTTGAATTAAGGATTCTAGTTCGATAGGTTTTAAGTCAAAGGAGATTAGTGGGGATTATAGGGTTTTTTATTACCTTTTCGAGCATATAAAGAACGCCAAAAATAGAGTTAGGACGAGTACGTTTGGCCACTGGAAGTTAGAATGGGAAAGGTTTTAGCCAAGTACGTTGGGCGTACAAGGTATACGTTGGGCGTACTTGGGTTAATTGATCACAAAAGTTCTCCCTAGTACGTTGGGCGTATCTGGAGTACGTTGGGCGTACACGAGGCAGGGTCAAACCCTAATTTTTGGGTCTTAGACCCTATTTAAAGACCTTAACTTATTGGAAATCCTTCTTATCTTCAGCCTCCATCCTCTAAAGCATTTCTCTCGAAAAACCCTTGTCTTATTTGTGAGATTCTTGAGCTTTTGGGTGTTTTGAAGTGATCTTGGTGCATCTTGGAGAAGAAGGAGCTCATTGGAGAAGTGTTGGTTGTCTTGGAGCTGGTAGATCCAGATTTTGGTCACCCTGATTTTTCTTCTGGAGGTATAAATCTTCGATCTTGATGGTTCTTTCAAATGGATCTAGTTTTAGGTGACGTTATGAGCTTGTTTTGGTCCCTTGGGTTGAGTCTTGTGAGTAGAAGTTACTCCAGAACCTTTGAGCCTCATTTCAAGCCATTTTTGAGGTCATTAAGTTATAAAAATCAAATCTTGATGGGTATACATCTTCCATGAATGAGATAGTGGCCTTTTGGTGAAGTTATGAATTTAGGGCTTTGGTTTGGACTTCGGTAAGCCATGCAAAGTCAGAAAGTAAGGAACTTCATGACTTTAGACATCCCTCTAAGATTAAATCTATGATTTTGGCGAATTGGTCTCTAAACATTTAGAGCTTAAAGTCGTTTTGGCTTCAGCTGGCATACGTTGGGTGTACCTGTCTAGTATGTTGCGCGTAACGGTTTTCGACCCAATTCTCTTTCTTCGATTCAGTAGTACGTCGGGCGTACTGGATTGGTATACGGGGCGTACTCACCAGAAGGTCTTTTGGGCCATTTTGGGCCTTGAGTCATTTAGGTTTTGGGCCATGAATTGTTGGGTCAAATATTGGAAGAGTAAAATGGTCTTTTACCCCTTAGCATGATAGAATATGATTGGACCTTTGATTGTGGGTTATCACCCTAATTATTGATTAGGATTGATCTTAGATATGTTCAGTTAGAGAAGCGTAGTGGCAGCAGCGCGAGTGTGAGATTTATTGACATTGGACTGAGGTGAGTCTCTTCACTATACTCCTGGGTCGAAGGCACCAATGCCGACCCATTGGATTATATTTGTAGGATGATGGTTGTCTTTGTGACACTTGCTGATATGTCTGTATGTGTTTGTTGTCTTTGTGACTCATGCTTATATGTCTGTATGCTTATGTATGTGGGGTGAAACGGACCCAAGGGTTGATACGGACCTGACACAGCTACAAGTTGTTATATAGAGTCATTATGGACTCGGGGGTTGATACGGACTCGGGGGTTGATACGGACCCAACATAGTTACAAGCTATTACATAGAGTCATTATGGACTCAGGTTTGATACGGACCCGACACAGCCACGTGATGTTATATTTGTATCAATGTTGTATGTGGTATTTTAGGGAACTCACTAAGCTTTGTGCTTACAGTTTTATGGTTATGGTTTCAGGTACTTCCAGTTCAGAAAGGAAGGGTTCGGCGTGACTGCACATCATCGCCCCGAGTTTTATTCCGCAGTAGTTGTTTATGACTTTTACTCGGATGTTTAAATATTATTTTTCACCTTCAATGATTTTGAGAACAAATTGTTGTATGGATTAATGTTTTAAAAATAAAAATTTCTCTATGGATTTTTGGGACCTTACACCTTGATAGATTTGTTAATTTCTCATCCCTCCCTAATCGTTCATGGTTTCCTTTCAAATCTTGCTGCTGAAGCAAACAAGTGATAACTGCCCATCGAGATTGACCGAATGTTTTTGATCAAGAGGTCCACGTCTTCCACACATAAAAATTTGACAAATGAAAACTTTTTTATTAACTTGATAGATTTTTTTTCTTTTTAACATCAGTGACCACTCCATATTGTTCACACACTTCCCATAGATCTTTTGCCACTGAGTTATTAGGGAAATTTGTTACATAAAGGGACGTGGGCAAGACACTTCCCATTCCCATAGATCTTTTGCTACTGAGTTATTAGGGAAATTTGTTACATAAAGGGACGTGGACAATATTTCAACCTTTCTTGACACTAGGGTTAACGTTGTATCGCCTAAAGTTCCATTGCCAATCTACATGTTGCTCTCCATTGTCCCCCATTGCATTCTACATGAGATTCAATACCGATTACACCCTAATACCCTCCTTCATTGTCGAAGTCATAATAATAATAATAATAATAATAATAATAATAATTTGTTACTTAATCTCCTATGTCAATTTCATTGATTATTGGTTAATAAGATTTTAAACAAGAATTATTCATTATTAAAATTTATTGTTAATATGAGTTTTCGTCTATGAAATTATCCTGATTATGTTATTATCAATAAACGTTGAAGTTTTTAATTAATGGTTGAAAATCAGGTTGTCATCATAGTTTGATTTGAAAGAAAAAAAGTCAATGACTATGAGTTTGCAATGAGAAACAAATCGAAAAGCCAAAAGTATGGGATTAAGAGAAAATCCAAAACACGCGGCTGCCGATTGATGTTAAAATATATAAATAAATATTTTTTAAACACTTCAATTCTATCTGTTTTTGTCGTTAATAGAAATATTAGTTATTTTTTAATAGCTAAATACATAAATAATCCACATGAAATGGTTGATGTGGTAGTTTTAGGTTGGAATATAAGGGGCACTAGAATCTAGTACAACACAATCAATTAAAGAAGATACATTTGATTTATTTATTTAAAAGTAGATATGCGTTATGTATTTGGGAAAACCTTAAAAATGATCATATTTGGATGAAGTATTCTAAGAATATAATTATTTTTTATTGAGAAATATACAGCAACGACTCTATATTCCTGTCTTCATATGATTTAGCTATGATTCTAATTTTGAAGTATCCAATTTTGGAAAATATGTCGGTTACCTCATTTCCAACCAATCATCGATATTATGTGACACCATACTTATCGATGTGGATACAGATGTTAAGTGTTAGTGTTTTAACCGGGTTCAATCCCATTGAACGAGGGTTTTTACGGAGACCAAAATACTTCGACTGTTGCCCACAAAGAAGGTAAATCCCACGAATATACCATTTTGGCTAGTTTTTACAGTTTAGAATTGTTACATTCCTTAGATTTTACGTTGCAATGATTATTTATTGAAGGAACATCCCAAGAAAAGGATATATCATATTATGTTTACTATGAGTATGGGGACGGATACTTAGAGGATGTTCTAATAGATGTTGAAACCCCATCGGTAGCCTCGTGATGAAATCCATGGTGATCTGCTGCCATTTCAACACTGAAATCTCTAATGGATGCAACTTTCTATTAGGCATCAGATGTTCAGCCATGACCTTCGACAAGTCAAGCAGCTCTCAACAAACCAAACTATGTACCGCTTCATATCGGGCCACCAATAACCGTGCCTCAAATCCCTATACATCTTCGTAGCATCAGGATGAATCGAAAACTTTTATTATACGCTTCCTCCATCGATCTTTCGGTCCCCGCCCAAATAAGGAACCCAGACTCTACCATACATAGTCAATAAACCTCGACTATCGATGTCAAAAGCTGAGACCCGACTAACTATCCCCTTACTTTGCTAATGCTCCTCCTTTATTGCCTCTAGCATAGCTTCCTTGATTATATATAATAGTGGTGTCACACCATTCATCCTCAAACAAATATCCTGGATAAGTGCACTAGCCGATTTGTGACTCAAAGCATTGGCTACCATTTTGGCCTTGCCTGGATGATACAGAATCTCACAATCGTATTCCTTCACTACATCGAGTCACATATGTTGCCTCATGTTCAACTTAGGTTTATCCATCGAATATCTCAAACTCTCGAACCCATAAAAATAATGATGCCAAATCTTGATGGTGAACACCATTGCGCCCAACTATAAATCATAAGTAGGATACTTCACCTCGTGAGGCTTAAGCTGCCTTGAAGCATACACAATAACCCGAACCAGCTGCATAAGTATACCTCTCAACCCAGCGATCGAAGCATCACAATAAACCATAAAATTCTCTACACCCTCGGGAAGGGTCAACACTGGCTCATCTCATAACTTCTAGTGTAAGGTCTCAAAAGCCACCTACTGCTTAGGCCCTCACTCAAAAGTAACAATCTTCTTAGTCAACACGGTAAGAGTATCTTAGAAAAATCTCGAGTAAACCTCATGTAGTAACCTGCTGAACCAAGGAAACTCTGAATCTCAAATGGAGACCTCAGAACCTCCCATTACATTACCACCTCAATCTTAGTTGGATCGACCAGAATACCATTCTCATTGACAAGGTTTCCTAAAAACTACATATCACGCAACCAAAACTCGCACTTGGAGGACTTGGCATATCTCCTCCCCGTCCATAAAATCCCAAGAATCTCTCGAATGTGATCCTCATGTTGCTCCTTAGTCTTTGAATAAATCAAGATATCATCAATGAATGTTATCACCGACCAGCCAAGCATCAGTCTACACACTCGGTACATCAGATCCATGAATGCTGTCGGAGCATTGGGGAGCCCAAATGGCATCACCACGAACCTACACACAACCTTGAATCCTTCTTCTTGACAAAAAGGATTGGTGCTCCCCATGGTGAATTACTCGATCTGATAAACTCCTTCCCCAATAGCTCTCGAAGCTGTGAGGAAAACTCATGCATCTCAGGTGGTGGAAGGCGATACAATGCCTTGATAATTATGGTTGTACTGGGGTTCAGTTCGATCCTACACACAACCTTGAAACATCCCAAAAATATGGTCCAAAATTTTTTTTTTAAGTCATTATTAAAACCATAAATCATCCATCATCATAACAAAAATCGAGAACCATGTATCTCAAAACATCATGTCAAATACTGTATCAAAAATCATATGAGTAATTATCAGAGTCTAAAACAATCCCAGTCTGAAACTATGGTGTGTGCCATGCGATTATCTCGATCCCTTCCCTTTGCTAGCTGAAGTATCTGAAACCAAACTGAAAACTGTAAGCACGAAGCTTAGTCAGTATCCCCAAACTACCGCATACCATACACATAACATATAACATGTAACATAAACTTTAGGACACCGCCCAGCTGCATCCGGATGAACCCGACATCGGCTTACCCGGCATCAGGCTGCTGCCCGACATCGGGCTTAACCCGGCATCAGACTACGTCTGGCATCGGGCTCACCCCGACATCGGGCTTACCCCGGCACAAACACACATATCATAAATCATAAACACATAACATAAGCATATAACATACATCGGGCTTGCCCCAGAATACATAACTGATAACATATAAACTAGCATGCATCGGGCTTGCCCCGGAACACATAGCACATAACAGATACACTAACATACATCGGGATTGCCCCGACATCGGGATTTCCCCGAAACACACAACACATAACATGCATGAATCACAAAGACATCAAGCATACATAAACTCTTCTCGGGACCGCCCCGGCATCGGACCGTAATCCGGAACTACTAACATCTAAACGGGTCGGCATTGTGGCCTTAGACCCATTCCTACTGGAAGAGGACTCACCTCTCAAATTGGATGCTAAACTCGTGCGTGAGGAATCTCTATTGGCTGCTCCCACGACTCCCCGGCTAACTCTATACAACAATACTTAGTCAGACAAACTGAGAATCCTTCTAAGGGTAAAATGACCATTTTACCCCTGCTCTGATTTGGACCATACACAATGACCAATTCCATCTAATCTTTCTAAGTCCACTAATGGCCCATTAAAGGCCCACTAATGGCCCAATTTTCTAAATTGGGCCCAACTTCTTAAATGGGCCTTCCCTAAGCCCAACAATGCCCATAGTTCAAAATCAAACTTTTGATGGCCCACTAAGGCCCAATAGCTGATAAGTCCAATAGTTGGCCCAAATCGAGGCCCAAAAGGTAGAATCCCAATTTTTTTGAGTATGCAGGGCGTACTTCTCTGTACGCAGCGCGTACCTGCTGCATGGCTTGTACGCTGCGTGTATTGGCTGGTACGCCTAGCGTACTACCCTGTTAAGCTACTTTTCCCATTAAGCACTTAATACTCAACTCCAGAGGCTATAACTACATATCCAAGACCTTTTCAACATCCTAATCCATAAAGTCGATCACTTGGTGGCTTGCAAACCACCAAATAAGCCCAAATATAGAATAGTAGCAACTAACTCCATAAAAATGGCTAGATCTCATGCATGATTCCATAAAAGCCTCAAAGATTGAAACTTTACTGCTAAAGGAATGCTTTGAGCTCCAAGGGTGGCAACCCTAAGCTTAAAAACGAAGTTGCATGATAAAGATGCATCCTTTGGACCTAAAAAGGTCTAAAGCTCCATAATCTTAGATCTAAGCTTCTAAGAGGAAAGTTAGAAGCTTTATACCTCCTTTGAGTGCGAAAATATGAAATAGTTCCAAATCCCTGAGCTCAAGATACTCAAGTTCTTCTCCTCCAACTCCTCTTCACTTCTTCCAAGCTTTTCTTCACCAAAAATAAGCTCAAGAGGTCCAACATACACAACAATGGAGTATGAGGGCGTATTAGGGTTTTCTGAGGGTGAGAGGTTGGTAAGGAGTCCAGGGGTGGCTATAATGGGGTATTTATATGTCTTAAACCCTAAAAATCAGGGTTTTAGCATCTGCTCACGTATGTTGCGCATAGTCTTGGTACGCTGCGCGTACGTGCATCCCCCCCCCCCCGAATCCTAGGCGCCTCTAAGCCCCGCGTACGCCAGGTTACGCCCAGCGTACGACTTATGGGCAGCCCAACTATTTGGCCCATTTTGCTAAGGTCCACTCCATAAGTCCATTTTTCCCATTGTTAGTCCAAACTAATATTAATTACTTAAATTAAATAATACCTCGAAAGACGGATGTTACAAACCTGCTTTATCGGAGGCACACCAGGAAATACTTAGAGAAGATATATGGAAACTCGTAAACCACAGGCACATCGACACCTAACTTCTTCTTCTCTTCCCATGTATTGAGAAAATAAGCAAGTGATGGCTTTGCAGTGGAAGTTATATGAGGATCACCACTAATCTATGCTCGCAACAAAGTAACATATTGATCCAACTCTAGTTCCCTTATCATAGATGGTCAATTCTACCTCACTTCGTGTTGGGTCAAAATTATGGTTTATACTTTGCTTTTCTGAGCAATTGTATTTTATGTAATATTTTATGAGTTTACTGTCAGGTTTACGGCCAGGTGGGTGTTTACGGCCGTAAACAGGTTTACGGCCGTAAACCCTGTTTACGGCCCAATGGGTGTTTACGGCCGTAAACCCATTTACGACCGTAAACCCATTTATGGCCCATATTCCCCAAGTATATATAAAGGTGTTAGGTGGTTGAGGAGGGATTGATGAACAGAATAGAGGAGCTTAAGTGTGTGCATTTGAAGGTGTTCTAGAGAGAGAGAAAAGAGAGTGTGTGTTAGTGTGTGTGAATCTTGTATCCGGATCTTCATTCATATCAATACATACAAGATTCATCATCTTCTTCTTCTCCTTCTCTTCTATTTTGATCTGACATCATCCATTTGATTGGGATTCCGCACCATCAAACGGATCTGATTGATACACAAGCATTTTGGGGACTTACAATTGGTATCAAAGCTTAGATTGTATCAGTCAATTTTGTCAGATCTGGAGCTTATTTGATCTTATTTTGGAAAGATTCTTGCATTTTTGGATAGATCTCTGAAAATTAGGGGGGGTTTGTTCTTCTGTTTTTCATAAAAACGAGTTTTTGATCGAGTTTTGGAGCAAAAAGAGGTGAAAAACGTTGTTTTTCACGTAATCTGCGAAGCGTTTACGGTCTTTGAAGGGATTACGGTCGGCGCCGGCGGCGGCGTTTACGGCTAGGGTTTCTGGAGTTTACGGCCGGAGTTTACGGCTCGCACGTGTTCGGTCTCGTTTACAGTCAGCAGCATCCTCGCACCTCGACCTCGCATCGCATCTTCGCCTCGCACCTCGCATCGCATCGCGCCTCGTCCTCGCATAGGGTCCGAAGTTCGGACCTCGTCCTCGCATCTTAGCTTCGCATTAAAAATAAGGAAAGGATTTTGGGGAGTGCCGAGGATCGAACCCGCGACCTTTGATTCATCAGCCTCACGCCTTAACCAACTCAGCTAGGCTACCTGTTGATACTTCCCTTCCGTTTTTAATTCAAAAAGACTCCCCCTCGGTTCCTAATTTCGCAAATTGACACTTTTAGCCCAAAAATTCAATTTCTTTTATTTTTAAGCTCCATTTTCAACCAAAAAATTTAGTTTTTAATTTTTGACTTTTTACTTAAAATTTTGACTTTGACTTTTAAAGTTTGACATTTGACTTTAAACTTTGACTTTCTCGTTTAACTTTTAAATTTTCAAATTTAGCTTTTCGGTTTGACTTTTAAGTTTGACTTTTCAAGTTTGACTTTTTAAATTTGACTTTTAAGGTTGACTTTTGAGGTTTATAGTCAAAGGGCATTTTTAAATTTAAGTTTGACTTCTAGTTATGTTTTTAATGGCTTTTGAGGTCAACAAGGGAAATGAAGACATGAAAGAGAGTCAGGATATGTTAAGACAAAAATTCAACATGTTCAACTATATCCCTGGAGAAACCCTGGAAGCTCAGTTGCAGCGATTTACTACACTTACTACTGAGATGAGTATAGCTGGGATTTTCTTGACTAAATCTGAGATAAATAAAAAGCTGCTGAATGCACTTCCGAAATCGTGGGATATGAACGTGGTTGTCATCAAGAAGACAAAAGATCTCAATCGTCTTAGTCTTGCTGATATAATTGAAGAACTTGACGCTTTGAAGTGTGGAAAAACAATGAGTTCCGCAAACCTTCCGGTCAATGAAGTTTCATGTTCTCAATCATGTGAAGTTTCATGTACACTATCTAGTGAAGATACGATTAAATATCTTCGGGAACAAATTGATTTATTAAAAAGAGAAGTTGAGGACCTGAGATATGAAGGATATCAACTCAGGAAAGGACAGAAACCCCTGAAGGCTGAATTAGAAACAAAAATAAAGGACTTTAAGAGAATTCAGCAAGACTACAGTGAAAAATGTGAACATTATGATTATATCAAGAGACAGAATGTTGAGTTAATTACTGAGCTTGATACATTAAAAGGGCAATTTGAAACTGCAAATTTTGATTTTAAAAAGTTTGATGTATCAAGCGAAGTAGTTGCCAACATGATAGACCATTGCATGCAATTTAAACATAATCAGTCAAAGGGTTTAGGATACGATAATGTACCTCCTCCTTTTAATCATACATATCAGTATCAACCTTTGTCTAAAGAAGAGATTGCCAACGAACCATTCATGGTTTATGGCAAGCCATCTGGTTTTGTTTCAGGAGGATTTATTAATGTTGAAAATACTAACGTTTCTACTTCCCCTGCAGATCAATCCTTAAATCAATCCAAGCAAGCAGTTGAAGAGAGTGTGTCTGATAGTAAAGTAGCAGAGGATGAGAACAAGGAGAAAACCATTGAACAAACCAACATCTCCTTGAGCTCTGAATCTGTTGCTTCGAACTCAATTGCTTCTGATCAACCTGTTGTTGAGAAGTACAGGCCACCAAATCAAGTTAAACAGAATGCATGATGCAACTGTGCGTGTGGGAAAAATAAGAGACAAGGCAAGGATACGCCACCAGAGGCAGGAAGAAACAACTTCACAGTGAAGAAAAGGACATGTTTTCACTGTGGAACACCTGGACACATTGCCAGAAATTGTCCTAATCGTGCATATGTTCCCTACTATACACAAGGGTGGCAGAACGCGCCAAGAGGGAGATTTTCCAAAATAAACCCCTCAAGGTCACGATCAGACATTGGTGACTGGAACGCGCAGAAGGCCAAGAATCAAACCCACAAGGCCAAGAATCCGAATCCCAAGGGAAAGAAGGGAATGTCGGCCAAGAAGCCCAATCCAAGAGATACTCCAGTGAAACAAAGACCGGTTAGGTCAAAGTCATCTCAACGGCCGACATCAAGATCAAAAGCAAGTACTGAGCCACCCATCGGATCGAAAAAGAAATGGGTCAAACCCAACTACAAATGGGTTCCAAAGGCTCACTCTCCTAAATCAACTAATGACTCTAATATTTCTACATCTTCTGTTTGTGATAAACAGGACATGTCATGGGAGAATGTATCTTGCGTAGATGACAAAGGTCGACCCAGTTTCAAAATGGACTGGGTTCCAAAGACCAACTAATCCCGCTCTGTGTCGAAGCAGCTATGAAGGCATATCATCAGACTTCGGTTTGTTGGTAGTGGCTGTTCCAGGCACATGATAGGGGACATCTCTCAACTGTACAACATTCATAACTTTGTTTGGGAGTATGTGTCTTTTGCGGGAAAGGAAGAAAAAAAGGGATCACAAACGGGGTTAGTGCTTAATGACATGAGGAATTTTCGGATCTTTTCTGAGATTACGCGTGCTGTTCTCAGACCTTCTGAATGCAAATTCAATCGGTGACTTCGGTTTGAGTTTTCTTCTCTATACTCCTGAGTTTTTCTTAAGCTGATTCGCTTTAAAGATTAATTTTTGTTTTAGGATAGTTTAAATTTGCGCATTTACTTTCGTTTCTCTCCTATGCACAAATTTAGGGGGAGAAATAAAAACAAAACAAAAACATTAGAAAATCAGAAAATCCAAAAATATGGTGTTAATGAAATGTGCTTGAGGGAGATATTTTGGGAAGTGATATAATTGTGTGATAACAGGCAATCTGAATCTGTGTAAGGGACTGAATCTGAATTGTCTAGGCTCTGTGTTCGATGCGCTGGTAGGCACGAAAGATTAAAATGGACTTGAGTAGGCATTAATGAACTTAAGGAATCTAGAGACTTGAAAAATCTTGACCTAGATAGATCCATTTAGCCTGACAATACGACGACAGGGAGATATACATGATAATCCACCGGTCACACTAAAATAATCTGTATCTAGAACTGTGGTTTAACTCTTCCTCGATGTACGGACTTTGTCCTTAATTCTGGTATTGATGGGGCGACTGGGGAATTCTGATAAAGTAGGTCTGTAGGAAATTATTTTCTTGCTTTCTTTCTGTTAGTCATATGTTGCCTCCTCTGCGTGATTGAAATACATCCGACCTGGACTGTAACATATGCAATTCTATTTCTCTGCATCTTCTATCTATGCAATTCTTCCTGTCTGTTAGCCATATGCTGTCTCCTTTGCGTGATTGAAATACATCCGACCTGGTACACAGCATATGCACCATTCTACTTCTCAATCCCTCTAAATCTGGTTAGTCATATGTTTCACCCTCTGCGAGATTGGAAGAGATCTGACCTTGGTGTATAGCATATGCACTCTAAATCTGACTTCTCTCATAATAATTGTCTGCTCACCTAAAGTAAGGAGTACTTTGGAAGTTCCTGATTATTGGGGTATGTCAGGAAGCAGGAAACATGTTCTAGTACATTTAAAATTGAACAATCACTAGGTTGTCTGTAGATCTCGCTGCTCAATTTAGGTGGACAACAATATCTTTGGTCGTCGTCAGCTGAATGGTCCTTAAGGAATATTATCTAGGAACTTAGCATCACATTGTCTTCTCACTTATAGTATGTCCTAATTTTGTCACAATCTCTCGTGTTTAAGTGGACCACAATACCGGCGATTGACCAGATCTATTCATGAAGGGAGAGGTACTGATAAACGGATAAATGTTGTCTAAAAAACTTTGATCCCAAATCACTCTTAAAGTTAGTTATCATTTTATTTTTGTTAAATTTGTTCATAGTTTCTTCTAATTTAAATATTAGGGGAGAATTAAAAATTTTAAAAACCAAACAAAAATCTGAAAATTAAAAATCCAAAAAAATAGTGTTATTTCTGTTTTATTTCTTTTTCAGAAAATATGAAAAATCCAAAAATATTTTTGTTTTTGTTTTAATTTGTGTGCTAAGTTTTCTTTTAGTTTTGTTTTGTCTTGAAAAGTGAATTCAGGTGAAGATGAAACTCATGGAGTTTGTGTCGAAGATTTCTGAGCCAAGGATCCGTGATCATCGAAGAATTCTCATTCGAAGGAGCAAGAAATGAAGATTATTATT
This sequence comes from Lactuca virosa, assembly GCF_052849685.1. NCBI lineage: Eukaryota > Viridiplantae > Streptophyta > Magnoliopsida > Asterales > Asteraceae > Lactuca > Lactuca virosa. The sequence continues at coordinate 289,169,185 of NC_136434.1, forward strand.
TCGACATTCAATCTTTCAACCCCAGAAGCAAGGTGAAGCTGAAATTGAAGATTATGTGACGGATTGCATTGAAGCCCCCTCAATCAGTCTGCTGCTATCTTGAACCTGCTAAAGTGATCCAGAAGATTAGTTTTCTCTGATATTCTCTCTGAAGATTTTCAAGCTGAAAGCGCTATCTCTCAAGAATCAGTACAAGAAGCCTCCTCACCCAATGTGCGTTCAATGTCAAATTCTGAAGAAAAGCCCAACTGCTCAAGATGAAGTCATTCATTGAAGATTCATCAAGTTCATCTTGAAGTTGTGAAGAATTTGAAGATTAATGTTGAAGCCAAGCTCTCGATGAAGATTGATAAGAAAAGTCAGCTACTTTTTAGGGGGAGCTTGTTGGGTCAATTAAGAAAAGAAAGCTATAAACCAAGGGGGAGATTGTTGAGTCAAAATTATGGTTTATACTTTGCTTTTCTGAGCAATTGTATTTTTATGTAATAATTTATGAGTTTACGGTCAGGTTTACGGCCAGGTGGGTGTTTACGGCCGTAAACCCTGTTTACGACCCAATGGGTGTTTACGGCCGTAAACCCATTTATGGCCCATATTCCCCAAGTATATATATAGGTGTTAGGTGGTTGAGGAGGGATTGATGAACAGAATAGAGGAGCTTAAGTGTGTGCATTTGAAGGTGTTCTAGAGAGAGAGAAAAGAGAGTGTGTGTTAGTGTGTGTGAATCTTGTATCCGGATCTTCATTCATATCAATACATACAAGATTCATCATCTTCTTCTTCTCCTTCTCTTCTATTTTGATCTGACATCATCCGTTTGATTTGGATTTCGCACCATCAAACGGATCTGATTGATACACAAGCATTTTGGGGACTTACACTTGGGGTATATACCACAACTAATTGTCGCTTGCAATTAATCATAACCATGAACCGGATCAACCAATCCATACCCGCTATAACACAAAAATCACCCACCGAAATGGGAGCAATATCACTTGGGAATTCCACTCTAAAAATCTCTAATACGCAACCACGATAAACACTTGAAGCTGAAACTATACGATTGTCGGCAATGGTGACCTCCAAGGGAAAATCCAATGCTCCTAGAGCAATATGAAATCCTCTACTAAAAGAAGATGATACAAAATATTGACTTGTCCCCAAGTCAAACAATACTAAAGCAGGCACTAAGTTCACTAGAAATGTACCTAATCAGAAGCATAAACATAAGCATGCAAAAATAATAAATGATAGAATGATGAAAAGATACATACCAACAACAACGTCAAGCACTTCCTTGGCATCCTCTGCTGTCAGATGATAGGCCCAACCCTCAGTCTTCGGGGCCTCGACGCTCTCCTGTCTGTTGTCTGTAATCTGTAAAGTACAATTGGCCTTCACAAGGCCTACTTGATCCCAATAGAAACAAGCATAAAAGCTCTATGAACACTCCTTCACCTGATGACCCTTCTTACCACACCTGAAACACTAGGACCCTACGAACAATCTATTGTTGTTGCTTCGAATTCTACCATCTTCAGAGGTGTTGTTCCTGTTAGCTTTATAAGTAGACTAAATTGTTAGCTAATTGTTGTTCGATCGCTAACTCTATTGTAGCTGTGTCAAGTTATTATGTTGGTGATGGATGATCACTCGTGGATCTCTTGTGAGACAAATGGTTCAAGGAGAAATGACTCGCATGAAAATATCGTTGTAAACATAAGCGATAGTATTACAATTGTGCCAAACATGTAGAACTGACATGGATTTTCCAAAGAATTACTTTACCATGAGTATTATGTGTAGTAAGTTTTACAGTACTACAAAGGGCGAAATCTACATGAAGAATAAGTGAAAGGTAACTATCTAGTATTAGGAGAAATTGTGAAATTTCATGAAGAAAATATTGTAGAGAAATTTGGCCAATATTTAATGTTTTGATCATATCTCAAGTTCTGGAGTTCTGATTGACTTGAATCAAGATATTTTGGAAACTAGTCAAGACTTTCATTAACATTCATGTTTCGTCCTATTATTGAGTCTGCTATTTTCTATTTAAAAAAGGGTCACGAAAGACGAAGGGTAAGTGTATGCGTCCTTCTTTTCAACTTGGTTGGTTTAAAAATAAGTAATATTGTTCACAGCAGAAAGAAATAGATTAATTGAATACCTAATCTGAATTCCTAATGATTCGCAAATGCTTGAATTTTGCACGGTATTTCTAAGATGTCCAATAAGAGTATTCGCAGAGTATCATACCTGAGTTAATTAGTATTCTAAGACAAACATCATACATGATTTATGTTTATGAAATTTAGAATCTCATAAGGTGTTTAAGTAGATACTTGCCTAATATTTGTTAAGTCCTCACTAATTTTTTTGAGAGTTCTTAAGCATTTTAAACTGTGATAAATCTTAAATTTTCTAGAATCCAAGAGTTTTAGTCTACCACAACTAGATCCAAGCTCAATTGTGCATCGGTCCAACTATAAATAAACATATGTGATCAGTCTACGTTTAGTTGTGGTTCGGCCCATGTACAACCAACTTAGCTAAGGTGTTTAACCTAAAACCTTGTGTTATATTAGTATTCGAGGGTTCGAGTTTTTACATACATATATATATATATATATATATATATATATATATATATATATATATATATACATATATATATATATATATATATATATATATATATATATATATATATGTGTGTGTGTGTGTAACCCTATATTTCTAGGTTAAGGAATATACTTAACCTAAGAGAGTAAGCCCTAGGCTATAGTCATGCTTTCCTAAGAAAGTACTAGTTCGTTATAGCCAATAGCTGTGATACCAATCTGTCACACCACCGACAGAAACGCTGAGATGCGCGACGTAAATCAGTGATCACAGTTATTGAACATACATTAAACAAAACAAATATAATCTTTTATTATTACCAAAATATAAATTACATTGTCGATGGCTATTGCTAAATCATGACACATGCCTAACAATGCGGTGTTTACAAAGGTGTAGTTAAAACAAAGGAAAGTCTTATACGCAAACTCTTACGACCTGTTAATGAACCTAAGAATACATGCATTAAGATACGTCAACAAAAGATTGTTGGTGTGTTCTACGGGTTTTGACACCACATACTTTTATAACCAAAAGTTTTTTATAAAATTTATCTGGTTGACCAACTGTTATAAATCCTTAGTTTTCTATCAAAATTATAAAAGTAGGTAAGTTATAAAAGTGTCTTTGGACTCATATAGAAATGTTGTTTGTTAAAATCCCAAAAGCACAAAACTTTGATAAATCTATAAGTAATTCAAACTTATATCAAATTTTACCATTTCTATGACAAAAATCTATTTTATATAAACATTTTAAATATCAATTTGTATAAAATAAAGGCACGTCACCCCTTGGGAAAACATAAAATAACCAATTTTTCTCTTTTAGTTTCGTACAAGCAATTTTTGTTGTGTATGTGTATAACTCATAAATTTTGAGTTTATAAACCTTGAGTGGTATTGTCGTAGTATTTATTAAGGTTTATCTTACTTAATTTGGGAACTCACATCTACTCAATGGGGCAAACTCCTCCCACATAAAGGTTGTGTATACGTGTCACATTAACTATTAATTATCACTTTACTTAATTTGGAAAACAATATTAATCAGTGGGGAAAACTCCTCCCACATAAATGTAGTGTTTTCGTACAAAAAATAAAGGGTTAATATAAATAAATTATTATATGTAAATTAATAAACTTTGTTCAGTCATCTCATGATGTTAATTACGTGTTATATGACTTAACTTTTGGTAATGACACTTATCATTTTGAATCACAACTATCCAATTGTATACAGTCTCTTTCAACTTCAATATGTGAACAAAACCCCGTATAATGTTGGGTTTTCGAGTACTATAACACTCCTATGGTGCACATACAACCCTAATAGCTTTGGATCTAAGTTTTCTCTAGTTATACATGCAACAAAAATTTCCAAAGCTAGAGACCTACAACTAGCATACAATATTGGTAATTGAAACATAAAAGTAAGTTAGAAAAATACCTCTTAGTTGTAGCTTGTAGGGATTGGTCTTTCAAGAGCCTAACACCTCAAGTGTGATGCCTCAAATGTCTTATAACAAACCAAGAACAAGAGGAGGAACTTGAGAGAGAGGTTTGGAGACACAAAAATCGTTTAGAGCTTCTTGGAATCACTAGTGCATGATTTTTGGCTTAGGGGTTACATTTATATAGTATAGAATCCAAAAGTTAAACCCTAATCCACTTCCTTGGGCCTTAATCCAATAATCCATATGATAAGCCCTTTGGACTAACTCTTCATGGAGTCTTGCATGAACTTAGTCCATTACTAATCAATATGGATCATTAGCCCAAACTATATATATCACTGATTTACACAATCAGTCCCCATTAATTTAATTAGTCTCTTTTGATCACTAAATGAATTCAAAATTAATTCTTGATCAATACTAATTAAATAATATGATTTCTCATTTAATATATTATACTTATAATATATTAATAAAGCACATTAACCTCTTTCTCAAATAACCATCCTATCAAATTGTTCCAGAGTGTTACAACCCAAATGGACCATGCTTGTATCAGGTCAAGTACATACCAATTATAGTTATGGGCTTAGACACCTAATCCAATAGTCTTCCACTTTGATAAGTCTAATAACTATTATTTCAAGTACGACTTCAAAATTCGATTAGCAATCGTAGTTCTCAAAAAGACCGTTGTCGAACTCTGATCTTATTAGTAACGCGTCCATAAGATAAGGGATCATATATTCCTCCATTCTAGATATCGTATGAACTGAGACATGGATTATAATCATTCTCTCTGTTCATGTGTTGTTTCCCGATTTCTGATTTATGACGACCGACTAATTGAACAAATCAAATCAATCCAGCCTTGGCCAAGCACTTAGGGTTGTCATCACTAAATCATCGAGGGGCCCACATATATCGCTTTTATCGCACATTGGGTAAAAGGAATGGATAAACTTCGACTCATGTTCTTGCTCTATTTACTCATCAAATCACACACAATGATATGTTTTATAACACCAAGTTACTGGTGCGTTTTCACATTATCAATGTGCAACCGACTTGTAAACTGCAACTCATATGTCTTGGTTTCAAGAATATAAGATATTATTGTCTCATGATCACTCATGATAAAATCCATGAACTGATTCAAATGAGCGTGGGTTTAGTCCAATACTCAAATCTTATTACATGAGTACTCATGAATACTGCAGCAAACTTGTGCTATGTCGAAACACTTTTATACAATCTACAGACTCATTCATAACAGTCTAGCTTCAATACCTACTTCCAATGTATGATCGATTGTGGATAGTTTGAATAATCTAGTTATTCGGGAATTCAAAACATGCCAAGTGAAACACAAGAATAATTGAATCCAATATGGTCTCAAAACTTTTGAATATAAATAAAACACCTTTTATTTAATCACCATATTGATTACACATTATTCATTGTATAATGTTTCGATTTATCAACTTTATACTTGAATTAAAACAATAGTTATCCCATGCTCCAAGCATGCACACTATGTTTACCTATGGTCCTTTCTTTGTGAAATAGATCAATTCAATACATCTTCAATGAAACTCATTTCACAACTCCAAATCTTTAACACAAGTGTAAGAATACCAAATACTTGGCACTATTAGAATGTGTTAGGTTCTAACCTTTATGAAATGATCCTTTTGTAATGTCAATGCACCAAAGCAACAGAGACTTGGACAATGAAATTACAAAGTATTCCACTGGAGATTGATAACAAGCAATTCCATGGAAGCGAAGTCTCAAATTCAAAGTACATTTCTTTGAACATCCTTCTTGCATAAAAGTTTCCAACCTACACATAGATTCTTAATATCCAACTCCCAATATGGAAACATTTCCATATTTTCCATATGACAACTCATTATTAATAGAATCTTGTCTATTCATAATAATGTCAATATGGTCCATCCGTTACAATACTTCCAATTTCCCATAAGCAACCAATCTTTGGCGAACCTTAGATTGTTCTTAGAAATTGTTTAGCAACTTTAGTCATATACGGTTCTGGTCCTTTTTCCTTCTTAATGCCCTAGGCATTTGGAAAATTCAGAACACATAAATATTATAGCATATGCAATCGATCCTATACCCGAAGCATATGGGATACAATTCATAATGTCTTACATAAAGACATGATACTTTACCATTCTCTTGCTATAATATTTCCATATATAGAATTTCTTTATGTTGAACTATTCATATATATCCTTGACTAAATTTGATTAAAATCTCACAATCTAAGCTTTTAGATTTGAAGTGAAGTATGAGTTCCTCTCCCTTAATTATGGCAAAACAACTTTTCAAACTCTGCAACTTTGCGAATTGAAACTTTTGTTTTTTATAATTAATATTGCTAACTTGCAACAGTTACCATAATGATTAGCTCCCACTAGCATAACAATAATTTCTTTAATAGCACAACACTTATGCTCCCACTAGCTTTGACATGTACTCAGAAAAAGCTGGACTTCTAGAAATCAATACTTGTTGATTTTTTTACCAAAGTTCACATTTCTGATACAATATGCTTCGATAAGACTTTATCTAGGCTTCTCAAACTCATACACATTACCTAAGATATTTCACATATGTATCTAAACAATTTTAGAACTTACAGCAATAAGTCTCAAATGTTTAGACCTTTTGCCATTTCTCACAATTCGAACTATGAAGAGGGATGTCGTAATCATAATCGAATTTGAGAATGCAAATATCACAAATTCCATCTCCTTAAAATCTACTTAGTGAAAATGTTTCCTCGTTATCATTTTCATGAAGCGGAGAGAAACCTTTGTCACTTAGATTAATGGTGTATGCGTTCCTATCCATGTGAATTTGTCATAACCATAATCACAAGACAAGGTTAGGTACAAATCCAAACTCATATGGACTGAACTTGTTCAATCTTAATTTATTGCCACATGGCAGCTCAAGGGCCTACCATTGCTTCCAAGTTGTTATGCAAACAGTTGAGAACTCATAGAACTCACATGCATAGTCAACTGGAATGGGCACAGAAACAAGAACATGTCAAGTCGTGTGCTAGTGATAAACAATAGGTTTATTCTTGATTAGTTCTTGAAACTTTTCAAGGTCTTTAAGACTCCCACTGACTTCTTGACATATAAGATTCTCTTTTCAAGAAACATTCCTTGACAAACAAATATTCATGAGTTAGTGTGGATTCTTATCAAGAATGACACTTCATATAACTGGTCTTAGTTGGTCTTTGTCTTATCCAAGACATCACAACTACCAATTACAAATGTTTTATAAACCTACTTAAGATATGTCACTCAAGTTACAATCTTGGAGAGTGACTCTAAGACTCGATTTTGGAACGAAGTATGACTCTCCTTAATTGATTTAACCATTTCAACAATTCCCGATACCTCTTCTTAGCCATGCAAATGTACTAAGGTGTCTTTAGAGGATCAATTGTGATATGGTTTTCATAATCATTAAGATGATCATAAAACACGATAATAAAGTACTCTCCTTTCCTTTCAGATTGGAGAAACTTTCATCTTTCTGCCTAATTTGATTCTTCTTATTCGTTCTGCTATACATTGAAACATTTTCAATGATTCAGATTTACACTTAATCTTCTAAGTATAACCATATTTACTAACTTTAGTAAATCATGATGAATAGTCTTATTGTCCTTTACGGTGGACCTCACCAGTGCACAACTATGTGCACCCGATCCCCTAGTCCTTCACCTGACCCACATATACATGTGAATAAGGAATTAGTCCTAATTTCGCAAAGATGAAGGTTCTCATTCATCATTCGATGAAAATCGAATGATTCCAAGTTTCTATCCAATTGAACCTCAGGTGATGAGAATCTTTCCTTATTTGGTAAAATTTGACACTACCACAAACGAAAGAATCAAATCCATTTTCCAATATTGCTAACAATAGAAATATACAAACATCAATTTTCACAAATGCCATTGCAAGGATAAATATAAAATAAGACAAAAATTAAAAAATTTTCTTTATTTATAAAACGCGGAAAACTTGTCCTTACAATGCAATTTCAAATGAAAACTATGTTCCAAAATATTTCTAAGCAATCTATCATAACTCCTAAGCAGCAGCTCAAAAATCTGATCATCGAATCATGCGATCGAAATCCATTTCTTCGCGATCAAACTCAGCCTGCTCTTTCTTTAAGCTTCCTTTCTCTTCTTTGATCCTACAAAACATCAAAATGTAATCTTATCACATCATGTATTAAGAATCTCCAAATAGGAACTTAATAGAGTTAGATAGTGGACTTAACTGAAGTAGAGTCAAACATTTTGACTTTACCATCCTTGTGGTCCTTCAGGTAGCTACGACAGCTTCGCAACCAATGCCCCTTCCCTTGGCAATAGAAGCAAACGGACTCTTTCAGAATGGTACATGAGACAATCTTAGACTTAGCCTTTCCTTATCCCTTGGAAAGAGAAATCTTTTTTGGACTTCCAATGTTACCATTGTCATTGTCCATGGAAGTTTGGGAAGTAGATCTTCCAATCAAATCTGCTTTACCAGTACGCCAAATCATTACTGATTCAGCAACATTTCGCAAATAGGCAAGATCGATAAGGGACATGTCGCGGTCTGTGATATAGTAATCTTTAATGAACTCACTATATTACTTAGGAAGTGATTGAAGAACCAAGTCAATAGCCAACTTCCTTGACACAACGACTCCTAACATTCCCAGCCTGTCAATATGCCGCTTCATGTCCAAGACGTGAACACATACAGACTTTCCATATTCATGTTTGCTTGCCAATATGGCTTGAGTGATCTTGAACTTTTCAAGTCGACGAACATGTGGGTCAGGGAGAATTATTGGAGGAGGTGGAGGAAGTGAAGTATGATATTGAGGAATATCGTCTTCATGTGGAAAGCTTTTTCCAAAAGATTCGGGAAGACCATAGTTGTCAGTAATAGACATCTATAAGGAGAAATTCAAGTTTAGTTGATTTTAGTCCTTAATATAACACCCAAAATGAAATATTAAGGCTAGGGCCCAACACAATATTTCACAATTCGGAAGAGGGATGCCGTAATCCAATTGCAAAATATTTGTAGGTAGGTAAATGACGATTTACCAATTTCCACCATGAAAAACGAAAATGAATTTTAGGTTTTAAATGAATTGAAATTCCTTGATTCTTTGAGATTCATTGAACTTTTCAATGGTATGTTTAAATCTCGATTATGCCCTTGAAGTTTGTGACTGGAATGCCGAGGATCACAAACATGGTCTGAATAATCATGCAAATTAGCTTGGTACACTTAATGTTACAAATCACCTAATCAATGTGCCAGTTAACCACACACGCTCCATTGATCCATGATTAACATCAAGCTACCCTTTGCCACACATTTTCAGTCCCAAATTAGTGTGTCGGTTAACAACACAGGCTCCACTAACGACTTAATAAGGTGCAAAGTCCAATTTCATGGAATAACACCATTTCCACATTTTTCCTAAAGTAATTAAGATTAAGAATTTATAAAAGTTTAGTTACTTTATAATATCATTATACTTATTAATGAAGATTAATGTCCTGTCAAACCCGTTCAGCTAACGACCCTCCACTGGTCAAGAGTGCGGTGGGTAAGAGTGTATACCCAATGACGGTCATTTTATAGGCCACTTCCTTAAACACCCCTTATAGACCAGCTTCGTGAATGAGGCCTACTAACGGTAAGATTTACTTTTAACTTATACATATATAATATATTAAACTTTTAATTTTATATAGTATAAGGGTGTATTTTACACATTTAAAATACTAGATTGTTTAATCTATTAATAAATTATACTCTTAATTTAATTAAACTTAAACGATATGATTATGGATTTAATAATACTCTTTTAATTAAATATTTAATTAACTATTAATAAAGTCTACAGGGGTGTAATTTGATTAATTTAAAAGCATCAAGGTTCTAAACAAAATTCAAAATTAAAACTATTTAATTAATTTTTAAGTTATGAACCCAAGGGTTTTAAAAATTAATGTTTCATAATTTGAGACTTTTCAAATACCAAAACTTAAGGGCAAGTTTTGTAACTCTTGAAAACTTTTGGATTCCATAACTTATGAAGTTAATGAGACTTTACATGTTCCATAACTTGAGGACAAGTTATGAAACTCTTCAAAAACCTGTTGAGTTCCAAATTTGATGACAAATTTTGTAACTCCTTAAAAAAACTTTTGAGTTCCAAAACTTGATGAAAAGTTTTGTAACTCCTTAAAAACATTTAGATCAAATTTTAAACTTATAAAATAACCATTTATCTTTTACCAATTTGATCATAATACAACTCTTGTAGTAAGATAATTTCAAATCAAATTACACTAATAATTAGTTTATCATATAATCTAGTAATTATTTTATAATTTGACAATTTATCTTTTAATTGGTTGAGGATAATCACTACCATATCAGAAAAAATAGATTTAATGATACAAAACAGTTTCTAGTAATGATCCTAATCCAATTGTGGCCAAAAAAACCCGAAAAACTGCAAACAGGTGATCCAACTCGGCGAGTCGGATAATGGACTCGTCGAGTTCATCACTGATGAACATGGACTCATCGAGTCCTTCTGTCAGAGTGCAATTGTTCAAAATTTTCAACTTTGAACAATTAATCTATGCATCTATATAACAGAAAACACCCATGGCTCTGATACCACAGTTGGGTTTTCGAGTACTATAACACTCCTATGGTGCACATACAACCCTAATAGCTTTGGATCTAAGTTTTCTTTAGTTATACATGCAACAAAAATTTCCAAAGCTTGAAACCTAAAACTAGCATATAATATTGGTAATTGAAACATAAAAGTAGGTTAGAAGAATACTTCTTAATTGTATTTTGTAGGGATTGGTCTTTCAAGAGCCTAGCACCTCAAGTGTAATGCCTCAAATGTCTTATAACAAACCAAGAACAAGAGGAGGAACTTGAGAGAGAGGTTTGGAGACATAAAAATCATCTAGAGCTTCTTGGAATCACTAGTGCACGATTTATGGCTTAGGGGTTACATTTATATAGTGTAGAATCCAAGAGTTTAACCCTAATCCACTTCCTTGGGCCTTAATCGAATAATCCATATGATAAGCCATTTGGACTAACTCTTCATGGAGTCTTGCATGAACTTAGTCCATTACTAATCAATATGGATCATTAGCCCAAACTATATATATCACTGATTTACACAATCAGTCGCCGTTAATTTAATTAGTCTCTTTTGATCACTAAATTAGTTCCAAATTAATTCTTGATCAATACTACTTAAATAATATGATTTCTTAATTAATATATTATACTTATAATATATTAATAAAGCATATTAACCTCTTTCTCAAATATTCATCCTACCAAATTGTTCCAGAATGTTACAACCCAAATGGACCATGCTTGTATCGGGTTAAGTACATACCAATTATAGTTATGGGCTTAGACACCTAATCCAACATATAAATCCTATTTCAATTCTATGTGATAACGAAACAAATATGAGGTCTATAATGAGCTCATAACTGAATTGTGACACGACACCTCTGCCGCAACACTAAAAAGGGGTGTGTTAAAAGTTCCATATTAACACTTTCCCAATGTCGTGGAGTAAATAGTGTAGAAACATCAACACCTGATTTCGACTCGTCAGACGATGTTTGTCGCTAGTAACTGTTGGCGGGATGTCTACCCGTAAAAATTAGTATCGTTGATCTATACCCGACGATCCACATTCCATATGGATTAACGCTTATATCTCATAGGACTTTGACTAAGACATACTGTCTCATTGTTGTTACAACATAGTCCACATGACTTAGGAAATGATCCTAAGCCCTGTGGCTTTAGAAAACGAACGTCCCTCATATAGGAAGAACCACGAGTGTTGGATCCAAACAATGTGTCTAGGCATCCTAATCCTAAACTTTTCGTTATAAGATTGAAGAATACTTATAATTTTTTTTGTTTAGAAATAATCTTTAATTGAAGTCTTTTAGTAATTGATATTCGTAAGACTTAAAGGATTTCCAAATTTTATTGTCTGTCATGATGAAATTTGGGCAACATAAAGGCTACTTTTATAACATTTTCTAGGTTTCAACCAATGTGAAACCAACAATTTCTATAAAAATCGATAAGTTACATAATTGACATGATACATAATTTCTTAGATAATGACTTTTAAAAATCCGGAAATCAATTATGCTATCATATATGACAAATTTCATAATTTAGTAAAAATGATTTATACTTTTATAATAATTATAAAAATATATTAAAAATCATTTTTACCTTCCTTCATAATTAATAGTTGATTTTTGGTATTATTCCACTAATTATCACATAATTGTTCAAACTTTGTTTTTCAACCAATTTAGGCAATGTACTTTCTTTTGGTACATAAATATGTTGAATAACATTTTTGGATTACTTATAGTATCTTTTTATAATGCTCAAACTTATATATACAAAAGTCATAATATTTATAAATCGTCCAATATGTTATCAATGGAGAATATTTCAGGCATTCGATCAAATGTCGAATAGTAGGGTTATACTTCAAAGCTTCCAAATCGGCCACCAAATTATGATTGACTTTGATTTTTAACATGGTAGTTGATGTGGTTTGATCCATGAAAGAAATGTTATCAAAAGAATCCATTTGTAGATGAAGAACATTTGCAGAGAAACGAAGAATAATGGAGAGAAGTGAGAACTTCTGTGAAAACTTTTATGAGTGTAAAGACTAGAACATACAACTCTCAGGATTTATATAGGCTTGGATATCTGAAAGGTTTTTATTTCAATTTGAACCAATTCGCATAAGTGGAGAGAGAACCGCATTTCACACATTAAATGCATATCAACCCTACGTCATCCAAAAATTCACAGGTCCATCATGTCAAAATAAAGGACCAATAGAAACTGTCAGCTCATGAAATTTTGTAACTGCTTTTGATGCCGTTTGAAATTGTTGGAATGCCATCATTGAGCTTCAAAATATGCACCAAGAGCCGTGATTTGATTTCCATGTTTGAAACATCCTGTTTCAATTTGCAGAAGTTTCATAATCTCTACTCCACCCTTTAGCTTTGCATAAGCCAAAATAGAATCCATTGGAATTACGATTAGGATTATTTATGCAACCAATTACAGTAACCAAGGGTAAGAAGTGTTTCATATAGTCACGGGAAGAATGACTTGAATCACTAACAAGAATTTTTGAAATCTTGGGTCAAATTTGTTTTACTTGAGACCTCAAGGATTTCAAGTGAAGTGTGTGAAAGTTCTAGAGATATTAGATTTTGGATATACGAAAGGTTTTTGGTGCATCATGTTATCCTACGATAATATTAAGCAATCATCGCACAGAGTTTTATAACACCATATGTTCCGAATTGTTTTTATTCGAAACCTCGGGGTTCTATGCGAAATGTGATAGAGATATGAATGAAAGAAATAAATGGAATGAGAATGCAATTGTTTGATGGGTCTCACTCTTTATCATGGTGATAACGATGAAAATATCATAAACACAAACTTGTTGCAAACCTACATCCTATTTGTTTTTTACTGAAGATGTCTCGGGATATGTGTCGGTGTGTGTGCATATTGTAGGAAATATAAGATTGGAATAAGAAAGGAGTTTTTCACACCCTCATTGTCACACCCCAGTCGGTGGCGGAATCACCGAGCGGTGTAACTTCATCTTTGTATCACACTTATATAACATACATTGAATAGTACAAAAGAATTTTATAAATTACATACCTTTATTGATGATAGAAAGTTAGATTATTCTTGTTTCCTAATGGTTATTACATATTATCCGAATTATCGCATACGTCCTAATATATTCCATATGAACAGAGAGGATAACAGTAAAACTTCTCATGTTCGAGTAACATTCCAACTTATCAAGTTCCTGAAAACACATGCGTTTTGAAAATATGACAACATAAAGTCGGTGAGTCCACAGGTTTTGACTCTAAGTAAAATAATACTTTTTCCAAGTTCAAAAGTATAGTTTGAAAGTATCATTTTGACCCATACTTATCTCCAACATTTAGTATATATATCCTAGGTATAATAGTTTACTTATTAAATAAGTGATATACCTAAACATTCCTTGTACCTAGAGTATAAGTATTGGGGAAACTTATACTTAACATTAATACTTGTATAACGACAAAGTATAATGTTTCTAACAATTTGCTACCATGAGTCTGTAACCGCTGCTATGACATACAAGACCTATGACAAAATAAAACCCACCAATGGTTCCAGGAAGGATTACTATCACTGATACCATCAAGCCTGGGGTACCATAAAGGATTTTCCCCAATATAAAACACCGCACGATTCATCAACGCCGGATCACAAAACAAACAAAAGGATATCTCGTCACTCGTCAAAAGTTGGGTTGTAGCTAACAACCACGAGTGGGGTTGTCAACCCGTATATTTACATACACGGCTTCCTCGTTCACACGGGATTTACGGTTACAGGTCATAGGATTTCCACTAAGATCCCCAATCTTAGTTGATAAATACAATAGCTCATGTAGACTTTGTCGGCTTCCTATAGTCCTAACATCAAAAGCATTTTCGTGTCTAAAACCCTAAGTTACTAGACTATGCTTTCAAACATTACTCCGAATTTCATAATACTTAGACGGTATAACAACTATAACTTGAAGTAATACCAGGTTTTATCTTAACATAAAACCAATAACAAAAACATACTTAACAATCAGTATATAGAACATCCGAGTATAACTCTGGAACTATATCGAACATAATATATATAAAACTCCCGAATATAACTTTGGGTCTATATTAATAAAATCTATAATAACAACATGCTAACAAGTTATATATGACTTCAAAATATTGGATATATTCTAGGTATATATCATATAAAACAAATATATACCGATTAATATAACTATCCATGTTGATATGAACATACTATCATATAAACATAATATTAACTTTTATATAATATTTAGCATGCATTTTCCCCCGAAAAAAATTAAAAAGTGGGGCCGTGAAACTCACCCTAGTAACGTTTATTTATGGAATCTAACTAGAAATGGTCAATGGTTCGTGATCGTTGGGCGCACGATGCGGAATGCCTTCTGCAAACGAGAGAGATAGGAGAGAGATTTAGGTGTAAGAATCGTTAGGGTCAACTTGCTATTTATAGGCTGATCAAGACAAGTCCATGTCGTGGGCTTTATGTGCACGTCATGAAACTGAGTTGTATCACCTTGTAGACTTGCCATTTGGGTCCTATCTTCAGAAGGTGTCACGATACTAAATTCACGTCGTGGCCTTTATGTCCACGTCGTGGAGATTTAACACATCACTTTGGTAGACTTGCCATCTGCATTCTATCCTTGAGAATTGTCCTGGATCACATTCATATCGTGGACCTCATGTCCACATCATGGAGCATGGTTGATTTAGGGTTTCTGCCACGTGTCATGCCCTTACACTGCTACATCTTAGGAAGGTAATAACTTTTGCATACGAACTCCGATTTTGACGTTCTTTATATACACGTGTAGGTATTTACGAGTAAGACAACTCTATTTTAGATTCCTATGGCTAACTCTCACTATATTTTAACTTCTTCTACTTATAGAGATTTATAGTGTTAGAGTTTATCATAACTTCTTCACGCGAAGTCAGATTTAGACGTTCTATATATTTTTGGAATCATATGGACATGTACTTTGATTTATACTATAAGGTAGGTATGAAAGTTCATATTTGTATTAGAATATTTCATGAACTATAAAGTAATTTGATTACATTACTTGTTTGACATAATCACATTACTTGATTGGCATAATCACATGTGATTGTTGTTGACCTGTTTTGACTGGTGTTACATTCTCCCACTGTTAGAATAATTTCTTCCCAAAATTTATCTTGTGGATGGGGTATTGTTAAATAGTTGGGGGCATTTTTGTTTCATTTGATATTCCCGTCCCTAAGTAAATTCAGGTCTTTGTAAAGAGTTCCATCGAACTTTCACTATGGGAATACGACTTTGTTTTAATTGTTTGATTTCTCGATCCATGATTTCGACAGGTTCTTCTACAAAGTTGAGTTTGACATTGACTTGTATCTCGTCGAGAGGCACAACAAGTGTGTCATCGGATATACATCTTTTGAGATTCGATATGTGGAAAACATCGAGTATATTGCTTAACTCCTGAGGCAACTTAAGTTGATATGCAACAGAACCAATTCTTGCTAGAATTTCAAAAGGTCCTATATACCGTGGGTTTAGTTTGCCTCGTTTACTGAATCGAATCATGCCTTTCTAAGGAGAGACCTTCAACATTACTTTATCTCCAACTTGGAATTCCAAAGGCTTACATCTTACGTCAACATAGCTCTTCTGACGATCACGTGCAACCTTTAATCTATCCTTAATTTGCACGATCTTTTCAGTTGTCTCGTTGATTATTTCTGGCCCGGTACGTAAGGTATCGTCTGTATGTTCTCTGGCCAATTGTGTGTCTCCAGTTTCTGCCCAACATATTGGGGAACGACATTTTTGTCCATAAAGTGCCTCAAACGGTGCGGCCCTAATGCTGGTATGATAACTCTTGTTGTAGGAACACTCAATTAACGATAAATGAGTATTCAATGCATTTCCAAAGTCTATTACACAGGCTTGGAGTATATCTTCTAAAGTTTGAATGGTCCTCTCGCTCTGACCATCAGTCTGCGGATGGTAAGTTGTGCTCATATCTAGACGTGTTCCTAAGGATTTTTGTAGTGATTGCCAAAATCATGAAGTGAATCTACTATCTCTATCAGAAATAATGGAAATTGGAACTCCATGTAATCTAACAATTTCCTTGAGATAAGTTATGGTCAACTTTTCCATCTTGTCATTTTCCTTGATTGGTAAGAAATGGGTGGACTTAGTCAATCTAACGACTATTACCCAAATAGTGTCAGAACCACTAGGAGTTTTGGGTAGTTTGGTGATGAAGTCCATTGACATCTGCTCCCATTTCCATTCGGGTATTCGTAGTTGTTAAAGTAAACCCGAGGGCTTTTGATGTTCTGCCTTTATTTTAGAACAAGTTAGGCATTTTCTCACATAAGTGGTAATCTCAGCCTTCATGTTTGGCCACCAATACTTTTCTTTCAACTCTAAGTACATTTTTTCAAAGCCTGGATGTACGGAATATCTGGACTTGTGATCTTCTTCCAAGACTAAGTTCCTGACGTCACCGAACTTAGGCGTCGAAATTCGGTTCATAAAGTGTTGTGTTCCATCGTCCTTTTGTATAAATTTCTTTTTCATTCCTCGCAAAGCTTCGTTATTGATGTTTTCTTCTTTTAGAGCTTTGAGTTGAGCTTCTTGAATCTCTGCGGTAAAGTTAGAATGGATAGTTATGGTTAATGATTGTACCCTAAGGGGTTTACTATATTCCTTTTGACTTAATGCATCTGCTACCACGTTTGCCTTTCCGAGATGATAACAAATCTTACATTCATAATCATTCAACAATTCGACCCATCTTCGTTGTCTCATGTTAAGATCTTTTTGGTCGAAGATGTGTTGAAGACTCTTGTGATCAGTAAAGATAGTACACTTTGTACCATATAAGTAATACCTCTAGATTTTCAGTGAAAAAACTACAGCTCCCAATTCAAGATCATGGGTAGTGTAATTATTCTCATGCACCTTAAGTTGTCGTGATGCGTAAGTGATAACTTTTCCCCTTTGCATCAACACACATTGCAATCCTTGATTTGATGTGTCGCAGTATATGGCGAAATCTTCTCTCCCATCTAGGAGGGATAGGATTGGTGCACTACATAATATTTGTTTTAGCTTCTGGAAAGCAGCTTCTTGTTTGTCTTCCCAGTTAAACTTCATATCTTTCTGGGTTAGCGTTGTAAGCGGCTTGGCTATTTTGGAGAAATGCTCTATGAATCTACGGTAATAGCCAGCAAGTCCTAAGAATTAACGCACTTATGTGCTTCAACCTTGGAGGGGTCAACATGAATTCCTTCGTTGCTAACTACATGACCTAAAAATTGTACTTCTCTAATCCAAAATTCACATTTGGAGAATTTGGCGTACAACTTTTCTTTTCTTAGTAGTTCCAAGATTATTTGCAAGTGTTGACCATGTTCTTACTTGGTTCATGAATATATCAATATATCATCGATAAATACGATCAAAAATTTATCCAAGTATGGTTTGCAAACACGATTTATGAGATCCATAAACACTGCTGGGGCGTTGGTCAATCCAAAAGACATAACTAAGAACTCATAATAACTATATCGATTCCTAAATGTTGTTTTTGGAATATCATCTTCTTTTACCCTAAGTTGATGGTATCCTGATCTGAGATCTATCTTCGAGTAACAACTAGATCCTTAGAGTTGATCGAATAGATCATCAATTCTTGGAAGCGGGTAATGATTCTTGATTGTTAGTTTGTCCAGCTCCCGATAATCAATACACATTTGAAAGGATCCATCCTTCTTCTTAACAAACAAAATTGGTGCTCCCCAAGGCAAAAAGCTTGGTCGGATGAAGCCTTTGTCAAGAAGTTCTTGTAGTTGGATAGATAATTCTTGCATTTCGAATGGACCTAACCGATAAGGAGATTTCGCTATTGATGCTGCTCCTGGAATTAAATCAATTTGGAATTCGAATTGTCAAATGGGTGGTATTCCAGGTAGATCTTTAGGAAACACATATGGGTAGTCACATACTTGAGGTATGTCGTTGACTTCTTTTATTTTTATTTTCTTATCTACAATATGAGCCAAGAATGCACTACATTTCTTATGTAGATATTTCTAGTTCTTGGTGCAAGAAATGACTTTGAAGTTCTTCCCAGACTTATAACCATAGATAATCAGGGTTTCGTCGTTAGGTAAGGGTAGTCGTATGGCTTTTTCGTAGCATACGATTTCGGCGTGATGTAAAGATAACCAATCCATGCCAATTATGACATCAAAACCACCAATACACATTGGCATGAGGTTGATGTGAAAAAGGTAGTTATTTAGAGTTAGTAGAAAATTTTCTAGAACTTCACGTGTTCTCTCGGTTTGACCGTTAGCAATTTCTACTTCATATATTTCTTTTAATTCTCCAGAATCATGACTTAACAATTTTCTAAACGTCGGAGTTATAAAACTTCTATCAGCTCCAGAGTCGAAGAGTATAGTAGCATATAAATTATCTATGAATAACGTACCAAATACCACTGAAGGGTCCTGGCTAGCTTCCCTACTTCCGATTACGAATTCCCTGTCATGGACTAAACCTCCTTGACTTCTTAACTTTGGACATCCCATCCTGTAGTGTCCAATATCACCATACTTAAAACATGCTCTTCCTCCACCATAGTCTGTTCCAGTATTTGTTTTATGATTTACTATTGCATGTATGGTGCTCCTGTAGAAATTGGCGGTGTGTCCCTTCTTTTTGCACTTCATGCAAACAAAACAGTCACCTGTGCGCTGACGATTGCACTGACTGCACCATGGAAATTTACCATCATTCTTCCTTGGTTGTATGGGTAGTGTTGTTGTTGCTACATAATTAGTTGCCACATTTTGTCTCTTCTCAGATGATTGTCTGGGATTCTTCCCATTAAATCTGTGCTTGTACGTTCCAGATTTGGGAGGTTCAGCTTTTGAGACCATAAATTTTCCTTGGATCTCTGTGTTAGTCAGTTGATGAGCTATTCGCTTTGTACTATCATATGTTATAGGCTTTGATGTGATCACCATACCTTTGATCTGTGGTGCTAAACCCCATATATATCGCTCAATCTTCTTATATTCAGGGGTTACAAGTGTTGGACACATCACCGCAAGGTCATTAAATCTAGCGGTATAAGCATTTATCTCTGAACCCTTCATTCTTAGGTTCCACAGTTCTTGTTCCAGCTTTTGTATTTCCTCCCGAGGATAATACTCCTCTAATAGTATCATCTTCAACTCCTCCAATTTCATGGAATTTGCAGTATCAATTCCCATTGTATTTACATGGTTGTTCCACCATGTTAACGCCGCATCAGCGAAAGTACATGCTGCAAATCGTACTTTACAGTCATCTGGACAGAAGCTTATTTGAAATACAGATTCTTCCTTTTCAATCTACCTGGTCAAATTAACAACCCTTTCAGTTCAATGGAAGCTCTTAGGTTTGCAATTCATAAAGTCCTTGTAGGTACACATTCTGGCGTTTCCTACATTGGCTTCATTTCTAATTCCTCTTGTTGTGACATTAGCTAGAGCTGTAGCTATTCTCTGAGCTATAATTTCTTCAAGTTCTGTTGAACTTATTGAGGGGTTTATTTATGGGGATGGTGGTTGTTGTTGTTGTTCTTGTGGTTCTGATCGTTGGTTAAGGTTTAGTCGAGCACTACTTCTTCTAGGCATTTTGTTTAGTTCCTATTATAAATAGTAAGGTTATTATGAGTTTTATGAAGTATTAATCATCAAAATACGAGTACAAAACACTTCAATTATTCTTCAAAGTGTAAAACATAGTGGATAACACAATGATTACTGTAATATATGCTTCATATTATTACCAGCGGTTACATCAGTTTATTTTAGGTTTATAAGAGAAAAGTTTCTTAAAACATTGCAAGGTTTGCTACACCCTTGCTATAAACTTTTTACCATTACCTTAACTAGTCTGATGTTTATCTCCTATTTTACACAACCACTAGTTCTACCAGTACCCTATGTGATGGCCTAGTGCGTCGTGACGTGAACCATTTGTTCCTCAAGGTCTTGATTTATTTGCTCAAGCTCTCCAGTACGCTCCTCGTTTCTCAAGGTTTGATTGTAGAGCTCTAGTTCTTCAATCCTTTCATCATGAGTAGTCATGTCGTTATAAACGAAATTAATGTGGTGATGGACATCCATCACTGCCTCTTGATCTCGCGTTCTCTGTCCTTCTAGTCTTTGCATCCTTCCTGAAAGATGAGTAGTCTTCCCATCGACAATTTCCATCTTATTTTCGATTCTCACACTTTTCTCAAACAGTCGAGACAAAGTGTCAACTTCGGAAGAAGGTGAGAGATATGGTCGGGATGATTGACCAATCTCATACTTGTTAGCATCTATTTCTTCTACTACCCACCTATCAACCGTTTGTGCTATCCTTGCAGGTTTCTTAACCTTTATCCATCTCGGTATGGATTTACGAATTGTGCGTTTTATCTTCGATCCTCCTGGAACTTGATGGTAAAGAGTATTCATAAGTGGTAAGGAAGATGCCACTGATTTTGTCTCTTCCATAGGCTCGCTTTCTTCCATTGGTTCACTTTCTTCCAGTTCATTTGAAAGTAAAGGTGCTCCATCGTCAGAAGGTATTGGATGGAAGGTAGATTGATTTATAGGGTAGTAAGGATCGCCTACCAACATTAGGAATGAATCTTCTTGCTCTTCATTTGTATCTTCTATGATTATCCATTCTCGATAATGAGCCATGTCGAATTCATATACATTAGATCACCTAGTGTTTAGTCTATCAAATATTACTTCTAAATTAAATAGTTCATATGATCTGATAATATTAAATGTAGGTGCGCACCTACACCTAGTTGTGATAAGATCTACGCACATATAAACTTTAGTTTGAATATCTGATCTAAATCCTTGAGATCAAAAACATTCCAGGTGTTATATGTATTTTCATCTCGGGTCTAAGTCTTCATACATGACTCTATATTTATTATTTGTTGTATTCACGCTCTATTAATTACTGTTTTTTACTTTAGTAAATAATTAATAATAGTTTTTACTGTAGGCTAAGGGATATACCTAAACCTAGTAGAGTAAGCCCTAAACTATAGTCGTGCTTTCCTAAGAAAGTACCAGTTCACTATAGATAATAGCTCTGATACCAATCTGACACACCCCGGTCGGTGGCGGAATCATCTGGCGGTGTAACTTCATCTTTGTATCACAGTTATATAACATACATTGAACAGTACAAAAGAATTTTATAAATTACATACATTTATTCATGATAGAAAGTTACGTTATTCTTGTTTCCTAACGATTATTACATATTATCCGAATTATCGCATACGTCCTAATATATTCCATATGAACAGAGAGGATAACAGTAAAACTTCTCATGTTCGAGTAACATTCCAACTTATCAAGTTCCTGAAAACACATGCGTTTTGAAAATATGACAACATAAAGTCGGTGAGTCCACAGGTTTTGACTCTAAGTAAAATAGTACTTTTTCCAAGTTCAAAAGTATAATCTGAAAGTGTCATTTTGACCCATACTTATCTCCAACATTTAGTATATATATCCTAGGTATAATAGTTTACTTATTAAATAAGTGATATACCTAAAAATTCCTTGTACCTAGAGTATAAGTATTGGGAAAACTTATACTTAACATTAATACTTGTATAACGACAAAGTATAATGTTTCTAACAATTTGCTACCATGAGTCTGTAACCGCTGCTATGACATACAAGACCTCTGACAAAATAAAACCCACCAATGGTTCCACGAAGGATTACCATCATTGATACCATGAAGCCCGGGGTACACGAAGGATTTTCCCTTAACAATTAGTATAAAGAACTTCCGAGTATAACTCTGGAACTATATCACACACAATATATATAGAACTCCCGAAATATTGGATATATTCTAGATATATATCATATATATATTCTAGATATATATCATATATATATATATATATATATATATATATATGTATATATATATATATATATATATATATATATGTATATATATATATATGTATATATATATATATATATATATATATATATATATATATATATATATATGTATATATCCCGGTTAATATAACAATCTATGTTGATATGAACATACTATCATATAAACATAATATTAACATTTATATAATATTTAGCATGCATTTTCCCCCAAAATGATTAAAAAGTGGGGCCGTGAAACTCACCCTAGTAGCGTGTTTTTATGGAATCTAGCTAGAAACGGTCAGCGGTTCGTGATCGTCGGGCTCGGGATACGGAATGCCTTCAACAAATGAGAGAGAGAGAGAGAGAGAGAGAGAGAAGAGATGTAGGTGTAAGAATCGTTAGGGTCAAACTTGATATTTATAGGCTGATCAAGACAAGTCCATGTCGTGGGCTTCATGTCCACGTCGTGAAACTAAGCTTCATCACCTCGTAGACATGCCACTTGGGTCCTAGCTTTGGAAGGTGTCAGGATACTGAATTCACGTCGTGGCCTTTATATCCACATCGTGGAGATTTAACACATCACTTCCGTAGTATTTCCATCTGCATTCTAGCCTTGAGAAGTGTCCTAGATCACATTCACGCCGTGGACCTCATGTCCACGTTGTGGAGCATGGGTTATTTAGGGTTTATGCCACGTGTCATGCCCTTACACTGCTACATCCTCGGAAGGTCATAACTTTTGCATATGAACTTCGATTTTTACATTCTTTATATCCACGTGTAGGTATTTACGAGTACGATAACTCTCTTTTATATTTATATAGCTAACTCTCAATATATTTTAACTTCTTATAGTTATAGAGATTTATAGTGTTAGAGTTTATCATAACTTCTTCACGCGAAGTCAAATTTAGACGTTCTATATATTTTTGGAATCGTATGGACATGTACTTTAATTTATACTATAAGGTAGGTATGAAAATTCATATTTGTATTAGAATATTTCATGAACTAGAAAGTAAGTTTATTACACTACTTGTTTGACATAATCACATTACTTGATTGACATAATCACATGTGATTGTTGTTGACCTATTTTGACTGGTGTTACACTCATGGTGATAATGAGAATGATCATAAAAAACAATGATTGAGAAACCATAACTCTGAGTTGGTATAGACTCGAAAGATCAAGGGTTAATAAAAAATTATTGTTGTGTAAACTGTCAAATCCTTAAGGGTTAGAAAAAAAGAACCCTATGTTTGGAGTTGTATATACCCAAGATATCATCGGTTTCCAAGATTAGTTAAAAGAAATATAATGCCTTTGCTACAAAAAATTGACCAAGTAGACATCTCTATACTCTGAAATAAGTAGAGATAGGTAGCTCTATGACTTTTGTTGATACAACCTATTGGGAAGAGATTTTTAGAATAAGAAATTTTATTAAGGCTTTTCGCAAACAAAGAATCTTTGAGACTCCAGGTAACATACTGCAACATGATTCTAGGGACTCCTAACTAGTATAATTTTGGAAAGTATAATATTTGATCCGCAAGAAAGTAGTCGTGTCATGCCAATACACAATTGTTAAAACATAATCACAATATTTTGGATTTTTGAAATTAAAAAAAAACAAAAATAGTGAAATTCATTTTCAGTTTTTGAAATTTGAAGACAAAATTAAAGAAAATCTTTTTGGATTTTTGAAATTTTTGAAAATTTTGAAATTTATACACAAAAATAAAGAAAATCATTTTGGATTTTTAAAATTTTTGAAATTTAAAGACAAAAATAAAAAAAATCATTTTGGATTTTTGAAAATTTGGAAATTTAAATACAAAAATAAAGAAAAGATAGTTACCTAGTGCACCGGCCTACGAACCATCGTACCCTCTTGCAACTAAGCAGTAACTACAAAAAAAAATTATAAAACCAATAGTAAACAAAAATCAAAATAATTCTGAAATGAATATAAGATTCCGATAACTTCCGACAACTTAGGAGGAGAAGTATGGGTGATGGGAGTCGTAGAAAAATTGGTTAAATGGGAGACAGACTCATCAAGATCCAAGAGGTCATAATCAGAGATGGAAGATGGCGAGTGAAAATACGAATAAGGGAAGTGACACTCATCAAAGATGACATGACGAGATATTATGTCTTTTTTAGTGATGAGGTCAAGACAACGATACCTATGATGGTTAGTGTAGGGACCAGACACAAGTTGATGAGCGGGGAGCAAGCTTGTGTGGAGCCATGGAGGATGTATTTGGATAACACAAACAACCAAACACCCTAAAATGAGAGTATGACAGAGAGAACCCAAACAGAATCTCAAAAGGAGTTTAGAGATTAAGGTGGTAGTGGAGAGAAGATTAAAGGTGTGATTCGCGGAGAGAAGAGCTTCAACCTAGAATTTGAGAGGTAAAGAAGCTTGAAGGAGACAGGTGTGAACAATGTTGTTGATAGAGCAAATGGTACGGTAAAGAAGCTTGAAGGAGAGAGGTGTGAACAATGTTGTTGATTGCGAATGGTGCGTTCGGCTTTTTCCATTTTGTTGAGAGGTATATGGACATGAGAAACGAATTTTGATGCCATGGGCTTAAAAAAATCTAAAAGAGATTGATTGTTAAATTCACAACCATTATCA
Organism: Lactuca virosa; assembly: GCF_052849685.1. Taxonomy (NCBI): domain Eukaryota; kingdom Viridiplantae; phylum Streptophyta; class Magnoliopsida; order Asterales; family Asteraceae; genus Lactuca; species Lactuca virosa. The sequence continues at coordinate 289,194,758 of NC_136434.1, forward strand.
CACTGAAAGAGTTGTACGTCAGTTTTAAATTGATTTAGAACATAGGAGCGAAAGTTCTTAAAAATTAAAAAAAAAATCAGATTTCAAACGTAATGGAAAAACCCATAAAAATGAAAGAAATCATCCAAAATGATAATATACTATTTTAATCCACTAATACTTGAAATACGAGAAGTCCAAAGATCATAATGTATGAGTTCAAACACACGAGATGTTTTGTTGGGTTTTAAGAACTATAACACTCCTATGGTGCACATACAACCCTAATGCTTTGGATCTAAGTTTTCTCTAGTTATACATGCAACAAAAAATTATCCAAAGAATGAAACCTATCTAGCATACAAATTTGGTACATGAATCAAAACTAGTTAGAAGAATACCTCTTATTTGTAGCTTGTAGTTGTTGGCCTTTCAAGAGCTTAGCACCTCAAGTGTGATGCCTCAAACAAGTCACAAACACCATGAACAAGTGGATGACTTTGAAAGAGAGGCTAGAACCACCAAAATCGGCTAGGGATCTCTTAGAACCTTTGGGGTGGTGAATTTGGTGCTAAGGGGTTACTTTTATAGTGTGGAATTCCTAGGGTTTAACTTGTAAACTCTAGTCCATTTACTTAAGTCTTTAAGCAATCCAATAATCCATATGATGGGCCTTTTGGACAAACTCTCCATGGACTCTTACATATATTTAGTCCATCCCTAATCAACATGGATCATTGGCCCAAACTATAAGTATTACTGATTGACTTAATCAGTCCCCATTAATTTAATCAGTCTCTTTTGATCACTAAATTAATTCTAAATTAATTCTTGATCAATACTAATTAAATAATATGATTCATCAATTAATATATTATTCTTGTAATATATTAATAAATCATAAATAATCTCTTTCTCAAATCTCCATCCTGTCAAATTGTTCTCGTGAAGGCAACCCGAAATGGACCATGCTACACTCGGGTCAAGTACATACCAATTATAGTTATGGGCTTAGACACCTAATCCAACACCCACTTGGATAAGTCTAATAACTATAACTGCAAGTACGACTTTAAAACCCGACTAGCAATCGTAGCTCTCAAAAGTCGCTGTCGAACTATGACCTAGTCAATGACGCGTCCATTAGATAAGGGATCATATATTCCTCCATTCTAGATATCGTATGGACATGAGACATGGATTATAATCATTCTATTTATCCATGTGTTGTTTCCCAATTTCCGATTTATGACGACCGACTATGTGAACAAATCAAATCAGTCCAGGCTTGGCCAAGCGATTAAGGTGTCATCGATGGGCCCACAAATATCACTTTTATCCCTCTTAGGGTAAAAGGAACGGATAAAATTCGACTCAAATGCTTGCTCTATTTACTCATCAAATCACACACAACAATACGTTTTATAACACCAAATTACTGGTGCGTTTTCATATCATCAATGTGCAACCGACTTGTAAACTGTAACTCATATCTCTCCATTTCAAGAATATAAGAGATTATCGTCTCACAATCACTCGTGATAAAATCCATGAAGTGATTCAGATGAGTGTAGGTTTAATCAAATACTCAAATCTTATTACAGGAGTACTCATGAATACTGCAGCAAACTTGTGTTATGTCTAACATTTTTATACAACCTACAGACGGATTCATGACAGTCTTTCCACAATACCTACTTCCAAAGTATGATCGACTGTGGATGGTTTGAATAACCTTATTATTCGGGAAGTCAAAACATGCGAAATGAAACACAAGAATAATCAAATCCAATATGGTCTCAAAACTTTTGAATATAAATAAAACACCTTTTATTTAATCACCATATCGATTACACATTATTCATTATATAATGTTTCGACTGATCAACTTGGTACTTGAATTAAAACAATAGTCATCCCATGCTCCAAGCATGCACACTATGTTTACCTATGGTCCTTACTTTGTGAAATATATCAATTTTAAACATTTCCAATGACACTCATTTCACTATTCCATATCCTTATCGTAAGTGTGAGAATACCAAGTCCTTGCCACTTACTGTAATATGTTAGATTCTAAGCTTATATGCAGTGATCCTTTTGTAATGACTATGTACATAAGTCACAGACACTTTGCCAATTACAAAACTTTCCATTGGAAATTGTTACAAGACAATTCCATAGATACGAAGTCTCAAATTCAAAGCACATTCCTTTGAACATCCTTCTTGCATAAAAGTTTCTAACTTACTCATATATTCTTGATATCCAACTCCTATTATGGAAACTTTTCCATAATTGTTGTATGACTATCCATTCTTAATAGAATCATATCTATTCAGAATTATATCAATATGGTCCATTCATTACTATCCTTCCAACTATCCACGTGCAACCAATCCTTGGTAAACCTCAGATTGTCCTTGACGGTTGTTTAATAACTTTAGTCATATCCGGTTCTAGTCTTTTTTTGCTCTTAATGCCCTAGGCATTTCGAAAATTAGAACACGTGAATATTATAGCATATGCAATCGATCCTATATTTGAAGCATATGGGACACGCTTCATAATGTCTTACATAAAGACATGATACCTGACCAGTCTTTTGCTATAACATTTCCATATATAGAAACTGTTGAAATATTTCAACATGGTATTCATATATCCATGACTAAGTTTAATTAATACTTCAATCTAAACTTTTAGATTCGAAATAAATAATAAGTATCCTCTCCCTTATTATAGCGAAACAACTTTTCAAATTTTTTTTTGCAACTTTGCAAATTCTTAACCCTTGTTTCCTATAACCAGTATTGCTAACTTGTAACACTTCACATAATAATCATGCTCCCACTATCATGATAATTAAATTCTTACTAGCAGAACACTTATGCTCCCACTAGCTTTGACATGTATCGAGAAATCAGCTGGACTTCTAAAAATCAATACTTATTGACTTCCTTGCCAAAGTTCAGATCTCTGATATGAGATGCTTCGATAACCCTTTATCTAAGCTCATACACCTTTTATTAGATAGATCATATGTGTGTCTAAACTATTCAGAACTTACAACAATAACTTTCGAATGTTCAAACTATTTTCCATTTCTCACAATTCGAACTATGAAGAGGGATGCCGTAATCATAATCGAATTTGAGAATACAACTAACACAACTACTATCTCTTAAAATCTACTTAGTGAAAGCGTTTCCTCACAATCATTTTGATGACTTGGAGAGAAACCTTATGACACTTAGATTTTATGGTGTATGTGTTCCTATCCATGTGAAAATGTCATTTCCAACCATTATCATAAGACAAGATTTATGAAAAACTTAAACTCATATGGACTGAACTTGTTCAATCTTAATTTTTTGCCACTTGGCAGCACAAGGGCCTACCATGTCTTCCACGTTGTTAAGCAGCTCACCCTTAATGATTAATGAACTTTCACTGATCAAGATGCTTTGCCTTTTGTAAACAATTGAGAACTCATAGAACTCATATGCATAGTCAACTTTAACTGGAATGAGCACAGAAACAATAATATGTCAACACCATAGGTTACAAACCTCAAGTCGTGTGCTAGTGATTAACAATAGGTTTACTCTTGATTAGTTTTTGAAGATTTTCAAGGCCTTTAAGACTCCCACTGACCTCTTGACATATAAGATTATCTTATCAAGAAACATTCCTTGACAAACAAATATTCAAGAATTAGTTCGGTTTTTTATCAAGGAAAAACACTTCATACAATTGGTCTTAGTTGGTCTTTGTTTTAGCCAAAACATCACAGCTACCAATTCCAAATGTGCATGAGCAAGAAAACTTTTCTACTCCATATTTCATGATGTGTTATAAACCTACTTAAGACATGTCACCCAAGACACAATCTTGGAGAATGACTCTAGGACTCGATTTTGGAACGAAGTATGACTCACCTTAATTGATTTAATCATTTCCATAATTCCTGATTCCTCTACTTAGCCATACAAATGCTTAAGGTGTCCTTAGAGGATCAATTGTGATATGGTTTCATAATCAATAGGATGATCATAAAACACGATACTAAAGTACTCTCCTTTCATTTCAGATTGGAGAAACGTTTTTTTATCTTTCTGCCTAATTTGATTCTTCTTATTCGTTCTGCTATACATTGAAACCTTTTCAATTATTCAGAATTATACTTAATCTTGTAAGCATAATCACATTCACTAAGCTTTTAGTAAATCATGATGAAAAGTCGTATCGTTATTTGTGGTGGACCTGACCAGTGCACAACAAAGTGTACTAGATCCCCTAGTCCTTCACTTGACTCACATCTATATGTGAACAAGGAATTAGTCTTAATTTCCCAAAGATAAAGGTTCTCAGTCTTCATATAATACAAGTTGCATGATTTCAAGTTTCTGTCCAATTGAAACTTGGTGATGACAATATTTCCTTATTTGGTAAATTTAGACACTACTACAAACGAAAGAACCAAATCCATATTGCTAAAATAGAAACATACAAACATCAATTTATACAAATGCCATTGCAAGGAAATATAAAATAAGATAAAATCAAAACTTTTCTTTATTTATAAAATGCAGAAAATCTTGTCCTTACAATGCAAATACATATGAAAACTATGTTTCTAAAGATTCCTAAGCAATCTATCATAACTCCTAAGCAGCAGCTCAAAACTCTGATCATCGAATCATGCGATTGAAATCCATCTCTTCGTGATCAGACTCAGCCTGCTCTTTCTTTAAGCTTCCTTTGTCTTCTTCGATCCTACAAAACATCAAAATGTAATCTTATTACATCATGTATTAAGAATCTAGAAATAGGAACTTAATAGAGTTAGATAGTGGACTTACCTGAAGCAGAGTCAAACACTTTGACTTTACCATCCTTGTGGTCCTTCAGGTAGATAAGGTAGCTTCGCAACCAATGTCCCTTCTCTTGGAAGTAGAAGCAAACAAACTCTTTCGGAATGGCACACGGGACAATCCCATACTTAGCCTTTCCCTTCCCGTTGGGAAGAGAAGACTTTTCTGGGCTTCCAATGTTTCCACTGTCAATGACCATGGAAGTTTGGGAAGTATATCTTCCAATCAAAATTTCTTTACCAGCGCGCCAAATCATTTCATATTCGGCAGCAATTAGCAAATAGGTAAGATCGATAAGGGTCACGTCGCGGTCTGTCATATAGTAATCTTTACTGAACTCACTATATGACTTAGCAAGTGATTGAAGAACCAAGTCAACAGCCAACTTCCTTGACACAACGACTCCCAACATTCCCAGCCTGTCAATGTGTGACTTCATCTCCAAGACATGTGCACACACAGACCTTCCATCTTGGTGTTTGCTAGCCAATAGGGTTTGAGTGACCTTGAACTTTTCAAGTCGACGAACATGTGGGTCAGGGAGAATTATTGGAGGAGGTGGAGGAAGTGAAGTATGATTTCTGGGAATATCATCTTCATGAGGAAAGCTTTTTCCAAAAGATTCAGGAAGACCATAGTTGTCAGAACTAGACATCTACAAGGGAGAAATTCAAGTTAGTTGATTTAAGTCCTTCATGTAACACCCAAAATGAAATATTAAGCCTAGGACCCAACACAATATTCTATAATTCGGAAGAGGGATTCCGTAATCCAATTGTAAAATATTTGAAGGTATGTAAATGACGATTTACCAATTTCCACCATGAAAAATGAAAAAGAGCATTAGGTTTTAAATGAATTGAAATTCCTAGATTCTTTGAGATTCATTGAACTTTTTCAATGGCATGTTTAATCTCGATTATGCCCTTCAAGTTTGTAACTGGGATGCCGAGGATCACAAACAAGGTGTGAATAACCATGCAAACTAGCTTGGTACTCTCGAAGTTATTTATCACCTAATCAATGTGCCGGTTAACCACACACGCTCCATTGATCTATGACAGCTACGAGCTACCCATTTCCATCCTTCATTAGTCCCATATTGGTGTGTCGGTTAACCACACACTCTCCACTAATGACTAATAAGGTGCAATGTGTAATTTCATGGGTTAGCATTAAATTCACATTTTTCCTAAGTAACTAAGATTGTGAATTTATAAAAGGTTTAGTTACTTAATTATTCATTATACTTGTAATGAGGATTTAAATGTCCTTTCAAACCCATTCGGCTAACGACCCTCCACTGGTCAAGGGTGTGGTGGGTAAGAGTGGATACCCAATGGCGGTCATTTTACGGGCCGCTTCCTTAAACACCCCTTATAGACCAACTTCGTGAATGAGGCTTACAAACGGTAAGACTGACCTTTTACTTACACATATATTATATATTAAACTTTTAATGTTATATAGTATAAGGGTGTATTTTACACAATTAAAATACTTGGTGGTTTAATCTATTAAAAAATTAAACTTTTTAATTTAATTAAACTTAAATCATATCATTATGGAATTATTAATTCTCCTTTAATTAAACACTTTAATCAATTTAATAAAGTCCATAAGGTGTAATTGAACTATTCAAAAAACCATCAAGGTTCTAAATATAAAAATTCAAAATTAAAAACTATTTAATTAATTTTTAAGTTATGAACCCAAGAGTTGCACCTTTTTGAAACCTTTCAATTACTAGATGTTTTAGAATTCAATACTTCAAATTAAAACCTTTTAATTAAACTTTTCATATTCCAAAACTTAATTCAAAAACTCTTGAATTCCAAACTTGATGGCAAGTTTTGTAACTCCTTAAAAAACTTTTTAGTTCCAAAACTTGATGACAAGTTTTATGACTCTCTTTAGTCATAAAAAGACTTTCCAAGTTCCATAACTTGAGGACAAGTTATGAAACTCTTCAAGACCTTTGCAATTCCATAACTTAAAGAGTTTAAAGTTTCATGAATGCGACTTTTCATATTTCATTACATGTGGACAAGTTATGAGTCTCTTCATGAAACACTTAGATCAAAATATAAACTAATACAATTATCATATGACTTATCATTTACCAACTTCACCTAATTTAACTCTTATTGCAAGACAATTCTAATCAAACAATACAAATAATCAAATTATCATATAATCAAAACATTATCTTAAAATTTGATAATTGTCTTTTTAATTTTAAATGATGGAAATCATTGCCTTATCACAAAAACAATTTTTAATAGTCAAAATAGTTTGTGGTAATGATTCTAATCAAAAACTTGGCCAAAAAAAACTGAAAAAATCGTCCACTGAACAGTCACCACGCCGTGGTAACTTTGACCACGTCGTGGTGATCATGCAGATTCCATAAAACGATTTTTCTTGCTTTGAACAATTAACCAATGCATCAATATAACCGAAAACACTCATGGCTCTGATACCACTATTGGGTTTAAAGTACTATAACACTCCTATGGTGCACATACAACCCTATGCTTTGGATCTAAGTTTTCTCTAGTTATACATGCAACAAAAAATTATCTAAAGCATGAAACCTGTCTAGCATACAAATTTGGTACATGAATCATAAAATTAGTTAGAAGAATACCTCTTATTTGTAGCTTGTAGTTGTTGGCCTTTCAAGAGATTAGCACCTCAAGTGTGATTCCTCAAACAAGTCACAAACACCATGAACGAGTGGAGGACTTTGAGAGAGAGGCTAGAACCACCAAAATCGGCTAGGGTTCTCTTAGAACCCTTGGGGTGGTGAATTTGGTGCTAAGGGGTTACTTTTATACTACGGAATTCCTAGGGTTTAACTTGTAAACTCTAGTCCATTTACTTAATCCTTTAAGCAATCTAATAATCCATATGATGGGCCTTTTGGACTAACTCTCCATGGACTCTCACATAGATTTAGTCCATCCTTAATCAACATGGATCATTGGCCCAAACTATAAGTATTACTGATTGACTTAATCAGTCCCCGTTAATTTAATCAGTCTCTTTTGATCACTAAATTAATTCTAAATTAATTCTTGATCAATACTAATTAAATAATATGATTCCTCAATTAATATATTATTCTTATAATATATTAATAAATCATAAATAACCTCTTTCTCAAATATCCATCCTGTTAAATTATTCTGGTGAAGGCAATCCGAAATGGACCATGCTACTCTCGGGTCAAGTACATACCAATTATACTTATGGGCTTAGACACCTAATCCAACAGTTTTATTGTTAGAGGATTGAAAAGGTAAGCGACAATGTTTTCCTAACTGACAAGCATGATAAAGAGAATTGTCTTTATTCATACACAAAATAAAATTATGAGACTGTAAGAACTTAAAATAGTAGATCCCGGATAAACAAAAGACTATGCCAGATGTTAGATGAGACAGCAACATGAGCAAAAGTAATGACAGGCCCAATAGATGAAGGAAGAACAGGATATAGATCATGATGAGTACTATTACAGCGCTGAAGCGAGACACTTGTTTTAAGATCCTTCACAGTGAAACCAAAAGGATCAAACTCAATAGAAACAGAATTATCAGTAGTAAAACGACAAACAAAGATAATATTTTTAATTTAAGATTATTATTGGAAAAGGGAAAAAAGTTTGACCAGTGGATTGAAAGGGAAGAAGAGCACCATCACCAACCATAATGAATTTTTAGTTACATGTAGTAAGGGAGTGCATTATACCTTGATTAAATTCCATATGCGAGCTTGCACCTGAGTCCGTGTAGTAATTTTTGTCTTGTGGAGGTTGGGTCGACATTGCTTGGAAAACTGAGGCGAGATCCTTGTATTGTGGTTGGATATGTTGAGAAGCATGTCCACTAAAATAGGTCTGATATAGCTGCTCATTTGCTCCAAAAACATGTGAGAATTGGCCTGAGGGGGGTTGTTGCTATTGACCGAGGTAGTATGGTTGCTAGGGTAGCTGAGAAAAACTGTGTACAGGGTTGGGCAGCTGCTGTGAAGACCCGTAGAGTGAGCCACCAAACGATGAAGGTGAACCGAAGGAAGCAATAGCATAAGCAGCAAGAGGCTGCTGACCGAGAGCAACAAATGGATGTTGTTGAGCGCCAACAGGAGGTTGTCGTATGACAGCAGGTCCATGAGTCGTAGGTGGAGCACCAAGTAAGCCAGATGATGAAAACACAAGGAGCCTTGTTGTGTTTGAGCACCAAAAAAGATTTGTTGTGGCGTTGAAGTCCTTGTGTACCTGAAACAGAATTAGAACTAACAGAAACATTAGAATTACTCTCCCCCTTTGGAAGCAAAACACCTATTATTTTTACCCTTATAAAGTCTATTTTTCCATTTTCCGTTTGATGATGCCAATGAGTATAATTCAGTGGAAGATGTGAGAATGGAATTAACATTAAGATCAATCTATTCTTCACGAGATTCATGGAGGAATAACATGAACGTGGCCTCAAGAAATGTCGGAAAAGGTTTTGTATTTGTGATTACATGAACAATGTTGTGATACGAGGGTATGAGTTGGTGAAGTATTTGCATAAGTACCTGAATGTCATCAACGGTAGAATTACAATCAGCAAGAGGTTCATCCAAGTACTTTAGGGAGTGATAAAATTATGTAATAAAGGAGGATCCTTTCTTGGTTTTGCGAAATTGCTCTTCAAGTTGGAGCATTCATGACATCTTTTTATTGAGGAAGAATTCCGCTAGTTTATTCCAAAGGTTCTTGGCAGTGCAATTGTCACTAGAAATAATCTGCAAAAGATTAGCATCACAAGTGGAGTAAAACCAGGACTTGCAGGAGTCAATGGCTTCCGAATCCTCATGATCATCACCTTGACGAAGGGATTTCCCATTAATGTAGCCATAAACCTTAGGCCCTTTGCACATATCCGTAAAACTATGTTTTTATTGTTGGATTAGGTGTCTAAGCCCATAACTATAATTGGTATGTACTTGATTTGATAGTAGCATGGTCCTTTTGGGTTGCCTTTACTCATGCAACTTGACATGATGACTGGTGGAGAGAGAGTAGGATTTATTATTTGAAAAAGTAAATTGGTACTCATAATGATTTTATTAACATATTATAAGATTAATATATTATTAGTATTTAATCAGAAATTAATTTCATATTAATTTTGGGATTAAAGGAATAGGTTAATAATAGAGGGGTTGTTTTGCAAGTCATTGATTGTTGTGAAACTGGGCCAAGGGACTCCTTGATGGAGTGGATGAAATTTATAGCTTGGGCTTATAAGATTTTGTCCAAGGCATCTTATGGAGGTCCATGGGTTGCTTTGGGCTTAAGGTAAGAATTAAGGTTTCCTTATTCTGTAACGCTTGTTCCAGGTATCATTTATTTTCCTAAATTTTAGGATTTTGGACAGGGACTCGACGAGTTGGGGAGCTCCAACTCGTTGAGTAGGAATAATTATAGACGAGGGATGGAGGGTCTACTCGACAAGTTGGAATGTCGAACTCGACGAGTAGGCGCTGGAAAGGAAACCCTAATTTTCAAGGCTTTGTGCCCTATATAACGAACTTATGGGTCATTGTGGCCTCCCTCATCGTCTTTGCAGCTTAGAGAAACCCTAATTCGAGCCTTGTGCCTTCTAGAGTGTGTGTGTGAGAGCCTTTGTGAGTAATTTTGGTGCGGTTGTGAAGGGATTTGGAACTTGGAGAAGTTAGCGCAAAGGGAGAGGCTGTAGATCTGACATCTACTCTGTGTTAGCAACCATTTGGAGGTAAAAAGTCTTCACCTTGGCATTCCATTTCTTAGATCTTCCTTTATGCAAGAGTATGGTCATTTCTAGTGCAAAATGGAGTCACTCTTGGGTTTAAGATTGTCATGAGGACATGACTTCAGATCTGGACTCTGTATGGCCTCTTTGGACGTAAATTTGCCATCTTTATTAAGTTATGGCCCTTCCTCATTCCCTAAACCCCTTATTAAGATTTATATGAGTGTTTTAACCCCTTGAATGCCATGCATGAACGTAAAGTTAGAAAATTTACGTGGTATCTTAACCCTAGGGGACTGGATCTGCAGTTTGGGGCTTGGATTCGGCTCGAAAGGTCTGAATATGAAAAAGGTTGAAGCAACTCGACGAGTTGCTCGGCCAACTCGACGAGTTGGATCGATTTACCCCGCCTTCTGAATTATGAATGAACTCGGCGAGTGGGTGAGATGACTCGTCGAGGTGATTTGAGTTTTCGGTCTTCTGGATTCTGAATGAACTCGACGAGTTACTCAGGTAACTCAGCGAGTTGACCCAATTTTTTGGTCTTATGGACACTGAAGGAACTCGACGAGTTGCTAGATGCACTCGAAGAGTTGGGGTCAACATGGACTGTTGACCTAGACTGTTGACTTTGACTTTGACCAAGTTTGACCTTGAGGGTATTTTCGGTATTTCAGGATTTTTACAAGTTAATCACATGATGGTTGTAGACATCTGAGTTGGAGCTGCAAGTTGGGACTTATCTTATCATCTCAGCATTTCTTGAGAGGTGAGTCTTCTCACCATACTAATGGGTCAAAGGCACCAAGGCCGGCCCATTTCATGATATATGGATTGTTAGTTGATTATGTGATATGTCGGTAGGACATTTGTATGGAAGACCCTGGGGGTTCCCGTGGCGGTATATTAAGACCATGAGGAGGTTCCTATGGCATTTGGTATAAGTCCTTGGAGGTTTTCCACGGCTTCCTAGTATGTTTACATGTTAGCTCGTATGTTATTTCTATGGTTAGTGTAGACCGTGTGGAGGTTCCCACGACAGTTAGCCAAGACCACGTGGGGGTTTCAGTGGTGGCTAGCAAAGACCACGTGGGGGGTTCCCATGGCAGATAGTTAAGACCGTGTGGGGGGTTTCCAGTGGCATTTGGTGTAAGACCTTGGATGGTTTCCTTGGCATCCTTATATGTTTATATGCATGGCTTATATATTATGTGTAGCTTATAGAGCTAATATGGATTATGTGGTTATGTGGATTGTGTGGGGGTATGCTCTGGTGAACTCACTAAGCATTAGCTTACAGTTTGTTATTGGTTTCAGGTACTTCATAGCCTAAGGGCAAGGGCCCGACTTGATGGCGCGGCGTGAACTCTCTCCGGTGATTTCATTTTGGGACACTCTGATATATTGAATAAAATATTTGATGTTATGAATTTTGAAAACAATTGTTATTGAATTTTCATATTTATCGGAATGTTTTGGTGATCTAAAAATGAAAATTTTATTTGGAAAATTTGGATGTTACAAGTTGGTATCAGAGCCTTGGTTTGAGGGATTCGGGCACACTCTCAGGTGTGTCAGGACTCAATCTAAGGAAATGGTAAAACTGTTTTCAAGTAAGTGGTTCCCCAGTTTGTTAGCCATGCTATACTAATATTTGGATTATGATAGTCGAATGGATTTTGCTATGTGTATGCTTTAAAAATTGTATACGGTTAGGATCTTATAGCCTTAAAATGATTGATTTGGCCTTATTTCCAGTTCCTTGTCTGGTTGTGGTCCTAGGGTAGAGTCTGTTATTCGACAGTCTATTTGATCATGTTTTGTGTATAATTTGCATGCATAGGGAAACCTGATATGTATGATATAATTGATCCGAGTTGTGGTTTGAGCAAATCTTAGGATAGCCTAGGATTTGAGTTATGCAGTAGCCTGTGAGATATGTTTTGTTTTGGGACGAATTAGAGTTATCAGGTAGAGCCTTGGGAAAGGTACATGTAGGTGTGGAAGGTAGTATTGGGCCCGTACTACTGAAAGCACAGGACATGTACCCGAACCAATGTTAGATCTGGAAGCTCTAAGGATAACCGGTGTGGAAGGATCCCCTTATTGAATATCTTGATCATTATGTGCTACGATATTGTGCCTATTAATGAGAGGTTGTGCGAGGTTATTGTAGCCGAGGTTACGAGAGGCATCCTTGACGCTACCCCAGCGATCTTTGGGACAATCAAGGAAGGGATGATGGAGATCATGGAGGAGCGGCTCAGGTCTTTCCGAGCCGAGATTGTTGTGGGCCAGTTCAGGGCACGAACTCCCTCGTTTAGGGAGTTCAAGGCGTGCGGAGCGCCTGAGTTCTTCGGGGTCAGGGACCCCATATCTAGTCGACGCTGGGTGGCAGACGTGGAGAATGCCCAGCGTACGAGCTTTTGCCCCAATGCGGAAAAAGTGGGGTTTGCCTTGTGTATGCCGAGGGACCGAGCCAGGGATTGGTGGGAGGAGGTGACTAGCCAGGTGGGAGCAGCCGGTGTGGCTGAGATGACGTGGGCAGAGTTTGTCAGACGCTTTGATCTAGAGTTTGCACCATCTATTGAGGTGCAACGGTTAGTGAGGGAGTTTCAGGAGCTCCAGCAGACCAGCGAGACTATGGCTGAGATCACCGCCAAGTTTTGGGAGCAAGCACTGTTGATCCCGCAGTACATTACAGATGAGGACATGAAGAGGACGAGGTATCATTCCATGCTGAGGGATGATATCTGTGAGTTTGTGAGCTTTACAGGGTGCAAAACCCTGAATGAGATGGTGGAGAAGGCCCGATAGCGGGAGATGGAGTTGGAGCTTCGCACTAAGAGAAATCCGGAGCAGGTTCAGGCAGCTGTGGGTCAGGCTAAAAAGCCTAAGACCCCTGATTCTTCTAGTAGGGGCCAGCAGGGTCGTGGCCGGTGTGCCATGTGTGGGAAACTGCACAGTGGAGTTTTTCGGGGGACGGGCCCGGTATGTTGTACATGTGGTCAGCCGGGCCACACGAGCAGGGACTGCCCCAAGAAGGTCTTGATATGTTTCCACTGCAACCAGGCTGGCCATAAAAAGGCCGATTGTCCGAGGTTGCAAGGGGGAGGAGGAGCAGTGGCGCCGCCTGCGCCCGCCACATTGAGGATCACTGATGGCCGCCCTGCCAAGACGGATGCTCCTGAGGTGAAGAGCCGCGCATTTCAGTTGACTACTGAGGAGACTCGGGCAGCGCCAGACGTCATGGCTGATACGTAATTTATTTACTTTGTTCGATATTTATTTGTTTGTCATGTTGTATTTATATATGTTCACTTGTATAGCGGCCTTTTTGGTCAATGGTATGTCATCACATGTTCTTTTTTATTCGGGGGCTACCCGATCTTTTGTGTCTCTTGCGCTCAGCAAGAAGTTTACGAATGCTTTGGGAACGTTGGATTCTCCTTTCGAGGTTGAGATTACGGATGATAGCACAGTGAGTGCTGCGAGGGTATACCGGGACTGTGTCCTGAATGTGTTTGAGGAGAGGTTTCGGGTTGATTTAGTACTGATACCATCGCGGGGACTGAAGGTGATCATTGGGATGGACTGGTTGGGGGCCAATGGGGCCATGATAAATTGCGAGCGCCAGTTGGTGAGAGTTCGAACCCCAAGTAGGGCAGAACTGACTATTCATGGAGAGAGGGCCTCGCAGGGGCCAACCCTCTGTTCGGCTGCAAGATCTAGGAGACTTCTCCATCAGGGTTGTTCGGAATTTTTGTCATACATCTCAGATACGAGGGTTGAGCCTACGACAAATTTGGGTAGTGTGCCAATTGTACGATATTTTTGGGATGTCTTTCCCGAAGAGTTGCCAGGGATGCCTCCGGAGAGGCAAGTGGAGTTTCGCATTGATTTGGTGTCGGGTGCCACTCTGATAGCTAAGGCACCGTACCGGCTTGCTCCTCCCGAGATGCAGGAGCTGTCTATGCAGCTTTAGGAGCTGTTAGACCGAAGGTTCATTCGTTCGAGTAGTTCCCCGTGGGGAGTACAAATCCTATTCGTGAAAAAGAAGGACGGGTCACACAGGATGTGTATCTATTATAGGGAGTTGAACAAGCTAACGGTGAAGAATCGCTATCCACTCCCGAGGACCAATGATTTGTTCGATGAGATGCAGTGTGCGTCTTGGTTTTCCAAGATTGATCTTCGGTCGGGGTACCATCAGATGAGGATTATGGATGAGGATATACCGAAGACAGCTTTCAGGACTCGGTACGGTCACTATGAGTTTGTGGTGATGCCATTCGGGCTCACCAATGCCCCAGCAACGTTCATGGATCTCATGAACAGGGTGTGTAGACCAATGTTGGATCGGTCGGTGATTTTTTTCATTGATGATATCCTGTTCTATTCTAAGACCAAGGAGCAGCACGAGCTGCATCTGAGGGAGGTATTGGAGACACTGAGAATGGAAAGGCTTTAAGCCAAGTTCTAAAAGTGTGATTTTTGGTTGCGAGAGGTGCAGTTTTTGGGGCACATCATCAACCAGGAGGGTATTTCAGTTGATCCGGCCAAGGTTGAGGCAATGATGCGGTGGGAAGTACCGAAGAATGCATCTGAGATCCGTAGCTTCTTGGGTCTAGCGAGGTATTATCGGAGGTTCATCCAGGATTTCTCCATGATCGTCGTACCATTGAACCGTTTGACCAAGAAGAATGTGACTTTCCGGTGGGGCCCAGACCAGCAGCTGGATTTTGAGACCTTGAGACAGAGGTGATGTGAGGCCCCGATTCTGGTACTACCCGAAGGGCTAGATGATCTTGTAGTATATTGTGATGTATCGTTCACAGGGTTAGGATGCAGAGGGGACATGTGATTGCATACGCTTCGAGGCAGTTGAAGCCTCATGAAGCGAATTACCCCACTCACGATTTGCAACTGGGGGCAGTGGTGTTTGCTCTCAAAATCTGGAGGCATTACTTGTATGGAGTTCGGTGCACCATTTTTACTGACCACAAGAGTTTGAAGTATTTTATGGATCAGCAGAACCTCAACATGCGACAGAGGAGGTGGTTAGATGTACTAAAAGATTATGACTGTGAGATCTTGTATCGTCCAGGGAAGGCCAATGTGGTGGCTGATGCTTTAAGCCGCAAAGCGGAAGGCTCTCCGATCGGGAACGTATATTTAAGGATGACGGTGGTCTCTCCACAGCTAGATTTGATCAAGAAGGCTTAAGTGGAGGGTTTGAAGAAACAAAATTGGAAGTTAGAGCGGATTCGGGGTCAGATTCCCTTGTTTGTTCGGGATGGTCGGGGTCCTTTGTGTAACATCCCGTTTAAAATAAAATAATTAACTAATAAACCCGAAACCCCAAGAAGTAATTTTTTTTATTATTTTAAATTATTATTGTCCAAAATCAAATAATAATTAGTGGGGGGAGGCCAAATGATGTAATTTTGATTTTCGAGGGTTAAAGTGTAATTTTGGGACTTAATTTGTAAAGATTTTTCATAAGGAAAGGGGTGTTTGGTATTATTTGGACTTAATACGTAAGGATTTATGGAAGCGGGGACTAAAGAGTAAATTTTGGACCTAAGATGGGAAGATTTTCTAGAGGAGGGGTTGATTGGTAAGATTCGGACTTGATTTGTAAGGGTTTTCAGAAGGAAGGGTTAAAAGGGTAAATTTAGGACTCGTTTTGAAAGAAAATAGAGAAGGGATGGCCATTATTGTATTATGGGATGAAGTTTATGAGACGGGTAAATAACTCGTCGCTACCCTCGTTCAAACCCTAACCCTACATCAAACTTCAGGCGCCACCCTTATGACTCCCACCACCGGCCGCCACTTCCCTTTCTTCGTCTCCGGCACCGCCGCAACCATTCACATCGCTCGTTTTTCCGACCGCCTAGCACCGTCGGGTAGCCCTCGTCACCAGCAGCATTGATGACCGACAGAGGATGGGGGTGAAGCTGCACCGAACCGCCGGGAAATCGAAGTCGCTTGTGTTACTCCCGTCGTTTGTTCGTGACAACTCCTCCCATCCGCCGCTGCTCATACAAACATTGAAGACGAAGACCGTCTTAAGGACGTTAGGGCTTTCGTCGAACGGAAGAACCACCTGTTGTTTCGTCGTGGGTCACCAGTTCTACGTCTCAGTTCGTCCTCCGCAAGCACCATCGTTCCTCCCTCCGTTCTGTGTTGTTGCTACGCCACCGTTAGCCATCGCTGCGCCGCTAGAGCGGCTGCTGTCGTCACCGTGAACCACTAGGTGGGTGGTGGTGTTACTGTTCTGGGATTGTGTATGTTTCAGTCGTGTCTCACAAGCGTGTGGGTGTCTCGGGTTGCTGTTGCCGGAAAAACCCAAGAAAAACCACCATGGTTGTCAGCCATGGTAACTGCCGCCTCAAGAACACCCATGGCGGGTGTGTATGCTACTGTATGGTGTTAATTTCGTGTGTTTGTGTCGTCGTGTGTGGGTGGTTGTCTTAGCCGGAATTACAAGAGGGCCACCACCAACACCGTGAGGTGGTGGCTGCCACCATCTACCACCACCAGCCACCACAAGGGTGGTTGTGGGTGTGTATTATTATGTTATTTTGAGTATGTGTGTGTGTGTTCATTGTAATATTGTTTGTAATCATGCCAAAATAATCAAACGAAAAATCCATAACCACGACCGTGAGGTGGTGGCTGCCGCCTCCTGCCGCCGCCAGCCGCCATGTTGCGTGGCGGTGTGCTTCGTTTGCGTTTTGACTCGTTTAGGATGCTTGGAAAAGTGGGCCCAATGAAACCCTAATTGGCCAAATGAAGCCCTAATTGACCTAAAAGCCCAACCATTTGATTAATGGGCTAGTATTTGGGTTAGAAACCCTAATTAGGGTTTGGAAAACCCTAATGCCTTGAAACCCTAATTTTGGGATTGATCGGGACCGCATGAGAATTATTTATTAAACCTAATATAATAATTAATATTCATTGGCAAATTAACCTAAGGCAATATTGGACTTAATGGATTAAGTCCTTAATGAGTTAAGTAAGAAACACTTAACCCTAATCGTCATTTCATGTGGAAACCCTAATTTCACTTGGGCCTTGAGTTGGGCCTTTCTAATGGGCTTTGGTGATTGGACTATTGAGGGGTTATCCAAGAACAAGTAAATAGACTAAAATAATTGGATGGGCTTTAGGATAAGGCCCATGTGAAGGACTTGGGTCCAATTTGGAAAATTGGGCTATAAATGGACCATAACTGGGCCTTTATGATTATTGTGATATTGGGCCATGGGAATACCAAGAGTTTGGACTAGAAGATGGGTCTTAAGGAAAGACCATGTAAAGGTATGGGCCCAATTTGGAAAATTGGGCCATATGTTGGGCTTTAGCCCATTACTTGACTTTTGCGCCTTTGGAGTGTGAGTTGGACCTTAGGCTTGGAACCCAATTATTAATTGGGTATTGTTTGATGTTGATAGTTCGGGAATCTATCAACTAGCAGCTGGAGTTTCATCTGTGGGACTTCAGCAGTGCCAGGTGAGTTATCCTCACTATATCGACTGGGTCTAAGGCACCAATGCCGGCCCTTAACGGATTTGGATCCGGGTTTATTGCATGATATGATTATTGATTTATATCCTGGTAGTTAGGATGGTGATATGCTTATTGATTTATATCCTGGTAGTTAGGATGGTGATATGCTATGTTAGTGACCGGTTAGGTCTATATCCTGGTAATAGGATCTTGCTGTGATTAGTGATTGGTTAGATCGGTTTGACTGTTATATATGCTAGCGTATAATATGTATGTTATGTGTGTGCACATGTTTGTTGGTTGGGGGTTGGGTTGAGGCGGTCCTGCTTTGTGCTAAAGGCCAACATACCTAGGGCATTCCAGATAAACTGAAGGTCCTGCAAAGGGGTTCAGTTAGGTTGAAGGCCCAGCGAGCGGTCCGGATAGGCTGTAGGCCCTGCGAGGCAGTCCAGACGTGCCAAAGGCTCGGAGAGTGGTCCAGATAGGCTGAAGGCCTGTGAGGCGGTCCAGTCAGGCTGAAGGCTCATTATGCATGCTGTTTGCTTATATGTTTATATGATGTGGTTATATCTGTATGGTGTTGGTATTTTGGGGGTAACTCACTAAGCCTTCGAGCTTACATTTGTCGATTATTGTTTCAGGTACTTATGATGATCGCGAGAAGGCGAAGGCGTGATCGTACAGCTCCTCATATTTCATGATTTTGTGATTTGATTATGGGGATACTCTGATAATTAAACTATTTTGAAAACATACTGTAATAACTTAATGGTTTTAAATATTTTAAAAAGTTTTAAATTGGCTTGAATTTTATGGGTGTTACAAGTTGGTATCAGAGCCTTGGTTTGAGTGAATTGGAGGAACACTCGTATGAATCCAGTCTCAAATCAACGAAAAGATTTTATAATGATTTTTTTTTAAATGGTTTTCAAAATATTAAAGGAGGATGCAAGTGTACGATTAGCCGGAGCTCGCGAATAGACCCGAAATACCTTACAGATTGTTTGATTTGTGATATGTAGAACAACATGCTAGTACTAGGCTAGGGATCTTTAGGAATTGCATGATAGAATTGCCTGAGTATATGATGCCTGATAGCCTTGGGTTTTTCCTTATATGAAATTGACATCATTACTGTAGTTGCTTAGTGTATACATCACGACCGTATATAATTAAGATCTTATAGCCTGAGAATGTTTGGTTTGGCCTTATTTCCAGTTCTTGTTTGATGAAGGTCTTAGGGTAGGATCAGGTATTCGAAAGTCTATAGGGTCCAACGTTATGTATGGTTAGCATACACGAGTGCTGCAGGGTTGGTGGAAGTTTCATGGATGGGTGGGTTGTGAGAGGCCAGGAGGCCAGTTATGAGATATTTAGCATTCCTCTAGGAGTGAGGATTGAGCGCTCGCTATGTTTATGTATATTGTTAGGGTGTTGTGGTGATACTTGAGACAAATATGGGTAGGTGTGGAAGGTAGTATGGGCTCGTACTACTGAAAGCACAGGACCCATACGCGTAGCAAGGAAGTCACAACCCCTAGGGTTTAGTTGGGAGTTGGTTCCCGGTTATTATATGGATTATCCGAGATCTCTCTGGTGTATTATCATAATGGTGGTTACGAGTCGTCTTGAGACCGGATCCGGGTCAGGATCGGGAGCTGGCAGCAGGATAGGCCAGCATTGACAGAGGATTGTGTCAGGGAGATCATCCGGGAGGAAGTGATTGAGATTGTCTAGGGTCAAATTTCGGAGATGTTTGGGTTTAATGAGATCGCCATGGTTGAGTATTTCAATGAGCGCTATGCAGCCTTGCTGATACGGCTGACGCAGCAGCTACAGCAGCTGTAATGACAGCAGGGGGAGGAGCTGGTCGAGCCTTCAAGTATCAGGACTTGTGGTTGGGACATATTCTGATGAGCAGAATGCTGCAGTTACTTGGGATCAGGGAGATGTTATGTACTCGTTACGTTCTGCGGGCTGAGCGGGAGTGGCTAGCACAAGAGTTTCTGGATTTGAGGCTTTGGGGGTTTACTCGAGGCCGGAGTGTGAGTCGCGGGGACTCCGGAAAGGAGTGATGATTATGTTCAGTTGAGGTTTCGCAGCTGGAAGTAGAATGGTTAATTGATGGATTGGAATGTCATTTTATAGGGCAAGGATTGTGCCCTTTCAGTTTTCGAGCTCGAAGAAGTGAGCAGACTTGGGACCCCAGGATCAGGTTGTATTCCAGCTCGAAGTCAGTTAGTTGCAGGGGTTGGCGACATTAATTCAGCGATGGTGCGCACATGTGGGTCGATGTGGCATGAGTATCTTGTGAGGTGTACGCGATTACCGCCCTACCTATAGGAGCTAAGATCTGATTTGCCTTGGATCTCTGGTATCGGGCGGTAAGGATTGATTATGCTATTTATTGCATTTTTGGGATTAGAGACTATACCTTGGGAGTAGTTTGTAGCCCGGTTTAGGGCGGAGGTTGCATCAGCTACTGCAGCTAAGCAGTGGACGTTTGAGCTGGTGAGTGAGTCAGGGTGCGAAACCCTGAATGATATTATTTCTAAAGCCGAGAGCGGGAGATTTGTTGGAGCACTTTGGAAAGAAGGGTATTTTGTGGGAGGTCTGCGGACAGGGTCCCACAGGATGGTTATTCAGCATTGTCAGGATTCAGTAGTTCAGTAACCGTTATTAATTGGCGGAGGAAAGCGCCAAGGGAAGTAACTCGTTGATGAGATGTTAGTTGGAGCATCTACCTTTTGGACTTCAGGATTTGAGTGTGGGATCATTCAAGTATTAGGGACTGTCGATTTCACTGGGACTCAAGAAGTGTTCAGCTAGTTCTTAGAAGTGTGTGATCACTTGTGATTGGTTGGTAATGGAGCACTAGTTGGAAAGAGTTGGTTGTCATCAGATTGATCGTTGGAAAGGGGAGACGATTGGTAATTTTCCAACTTTCACGTATTGTGAAGATTTAGTCGAATCTAAGTGGGGGAGAATTATCCCGGGATTCAAAAACAGGAGTGGTTTTGGAACTGGGATAGGTTTTGCATTCCCAACAGGGAGAAAGGTGGTCCAAGTGGCTGTTAGGTTTGATCGTTGTGTGAGTTGGGAGTTTGGTAAAACTCCCCGGCATGTGAATCGCGTCTTCTCGGTGCTTGATAGCAGAATTTGGGGAAATCGGGTTGGGATTCCAGTCAAGAATTGAGTTCAGTTCGGATGTCCGGTCGAGTGTGTGTGCTCGACTCTGAGGGTAATTGAATTGATAGATTGAGGGTAAGGCATCGGGCTACAGTTGTATTAGAGCGAAATTGTTGTAAGACTGCAGGGTGACTCGTAGCATTCGTGGATTCTTTCAGATGATTAAGCCAGGGTGGGTCAGTTCGCAAGATTATGGTTAGACCACAACATGATTGGAATCAGGAAACGGTAGGTCGTTGCAGACCGGGCATGATGTAAGACTACAGTAATTCTGGTAGCGTTCACTTTTCGTACTTGATTCTACGGCGATAAGTTGTCAGACTATTATGGTCGGATGGACCAAAAGCATTGATGGATCCATGAGTGACGATATAGCTAGGGAAGTTAATGCTAGTCGAAGTTTCCTTCGGGAATCACGTGGAGCGACTGTAAGATCGCTCGTTGGTTCAGCAACCGGGCTGGAACCCGGTATTTCGGATGAGCTTTCTGCCAAGTGTAAGTTCACTGTAGGGAAATTTGGCCTGTGACTATGTTTTCTTGTAGTAACCTCAGGTTACCAGTAGTGAGTAGCCAGTTGGGAGTTAAGTGTAAAGATTTCGGCAATGATTCTGTGTGGGCGGTTTGTCAGGGAGCCAGACCATCTCGAGACGTCAGATTATAGAGTGAGTAAAATGTGATCATATTGCAGGGAATTCGTTTACCAACAGGTTCCAGAACCCTGCGAGGGTTGGATACGGTTGCCTTGGAAAGGCTTGGGTATGCTTGTAGTTGCGGCCATGTAGTTCAAGTAGTCTAGTGTGTAAGGAATGATAAGAAACGATTTCGAGGACGAAATCAAATTTAAGTGGGGGAGAGTTGTAACATCCCGTTTAAAATAGAATAATTAACTAATAAACCCGAAACCCCGAGAAGTAGTTTTTATTATTATTTTAAATTATTATTGTCCAATATCAAATAATAATTAGTGGGGTGTTGGTTTCGGGAGGCCAAATGATATAATTTTGATTTCCAAGTGTTAAAGTGTAATTTTGGGACTTAATTTGTAATGATTTTTCATAAGGCAAAGGGTTTTTAGTATTATTTGGACTTAATATGTAAGGATTTATGGAAGCGGGGACTAAAGACTAAATTTTGGACCTAAGATGGGAAGATTTTGTAGAGGAGGGGCTGATTGGTAAGATTCGGACTTGATTTGTAAGGGTTTTCAGAAGGAAGGATTAAAAGGGTAATTTCAGGACTCGTTTTGAAAGAAAATAGAGAAGGGAGGGCCATTATTGTTATTATGGGATGAATTTTATGAGACGGGTATATAACTCGTCGCTACCCTCGTTCAAACCCTAACCCTAATTCAAACTTCAGCCGCCACCCTTATGACTCCCACCACCGACCGTCACTTCCCTTTCTTCGTCTCCGGCGCCGCCGCAACCATTCACCTCGCTCATTTTTTCCACCGCCTAGCACCGTCGGGTAGCCCTCGTCACCAGCAGCATTGAAGACCGACATAGGATGGGGGTGAAGCTGCACCGAACCGCCGGGAAATCGAAGTCGCTTGTGTTACTGCCGTCGTTTGCTCGTGACAACTCCTCCCATCCTCCGCCACTCATACAAACATTAAAGATGAATACTGTCTTAAGGACGTTAGGGCTACCGTCGAACGGAAGAACCACCTGTTGTTTCGTCGTGGTTCGCCGGTTCCATGTCTCAGTTCGTCCTCCGCAAGCACCATCGTTCCTCCCTCCGTTCTGTGCTATTGCCACGCCGCCATTAGCCATCGTTGCGCCGCTAGAGCGGTTGCTGTCGTCACTGTGAACCACTAGGTGGGTGGTGGTGTTACTGTTCCGGGATTGTGTATGTTTCAGTCGTGTCTCGCAAGCGTGTGGGTGTCTCGGGTTGCTGCTGCCGGAAAAACCCAAGAAAAACAGCCATGGCTGCCGGCAATGGTAGCTGATGCCTCAAGAACAGCCATGGCGGGTGTGTATGCTGCTGTATGGTGTTAATTTCGTGTGTCTGTGTCGTGTGTGGGTGGTTGTCTTAGCCGGAATCACAAGAGGGCCGCCACCACCACCGTGAGGTGGTGGCTGCAACCATCTGCCACCACAAGCGTGGTCGTGGGTGTGTATTATTATGTTATTTTGAGTATGTGTATGTGTGTTCATTGTAATATTGTTTGTAATCGAGCCGGAATAATCAATAGAAAAATCCATAACCACCACCATGAGGTGGTGGCTGCCGCCGCCAGCCGCCGTGTTGGGTGGCGGTGTGCTTCGTTTGCGTTTTGACTCGTTTGGGATGCTTGGAAAAAGTGGGCCCAATGAAACCCAATTGGGCCCAATGAAGCCCTAATTGACCTAAAAGCCCAACCATTTGATTAATCGGCTAGAATTTGGGTTGGAAACCCTAATTAGGGTTTCGAAAACCCTAATGCCTTGAAACCCTAATTTTGGGATTGATCGGGACCGCATGAGAATTATTTATTAAAACTAATATAATAATTAATAATGAGTGTCAAATTAACCTAAGGCAATATTGGACTTAATGGATTAAGTCCTTAATGAGTTAAGTAAGAAACATTTAACTCTAATCGTCATTTCATGTGGAAACCCTAATTTCACCTGGGCCTTGAGTTGGGCCTTTCTAATGGGCTTTGGTGATTGGACTATTGAGGGGTTATCCAAGAACAAGTAAATAGACTAAAATAATTGGATGGGCTTTAGGATAAGGCCCATGTGAAGGACTTGTGCCCAATTTGGAAAATTGGGCTATAAATGGACCATAACTGGGCCTTTATGATTATTGTGATATTGGGCCATGGGAATACCAAGAGTTTGGACTAGAAGATGGGTCTTAAGGAAAGACCATGTAAAGGTATGGGCCCAATTTTATGTTGGGCTTTAGCCCATTACTTGACTTTTGCGCCTTTGGAGTGTGAGTTGGACTTTGGGCTTGGAACCCAATTATTAATTGGGTATTGTTTGATGTTGATAGTTCGGGAATCTATCAACTAGCAGCTGGAGTTTCATCTGTGGGACTTCAGCAGTGCCAGGTGAGTTATCCTCACTATATCGACTGGGTCTAAGGCACCAATGCCGGCCCTTAACGGATTTGGATCCGGGTTTATTGCATGATATGATTATTGATTTATATCCTGGTAGTTAGGATGGTGATATGCTTATTGATTTATATCCTGGTAGTTAGGATGGTGATATGCTATGTTAGTGACCGGTTAGGTCTATATCCTGGTAATAGGATCTTGTTGTGATTAGTGATCGGTTAGATCGGTTTGACTGTTATATATGCTAGCATATAATATGTATGTTATGTGTGTGCACATGTTTGTTGGTTGGGGGTTGGGTTGAGGCGGTCCTGCTTTGTGCTGAAGGCCAACATACCTAGGGCAGTCCGGATAAACTGAAGGTCCTGCAAAGGGGTTCAGTTAGGTTGAAGGCCCAGCGAGCGGTACGGATAGGCTGTAGGCCCTGCGAGGCGGTCCAGACGTGCCAAAGGCTCGGAGAGTGGTCCAGATAGGCTGAAGGCCTGTGAGGCGGTCCAGTCAGGCTGAAGGCTCATTATGCATGCTGTTTGCTTATATGTTTATATGATGTGGTTATATCTGTATGGTGTTGGTATTTTGTGGGTAACTCACTAAGCCTTCGAGCTTACATTTATCGATTATTGTTTCAGGTACTTATGATGATCGGTAGAAGGCGAAGGCGTGATCGTACAGCTCCTCATATTTCATGATTTTGTGATTTGATTTTGGGGATACTCTGATAATTAAACTATTTTGAAAACATATTGTAATAACTTAATGGTTTTAAATGTTTTAAAAAGTTTTAAATTGGCTTGAATTTTATGGGTGTTACAAGTTGGTATCAGAGCCTTGGTTTGAGTGAATTGGAGGAACACTCGTATGAATCCAGTCTCAAATCAACGAAAAGATTTTAAAATGATTTTTTTTAAATGGTTTTCAAAATATTAAAGGAGGATGCAAGTGTACGATCAGCCGGAGCTCGCGAATAGACCCGAAAATACCTTACAGATTGTTTGATTTGTGATATGTAGAACAACATGCTAGTACTAGGCTAGGGATCTTTAGGAATTGCATGATAGAATTGCCTGATTATATGATGCCTGATAGCCTTGGGTTTTTCCTTATATGAAATTGACATCATTACTGTAGTTGCTTAGTGTATGCATCACGACCGTATATAATTAAGATCTTATAGCCTGAGAATGTTTGGTTTGGCCTTATTTCCCATTCTTGTTTGATGAAGGTCTTAGGGTAGGATCAGGTATCGAAAGTCTATAGGGTCCAACGTTATGTATAGTTAGCATACACGAGTGCTGCAGGGTTGGTGGAAGTTTCATGGATGGGTGGGTTGTGAGAGGCCAGGAGGCCAGTTATGAGATATTTAGCAATCCTCTAGGAGTGAGGATTGAGCGCTCGCTATGTTTATGTATATTGTTAGGGTGTTGTGGTGATACTTGAGACAAATATGGGTAGGTGTGGAAGGTAGTATGGGCTCGTACTACTGAAAGCACAGGACCCATATGCGTAGCAAGGAAGTCACAACCCCTAGGGTTTAGTTGGGAGTTGGTTCCCGGTTATTACATGGATTATCCGAGATCTCTCTGGTGTATTATCATAATGGTGGTTACGTGTCGTCTTGAGACCGGATCCGGGTCAGGATCGGGAGCTGGCAGCAGGATAGGCCAGTATTGACAGAGGATTGTGTCAGGGAGATCATCCGGGAGGAAGTGATTGAGATTGTCCAGGGTCAAATTTCGGAGATGTTTGGGTTTAATGAGATCGCCATGGTTGAGTATTTCAATGAGCGCTATGCAGCCTTGCTGATACGGCTGACGCAGCAGCTGTAATGAAAGCAGGGGGAGGAGCTGGTCGAGCCTTCAAGTATCAGGACTTGTGGTTAGGACATATTCTGATGAGCAGAATGCTGCAGTTACTTGGGATCAGGGAGATGTTATGTACTCGTTACGTTCTGCGGGCTGAGTGGGAGTGGCTAGCACAAGAGTTTCTGGATTTGAGGCTTCGGGGGTTTACTCGAGGCCGGAGTGTGAGTCGCGGGGACTCCGGAAAGGAGTGATGATTATGTTCAGTTGAGGTTTCGCAGCTGGAAGTAGAATGGTTAATTGATGGATTGGAATGTCATTTTATAGGGCAAGGATTGTGCCCTTTCAGTTTTCGAGCTCGAAGAAGTGAGCAGACTTGGGACCCCAGGATCAGGTTGTATTCCAGCTCGGAGTCAGTTAGTTGCAGGGGTTGGCGACATTAATTCAGCGCTGGTGCGCACATGTGGGTCGATGTGGCATGAGTATCTTGTGAGGCGTACGCGATTACCGCCCTACCCATAGGAGCTAAGATCTGATTTGCGTTGGATCTCTGGTATCAGGCGGTAAGGATTGATTGTGCTATTTATTGCATTTTTGGGATTAGAGACTATGCCTTGGGAGTAGTGTGTAGCCTGGTTTAGGGCGGAGGTTGCATCAGCTACTGCAGCTAAGCAGTGGACGTTTGAGCTGGTGAGTGAGTCAGGGTGCGAAACCCTGAATGATATTATTTCTAGAACCGAGAGCGGGAGATTTGTTGGAGCACTTTGGAAAGAAGGGTATTTTGTGGGAGGTCTGCGGACAGGGTCCCACAGGATGGTTATTCAGCATTGTCAGGATTCAGTAGTTCAGTAATCGTTATTAATTGGCGGAGGAAAGCGCCAAGGGAAGTAACTCGTTGATGAGATGTTAGTTGGAGCATCTACCTTTTGGACTTCAGGATTTGAGTGTGGGATCATTCAAGTATTAGGGACTGTCGATTTCACTGGGACTCAAGAAGTGTTCAGCTAGTTCTTAGAAGTGTGTGATCACTTGTGATTGGTTGGTAATGGAGCACTAGTTGGAAAGAGTTGGTTGTCATCAGATTGATCGTTGGAAAGGGGAGACGATTGGTAATTTTCCAACTTTCATGTATTGTGAAGATTTAGTCGAATCTAAGTGGGGGAGAATTATCCCGGGATTCAAAAACAGGAGTGGTTTTGGAACTGGGATAGGTTTTGCATTCCCAACAGGGAGAAAGGCGGTCCAAGTGGCTGTTAGGTTTGATCGTTGTGTGAGTTGGGAGTTTGGTAAAACTCCCCGGCATGTGAATCGCGTCTTCTCGGTGCTTGATAGCAGAATTTGGGGAAATCAGGTTGGGATTCCAGTCAAGAATTGAGTTCAGTTCGGATGTCCGGTCGAGTGTGTGTGCTCGACTCTGAGGGTAATTGAATTGATAGATTGAGGGTAAGGCATCGGGCTACAGTTGTATTAGAGCGAAATTGTTGTAAGACTGCAGGGTGACTCGTAGCATTCGTGGATTCTTTCAGATGATTAAGCCAGGGTGGGTCAGTTCGCAAGATTATGGTTAGACCACAACATGATTGGAATCAGGAAACGGTAGGTCGTTGCAGACCGGGCATGATGTAAGACTACAGTAATTCTGGTAGCGTTCACTTTTCGTACTTGATTCTACGGCAATAAGTTGTCAGACTATTATGGTCGGATGGACCAAAAGCATTGATGGAGCCATGAGTGACGATATAGCTAGGGAAGTTATTGCTAGTCGAAGTTTCCTTTGGGAATCACGTGGAGCGACTGTAAGATCGCTCGTTGGTTCAGCAACCGGGCTGGAACCCGGTATTTCGGATGAGCTTTCTGCCAAGTGTAAGTTCACTGTAGGGAAATTTGGCCTGTGACTATGTTTTCTTGTAGTAACCTCAGGTTACCAGTAGTGAGTAGCCAGTTGGGAGTTAAGTGTAAGGATTTCGGCAATGATTCCGTGTGGGCGGTTTGTCAGGGAGCCAGACCATCTCGAGACGTCAGATTATAGAGTGAGTAAAATGTGATCATATTGCAGGGAATTCGTTTACCAACAGGTTCCAGAACCCTGCGAGGGTTGGATACGGTTGCCTTGGAAAGGCTTGGGTATGCTTGTAGTTGCGGCCATGTAGTTCAAGTAGTCTAGTGTGTAAGGAATGATAAGAAACGATTTCGGGGACGAAATCAAATTTAAGTGGGGGAGAGTTGTAACATCCTGTTTAAAATAGAATAATTAACTAATAAACTCGAAACCCCGAGAAGTAGTTTTTATTATTATTTTAAATTATTATTGTCCAATATCAAATAATAATTAGTGGGGTGTTGGTTTCGGGAGGCCAAATGATATAATTTTGATTTCCGAGTGTTAAAGTGTAATTTTGGGACTTAATTTGTAATGATTTTTCATAAGGCAAAGGGTTTTTAGTATTATTTGGACTTAATATGTAAGGATTTATGGAAGCGGGGACTAAAGACTAAATTTTGGACCTAAGATGGGAAGATTTTGTAGAGGAGGGGCTGATTGGTAAGATTCGGACTTGATTTGTAAGGGTTTTCAGAAGGAAGGGTAATTTTAGGACTCGTTTTGAAAGAAAATAGAGAAGGGAGGGCCATTATTGTTATTATGGGATGAATTTTATGAGACGGGTATATAACTCGTCGCTGCCCTCGTTTAAACCCTAACCCTAATTCAAACTTCAGCCGCCACCCTTATGACTCCCACCACCGACCGCCACTTCCCTTTCTTCGTCTCCGGCGCCGCCGCAACCATTCACCTCGCTCATCTTTTCCACCGCCTAGCACCGTCGGGTAGCCCTCGTCACCAGCAGCATTTAAGACCGACATAGGATGGGGGTGAAGCTGCACCGAACCGCCGGGAAATCGAAGTCGCTTGTGTTACTGCCGTCGTTTGCTCGTGACAACTCCTCCCATCCTCCGCCACTCATACAAACATTGAAGACGAATACTGTCTTAAGGACGTTAGGGCTACCGTCGAACGGAAGAACCACCTGTTGTTTCGTCGTGGTTCGCCGGTTCCATGTCTCAGTTCATCCTCCGCAAGCACCATCGTTCCTCCCTCCGTTCTGTGCTATTGCCACGCCGCCATTAGCCATCGCTGCGCCGCTAGAGCGGTTGTTGTCGTCACCGTGAACCACTAGGTGGGTGGTGGTGTTACTGTTCCGGGATTATGTATGTTTCAGTTGTGTCTCGCAAGCGTGTGGGTGTCTCGGGTTGCTGCTGCGGGAAAAACCCAAGAAAAACAGCCATGGCTGCCGGCAATGGTAGCTGCTGCCTCAAGAACAGCCATGGCGGGTGTGTATGTTGCTGTATGGTGTTAATTTCATGTGTCTGTGTCGTGTGTGGGTGGTTGTCTTAGCCGGAATCACAAGAGGGCCACCACCACCACCGTGAGGTGGTGGCTGCAACCATCTACCACCACCTGCCACCACAAGCGTGGCTGTGAGTGTGTATTATTATTTTATTTTGAGTATGTGTGTGTGTGTTCATTGTAATATTGTTTGTAATCGTGCCGGAATAATCAATAGAAAAATCCATAACCACCACCATGAGGTGGTGGCTGCCGCCGCCAGCCGCCGTGTTGGGTGGCGGTGTGCTTCGTTTGCGTTTTGACTCGTTTGGGATGCTTGGAAAAAGTGGGCCCAATGAAACCCAATTGGGCCCAATGAAACCCAATTGGGCCCAATGAAGCCCTAATTCACCTAAAAGCCCAACCATTTGATTAATCGGCTAGTATTTGGATTGGAAACCCTAATTAGGTTTTGGAAAACCCTAATTAGGGTTTCGAAAACCCTAATGCCTTGAAACCCTAATTTTGGGATTGATCGGGACCGCATGAGAATTATTTATTAAAACTAATATAATAATTAATAATGATTGTCAAATTAACCTAAGGCAATATTGGACTTAATGGATTAAGTCCTTAATGAGTTAAGTAAGAAACACTTAACCCTAATCGTCATTTCATGTGGAAACCCTAATTTCACTTGGGCTCTGAGTTGGGCCTTCTATTGGGCTTTGGTGATTGGACTATTGATGGGTTATCCAAGGACAAGTAAATGGACTAAAATAATTGGATGGGCTTTAGGATAAGGCCCATGTGAAGGACTTGTGCCCAATTTGGAAAATTGGGCTATAAATGGACCATAATTGGGCCTTTATGATTATTGTGATATTGAGCCATGGGAATACCAAGAGTTTGGACTAGAATATTAGATGGGTCTTAAGGAAAGACCATGTAAAGGTATGGGCCCAATTTAGAAAACTGGGCCATATGTTGGGCTTTAGCCCATTACTTGACTTTTGGGCCTTTGGAGTGTGAGTTGGACCTTAGGCTTGGAACCCAATTATTAATTGGGTATTGTTTGATGTTGGTAGTTCGGGAATCTGTCAACCAGCAGCTGGAGTTTCATCCGCGGGACTTCAGCAGTGCCAGGCGAGTTATCCTCACTATATCAACTGGGTCTAAGGCACCAATGTCGGCCCTTATCGGATTTGGATCTAGTTTTATTGCATGATATGCTTATTGATTTATATCCTGGTAGTTAGGATAGTGATATAATTATTGATTTATATCCTGGTAGTTAGGATGGTGATATGTTATGTTAGTGACCGGTTAGATCGGTTAGATCGGTTAGACTGTTATATATGCTAGCGTATGATATGTATGTGCACATGTTTGTTGATTGGGGGTTGGGTTGCGGTGGTCCTGCTTTGTGCTGAAGGCCAAGATTCCCAAGGCGGTCCAGATAAACTGAAGGTCCTGCAAAGGGGTTCAGTTAGGCCGAAGGCCCAGCGAGCGGTCCGGATAGGCTGTAGGCCCTGCGAGGCGGTCCAGACGTGCCGAAGGCTTGGAGAGCGGTCCAGATAGGCTGAAGGCCTGCGAGGCGTTCCAGTCAGGCTGAAGGATCATTATGCATGTTGTTTGCTTATATGTTTATATGATGTGGTTATGTATGTATGGTGTTGTTATTTTGGGGGTAACTCACTAAGCCTTCGAGCTTACATTTATCGATTATTGTTTCAGGTACTTCTGATGATCGCTAGAAAGCGAAGGCGTGATCGTACAGCTCCTCATATTTCCTGATTTTGTGATTTGATTCTGGGGATACTCTGATAATTAAACTATTTTGAAAACATACTGTAATAACTTAATGGTTTTTAATGTTTTAAAAAGTTTTAAAATGGCTTGAATTTTATGGGTGTTACATTTTGACACAGTGTGGTCGGGTGTGGGTTCCAGCATCTGGGGGAGTGAGACAGAAGATATTAGAGGAGGCGCACAAGTCCAGGTTCTCTATACATCTGGGAGCTACAAAAATGTATATGGATCTGAGGCCGAGCTACTGGTGGCTCTACATGAAGCGGGAGATCGCCCAGTTTGTGGAACGGTGCCTGACTTGCAGGAAGGTAAAGGCCGAGCATCAGCAGCCTCATGGCAAGGTTCAGCCGCTACCCATTCCTATGTGGAAGTGGGAAGATATCACTATGGACTTCATCACCAAGTTACCAAAGACAGCGAGGGGCGTGGATGCCATATGGGTCATCGTGGACAGATTGACGAAGAGCGCCCATTTTTTTCCAATCTCCGAGAGTATCTCTGCTAAGAAATTAGCAAATATCTATGTGTGAGAGGTGGTGGTTAGGCACGGAGTACCTGTGTCAGTGGTCTCTAAGCGGGATGTTCGATTTACATACAGATTTTGGAGGAGGTTCCATGAGGAACTGGGCACACAGTTACACTTCAACACTGCATATCACCCCCAGACAGACGGCCAGAGTGAGCGGACGATCCAGACGCTCGAGGATATGTTGCGGGCATGCGTTCTGGATTTCGGAGGGA
This sequence comes from Lactuca virosa, assembly GCF_052849685.1. Classification (NCBI taxonomy): domain Eukaryota; kingdom Viridiplantae; phylum Streptophyta; class Magnoliopsida; order Asterales; family Asteraceae; genus Lactuca; species Lactuca virosa. Next base: position 289,226,839 of record NC_136434.1, read on the forward strand.
GCTGGGATACATACCTCCCACTAACAGAGTTTTCATATAACAATAGTTACCATGCAAGTATCGATCGACCCCCGTTTGAGATGTTGTATGGTCGGAGGTGTAGGACCTCGGTTTGTTTAGGTGAAGTTGGGCACCGAGTCATGGGAAGCACCGAGGTGGTGCTTAAGACTACCGAGTTGATCCAGCAAGTGCGTGACAGGCTGCGGGTCGCGCAGAGCCGTCAGAAGAGCTATGATGACTGGCGTCGCTCGGATCTTGAGTTCCAGGTGGGAGACTTCGTATTGCTGAAAGTGTCACCATGGAAGGGTGTCATTCGGTTCTGGAAGAGGGGCAAGTTAAGGCCCCAGTATATTGGTCCGTTCAGGATTACCACCCGGGTGGGCAAGGTGGCTTACCGTTTGGACCTGCCAGACGAGCTTAGCCAGATTCACAACACCTTCCATGTGTCTCAACTCCAGAAGTGTGTTACTGACGAGGCTGCGGTTATATCTTTGGATGACATTCAGGTGGATGAGAGCCTGAACTACATCGAGAGGCCCATTGCAGTCTTGGATATGAAAGTTAAGGTCCTTTGTAATAAAGAGGTGAAGCTAGTGCAGGTGCAATGGCAGAACCGAAAGGGCTCGAAATGGACATGGGAGCCGAAGGATGATATGCGGGAGCACTACTTGGATTTGTTCGCATCAGCAGACTTCGAGGACGAAGTCTAGTTCAAGTGGGGGAGATTTGTAACACTTGTTCCAGGTATCATTTATTTTCCTAAATTTTAAGGTTTTGGACTGGGACTCGACGAGTTGGGGAGCTCCAACTCGTCGAGTAGGAATCATTATGGACGAGGGATGGAGGGTCTACTCGATGAGTTGGAGGGCCCAACTTGACGAGTGGGCACAAGAAAGGAGAACCCTAATTTTCAAGGCTTTGTGCCATATATAAAGAACTTATGGCTCATTGTGTCCTCCCTCATCGTCTTTGCAACCCAAAGAAACCCTAATTCTAGCCTTGTGCCTTAGTGAGTGTGTGTGAGAGCCTCTGTGAGTAATTTTTGTGTAGTTGTGAAGGGATTTGGAACGTGAAGAATCTACAGCAAAGGGGGAGGCTGTAGATCCGAAATATACTATGTGTTAGCAATCATTTGGAGGTAAAAAAGTCTTTTCCTTCGCTTTCCATTTCTTAGATCTTCCCTTATGCAAGAGGATGGTTATTTCTAGTGCAAAATGGTGTCACTCTTGGGTTTAAGCTTGTCATAAGGACATGACTTCATATATTGACTCCATATGGTCTCTTTAGACGTAAAGTTGCTATCTTTATTAAGTTATGGCCCTTCCTCATGCCCTAAACCCCTTATTAAGCTTTATATGAGTGTTTTAACCCCTTGGATGTCGTGCATGAACGTAAAGTTAGCAACTTTACGTGGTATCTTAACCCTAGGGGATTGGATCTGTAGTTTGGGGCTTGGATTCGACTGGAAAGGTCTGAATATGAAAAAGGTTGAAGGAACTCGACGAGTTGCTCAGCCAACTCAACGAGTTGGATCGATTTACCCCGCCTTCTGAATTTTGAATGAACTCGGCGAGTGGGTGAGATGACTCGTCGAGTTGATTGGAGTTTTCGGTCTTCTGGATTCTGAATGAACTCGACAAGTTACTCAGGTAACTCGGCGAGATGAACCGAGTTTTCGGTCTTCTGGACACTGAAGGAACTCGACGAGTTGCTAGATGCACTCGACGAGTTGGGGTCAACATGGACTGTTGACCTGGACTGTTGAATTTGACTTTAACCAGGGTTGACCAAGTTTGACCTTGAGGGTATTTTTGGTATTTCGGGATTTTGACAAGTTAACCAGATGATCGTTGTAGACATTTGAGTTGGAGCTGCAAGTTGGGACTTATCTTATCATCTCAACATTTCTTGAGAGGTGAGTCTTCTCACCATACCAATGGGTCCAAGGCACCAAAGCCGGCCCATTTCATGATATATGGATTGCTAGTTGATTATGTGATATGTCGGTATGACATTTGTATGGAAGACCTGGGGGGTTCCCGTGGCGGTATATTAAGACCATGAGGAGGTTCCTATGGCATTTGGTATAAGTCCTTGGAGGTTTTACACGGCTTCCTAGTATGTTTACATGTTAGCTCGTATGTTATTTCTATGGTTAGTGTAGACCGTGTAGAGGTTCCCACAGCAGTTAGCCAAGACCACGTGGGGGTTCCAGTGGCGGCTAGCAAAAACCACGTGGGACGGTTCCTATGGCAGATAGTTAAGACCACGTGGGGAGTTTCCAGTGGCATTTGGTGTAAGACCTTGGATGGTTTCTTTGGCATCCTTATACGTTTGTATGCATGGCTTATATATTATGTGTAGCTTATAGAGCTAATATGGATTATGTGGTTATGTGGATTGTGTGGGGGTATGCTCTGGGGAACTCACTAAGCATTAGCTTACATTTTTTTATTGGTTTCAGGTACTTCAGAGCCTAAGGCAAGGGACCGGCTTGATGGCGCGGCGTGCACTCTCTCCGGCGATTTCATTTTGGGTCACTCTGATATATTGAATAAAATATTTGATGTTATGAATTTTGAAAACAATTTTTTTTGAATTTTCATATTTATGGGAATGTTTTGGTGATCTACAAATGAAAATTTTATTTGGAAAATTTGGGATGTTACATATTCAAGTCCAGCTTTAAGACTTAGCAACCTGGCCATTATAAACCCTCTAAACCCAAGGAATTTCGGAAATATGCATATGATCTTAACCCTGACCGAAATTTCCTTATCTCTCCTTCATCCTTTGCATTGAGTGTTTGTGACTCCATTGAGGTGCAACACTTGGGGCACTAAGCTTTTAAGAGTCAAGGTGTTCTTGTTTTACTACATAACAAATGAGGAAATCTTCTGACCCTATTTTCTTTGTGAATTTCGATCTTGTATGCTAGATCTAGGGTTATTGCTTTGGTTCAATTTGCATGTTCAATTAGTGAAAAACTTAGATCCAAAGCAATTAGTGTTGCATGATAACATAGGAATGTAGATATGCTCATAACCCGTCAGTGGTATCAGAGCCTAGGATATTTTTCAATTGAATTGATGCAAGAGTGAACTGTCCAAAGAACAAGAAAATGATTTTTTTTGCTGTTTGAAGCATGAACTCGACGAGTTGGGTGAACTCGGCGAGTTCCTAGCCCAAATCGATTTTCGGATTTAATCCTAATTAGGATAATTGCCATAATTCGTTTTTAAAGCCTAAAATCGAATTTTCTGAAAGATAACATGATATCATTATCAAAATAAAACGATTGTGTTAAATTTGGATAATAATAATATTATTTTGATTTGAAATTTAACCTAGTATTTTGTTGAAAAGTTTTTAAAATACACCCTTTTGGTTTTATAATTTAAATTTGAAATTAAAAGTTTATTTTTGAAAATTTAAATGAAAAAAACTAGAAGATATTTTTATGGACTTTATTAATAATTTAATTAAAAGATTCATTAAAAGACAATTAATAAATCCATAAAATGGTTTAGATTTAATCAAATTAAAAGTTTAATTTATTAAAAGATTAAACTACCTAGTATTTTAAAAGTTTAAAATATACCCTTATACTGTATAAAATTAAAAGTTTAATCACATATATCTATGTATAAGAAAAGTCAGTCTTACCATTAGCTGGTCTATAAGGGGTGTTTAATGAGGCGGTCTGTAAAATGACCGTCATTGGGTATCCATTCTTACCCACCGCACCCTTGACTAGTGGAGGGTAGTTAGCCGAACGGGTTTGATAGGACGTTAAATCTCATTAATAAGTATAATGAATATACAAAGTAACTAAACCTTTTTATAAATTCCCAATCTTAGTTACTTTAGGAAAATGTGAATTTGATGCTAACCCATGAAATTGCACATTGCACCTTATTGGTCGTTAGTGGAGCGTGTGTGGTTAACCGACACACTAATATGGGACTAATGAAGGATGGCAATGGGTAGCTCGTAAATTATCGTTGATTAATGGAGCGTGTGTGGTTAACCGGCACATTAATTAGATGATAAATGACATCGAAAGTACCAAGCTAATTTGAATGGTTATTCACACCTTGTTTGTGATCCTCGGTATCCCAGTCACAAACTTAAAGGGCATAATCGAGATTAAACATGCCATTAAAATATCAATGAATCACAAAAAGATCTAGGAGATTCATTTAAAACCTAATTCGTTAAAATTTCGTTTTCGTGGTGGAATTGGTAAATCGTCATTTACCTACCTTCAAATAATTTACAATTGGATTATGGCATCCCTTTTCCGAATTGTAAATTATTGTGTTGAGTCCTAGCCTTAATATTTTATTTGGGTGTTATTTAAAGATTTAAACCAACTAACTTGAATTTCTACTTTTGTAGATGTCTAGTTCAGACAACTATGGTTTTCCTCATTCTTTTGGAAAAAAGATTTCCATCTGAAGATGATCTTCCACGTATCGATCAAGGTGAAAGATCGTTCCCTTCTTCGTGCATTAGTGGAACTAGAAATCATACTTCTCTTCCTCCACCTCCTCCATTGATTCTCCATGACCCACGTCTTCATCAACTTGAAAATTTCAAGGTTACTCAAGCCCTATTAGCATGCAAACACCAAGATGGAAGGTCTGTATGTGCACACGTCCTCAAGATGAAGTCGCACATTGACATATTGGGAATGTTGGGTGTCGTTTTCCCAAGGGAGCTAGCTGTTGACTTGGTTCTTCAATCGCTTCCTGAGTTATATACTCAGTTTGTTAAGGACTACTATACTAATGAAAAAGACGTGACCCTAATTGATCTTACATATTTGCTAATTGCTGCTGAAGCAGCAATGCTTTGGCGTACTGGTCAAGCAAATTTTTTTGGAGGATCTATTTCCCAAAGTTCCATGGAAGTTGATGATGGCAATCGTGATAGTCCAAGAATGGTTTCTCCTCCTAAGGGAGAAAATCAGCCAAGGTAAAAAAGTTTGACCATAAAAGAAAGGCCAGTTCTGAGATAGTTCCATGTGCCGATGCAAAAGAATCCATATGTTTCTACTACCAACTGAAGGGACATTTAAAGCGAAGCTTCCTAGACTACCTGAGAGATCTAAGAGATGGTAAAGTCAAATTGTATGACTCTACTTCAGGTACATCCACCATCTAAATCTATTAAGTTCCTATGTATAGATTCTTATTACATGATGTGTTGATCACATTTTGATGTTTTGTAGTATCGAAGAGAAAGAAGGAAGCTTAAAAGAAGAGTAAGCTGAATCTGACCATGAAAAGTGGATTTTGATCTCATGATTCGATGATCAGATTTTTGAGTTGCTACTTAGGAGTTATGATAGTTTGGTTAGTAATATTTAGAAACATAGTTTTCATTTGTATTTGCATTGTAAGGACAAGTTTTCCGCAATTTTATCAATTAAATTTTTTTATTTTATCTTGTTTTACATTTCCTTGCAATGGCATTTATGAAAATTGGTGTTTATATTTCTATTGTTAGCAATGTTGAAAAAAATGGATTTGATTCTTAGTTATATCGCTTGTGGTAGTGTCATAATTTACCAAGTGAGGAAGGATTCTCATCACCCAAGTTTCAATTGGACAGAAACTTGGAATCATGCGATTTGAATTGAGTGATGTATGAGAATCTTGATCTTTGGTAAATTGAGACTAATTCCTTGTTCACATGTATATGTGAGTCAAGCGAAAGACTAAAGGATCTAGTACACATTGATGTGCACTGGTCAGATCCACCACAAAGGACGATAAGCCATTCGTCATGATTTACTGTTGGTTTAGTAAATATGGTTATGCTTATAAGATTAAGTATAATTCTGGTACATTGAAAAATTTTCAATGTATAGCAGAATGAATAAAAGAATCTATTAGGCAGAAAGATAAAAATTTATCCAATTTGAAAGGAAAGAAGAGTACTTTAGTATCATGTTTTATGATCTTCCTAATGATTTAGGAACCATGTCACAATTGATCCTCTAAGGACACCTTAGTGCATTTATATTACTAAGAAGAGGAATCAGGAATTGTTGAAATGGTTAAATTAGAAGGATGAGTCATACTTCGTTCCAAAATCAAGTTTTAGAGTCATACTCTAGTTACTCCAAGTTGTACCTTGAGTAACATGTTCTAAGTAGGTTTATAACGCCTCATGAAATGTGGAGTAGAAATGTTTTCTTGCTCTAGCACATTTGAAATTGGTAGTTGTGATGTTTTGGTTAAAACAAAGACCAACTAAGACCAATTATATGAAGTGTTTTCTTGATAAGAATCCACACTAACTCTTGAATATTTGTTTGTCAAGGAATGATCCTTGACAGAGAATCTTACATGTCAAGAAGTCAGTGGGAGTCTTGTTGATCTTGAGAGGTTTCAGGAGACAATCAAGAATAAACCTTTAGTAATAACTAGCACACGACCTAAGGTTGATAACCTATCGTGTTGACATATTCTTGTTTATATGCCCATTCCAGTTAAGTTGACTATGCATGTGAGTTCTATGAGTTGACATTTGACTGCATAAGACAAAGCACCTTGATCAGTGAAAGTTCATTGATCGGTATGGGTGAGCTGCACAATAACTTGGAAGCACTGGCAGGCCCTTGTGTTACCGGATGGCAAGAAATTAAGATTAATCAAGCTCAGTCCATATGAGGTTGAATTTGTCATAAACCTTGTCTTATGATAGTGGTTGGAAATGACAAATTCGCATGGATGGGAACGCGTACACCATAAAATCTAAGTGGCAAGAGGTTTCTCTCCACATCACGGAAATGATTGCGATGAAACGCTTTCACTTGTACATTTTAAAGGATTGATTAACATCATTAGGGTTAGCAATTGTGATAATTGTGTTCTCAAATTCGAGTATGATTACGGCATCCCTTTTCATAGCTCGAATTGTGAGAAATGGCAAATAGTTTGAACATTCGAGACTTATTGCTATAAGTTCTGAAAGGGTTTAAACACACACATAGGCTATCTAATGAAATGTGTATGAGCTTGAGAAGTCTAGATGAAGACTAATCGAAGAACCATGTATCAGAAATCTGAACTTTGGTAAGAAACTCAATAGGTATTGATTTCTAGAAGTCCAGTTGATTTCTGAGTACATGTCAAAGCTAGTGGGAGCATAATTGTTATGTTGGTATTAACATAATTTTTATGCTAGTGGGAGCATCATTATTATGTAAGGTGTTGCAACTTAGCAATGCTATTTATAGGAAACAAAGTTCTAAATTTGCAAAGTTGCAGAATTTGGAAATTGTTTTGCTATGGTAAGGATTAAAGGAGAGGGCATTTATACTTCATTTCATATCTGAAAGTTTAGATTGAAGTTTTTGATGGAACTTAGTCATGAATATATACGAATATCGTGTTGAAATGTTTCAACATAGGAAATTAAATATATGAAAATATTATAGCAAGAGACTATTCAAGTATCATGCCTCTATGTAAGAAATTATGTATCGGATCCCATATGCTTCCAGTATAGGAGCGATTACATATGCTATAATATTCACTCGTTTGGATTTTCCATATGCTAGGGCATTAAAGGGGGAAAGGACTAGAACCAGATATGACTAAAATTGTTAAATGACTGTCAAGGACAATCTGAGGTTTACCAAAGATTGATTGCTTATGGACAGTTGGAAGTATGGTATTAATTTGAATGGACCATATTGATATGTTTTGAATAGAGTTAACTCTTATTCAGAATTGATAGTCATATGGAATATGGAAATGTTTCCATAGTGGGAGTTCGATATTAAGATCTGTGTGTGAGTTAGTAACTTTAATGCAAGAAGTATGTTCAAGGAATGCTCTTTAAATGAGAGACTTTGGAGCCTTGGCATTACAAAAGGGTCTTTGCATGAAAGGTTAGACTCTAACACGTTCTAGTAATGGCAAGAATGTGGTATTCTTACGCTTGTGATAAGGATTTGGAATTGTGAAATGAGCATTATTGGAAATGTGTTCAATTGATCTATTTCACAAAGGAATGACCATAGATAAAACAGTGTGCGTGCTTGGAGCATGGCATGACTGTTGTTTTAATTCAAGTATTGGATTGATTACATGAAACATTATACAATGAATAACGTCTTATTGATATGGTGACTAAATAATACGTGTTTTATTTATATTCAAAAGTTTTGGGACCATATTGGATTAGGTTATTCTTGTGTTTCACTTTGCATGTTTTACTTCCCGGATAACTAGGTTATTCAAACATCCAGATTCGATCATACTTTTGGAAGTAAGTAGTGAATTAAGACTGTCATGAATCATACTGTAGATTGTCTCAGTGCGTAGACATAGCAAATGTTTGCTGCAGTGTTCATGAGTACTCCTGAATTAAGAATTTCAGTATTGGATAAACCCACGCTCAAGAATTACTTCATGGATTAAATCACGAGTAATTTTGAGACGATAATATCTTATATTCTTGAAACGGAAACATATGAGTTGTTGTTTACAATTCAGTTGTGCATTGATAATACGTAAACGCATCAATAACTTGATGTTATAAAATGTATTGTTGTGTGTGATTTGATGAGTAAATAGTACAAGCATATGAGTCGAAGTTTATCCGTTCCTTTTACCCTAAATAGGATAAAAGCGATATTTGTGGGCCCCTCAATGATTTAGTGATGACACCCTAAGCGCTTGGCCAAGCCTGGACTGATTTGATTTGTTCAATTAGTCAGCCGTCATGAATCGAAAATCGGGAAACAAACTTTGGACAGAGAGAATGAATATAGTCCATGTCTCATGTCCATACGGTATCTTGTAGAATGGTGGGATATTTGATCACTTATCTAATGGACGCGTCATTGATTGGATCAGATTTCGACAGTGGCTTTTGAAAGTTACGATTGCTGGTCAAATTTTTAAGTCATACTTGAAATCATAGTTATTAGACTTATCCAAGTGGGAGATTGTTGGATTAGGTGTCTGAGCTCATAACTATAATTGGTATGTACTTGATTTGATAGTAGTATGGTCCTTTTCGGTTGCCATCACTCATGCAACTTGACAGGATGACTGGTGGAGAAAGAGTAGGATTTATTATTTGAAATAGTAAATTGGTACTCAAAATGATTTTATTAATATATTATTTGGAAATCATATTATTTGTAACATCCTGAGATTTTGCAGGTATTTCCGAATTCTCTCTTTTATTATTATTTTGTCATTTGTTGTCCCTGGGGTTGGAAGAGTGAAGCCATTAGAAGAGTGAGGGCTAAAGTTGCAACTTTGGGATCAAGAGAGTACGCTAAGCGTACATAAGGTACGTTGAGCGTACTAAGCGTGCCCTACTACGCTGGGCGTAAACTTGTGTACGCTAAGCGTACTCACATCAGGTGGAAACTCTAATATTTAGGGTTTGAGTGCTATATAAACGTCCTTATGAGCTCAAAACCCTCCATCACCTCAGCCTCCATAGATTTGATCCGTTTTCCCCAAACCCTAACCTCTTTCTTGAGTGTGTGAGCTAAAATAGTGTGATTTGAGTAGTTGGAGAAGAAGGTGTTGCATCAAGAAGTTGGAGAAGGAGAACAAGTTTGTAGATCTGAAGTTTCTTTGTGCTCTAGAAGCTCCAGAAGGTAAAAAGCTCCAACCTTTATGTGTGTATGATGTAGATCTAGCTTTAGTAGCTTTATGAAACCATTTCTTGTCCCAAAAGTCCCAAGTTAGTGCATGTTATGGTATGAACGTAATAAGCTGTCCTTTCAGGCCCTAGAAAGGGTCCTAAGTGATAAAAATGATGTCCCGATGGCTTAAAATGTCCCATGCATATAGTAGGAAGGTCTTAATGGGTTAAGACCATATATTAAGAAATTTTTGGACGTCCAAAGTCTTAGAGTTCGAGACTTGATGGTTCAAAGATACATTTGGTCGATGGATCTGGAATTTGGGCTTAAGTGCTTAAGTCATTAAGCACTTATTAGAGTTTTGGTAAAACTCGCATACGCCCCGCGTAATTTCTATTCGCCCAGCATACTGAGTCAGCCACCCCAATGGTGGTCAACGCAAAACGGAAGTACGCCCAGCGTCCCAGAGGAGTACGCCCCGCGTACGCCCTCTGTTGGGCTTTTGATGAATTGGGCTTCGGGATTGGGCCGCCTTTGGACTAGATGGACTTAGGCCTTGCTGGACGTTCTGAATAATTGGGTTTTGGGCTAGTTTTGATAATGGATCCTAGAATACGGCCCAATTAGGGAGTTGGGCCCAATTGGGAAAATTGGGCCATTAATGGGCTTCATATTTATGGACTTTTGAGATCATGGATTTGGTATTGGGCCTTGGCCCAAATTAGAGAAGAGGCAATAGTGGACAATTACTCTATGCGGGACCCTTGGGCAATATTGAGATCCCAATTATTGACTTAGTATTCATTATTTTGGATAGTTCGAGATTTTCGGTGAGACAGCGATCATTCCAGTTCTACACTACTTGTGAGGTGAGTTCTCCTCACTACATCAACAGTGTCTAAGGCACCAATGTCGGCCCTTTTTGGATTTGTATCCGGGTTATTGCATGATATGCTTATTGATTTACATCCTGGTAGTTAGGATGATGATATGCTTAGTGACCTGGTTAGGTCGGTATCCTGGTATATAGGATGATGCTATGTTAGTGACCGGTTAGGTCGGTATCCTGGTTATAGGATGTTGTTATGATTAGTGAACTATTAGATCGGTTTAACTGTTATATATGCTAGCGTATGATATTTATGTGCACATGATTGTTTGATTGGGGTTTGGGTTGAGGCAGTCCTGCTTTGTGCTGAAGGCCAACATACCCAGGGCGGTCCAGATAGACTGACGGCCCTGCGAGGCAGTCCATTCAGGCCGAAGGCCCGACGAGCGGTCCGGATAGGCTGTAGGCCCTGCGAGGCGGTCCAAACGTACCGAAGGCTCGGAGAGCGGTCCAGATAGGCTGCAGGCCTGCAAGGCAATCCATTCAGGATGAAGGCTCATTACGCATGTTGTTTGCTTATATGTTATTGATATGTTTTATGGCGTTGGTATTTTGGGGGTAACTCATTAAGCCTTCGAGTTTACATTTATTGATTATTGTTTCAGGTACTTATGATGATCGCGGGAAGGCGAAGGCGTGATCGTACACCTCCTTATGTTTTATGTTTTGATTCTGGGATACTCTGACACTATACCATTTTGAAAACAAGTTCTGTAATAATCATTGGTTTGAAATGTTTTAAAAAGTTTAAATTTGGCATGATTTTTATGGATGTTACATTATTAATTAGTATTTAATCAGAAATTAATTTGATATTAATTTTGGGATTAAAGGAACTGATTAATAATAGAGGGGTTGTTTTGCAAGTCATTAGATGTTGTGAAAATGGGCCTAGGGACTCCTTGATGGAGTGGACGAAATTTATAGCTTGGGCTTATAAGATTTCGTCCAAGGCATCTTATGGAGGTCCATGGGTTGCTTTGGGCTTAAGGTAAGAATTAGGGTTTCCTTATTCAAGTCCAACTTCAAGACTAAGCAACATGGCCATATATAAACCCTCTAAACCCTAGGAATTTTGGATATATGCATATGATCTTAACCCTGGCCAAAATTTCCTTGTCTCTCCTTCATCCTTTGCATTGAGTGTTTGTGACTCCACTAGAGGTGCAACACTTGGGGCACTAAGCTTTCAAGAGTCAAGATGTTCTTGTTATTACTACATAACAAGTGAGGTAATCTTCTAACCCTATTTTCTTTGTAAATTTCGATCTTGTATGCTAGATCTAGGGTTATTGCTTTGGTGTTCAATTTGCATGTTCAATTAGTGAAAAACGTAGATACATTATATACATGTTTTGACATAATCTGCAGAAAAGTCCCATTATTTTAGAAAAATTAACGATTTTTTCCTCCTGGACATTTGCTCATCAATGTCGTCATGTATTGAACTCCCCCTTGGACATTTGTGTTCGGATTTGAACTCTCCTCCTGGACATGATCATGATTATTTAAACTCTCCCCCTGCATAAGATCATCATTATGTAAATCAGAAATTGGAGTTAGAAATTGAAGTGGCATTTCTTCATTGGAAAGTAGAACAAAACTTTCTAAATCCTCCCCCCTCAAAAATATGATTATGTCTATTTGTCACGAATTTTAATATTTTTAATTGCTTCATCAACTAGTTTCAACAATTCATCCTCTTTGTTGTCTTTAGCTTTCTCTTCTGAAGAATTTGCCATTTCTGGCTCATCAAAAAGATTTATAAAAGTCTTTATAAAGAGTCATAAGAGGACATGTTTAAGGATTGGAAGATGGAGAAATCTCATTAGATTGAACATTTGGATTTTTTTGAGAATTTTTGTCAAATTAATCATCAAAAGTAACATAGTAGCTTTCTTCAATTTTCTTAGATTTCTTGTTGAGAAGTAGGACGTCAAGGAATATCCCATAAAAATCCTTCATCAACTTTAACATCGAACATGTTGCAATGTTCCTTTGCGTTGTAGATAAAGCACCTAGACCCAAAAACATGAATGAATTTAACGTTAGGTTTTCATTTATTCAAAATTTCATATGGAAAGATAAAAAAATCTTTTATTGATAAATGAATGATTTTGAGTAAAACATGCAGCTCCAATTGCTTCAGCCCATAAATATAAAGGAAGATTGGCAAAGGTTAACATTTCCCTCGCAGCTTCACATAAGGAACAATTTCTCCTTTCAACAACACCATTCTGCTGTGAAGTATACGTAGATGAAAATTTATGACCAATTCCTTTGTTTACCAAGAATTCTTCAAATACTTAATTTTTTAATTTCGATCCTTTATCACTTTTGATCTTCCGAACTGGTTTTCGCAACTACAACTCTATCCGCTTCACAAAATCAATCATCCTTTTTGTAGTTTCAGATTTCTGCTGAAGAAAGAATACCAATGTAAAACATGAAAAGTCATCAACAATAACCAACATATATTCGTTACCCCAATACTTTCAATTGAGGAAGGACCGCATAAATCAATATGAATTCATTCAAGCGACTCAACAATTTTAGTATTAACGATTGAAGAATGACTTTTTCTGCTTTGTTTTCCCATTTCTCAAGCAGCACACAAATGTTCTTTTTCAAATTTGAGAAGTGGAAGACCTTGCATATGATCACCAATTACAATTTTATTAATATCTTTGAAGTTGAGATGCGGAAAGTCTTATGTGCCATAACCAACTATCTTCTGAACACGCTTTAGCAAGCAAGCAAATTGAAGGTTTTCCTTCGGTTTCAAATTTAAGGAATAACTTTCTCCTTTCCTTTTTGATTTTATAATCACCTTTCTGAATATTTGCTAATAATTTTCGATCCATCTTCATCAAATGATACTTTAAGACCAGAACCTACAACAAGTTGAGAAATAATTATTAGATTATGTTGCAATCCTTCAACATAAGCTACCTTTCTAATTGTAAAGTCTTCATTCGTAATTATCTCATATTCTTTGATTTCACCAGTTACATTGTTTCTAAATTTCACTTTTCCACCATCTTTCAAACTTCGATACTCTCTTTACTCTGATTTCCTTCTGATCATATGACGAGAACAACCACTATCAATGTACCATTCCGAATCGAACTGCTCATCATGAATTACCTACAAAATTAAAACAATTTAGGAACCCAAACCATCTTCGGTCCTTGTGAGATTTTTGATTTTGAATTCAAGACAAGAAAAATCTTAGTTTTGTCGATCCAAAATGATTTCTTAATCACAACATTATTCACTTCTTTTCCATTTTGAAAACTTAAGATTTATTATTAGAAAGATTAATTTCAACAAATGAAGTTTTTCGTTTGGAATGTGATTTTCTTTGTCGAACCATTTTTTCAAAAAAAAAACATCTTCTTATTGTTTTAATTTGGTTTCATATGCTTTTAGAATAGCATCTTGATTCAAATCCTTTTTCTTAGAAACCTCAACATATCGTTATTTTTCAACATTGTTTTTTCCTCTTTTTGAGTAATACAAACTTGGTGAAAATTTTGATTTTGTTTTTGGATAAGGAGACGAATGAACATTTTGATTAAAAGATCTTGATGAATTACCAACCTTTTGATTTGAATTTTCAGAAACTTGATTAACTTTTTACCATTAACCCCATTTTCCTTTTTCTTCCAAAACTTTTTGCTTTCAATCAAAATTTTCTTATATCTAGCATTCATTGCTCTATTCTTTGATTTGATCACTTCAATTTTTTTTTTATTATTTGCCTTTCCTTTTGAATCATTTTTCACAGCCTCATTCTTTGTAACACAAATTGGAACATCTTTTGTGCCACTTGTTTCACCAACATCATGTGAAAAATTCACTTTGTTTAAGGGTTTCGAAACATATTTTCCTTTTACTTTCCATGAAATCTTTTCAAAAAGACCTTTTGTCTCGTCATCATTGTCAATTGGTGCAGACCAAAAATGATCTTTGCGACCTTTTGCATTATCATCCTTGTCAATTGATGTCAATTCCGATGTATCATTCTTGTCAAGACCCTTTTTTACAAAAAAAAAAAAAAAAAACTTGATTAGGAGTCTTCTGAACTTTTAGAAAAACAATTGCTTCCTCTTTCAAATTTTCAACTCCTTTATTCACAACATGATTTTCAAATTAAATGGATTCTTCAAAAATCGAATTTCTTTTTGGTTCATCAATATTTTTCACAAAAGAAAAACAATCAACTTCGTCTTCAACAGAAATCTCAATCGTTTCGCTTTCATGAAAATCAAAAGTATTTTCATTAGATTGATTTTCTTCCGATTTCAATTTTCGGCATAACAAGTTATATTTCTCTATTGAATTTTGTTTGGCTTGTTTCCTCTTTAGTTAGAATATTTTTCAACATCAATTTATTTTCTTTGGATTTAAGGAATTCATCAATCTTTTCAAGTCCAATCCTATATGAATCATGCAAATATACATCTGAAGATATCTGTAACGCCCCGTTCCTGGTACGTATTTAATTTAGTAAAATTCTTTTATAAAGAGCTACTCGACGAGTAGTAGTCCTAACTCGTCGAGTAGATGCCAGGTTGGACGCGAGTTTTAAGTGATCTACTCGGCGAGTCCGCGCCTGGACTCGACGAGTAGGCCAGTCTGGATGAAACCCTAATCCTTAGGGTTTGTACCCTATTTAAACGTCCTTATAGCCCTCATCCCAGCCTCCAGCACCCTTAAAGCGTTCCCCCTCAAAACCCTAGCCTCCATTGGTGAGCTTGAGTGATTCCTTCTTGATTTTGAGTGTTTTGGTGTATTCTTGGAAGGGTAGAAGTGAAGGAAAGAGAGAAGGTGCAAAAGAGAAGAAGGAGATCCAGAAGCTAGCTTCCATTTGCTACTTCATCTGGTAATAAAGCCTCTACCTTGTTTATTTTCCTAGTAGATCTTCATATATGCTTGTTTTGCCACTTTTGGGACATTTCAAGGTCCAAACTCGAGATTGGAGCTCCCTTAGGGTAGTGAGTTATAGATCTGGACATCATTGAGCCCTAGGAGCTCAAAGTAGCTACCTTTATGCAAAGCAAGGCCTTGTTCCAAACCCTAGGTTCCCATTTCTAGCTTATTTTGGTGTTTTAGCTTCATACCTCTATGCATGCACGTAAAGTTGGCAACTTTACGTGTTATATCGGCCCTAGAAGCTCATATCTATGAATTGGATGCACTGAAATCGATTAGAATCAACTGTTTAGTGAGGACATGCATAGGACTCGACGAGTTGTTCTTGGACTCGACGAGTCGGAGCGCAAATCCTCCCGATTTCTCCGATTTTGGAATTGTGAGTTGAATCAGCGAGTGGAAGAGGACTCAGTGAGTTAGAACAAGGATCTGGAAGTAGAGGGACTCGGCGAGTCCACGTCCCGACTCGGCGAGTCGAGTCGCGAGTTAGAGAAGTGTGAGTCCGGGAACTCGGCGAGTTCATAGTAGGACTCGGCGAGTAGAGTCGACCAGGAAGTTGACTTTGACCAGGAAGTTGACTTTAACCGGGGGTAAAATAGTCATTTACCTTGAGATTAGTTATCAGTATTTGATTTAGTGTTTATGGGATTTGTAGTCGGGGAGTTCCGGAGCAGCAGTCAGACAGTCTCAGATTTAGCACCTCAGCAGTCAGCGTTACGAGGTGAGTTTCCTTCCAGTAGGAACGGGTCTACGGCCACAATGCCGACCCGTGTAGTTAGCAATAGTTCCGGACTTCGGTCTGATGCAGTAGTTCAGTGTGCTTGATGTCTTTGTGATTCAAGCATGTCTTTGTGTTATGTGTTCTGGACTTCGGTCTGATGCAGTATGCAATATATGTGTTTATGCTAGTAGTTATGATTATGATATGCTATGTTCAGTCAGTTCCGGACTTCGGTTCGATGCAGAGGGCAAGGCCCTAGTTAGTTCCCGACTTCGATCCGATGCAGTTTCCGGACTTCGGTCTGATGCAGAGGGCAAGGCCCTGGTTAGTTCCGGACTTCAGTCCGATGCAGTTTCCGGACTTCGGTCCGATGCAGAGGGCAAGGCCCTGGTTAGTTCCGGACTTCGGTCCGATGCAGTTTCCGGACTTCGGTCTGATGCAGTGGGCAAGGCCTAGTAGTTGCTTTATATGTTATTGTATGATATGTGGTAGTTTGGGGTAGCTCACTAAGCTTTGTGCTTATAGTTTCAGTTTTTGGTTTCAGGTACTTCCGCTAGTAAGGGGAAGAGCTCGGGATGATGGCATGGCACACACCACAGCTTCAGTTAATCCTGGGAGTTTTATTCGGATATTTTGATATGTTTTGACATCAGTTGATTTGATAAATTTATTATGACATTTTGAGACGCATGATCCATAGATTTATCTTTTAATATTTGATATTATGGTTTAGTAGAGTTTTCAAACGAAAATTTTTGGGTTGTATTTTTGGGATGTTACAAGTTGGTATCAGAGCCTTGGTTTGAGGGATTCAGGCACACTTTCGGGTATGACTGGACTCAAACTAAGGAAATGGTAAAAGATTTTCAAAAGAAAAATATTTTCGAAAGAATTTTTGAAAAAGAAACTTAAAAAGAAAAGAGTTTTGAGAAAAGGAAAAGGGTGTGGTGCATGCGATCAGCCGAGCTCAAGTAAGTACTCCCAAATTACACATACAAGTTTATGTTATAATTATCAGTTCCAGTTTCAGTAGAACAGCATGCTAGAATAGGACTAAGGATCTAGGAGGATGCCTTATGTGCCTGTTATATATGTTTCAGCTTATTGAGAATTGCATGCTAGTATTGAGTAAAAAGCAGTAGGATAGCCTGTTTAGGTTATGTCTGATAGTATGAGCTTAGCATTGTATGCTAGTACAGTTTCTCGTTATGAGGATAGATTTGCTTGAGTAGTTTCCTGTGTCCGAATATTGCTTGCTTCGTTCTTTGTAGGACTCGAAGTGATGGGAGTTAGCCATTAGGTGAATACATCACGTCACATGTGATCAGGGTTGAATAATCTCAGAGTGCTGGATTTGGCCCTATTGCGCAGCTCTTGTTTGAGTCTAACCGTTGTAGGGACGAGTCTTTTACTCGAAGGATTATCTGAGCCTCGTCACATGTGATGGTATTCAGGTGATGGCTAATTGGCATTACAAGGAGGCCTTCCGCAGGTGAGGACTGGATTGGGTGGAGTCGAGATTTCCCTAGGGCAAGCCTAGGATGAGAGTAGCAGAGATCAGTAGTAGTAGAAGTGACTTGGTGGAGTCGAGGCAGTACTTGAGGAAAGTACGGATAGATGTGGAAGGTAGTATGGGCCCGTACTACTGAAAGCAGAGGATTCGTACTTGAATCGAGGAAGGTTGAGATGAGACCAGGAAACTTGTAGTAGTAGCGATCCCTCGAGATATATCAGTGTTTCTGACGTTTGTCATGATGTGTTTTCAGAATGGTGGTTTTACGCCCTAAGCCAGCAGTCGGCAGTTCAGGAGCCGGCGAGGGATCAGGATCAGGCTCGGGGTCCGAGCAACTAGATGAGCAGACCAGGGAGTTCCTCTCTTCAGAGGTTACTCGCACCATACTTGAGCAGACTCCTGTGATTTTCGGTTCGATCAAGGAGGGTATTTTAGAGCTGATAGAAGAGAGGTTGAGCACCTTCCGTGCTGAGGTGGCGGCCATGATGGGGTCACGCACACTCACCTTCAGGGAGTTCCAGGCTTGTGGAGCTCCAGACTAACATGGGGCGCGGAATCCCATTATGAGTACCAGGTGGTTGGCAGATGTCACCAATGCGTTCCACACCAACAGATGTCCCGAGGGGGACAAGGTCAGACTAGCATCCTGTCTTCTGAAGGACAGGGCACGAGATTGGTGGGAGGAGATCGGGCATGTCATCGGGGATGACACAGCGCTTGATGCGATGACTTGGGCTGATTTTACTACTAGGTTCAGAGCCGAGTTTGCACCGGTTATTGAGGTGCAGCAATTAGCGAGGGAGTTTCAGGATCTCACCCAGACTATAGAGACAGTTGTGGAGATTACCGCCAAGTTCAGGGAGAGGGCTCTTCTCGTTCCTCAGTACGCAGCTGATGAGGAAATGAAGAAGGCCCGTTATCATGAGATGTTGCGGAGTGATATCCGCCAGTTTGTGAGCCGGTCCAGCAGTAAAACGCTGGATGATATGATTGCGAGGGCTCGTGATAGAGATATAGATTTGGAGATGGAGAAGAAGAGGAAGCCAGGGGCGGCATCTGGCATAGGAAGTTCGGGCAAAAAGCCCAAGGTATCAGATCACAGATCTAGAGGACAGCAGAGCCACAGTCGGTGTGGAAAGTGTGGGAGATTGCACGATGGGGCGTACAAGGCAGGTAGTGCCGGTTGCTATAAGTGCGGCCGGACCGAGCATATGAGTAGAGATTGTACAGCTACCACCACCACCACAGCAGCTGATCTGATTTGCTTCCATTGCAATCAGAGGGGACATAAAAAGTCCCAGTGCCCGAGTTTAGCAGCAGCAGGGAAAGTGGCAGCACCTGCCCCTGCTACTTTGAGGATTACAGACGGCCGTCAGGGCCGGGGTGAGGCGCCAGTGGCGAAGAGTAGAGCTTTTCAGATGACAGCAGAGGAGGCGCGAGTGACTCCTGATGTGGTGATGGGTATGTATTTTCCTCTTATCTCTTTATTGATATTGATTGTTTCTCATGGTTATATGTTTTCGTATAGGGTCGTTCTTAGTGAACGACATTTCAGCTACAGTATTCTTTGACTCGGGGGCTACCCGATCATTTGTTTCACTTGCGCTTAGCAAGAGGTTTAGCAGAGCTCCGGGGGAGCTGGATTGCCCACTTGAGGTTGAGATAGCTGATGACAGGACCGTCAGGGTCGCGAGAGTACATAGAGTGTGTTCGCTGCAGTTATTTGATGAGCAGTTTTCAATGGACTTGGTTCCCATTCCCCTACGAGGGAATAAGGTTATAGTGGGTATGGATTGGCTGAGCCCCAATGGGGCAGTGATTGATTGTGAACTGCAGTTAGTGAGGTTTCGTACTCCTAGTGGGGGAGAGTTAGTGATTCAGGGCGATAGGCCACAGCGCGGACCGATTCTGTGTTCAGCAGCGAGAGCGAGGCGCTACGTTCAGCAGGGTTGCGTAGGGTACGTCGCCTATGTCATAGATGCCCGGGAGAAGGGTAAGGCGACAGTTGACTATGTGACAGTAGTACGAGAGTACACGGACGTATTCCCAGAGGATTTTCCTGGAATACCTCCGGAGAGACAGGTTGAGTTTCGGATTGACCTGGTCCCGGGTGCGGCTCCGATAGCCAAAGCACCGTATCGGTTGGCTCCTCCAGAGATGCAGGAGTTGTCTACGCAGCTGTAGGAGCTGCTAGACAAGGGTTTCATCAGGCCGAGTAGTTCACCATGGGGAGCCCTGATCCTGTTCGTGAGGAAGAAGGATGGGTCGCACCGTATGTGCATAGATTACCGGGAGCTAAACAAGGTGACGGTGAAGAACCGTTACCCACTCCCGAGGATAGACGATTTGTTTGACCAGCTTCAGGGAGCATCTTGGTTCTCCAAGATTGATCTACGTTCAGGATATCACCAGATGCGGGTCACGGATGAGGATGTGCAGAAGACCGCTTTTAGGACCCGCTATGGTCATTATGAGTTTGTGGTGATGTCGTTCGGACTCACCAACGCTCCAGCCGCGTTCATGGATCTCATGAACCGCGTATGCAGACCGATGCTGGATCGGTCTGTGATAGTGTTCATTGATGACATCTTGGTTTATTCCAAGACTCAGGAGCAGCATGAGGAGCATCTGAGAGAGGTGCTAGAGACGCTGAGGAGGGAGAGACTGTTCGCGAAGTTCTCCAAGTGCGAGGTGCAGTTCCTTTGACACCTCATCAACCAGAAGGGTATACTAGTAGATCCGGCCAAGATAGAGGCCGTGATGCAGTGGGAGGTCCCGAGGTCTCCAACTGAGATTCGGAGTTTCCTAGGACTGGCAGGGTACTACAGGAGATTCATCCAGGATTTCTCCAAGATAGCAGTTCCGCTCACCCGACTGACCAAGAAGTCGATGGTGTTTCGCTAGGGGCCTGAGCAGCAGGCAGCATTTGAGACCCTCAGACAGAGATTGTGCGAGGCGCCAATTCTCACCCTGCCAGAGGGAGTAGAGGATTTTGTAGTTTACTGTGATGCTTCGATCACAGGTATGGGAGCAGTGTTAATGCAGCGAGGGCATGTGATAGCTTATGCCTCTAGACAGTTGAAGCCTCACGAGGCTAACTATCCGACGCACGATTTAGAGCTGGGGGCAGTGGTGTTCGCCCTCAAGATTTGGAGACATTACCTCTATGGGGTCCGCTGTATCATTTACACGGATCACAAGAGTTTGAGGTACCTCATGGATCAGCCGAATCTGAACATGAGGCAGCGCCGATGGTTAGACGTGTTAAAGGATTATGACTGTGAGATCCTTTATCATCCGGGCAAGGCCAACATAGTGGCCGATGCCCTGAGCCGCAAGGCGGTAGCAGCCCCGATCAGGGATGTATGTCTGAGGATGACAGTGACTACTCCATTGTTGGAGCAGATCAGAGAGGCACAGGTTGAGGGCCTGAAGGAGGAGAGGCAGAAGTGTGAGAGGATTGTGGGCCGAGTAGCTTCCTTTGACCATGACAGTCGAGGATTGTTGACCCTTCATGGGAGAGTATGGGTACCGTACTGGGGCGGAGTACGACAGGTTTTGATGGACGAGGCTCACAAGTCTCGGTTCTCCATCCACCCAGGGGCGACGAAGATGTACAGAGATCTTCGACCCGACTATTGGTGGCCCTACATGAAGCGGGACGTAGCTTGGTACATGGAGAGATGCCTGACCTACATTTTGGTCAAGGCGGAGCATCAGAGACCCCACGGCAAGATGCAGCCGTTAGACATTCCTGTGTGGAAATGGGAGGATATCACTATGGATTTCATCACTAAGCTTCCCAGGACCGCACGTGGAGTTGATTCGATTTGGGTCATAGTGGATCGGCTGACCAAGAGCGCGCATTTCGTACCGATACAGGAGAGCATATCGGCCGAGAAGCTAGCCGATATTTATGTCCACGAGGTAGTGGCACGGCATGGAGTGCCTGTATCAGTAGTATCAGATCGAGATGTCCGGTTCACTTCCAGGTTTTGGAAGCGGTTTCATGACGAGATGGGGACTCGTCTTCACTTCAGCACCGCTTTCCACCCTCAGACGGACGGGAAGAGCGAGAGGACGATTCAGAATCTCGAGAACATGCTGCGGGCATGTGTTCTAGATTTTGGTGGCAGTTGGGATACGTATCTTCCATTAGCGGAATTTTCGTATAACAACAGTTACCACGCCAGTATTGACCGCCCTCCTTTCGAGATGCTTTACGGGAGGAAGTGTAGGACCCCGATTTGTTGGGGCGAGGTCGGTCAGAGGGTCATCGGGAGCACTGAGGTGGTGCTCAAAACCACAGAGTTGATCCAGCAGGTCCGTAGTAGACTGCAGACTGCGCAGAGTCGGCAGAAGAGTTACGCCGACAGGATGCGTTCGGACTTGGAGTTTCTGGTGGGCGATATGGTCCTCTTGAAAGTGTCACCCTGGAAGGGTGTTATCAGATTTCGGAAGAGGGGCAAGCTGGGCCCCAGATTCATTGGTTCGTTTAGGGTTTTGGCCCGGGTGGGTCGGGTTGCTTATCGGTTTGATCTTCCAGCAGAGCTCAGCCAGATCCACAGCACGTTCCATGTTTCTCTGTTGCGAAAGTGCTTAATGGATGATTCAGCAGTAGTACCCCTGGAGGACATTCACGTGGACGATAGCCTGAACTATATCGACAGACCAGTGGCGATTCTAGATCGCAAGGTGAAAAAGCTAAGGAACAAGTCAGTAGAGTTAGTTAAGGTGCAGTGGCAGCACCGCAAGGGTTCGGAGTGGACGTGGGAGCCCGAGGAAGAGATGAGGGAGCACTACCCAGAGTTGTTTCTAGAGACAACAGACTTCAAGGATGAAGTCTAAGATAAGTGGGGGAGAATTGTAACGCCCCGTTCCTGGTACGTATTTAATTTAGTAAAAGTCTTTTATAAAGAGCTACTCGACGAGTAGTAGTCCTAACTCGTCGAGTAGATGCCAGGTTGGACGCGGGTTTTAAGTGATCTACTAGGCGAGTCTGCGCCTGGACTCGACGAGTAGGCCACTTTGGATGAAACCCTAATCCTTAGGGTTTGTACCCTATTTAAATGTCCTTATAGCCCCCATCCCAGCCTCCAGCATCCTTAAAGCGTTCCCCCTCAAAACCCTAGCCTCCATTGGTGAGCTTGAGTGATTCCTTCTTGATTTTGAGTGTTTTGGTGTATTCTTGGAAGGGTAGAAGTGAAGGAAAGAGAGAAGGTGCAAAGGAGAAGAAGGAGATCCAGAAGCTAGCTTCCATTTGCTACTTCATCTGGTAATAAAGCCTCTACCTTGTTCATTTTCCCAGTAGATCTTCATATATGCTTGTTTTGCCACTTTTGGGACATTTCAAGGTCCAAACTCGAGATTGGAGCTCCCTTAGGGTAGTGAGTTATAGATCTGGACATCATTGAGCCCTAGGAGCTCAAAGTAGCTACCTTTATGCAAAGCAAGGCCTTGTTCCAAACCCTAGGTTCCCATTTCTAGCTTATTTTGGTGTTTTAGCTTCATACCTCTATGCATGCACGTAAAGTTGGCAACTTTACGTGTTATATCGGCCCTAGAAGCTCAGATCTATGAATTGGATGCACTGAAATCGATTAGAATCAACTGTTTAGTGAGGACATGCATAGGACTCGACGAGTTGTTCTTGGACTCGACGAGTCGGAGCGCAAATCCTCCCGATTTCTCCGATTTTGGAATTGTGAGTTGAATCAGCGAGTGGAAGAGGACTCAGTGAGTTAGAACAAGGATCTGGAAGTAGAGGGACTCGGCGAGTCCACGTCCCGACTCGGCGAGTCGAGTCGCGAGTTAGAGAAGTGTGAGTCCGGGAACTCGGCGAGTTCATAGTAGGACTCGGCGAGTAGAGTCGACCAGGAAGTTGACTTTGACCAGGAAGTTGACTTTAACCAGGGGTAAAATAGTCATTTTACCTTGAGATTAGTTATCAGTATTTGATTTAGTGTTTATGGGATTTGTAGTCGGGGAGTTCCGGAGCAGCAGTCAGACAGTCTCAGATTTAGCACCTCAGCAGTCAGCGTTACGAGGTGAGTTTCCTTCCAGTAGGAACGGGTCTACGGCCACAATGCCGACCCGTGTAGTTAGCAATAGTTCCGGACTTCGGTCTGATGCAGTAGTTCAGTGTGCTTGATGTCTTTGTGATTCAAGCATGTCTTTGTGTTATGTGTTCTGGACTTCGGTCTGATGCAGTATGCAATATATGTGTTTATGCTAGTAGTTATGATTATGCTATGCTATGTTCAGTCAGTTCCGGACTTCGGTTCGATGCAGAGGGCAAGGCCCTGGTTAGTTCCGGACTTCGATCCGATGCAGTTTCCGGACTTCGGTCCGATGCAGAGGGCAAGGCCCTGGTTAGTTCCAGACTTCAGTCCGATGCAGTTTCCAGACTTCGGTCCGATGCAGAGGGCAAGGCCCTGGTTAGTTCCGGACTTCGGTCCGATGCAGTTTCCGGACTTTGGTCTGATGCAGTGGGCAAGGCCCAGTAGTTGCTTTATATGTTATTGTATGGTATGTGGTAGTTTGGGGGAGCTCACTAAGCTTTGTGCTTACAGTTTCAGTTTTTGGTTTCAGGTACTTCCGCTAGTAAGGGGAAGAGCTCGGGATGATGGCATGACACACACCACAGCTTCAATTAATCCTGGGAGTTTTATTCGGATATTTTGATATGTTTTGACATCAGTTGATTTGATAAATTTATTATGACATTTTGAGACGCATGATCCATGGATTTATCTTTTAATATTTGATATTATGGTTTAGTAGAGTTTTCAAACGAAAATTTTTGGGTTGTATTTTTGGGATGTTACAATATCACATATTCACATTTTTAACAATCATCATCAATCTCATCTTCTTTGGATTCAAGAAATGGAAGAATCATTTTATGCAGTTTTTCACCAATTTCCCATTTAAGATAAAGCTGAATAATATTATTGTACAAACGTTTTGCAATTAAACAGAAAATATTTGGTTGCTTGGTCATTAACCTATTATCCCTCTTCAAAATAATAACACATCTTGAAGTTTAGTTATTTCCTTTTTTAAGGGCTTCTATTTTCATCCTTCTTTCCTCTCTTTTGAAAGTCTCCCTGCTAAAACTATCACTGAGATCAAAATTCTTAATACGATATCACTTAAGACATTTACTAAAATTAGAAACTATATTACACAATTCAGTTAGTTCAGAATCATAACGAGTAACAAGAATATTAAGATACTTAAGAATAGAATTTACATTATTGATTACCTTCTCGCTTTCTCCTGCATACTCTTTGATACTCTTTAATGTGAAACAGACTTCAGATTTTGCGCCTTCATCAGTGAAATATTCTTGGCTTTCGGAATCCGTGCTTCCGACCATCAAACACTTTCCTTCAATGTAGCTCTTCTCTTCTTTCACTACAAAACCTTTTCCATGTTTAGGCCTCCGAACTTCATCATCTTTGGAATCAGTTGACCACACTTCAATTCTACCATCACTATCATCTTCTTCAACTATCAGCGCTTTTCCAGTGCTTTTGGATTGTCAAAGCTCTTCTATTTTCTGAGTATAGTAATCTTCATCTTTTGTCTTTTCTTTCTTCTCATGCACCTTTCTCAACATACACTCTTTTGCAAAAAATGATTTTTGTCGTGACAGTAATTGCAATTGTAACCTGAGTCACCAAATAACTTTTTCTTAACTTTTTCTTCATCTTTCTAAAACTTCCAGTCACCTTCCCGTTTTTCTTTCTCTGAGATAAAGTTTTGATTCATGGAGGTTCCATCACCATTTTTCCTTTGTTAAATTTTTTTCCTTTGAATTTTGAGTAGTTTTTCTTGAAAAAATATTTGGGATTGCTGACCATGAGTGCCTTGAATTCTCTTGTGAATTCATCATCCAAACTATCTGAATATGAATCATCTTGGATGATTTACCTTTAGTTCCTTCTGATTTAGCAACAAAAGCTAATGGACCTACATTCAGAACACTTTTGGCTTCTTTGAGAACTTCCTTCTCATGAGATTTGAGAATTCCAACCAATTTGGCAAAAGAATAGTCCTTGAACTGTTTATAAGCTTTAACAGTTGAAACAATGAGCTTCCATTTAGATCTCAGACCATTTAGAAAAGTGCTTTGTTTAATCACTTCCCTGCTTAACTTATTCTTAATCATTCCACTTAGAAAATGGTTAAAATGAGTAACAGTTTGATCAGTGGTTTCATCTGATTTTTGTTCAAATGAACCAAATTCAAATAGAAGAGTAGTTTGAATCGATTGAAGTAAATCAACATTACCAGAGTATAATTCTTTCAATCTTACCCAAATTTGATGAGCAGTAATACAAGAACTTACTAAACAAAAAGTATCTGGAAGAAGAGAAAACCTCATAAATTCTAAATGCCTTTAAATTGCTCAACATAATTCTTTTTCTTCAGATACAATGGTCTTTTCAGCATCAAGTTCATCAAATTCCTTTTGAGTGTATATTATATGTCGTGTCTTTGTTACTTTGTGTGGTCCTTCTTCGATTGCATGCCGGATGCCTGAACCATGATTTTCAATGCTATGAACATAGTCCACAAAATGAAGTGCACAGACTTCATAATCTTCTCGAAACAGAATTGGAATTCGATTTGTAGAACCGATGGCACCATGAAGATTAAATGAAATCGAATGAGAATCATATTTAGACATTTTTGAAAAAATGTCAACATAAAAAGATATTAGACTCAAATCTATAAGTTAAAAACAAGTTCCAAACCAAAAATCAAATTATTTTAACTAAGAATTTTTGATCAAATTGCAACTAAAAGTTACAAAGTGCGGAATCGATCGAATACAAAGTAAAAATATAAAGAACATGAAGAACTTTGAACGATTTTAGATCAGAAAACAAATTACAAAACCTCCCGCTCTGATCTACTTGTGAGAATTATAGGAACGATAGATTGTAAAAATGAAAACGTCATATGAAGATGTAATAGATTTTGATGAACACAAAGATTTAAATAAGATATGTTTTCATTAATGGATAGAGAGAACAATTCGTTACGATATGATTTTGCGGAACTATTCTGTATGAAAAAACTCTATCCACTCTACTAACTAATGCCCCTATATATAGGCGTCAGATGAGCACTAGAAAGGAATCTTAAGTCGACAGTTTAGAACTGCAAACCTAAGATTAAATACATTCCGGAATCGAAATAACAACTAGATTTGGAATTATGAAAAGAAACTAAACATTACAATCTGATTGCGAACAATGCATACAATTAGACACAACTTATTTCCAAAACCTAACATAAAGTTAATGTTGTTATAAAATAGAATGTGTTTTAGATATTTACCAAAAAATAAATGATTGTATATTTAGGTGATATATCTTCACAAGACTATATATTGCTAAAATATAAGAAAATGATCACCTAAGCAATAGGATATGGTGGAAATAGAATGGGCAGTAGATGATATGGTGGAGAAGGATCATCAATTGTAAGCAACCAAGTTCTAAAAATGATGGTTTCTTATAACAATAATTTTGAGTATGTTAGCTATCATAACAATAAAGGTGATATCAATATGGATTATATATATATATATATATATATATATATATATATATATATATATATATATATATATATAATAGTGATAGTAGTGCATCTACGATTGATGGTGAATATGTCATCCTTTTTTATAAAGATGGTAAACCATTCTTATTTGGGGGTAATTATGAATATTACAAAGGTGTATCAAACGAGAAGAACATTGTTGGTGATTTTATGGTCGAATACATTAAATTTAATGATTATAATTATGATGATAAAATTTCAGGTAAGGTTTATGGACATATCAATGATTTTTGGTTTATGCCTCTCGATTCCTAACCTAGAACATATTATTAAGCCTATAGTACCACTGTTGTATGAGCCTATTATAAATCTCACTTCAAACAATATTTAAGAATAAATGAGATTTGAAGCTAGTACTGGGGTTTTAAATGCACAAAAGATAGTTTTCAATACACGACCACAAGTCATGCAACAATGTATTTATGAAAACTGTGAATGACGTATTAGGGAAAGCTTCTGAGTATTTACGTGTTTGTTTTAAAATGAAAATACTTACCATTCATAAAAAAGAAAATATACGAAATTTTTAGGATGTATATTAAAAGATTCCATAACTGATCATAGTAGAATATATTGTGGAAAATAAAGCATCCATTAAATGAAAAAGATAACTAAAGTTAAGATTTCCTACTCTTAGGCTTGGCGTCCAAAGAATCATACACTCAAATTGTTGAAATGCAAAGATGAAGATTCATTTTTATGACTCTTGATGTATTGCAAAAACCTAGAGTTGGCAAGTTGTCACACCTCCGAACCAGACGGCGGAAACGTCCGGGGGCTTGGGTGACTTCATTTTTTGTAGTATCATCACAGTGTATATAATTGAAGCCAAACATCATCATCATCACACATGTAATATTACAACCGTCATTGTTTACATCAAGTATTGTATTTTAATATTACATGCCAAAATATCCAAATATAGTACTAACAAAACACAACAAAGGTATTCTTGCTGACCAACCTGTTCAACGATTCCCTGAGAATACAAGTTAATTTAAAAAGGTCAACATATATAATGGTGGTGAGTTCATAAGCATGTTTTGAGTAAAATGTTTTGTATTGCTTTGTAAACACCAGAAAATCCGATATTTTCTGAAAACGGTTTGAAATGTTTGTGTCAGATCTTGTATTAATGCATGTGTATTAATGTTTGTGAGTGGATGAAGTGAATAATTCCAGGCAACCCGATGTTGTCTGTTTATAAAAAGACGTTGTGATTTCATTACCCTAAAACTGAATACAAATGATGTGTGTGTTCCCGTATTATCGACAGATGTTGTATTCCGTAAATTTTATAATGGTGTTAATTCCTCTAAGTGAGTCATTATAACCATACTTAATAATGACAAATTCGCCTGTCATGACGTTCCTTGGGACGCCGACGGGTTTATGGTAAGGTTTGTCACCCTAGACTGGCCTAGTCTAACTGTAGCGAACAGCTCAGGTGTGGGGAGTCACCCCCGTATAGATCTATACACAAACTCTCATTCTCCCTATAGGAGACTCTGGTTATAACTACAGGTTACGGTTGTACACTTAATAGGTGCCAAACGAAATGTCTCACAAGATCCTTAACTAAATTTACGCGAATATGAAGTTGCATAGAGTATATTGTTTTCGTGTAAGTATTTAGTTTTCAAAGCCCAACGTGTACGTTTGTGAATGTGTGAAATTATCAAGCATGTAGATAGACCATGAAGGCCCAATAAACATGTAATGTGTATTCCAGACCCAATTAAACATGAAAAAGAACAACTAAGGCCCATTAACATGTAAATTATATTTCAGACCCAATAAGCATGCAAAGTGTATTCCATGCCCAATAAACATGTAAAAGGACAACTAAGGTCCACTAAACATGTAAATTATATTTCAGGCCCAATAAGCATGCAAAGTGTATTACAAACACAATAAACATGTAAAAGGACAACTAAGGTCCACTAAACATGTAAATTATATTTCAGGCCCAATAAGCATGAAAGTGACGTAATAAATCTGTTTGTTGTTACGTTGGTTGTTAAGTTTAGTTGTTTACCAAAATGACATAAAAGGCCCAATTTTTGTAAAAAGACATTTTTGGTCCTTAAAACCGAAAATTTACAATTAAGGCACATTTTTGATAAAAATGACACTTTAGGTCCTTTAAGACCAAAAATTTACATTTAAGGCTAGTTTTAAGTAAAAATAACATTTTTAACCCACTTTTGTCAAAAATATCATTTTTGGCCTTAATTTTATGAAAATTTACATTCTCGACCCATTTATGAATAAATTTAACTTTTTGGCCCAAGATTTGATAAATTTACATTTTCAGCCCTCTTTATCGAAAATTTACATTTTTGGCTTGACTTTGTTTAATGACACTTAAGCCCACAATAGTCCAAAAATTTACAATTTTGGCCCAAAAGCCGTGAAAGCCCAAATGAGGCCCATTTGTGATAATTTACACTTTTAGCCCCTTGAAAATCGCAAATACCATAAAGACTCATATTTATCAAAAATAACTCCTTTTGGTCCCTTAAAGTCGTGAGTTATATAAATAACCTCACTTTTGAGTATTTTGTCATTTTTGGCCCTCTCATTCAAGTTTTCTTAGTTTTAAACAACTTTGAAGTGTTTTAAACCTTTTCTTTACAAAGTATGTTGTAATAGGGGTTATGTTCTATAAATATCATCATAAGTTAGTATATTTTCGAGTTTATGAAGTTTATAACACAATATCACACTTATATCATGAAAAACACACAAAATCATGCATATACACATAGATCTACACAAAACAACTTGTATTCTCCCCAAAAACATAGTAAAAACCGAAAATAGGGGGTATGAACTCACTTTGGGGTGTTGGATTCGGTTTTGGAAGAAGTTGGAGGAGTTTTCGGTCTTAGCTCACTCCTTGATGATATCTTCGAATTCTAGGAAGTTTTAAGGAACATGGATCACGAAATGGGGTGTTAATGAATGAAGGATTTGTCATATGATGAAGTTAAACACTAGAATAGAAAGTATCTTACCAAAATGATGAACCTTGATGATGTATTCTTGAGCGCACACACACACACAAGCATACACGAAATTTTTGGAAGAAATGAATGGATTTTTGCTTGGAGTTTTTGGAGGAATGTAGTGACTAGAAATGAAAATGAAGGTGGTGGTGGGAAGAACCTTGACCGAGAGTTTAAGAAGAAGGAGAGAGAGAGAGAGAGAGAGAGAGAGAGAGAGAGAGAGAAAAGAGAAAGAGAAATGGTTATTACATGAGGGTTATAAGTTAGATGCATGGAGATTTGAGAGGTAATTACATTGTTGTTTGTTGGTCATTAGTGAGGTGGCAAGGTTTAGTTCAAATGATTTTTTTTTATGTGGGCCGAGAATGAGAGGGAAGGAAAAGAAAAGGAAGAGTTTGGGCCTTTTCTTGGTTATGTTCGAAATCATGTGGCCTAACATGAAAGTTTTCGGCCCATTGGGCGCATATGAGGGTTTACGGCCCAATAATGATAAGGAAAGGGAGTTTACGGCCCATTAAGGCCCATGACAACAAAGTGAGACATTTTAGGCCCCATAAGGCCCATGAGAAGTATTATGGCCCAAAAATGCTATTATTTAATGAATATGGGTCTATTTAAGGCCTAAATAGGGTTCCTTGACCCAAAATAACCAAATTGAGAGTTTACTGGCCCATTAGGCCCAACAAGAGGATCCTGGTCCATTTTGAGTTTGAACCGGGATATTAGGGTTTCAAACCCATAGTTGAGTAGATGAGATGTGTTGAATTAGGTTTTGAACTTCACTCATGAGTTTTGATTCAAATGGTTGATTTTGAATGAGCATAGTACATGACATCAACTTAGATTACAAGTTATACAAGAGTTGATTACATGAATACAAAATTTCCTAGCCAAAAATGCTAGTTGTGACACAAGTACATGCATTGTGACCCATATTGATATTGATTCAACTACTCTTTTTCGTTGTTTGTTGTGCGGTTAGCCATAGGTTATTTATCATCACCTTCTAATAACTTTATTACTATGAGTTACTATAACTTCTGTCAATTGTAGATTCATAAGTTCAAGAATGATATGCACCCATTGATCATTACAAACAATACATATTTAAAGGGAAAGTACTAGGCATCATATTTTTGAAGTGGACAGTAATAGCCAAATACTCCTTTTAGTAATTGGCATGGGGAAGACCGAGTTCAGAGACGCTTGGAAATGGTTTCTAAAGAAGTTGTTGGGATTTATCGGTGTTATTGTCAATTTGAAATTTTTGATAAAGCTGCATCCATTGAGCTCGTCATTAAATAAAAGTCTTTTCACACATAATTCACGGACTTTGCTTACACCATATCTCCATGAGCCTAAGACTGAAGTCGGAAAAGAATAAGATAACATGTAAGCTATTTTGTAAAACATGTAAAAAAGAGGCAACCATACAACCTTGAAAATATGTCAGCGTTACGCCATCGAGTACCTAACTCATGTAAGAAACTAGATAAGATCGGATATGAAAGGTAAGAAAGGGCGTACTTTCCTGACGTGCATTATAATGTAATGATGTCTAATGTTGATGAGTCTATGAATACATTGTCAAAATATGTACGAAAATACCTCATCATGCTTCTGGTTAAATTTTTCTCGAAGCACATTGCAAGAATGTTATTGCAAACACCGACAAATGGTATAAAAATATCAAGCTTATCAACATACGAGTGACTTGATTTACTTGTATGAATATTATATCTTATTTCATAACACATAGCAGAACTAAAGAGCATCTCACCAAATGGCGGAGGATGAATGAAAGAGAAAGTTACACATTTGTCAACATAAGCTATTTTTGCTATGTAAACCACTTATTTGAAGTACATAACCATAATAAGAACATTATCGTGGATACAAGCTTCCATCAATGTTATTGTAAAAAGTGGTTGTGCTCTAACATACCTTGTAGTCACTTGATTACATCTTTGTTAAGCTTGAGTTCTACTGAATGTAGTACTTTTGCATGGTCGTGTTTCACTGTTGATGTATATCGAACAACATACGAGGAGATAGTACATGATTTCCATATTTCTTTGAATGGTACCCAGGCCGATTGACCACGTAACAAAACTTATATGCCATTGCAAGGAAAGGAACGATAATTTAAAACATATAGTTGATGCCACGAAAGGGCATACCCGTCTAATATTTTAGTCTCCTTTAAAGACCAATATATCAATATCTGTTCATTCAAGTATGGTGGAGGATAGCCAAACATCGAGTTATTATCCTATATTTGATTTAAATAAATAAATTGATGTTTGTTGTAATGATTGATTCAATATAATTAAAATGATGTTTCCCATTTATACACCACAATGTTAACAAGTTAGTACCCCAAGCATAAATAACTCAAGCATAAATAATTTATATTGCATAGTTTAAACTTAAAGGGGAACTACAAGTTTAGGTGTCAATAAGGTTTTGTCCCAAAAAGTGATATTGTGAATTTTGTGAACCGGAGTTTGTGGAGTTGGTGGTCATTTTCTTATAATTTGAAAAAAAAAAGTATTCTTATAAAGACATATCATCTCAATATAAGGTGATTTTAATGAATAGTTTGTTTTTGAAAAGGTTCTAACTATTGTGAGACGTGAAGTGATGGAAATATCAAACCTCAAACTTTACGAACCTTGTGAGTCATGACATTTTTAACATCAATATGTCACTTAATGGAAAATTTGTATATACATAAAAAAAAAAAGAGAGAGAAATCACATAATTATAGTTTTATATAAAATATATGGAGTGTTTAAAAGACCCATTAACAA
Organism: Lactuca virosa; assembly: GCF_052849685.1. Classification (NCBI taxonomy): domain Eukaryota; kingdom Viridiplantae; phylum Streptophyta; class Magnoliopsida; order Asterales; family Asteraceae; genus Lactuca; species Lactuca virosa. The sequence continues at coordinate 289,259,991 of NC_136434.1, forward strand.
AAACTCAATGGTTTTATGTCCGGCCAAAAATCAAAACATATCTTGTAAAAAACTCATGCCATAACGTGCTTTGACGCAAATTGATCATTGGCATGTCACACCTAACATCGCCACCAGCATAGTTGCACCTTGATGTTGTAGCACGCTTTGACGCCGTCTAAAGTCCATGACATGTTTTTAGAGCACTTCATGTTTTTTTAGTGTTGTTATAATGATAGATTATTTTTCTTTCTTTTTTAGACACAACAAAAGGTCTTTGATAAGTGAGAATCAAGAGAAGAGGTGGAACAAAGTGATTGATAGGAATGATGCGATATATGGACCATTTTGTTATTCAATACGAGACCATACTCGACAACAATGGCTATAGGCCCCAAGACACTTTAATGTTTGATTGTAATCATGCCTCTTCGTTTTGTTTTCTACTTGTACTTTTTCTCATATAAAACAAATGAGGGCCACTCGATGCATGCTTTTAGTCTATGTGTGACATTTTTTATTTTTTTATTTTTGATATTTGAATTATGAAATGTTTTCAGATAGTTTTTTGTCCAGTTTAACTATTTGTGATGGTGGATTCTGACACCGTGAACCTTATGAGCCAAATGGTTTGATACAGGGACAACAAAAAGTATATTTTTATGACAGTTAATGGCAAAAGGATTAATGAGTGCTAAGAAGACCTAAGTGTATGAAATCTAGATCTAAACAATATCCATTACTGATTATATTTTAATGATAATTTCAACAGGTAATATTAGTTAATAAATTTGGATATTGGGCCTACAGATTAGTATCAGGTAAAAAAATCATTGGAAATATGGGCTTTTGCATATGTGGATTATATTATTTTGGGCCTTTGGGTTATTCAGTTATTCTAGTTTCCGTGATGAGCTCCCAAATACACAAATATACAAATCCTTTTTTAGACCGATCTGTTTACTGGTTTTGGGTTTTTGGATAAACACAAAAACTAGTTTCGTCCATATTGGGTTAGATTCATAACCGAGTTTTCCTTGCAAAAATGTAAACGGTAATTGGTTTGAACTTATTATAATCTTGTTTTTATCGTTCTTCACTAAACAGTTTTGCATACAATTTCAATTACTCAGTTCTAGTCTGGGTTTTAACATTTATGTTGAGTTGAGTAGCTACTAGCTCGATTCTCATTTTAACCTAAAAACCGCTAGGCATAGGGGTGAACAAACCGTTTTTTTTCCAAACCGAACCGGTTCGGTTCCGATTGGTGAATAGTAATTGTGTAATTTTGTTCATATAAATTAATTTCATGAATTCGAGTTGAAGCTAACATAGAAGAATTTTATTTCGATATATATATATATATATATATATATATATATATATATATATATATATATATATATATATATATAGGTTCAGGTTCATTTGAGATCATGCTAATTTTGTGAGACCGTAATACTAAACCTAAAAATAATTTTAAAATGCAAAATAAAAGGAAAAATCCAAAAATTCTTTTTTTAATTATTATTTTCGGAACTTTAATTACCTAAAAAAATAAAAATAAAATAAAATAAATTACCATTTTTTTTTTAAAAAATACATGAATTATTCTAATAGAATATTACACTGTAAATATTCTAATGTGATCTTTAGAATGCTAGAATATTGTATTAGATTTGTCAGATATATAGAATATTCTAATATTCTAAAAGAATATGTAAATATATATATATATATATATATATATATATATATATATATATATATATATTTTTGGTCTTTTTTTTTATTTTTTTTTGGAAAATATAAATTCCGAAAATAATATTTGAAAAAAAAAATTCGAAATTTTTTAATTATTTTGCATTTAAAAAATATTTTTTTTATCTACTAAATGAGTGGCTAGGATTGCATCTCACGGTCTCACAAAATTAGGCCGTCTCACATGAACCTAACCATATATATATATATATATATATATATATATATATATATATATATAGCACCCGATTCCTGGTACGTATTTAATTAAAGAAATTCATGTGTCTTCTCTGGGACTCGACGAGTTAGTGGCCCAACTCGTCGAGTAGAGTCGTGATCCACGGGAGTTTAAATGACCTACTCGACGAGTCGGGAGACCGACTCGGTGAGTAGGCGATGTTTGAGTGAAACCCTAAATTTGAGGGTTTGCACCCTATTTAAACACCTTAACTCAGCCTCCATCGTCCCTTGTACTCCCAGAAGACATCATATCGAAACCCTAGCCGTTTTTGTGTGTTCTAAGGCCATTTTGGTGCTTTTGGTGGGTTGTGAAGCTTGAGAAGAGGGAAGGAACTTGTGAGACCAAGGGGAAACAAGAAGATCCAGAGTTTGAAGCTCATTTTCAGCTTATTGGAGGTATGAAGCTGAACCTTTGTCTATAGATCTTGATTTTGGGCATTTCCTTCATCTTTCTAAGCCCTAGAGAGGTTGTATTCGGGATTTGGTGTTGGAAGTCAGGGTATGCTTTAGATCCAGGTCTATTGGGGGGTTTTATGGCACAATGGTGTCCATTTTGTTGCTATAAACACCCCCATGCACTTTGGAGGCCATCTTTTATGGCTTTTTGGGCCAAAGACCCCTTGCATGTGTACCAAGTTTGGAACTTTACGTGTAAAATGGACATTAGGAGGCCAGATCTATGGTTTTGATGTGTTAAGAGCCATTTAAATCGACTGTACAGTGTTGGTCAAGGATGAACTCGACGAGTTGTTCTTGGAACTCGGTGAGTCGTGGTGTATTGACCACCAAATCCTTTCTATGGATGGACCAGTTGTTAGGGAAGGAAGTCCCTTAGTTGTTTAGACGCGTAAAGGGACCTGGGAATCATAGGACTCGGCGAGTGTATGAACAGACTCGGCGAGTTCAAGGAAATCTCCCAATCTTTGAAGAAGAACCCGTCGAGTTCTTGCTAGACTCGACGAGTAGAGACGGGGATTGGTTCGAGTTAGAGGAGTATGGACTCGACGAGTTGGTAGACCAACTCGGCGAGTCAGGTCAACTGGATGTTGACTTTGACTGAATTGAGTTGACCCTGGTTTGGGTTGCATGTTCGAATTGATAACTTATAAGGGTTTCCATGTAGGGATTGAGGAGTCGAGGGGAGTCGACTATCACGCCGAGGACATTTCAGACACTACACGACATCGAGGTGAGTTACCTTCTAGTAGTGGTAGGTCTACGGCCACAATGCCGGCCCACCAGTAGGAGTTGTATGATAGATGATTGTCTTTGTGATATTCATCTAGGTTTTCTACTACTTGCTATGTTTTATGTGTTAGCATGATATGATGTTACGTGATGATGGTAGTAGTAGGGGGAGATAGTCCCCAAGTTACCGGTCGATAGGGCCGAAGGGGTAGTTTAGTACCCAACTATGTTAGATTATGATTTCGTGACTGTATGTGATAGACCGGTCAAGAGGGCCGAAGGGGTAGGCCAGCACCCAGATATGCTAGGCAAGATCACCGGTCGAGAGGACCAAAGGGGTAGGCCAGCACCCATATATGCTAGGCAAGGTCACCGGTCGAGAGGACCGAAGGGGGTAGGTCGGGCACTCAGATATGCCTGGCAGTATGTATGTTATGTGGTTGTATGGTATGTGGTATGATGGGGGAACTCACTAAGCTTCGTGCTTACAGTTTTCAGTTTTGTTTCAGGTACCTCTTCAGCGAAGGGGAAGGAGTCGGCGCGGTAGCGGCATATCACACTCACGCATGATTTATGCATTAAGTTTTCTGGGAGTGTACTCTGATTATTACCATTATCCGATGATATGTTTTGAGACACGGCATAATGGTTTTATGAATTAATATAATATTAGCAATGTTTGATAAATGATTTCATATGATTACTTAATTAAAAATGAAATTTTTAGCCTTGAAAATTGGGATGTTACAAGTTGGTATCAGAGCCTTGGTTTGAGGGATTCGGGCACGCTCTCGAGTGTGTCTGGACTCAAACTAAGGACTTGGTATAGAAATTTTCAAAAGTAAAATCATTTTGTATAAAGGAATTTGAAAAGAAGTTTGAAAAGAGAAAAAGGAACTTTGAAAAAAGAACAAGATGTGTGATGTGCGCGACCGGCCGAGCTCAAGTAAGTTTTCCCCAAGATACCCATACATGTTATGTTATGATATGATATGATTATGAGAATTGCATGCTAGATTAGGGCTAGAGGATCTAGGAAGGATGCCTTATATGCCTACTGTATATGTATGAGAAATGCATGATAGATTAGGGCTAAGGATCTAGGAAGATGCCTGATATGCCTGCTATATGTGCTTTTGAGCTGCGAGATTTTACTGATTAGTTATTTATATGATAGCTTGGATAGAGTACGATTGGATTGGGTTACTCAATGCCCAAATGTTGTTACTTTGTGCTTCGGGAGACTTAGTTATCTTTAGCTAACTAGTAAACGAATACGTTAAGTTACATATTGCGAGGACGAAATAATTCCAGAAGGTTAGGTCTAGCCCTACTGCGCAGCTCTTGTCTGAGTCCAACCGTTGTAAGGTAGGACCTTTCATTCGAAGAATTATCTGGTCTTAGTAATATGTAATGGTATTCACGAGCCAGTTAGGTAAAGGTAGCAGGGGTTCCTTATGCAGCTGATGGCGGAGAGGAGGTCGGAGAGTTACCCTAGGGTAAGCCTAGGACAAGATTGGAAAAGAGTGCAACAGTAATAGGAGGGACTTAGTGAAGTCGAAGCAATCCTTGAGGAAAGTACGGATAGATGTGGAAGGTAGTATGGGCCCGTACTACTGGAAGAAGAGGATTCGTACTCGAATCGAGGAGGGCCGAGATGGAACCAGGAAACTTGTAGAGTGTATGAAACCTCTCGAGGTTTATGTATGATTCTGACAGTTATGTGTTATGTTTCAGAATGGTGATGATCACACGGCACGGAGGAGGTTCAGGGTCGGGATCCGGTTCAGGATCAGGTTCGGGAGCAGGTACCGAGCCAGTTGATGAGGGACTACGTGAGTTCATTGCTTCTGAGATCACGAGAGGTATCCTTGAGTCGACCCCGGTGATTTTCGGGTCAATCAAGGAAGGGATCATTGAGTTGACGGAGGATCGCCTCAGGGCGTTAAGGAGTGACATGGCACACAGCCAGTCGGGGTCACGCACACTGTCCTTCAAGGACTTTAGGGGCAGTGGTGCGCCGGATTTCCATGGGGCTAAGGACCCCATCGCAGCCAGGAGATGGATTGCGGACATTGAGTCTGCTCAGTTGACGAGCTTTTGCCCTGAGGGGTCGAAGGTACGATATGCTGCAGGTTGTTTGAGAGATCGGGCCAGGGATTGGTGGGAGTCGATTGGCGACTCGTTGGGAGCCTCGGCGATTGAGGCTATGACTTGGTCGGAATTTGTGACCAAGTTCTGGTCTGAGCTTGCGCCAGCTGTAGAGCTTCAGCAGCTGGCCAGGGAGTTTCTAGATATGAGGCTGACGACAGAGACGGTGGCGGAGATCACCGCCAAGTTCCGGGAGAGGGCATTGTTGGTGTCCCAGTATGCGGGAGATGAGGATATGTGGAGGACCCGCTATCACGACATGTTGAGAGCAGATATTCGGGAGCATGTTAGCTTCTCAGCATCTCCGACCCTGGATTCCATGATTGCCAGGGCAAGGGAGAGAGATATAGACTTGGAACACATCAAGAGGAGGAAGGCGGAGGAGGGGCAGGTTACTGGGGCTTCGGGGAAGAAGCCCAAGGGATCCGACTCTAGGTCGAAGGGCCAACAGGGTCGGGGCCGCTGCGGAAAGTGCGGCAAGACTCATGAGGGGGTTTGTAGGATGGGATCATCTGGCTGCTACAAGTGCGGCAAGACGGGGCACTTCTGCAGGGATTGTACCGCCCCTGCGCCCACTTTCCAGACATCAGAGTTGCTGTGTTTCCACTGCAACCAGCGAAGCCATAAAAAGGTCAATTGCCCTCAGTTGACAGCAGCAGCGCCAGTAAAGGCGCCAGCTCCAGCGACCTTGTGGATTACTGATGGACGGCAGGGAAAGATAGAGGCTCCAGTGGTGAGGATCCGAGCCTTCCAGCTGACTACCGAGGAGGCACGCCCCGCACCCGATGTGGTGACGGGTATAATTTCTTGTCCCTAGCTTTTATTATATGATGTTTGCAATATTGATATGTTATGTTGTATGTTGTTTAGGATCGTTCCATGTGAACGGTATCCCAGTTCAAGTATTGTTCGATTCGGTTGCTACCCGATCATTTGTCTCTCTTGCGCTTAGCAAGAGGTTCTCTGAGTCTTCGGGCATGTTGGATTGCCCTCTAGAGGTCGAGATTGCGGATGATCGGTCAGTGCGAGCATTAGTGGTTTTCAGAGATTGTGTTCTGAGGTTATTTGAAGAGCGCTACCTGGTAGACTTGGTTCCCATTCCGCTGCGTTGGAACAAGGTGATTATAGGCATGGATTGGTTGAGCCCCAACGGGGCAGTGATCGACTGCACGCAGCAGTTGGTTTGGATCAGGACACCGAGTGGAGGAGAGCTGGTGATTCAGGGCGAGAGGCCACAACGCGGACCAACACTATGTTCAGCAGCGAGGGCTAGACGCTATCTTCAGCAGGGCTGTACTGGGTATGTCGCCTGTGTTATGGATACCTAAGGGGCAGGTAAGACGATCGTGAGCGATGTTCCGGTGGTGCGAGATTACGCGGATGTATTCCCATAGGAGCTGCCTGGGATACCTCCGGAACGACAGGTGGAGTTCAGGATCGACCTAGTCCCTGGTGCGGCTCCGATAGCCAGGGCACCATATCGGTTGGCTCCTCCCGAGATGCAGGAGCTGTCTACGCAGCTGCAGGAGCTGTTAGACAAGGGATTTATCAGGCCGAGTAGTTCGCCTTCGGGAGCCCCGATCCTGTTCATCAAGAAGAAGGACGGGTCGCATCGTATGTGCATAGATTACCGGGAGCTGAACAAGGTAACGGTGAAGAACCGCTACCCACTTCCGAGGATAGATGATTTGTTCGACCAGCTTCATGGAGCGTCTTGGTTTTCCAAGATAGAATTACGGTCAGGATACCACCAGATGAGGGTCAGAGAGGATGATGTACATAAGACTGCTTTTCGGACTCGCTATGGTCACTATGAGTTCGTGGTGATGCCCTTCGGGCTCACCAACGCTCCTGCCGCATTCATGGACCTCATGAACCGCGTGTGCAGACCGATGCTAGATCAGTCTGTGATAGTTTTCATTGATGACATCTTGGTTTACTCCAAGACGCAGGAGCAGCATGAGGAGCATCTGCGAGAGGTTTTGGATACCCTGAGGAGGGAGAGCTTGTATGCCAAGTTCTCCAAGTGCGAGTTCTGGTTGCGCGAGGTGCAGTTTATTGGACACCTTGTCAACCAGAACGGGATATTAGTTGACCCGGCCAAAGTGGAGGCCGTGATGAGATGGGAGTTTCTGAAGTCTCCATCTGAGATTCGGAGTTTCCTAGGACTGGCAGGCTATTATCGGAGATTCATTCAGGACTTCTCCAAGATAGTCGTACCCTTGACCCGACTAACGAAGAAAGCCGTTGTTTTTCGCTAGGGTCCTGAGCAGCAGGCAACATTTGAGACGTTGAGACAGAGACTGTGCGAGGCGCCGATTCTCGCCCTGCCTGAGGGCGTGGAGGATTTTGTGGTGTACTGTGATGCGTCCATTTCAGGTTTGGGCGCAGTCTTGATGCAGAGAGGGCATGTCATCGCCTACGCCTCGAGGCAGCTGAAGACTCACGAGGCGAACGACCCGACGCATGATTTGGAGTTGTGGGCAGTCGTCTTCGCCCTCAAGATTTGGCGACACTACCTCTATGGGGTCCGTTGTACCATCTACACGGACCACAAGAGTTTGAGGTACCTCATGGATCAGCCGAATCTGAACATGAGGCAGCGTCGGTGGTTAGAGGTGGTAAAGGATTATGATTGCGAGATCCTTTACCACCCGGGGAAGGCCAATGTCGTGGCCGATGCGCTTAGCCGTAAGGCAGCGCCGATCAGAGACATCTGTATGAGGATGACGGTGGTGACTCATCTTTTGGAGCAGATCCGAGATGCCCAACAGGAGGCTATGAAGGAGGAACATCGGAAGAGCGAGCGTATTGTGGGACAGATTTCCTCCTTCGACTATGATAGCCGTGGGTTATTGACGCTACACCGCAGGGTGTGGGTTCCCTATCATGGGGGTGTGCGCCAGGTTCTGATGGAGGAAGCGCACAAATCCCGATTCTCGATTCATCCCAGGGCGACGAAGATGTACAAGGATCTTCGGCCTGATTACTAGTGGCCCTGCATGAAGTGGGACATCGCCCGGTACGTAGAGCGGTGCTTGACCTGCAGGAAGGTCAAGGCCGAGCACCAGAGGCCACACGGAAAGATGCAGCTGTTAGACATTCCCATGTGGAAATGGGAAAATATTACTATGGATTTCATCACCAAGCTTCCCAGGACTACGCGGGGAGTGGATTCGATTTGGGTCATCGTGGATCGGTTGACCAAGAGTGCACACTTCATACCGATCCAAGAGAGCATCTCGGCTGAGAAGTTGGCTGATATTTACATCCGAGAGGTAGTAGCTCGGCACGGAGTTCCGGTTTTGGTGATTTCGGACCGAGATGTGCGGTTTACTTCCAGGTTCTGGAAGAGGTTTCACGACGAGTTGGGTACTCGTCTGCACTTCAGCACGACATTCCACCCGCAGACGGATGGTCAGAGTGAGCGGACTATCCAGACCTTGGAGGATATGTTGCGGGCATGTGTTCTAGACTTCGGGGGTAGCTGGGATACCTACCTTCCATTAGTTGAGTTCTCCTACAACAACAGCTATCACGCGAGTATCGATCGTCCTCCCTTTGAGATGTTGTATGGGAGGAAGTGCAGGACCCCGATATGTTGGGGCGAAGTCGGACAGAGGGTCATGGGGAGCACCGAAATGGTGCTCAAGACGACAGAGAGAATTCAGCAGGTTAGGAGCAGACTTCAGACTGCTCAGAGTCGGCAGAAAAGTTACGCCTACAAGCGCCAATCAGACCTGGAGTTCCAGGTCGGGGATATGGTCCTTCTGAAGGTATCGCCTTGGAAAGGCGTCATCCGGTTCAGGAAGCGGGGCAAGTTGGGCCCCGGATACATTGGGCCTTTCCAGGTTGTAGCCCGGGTGGGCAAGGTGGCATATAGGCTGGACCTGCCATCCGAACTCAGTCAGATTCACAGTACGTTTAACGTCTCCCAGTTATGGAAGTGCTTGGTGGACGACTCGGTAGTGGTGCCCTTGGAGGATATTCAGGTGGATGATAGCCTGAATTACATCGAGCGGCCAGTAGCGATCCTCGACAGGAAGTCGAAGGACCTGAGGAACAAGAGAGTGGAGCTGGTGAAGGTGCAATGGCAACACCGCAAGGGATCGAAATGGACTTGTGAGCCGGAGGATGAGATGAGGGATCACTACCCCGAGCTTTTTCCAGAATCAGCAGCAGACTTCGAGGACGAGGTATAAAATAAGTGGGGGAGATTTGTAGCACCCGATTCCTGGTACGTATTTAATTAAAGAAATCCATGTGTCTTCTCTGGGACTCGACGAGTTGGTGGCCCAACTCGTCGAGTAGAGTCGTGATCCGTGGGAGTTTAAATGACCTACTCGACGAGTCGGGAGACCGACTCGGCGAGTAGCCGCTGTTTGAGTGAAACCCTAAATTTTAGGGTTTGCACCCTATTTAAACACCTTAACTCAGCCTCCATCGTCCCTTGTACTCCCAGAAGACATCATATCGAAAACCTAGCCGTTTTTGTGTGTTCTAAGGCCATTTTGGTGCTTTTGGTGGGTTATGAAGCTTGAGAAGAGGGAAGGAACTTGTGAGACCAAGGGGAAACAAGAAGATCCAGAGTTTGAAGCTCATTTTCAGCTTATTGGAGGTATGAAGCTGAACCTTTTGTCTATAGATCTTGATTTTGGGCCTTTCCTTCATCTTTGTAAGCCCTAGAGAGGTTGTATTCGGGATTTGGTGTTGGAAGTCAGGGTATGCTTTAGATCCAGGTCTATTGGGGGGTTTTAAGGCACAAAGGTGCCCATTTTGTTGCCATAAACACCCCATGCACTTTGGAGGCCATCTTTTATGGCTTTTTGGGCCAAAGACCCTTTGCATGTGTACCAAGTTTGGAACTTTACGTGTAAAATGGACATTAGGAGGCCAGATCTATGGTTTTGATGTGTTAAGACCCATTTAAATCGACTGTACAGTGTTGGTCAAGGATGGACTCGACGAGTTGTTCTTGGAACTCGGCGAGTCGCAGTGTATTTACCACCAAATCCTTTCTGTGGATGGACCAGTTGTTAGGGAAGGAAGTCCCTTAGTTGTTTAGACGCGTAAAGGGACCTGGGAATCATAGGACTCGGCGAGTTTATGAACAGACTCGGCGAGTCCAAGGCAATCTCCCAATCTTTGAAGATGGACTCGACGAGTTGTTCATACAACTCGGCGAGTCATAGACTGGACACCTTCTTATGAGGGAGATGAACTCGACGAGTTCCAGGTCGAACTCGGCGAGTCGGATGAAGATGGCCCCAATGGTATGATTGAAGAAGAACCCGTCGAGTTCTTGCTAGACTCGACGAGTAGAGACGGGGATTGGTTCGAGTTAGAGGAGTATGGACTCGACGAGTTGGTAGACCAATTCGGCGAGCCAGGTCAACTGGATGTTGACTTTGACCGAATTGAGTTGACCCTGGTTTGGGTTGCATGTTCGAATTGATAACTTAGAAGGGTTTCCATGTAGGGATTGAGGAGTCGAGGGGAGTCGACTTTCACGTCGAGGACATTTCAGACACTACACGACATCGAGGTGAGTTACCTTCTAGTAGTGGTGGGTCTACGGCCACAATGCCGGCCCACCAGTAGGAGTTGTATGATAGATGATTGTCTTTGTGATATTCATCTAGGTTTGCTACTACCTGCTATGTTTTATGTGTTAGCATGATATGATGTTACGTGATGATGATAGTAGTAGGGGGAGATAGTCCCCAAGTTACTGGTCGATAGGGCCGAAGGGGTAGTTTAGTACCCAGCTATGTTAGATTATGATTTTCGTGACTGTATGTGATAGACCGGTCAAGAGGGCCGAAGGGGTAGGTCAGCACCCAGATATGCTAGGCAAGGTCACCGGTCGAGAGGACCGAAGGGGTAGGCCAACACCCATATATGCTAGGCAAGGTCACCGGTCGAGAGGACCGAAGGGGGTAGGTCGAGCACTCAGATATGCCTGACAGTATGTATGTTATGTGGTTGTATGGTATGTGATATGCCTGACGTGCATTATAATGTAATGATGTCTAATGTTGATGAGTCTATGAATACATTGTCAAAATATATACGAAAATACCTCATCATGCTTTTGGTTGAATTTTTCTCGAAGCACATTGCAAGAATGTTATTGCAAACACCGACAAATGGTATAAAAATATCAAGCTTATCAACATACGAGTGACTTGATTTACTTGTATGAATATTATATCTTATTTCATAACACATAGCAGAACTAAAGAGCATCTCACCAAATGGCGGAGGATGAATGAAAGAGAAAGTTACACATTTGTCAACATAAGCTATTTTTGCTATGTCAAACCACTTATTTGAAGTACATAACCATAATAAGAACATTATCGTGGATACAAGCTTCCGTCAATGTTATTGTAAAAAGTGGTTGTGCTCTAACATACCTTGTAGTCACTTGATTACATCTTTGTTAAGCTTGAGTTCTACTGAATGTAGTACTTTTGCATGGTCGTGTTTCACTGTTGATGTATATCAAACAACATACGAGGAGATAGTACATGATTTCCATATTTCTTTGAATGGTACCCAGGCCGATTGACCACGTAACAAAACTTATATTCCATTGCAAGGAAAGGAACGATAATTTAAAACATATGGTTGATGCAACGAAAGGGCATACCCGTCTAATATTTTAGTCTCCTTTAAAGACCAATATATCAATGTCTGTTCATTCAAGTATGGTGGAGGATAGCCAAACATCGAGTTATTATCCTATATTTGATTTAAATAAATAAATTGATGTTTGTTGTAATGATTGATTCAATATAATTAAAATGATGTTTCCCATTTATACACCACAATGTTAACAAGTTAGTACCCCAAGCATAAATAACTCAAGCATAAATAATTTATATTGCATAGTTTAAACTTAAAGGGGAACTACAAGTTTAGGTGTCAATAAGGTTTTGTCCCAAAAAGTGATATTGTGAATTTTGTGAACCGTAGTTTGTGGAGTTGGTGGTCATTTTCTTATAATTTGAAAAAAAAAAAGTATTCTTATAAAGACATATCATCTCAATATAAGGTGATTTTAATGAATAGTTTGTTTTTTAAAAGGTTCTAACTATTGTGAGACGTGAAGTGATGGAAATATCAAACCTCAAACTTTACGAACCTTGTGAGTCGTGACATTTTTAACATCAATATGTCACTTAATGGAAAATTTGTATATACATAAAAAAAAAAAAAAGAGAGAGAGAAATCACATAATTATAGTTTTATATAAAATATATGGAGTGTTTAAAAGACCCATTAACAAAAACTCAATGGTTTTATGTCCGGCCAAAAAACAAAACATATCTTGTAAAAAACTCATGCCATAACGTGCTTTGACGCAAATTGATCATTGGCATGCCACACCTAACATCGCCACCAGCATAGTTGCACCTTGATGTTGTAGCACGCTTTGACGCCGTCTAAAGTCCATGACATGTTTTTAGAGCACTTCATGTTTTTTTAGTGTTGTTATAATGATAGATTATTTTTCTTTCTTTTTTAGACACAACAAAAGGTCTTTGATAAGTGAGAATCAAGAGAAGAGGTGGAACAAAGTGATTGATAGGAATGATGCGATATATGGACCATTTTGTTATTCAATACGAGACCATACTCGACAACAATGGCTATAGGCCCCAAGACACTTTAATGTTTGATTGTAATCATGCCTCTTCGTTTTGTTTTCTAGTTGTACTTTTTCTCATATAAAACAAATGAGGGCCACTCGATGCATGCTTTTAGTCTATGTGTGACATTTTTTATTTTTTATTTTTGATATTTGAACAGTCGTATGAATTATGAAATGTTTTCAGATAGTTTTTTGTCCAGTTTAACTATTTGTGATGGTGGATTCTGACACCGTGAACCTTATGAGCCAAATGGTTTGATACAGCGACAACAAAAAGTATATTTTTATGACAGTTAATGGCAAAAGGATTAATGAGTGCTAAGAAGACCTAAGTGTATGAAATCTAGATCTAAACAATATCCATTACTGATTATATTTTAATGATAATTTCAACAGGTAATATTAGTTAATAAATTTGGATATTGGGCCTACAGATTAGTATCAGGTAAAAAAATCATTGGAAATATGGGCTTTTGCATATGTGGATTATATTATTTTGGGCATTTGGGTTATTCAGTTAT